>NC_136071.1:1102355523-1103786798 GCF_964261635.1 Lissotriton helveticus | reverse complement strand
ATCTGAGATGTGGCGAACAATCTCTGCTTGTTATTTTACCTGTCATGACACAAAAAGTCCCCACCTCCAACCTTCAATGGTAAATTCTCTGGTTCATTCATGCATTGAATAAGTTGTTTTTATAGCGCTCACATGCCACTTACAAGCGCTGAAAATTATTGCCAGCCAGAACGTACATTGCATACGGTAAGGTACAAGCGTTAATGAAACGAAAACAGCTGAAAGCAGATGTGTAAGACAACTGCTTGGAGGAGATGGCCTTATCCTTGTCACTAGAAACGATAGTGCCCCTGCTTGACACAAACCTTCTGAAATAAAAGTCACTTTCGCAGGCTCGAATGCTCGGTCGAGTTGACGGCTCGCTGCTGACATCTGCTGTGACCTGCGTATCACTCAGTCGCGTCCAGACAGGAGCAACCAACCTTTCATCTGCCTGGTGCCAAGCACGTGAACGTGTTATGGTGCTTAGAAACAAACACTACGATGCCAAGCACTGTGTAGATATCAAGCGTATTTAATTAAACTCATCTGAGCACCGTTTTAGCAGACCCACCTCCAACCTTCAATGGTAAATTCTCTGGTTCATTCATGCATATAAGAAGTTGTTTTTATAGCGCCCACATGCCACTCACAGGTGTTGACAATTATTGCCAGCCAGAACGTACATTGCATACGGTAAAGTACAAGTGTTATGGAAATGAAAACAGCTGAAAGCAGATGTGTAAGACAACTGCTTGGAGGAGATGGCCTTATCCTTGTCACTAGAAATGATAGTGCCCCTGCTTGACACAAACCTTCTGAAATAAAAGTCACTTTCGCGGGCTCGGAAGAGTTGACGGGTCGCTGCTGACATCTGCTGTGACCTGCGGATCAATCAGTCGAGTCCTGACAGGAGCAACCAACCTTTCATCTGCCTGGTGCCAAGCACGTGAACGTTTTATGGTGCTTAGAAACAAACACTACGATGCCAAGCACTGTGTAGATATCAAGCGTATTTAATTAAACTCATCTGAGCACCGTTTTAGCAGACCCACCTCCAACCTTCAATGGTAAATTCTCTGGTTCATTCATGCATTTAAGAAGTTGTGTTAATAGCGCTCACATGCCGCTTACAGGCGCTGAAAATTATTGCCAGCAAGAACGTACATTGCACACGGTAAGGTACAAGCATTATTGAAATGGAAACAGCTGAAAGCAGATGTGTAAGACAACTGCTTGGAGGAGATGGCCTATCTCGTTTCGTTGACACTAGAAACGATTGTGCCCCTGCTTGACATAAATGTTCTGAAATAAAAGTCACTTTCGCGGGCTCGAATGCTGGGACGAGTTGACAGCTCGCTGCTGGCATCTGCTGTGACCTGTGGATCAATCAGTCGCGTCCTGACAGGAGCAACCAACCTTTCATCTGCCTGGTACCAAGCACGTGAATGTTTTATGTTGAAAAAATACGATGCCAAGCACTATGTAAATATCAAGCGTATTTAAACTTTAGAAAAAATGTCCGATATCCACATGCGCATTAAAATCCTTTCTGGCTGAGCAGATCACAGACTCCTAAAACTGCAAGCCAAAAACAGACAGCTCGTTCGTACTTACTGCTCAAAATGTCCTTTAACACATGCGTGCGCTGCGCCTGAAAGCACTTAATGAGCCATGACGGCTCATAACTGTAAAACAAAGCTTCATGAGAAGATAAGAAAGACAGATGGCAGCTGCACATGTGCATGCGAGCGTGCACGCAAGCTTCAGGCCTGGAAAAGCTTGTGGGTAGCACTTTGAAAACCCCCTTACTAAAAGTTGACCTGCAGCGCATGCGCTGCTCTAGGCTCGACCTAAAAAGAGAAGGGAAGGGGAGGGAGGGGCAGAAGAGAGAAGAGGGCGAGGGAGAGGGAGAGGGGTGTAACGGGATTAGAAAGTAACTACAGGGGAAGAAAGGTGGTAGAGGGAGTGAAGAGAGGCAAAGGGCGTGGTAGGGCGGGCAATACGAGGGAGAGAGGAAAGGAAGGATAGAAGAGGGTCAAAAGGAGAGAGCAGCAGACAGATAAATAAAGAGAAGGGAGAATGACAGAGAGACAAGAGGAAAAGGATGGAGAGGGGAAAGCTGGAAAGTCAGAGGAGAGCATGGAAGATCGGAAAAAGAGTGACAGGAAAGAGTAGAAAGCAAACATGGAATGGAGGGAAGCGAGAAAGGGGGTGTATGAATGGCAGGAAACGAAGGAGAGCGGATGTGAGAAATGTCCTGGGCTGCAGAAAAAAGGGAATGATGGATAGTGCCTCACAGGCACCGGAACAGCTGGATTAGAGGTAGATGGAAAAGGTGAATCACCAGAGACATTTAAAAAGGGCTACATCACCAAATACGTGCTTATATTAATGCACAAAAGAAAGAAAGACTGAGCTGTTGGCGAAGTTGACACTCTAAGATTCCGAATAAAATGGCAGACATTGAAACAGCAGAAGGATTATCGCACGGGCTGCTTTTAAGAGGCTGAAAATAAAACACCAATGAGAACAGTGTGTTGCAATTTAAGCAAAAGTGCTTCTTAGAGGACTACGTCAGCACTCACTCCACTTCTACTCTCGTCACCCACCTGTTGAAGCATGACGATGAGATGGCGTTGACTTGTTTGGTCATCGTGAGGGAGAAGTCCAGGATGAATCCTAGGTTGCGAGCGTGGTCTGTGGGTGTCGGTGCGGTGCCCAGCGCCGTGGGCCACCAGGAGTCGTCCCAGGCGGATGGGGATTGTCCGAGGATGAGGACCTCCGTTTTGTCTGAGTTGAGTTTCAGACGACTGAGCTTCATCCATTCCGCGACGTCTTTCATTCCTTCCTGGAGGTTGGTTTTGGCGGTGTCTGGGTCTTTGGTGACGGAGAGTATCCGCTCGGTGTCGTCGGCGTAGGAGATGATGTTGAGGTTGTGATTACGAGCGATGGCAGCGAGGGGGCTCATGTAGATATTGAAGAGGGTTGGGCTGAGCGAGGAGCCTTGGGGTACACCACAGATGATCTTGGTGGCCGTGGAGCGGAGGGGAGGGAGTTGGACTCTCTGGGTTCTGTCGGACCTTAGAGTTGCCACCAGCAGGATTTATGGCTCAAACCCAGTTGTGACTCTAAAGAGAGATATCTCCAGGGTCACAATGGGTAGAACTATCATTCAAAAGGCTCCAGAATCCGGATGGCTAACTTCAGGCAATGTGAAACACACGAAAGGTGATGGCAGGAATGGTTCCAATAAGTCTAACCACTGGCAATCACTCGGGGTAGTAGTCCAACCCATCGTCCTTTTGCTCATCACCATGCCACTTCAGTTTGGACCAAGCCATATGCAAATCAGTCTTGAGCTTGCTCCAATGGGGAGATTTCAGCCCGAAATGCCAAGCAAGGTCCTCCCTGAACCGGAAAACAATGAACCCAGGACGAGTTTCGCCCTAGTTTCTCCAGCCAACACCCAAGAGCGAGCATGAAAAGGACCATTTTTCCATGTCCTTTTGAGATGGAAATGTGGTGATACTGTCTGGAACACAGTGAGGATGGTATTGGGTGTGTCGGGGTGGTGCACGCTCATGACATTCACTGTCCTGGAATGTCTAACTGCAGGTTCTGGACTCTCTTGCAAAGCAGGCCTCCGCAGTTCAGTCCTGGCTGCAAGGTCTGGATGGCTCTTGGTAGCACATTCGGTCAAGATCATCTCTGCAGAGACGTCTGTCTGGTCTGCTTTGCTTCCTGTCCTCCTGGTCAGGGTTCAGCTTCTCTCTGCATCCTAGGCAGTACAGCTTCCTCTTCTTCCAGGGCAGGTCCCAAAAACTAGTTTCCCTCCAGGGTCCCTGGTGTGTTAATTGCCATTATGACAACAGAAGCTACCAGTGTTTATACATAGAACACAGGACACCGCATTATAAGACTGAATCATTTAGGTGCCAGACAACAGTAACCGGATTTCCAATATTTCACATTAATGGTTTGTTAACACATTTTCCATTCTTCTTGTTTGCACATTTTTGACGCATTATTTAAGCAGCAGAACCAACAAACGCTCTTTCCAGCACTGACCTTTGCACATTCTGAGACATTTTAACACTTCTTACTGAGACTGAGCATTTGGTAAAGAAAGAAATGTCTAATTTACTGCACACTGCATTAAATATGCTGTTAGTTGTATTGTGCTGTGGCATTCTATAGCGCTTTGCAACCTCTTGCCGTAGCCTCAAAGTGCTTTCTGGGAGGTCACATAAGCAGCTTGTCTCTGTGTTGTGCGAAGGCAGGGTATGGGTGGAGGGTCCACCTACTGGTAACATGCTCACTGGAAGCCCTGTTAAACCACCAGTGAACACTATATAAGCACTAGAAAACACTAAAAGGTAGAACCAAGAACACCCAAGGGCAATAACAAAGCAAGACACAAAATACCCACTAATGGACCATTACAGTGTACGTCATAAGGGTGATGCTAAATTGCTCATCTTCCATGGGGCAGACACTTAGGATAACTGAACAGAGGAGGGGCTGAATCCCCAGCTTAAGACCAGCACAGGCCAGATGGATTGCTCAACTTAGAAGTGTTGAGAAGGGGCTTAACAAAGAAAGAGAAATGCACCTTTTCCTCCATATCTGAGTATTCTGCGATTAAAACTGAATTTAGACTTTGTGTATGAACATGTTGGCTCACTATACCAAAGGAACAACACTTGGAGTATGATAGCAAACCTGATCATTTTCTCCAGTTCCCCCAGCTGGAGGTAGTTGTAGATCTGCAACTTGCTTTAATGAACTCTCATCCCACCTCCACTACCTGGGTACTATCGACCATCAGCTCAAGTTTTGATACCATTTAACCAACACGTGGCAGCAGTTTCCCAGGTCTATTTCACAGGGTCTGCTGCATCAACCTGAACAGATCCTGTGCCATGAATGGAACACTTTAATTCATTCAGGCGTGATCATTTATATCTTTAAAAAGGGGAACCACAGTATTTGCTTTTATTATATGTGTGACAATTGGAACTGGGATCTGATAGCAAGCCTTCAGAGCAAGCCTTCAGAGCATGGAGACACCTCGTAAGGACTGGGATCTGATAGCAAGCAAGCCTTCAGAGCATGGGGACACTTCGTAGGGCCTGGGCTCTGATTGCAAGCACGCCTTGAGAGCATGGAGAAACCTCGTTAGGATTGTGACAGGGACGAGGGATGAGCGACTGATGAGCTGTTCAAAGATGGCTGCCTGCTTTACAGTCAACAAGAAAGGGAAGCTGGCTTTTACTGGAAAAAAAGTGAATGTCATAAAGTGCTTCTTAACAGCAATAACAAGTAGTTTACAGTTTGTGGAACATGTGTCAAAGTATACAAGGTAAATATACTCCATCATTTTAGTGTGTGATTCGGTTGTTCTCCTTAACAATTTACCTGACATAATTATGTGCCATTTTCTCAAACACAAAATGACACAAGAGGATGTGTGAATCTGACATTTTATGCCAATTGTGTTTCTTGCAGAGGTTACTGCTGGTTTTTTGATTGCCATATGACATGAAAGCATTACTGATTTACATTATTTCAGTAAGCAGATCTTGACAACAATGTAGTTGGCAAATAAGAATAAACATTTATTTTGATTTTTATACTTTTTTTATTAAAATATGTTTACTTGAACAATGAAAACTTTAACAACAGTTCAGTTCAAACTAAAAAATAAATATAGCCAGAGAGCCACAATATTGCCTATTAAACATCTGAATGCTATACATTCCAGCCAATGATCTCGTAGATCAGCGCTTTCAGCTGTCTGGACTGGTAAGTGACCGTGTTCTTCCCAATATGCAGCCTTTCCTCCTCCAGGGGCTGTTCAATAACAGCTGGAATGCTCTTACCATAAACTGTGAGAGAAAAATAGTGAACTAGGTTGAAACAGTTGTGGAAAAAGGGACAGATGTTAATGCTGCATCAGTGATGACCGCGAACACGGGTTTTCCAGAAACAATGAACAGTCTACTTACTGGCAATCTTCATTCAACTCAGAGACGTTTTAAGGCATAGGCAAATAGGTTCTATTGCCCAGGGCTCCCACTTCCTAGGTGACCCCTGGTAATGTGAGCTTTCATCACCCGATCTCACCTTGGTCAATTTTTCTGCATTGCTTCCTCATGTAGGCTTGTATTGGCTCAATTCACGGTTGTTCTGAATGTGGGCCCCTAAAATTCTTAATACAACACTGATGCAACTGGGCATTATTCTTTTTAGCCCATCTGAGATATACAAACAGGACGGACCCTTAAACTAAGTGCAGAACCCTGGTCAGTAAGTACAAGGTAGACAAAGTTTCAGTTGGTCAATTTTATCCATTAATCTATCCACTTAAGGTAATACATTGGTGAAACAGTATGTTATTAATGGAGCACATGGCTAGTGATCAAAACCCAATGCAATATATTTTTCAAACATCAAAATGCAATATTTCATACAGTCTAGTGCAGAGAGCGCTGTTTGAAAAAAGTGCTAGGTTGACATCTACATATGTACAGAAAACATGGGGTGTTGTGATGGTATACACCACACTGGTTGAATACACATTATTTGAATCGTAGTTTGACAAAAGTTCATCGATAACGCCCGAGGTTATGCTGACATTTTGAACCTTGCGGATTGAAGCTGGGGGTCTCAACAGGACAAACCAGCCTGTCTAGTGATCTCCAGTGAAGGGATCGTCCTCTCTATCGAGCCACCACATACTGTTCCTGGTCAGAGATCTCTGAATGAAGCCAGACCGCCTGTGCATATTCATGGACCACCAGGTCAATGTTCGCTGCAGAGTATCCCAACATGTCACAGCGGGATGCGTGGGAAGAATCCTGCACATCAGAGATATCGGACCAGGAACAGAGGATGATGGGTCGGTAAAGAGGACGTGCCTCATTTCTACATCTGTGTTCCCTACTGCAAGCGACACTGACCCGAGTATGACGGTTTGGTGTCTCTGCATACCACAGCTGCACAATTGTTCCCACTTTTCGAGCTGCAGCCACCAGAGAAAGAGAGCCCACGTGCACCACCCACAAGCAGTGATGCTTCAATCTCCGCTATCCAGACCTACTCTCCTGAAATACTCAGGGTAGAAGAGCGCATCTGCCCAGGAATGATGGTGCCCCTAGGGCATTCTACCGGGCACAACTGAGCAACACAAATGAACTTGTGAAACCATGGCCTGCAGAATTGGATATCTGATTGGCTGTAGGTCTAAGAGGAGCACAGAAAATATGTCTGTGTAAGAATGCACACAGATCCCCTATTGTGCATCAGCCAAAGAATTATTGAAACCAGATTGTGCCAACAGACGTTTTGAAGCTGCTAATAATTTTTTACTCAACGTGAATACTACTGCTTTGGGAATCATATTTGTTGTGTGGCACACCGTGCTTAACTTGAGCTGGTGGTTGCAGGTGGGACCCACAGTCACTCATTTTCTGGTACCGGCTCTTATTTGTTCTATATGGGCTACCTCCTGCAGTCTGATACTTCTTATTTTTTCTCAGCAGGCTTTGATCCAGAGCAGGAGAGAAAACACGCAAAGGGAAAGGAGGAAGAGAGAGACGTAAAGACCATGACAAAGGGGAAAAGCAGGGATGAAAAAGACCCTGCAAGAGATATGGATTATCAGGCAGTGGATTAAAGAGGCATGATGTGGAATCACGACTACACAGCCATGATATTTGGCACCCCGAGCTTTGATAGCACCAGCCGAGAACTTTTTCTTTTACAATTAGCTACTGGTGCCAATTATGTGCCGTCTGAACTATACATTCAACTCCACACCACCATCTAAGAGTAAGCCTTGGCAGTACAAACTTGCTACCCATTTGGAATGTTAACACCCAAAGAGGCGGCACTTAGTAGCTCAGGGAGCTCACAAGAGTTTTGGACCTTATATGGTTCCAGGCAGAACAGCAATACTTGCCAGAAGGATTGATTCATAGCAGAGTTCCACACAATCATTGAACATTTTGCATGGTGTGTGAGTTAATTGAGAGATTGTATTGTTAAGAGTTTTTTTTGCATATGAAATAGTTTAATGATTGTGACAAATCGAAATAAACAGCCATTAAAACTTGGCTTAAAGCATTCTCTCACTGAAGCATCAACATTACTATTAATGTAACAAAATCCAAAAAAGGCTGCCCAACCATGTAAATCCCAATCAACAGGACACCACACATTTAAGCTACATCTGTCAGAAAAAACACAACGAAGATAGAAAAGTTAAAATGTATACGGGTCAAAAGCAGTCATGATGAAGCAAAAGACAGGACAATAAATGAAAACAAAATATCCCCAAATAGCCATCAACTTTAGGAACGGTATTTTCACACACTACCATGAAATCCTGGATGTACATGTAGAAGGAAGATAGGCTCCTTTTTAAAGTTTTACAAATACCTGCTGCTTGGATCCCATAGCTCTCGGCTTTGAAGACCATACCACAGCGTAACACGATGGAAACTAAACTCACAATAGGGGAGCTCCCTGGCAAGAAACATCGAGGGTACATATGATTATAGTCTATAGTACATTCAACATGTTTGCCAGGTGTAGGGCAGCATGCAAGACTGACCTAGGCCCACTGGAGGACGAGGACTGGCAGTCGGTACTTGGATATAGCAGCTTATCATATTTCTATTTTCATTGTTACAACACAGTTCGGACAGTGGACCACTCCAACACGAAGCAAAGCACCAATCCAAATATCACCAAATTATTCAATTTTCAATAAACCAGCGTGCAAATTCCATATGCTCCCTGTCCCAAGAGCATTACCCAAACCTGGGTAAAAAGTCTATTTTTGTCCTAAATGAAAAAGCACCGCTACAAGGATGAGTCTCCTCCGATTATGGGAGATTAATAAGTCTTTCAAATATCCTCTTATATAGACACTGAGTCGTGATGTGCAAAATTCAATGTTCTTTTAATGATCCACTTAGAGACAAGACACCAGCCAACGCGTTTCGTTCTGTCACCAGAACTTCTTCAGGGCTGTGAGTTTAAAAAACATACAAAAATAACACTATAAGTGCCACACAAGACAACATATACATATACACATCTAAAAGTTGCAACATTTACAGTGCCCACATAAAAACACAATTGATGCAGCATTGAGCAATTCAAAACGTCACATGAGATATTCGATTTTCCTTATATACAAAGTGCTTATATTCACACTATCCTTTTGTTAAGAAACCTTTTTAGTATGACATTTGTTGCAGTGAATTTACTTTCAGCAATTTAATACAGGTTTGGATCATTTTGTGTATGTATATTCTAATCGTACTTGTCAGCGCCATTTTCTATGTAAACCACCGGTCAGTGCAAGCTGTGGGAAACATCCCGCACATGATATATCAACATTGCATGAAATTAATCCCAAAGTAATGGTATCCCTTCTATTGCTGAGTAATTGTAATTTGTACAATGTTTAATCGCAAAAACCCTCCAAACACTTGTGAAGGTACATCATCGCTTATCAGACTGAATATAAACAATAGTAAAAACATTCTCCACATGACACAATGTCCACTTACTTGCCCATTCAAATGTCAAGTATTCTTCAAACCATGTCGACCTCAAACAAATGTGCCCTTGCTATCACGTGTTTCCATAACAGCAAGCCCAGACCATCGTTAATATCACGGGAACCCATGACCCCAGTGTGTAATTGACCATAACTAGCCCAAGGGCATAGATACCCAAAATTGTCGATATAGGTATCAGACACAGACATATATTCACGGAAAACTCTCTTCTTCTTTAAAGGACCCAAGTCATTGGCAACTACTTGTCCCCACTTATTCCCAGATCAAAGACATGTTATCTCCATAGTATGTACCTTAACAGTGTTTTCAAAAACTATTAACTCCACAGTATACATATTAAGGGAGTTTTAATACACAACACACCGAGAAAGAAAGAATGAATATGTATAAATGTTTCCTACCGCAAACGATGTTTCAGAGACGTGCTGTGTTCCATAATTTTTTTTTTGTTGTTTTCCCATATATGTGAATTTTCTATATTCGGTTTTCCTTCCTTTTTTATTTGGATGCGGTGTCTAAAGGGCTTAATGAGGAATGTCCTTGGCATCAGGCATTCCTGTAAAAAACTACCCCGAGCGATTGGAAATAAAACTGTGTAGTAGATATCTGGGGCCTCTTTTTGTCTAGGAGGAATTAGGCTCGTATACTATGTTTACAGCTTTTATACAGCTGAGACTAATACATATATGTACAAGTTTGTAGAAAATCTGAACATACTTAATGTTTCGTCTAATAACTGGGATGGTGAATAAAAAGATCGTATAAAATTAAAATATCCCAAATAGACTAAGAGGTGAAACCATAACTCTGTTAAATAAGTGATTACTCTTCTAAAATGGCCCCCGTCTGGTGAAATAAAAGAGTTAAGTTTGTCGTTCATGTTTACAGCACGAACATAGCTGAAGCGCCTTATGAAACGGCGCGTAGACCTGCCCTTATCTATTTATATGTCTCTTCAAATAAACGTCTTTGTGAATACAAAGATTATTTATAACTAAAAGAAGGCTTAAATAAAGATAGGTGAAAATGTAATAACTAATGGTCTATATAAGAATTGACTAGCTTAAGATGGCCGCCGTTTAGCTGAATAGAAGGGTGAAGTCTGTTTTTTAGGTTCACAGCTCTAACACAGCTGAGGCACCTTATGAGATGGCGCGTAGATCTACCCGTTACCTATTTAAGGGAAACTGACTACCTAGCAAGCGAGAGTCCTGTCTCCCGTTGCCGCTGGTCGGATTTGAAATTCGACGGAACCCGCATTGGGTTGCTTTACTATCATATTGAGGTAAGTCTATATTGCGGTAGCAGCTGACCCTTGTAATACCCTTGAGGACGCCGTGAGTTAAACAAATTGCCTAAAATCGGCTTTCGCCCTGTTATTAGGAACCCCTGCCCTTTACCGCCTGTCGCTGCAACCTAACGGGGAAGACGGCGGAGCAACGCCCGCTCGATACTGACGCCTGCCTGAAACTCTATCTGCGGTGGTCAGACCGGTTGCTACTACATAGCGCAACTGCTACGCTAGAAGCGACTACAGTACCTTGGTAACTAAAACGCTAAATCTATTTACAGGATGCCAGTATAAATATTGCCTAAATTTGGATCCTTGTTAAAATTAGTGCTTCCGCTTTTTTATTGTTAGGAACCATTATTGAAAATTAGATATCCTCTGGCCTTTGGGAACGTTTTATATACAACTCCTACCTTTACTGGAGAAAACTCACAAGAACTGTTCAGGTAACCTAAAAAGTGCATTACTACGTTAATTTTGTGAATTAACAACACAGGATTGAGATGGTGTCTGTCCTTTATTAAAAACTCGCTATAGTTTCGCAATAATCAAATGGTAATTGACAGATATGTATTGAATGAATATCTCAACACTGTGGGTGATGACATGTATAGGGAGTCGATCTGAGACCGCGTTAAGATAAATCTAATATAAAAGTGTCGCTTATATCGTTTTGTTAACACTGATTTATGTCCTACTAAATTTCCAATCTATGGGGGACCCATTTAAATGACCTTTATCCCTAATACAGGACCGCACTTCAAATATCCAGTTTGAAAATGAATCAAGAGCGATACACTCTATGTATCTAGATCTACAGGCTACTAGTACTTGTGCCACTATTTAGGTAATATATCTCCTGAATTTGTTTTCTTTTGTGTACATTAAGTTGCCTAAATTAGTCTTAACATCTTACATACTATGTTAGAGAACAACGTCCAAAATAAACAAAAATACGCATATGGCAGAACCATATTAATAACATCTTGGCTCTGGAGATTATGATGTAAATACATTACTCAACTATGGTTAATATAATTTCTTAAAATTGAAGTCGGTTTATTTAAACATAAACCACAGATTTGGTTATAAATCGATCTGATGGGCCATGGCCCCAAAACCAGTTTCTTTATCCTTTTTGAAAAACAAAGCGCTTGAATAAATGAGTGTATGTGTGAAGAAAGTTGTGTTATAGTTTTGAATAGAAGTATTGTTATGAAATGATGTTCCCTGTTGGTCACTTAGTTGAGGTTATCCATATTCCTCTAACAGATCTCACCTAACCGGGAGTCTGTCCTAGGGAGTGTAACTATGCAGCATGGCATTGCACAGCCACAAGAAGTCAACCGCACAGTGATTATACTATTAATTAAAACTGATCTAGGATGTAAACCTAATGCACAGTAGAAAATGTATGTTATGAACTCTGCAGAACCTATATTGTGTATATAGAAAAAGAGTCTAAAAATATTGTTTTTATTTTCAGATTTTATACTTGTCCCCCTCCCAGCATATTGCCACTAGCCCTGACGAAGGTGTGGCCTTATTGGCCTGTCACCGAAACGCGCGTCGGCGTGTACTTCCAGGAATACGGCATACTGTCCTATATCCATCTGGATTCTTGTATAAACCATCTGCCACCTGGAACAATACTCTGAATTATGCAACAAATTTTCTATCCCTATGTTGCACATACCAGGATCATTTGAAGGAATGAAAGTTGAATGAAAGAATTTTGAGTTGAATGAATTAGACCTTGAAAGCATGTTAGTGTGATTGTAGTGTGGCGTGTGACTGGGTAGGTGAATATATAGGATGAATTTCTCTTCTCCTTTTTTTATCTTACCTTTATCTATGTATATTGTTGGTGTTCTGAAAAATGTTATGTGGATTTGACATATAATTTATTTTTGTACATTGTTTACTATATCAATTCAAAGAACATAAAAAAATAAAAATATATATGTATCTTTTATAAAAAATGTCTGGAGTATATTTGAGTTGACAATTCAGCTTGTTCTGTGCAATGCTAGCTCTTAGATAAATCACCCCGTGTATATTTTGTGGATCCTACGTTTAGGGCCATCAGATCATAAGGCAGGGTTGAATTCTTTTGTTCTATTTACAGTTTCTTCCCCCCACAGCCTGCCTACATCATTAAAGCCCATTGGGAAACCCCCTTCTTTTACTAAATTTTCCGTGAATATGTGTCTGTGTTTGATACCTATATCGACAATTTTGGGTATCTATGCCCTTGGGCTACTTATGGTCAATTACACACTGGGGTCATGGGTTCCCGTGATATTAACGATGGTCTGGGCTTGCTGTTATGGAAACACGTGATAGCAAGGGCACATTGGTTTGAGGTCGACATGGTTTGAAGAATACTTGACATTTGAATGGGCAAGTAAGTGGACATTGTGTCATGTGGAGAATGTTTTTACTATTGTTTATATTCAGGCTAATAAGCGATGATGTACCTTCACAAGTGTTTGGAGGGTTTTTGCGATTAAACATTGTACAAATTACAATTACTCAGCAATAGAAGGGATACCAATACTTTGGGATTAATTTCATGCAATGTTGATATATCATGTGCGGGATGTTTCCCACAGCTTGCACTGACCGGTGGTTTACATAGAAAATGGCGCTGACAAGTACGATTAGAATATACATACACAAAATGATCCAAACCTGTATTAAATTGCTGAAAGTAAATTCACTGCAACAAATGTCATACTAAAAAGGTTTCTTAACAAAAGGATAGTGTGAATATAGGCACTTTGTATATAAGGAAAATCGAATATCTCATGTGACGTTTTGAATTGCTCAATGCTGCATCAATTGTGTTTTTAGGTGGGCACTGTAAATGTTGCAACTTTTAGATGTGTATATGTATATGTTGTCTTGTGTGGCACTTATAGTGTTATTTTTGTATGTTTTTTAAACTCACAGCCCTGAAGAAGTTCTGGTGACAGAACGAAACGCGTTGTTTGGTGTCTTGTCTCTAAGTGGATCATTAAAAGAACATTGAATTTTGCACATCACGACTCAGCGTCTATATAAGAGGATATTTGAAAGACTTATTAATCTCCCATAATCGGAGGAGACTCATCCTTGTAGCGGTGCTTTTTCATTTAGGACAAAAATATTTCTATTTTCAGGCTTATCCAATTCATCTATTTAAAGATGACTGATTTTAACAGAAACCTGATTATAGCATATGATATTAGACACCTCCACGTGCTACCTTAATTGCTAAAATGAAGAATGACTTCATCCAATGTAGCCGGGTCTGATGGCTCAGTGGACTAAAGCAGCCACTGCAGGAGCCTGTGTTCGACCTCATGATCACAGGTTCAAATCCCGGTGGGGATTTCATCCATTTGGGGTTGATAAAATGAGTACCATTAAGTTGGGTAACAATAAACATCTGTTATTCAGCACCAGGACACCTTCGGGTAATCGTGCGCTTTACAAATACACCTGTTATGTTATATGATAAGGGGATCCAGGGTCATTTGGAAATTATGGGACGGAGTAGCCCAAATATTATGGCAGGCTCTAGACGGACCAATAATCCTCCCCTGCAGACTGCTCTCCCAAATAATCCTTGCGACATTTAGGAGAGGAGTTGGCCTAACGGCTAGGGCGCTCGACCTCGGACCTGGGGGATCTGGGTTCGAGTCTCGGTAACGACGCCAAAACCTCCTGTGATTCTGGGCAAATCACTTAATCTCCTCGTGCCTAAATTGAATGTGTGTCTGTCCTCATGTAAAGTAACTGGTGCGCTCTGATACCTGATTCGGTTCGGGTCTAGTTCGCGCTATATAAAACTCTGCAAAAAAAAACAAAACAGATGGGGAGTCAGGAGCAAAAGGAGCAGAACGTGAGCAAGAATCTCAGAAGCTTGTTTGGTTTCTGGGGTTTCCTCTCTTTGACCTCCCCCATGAGAGGTTAATGTGAGTTCCACCCAGTGATGGAATCACTGGTCAAAGGGTGTGATGCTACTTTTGCAAACACTTACATTTTGGTATTTCTAGTTGGCCTTCAGCGTTGCCATGAGCAGCCGCTTGGACTGTGCTGAGAAGAGAAATTGCAACATTTCCGCCATTATTTGCAATATTTGTGGAATTTTTAACCTTCCAGAAATATCCTAGGACTGTAGTTAGAACAGTAAATAAGCAATTTAGCGTTCGCAAAACCTCCGCTCCCCTAAGGCATCCCAGAATCTAAAAGACTCAAGTTAGCTGTATTTCAACTAACTGATGTCCATGTGGGTGGACATCATGTGCAGGACGTCACTAAACCGTACAGGGAAGAGAAAAATGAGTATAAACTACAAAAATGAAACCCTGGAAATCCTGCAGCTGAGATTTTAAGGGGAAGGGAAAGAGCGAATTTTAAACTTTGTACATCATGCATACATTCTACCTTTGGTCTGTGTTGGTACCTACACCTAACAAAATGTAGCCATGAAAAAACATAGAATGTATATATACATAGGTATTTTCATACAGTCCTGACCTGCAATGGAAACATCTGTCTCTCCTTAAGGCGTTGTCAATTGCACCTTTTTCAAAACAGCAGATACAGCATTTAGAAGAGAAACACCCGCTAACCCCCGCTCCATAATTAAAAGACGATGTTATTCCTTGTTGATGAATTATTTATTGACAAAGGTGGGAGTGGTGGAGAAGAGCTGAACAATATATGTGCACGTTGCTGTATGCATCCTTTAGGCTGGCTGCCTGTGTTATTGGAGCAGGTATGTGCACAAAAACATGCCTATGCCAGATTTACTGTTAGAGAAAACAATAGCCCAGTTCAACAGAAAAATTGGGTGGCAGTGGGACCGCCAAGAATCTCTGACTTAACAGATACACTGCAGGAAGCTTGCAGGCAAACTGGCAGAATAGAGGGTTCTGATGAGTCATAGATGCTGTTGATCATCTATCGGAATACCTTTAAATGCACCATAGAAGCATTGACGGAGCTAAAAGAGTCAGAAGCACTGGCTTTTTCTCTAGCAATTCATGACTCTCTTGTATTTTCTGGAGTCCTTATTTATCGCCCCCCAGACCCCCCCTCTACATTTTTGGACTCTGTTGGTGACGTGCTGAGTGATTTAACTCTCAGGTATTCCAACTTTACGGTGTTGGGTGACCTCAACTTACATCTTGAGGCCCCAACTGATCCTGGAGTCAGTTGCTTCCTAGACACAATTGAAGTGTTGGGACTCACTTTGGTGAACCGTGAACCCACCCATCAAGCAGGACATCTACTAGATGGTATCTGCTCTAACTTTTCCAGCCTGATAGTCAAACCCCCCTGCCCTCAGGTATGGACAGATAATTTTTTAATTCCCTTTCTCATAGCTGAAACCCGGAAATCCTCTTTCAACTCCCTAAAATGTACGGACAATCCTCACATGAAACCCACTCCGAATTGGAAGTCATTAGCCAGGAGAGCTGACATTGTTGAAAAACTCAAAAATGAATTACCAGCTCTTGCCGACTGTACTTCTTCAGACTATCAAATCTTCTGTGATTGGATCGCTGGAGCGGGCAAGTTGCTTATATCACCTAACAATGAGAACATGAAACCTAGGAATAAAAAAAAAAATGCTCCGTGGTTTTCACCAGCTCTTAAGGCCGAGTTAGGCGAAGTGAAAACGCTAGAACGGAGGTGGCGTCGTAATTACGACACCGCCGCACGCAACATTTACATAGCAGCTAGACGGAAGTATCACGTAGGATTAAAATTAGCAAAAAAAGCCCATTACCTACAGGCCATTTCTTCAGCAGGCCAAGAACAAAAAGCTATCTTTAGGATTGTTAAGGATTTTATCAACCCCTCAGCTCTATCACAAGAGATCCCTCCATCGCAAGATCTCTGTAACGCGATATCTGATTATTTTGATAACAAAATCCTAACTATCACCAATACCTTTCCATCAGAAACCATCATTAGAACGGATGTTGAAGAGATGGCGAAGATGACTTCCCCCCTCCGTTTTGACGAGTTCGCCCCAGTCCCCCTGGAGGAAACTGCTAAAGCTATTTTAGCCAGCAAATCAGGTTCCCCTTTTGATCCCTGCCCTCCTCCGGTGTTGCACCACTTAATAGAGATAGTTAATCCCATGATTAACAGTATCATCAATTCTTCTCTAGCAACAGCAAATATTCCTGATGACTGGAAACTTGCAGCTGTCAAGCCACTCCAAAAAAAGGCCCTGACCGATCCTACCACCCTTTCCAACCTGCGCCCGATTTCCCTGCTACCCATTCTATTTAAACTGACTGAAAAGTTTGTCAATAGTCAACTGACAAACTTTTTGGAGAAGAATAACGTTCTCCATCCGAATCAGTCAGGCTTTCGGTCAGAACATTCTACCGAATCAGCTTTACTATACTCTGCTGAAACTTTAAGAGCAGCAATGGACCAGGGAAAACGGGCTGTCCTTATCCTTTTTGACCTGTCGGCAGCCTTCGATACCGTGTCCCATAACATCTTACTGGACCGGTTGGCTGCCGCAGGTGTGGGAGGACAGGTTTTGGCTTGGTGTAGGAACTTCCTTACTAACAGACGCCAAATAACAGTGCTTGGCCCATATCAGTCTGAGGCTAAAAACGTCAGCTCAGGGGTGCCACAGGGCTCCAGTTTGAGCCCTGTTCTTTTCAACCTATATATGGCACCCCTGATGAACTTGATCGCGTCATTCAGGATCAGTTCTATTTCATATGCTGACGATACCCAACTGATTTTGGTGCTGGATAAGGAACAATCAGGTGCCGAGGAAGACCTTAGGAACTGTCTTGCAGCAACATTCAAATGGATGAACAACAACCATCTAAAGTGCAACGCCGGAAAAACGGAAATCCTACCTATAGGGATCAATAATCCTTTTTCCCCCACAGTATGCTGGCCATCGGATGCAGAAGCCCCACCCAACACAATTGCATCCGCCCGCAACCTAGGTATAAAATTTGACAACTGCCTATCCTTCAAACCCCAGGCTGTAGCAGTGGCAGGTATGTGCTTTCAAATTATTAAAGCACTTAGGACATTTTTTGATCTCCTCCCTCTTTCGGCGAGGAAAACAGTCGCAGTGGCCTTAATAAATTCTAGGCTGGATTACTGCAATGGACTTTATGTTGGAGCAAACAAAATCGTGCTCCACAAATTGCAGTTGATCCAAAACGCGGCCGCCCGCCTCGTACTGCGTCTGCCCCGTAGATCATCAGCCTCTGCAGCTCTAAATACCTTACATTGGCTGCCAATAGGAAAGAGAATTTTGTTCAAACTTCTCTTGATTACCTTCAGGGCCTTCCATCAACGTGGCCCGATCTATCTACGAAGGGCGTTCAAAAGATACTACCCAGCACGCTGCCTAAGACCCGCAAACCAGAACTTACTTACCACTCCTCGCTTTAAACTGGCTACAAAGGGTGGTAAATCCATCTTTGTACTAGGAACCAAGGCCTGGAACAAACTCCCCCTTTCTTTGCGGTCTTTCTCCCAAGAAGCCCCTTTTAGGAAGGCTTTGAAAACATGGATTTTTTCTATGTCTGACACCCTGTGTAGGACCCTAGTGTAGTGGATGTGCTTAAGAAATCAGGACGTCTTTTCCCTATCCAACTCTTCCACCGGGTTGTGTAAGCGCCAAGATACTCCTTGGAGTGGTAGCAGCGCTCTATAAGTGCCCCATTACATTTACATTTACATTTACATCTACATTTAGGGGACGATTCACAACAGAGAAGTAGTACTACAGCAGTACTCTTTTCGGTACTCTTATGTGCCTTTGTGAATCAACCCCAAAATACCAAACTCCCTATTGTTAAAAGTGCAAAGAGAGCACAGTGCTTTATATTTGAGCTAAGGGCATATGAGCATTCCCTGAATGTTGCCACTTTGTTCACATTTTAGATGTTTTGGGGCAAATCCACAAAGGCACGTAAGAGTAAGTAAAAGAGTGCTACGTGTCAGAAGTACGTGAAAGAGGAACTACACATATTGGAGTGAACAACGCAACACTTTTCCTTCCCTGATTGTTCCTATCACTGACTACTTACAAAGTACTGTAACAGCTTTGTGAAACCATTTGCAAGTTAACATATCTCTTCTGTTTCTATTTGATGAAATGTTACTGTTTAGGGGTTAGAAACTCTCCCTGTGGCAGTGGCCCCCTCACCCAGATACCAGTACTTACTTTCACAGTGTTCCAGGAACTGTATGCACTCGTTGATGACGCTGTCTCGTAGCATAATCATATGTTTTGACATGTTTTCCAGCAAGGACAGGAAGCAGCGCTTGGCATAATACCAGGTGTCTGTCCCAAGCTGTAGATGGTGAAAAATAACCCACGATGAAACACAAGAATGACATGTCAGCAGCAAATACAGTATGGTGGTACAACCACGACAAAATCTACATCTGGCCTTGAATGCCACTTATTCTACGATGACAATTATTAATCCCTACCTCAGGTTTCATAAAGCAGTATTTTTCCAAAATAAACAAACAATTCTTTACCTACTGGGCAGGCCCAGCTGATCCGTTATAGGTAACACTGTGAGCACTCTTTAGGGCTATAATTAGGTTTAATGAGGTTTTAGGGGAATAACATGCCAACAAGTGCACAATAACTGTGTTGTACTGTATCGCTCCCAAGCACTTACAATGAAGAGCCTTTATAATGCCGTTTAGCACTTTTAACCTCTCTGCTCTATTAGAACTTGTTAGGGAACAGGTGCCACCTATTGGAGTGACTGTAACGTCATCAGTATTTCCTAATTCTGAGGCAATGGGATACACATCAGCTCTCTGAATCTACTGCTTCCATCTCACAGCTCCAACCACCCCGGTGCCTATTTTGTAAAAAAACACAAAGGTGACAGGACTGAACATTTTTCTGAGAAGGGCAAATGAAAGGTTATGCTATTTCTGATATATCAGTAATGTCATTTTACGTCATGAGTGATGTCATATGTAGGGTCATTAGCAGAGCATGACATGGGTGCAAGCCATGGTTAATGTATCTAATTATAACTGACAAATTTCAGTGATTTTGGTGTTTTGCTTAAAACCATAAATGCACTTCAATTTTGTTTTTTCAGTGAATTACTGAGATGTTATATTAAACGTAAACTAAGGACTTATAACCAAAGCTAACCATAACTTCAATTTTGTGATGGCAGTAAAAATAAATGTGGCCCAATAATACAAGGTATTTGGAGCAATTGTACTAATAAAAGCATATTAACTAATTTATTGCTACTGTGCAAAGGTCAAATATGCGTTTGTTACCTCAGTTAAGCAAAACTTACATGAGAAAGAGAGTTTTTATGGCCTCACAGTCTGCATGTAACAATTATTTTATACAGGGGAAAAAAACTCTTATAATAGCTGTGAGTCCCTTGATTGTGATTTAACTATGCTGCACAAATGTAACCACCTGCATCCTGTTTTTTATGTTAAATATTTTTTTGTTAAAACAAGTAACAATGGGAAAAATGCCATGGCATCAACATGGCAGGTGTACAGAGTATAATATGCTATGTATTACCACTGTTGAGGGGGAGGGGGGGCACCATGAACCATTAAAGACTTCACCTTTCGATAGTCATGGTCCTCCCTAAATGCAACAATGGTAATAAGCAACATATTACACTCTGCACAGCTGTACATATAAATATATATATTCACTGGCAAAAACAAAGGTGAAAGTGACGTTATAGTTTGCTGTTGAAATAAGGTAAAAACTAATGTTTAAAAAACGAAAACATCACCAGTTTAGTTTACTGAGCTAACTATAACCCCTCCATGCACTTTTTATATCCTCACATACCACATCGCTCCAAGACATGCGCCAAGAAACCCAGGTGGTTAGTCTGGGATCAAGTGTTAGCCTCAATCAAGAGCCTTGCTCACCTGTAAGGTAGAAAGAACCTGGAGTGCACCGACTAAATGGACTGACAGAAAACCCAGTAGGAATTTAGTTTGAGAGCTAGTAAAATGCACCATGAATGCAAGGCAGTTGCAGTAAGCAATATATGAAAACAGATTATTACTTTTAATTTGATTTGTACTTTGTTGAGCGCTACAAATTTTAAGGTAAGTGGCCGAAGCCAGATAATATCATTGACATCATAAATGCAGAACAGGAGCCACTAAGAGCCTGAAAGAGGTGAAGAAATATTAAAAAGGGGGGAGTCTGAGGTTTTGATCCATATTAAGATGGAATGTCCGGAATACAGAGAGATGCCATTCATTCTAGGCCCTGTATCTCTTGAGCGGGAAATAGCGTTTTCCTTTGATTCACAAATGATATAATGCAACATGCACAATATAGATCTAGTCTCAGCTGCAGTGCGAAGAGCTAATTCTACTTGTAATGTAGGGGGCTTCAGAATAAAATTATAATTCTAATAAAGTAGAAATAAAAATCTAGGCGCAAAAGATTGCCTAAGGACAAGTTGATGCACAACAGTCAAAAGAGCAAATTAACTAGATTCGAGAATAACTTTAGAGGCACAACTGTGTACTTTCTGGAGGTATGCAAAAAGGCTGGCAAACAGCAAGTGATATGCAGACTAATGAAGTTAACGGCAACGATCGAAAAGAATCTGACTGAAGTCAATCTGAACAACTCAATGAGAAGAAAAAATTTGACAAAATGGCATTGAGGGCGCCAATAGGGGTCGAGTCACCTAAAAAGGTGAACTCAAAATAATTAACTAAACAACAGTGTAAGAGGTTGGCAACCAACAAAATATGTCCTCATTGAGCCATCTAATGTTTTGCTTTCCAGCTCAAACAAGTTGAAGCAAGGGAGACCCACCCAGCTGCAGAAGACATCTTCTTTATTCTTCTGCTGAAGAAGCCAACCAGTTAAGGCGCTATTAAGAATACAATCACAACAGCTGTCTTCTGAAAGAACTTTGGTAACACTGTATCTGCTAGAGACTATCTAGCTGCAGATTCTATACATTAGAATATTCCCCAGGCATCAGACTGGCTCTGGACATTTTTGAGGACTACCGCTGCACACCGGTAGGTCGCATTGTTCAGCTCCGCATAGGCAGCGTTAAGAATTTAAGTGCGCAGTGCCTATACAGGCACCACCTCAGCACGCTGACGTCAGTTTTATTCACGATTTTCCACTCCAGAAGCGCAGCTGCCACAAAGAATGTTGACATACCAGTATGCATTTCTAAGGCCCTTAGAAGGGTGTTCCTGTACTTAATCAGTTCAGAGAGTGGGGATGGTTGGTAAAGAATCTGAGGCTCGAGTCCCTACCAGATAAGGCGTCACCAAATGTAAGTAACTTGTTCATTTGATGGAGACTTCTATCCTTAGATTCCTTACTTTAGAATAGATACCAAAGCAATACCTCCCTGGAGGTGGGACTGCAAAACTGAGGTTAGACCAAAAAGTCATGCAGAACTGAGTGGGCAAAATGCTCGTCACGAAGGACCTGACATTCCAGGAAGAAGTGTTTGGCAAACGAGTGAAAAGATACCTACATTGCTGCCTAACAGATGTCTAAGATAGGGACTCTGAAAGCTAATGCAGTGGTAGTGGTCGTGGCTCAGTGGGAAAGCCCTTGGCGGGTTGCTTCTTGGCCCATGCATTACAGAGCTTGATGCAGAGCACTATCCCTCTTGAGATGGCCATTTATGCACAGCTTTTCCTTTCTTAGCCCCGACATACCAGACAAAGAATTAGTCATCCACCCGAAACTCTCTTGTGTGGTTAAGGTTGAAAGAGAACGCTCTTTTTGGGTTCAGGCGGTGGAGTCTCGCCTCTTCTTTAGAAGGAAGAGGCAGGGCAAAGAAAGTAGGCATGGTGATATGTTGGCCTACATGGAAAGGCGTAACAACTTACGGAAGAAAGGAAGTACGCATTCTGAGAACCAGCTTATCTGGGTAAGAGTGGTATCAAGAGGGTGCACAGAGAGTGCCTCCAGTTTGCTGACCCTCTTGGCTGATGTTATGGTCACTGGGAAAACCATTTTCATAGTGAGCAGGCGAAGGGAGAAATTGTGTAGCAGCTAAAGTGGATCAGTAAAATGTGGGCATAATGAAAGGTCTGGGAGGAAACATGTGCTGAAGGCCTTTTAGGAACCTAGGGCCAGATGTAGGTGGGAGATTTTGGCCATTTACCGGCCGGTAACGGCTGAAGTCGGCCGTTACCGACCGGTAAATGGCCATTTAGATGTAGGGGGATAAAAAACATGCATTTTCGGTAATTTTACTGAATCGGTAATTTTACCGATTCGGTAAAATTACAGAATCGGTAAAATTACCGATTCTGTATATTTTACCGAATCGGTAAATATACCGGTCGGTAAAATTACCGAAAATGCATGTTTGGTATGTAGATGCCAATTTTAACATTGACACAGGGCTTTGAAAATCGGTATTTTACCATGCAATACAATTGCATGGTAAAATACAGATTCAGGTGTACATGCACAAGCCTAAAACAGGGGGCCCAGAGGGTGTCAAAGTCACACCCCCTGCACCCTTGCAAAATTCGGTATTTACCGATTCGGCCCATAGGATTCAATAGCAAATAACGATTCGGTATTTACCGAATCTGTAAATACCGATTTTTACCGATTCGGTCAAATTTACCAAATTGGTACCTACATTAGAAATACCTACTCTAATTACCGAATCGGTAAAATTCGGTAATTAAGAGTCGGTATTTCTGATTTTGCTACATCTGGCCCCTAGTCACAACGGGGGGACTTGAGCGAAGAAGTTTGGTCCTGCAAAGTCAAAACTGCAAATATAGTTGACAAATAACGTTTTATCGTGCTCAGAACAGAGCCCTGCTTGGCCAGAGAAATACAAACATAAAAACTTGGGAAAAGGGTGCAGAAATAGGATCAATGCTGCTGGATGCACATCATGCCACAAATCTGTCCCATCGGCAGGCATATGCAGACTTGATGGAGGGCTAGTAGGCATATGCCGACTTGGTGGAGGGACAGTCATATGCAGACTTGGTGAAAAGTAGAGAGATGCCAGAATAACCTCACAGACTTCAGGTGGAAAATCGAATGCTGTCAACTGTCACCACTCAATCTCTTTGAAGGTGGAGGTTGCGCAGGTTCAGGTGCGAGTCCCTCTCCTGGTGCTGTGACAGAAGATCCTCCCGAAGAGGCAGAAGCTCAGGATACCAGACACTTCGTTCCCAATCCAAGGCCACGAGGTTTACTTAGGTCACGGGCATTCCTGATCTTCTTGTGAATTCTAGGCAGAAGTGGTATTGGCAGAAAGGAGTACAGGAGGTTGGAGCCCCACTCGAGATAAAAAGCGTCTCTAAGTGAGAGCTGCATCGGAAACTCCAGCGTGCAAAGCTGCTGATATTGCGCATACTTGATAGTGGCGAACAGATCTAACCAAGGCTCTCCCAACTCTTCAAAGAGGCCTTGCACCACCTCTGGATGGAGACAGTGTAGTGATTCCCAAGGATTGCAGGAGGTCTGCCGTAGTCTGGAGGTAGGAGATGACTGCCTGGGGCGAGTCCACATTAAAAAAACAAATCGTCATAGGAGGGGAAGACTGCAACCATTGCCATCACCTTGGTGAACGACCGAGGTTCGCTGGTAAGGCCAAAGGGGAGCTCTGCAAATTGAAAGTGCTCTTCGCCCACCGTGAATCACATGCAACACGTGTGGCCAGGCAGGACTGGATTATGGAAATATGCGTACTGCATGTCCAACGTTACAATAGAGTCTCCAGGAACCAGGGCAGATAGGACTTAAGCTAAAGTTAGCAGCTTGAATTTCTCCTTTTTCAGAAAGAGTTTGAGATGGCGCAGGTCTAGGATAGGACAAAGGACTCCATTGCTTTTGGACATGAGAAAGTAGCAGGGATAGCAACCACAACCTACTTCTGGCAACGGCACTTTCTCAATGGCTCCCGTGGCCAAGAGAACCAATTTTTCCTGATGGAGTAAGGAAAGATGGTCGTCCGTCAGCCTGACATACGTGTTGGCATGATGGAGGGGGCTCAAGAAAAGGGATGGAGTAGCCCCTCTGGACTATCTGTACAACCCACTTAACGGATGTTATCAACTCCGCCACCCTGATCGCCAACCTCGGACTCAGACAACTCGTCACAACTCCCATCAACTCCACCGGCCACACGCTTGACCTCATCTTCTACGCAAGCTCCTAAGTCTCCTTCAACCACACCACCGAACACAACTGGACCAACCATCGCTGCATCCACTTCACCTTCGGGAAACCCATCACGCACCACCGCACCCAACAGATCCCTCGCCGCTGCCGAAGCAAAATCACCGAAAACCAGCTAACCACCACCACCACCACCACCACCACCACCCTCACCCGGAGCCCACCCGCCGACACCACCGACCCTGACTCCGCCGCCCGCAACCTCAGACAATGGATAACGACTGCGCCAACACCCTCGCCCCGAGCAAGAAAACCTCCAAAAGACACACCAGCAAGAAAGCCAGCTGGTTCACTGAAGACTTCCAGGCCTCCAAGCAAACATGCTGAAAGCTAAAGAAGAAATAGCACAGTGAAAAGACACCAAACAGCTACGCAGCCCACAAGAACGCCTCCCGCAGACACCATCACCTCACCAGATCCGCCAAAAGGGCCTCCTTCAAAGACCGCCTAGACAACAACGCACACAACAGCAAAGAGCTCTTCAACATCATGAAGGAACTCTCCAACCCCAGCTTCAACACCAACGACATCCCACCTTCGCAAGACCTGTGTGACTCCCTTGCCACTTTCTTCCATCGCAAGATCGCAGACATTGACGACAGCTTCAACGCCACGACCATCCCGACAACCACTGAGACCTCCGTCCCCACGGCCACCATCCGCACCGACCCCCTGCTCTCCTGGACCAACATAAACGACGGCGATACCATCAAAATCATGAACACCATCCACTCTGGATCTCCGTCAGACCCATGCCCACACCAAATCTTCAACAAAGCCAGCACCACCATCGCACCCCATCTCCGGAAAGCCATCAACATCTCCTTAGAGACAGCAACCTTCCCGGAGAGCTGGAAGCACGCCGAGATCAACTCCTTACTGAAAAAACCCAAGGCTGAACCCAAGGACCTCAAGAACTTCCAGCCCATCTCCCTGCTCCCGTTCCCGGTAAAGGTAATTGAGAAGACCGTCAACAGACAACTCACCCGCTACCTCGAGGAGAACAGTATCCTGAACCCGTCCCAGTCCGGGTTCCGCAGCAACCACAGCACCGAAACTGCCCTCATCTCCGCCACCGATGACATCAGGGCCCTGCTGGACAACAGAGAAACCGTGGCCCTCATCCTCCTGGACCTGTCAGCCTCCTTTGACACTGTCTGCCACCGCACTCTATGCACACGCCTCCACGACGCTGGAATCCAAGACAAGGCTCTGGACTGGACCACCTCCTTCTGGCAGAACCCAGAGCGTCCGCCTCCCCCTTTCAGCTCCAAAGCCACCGAGATCATCTGCAGTGTACCCCGGGCTCATCCCTCAGCCTGACTTTGTTCAACATCTACATGGCACCGCTTGCCCATGTCGCCCGACTGCACGACCTCAACATCATCTCCTACGTCGACGTCACCCAGCTGATCCTCTCCCTCACCAAGTACCCCCTCACTACCAAAACCAACCTCCACCAAGGAATGTAAGCCGTCGCTGAGTGGATGAAGAACAGCCGACTGAAGCTAAACTCAGACAAGACGGAAATCCTCATCCTCGGCTCCACCCCCTCAGCCTGGGACGACTCCTGGTGGAGAACCGCACTGGGAACAGCTCCAACACCCACCGACCACACACGCAACCTAGGGGTCAACCTCAACTCTTCTCTCTTCATGAAAAAGCAGGTCAACGCCGTCTCGTCCGCCTGCTTCAACACCCTCCGCATGCTTCGCAAGATCTACAGGTACCGAAACAAGAAGACCGGTCACCCAGGCCCTCGTCAGCAGCAGGTTAGACTACGGAAACGCCCTCTACGCAGGAGCCTCGGCCAAACTCCTGAAACAACTTCAACGCATCCAAAACGCCTTTGCACGCCTGATCCTCGACATCCCTCGCTGCAGCTACATCACACCCTAACCGAGATACCTGCACTGGGTCCCCGTCAACAAGAGGATCATCTTCAAGCTCCTCACCCATGCAGACAAGGCACTCCACAACACCGGACCAGCATACCTCAACAGACGACTCAGCTTCCACACCCCCAACCGCCAGCTCCGCTCCGCCGACCTCCCCCTCGCCACAGTCCCCCGCATCCGAAGAGCGACCACCAGCGGCAGATCGTTCTCCCACCTCGCCGCTAAGATGTGGAACATCCTTCACATCCTCCTACGGCAGACCCAGGACCTGTTTACCTTCAGAAGAGTCCTCAGAACCTGGCTATTCGAGCAGTAACAGCCCCTTCCCCCGCGCCTTGAGACCCTCACGGGTAAGTAGTGCACTTGATTAATTGATTGATTGTTTTGTGTCCCCACTTGGGTGTCCGTGTTGGTATAAGAGCCACCTAAAGAAGTTTTGTGGCTGCGGCTGCCAGGGGGTGGTGGACACCGGCTGGTAGTTCCATGTAGTTTGTGGGAACTGTAGCAACAAAAAAACTGGGAAGCCTGTTGACCTTGGTGACTGGGCAGGAAAGGATGCAGTTGGTAGCCCCTACCATAGCCATGGAAGGGGCAAATGGAAGACTGGAATTGGTGAGAGGACCAAGGACCTGGACATAGCTCTGCTGTCCTTGAAGCGCTCCAGCACTGAGTCTGCCTTCTCGCCAATCAGGTAGGAGCCAGCATAGGGCATGTTCATTAATGAGGCTTGGACATTTCCTATGGTTCTCAGTCAGGCGTGGCACCTACAGGTCACTGACGATGTGAATGCTCTGTCCAGCAAGTCTGTAGTGTCCAGTCCACATCTGATGGTGAACTTCGCTGCATGTCTGCCATCTGCAATTGCCTAGGACAGAATGGCTCGGGCCTCCTACAAGACAATGGGCAGCACTTGCACAACCGAATCCCACCTTTGTGTGTGTATGAGGTGGAAGAGAACATATTCTTTCCAAAGGTATCCAGCCTTTCGGATTCCCTATCCGGTGGAGTGGTAGGGAACGCGCCAGGATTAATCTTTGGTTGGAGGCTTGGACTACCCAGCTCTCCGGGGGTGGGGTGCTGGGTGAGGTAACTGGGGTCACCAGTAGTGCGGCGATCACAACAGGCAATTTTCAGAAGCACAGGAGCCCCTATGCAGGGCTTGGACCAGGCCATAATGAGGACGTCAGCCAGTACTTCATTCAATGGGAGTAAAGGTTTGGTGGGGTCAATTCCTGGCTAAACACCTCTGTCAGGACATTTGTCTTGACTGCCACTGAAGACAGAGTAAAGTCCGGGCCTCAGCCACCCTTTTCACCACCATTGCAAAAGAGGCATCCTCCTCTGTAGCCATGGTAGGGAGGAGAGCCCAGGCCAGTGCTTGGTGAGGTGTCCAGACTACTGGCATATGACAGATCCTCATACCAGTTGTTCTCCTGTTTATCTAGGGGAGTGTGGTGCTGCTGACCTCTCTATCATCACCATCTCCAGGTCTATCAAATGAAAAAAGCACTAGCTCCAACTCGGATAGTTGGGCACTGGTTGGCGCCCATCGGCTCCGTGTCGGAGTCAGGTATAACGATGGGCACTGGGAATGGCAGCACTGAAGCGTGTGCTGGGGAAGGTCGCGCCCTCATGAGCAGCACCACTCCGAATCTAGAACAGGATCCATGGGCCCAACAGGAGCAGAGGGCGGACCCACTGGTGGTAATCCAGTTGGGACCCCTCCTGAACCCGTGGGGCCTACAAGAGATCCAGAGTGGCCTGGTCACCCAAATAAGAGGTACATGGTGTCATAGAACTCTGAGTTGGGCGGGTGGACACTGGCACAGGCTCCACTGTTGAGAGGCCTAGAGTGCCTGCCGACATTCACATGCCTCGTCCGATGATTTGGACGGGCAAAGCGAAGTTAAAGAATGCTTAATCTTCTTCCATTTCTTATGTTTGCGGGACTTACCAACGATTTTGACTCCGACGATGATCATCGGAAGTGGCTCCGCAAGCAGTCCTGGGACCTTCCACATGACTGGGATCGTGAGCATTGCGGGGTTGTCCGATTTTGGGCAGTGAGGAGTTTGAGGGGATGCTCCCTCAGCGCTGTAGGGTGCACGGCACAACAGTTCTTGCAGACCTTTGAGTTGTGATTACTCTCCGAACACCAGAGATACACCAAGTGTTGGTCTATTACAGACATCTGCCTGTGACAGGCACCACATGGTGGGCTTCTTAAGGGGCATCCCTAACACACCAGGAGAAGTAATTCTTGTAAAACACCTTGACAAGAAAAAGTCAGTCAAAAATTGACTGGGGGTAGCTCTCTCCGGATCTGCGCTGACTGGCAGGAGGGAAAAAAAGTACTATAAGTGCTGAGTTAGCGCCTGTATTAGCATTGCGCACATCATTTGGCTCTGTGTTAGTAGTGCCCATACGGGCACTACTAACACAGAGCCAAATGACGCTACCTACTGGCACGCAGGGGTACTGCTCAAACATTTCTGAATCAGTCTCATGCCTGGAGAATATACTAAGTTAAGGAATCTGTAGATAGAAGTCTCTATCAGACCTGGGCAATATGTTGTTGGAAGAAAAGTCAGAAGGAATCATAAAATCAAATAGGCGATTCAGGAATTCTTGGATTCTTCTGCAGAATGACTGAAGAATCCAACCAAGCATATCCAGCAGTGGAGACAACTCCATAACAATTGTCCACATGATCGACAGCACAGCTGAGATGAAGAAACGTAGCAATAACAGAGTTGCGCACATATCTTCCCACAAGCGATGCACATTTTCTGACAGAACATGGCAAAGTCAGGAAAGCATGCCTATGGCTTTACTGCACCACGTATGCTGCATTATCAAGATGGAGCTCAAACTTAGAGTAATGCTGCACATTCCGACACAGATTATCCAACAAAGCAGAGCAGAGGATTCCATTAATGAGAAACATAAGGTGAGGTTCCCCTAGTTTCCTCACAGTGAGATGCCTAGCTTTGGACTGAACAGAGTGGAGGAAGTAGGTGCTAAATTAAGTCTCTGAAGCAACTCGAAGCTTAGAGCCCACCAGATTATTAACAACCAGGGATGAAAAGAGGATTTTCCGCAATTAAAGGGCCTCCTTGAAACCAATATCAATGGTGGTAGAATCAATGGATAGCTTTACCCCGCACTGAGGGAGTCATTAGTTCCAACCAGTCAAGGAACTTGACACTAACAGTGAGCATGAAAAGAAAAAGATGAGGCAGATTGTATGTAGGGACAACAGCATTCAAGCAGGGGTATCTGCGAGGGAAGGCAATATAATATTCAACCCTATCAAGAAAGTAGAGAGAGACTGCCTGGCAAGAGACCGAAAGGGATGGGTAGGTAGAAGCAATACACAGGCAATTGAGAGAATTCTGAATTGAAGGCTGCATGGGTAAATAACCTTGAACCATACACGATTAGTGCAAACATTTGTTTGGAACACTTAACAAATCAAGAGCGATCACCCTTAAATCGCTTCAGACTGCACAATTTAATAAAAAGTAGGCATAAAACTTCATTCTGCATCATGAGCAGTGTTTACAATAGAGTCACCTCCTTCCACAGCAGAGTTCACAAGTTAGGTTGGAGGGAGAGCAGGAGGTGAGAATTTAGAAAGGACTCAAACATTTGCATGTGGCTCACTATTAGTTTCCTTCTCTATTTCCTCATTCTATTCTGGCCAATTACAATCATTTAGCCACAGGAGTTTTTTAGAAATTGATTAATTATTAGTTCCACTGGTGACAGCCTGACAATGATATGAGTTCCTATGAGGAAGCTGGATAGAGAAAGCAAATAAAACAGTAAACTGCACACCACGAGCTTATGTAGTAGCCTCAAAAACATTGTACGTTTCAGATTATTTTCAACATATTTGAGAAATATATAAACACATATTGTTTCTCTTTATAGCTCTCACCATCATTATTATATAGTAATGTTTTAAACCCCACTAGAAGCAATCTTACCTTTTTATTGTATGGTTCTAGGCTTTTTATGACTCGAGAAATGCCAAAGTCATAGTTTCCTTTTGCACAGTAAAGTGTTCTAGAGGAATGCAGAGACAAACACGAAAATAAACCTTTGGCACTCAAATGTTCTGTATTGTACTGTAGCATTGTATCATGAAATATTATGAATTAAACGTTCACAAAAATTATGAAATTTAGCAGAACACAAATGCCCTAATCCAGGAGGCATCATCTTGGGAGGAACGCATTTCTCTATACATGGATGAAATATTGTTGTATGTCTCGAACCCAGAGGACTTCTTGAGGAGACTGGGTGAGATTTTCCAGGTGTATGGAGCATTCTCTAGCCTGATAATGAATTTGGGAAAGCCCCTGATATTCCCTATTGGCAATTGTATACCAGAGTATGACTTGCCTCAGCCACAGACAGTGGCTACCCAACACTTTAAATAACTGGGATTGTGGGTACACTACGAGGAAAAACTGTCCCCTTTGCTTCTCAGGCTAGAACAAGATATTAAGCACTGAGTGACATTACTACTTTTTCTTCTTGGTAGAGCGGCGCTCTTTAAAATGGTCACACTACCTCACTTTACTTACATACTGCAAAACAACCAATACACTATCTCGGTGATGTTTTTTCAGATGGTGGATAGATTGGTTCAAACCTGCAGTGAGGGAATTTCCCACCTGAATAGCACTGGCTACCGTTCAGAGGTCGGTTTATGAGGGGAGAATAGCATTACCCAATGCCCGTAGTAGATATTATGAGACAGCCCAAGTTAGCATAATAAATGATTGGGATTACACCCCAGTCGATGACTTGGCCTTTCAGATGGATAGGGCAAGTATGGGACAGAAGGGATGGCTCCATATATTGGGTGGGAGGAAGTTAGGTGCAGATGCACTACCAGAGACAGTGATATCCACGTGGCGTAAGCTAATAAGAGAATTTGGTTGGGACAAGAGATTTACCCCAAGCATCCTACTATGGTAGGGGACAAGACTTGGCCTGGAGCTGGACCTTTCGGGATTTTACAGAACTGGGATGAAATTTACCTTGACACTGAGACATGTGGGACACAAAAGACATAGTGCTCTTTTGAGTTCCTACAAATGGAATATCAAATGTCGATGTAGACCATTAAATATCGAGTTGAAGATCCCTCCTGATAAGGAGACCACAGAGAACTCTGCGTTGGAGTCGAGACTGTTGGACCGCTGTATGGCTTCCTACGCTACTCTAATAACCAAACACACAGGGTAGCCTTGGTGGGCAGCGGATCCGATGGCAGGTAGATCTAGGAGAACTGGATGATGATGATGACTGGTGGGAGGTGGCCATCACAGGGAATTTACGCCTCATCCAGCACAAAATACTGCATAGTGTATTATACGGGAGCACTGCTGTTCTAAAATAGGTAGAGCTGGGGACGATAGATGCCTGCAACATTGTGATCTAAAAGGGACGTTACTGCACACGCTGTGGAGCTGTCCAGCCCTATGGGTGTTTTGAGAAGGGGTGGTGAGCAAGCTGGGGGAGGCTACGGCTATTACAATTGGGCACTGCCTTCTCTGTTAATGTAGGGTATTTGGAGAAAAACTGAGGCAAAGTCGTACAAGAGGTTGTTCAACCTGTGTTTTTTACTGGCAAAGAAGAAGATCACCTGGAAGTGGGGTAGCCAGGTGTGCTCGACACTCCGAGATTGGACCATGGGAATGGAGGTATGCAGACTGGAAGAAGAAATGGTGTATGAAGAGAGAGACCGCTCCAAGAAATATGAAAAGATGTGGGGAGAATGGCTCACCCAAGACTGAAAGTGGGCACTGGAACCGACGCACCATACCTGTGGGGCAGGGTAAGCTCAGAGCCTTGAAAAGTGATCAAGACTTGTTAGGAGATCCCCCAGCCCTGGTACCGAGTAGGCTACTAGGAAGAATACTGCAGAGGAGAACACACAAAATGCTGTATGGTATGTAGGGGTGGTGTATTGGGTAGTAATGGATACTGGTTGTGTACCCAAATATCGCCAAGTTCACTGCTTGGCTTTTCTCTTTTGTTTATTATTATTGTTTTTGTATGTTTGGGCAACTTTCTGTTTATTGAAAATTCAATAAATATAATTATTTTAAAAAAACAGGAGGTATCGGATCTCACACTTAGGAAATCGCATTTTAAATATGGGTGCATACCCTTACCTTGCTTATTTTACACCTTAACCTACCATAGCTGAGTCAATTATGATTACCTTCAACATCATTACTTCCAAATTACTATTACTATCACTGAAATAAAATGAATTCAAAGTTAATACATTAATAGTTAGGTAGGAGTTGAGGGTAATGGTGAACAATACATTTAGAGTTAGGGCAACCATGTGAATAAATCTGCAGCCCTCAATAACCCGCAGAATAATCCAACTTCTCCAGGCTGAGACCGGGTGGAGCAAATGAGAGGCCTTGAGATGGCCTGCATAGACTACTGTAAGATCACTTCCATGGGATTTCCAAGAGACCTAGAAGCAAATGACCAGAATGTGTCTGGGCCTGCAATACTGCAACTGCTTACAACCAGCCTTGAAATATCTCCAATGCCTCCTGGTAGGTGCATGAATAAAGTGCCGTGGTCTATACAACATGCACAAGGCTTATTGGACTACAGGTCCAAGATAACTGCAGAGACTTGCCACCCAAGACAAGCCCAACAGCAATGCCCTCCAATGAAACTAGTCGACAGCATGTTGTGTGAAAAAATGAATAGACTCCAGGAGCCTCTTTGATAAACCACTGTACCAAGGACCAACGAGAAATAAATGCTTGGAGGTCTCGAGAGTTGCACTCACCAACCAGTACAGAAGTATTACCTTTCCAATCAGAAATAACTGGTGCACAGTGTATATAATCCCTATCCTCAAAATCTAAAAGACCCCTCTGTGTTCCTGAATGGTATTACAATCGAAATATGCTTAAAATGACCAACTAAATTTAACCTGAGATAATATATTCCAAGGCTAGAGTTTATCAACCTGGTAACCACAAAGTCTCTTCTTCACAATATAATGCATCCTTAACAACATCCAGAACACGGGATGATTGACTTGTTGGGCAATCCCATATGCATCTCAACTACAGGTCATTAAGTGTTATATTAATGTGGACAAGCCCACAAAGGACAAACCCCATTGCATATATATTCCCTGTTAATCATTTTCAGCTTTCTGCACGTGGCCACATTTTGTATAGCTCCCATGATTTGGCAAATTGATGGCGAGTTAGCGGTAGCCCTATAAATATATAGTGGGTAACTAGCAGCAGGTTACTAAACTTTATTGAACATTTTTACGATTAACCATGCATTCAGACAATGGGTGGCTGGAGATAATGATTACAGATGATATCTCTGCACATCTTTCCTCTTGTTATTATTTAAATGCCAAGAATGTAGAATAACTGTGGGGACCGGGCTCGACTTGGTGGAATTCTGTGCAGAATTACCAATTCCGTCAGGCTTAACACACACATTTACTGCTTGCTCTGAACAGGTAGTCACTATGTGCAAAAGGCTTGTTGAGACCAGTGGTGACAGCGAGAATTGGGGAGGGTGGAAAAGGGAAGGGTGTTGCCTGGCAAGGTGGAACATTATACTTAGACGGCCAAGTGGGGACATGGATTACGGAAAGACTGCACTGCACCCTTTTCCCAATGAGACTTCACTGGTTGGATTTCCTGGCTGATACAATTAGGTCAAATTTTCTAACAGTTCTGGTGGAGGACCACCATTCTACTTATAATTCAGAGAAACGGAATTCCACTCCGGAATTGTGATCCGGTCAAATTATAATCAGGCCCTTAGTATGATGGTGTGTGTTGCTTCTGCTACAGGAACCAAGTATGGGAACACTTCTCTCTTTAATAAGAACCAGAAAATCACAATGCAAGTCTTACCCGATGACGAGGTTCACAATACATAGGTGGTAAATTTTCTTGTCTGGATCATCATATGCCAAGGTTTCCTCCTCCTTTTCGATCTTTCTCATGAGTTCTTCTGCCTTAATTGAAGAATAACAAGTCACCAGTGCGAAAGCATGATATATTGACAACGTTTATTTGATATATATGTGAATAAAGAGAGAGAGAGAGAGAGAGAGAGAGAGAGAGTGAGCGTGTGCAATGTGCTATTTGTTACCACTCTTCAGTGTGGGGTGGCGCCATGACCCGCGAGAGGTGAAGCCTCCAGTGGGTCATGTTGCCCATTCGCTCCTACAATGCTCATAAATATATTACATTGTGCAATTTTGCACATATTGTATATGCCGTGTCAATTTTCCAAGTTTATTTAAAAAAAGATTATACCACAATGAAAATGGATTTCATTTATGCAGTGAAGGAAAATGACATTGAAGAGGCCTCAGTACTATGAGGAGAGTTGGTTCCACGTGCAAAGCAATTATCATATGCAATCTGCGAGGCAGTAAACAGTGAGTCTCTCATGCTAAATTCGCTCTGCTGTGATAAACGTGAATTTGACCTTTTAACTGTAGTAATAAATATGTGAATGTGCATTTGTTAATACAGTTGCTGTATGCATTACTGGGCCACATTTATTCACCTGCCATGGTGTACGTGTATTATATCTAAATATAACACACACACACACACACACACACCCACACACACTCACACACACACACTCCCCCCCACCCCCACCTCCGCCTAACTAGGTCTTGAGTCTATCCTGCATCATTAATTCTATATTAAGTATGCAAAACTAGGGTCTCAAAATATAAAATGTAGTGTTGGGGAGGCTACATTTTTTTGATTGATTCCCCTCCCCCCTATTTACAAGATTAAAAACTGAAATAGATGGTTATTAAATTAACTGTCAGGTATATTCAACGTGGTTTTGCCCTTTATAAAAGGCCACAATTGTAGGGTCCTGCAAATTCATCAGGAAATAGGGTCCCCTAATTTGAACAGTCTCTTTTTTTCCAGATGTGAAAACAGAGGGTTAAAGACTTAAGGGACAGCTACCTGCTCAATGATGAGGACAGGAAAGGAGGAGTACAAGAGAGGATCAAATTTAAATATCTGTAAGATATTTCCTCACGGCTGTTTGCTGCCCAACTCGTGCTATACACTTAGGTCCTCACGTGCCACCCCGACTGGTGAAGGTAAATGGCTAGGGCACGCCTTAAAGTGATTATCAGAATATCACTATCGGAATTTTCTCAAGAGGCTATTATTCCAATGTTCACCCTCTCCTTAGATTATAAGACCCAAGAAAGGTGTCCAGAAGTGAGAGACTTACTAAAGTAAAACTGACAGTCACAGAAGAGGAAAATCTTTATATGGCTATGGAGGGGTCACAGCAGACAAGACTGCTGTCAGTATTAACTATAAGCCACTGTGGTATCTCCACACAGAACAGATTGAGGAAGTGTTATTGTTTCAAATAATGTGTGACTGGAATCTAATTGAATAAACCTTTGTAATAGGCGCTCTATACAAATATCAGTAAGTGATAGAAAACATATTAATTACCAGAATATATATAATTATTTTTGTTTATTATTATTTTTTGTACATTATTAATCACTTACCTCTTCGTTTTGACTCGTCATGATGTACGAAACACACAAATTGGCCAAGACTATTGCGCTGACATTTAAAATCTAAAATATCAAAGACAGACAGAGCAGTTTTTAATTCACTCCTTGATTTACATTATGGGAATTAAGCAGACAAGCAGGGAAACGAGTTATGTTTTTGTATAATTGTGCAAGCCCAGATGCTTATAATGCAATAACTGGACAAGATGGTGAGGCCAACATGATCTTATACCCACCATGTAGTCTGTTTCAAGCCCTATGTTTGAGCCAACCACTGCAATGAGGAATACAACATTGATAAATCAGTCTATTTTGTACATAATAAATATACCAGCATTTAGGAAATATGTATAAAAAACAACTAGTGATGAACAAAACTAACTGGGCATACATTTGTATGGTGCCATCATCAGCCAGGTTTCCAAACAAAACAGGCAAAAGTTGTAACACTGGCAAACGGCAGCAAGAATCCGGATTTCATTAGTATTTTTTTATGGTAACAAACAAGTGAAAATCAACACAAACCATGCAATTTTTATAAAAAATACGATTTGAAATTTAAATGAAAATGAACGAAGGTTATCTAGTCCGTTTTCAACGTGGAGGCAGAAAAAAGGAGAAAGGGACCTCAGTCAGAGATGAAGAGCACACAAGCAGGAAGCTACATTGGTACTATTGATGATTGATGTTCCGCGGCGACAATAGAACATCCATTGAATCGCTTCACAAACGGGTGGGTGAGATGTGGTTAATCTAATGAACTGAGCCATCTCTAGATATAAAATTATGAAAGAACTTGTTAGCACTGCTACATTTTTACAAATCTTCTAAATACAGATGCTAAAAACTCCGGTTTTAAGTAACTCAGTGCAATGCCCACACACATCAGATACCGTGTATGTTAAGTGTCTGGAGAGAGTCTGAGAATCATCTGCCAATCAATAACACACACAATATCCTAAAACCAGTAACCTACATAGTATTTTTCCTGCAGAGTTTGCTCTCTGGGTCACGTGGGGCTTAGATGGTTTTAAAACACTAAACTGTCTCTTGAGACCTAGCCACCAGTATAAAATATGACTCAAATGGAAGTTGAACCTATTTTATGCTATCATTTATCAGAAGTCAAAAACAAATTGTGCTCCCTCCTGCGTGTGGACAAACGCCATCAGGTTCTACTGGTCACCACGGTCTGGTTCTAAAGAGATGGACAATGTAACTTGCAGGAACGTGAGGATGCTGCACTATCAACTGACGTGATGTGAATGTGTTCCGTGCATGCATGTAAAGGGGTGTGGTAGTCTGGTCAATGGGATTCTTATTATTGAGATGTCTTATAGTGGAGAAGTGTGGCTCAATGGTTAGAGCGGCAGACCCTGATGCAGAGGTCTGGCCCGGGACCAGGGTTCAATTCCCGACGCGGCAGGGTCTTGGGCTCAATGTCCGCGGACTCGATAATTCTCGCCTCGGTGCCTGCTCTAATCATGGGTCCCACTCTGCAACTCTGGGCAATAGCTTGCTTAATCTCCACAACGGCCCCTATAGCGCTGGGATGCCTGGCTTCACCTTGGGGGTGCCCAGTAGGGAGCATCTCACAGGGAAAGCCAGGAAGGGTTCCACAGCGGTATACAGCGCCAGGATGCCCCGAGATGGGGCGGCAGTGCGCTTTACAAGTATACCTACATTTACATTTACATTTATCGAGCTGCAAAGAAGAAAAGGACAGTGAATACATTTCTGAATTATGTGTAGAATAATGGATGAAGAAAGAAAGTTAATATATGTTTGTGTACTTTTGAGCACTGTGATAGACGGCCTGGTGAACATAGTCTAAACATGAATTACGTTTGGATTTTGAGATGTCTTACTTGTATGCAGCTTTGAGTATGGTGAGGTCTGTTGGGATCATGTATGACACTCTTTTCAGTTTGAATGTTTCCCTCTTCTTGATGTTAGCTTCGTGGTAGTCGTTTAGGTTTGATTCATCTAGCGTGTGGTAGCAGGGATACTTGCACTTTTGCAATCAGTTGTAGGGCAGTGATGAACTGAATTTCATTTCATTTGACGTGGTGAGTAGTAATCGTGAGACAGAGAGTCGAAGCCCACATTTGGGGAGTTCATGAGGCCCCACTCATGCCTTTGACTGGAATGGTGTTTAGAACCATGTCATGGTGAAGGGTGTGATGTGATAGCGAAACCAAACTGCAGGTAATGGTGTGAGGCAGGTTAGGTATGATGGTGAGGCATTCTCTTGTGTGTAGGTGATCATGGTACAACATGTTGTACCCCTTTAGGATGAGTTACTGAATTATAAGTAAATATATGGATGTTATCCAGATAAAGATTACATATCATCTGTTGTGTGTAATTATGCCTACTTATGTACTGCAGGTTTCATAGCTTAAGTAGTATTAAATGAGCATACAGAGAGTGCGTGTGAGTAGGCGATGTGGTCTGGAGTTGGTGTGCAGGGTTATGTGGATGGAAATTTTCAGGACGGAGTGTGTGCTCGGTTGTTAGCGTATGGGTTATTGGGATAAGATACGTAATAAGTGTGGACATACACGTTGTAGCTGGCCTGTGAGATACAGTATATGGGCTCAATGTATAGCAATGCCAAACAGAGTAATTTCTTGCTGTTTTGTTAGTTAGCTGTGACTCCCTGTTGTATGCCTTTCAGAGCCAGCTGAATAAGGCATGCGCTGTGTAGCATGACTAGACATGCAACCACAACAAGAAGTTATAAAAAGAGCAGGAAATGGTTCTCGATGAAAGGTCGCTGAGCTAATCTCAGAAAGCTGTAGGTCTGCAGGCCATGCAGACTGGGGGATTACATTATGGTAAGGAACTCCAACTTAGAATGTGAGTTATCAGTGGAGGAGGATGATGCTTCTTTTTGCTAGACTTAACATACTTAGTTTTGAGCTCAAAGCACCCAGGTCACACCCTTATGTTTCAATTCCAGAATTTGAAAAGTAGCAGGGTGTTTTAAAAAGTAGAAATCCTGGTGCCTCAAGGAACACATATACGCAAGGATCAACAGAGCAGTCTAATGTTGCAGATCACAGGATCTTACTCACCAACATAGTAGACCTAGTTTTTTTTTACAACAAGTCCATTAGGGAGTTGAACCCAAGTGCAGAAACCACTCCACCCTAACATACAATCTACTTGATTCAAAGTCAGCTTTTTATTTGCTCCTCATCCCCTTTGCAAAACTGCCAAAACTAAACTCGGAAGACCTGTGAGCCTGACTTGATTTGCAACATTTCTGGGACGTTTTCTACAAATGCAAGGGACAGCATTCTCCCTCCATGTTTTGGGTCATAACCATGCAAAAAAATAAACTAAAACACAACCAAATAATCCATGGAACAGAGAGGAGTACAATGTTGTGGTCAAGAAATGTAGACAGTTTGGTAAAAAAAGGTCCCTTTCACTTGCTCAGTAGTCATATCAGGCCTACAATAATGACTATGAAAAGACTGTCAAAATGGACAATTAAAGATTTATTTCGAACTAAAATATAATTAATATGAAATTACTGATCAAATCTCACACAACAGTGAGTTCTTGCATACAGAGTATAATGATGAAAAAACAGATCTTGCACAACATCAAACACTATTTTAGCACCTGAATCACATCACACTGCATCTAGCAGAGACATCAAAACAGCTCCAAAGCTTCCTTCCACATACCTTCGACAATGACCCCACCACAGGTGTAAGAGAGCACAACTTACACGGCTTCAATAAAAGCATCGACCTGGCCCGCCTTACTCAACAGAAATGAGCCTTAACCTGACCCTCCCCTTTAACGGATGGACTGCTCACAAAGGCCTGCATTCTTCCTGCAGTAAAGCAAGTCGAAGATGATTTAGCCATCGCTGACCCTGAGACAACAGGCTCATCTCTAAAATCTTCAACCATCAGTTAGCTTCTCCACTCCAAGTATGATAAGCAAAAAGCTCAGTCTTCAACTGAGGTCCTCCAAGGTAGCTAGCATGAAAATCATAGCAGAATGGACTTAGTAGATAGAGCCATAAGACATGAGGCATCACAGCCCCACTGACCAGCTTCATATTGTCTTCCTCTCTCCCAGTACCTACAGGAGACCACAGCCTAGAACAAGGATTAGACATATGGTTAGACCTTCTGGAATTTTTGTGCAGGAGACAGCAAACGTTCCTCAACTATGAATCTAAAATAGTGTGCAAACACTATTTATACTTGTATCTATGGAGGTTCAGCACTCACAATTTGACAATTACATCAAATTGATAGATTTATATTTCAACATGTGTTTTTTTCACCTTCCGCAGCATGCATATCCACGACTACATATCATGCATGTAACAAATGCATATCAAGAAAGTTGCTTTTGTTAAAAGATTCTTTATTTGTTTTCCTATTTAAAAAATCATCACGCCAAAAGACAGTAGCCACAGTAGCTGAAGCCAAAGCGTTTTGTCCTGCAAGGGCTTCTTCAGGGCTCTGAATTGTAGGCGAACAACATTCGTTCTTTGTAGTATTATTGTATACAAATGAACAGGGATTTTGACATCAAGTAAATGTATCAAAATTGGAGAACATGTGCTCCTCGGTTAAAAATGTGCATAGCGTCTGCTTCGGTGGTACTATTTATACCTGTCTTTAGAAGTACTGTGAAACTTGAGCTAAGCCCCATTGTATGTGGTGTTAAGGCCAACCAACACTGAGGAAATAGCAATCAGACTTATTTGTGCCGTTCCAAACCTTCAAGACCAAGCACTCAGTGCTCTCGTAATACACATCCCCAGTGCACAAGTGAAGCACCTCACCAAGTGTTCCCCGGAGGCGCATCACACAGTGCTCTCTTGAGCACTTGCTACATTACTCAATAATTCCGGAAGGCGAGTCACCAATTTCACCATGGCCTTCAACACTCTGTTCTCACTGGGCTCCCCTGCAGGACTTCACTTTTTGTGCCTCTGATACGCATCACCTTGTGGTCATGCTACGGATAATCCTGCGCTAATCTTATGCAAATCCCCCTTTTCTGAAATGTTGTTTTAGCTCCATGGGTGTCTATAAGTGCGTTGGTCTCTGTACTTATATAATGTAATGTATGGTGGATTTGAAGGATGCTGCTGGTCACCCATGAAGGTATCCAGGCACCAAAGGTGTTTGTGAACCCCTACTGCTTGCAATGTACACAATTTAAACCAATTGGCGTTATCAATGGTTGTTTAGATATATACTGGAAGGTATAAGAAAAGTATATGAGCGGGCAGTCAAAAACGACCCAAGAATTTGCAGCTCTGCAGTTAGAATAAATTGGTGTTACTACAATGTAGTATCTTGCACACTCGAAAGCCTTAGCTAAAAGCACAAAAATGCCATGCAACTCTCAAATCACTGCCACACACCAACAAAACCACCACACTTGGCAAGTCTTGCAATTACCGAAACATTACTCTTGCACCGACATTCCTCAATGTTACACTTTCCCAGCTTTGGATTGCAGAAGGAAATGTAAAAACGCATGTTATGCTTAATAAACATATTTAAAACCAGATCAACAGGCATGTTTGTTGAGAGAGCTGGTCATGCTGTCAGAAATCATAGCATCAAGGAGACATGGTGTTCGATAAGGATTATCAGCATAAGTTTCACAATATCCCATTTTTCTCCACCCCTCCGTAAAAACACCACATATTCTCTGTATGTATTGAGAGGATCTCTTTGGTTTTAATTTAATGAACCTCATACTGTTATAAATATTCTGTGCACGTTGCATTGCACCACATGGATGTCAATGGGAGAAACATCAATTTGCTGCCCTCCCATCATTTATTTTCAAATTCTAAGGCTCTGGAACACTAAAAAGTGAATTTGCTAAAGTTAAATGCAGGGACAAATACAATAATACTATGTATATATATATATATATATATATATATATATATATATATATATATATATATGTATATACACACACACAAACACACATACACATACACACAAGTAATGCTAATAATGCTAATAAAGGTTTATGAAAAAAATGTATTCCTTTCTCACCTTATTTTACCAACTTAATTGATAAACCACATTAGTCAGAAAGAACATAAAACAGTAAGTGCTTTTGGATATAAAATGTGTTGTAGATTTTTTAAAGGCTAATTATTCGCAGTTATAAAAGAACAAAACCATCCAGGGATCTGGTGACACACACGTGGATGCTAAACCAACGAGTGCCCAAGCCAAACGTGGCAATCATATAAAACTATTTATAAAAACCCTGATTTGTAGGTAGTGAGATATGGGATCGGGGAAAAGGAGACATTTGTGATAAAGAAGAGGAATTTCAAGCTTGATCCAACTTAGTCACCAACTACCATGTGAAAACAAATAAGACATGAAAGCATCAGCTCTTTCACAAAAGAATCAAGTAATGACGCAAAATCAACTAGTTGTGGGAAAAAGTGCACATTGCACAAAACAAAACACTTCTCAGAAGAGAAAGTAAACCGTGGAATTCAGCAGAATTAGATCAAGATACGAAGGAAGCAGGGGGCTTTCTGTATAATGCTTCATGGTATGCAACATAAAAGTATTTAATAGTTCCTTTTTACATAAAGCACACATTCTATTATATATTACACTGGTAGCAATTTGCAACCAGTATTTTTTTTTACTGTGTGGAATTTTGTGAACCGACCTATGGACTAATAGGTCAGGTCGGAAAGTTGCGAATCAGAGTGGGCCGCAAACCGATCGACCTCCTGAATACTCATGTGGTATGTCGCAAATTGTTGCTCGCTCTTTTGGACACAATCATAGGAATGGGGACCTGCAAGAGCTAATGAACCATGATCTTTATGAGTGTGTTTAAATAAAGAAGACTTTTTTAAAAATTGCATGTTGTTTTCCTTAACCCCTTCCACGCTGATGACGAGCTGGGCTCGTCATCAGGTAGCCTCCTCGCACGCTGATGACGAGCCCAGCTCGTCACGTAAAGTGCGATTTAAAAAATCTCAGCGTGTGGGCGGAATTCCGCCCGCACGCATGCGGTTAAAGAACATGAGCCTATGTGTACATTTTTTACGTTTAACAGAGAATGGGAGTGGCCCATCAGTCTGCTCTCCCTCAAATGTTTTTTAACATTCGCAATGAGAAGGGGTCCAAAGGTGGCCCTCTTCCCTTTTGCGAATGGGTTATCACCTCAATTTGGGGTCGCTAACATTTCAATGGATTGCTAATGGAATTACGTTGGCAATCTATTGATAAATTGCACACTGATTTGTTATTTGGAAAAGGGGTCCACAACACCCCCTTCCAAAATACCAAATTTGTTTCTAGTTGCAATTCTATTTCAGGAGCTGATAAAACTTTACAGACTCCAAAAATAGATTTTTTTCGGTTGAAAACTCAGATTCGGAGTATTTATGATGAAAAAAATGGACGGTACACGTGGCCCTAGTTTTGAGTATATTAGCTATGTATTGCTAAAACAGATTACTAAATCAGTAAATCGGTATACTGTATGCACAGGAAAGAAAAACTACTTACAGTCTGCTATGACTAGATCTAATTCTTAATCTTTTAATAGGTGTTAAAGCGATTTTCATGGAAGTACCAATGACGGAAGAGTCTTGCTCTTTACTTTCTTTTAATATTTTAATCCAGGCACTCATTTTTTTTTGTGTTTTATTATTGAGAGTGGTGGAAATATTTTCTTTATTAAATACATTTCCTATAGCAAGCTCTTTAAGTTTTGGATTTAGCATGATGAAGGACCAGTTAAGATTTGTATGAGAATGATTTATCTGACTAGAGATTTCATCCCATGATTTCCACCTATTACCCATCAGGAAGTCCTCAATTTTCTCAAAACCATTTTCCTTCCAGAGATTTAATGTATTTTTGTCCATAAGGCCAGCATCACCCAAGCTAAAATTTTATAAATTCGTCTTATTACTTAAATTAGGTAAGTCCTAAAATTAAAAAAAACGAGTTTTCAGCTTAAAAATCCACTGTAATGTCTTGTATCGTACTTTCTTTGGATCTTACGAAATTCTGACCGGATCGAAATTTTTCAATTCTAACAGCATCTTTTTCATAAAAAAATGGTCTGCCTCATGAGGGTCTAAAAAGGAAAACCTATAACTATAATGCGCAAAAGAGGCAAAATAGTATTCGCTGATATTTGGAAGGGACAACCCTCCTTGTATGGATGGTAAGTATAAAATGCTTAGTGTAAGTCTGGCGGATTTTTTTGCCCATAAAAAAGAGGAGATCAATGCATCTACTTTTTTAAAATAGGAGGCCTGAATTGCGCAGGGTATTGCGCTAAAAAGGAAATTAAAAAGAGGTAGCACTGACATGCGAACTAACGCTGCCCGTCCCATAAGAGACAAAGGTAGCAGATTCCAGCGGTCTAAAAGTGAACCCACCTTTTTTAATAGAGGTAGAAAATAAAGTGAAAAAAAGTCGCCCAGACTATCCGATATAAATATTCCAAGATATCTCTTTGGATTCGTATTGTATGTCCGCCTGAATTCTGGTACTAAAGTGTCTACAGTGCAGTTGGCTAAAATAATTTCCGTTTTATTAACATTAATTTTGTAAACCCCTAGTTTTTGAAAGTCAGAATTTTTTTTTAAAATCTTCAATTGACTTGAGGGTTTAGAATCCAAAAAAAGGGCAATGTCGTCTGCGTATAATTTTATATTTGTCATTCCTGCTATTGGGGCAGTCTCGGTTTTAATATTCCTAATAGCAATCGCCAGGGGTTCAATAAAAAGTGCAAATAAAATTGTCGACAAGGGACATCCTTGTCGCGTGCCTCTAGTAACCTGGCAGGACCCAATATTAGTATTATTGACGATAATCTGTGCCCTGGAATTCATATAAAGTTGTTGTAAAAGTGAGATAAAAACATTCGGGAAATTAAAACTATGCAAAATTGCAAACAGGGAAATATTAAAAGAAAGTAAAGAGCAGGACTCTTCCATCAATATTATTGAGAGATGGAAAAAGAGGGAAGATATTGTAATTAACCAGCAGGTTTGGGATAAAATAAATAAATTTAACAAAACCATATTCCGAGGAGCAAATTTTAAACGCATGCAATTTTATAATAAGTGGTTAATATACAGAACCCCTTCCTTCTTACATAGTATTTCCCCCCAAGTAGCCGATAAATGCTTCCGGTGCGAAGAGAAAGGCACTTGGAAACACATTGTCTGGGAGTGTTAAAAAATCCAGGTATTTTGGAAGGAAATAGAAAAATATCTCTCATTCGAGCTCAAATCAATATAGTATTTGATGACCTAATTCCCATTTTAGGTTGTTCCCTTAGTTACACCTCACATGATGAGTCCCTATTCATAGCATCCTTAATAGCTAAATCCCTCATATTACAGTCCTGGAAAACAGATCTTGTACCATCTTTTCAGGCATGGAAGGCAAAACTACTTCGAATCCAGGGTAGGGAAAGAAAACATGCTTTAAGATAAGGGGCTCTCAAAAAATATGACAAATATTGGAGTGTGTTTGACTCTTAATTTCTCTGCCATTATCCAACTCGACCCGCAATTCCCTGAAATTCTGATTAGTCTGCTAGATTGTCTTGTCTACGCACGTTGCACTTTACAATTAAGCTATGAAAGGATGACTGTGATGATGCTTAGTGTATTTAAATGCTTTCCATTTTATTAATTCTATCTAAGTTTCAAGCAGACAGTCTATCTGCTAGTTTGTCTTGTTTATGCATGTTGCACTTTACAATCAAGCAATGAAATTACGACTGTGTTGATGCTTATTGTATTTAATTGTTCTACACTTTATTAATTCTATCCAAGTCTTCTGAATATTATTGTCAGCCTGTTAGTTCACTCTCTAATGCACTCTGCACTCTGCACTTTATAATTCAAGTTTTGAAATGATAAATCATGTAATTTTCTCTTATACTCTCATGCCTCGTACTGTATTAATCCGTTTTCAAATGTGTTTTTTTTCTTTTTCTATCTGTTTTATTTGAACTCTCAATAAAAAAAAGAAATTTAAAAAAAAAAAGGAAGTACCAATGACATCCTAAACACAGATTATAGAATTCTGAAATAAAAGACCAGGGGCCAGATGTACAGAGCCTTTTTTGCAAATAGAGACCTTGAGATTCACAAAGACACAGGTTTTGTGAACTCAAAATGGCTTTTTAGGTACATTGTAAACCCATTATGCAAGTTGGAAAAGCCTTTACAAGTAACAATCCAGAGAGGAAGGTACCTACATTATCGTAGTGCTTTTTCACAATAGGCTCATAAAATCCAATGGCCTCTTTGTACTTGTTCTCCTGCATGAACAAGACATGAGCCACATTCAGCTTCCATACGTCGTGCTCGTTGCAAAACTCCACCGACTTCCGGAAGATTTTCTCCACCATTTGGTAATTCTCCATGTTCCAGTAGATTTTTGCTTGGGCCATTAATACTGGGATGTACCTTAGAATGAGACATATGTTAGTACTGAAATTGTGAGTCATAGTTTTAAAGACCTCACTTGTGCAGGTAAAGTCTAGAGGAATAAATAACATTAGCTTGGTCCAAGACTGTTATTGGGCACATCATTTCCCACTCACTTTGCAGGTCTACTATTTAAAAAGCTGCCTGTTTATCGGCCTGCCTTCAAGTGATAATTACATTAAGAGAAAGCACGTCCGATTGACCAATAATTAAAACCTGTGATTTTGTTGGCTTGCAATATCATTCACATAAAAGGTAACATCTTATAGATGTGGAATCAACTGAGAAAATCATATACATATATTTTATGCCATAAAATCTGAAGAAGAAAACGTAAGGGAAGCTCAACAAATTCTAACATAGAATAACATACATTCTCTTTTGCAGGAGTTACTGGATTAAAATAGATCAGTGGAAGGAGTTATAAAAAAAAACTATGGATACATTTCGTCTATTTTCCATGGGGTTCCTACAGCATTGCTCCAGTATTATTTAAACACAGTTACCTCAAGCCTTCTATAGCACCTCATTAAGGATGTCTTATATCACATCAAAGCATACTTAACAACGTCCATTCAATTATATGAATCACAGGAACACACGGACCAGATACAGAAGGCTAAGTAATACAAACTAATGCTAAGTATTCAATGTCTAAAAACGTACACAAATAAGTTATGAGAACCTTATTCTAATTTGCGTGAAGATCACGCGAATGGAGCCCTCAGCTTCACGGCTCAGAGGGTATCCCTTTACAGGCAGTCAGGTTAAAATCCAACCCTCATTTAAACAATTTAAGGAATAAACGTCTAGCGCTTCAGTGACCATGGGTTTAGGATACATCTGTACTGACATGAATGTTTAACATTGATTACAGAACAAGGACAGGGGATCGGTATTTTTGTAGTTAAGATAGATGGCAAGAAGGAGAGCAAGCCATGGGTAGGTGGGAAAGTTTAATATAAAACAGGTCGGCTCTCATAAAGACAATGGATTTAATTACATTTTTATTTTGCAGCAGTTATATCTTTTAAGATAGGAAACATTCTCAACTACTAGTAGAACTAAGAAAATAGTATTTCATGCATAACCTGAGCTGCTACAGGCATTGCAGGAACAGTGGACGAGTTAAGCAGAAGGAAGGGTAAGGACATGAGGGTGTTACAGCCCACAGATAGTTAGGATGATGGCAAGGGAAGTGAAGTGATGAACAGTGAATTCACGTTTTTAGGGTGAGGAAATAGTTGACATGAAGTATAGAGAATGTGGGAAAGAGAGTTAGAATTACTGCACCCAAGAACAATGCTTTAGGTCATAGTTTCAGTACAACCACGTTTAACAAAGTTAGCCCAAATACATGACTATCTAGGAAAGAGTTTGTGACAGAGAGAAAAAGTGCTAGAGAGAAGAAATCAATGATTAAGCTCACTCCCTTGGCCGAAGTGGCTCCATTGCCTCTTATTCTGCCGTAGCTGCCCTGTGCTTTACTGGTTGCCCCCTCTTCTCTAACCAGTCCAGGAGGCTTAGTAACTTATATTGAGTAAGTGTCGATGATTCTAAACCCGTTCCACTATCTTACTTAGTATTTCTAATGGCCACTGTAAATATGACACTCCTATACCTTAATTCATGCCCATCTCATTCTCATCAAAGCATCAACATCACATCTAACACATCAGAAGGGGCTGCTTTCTGTATTCAAGAGAGTTCTAAAGTAATCTTACATTCGTCCTGGAGATACACACCTGACCAACTATCTTCTAATTACGTCACTGATTATGATACTTTTATATGATACATGACAGCTCAGTTTTATAGAATAAAGTGCCTTACTAACTGCCTCTTAGTGTATAAACTTTAAGATTATTTCTAATGATACTTTTTGATTACACACAGTCCTAATAATACAACAGTGCTACCATAGTATATTCCTAAAGGAAACCACTTATACAAATTGGATTCTGCCTATTAATACTCTGTGTGATTCACTAATGTCTCCTATCGTGAGCTCCCAAAGATTCTCTACGACATGTGTTTGAGATGCCACCTTACTTGGAAAGTGATCACAAGGCGACCAAGCCCACTATGGAGTTACTAACGGAAGCACCTGCATCAGGCTACAAGTTGCCATGCCATCCTCACAAGACAACCACCTCATCCAGGCGCAAAGAATTGGAGGCTCCAGTGGTGTTCCCGCTGATAAGCTAGCAGCCTGGTCGCAAGCGTGTATAAAAGTATACAGGAATGTTTTACATTGCTCACCAGATTTGAGAACAAATTTATGCTAGGATTCTCACTAATGTTTGGTATTTTTATTCCCTTTTCTATTTAATTGTATTTTCCTTTGCTAGTGTTTCTATTATAATCATTACTATTCTAATATATATTTTTTTACAATAGCTTAAATATAATAAATCCCCTCATTTCTGATTTTCCACTCTTTCTGTACTGATTTGGGGGGTTTGAAATGGGGTAGCCCCTCTAATACAATGTAAGTTCTATGTCAGGTCTGTTGTCCTCCAATCACCTTTTTTTCCACTGTAAATAACCTAACAGGAGGGGTGTGAGATACCTGCCCATTTTACACCGTATTCATTATGCTAACGTCTATAGGGGATAGAGAAAATAAATCAGGAGTGTCAGCAACGTTTTGTAGCGAGCAGTCAATGCACCCTCTGACTGCTCCATTACTCCTGCATCTGCACCTATAATAAGCCAGTGGTGCACAGGCAACGCTGTAAAAAGTTCAATCGGGTCGGGGACAATCGATATTTGCCCGGCGGTATTGCCTCTGTGACCCTCTAGTTATTAAACCAAATGAAGAGGCAGGCGCTGGAGACTGGAAAGCAGGAAACAAGGTTTTTTATTCTCTCCGGAGGAGAACACAACGAAACGGACAGAAGGTATCGTTCTGAGGTGCTCTAACTGTATTCCTGAGGCCTGGCCTCTTATACACACATTTATGACTTTATTGTAGATTACACATACATGTTAAAGCTTTGATGTACGGAAAAGACATTCTCGGAACTCCCCTTTGGGCCCGTTCCCATACACATTTACAGTTGAAGTCCCCACCCTAGTCACAACAGGTGATGAGCATCGCGCAGCTGGATAATCCGCCGATTCACGGAATGTGGGGGGTTTGATCGGGTCTCATGGGGTGGGGGCTTTGATCAACCCGGGGATTCTTTGATGGGGGAAGCTTTCTATTGTACGGGGAGGGGCAAGGATGGTATCGGCAGAGCTGGGTGTCGGCTTGGGAACGGGGAGGACAAAACGGGCACACGGGGGAAAAGGGGGTTTGCATCTAAGGGCCGGAGATCATGAAAGGAAAGCAGGGAGGAGTCGCGCTGGGAACAGGATGAGGGCCTGGAGCAGAGCAGCGCCGAAGAGGGGGTTTATGATTCAAGGCAGGTGCAAGCAGGGGGGGTTGGTCAGCGTGCAGGCTTAGTGAAGGCGAAGGGCTATGTCAGGGGCCAGCGGCATGCAAAAGGGTTCGTTCTGATCGGGGCATCTTAGAAAATGGCGGGCGCGCACGAAAAAGTGTGGCATCAGGGGAAGAGGCAAGATGGCGCAGATAATGTTCACCAAACTGTACTAATTTTCAACAGTCCTCCCTTTAACATATTCAAGACATCTTGCTGGGTGTTTTCTATTCGGTTCTACTGAGGTGGGCATGAGAAAGGAAACGGTAGGAACCCTAGATGAAAGAGTTGTAAACAATACATTTTGAGATTTCTAGTTTTTAGGAGGTGCACCTATTTGATAAACTTTGATAAATTTGTTCAGCAGGAAAGTCATAGGAATGTAATACAAAAAACGGTTCTGTAGCGAGCAGCAAGTACATATCATAACGTGAACTGGCAGGTTATTACATATTTCAGATTCGGATTGGAGCAGGATCAATACAATGGCGGCTGGGAGAGAAATGAGGCATAGCAAAAACGGTGATTGTGGATGTCAAATGTTCGAAGTTTTACGAGTTCTCATTGTTCTTTGTGGTCTTTCGTTGGCGCTGTTGAGCACCGGCGGTGGAGCTACGAGTCCAGCTCTGTTCTAAGTTCTGTGTTGCAGGGCACGACCCTTTCCTCGCGTTTTCTGGCCGGGGAGGTCCTTTTCGCCCTGTGTCCTTTGAGGTGATAGTCAGAAAGTTCAGATGGAAGAAGAGCGTACAAAACAGTCCATAGGGTAGGTCAGAGGGAAAGGGGGATGGAGCAAGGCCAAATTAGGAACAAACTAGGGGAACGAGAGACTTCAAATAGGCGAGCATGTGACCGAATTCAGAGAGCGGGGACTTGTCGACAGGCACTGGACACCAAGCAGGGGCATCAGGTCGACCCTTTCTTCTCATGTTGTCGAAAACAGTGCCTCGTCCTGCAGCTCTTTTCTGTCGTGGTCTCGCCTTGGTTAATGTCGCAGGTGTTCCTTAGTCTGCAGTCAGGCCTCGTGCTCCCACATCCGGTCCTTCTCTCCTCCAACAGCAGTACCCTTAAACAAGTTTGAAAAGACAGTCTTTAGAAAATTTGCAGATGGAGATAATCAAAAAGTCTATTTCTCTCCCAGCCCCAGGCAAAGAATGAAAATGCTCGTTCTCACCACTGGCATATGAAATGACCGGTGACGGGCCTGTTAGATTTACTTATGACTTTCCTTCACAATTAGTTCACGACAGTTCATCTGATGGTGACCCACCTTCGTGAGACGAACCTGGCGAAGATATGCTGTTCTCTAGAGTTTTACATTTACAAAGGGTACTGTGAGTCATCAACATGGTACTACACAGGTATTTTGCTGAGAGGCGAACATGACTAAAACATCTCCTTTCTATAGATGCATCCTGCTTTTAAACTACTACGGGGTTCATTTTGATTATTTCTTTACCTTGGGCTAATCTGTTAACCTTGTAAAACATCATTCTGGATCCTACGTAACCTTTTACAGCCCGATTACTTAATCAGGAAGGACAGGGGTTTTATGGGAAACAACCAGGGACATATACAGGGGAGGTAACGGGGGTGATCATTTTTTCGGCTTGGGTATTGCGACAATTCGGGGAGGGGAGGGTCGCGTATTCTGAGGTCCTTGTTTTATACTATAGGAGCCGTTGACATGTAGTTCCCTTATTTCGGGTCAGATTAGGGAACCTCTGTCGTCTTACCTGTCCTTTCCCTTACGGCCCCACCTGGGTTCATTGACTTCTAGCGGAAAAGGAGAGGTAACGACGCGGTCTCAGGGTGATTGTATTAAAGACAAGTTTTTGTACAAATACTGACGGTATTTGAAGCCAATTAGGTGGGGTGCTAGGGGTGGCAGTCTGCCAATTTCGGGGCTAACCACTCGGAAGAGTGGGAGTGCAGAAATAGAGAGAGAGAGAGAGAGAGAGAGAGAGAGAGAGAGAGAGAGAGAGAGAGAGAGAGAGAGAGAGAGAGAGAGAGAGAGAGAGAGAGAGAGAGAGAGAGAGAGAAGAGAGAGAGAGTGAGAGTGCAACGGCAGGCTAAATAGTACACGTGCAACAGAGAGGGTGGCAGTGTATTCAAGAAAGGCTATTTAGTGCATTACACAGTAAAGGGCATTCGCGGGTCTGCGTTAGGATCTTGTAATCATGCAGTTTGAGCATTAGACAGGGTAGAGGGGACGCGCCTTGAGAAGAAGGAAAGAAGAAAGGAGGTACCATTTTGTCGCACTTCTCGCATTCTCGGTCCTTCGACCAGTTGGGTCGACGCCTCAGTCACACACACACATTCCCTCATAGTTTCGCATCATACGTGACATGGGTTCATTCGTCCGGTCTGGTTTAAGGGTGATCACTTTGTATCAGGGTTGTGCTAATTTTTCGGGTTTGTTCGGTACGTGAGTAGTCTGCAGGCATGCTTAGACGCCACCTTGCGGCGCTAGTCCGTTTCGTGCATTTAGACATGGCAAGGTTTCGGATCTTCGCCACACCTCGGCTGTAATCTCTGATGTAACCTGCAGAGGGAGGAAAAAGGGGGGGGGGGGGTGGGAGACAGCATTCGCGCACATTCAAATACATGGATTCATAAGTCCTTTACTTACCTCTTACTCGTCTTTCCTCCTCGGGGCAGGGTCCCTGGGGATATGGTTTCTGGAGTCGAGGGGGGGGTAGTGTGTTCATATAGGTCGTGTGCGGGGAAACGTAAAAAGGAAACCAGAGGTGCCTAGTGCGAGGTATCTAGTCAAAAGGATGTATCTCACTATCGGGGTCCTTAAACCTCTTTCAACGCTGTGGCGTTCTAAGGTTCTTCGGTTCTTGGGCCCCTGATACTTTGGAACGTGGTACTTTATAATATTTACATTATTTTATTTCTCCCTCCTTTTACATTCCCTCATTTACACCGTTCGTTTTACCCATCCTTGGAAGTCAAGGTCTTCCTCTACGCGAGAGTTCATGGGTCAGTTGCGTACTTTGAAGGCGGAGTGTCGTGTTGTTGATCCGATCCGTCCTCCAGGGCTGGGTAACCATCTTCCTTTAACCTTAAAGAGAGAGCAGAGTAGGGTGCACAGAAAAAAACTTTCCCACCGATCCCACATTTTTTTAAAATAAAGCATGCAATACCCGTCCATAGTTTCAAAGACTTTATTTTGCAAAATCATTTCAGCATGTGGATTATGAGGGTGCGGTCGTATTTGGCCGGTCGTGGCAATGGCTAAAGTGCATACAGTGGGGGGTTTCGCTTGCAGCAATAAAAACATCGGAAAGTTTTACTCGTTCATTTGTAAGTAACTAAAACGTCTATTAATTGGTTGGGGGTTCGGGGGCATTTATTTTCCTATATGCATACCGTACGTGAGCGTCGTAAATGAGGTTTACATCAGTTATAAAAATATAATACATTGTACATTCGTAATCAACATTTGTAACGGGGATCCTTTCATACTGTTCGTCGTGTGAGTTCTCCTTGTCTTTTCTAGCCAAGTGTACAAAGGATCATATAAAATCTCAGAACATCAAGTTTATATTAGTGCGAAGGAACACCACGAGGTGTTCGTAAGTTCCGATTGATACCAGCGCCATTTTGGGCGGGGCCGGCACAGTCCGGAAGCAGCATCAGGGGGAAATGTTTCCATTACTGGCAGTTTGGACCAGAGTCCTTTTCGGCAGTTCTAGAATTCACGCTAACAGAAGGTGTGGCAATGTCATGTTTGTTTCGTTGGCGATCAAGGCAGCCGTCCCTTACCGGAAACCTGCAAAGGCCGAAGGTTCCGCCGGGGACCTTTGTATGATCTTCAAGGCTGCGGAGATGCTGTCGGAGATGGGGGCTCGTGCTCCATGGGACAAATGTTCGAGTTATATGGCTGGCCAAAGTTACTCTAGTGGCCGGGGCCCGCCTTCCAGCGGATCCAGACGCCATTTTGAGGCCCTGCAGGGGCCACTCTCGTCGAGTTTGCAAGAATGGAAGAGGTCCTTCGGAGTGAAAGGAAGAGGTCCCTGTTTTGTGTAAGCGGGACGTTCAGCTGGGGTGCAGCTGTGATGCCCCCACCTGGGGGGGCGAGGGAGACTCGTTCACATCGTCTCCTTCTCCCGGTGCACTCCATGCCGCTCCTTTTCATCGCCCCGCATGAAGGTCTCTCCACATCCGGTGTTCCCCAAGTGCCACCATTGTACGTTCGGTGCTGCGCAAGTACTGGGGTGCCACCATTGTACGTTCGGTGCTGCGCAAGTACTGGGGTGCCACCATTGTACGTTCGGTGCTGTGGAAGTATTGGCACCATCGCCTGACTGGGGGTGTTCGGCGTCGGGCCGGGGGCTGGGAAACCTCCTATCGGTGGAGGTGGGAGAGGCTCGTCCGCGTCGCCTCTCCCTCCCAGCCCAACTTGGACAAATTGTTGTGGAGGTACGTGCAGGACATCCCGCCGTCCAGGACTGCTGCGGCTGTGACGGAAGAGAAAAGGAAGAGGTGCCTCGTTCTCCTCTGGACATGTGGCGGGACTACCTTAGTCTTTCCAGGCCCGTTGCGGCCGGCCAAGGAGACATGTGGCGGGACTACCTGCAAATGCCCAGGCTGCGGGCTCCTGCCTCTCCTCCGGTTCCCCCATACGTTAAGATTTCCTGACCAAGGGTTGGCGGCCGGGCTCGCCTTATATGGGTTGCCGTTGGTTGGGCGTAGCCGTAACCCTGCCCTACTTTGGAAGGTTCCAGAATGGGGGGGGCGAATGTTCTGTTTGACTTTCATTTTCTACAGTTTATCGTTATTATTCCTTGTTTGTTGTGTTAAATTAAAAGTTCAAGTTCATTAATGGTCTACGGATTTTGTTTTACCATTTCTTTCTTTCCAGGTTGCTTTTATGCTAAGTTTCTGCTAACAGAGGTCGAGTAACACGGAAACACGTGTAGAGGGATGACGCAGATTTGTACATTACATACACACAAACTCAGACGGGGGACAGTACAAGTACGACATACAAAGACCCAAGACAAATATAAAAACAGTTATTGGTCATAATTATCTCTTTCCGTCTGTGAATTTTAAACGAGGCTGGGTTCCCGTCTTGACATTGCCCGACCTAGGAGAACTTGAGCATGCCGCTTAAATTGTCCTGGCGAAATCTGTGCCATCGGGCATAATCAAACGTGGTGGTCCTGTCTGGTCTGTCTATGTAAGTCGGGTTTTTCTTCGTCTCGCGCTTTTTCTCGTACTGCCGGTCAGTCGTTCCTGTCGGCCCTTTGCCTTTACTCACGCTCAGTAGAGTCGGGCATTGGGCTTTCCAGTGTCCGACATACCTACAAAAAGCGCATTGGTTTGACCCTAAGTCTGGTCGTCCTTTGCATAGTGTCGGGGGATAAGTCGTGGGTAGCGGTGTCCTGGGGTTGTCCTGTCGGTATATTTCTCTACTTTGTTTGTCCTCGTCTTTTCTCAGTCGTTGCATAGCCTCTCTGCGCCACATACCGAGACTGTCGAGCATAATTGGCGTTGTCTTATTATTTCGAAGGGCTATTTCTAACGTTTCTATTTTATCAAGGTCAAAGGATCCTGCCAGTGGCCACTGTTTGTCTTGGCTATCTTCGGTATACCTGTGCCATAATTTATTATAAGCTATGGTGACTAACCCATAGTTTATGAACATGTCCTTATTAGGGGTGCCTTCTAGTGGAGCTATATGGTCCACCTCTAACACCCGGTCCGGGCTAAACGAACAAGTTACTTACCTTCGGTAACGATATATCTGTAAGAAACAGTAGTTAGTATTAGATTCCTTACCTTAGAATATCCCCAGGCGTCAGTCTGGATCCGGAAACTTTTGCGTAGCAGTACCCCTGCGCGTCGGTAGGCGTCGTCTGCAGGCGTCCCCTGCGGCTCCGCGTCGTCGGCGTCGTGCGCCGTGATGACGTCGCTGGAGTATATAGACGCCGCCTCCGCGCGCTGACGTCAGTTCTTTGCACACAGCTTTTCCGCGCCAGAACACGCAGAGCCATGTGAGAACCAACACTGGTGCCATTTGAAACTAGGGCCCTGAAAGGGATGTCCCTAACCCTAGGTATCAGTTCGCAGAACGGGGAGGATGGGCGGGGCGGTAAGGAATCTAATACTAACTACTGTTTCTTACAGATATATCGTTACCGAAGGTAAGTAACTTGTTCATCTGAAAGAAACAGGTTAGTATTAGATTCCTTACCTTAGAATAGATACCCCAGCAATACCAACCCCGGTGGTGGGTCTGCGAACCAATACAACCTACACCAGAAAGTCCTGGAGGACCGAACGGCCAAAGAAGCCATCCCTCCGGACTTGACTGTCCAGGCAGTAGTGCCTCGCAAAGGTGTGCAGCGAGGCCCACGTGGCCGCCTGGCAAATGTCCTGCAAAGGGACTCCCCGGCCCAGGGCAGTAGTAGCCGCCGTGGCCCGAGTGGAATGGGCCCTCAGCCCAACAGGAGGCTCCTTCCGAGCCAAAGAGTAGCATGCTTTGATGCACAGGACGACCCACCGAGAGATGGTCCGTTTCTGTACCGCCCTTCCCTTCTTCTCACCCACGTAGCCAACAAACAGTTGGTCATCCACCCGGAACTGGCGTGTGCGATCCATATAGAATGAAAGCGCACGTTTTGGGTCCAGACGATGGAGCCGCTCTTCATCCTTGGAAGGATGCGGAGGCGGGAAGAAGGAGGGCAAGGTGATGGACTGCCCAATGTGAAAAGCAGAGACTACCTTGGGCAGGAAAGAAGGTCTGGTCCGAAGAACCACCTTATCAGGATGAACAGACAAGAAAGGAGGTTGAACAGAAAGAGCCTGGAGCTCACTCACTCTCCTGGCAGAGGTGATGGCTACCAGGAAGGCCGTCTTTAAGGTGAGAAGACGGAGAGGACAGGAATGAAGGGGCTCAAAGGGAGCGCACATCAGGAAAGTCAAAACCAGGTTCAAGTCCCACTGAGGCATCACGAACGGAGCTGGAGGATACATGTGCGTGATGCCCTTTAAGAATCGTAACACAATAGGGGACTTGAACAAAGATGGCTGATCAGGTAGCCTCAAGAAGGCGGAAAGGGCAGAAAGATAGCCCTTGATAGTGCCCAGAGCAGAGCCCTGCTGGGCAAGGGAAAGGAGGAAGAGGAGAACCTCAGATAGAGGGGCAGAAAGGGGATCCACAGCCTTTGCTGTGCACCATGCCACAAATCTGTTCCACCGGCAGGCGTATACCGACTTTGTGGAGGGACGCCTGGCTGCCAGAATGACATCACAGACTTCAGGAGGCAAGTCAAATGGCCTCAACTGTCGCCGCTCAATCTCCACGCATGGAGGTGGAGACTGGACAGGTTCGGGTGGAGGACCGTCCCCTGCTGCTGCGACAGAAGGTCCTCCTGAAGGGGCAGGCGGATCGAGGGACCGACTGTCATGCTGAGTAGCTCGGGATACCAGTACCTTCGAGCCCAGTCCGGAGCCACAAGGATAACTTGGGCCCGGTCGCGCCTGATCTTCTTCAGCACTCTGGGCAGAAGTGGTATAGGCGGAAAGGCGTACAACAGACCGCAACTCCACTCGCGCCGAAAGGCGTCGCCGAGCGAGTGCCGTCTTGGAAACTCCAACGCGCAGAACTGATGACATTGCGCGTTCTCTTCTGTGGCGAATAGATCTAACCAAGGCTCTCCCCATTGCTGAAAGAGGCCTCTCGCCACATCCGAGTTCAGACGCCATTCGTGATCCACCGAGCACCGACGGCTGAGTTCGTCCGCCCTGGCGTTCAGAGAACCTGCCAGGTGTTGAACCGTCAGAGTCACGCCCTGACGTTCCAGCCATTGCCAGAGGCGCAGAGCCTCTTGGCAAAGGGTCCACGACCCCACACCGCCCTGTTTGTTGCAGTACCACATGGCGGTGGTGTTGTCCGTGAACACCTGCACTACACTCCCGTTGACAAAGGGGAGGAATGCCTTCAGTGCCAGGCGAATCGCCCGCAGCTCCAACATGTTGATATGGAGCCGGGACTCCGCCGGAGACCAGAGGCCTCTGATCTCCGCCTCTCCCAAGTGGCCACCCCAGCCTTGGAGGGACGCGTCCGTCACGACCACGTGCTCCGGCTGGGGAAGGGAGAGGGATCTGCCCCTGACCCAATCGCGGTCTGTAAGCCACCACTGCAACTGTCTCGCAGTGCCCTCCGAGATCAGGACATGGTCGGATAGGTTGCCCTGATGCTGGGCCCACTGAAACTTCAGGTCCCACTGCAGAGCCCGCATCCGCCATCTGGCGTGATGCACCAGAAGGATGCAGGAGGCCATCAGCCCCAGAAGCCGCAGCGTCAACCTGACCGAAACCCGGGATAACGGCTGAAAGATGGGAATCAGAGCCTGAATATCCCGGACCCGCCGTTCCGGGGGATAAACCCGAAACTGCGCCGAGTCGAGAACCGCTCCGATGAAAAGGAGCTTTTGAGAGGGACACAGGTGTGATTTCGGCACATTGATGGAAAACCCCAACTCGTGCAGGAGGTCTGCCGTCATCTGAAGGTGGTGGACGACTGTCTGGGGCGAGCCCGCCTTCAACAGCCAGTCGTCGAGGTAGGGGAAGACTGAAACCCCTAACCGGCGCAGATGAGCTGCGACCACCGCCATCACTTTCGTGAACACCCGTGGGGCGCTGGTAAGGCCGAATGGGAGCACGATAAACTGAAAATGCTCGTGGCCTACCGTGAACCGCAGGTAACGCCGGTGGGCCGGCAGGACGGGGATGTGAAAGTACGCATCCTGCAAGTCCAACGCTACCAACCAGTCTTGTGGGTCTAGAGCAGCCAAGACCTGAGCCAAAGTCAACATCTTGAACTTCTCCTTCCGGAGGAAGCCGTTGACGTTCCGTAGATCCAAGATAGGACGCAGGCCTCCCTTGTCCTTCTTGGGTACCAGAAAGTAGTGGGAGTAGCAACCACACCCTACTTCTGGCCCAGGAACGCGCTCGATGGCCCCCTTGGCCAAGAGGGCCGTAACTTCCTCCTGCAGAAGTGTCAAGTGGTCCCCCGACACACGGTGGTTCTGCGGTGGCATGGCTGGAGGAGTGGACTCGAAGGGGAGGGCATAGCCCCTTCGGACAAGCTGCAGCACCCACCTGTCCGATGTTATCGCGCGCCAGCGGGAGTGGTGATGGCGAACCCTGCCACCCACTGGCGTCACGTGAGCCCGAAAGCTCGGACTAGGAAGGCTTGGATGCCGCAGCGGAGGGAGGCGTGGACTGACCACGACGCTGGCCTCTACCGCCACCACGGCGGAAACCACGGGCGCCACCGCGCTGGGGAGCGCTCTGCGCCGCGTGGCTGGCAGCACGTGTGGGACCTCCTCTCCCTTGGCCACGAAAGGGCCGAAACGAACCCGTCTGCTGGCGCTGGGTCTGGGTCGAGAGACCCAAGGACTTGGCCGTGACCCTGGAGTCCTTGAAGCGCTCCAGCGCGTGGTCCGCTTTGTCACCAAATAGGCGACTGCCATCAAATGGCATGTCCATAAGCGTATTTTGGACGTCTGGTGAGAAGTTGGCAGATCTCAGCCAGGCATGGCGACGAATCGCCACCGTAGTGGACATGGCCCGTCCCAGTGAGTCCGTGGTGTCCAGACCACAACGGATCGAGTACCGCGCCGCATCCCGGCCTTCAACAAAGGCCCGGGTGAGCTTGTCCCGCACTTCCTGGGGGCATTGCGGCAAACACTCCTCGACCGTATCCCACAGGGAGTGGGTGTAGCGGCCCAAGAGGCACGCGGTGTTACAAGACCGCAGCCCAGCACTCAAAGAGGAAAACACTTTCTTTCCGAATTGGTCGTACCTCTTTGATTCCCGGTCGGGCGGAGCCGACGGAAATGCGGACTGCGAAGTGGAGGCCTGGATCACCAGACTCTCCGGGGAGGGATGGGTGGACAGGAAGGCAGGGTCGTCCGCGCAGGGACGGTGACGCCTGGCAACGTTCCGGTCAACCGGCGCACCAGAGGCGGGCCTGGACCAGGTGCCCAGAAGGACATCCGTCAGGGCCTCATTAAACGGCAGCAGAGGCTCCTGGGGGCATGACTGCGGTTTAAAAACTTCCGTCAGGATATTCGGTTTGACCTTCGCGACGGGGAGCTCAAGGTGTAAGGCCTTGGCAGCCCTCATCAGGACCACCGAATAGGCAGCACCCGCCTCGGACGCCACAGGGGACGGAGAGACAAACCCAGGGTTGGGCGACTCGTCCAGGCCACTGGCATCACCCAGATCACCTACCCAGTCCACATCGTACTGGCAGGCACGGGATAGAGGGTCCTCAGACCCCTCCCAACCCTCTCCATACTCCTCCTCGTCATACCCATATTCTGGGTCGACGATATAGACATCGGGGTCAACAGGCCCCATCGGCGTCGGGTCCGGCGTCGGCCGACGCCGGTCCGGCTCCGAGTCCGGAGTCGGGGAGGAAAGGGGGGTGGCGCCGCGCGGCGTCGGTGCCGGGGACCCGACGCCGGCCGGAGCCGACGGCGGAGTCGCTGCACCACGCGGGGGCGGTACCATGGGCTGGCCCACAGGAACCGACGCCGGAGAGGCCGGGAGACCAGCCGGCGACGAACCAGAGGGAACCAGCGGCGCCGGGGCCGGAGCCACCGGCGGCGCCGGGGCAGGAGCACCCGAACCGCTCGGGCCCCCAGACGGGACCGACGGGCCCGCAGGCGCCGAAGGCCCCGCCGGAGAAGACCTCGCCCTCATAGCAATGAGGAAGGCCTCGATCTCCTCACGCGACGCGCCTTCCCCAGGGACCGACAGGTGTGGGGCAGACGGCGTCGGCGACCCATGCGGGACCGCGGGGGTGGGGTCACCCGAGCCCCCGGCCGCAGCCCGCGGGCGTCGGGGGGAGTCGGGGGTGCGATGGCGACGCCCCGACTTCTTGTGCTTACCTGACGAGCCGGAGGAATGGTGGCGACTCCCGGAGCGCCCATGGCGGCTCCGCAACCGCTCCCTCGACCGCTCCCTCGACCTCCGACCGGACCGGGACCGCTCTCGACGCGGGGCCGACAACCGGAGTTCGAGAAGCTTGCGGGACCGCTCCCGCCTAGCTTTTCCAGTCAAGGCCCGACAGTCGACGCAGGACTCCACGTCGTGGTCCGCGCCCAGACACCGGAGGCAGAGTCGATGGTGGTCGGTGACCGACATCATGCGGTCGCACTCGTCACAACTCTTGAAACCGGGCATCCTACCGGCACCGTAAAGATCAATCAGTTAACAAAAAACTTGGTCAAAAGACCGGAGTACTGCTCTTCGGATCTGCGCTAACTGGCGCGGAAAAAAGAAGAACTGACGTCAGCGCGCGGAGGCGGCGTCTATATACTCCAGCGACGTCATCACGGCGCACGACGCCGACGACGCGGAGCCGCAGGGGACGCCTGCAGACGACGCCTACCGACGCGCAGGGGTACTGCTACGCAAAAGTTTCCGGATCCAGACTGACGCCTGGGGATATTCTAAGGTAAGGAATCTAATACTAACCTGTTTCTTTCAGATAGGCTATTTATCAGTGGGGAGAAGACAGACATGACGGCTCGTAACGAGGGACTAAAAAAAGTCAGCACTGCCTATCTTATCACTAGGTGCAAAGACTAGACAGAATATTTCTATTCTACGTTGTTTGCAGGTAGTGAATACCTCATGGATCAAAAACCAAAAGACCGATAAATAACAATGGGGAGAATGAGTAGGTCCGCAAAGATCTGCGTTACCTACCCTTTTCACTATCTGCAAAAAGGGTGGTCACTTCCCTGTTTGCAGACAGGGAATCTCCAGGAAACAATATTTTTGCGAACAACAGTTCAGTTTCAAGCAATTATTGAGTGGGGGAGAAAGAAAACAAGCACGGCTGCTACCCTGCCTATCCTCCACTGCTTGCAAAGAGAGAGAGCCTGTTGTTTCTCCGTTTGCAGACAGTGAATCTCCAAATAAAAAAAATAAAAATAAAACGAGCAATACTAGTATTTTTGAACAATCAAGCAATCAAACAAATTTTTTCGCAACTTGTCGTGGCAACACGACCTTACCCGGACCATGTGGACAGTTTCTTGTCTTCCGAATCCAGCGCCCGATCGTCCTCTTTTTCTCGTATTTCTCACGGCACTCCTGATGGTTCCCAGTCAGGACCGTAGATCACTCGAGAGAGGTCTGTTCGGAACTAGTGAAGTTCGGATGATCGGCTGCCAGACGAGGGTCTATTGGGCAAGAGCTCTCCCGATCGTTGCAGTCGTTCACTCTGTCGTCGGGACCTCTCCCACTGGATCCACGAGTCGCTGATGGGCCCCACGCTTGGGACGCCAATTGTAAAAAGTTCAATCGGGTCGGGGACAATCGATATTTGCCCGGCGGTATTGCCTCTGTGACCCTCTAGTTATTAAACCAAATGAAGAGGCAGGCGCTGGAGACTGGAAAGCAGGAAACAAGGTTTTTTATTCTCTCCGGAGGAGAACACAACGAAACGGACAGAAGGTATCGTTCTGAGGTGCTCTAACTGTATTCCTGAGGCCTGGCCTCTTATACACACATTTATGACTTTATTGTAGATTACACATACATGTTAAAGCTTTGATGTACGGAAAAGACATTCTCGGAACTCCCCTTTGGGCCCGTTCCCATACACATTTACAGTTGAAGTCCCCACCCTAGTCACAACAGGTGATGAGCATCGCGCAGCTGGATAATCCGCCGATTCACGGAATGTGGGGGGTTTGATCGGGTCTCATGGGGTGGGGGCTTTGATCAACCCGGGGATTCTTTGATGGGGGAAGCTTTCTATTGTACGGGGAGGGGCAAGGATGGTATCGGCAGAGCTGGGTGTCGGCTTGGGAACGGGGAGGACAAAACGGGCACACGGGGGAAAAGGGGGTTTGCATCTAAGGGCCGGAGATCATGAAAGGAAAGCAGGGAGGAGTCGCGCTGGGAACAGGATGAGGGCCTGGAGCAGAGCAGCGCCGAAGAGGGGGTTTATGATTCAAGGCAGGTGCAAGCAGGGGGGGTTGGTCAGCGTGCAGGCTTAGTGAAGGCGAAGGGCTATGTCAGGGGCCAGCGGCATGCAAAAGGGTTCGTTCTGATCGGGGCATCTTAGAAAATGGCGGGCGCGCACGAAAAAGTGTGGCATCAGGGGAAGAGGCAAGATGGCGCAGATAATGTTCACCAAACTGTACTAATTTTCAACAACGCCCCATTAAGATCATTTCAGTGCAACATTTGCGCAGACGCCGTCAGTATTGTAGAAAGGGCTGCACAATTATCGGCGGCCCCGTTTGTAATACCAAAGTGCCCCGAGGGCACAGAAAGCAAGCACACATGCCTGTTGTACCCGAGGGCACTTTGTGTAGTCTGGCCCCATGTGGACATTCCCTAAAAAGGCAATGCTGGAACTATGCAGATTAGTCACAGAGAATTATCTTTGACATTTCATACAGGTTTCCAATAACAATGTGAATGGTACTGAGGGCAGAGGGCTGTGCGATGATCATTTTTATTAGTGAGAGGTTTCTTACAAAGAAAATTCAATGGTATGGGTAACCAGATTCAGGCATTCAACTTAAAAACATTTTTCAGCTGGAAAGAAGTATAGTGTAAAGCAGTTCCCGAAAAAGAGCAATCTAGGTTAGACGGTTGCCTAAGGAGATGGAGATGAATCCTAAGGCAAGGACAAACGAATCAACAGCTAACATCCTTGATCTGCCAGCACAAAAAGCCCAACAAGGTTGGAGCAGACAGGCATCAAGTCAAAAGAGTACTTAACTATGAAAGGAAGCTATGTGAGTGAAGGTGAAAACGATTGCTTCAGAAATCAAAATACCTTTAACAATTCAGGGGTAGTGTTCAAACATATCACCATGATGTGTGGAGTTGAATTACTAAAGTGGATCCTGCAAACAATTATGGGAGGATGAACAGCTTTGTAGTCACAAATCACTTTTTGTGGTTAGAACAATGCTTTTATAATGTTTCATGTTAAATGTTAAAGTATCAATCCACGCAAGTTTAAAGAAAGGATTGGTTGCATTGTGTAAAGTTCATTGTACTGTTTTAATTTTAAGTGCCTAATGTTCTGGGTATCGGACTGCTGGACATCAACATATCTCGTATTTACTTAAAAGCTTACTGTAATGATAACCAAGAGTATTGCTTACTTTTTAAAAAGTTAGGCAAAATAAGGCTTTTCTTTTCACCTACCAAGGTCATGAACACATACCAATTTAAAACAGGACATGTATGAAGAAAAGTCAAATGAGGAGTCTTACTTTTCGAGAGATTCATCATACTCATTCACTGCTTTCTTCACTGATTCATCGTCTCGGCTGTGTCTTGATTCTTGCACCTTTAAGAGACACTAATGTTAAAAGTGGAGGTTCTTAAACAGAAGTTTGGAAACACAGAACACGTTGCCATTTGAATAACTACATGTCATGTATCCTCAGTAATACCACTTGCAATATTATTTCAGTGGCATGTGGATTAAAATGAGATTTGTGGAATTTGAGAATCAATTAAAAATATTCCTGGAAATCAGAAACTCATGATGGAATATCCAGGAATTATGTTCCAAGTATACGAAGTATAAAGTCACCTCCAAAGTAGACACATCAACAAAGTAGTTGTGGCATCATTTCTCTTAGTAGATTGATCTGTCCAGCCTTTTATCTGTATGGGATGAAAGCCCTTCTGAAATGTAAGCAATGTGAATTTAAATGGACTCGAACAAAACAATCAAAGTAATTGATTGGTTATGGGGAAATCCAACACCAGTTAGGAAGGAACTTAGCTTTAACTTAACTTTAGCGCTAAGAAAAACAAAGTAAGGATAGTGTATGAAATGGCATCTCAAACAGCTTTAATAAATAATCACTATTTGCAATGCTGTCACGTTGCTACATGGAAATTGCAAACATGCATGGTTTCAAATAAAGTATTCAAAAACTTCAACCAAAAATGCAGTTCTCATTGCTTAATCATATGGAAAGTTTGGTTGTGAAATATGATTGGCCTGCACACGTTTATGTTAAAGCTGGGATGGGTTACAGAAAACGTTTGCAAATGCATGAATAAAGCATTCAAGGCAATCTAGCTGTCTCCGGATTGATTCTACATATTCATTGAGATGACGAGGATTATATTATGTTAAACTTGATTGGTTTGAGAGAGCACAAGTTTGGAAAAAAATGTATAAGTACGCCATATTTACAAGCACGTAGTTAGTTTAAACATGTTTTGCACACGAGTGTTTTATATCTAGAAGTGAAAATATACAGAGTGTTTTATATTCAGTAGTGAAATGTATAGAATGTTCAGTAGAGTAACTATAATTGTAACGGTGTGAGATTAATGTAGAAATGTTGGAATGAATATGAAAACCTCACGTTCTCATGTTAAAAGAATCATGTCCGAATTAAATGTAACTTTAAAATCCAGTATAATGTGTAGGCCTTAGGGCAATTCACAGCAAACCTGAACGTGCTGCTAAATTAATGTGAGATAAGGTTGACATGGTTCTTCCAAATGTACTATTGAACTTAGGGTTAAAAGTATATGCTTTATAGATGTGTTATTTTAGAAACGTATGCTAGTTAAGAATGTTTGCTGTTTAAATCAAGTTAACGTTTTAAGAGTGCAGGGACCTGCTGCATGTAAATCAAGTAGGCCAGAGGAGATAATGTCATGTCGTTTAAATCGTCATGTGCTCGTTAGAGAAGAGGTCGCGAGGTGTCCAGCACAGAGCTTTGAGAGTGTTTTACGACTAAAGATATGGTGGAGTCTGGAATTTGAGGCCCACTGCAGGACGAGCTGTATGCAGGTGCGAGGGTCCTAATCAGCTCGAATGAAAGGGACTTTGTTCAGTGGCGCCTTGCGCAGGCCTGTAGGAGTTTCCAGGAATTTCAGGGGGTATCAGCGCACTGGAGAAGAAGCCTGGGAACCAAGGTCAACTATAACGAGGGTCTTCAAGAGTACCATCATGGAGTTTGCCGCGCAAAGATGTACCACGTGAGGGGCGTCCCAAGGGGCGTTTCTATTGAAAATGTGATTTGGTATTAGGGAAAGAGACCCGGGAGGAGAGCAGCGCAGATGATTTTGGGAGCCTAAGGAAGCGGATGGGTAGGCAGATAGGCTGATCAGGAGAGACCCATTATCAGAGAAGAGACAAAGAGAAGTGCGTGATCTTCTTAGGAAGTCACCACTGCTGACACCTAGAGGGTTAAGATCTTGCTAAGTAGGGATGTCACTTAGTATAGTGTAGGGACAGACTAACCTTAATTTTCTTTTCTGTAATGACTTTGAGGTTGCAACTTATATCTATTTTGACAACCCTTATGGTCTTTGAGCTTGTACTTATTATTTTGTTCTTCAGACTTAGATTATTCAAGAAGTTCATGTTTATAGTGATACCAATTTACCTTTTGAATCTCATTTTGAGAAGTTTGTATCTTCAGTTATCTTTGACTTTATATTAAATCTTTAAAACTTAAATTTGGTTGGTGGTCATTTAGAGTGGTGTAAGTTCTTAAATTGATTGACTTATTGTGAGATTACCTTTTACTCAACGACAGGTACCAACGATTCAGTCGACATAGTTTGGGATTTGGTAAGATAATTAGTAACCAGTAATCCCGCGTTAGCAGTTGGTAGCAGAGTGAGGATGGTTATCTTCTTGAGGAAGGTAATCTAGAGAGGTTAGTTTACCCCAAGGCCCGAGACGCCGAGAGACGAGCAGCGGAAGAATCGTGTGCCGAAAGGTGCAGACGGTGCGAGAAAAGCAGCAGTATCGGAGAGTGAGTATAAAAAGGGTCATGCGTGAACAGATTGCGGTGTTTTGTGTTGTATTTGTATTGTAATGTCTTGCGGAGTTGAATGCCTGTAGTGTGAATGAGAGAAGGTTGTGAGCGCGCGCAACCTGGTAAGCTGGTAACCTGGTAAACGGGTGAACTGGTGAAATCTTAAGTTCAGGCCAGAGCTTAAGTGGTTTTGGGTGTATCGAACATCCAGGGTAGTTGTCGACCATAGTACGGAGGTCACGAGGTCCCATTGACCGCCGTGGATCCAAGATAGGGGGAGTGTAAGAGTGAGTGTATGAGTAACGGACGCTGGTCGAAAGTTACTGTGTGTGAGTACCCTATCGGAGAAGGCGATTGTCTGGAAGTAAACGGAAAGACATTTCGCCAAGTTAAGGTGACAACTACAGAAAGACTGTGGGCGTACAGTCAAAGAAAGGTGATCGCTTGGACGGAAGTAATCATTTTTCGGAGTATGAATGGGACGCGTGCATGACCGAGGAGACGAGCTGAGAAAGGAGGGGAACTGCTGCGAAGGGGGACGGGTGACGTCGGCTAGAGCCGCGCTGTGATTGAGCGGTTGGTGTGACGTTAGCTAGAGCCGCGCTCTGGTTGGGCGACTAGAGTGACGTCGGAGGAAAGTCGCGTACGGATAGGCCAGTTAGTGAGAACGGCGCTGAGATTGGTGGATTGTCATCAGGAAGTAAATAAACGCGGAGAAAAGAGAAATCATGAAGTGTTTTAAGTGTTTGAAAGGGATTTTTAAACGTAAACGAAGTGAACATTATTACGGGGAGGAGGCTCCGCCGGAGGGTACGCCAGCTCATTATATGGCAACGAATGTGGGGCTGCATACCATATTGTGGATTGGGGCTTGGAATAAGCTTACGGAAGGGAATGAGGAAATGCAGTTCCCGAGGTACGGGACGTTTAAATTAGAGGTGTTACATCGGCTAAAAGCAACCATGTCGTCATTGAAACCCTCGCCCAGACCAACACAGTTTGAGGCTCTTAATGCATGGATTAAGGCTGCACACGACCGAAATTTGAACAGGCGTCAACAAAGACTGACGCGATCGGTAAGGGCAGTGCGAGATTCCAAATGGGATGAGGAGGAAAAGCGTTGGAGGGTACAGACTATTGAGGTGGAGAAAATGTATCCGATGAGGGAGGTGTCAGGAGGAGGAAACCTCATGGAAGAAGACGAGGAAAGCGAGTCGGAGGACAATCTGATAAACAGATTGTTAATGGATAGACCACCTCCGAGAGTTGAGGAAATTGAAGATAGAGGGCTTGCAAGGGAAGATGGGAATGACATAGAGGGATATACACCACTCCCTATATCGGAATGGACACCTATCAAAAGGGGAGAAACACCTCCAAACAACACTGTACAGAGTGTAGTGGGAAGGTTTGTGGTGCAGAAAACGCCAACCACCGAAAGGGCTGAGTCTGTGGGATTACCAGACGCTCTTCAAGTGCCTGTGACCATAGGACCCATAGTTTCGATCTATAACCCTGAGAGAGATAGGGGGGAACAACAAAGGCAATTGGATAGAGAAAGGATCGAGATGGAAAGGAGGAATAATGTGACAAATGCATGGAAACAATTGCCAGGATCAGTAACATGGAATACCCCATTAGACATAACTGTCGGTCCCAATTCAGAACAGGGAGGTCCGAGAGGACCAATGGATCTAAGGGGACCACGGCCAAGATCCTATTCAGAGTTAAGAGCTGATTTGAGGGAATGGGACGGGTCCATAGTATCTCCAAGTAACAGGACAAGAACAGAACCAGAGTGGGAAAGCAGGGGTAACGGGACTGTATCTCATTGTGGGGCCAGCGAAAGCAGTCAGGGCCGGGAAGGCCAAAGTCAAGAGAATAGAGGGGATGCATGTCCTACAAATCAGAGAGAACAGCCGGAACAAAATACTAGGATTGTAGAATGTGAGGAAATGTCCCGTCTCTGGGGGAAAGGAGGAGATGAGGCGGTACGGGCTTTTCAGAATAGGTTTAGGTGCCTTCATCATACACTTGGGGAAGACGTTCAACATTGGAGAAAGGAGAACAGCGATAGGTCCCGCCATGCCTCGAATAATCAGGAATCACAGGGAAGTAGGGAAGAAAGAGGGAGTAATGGAACATCTTACCCTGCATCCCGTGAAACTAGCCAGGATGGGGAGAGAGAGGCTAGGAGGCATGAAGGAGTGTTTCACCACCCACCCCGAGAAGATGGAAAGGCATGGGATCTAGAGAGATGGGAACAGGGGAGGACTCCCTATAACTCACCAATACCTCAACGTAGATCTCGGAGCTGGGATGGGAGAGATGCGGATGGAGGAGCTAAATTGAGTGTCTTAAAAGCTGAAATTAAGGCAAAAAGGCTTGATGTTACTAGTTTAAAATCAGATGTTGATGAGATAATAGATGGAACATTGCCTTTGGAAAGGATAGAATTGTATGAACAGGATGAGTTATTGTTCATGGCAAAGGATATTACTAGGAAAGCTAGAGCGTTTCACGAGAAACTGACTGATTTGGCAGATAGATATGCCGTGGATTTGTCTAGGACAAGGGCATTACAGAGTAACCACAGATTACAGTACGCAGACCAGGATCTAGATGAGAAGAGAACTACTGGATTAAAAACACACATAAGAGAGCTGGTATCAGGGATAAGAGTGTGGAGAGAACTGGATAAATGGGAAGAAAGGTGGTCAAAAAAGGGCACAGTTAGACGAAGTGCAAATGTGATGACCCCCGAGGGAAGGGTAATGCATATGGAGGCATTCCCTTTGCGAGAAATATCAAACGGAAATTATGTACATGTGCCCTGGAGTAGAGGAGACTTAGCTGCATTTACCAACTCATTTCCGAAGTTGCGGGACAATCCAGTAGAGTGGTATAAGCAGGTAGAGAGGTTTGTTAAAATTTCGAAGGTATTGTGGATTGATTTGAACACGTTGTTTGACATCGTGGTCCCATCTGATCTGTGGACCCCTTGTAAGACTAGTGTTGAATGGCCAAATACTGAACCAGTGAGGGATCTTCGGACTAATGGACCGTCCGAGATTGTCATGCAAAAGTATGAAAGGGTAATAGCATGGCTGAAAGATAAGGTACCACCACAGGACATAGATTGGGTAAAAATAGACCGAACAAGGCAGGAACCCAAGGAGACAGTTCACGAGTTTTATGAAAGGTTATTGAAAACATTCAAGCAATACAGTGGACTAGATGTAATGGATCCCAAAGATATAGGGCAGTTTGTGTCAAAGTTTGTCTTGGGGTTGAGACCTGATATTTGTTTGATGATACAGCAACATTTAATCTGTTGGCAGAACAAACCACTAGATGAGATTTTACGTTATGCGAGGTACTGCAGTGACGAGATAGATTCTAAAGCCAAGAATCTAAAGGAGAAATTGATGGTGGTGCAAATGCAGTCCGCTGGGAAGGGTGGCCAGCAGAAGCAGGGAATGGGACGAAAACCAAACGGTCAGAGCAAAGATAATGAAGAAGGGCAGAGACCTAGGATAGACTTTGCCACTCTAAAGAAAACGACAAAGTGTCATCAGTGTCACCAGGTGGGGCATTGGCGACGCGAGTGTCCCTTTAACCCTGAAAATGGAGAGTTGGAAGTAGAAGAGCAGGTCCAAGAAGTCCCAGTGCAAAAGGTGACAGTCCCAAGTAGTAAGGTGGCCAAAGGGGGGACTTCGGCTCCACGGGCCCAATTCCCACAGCCACCGAAGATAGCAGCTGGGGGAAAGGTCTTTAAACAAATGCCTCTGTTTATCGAGGAAGAAAAGTGTTATTACATTGATCCATTGACAGGACAACGGGTGAGCAGTGAAGAGGACTGTACCCTTGGGGCAGTTCTAGAAGTGGATCAGAGAGGGCCATTTGTTGAGGCAGAAGTGGCAGGATGTCCCACTACGTTCTTAGTGGACACTGGGGCTACTCGTTCGACTCTGAGGTCAGCGGTGGTTCCAGACTTGCCAATGTCAGGGGAAACAATTCAGGTGGTAGGAGTCGCAAATAAAAGAATGACTAGTCCCTTGACAGAACAAGTGTCTGTGAAAATTGGAAACCACATGAACGAACATCAGTTTGTGGTTTGTGACTCAAGTCCGGTATGTCTGTTAGGAAGGGATTTGTTGTGCAAATTGAACTGCACCATATACTGCACCCCGCAAGGAGTGGAGGTACAGACTACCGACGAAGATGCTACTTTTAAGGTGGCCAATTCGAAATCTTGTGTAGAACTATATCCTACTCTGACAATAGAAGATCTTCCCCAAGACCTACGAGATGCAGTGGCGTCAGAGGTATGGGATTTCACAGGAGAAGAAATAGGATTGATTAAGGGGGTAGAGCCGGTAAAAATATTGGTAAAACCAAATGTTGAGTTTCCAAGAACGCCTCAATACAAATTGTCACAGGAAACGATTGCAGGAATAAAGCCTGTGATCGAGTCAATGATTCAACAGGGAATACTGAAGGAAATTGTGGGTAGTCCTTGTAACTCCCCGATTATGGGTTTGCAGAAACCTAGCGGGAAGTTTAGGATAGTTCAGGATTTACGAAAAATTAACAACATAGTCGTTTCATGTTGTCCCGTGGTACCGAATCCATCAGTGATACTGTTTCAAATACCATGTCAAGCAGAATGGTTCACAGTGATAGATCTTTGTCAGGCTTTCTTTTCAATCCCATTGGATGAAGAGAGCAGGTATCTCTTTGCTTTTAAAATGGAAGATCGCGTTTTAACATGGTGTCGAATCCCACAAGGATTCACAGACAGCCCATCCATCTTCAATCAGTTGTTGAAGAAGAATCTCGAAAATCTAGTACTGCCGCAGAACTCGGTTCTGGTCCAGTACATAGATGACCTACTTGTTGCGTCAGAGACAGAGGAAGCCTGTAAAACAGATTCAATTGCCTTACTGAATCATTTAGCTGAAAATGGACATAAGGTATCTCCGAGCAAGTTGCAGTATTGTCTGACAGAAGTACAGTATCTAGGGCACAGGTTAGAAAAAGGGAAACGTAAGGTGTCCCCCAGAGAGGATTGAGGCGATAATGAAAATGAATGCGCCTACAACACAGAGAGAAGTTAGAATGTTCCTAGGAATGGTGGGTTACTGCCGACAGTGGATAGTTAACTTCTCACTGAAAGCAAAGCCCTTACAGAAACTGACGCACAAGGAGGTGAGTGATCCGGTACCATGGGATGAAGAATGTCTGGTGGCGTTTTTACAGCTGAGAGACGATTTATGTCGTGCTCCGGCTCTGGGAATGCCAGATTACGAAAAGTCATTTTCACTCTATTGCTGTGAGAGAGAGGGATGTGCTTTGTCAGTCTTGGCACAGACCCACGGAAATGCCCGTAGACCAGTTGCATATTTTTCGGCTACATTAGATCCAGTAGCCGCAGCGTTGCCCGGATGTCTCAAATCCGTTGCTGCAACGGGTGTCAGCATTGAAAGGAGTGAGAGTATTGTGATGGGACATCCAGTGGTGGTGTATGTACCACATTCAGTTGAATTGCTAATGACCAGGACGAAGACGCAGCATCTGACCAATAGTAGGCTCACGCGCTACGAGCAAGTTATACTTGCCGCAGAGAACGTGACTCTCAGGAGATGCTCTGTCTTGAATCCTGCTACTTTGATGCCATTACCTACTGTAATAGAAGGCGAAGGATGTGAAGACCACGATTGCCTTGATGTGACTGAACTATGCTCGAAACCCAGACCAGATATTGTGGATGAGCCATTGTCAGACCCCGATGAAATTTATTTTGTTGATGGCTCATGTTTAAGAGACGATACTGGTCGGTTGAGAGCAGCTTATGCTGTTTGTACCATTACTGGAGTTGTGGAAGCCGCTTGCCTGGAAGGAGTACATTCCGCACAGGTAGCAGAAATTATTGCCCTAACTCGTGCCTGCATAGCAGGAAACGGAAAGAGAGTCACCATCTACACGGACAGCCAATATGGTTTCGGTGTGGTTCATGATTTCGGGCAGTTGTGGTCTCAGAGGGGTTACATGACCTCCTCTGGTTCGCCCATTCGAAATGGAGAATTTGTGCGGCTGTTGTTAGAAGCATTGCAAGGTCCAGTTGACATCGCAATAGTAAAATGTGTAGCTCATACTAAGAATACAGATTTTGTGTCACAAGGCAACAGATACGCTGATGAAGTCGCACGCTATTGTGCGGAACAAAATTATTCTTTCTCAAAGGTGGAAATAGAAGGTGCAGAAGAAAAGACTGAATTAAGTATGATGTTAGAAACTGTAGACACTTGGGAGGATTTAAGAATAATGCAGGAGAACGCACCTGAAACAGAGAAAAAGGCATGGGAAATAGCAGGTTGTGTGCGAAGTGAAATGGATTTTTGGGTTTCAGCAGATGGGAGAGCTGTGTTACCTGAAGAATTAGCTAATCCCATGGCGAGAGAAATACATGGTCCAGTACATCTAGGAAGGGATGCTATGATGAGAGTGTTTAGGCAAACTTGGTATTGCCCTAAATTTAGAATAGCAGCAGAATCAGTATGTAAGCGATGTGTTACCTGCCAACAACTGAACGTAGGCAAACGAACACCAGTCACACTGAGTCACATTGGGAGGTCGGGGGGGCCTTTCAATAGAATGCAATTAGATTTCATCGAAATGCCAAGAGTCAATCGCCTTAGGTATGTGTTGGTGATTGTATGCGTATTTTCCAGATGGGTTGAAGCATACCCTACACGTAGGTGCGATACACTCACAGTGGCAAAGTTGTTGCTCAGGGAGTTGATACCGCGCTTCGGGGTGCCTGCCTCTTTGGAATCTGACAGAGGAAAACATTTTAACAGCGAAATAGTGAAGATGTTGTGCTCCACACTGAATATCGATCAAAAGCTGCATTGTAGTTATCGACCAGAAGCTTCAGGAATTGTGGAACAAGTGAACGGCACGTTGAAAAATAGATTGGCTAAAGTAGTGGCATCCACATCTTTGAGTTGGCCAGATGCTCTTCCTTTAGTGCTCATGAGCATGCGCAGCACCCCTGACAGGAGGACAGGTCTTTCTCCCCACGAGATCCTGATGGGGAGGGCCATGAGACTTCCTACAGTTCCAACTACTGCCCTATTGAATATTACAGATGATCTGATCTTGGATTATTGTAAAGGACTGTCTGACGCCATCCATTCTGTGTCCCTTCAGGTGCATGCGGCTGAAGTTCCAGCATCGAGGAACCTGTGTCATGACCTGAACCCAGGGGACTGGGTCTTAGTTAAAAAACACGTCCGGAAGAACTGCCTAGATGTTCGCTGGCGTGGGCCCTTTCAGGTAATCCTGATAACGAACACCGCGGTGAAGTGCGGGGGGCTGCCAAATTGGATCCATGCTTCCCATACTCGAAGAGTTCCAGCACCTCTAGAGGGAACAGCTCCCATCCCAGACGAAAGCCCGGAAGTGGAAGAAGAGTTGCAAGAAGGGATTGAGGCAGCTGAGGGGGTGTCAGAAGAAGTTGGGAACGCAACGGATTCAGAAGAAGAGCGAAGGCAGGACGGCAGTGAGACAGAAGACGCAACTGAAGGAGAGAGCAGAAGTGAATACGACTCAGACTCAGATCCGTATCAGAGCGACCAAGAACCAAGTGAGAGGACAAGGAATAGGAGAATAAGGCTTGGAGCTGCCACTTGGCCAGCAAGGAGAAGAAGGCTAAGTTTGAGGTCGGCCCAGGAAGAAACGCTTACTCCTATATCCGAAGACTCAGATCCAGAAGAAGATATCCAGGATCAAGCCGAGGAGGGTCTTAGAAGATCAAGGAGGGTGCGAGTGCCTAGTAGAAGATACTCTACTCCCGACTGGACCTACCTCGTTGCAGATGTCTGGGAGACACAGAACAGGGAGGATCAGGGAAGTGGAACTGATCAGAACTGACCCGATCATCACAGTGCAAATAAGGTTTCTACTGCCAGGAGCGGAGACCGAAAGGTTGCTGACACTCAACATCGTTCATCCTGCTCTCCTGAGTGGAATAAGAAAATTGATTTTAGAGACAGTTGAGTTTCCAGTTTGCTGTTCACGATATCCAATATTGGAGGGAACTCTTCTTCGTTTGGAAATGCTTGAGCGAGTAGTAGAAATGCTAGGAGCGCTTATTGTTGTGGATTAATACCATATTGTGAATGTCTTCAAAGGGGCGCAGAACTGGAAAGGTGAAGAAAGTGATCTTGATTAGAACGGACCCCTTTGTAATTGTGGATGTAGAACTGATAGTACCAGGAGTAGAAATTGAAAAAACGCTAACTCTCAATTTTGTCCGTCCACTTGTCTTGAGCGAAATAAGGAGAATAATCCTAGAAAAAGTTGACTTTCCATGTTGTGGTACGAACTGCCCAGAACCTGAGGGAATGATACTTCGGATGGACATTTATGAAGACGTAGTGTCACTCCTTGAGTCATACATAACTTCAGACGAAAATAAGACTTTTGAAAAGAAATTGTAAACTTGTTGCAAGATAACCTAGCGCCGAGTGGAAGAAGAAAAGTGATAGGGGATTCCTTTTAGTGGATGGAGAAGGGCTAGGGTTGTCTATTCTCTACTGGACTTTGAACTGTTTTGTGGGAATAAATTGTCAAGCTTCCAAGTGTTCAAAAGAAAGACATTGCGAGAAAGAAAGACTTTTGGCTCAGAAAGGAGAAGAAGTGAATGCTGGAAGAAAGTCAAGAACTACACTGTTTGAGAACATGGAGGCTGGCAACCCGAACCGCAGGGCAAAATGTATAGCTGTTACACTTTTAGGAGTAGTAGTTTCTCTTATAATTTTAGTGGTAACTGTTTCATTCCTAGTGGGACACGAAGGGGATGAAACCGCAGTCAAGGAGGATAAGGGAGTATCAACACCGAAAACTACCATTATTAAAGAGAAGGGAAACATCAATGAGAAAGACAAAGCGTTGTTAGATGCAGAAATAAAAAGGCTTCACACAGATGAGTCACAGGGAAATTACAAGTCAAATGCTTATGCTAAATTGCTTTATGAATATGTTGATGCCATGGAAGTGAAGGATTGTTACGTTTGTATGCAATTACCAGCTTCAGTGGAGGAGGGTATCAGATACCATCATCTTCCGTTGACATATGGAATAACGTGCAGTTTATTGTTGAGCATGTTTTATGGACGAGAAGGATTCGAGTATTATTTCTCGAATTTCGACTCGACATTGCCAGAGGTTCCGAATTTCAAGCATTTGAACAAATGGGACTACTACAAAAGCGAAGACAGATTACACAAATGGTTTATTCCATGGAAAACGTTAGATACTTCACATGCTCGAAGGAACAATCTGACTTGTCAAATATCAGAAGTTGAGAAAAAGTTTATAGCACAGGTAGATACTAGATACAGGAGGCAGAAGATTTTGAAAGCATCAGGACAATGGGAAACAGATTGGACCAAGGAGGAAAGGGCACATCAAAGAAAAGGTAGTATTGGTCCAATTGCTTTGGATAAGGATAAAAGGGGAAAACTGTGCATTCACAGGAGTTACTCCTATTATGAAAACTTTTATGTAGGTCAAGTCCATTGTGAACATGCCTTTCAATTGGAGTATTACTCTAAGAACTTTTTGAAAGGGATGCAAGCAATACCAAATGTATATTTTGTATGTGGAAGAAATGCCTATGTGAAGTTACCAGATAATTGGTACGGATCATGTTATTTGGCTGTTGTCTTCCCTAAAATATATCATGTTGAGAATTTAGACACGCCTAAGAAGGAAATATCAACTAGATGGAAACGAGGGCTGGGTGCAGCAGAAGTAGTTGGAGATGTACTAGGTGCTGCATTCCCTTTCTTAGGATTGATAATGAATGACATCAAAATTAGGAGGTTAGCTACAGTCGTAGATAGGCTATCTGCCAGTACTGCAAGATCATTGATGCTGATAGAAGGTGAGATGCAATCGATTAGGGCAATGGTTCTTCAGAACCGACTTGCTTTAGACGTTCTGTTAGCTAAAGAGGGAGGAGTCTGTAAGGCCTTGAAGGTCCAGGAATGCTGTACTTACATTCCAGACAATTCAAAACCTCTAGAGAAGTATATACAAAATATCACTGCCATACACTACGAAATTGAGGACCTAGCAAAGGTAAATGTGTGGGAAAAAGTAGGTCATGGAATGGGTAAAGTTGGAAGTTGGTTTGCCAACTTAGGAAAGGGTATCGTTTGGTACATACTGAAACCCATCATCATAATAGTGATTTGTGTAATCACTTTGTGGGGATTGGTGCGTTTGTATCAATGTTATAGAGCAAATAGGTTGCAGAGAACTATGAGGAAACAGGAGGAAGAGTTGACAGCAATGCAGGATTCTCAATACAAGAGTCTGAAAGCATTGGAGAGTATGAAAAGAGGTGGCACAACCATGACTTCACTTTGAAGGGTTCTACATTTTTAGTGTCTTGGTGATGATGACCCCTGAAGGTCATCAAAGGGGGGACTGAGAGAGCACAAGTTTGGAAAAAAATGTATAAGTACGCCATATTTACAAGCACGTAGTTAGTTTAAACATGTTTTGCACACGAGTGTTTTATATCTAGAAGTGAAAATATACAGAGTGTTTTATATTCAGTAGTGAAATGTATAGAATGTTAAGTAGAGTAACTATAATTGTAACGGTGTGAGATTAATGTAGAAATGTTGGAATGAATATGAAAACCTCACGTTCTCATGTTAAAAGAATCATGTCCGAATTAAATGTAACTTTAAAATCCAGTATAATGTGTAGGCCTTAGGGCAATTCACAGCAAACCTGAACGTGCTGCTAAATTAATGTGAGATAAGGTTGACATGGTTCTTCCAAATGTACTATTGAACTTAGGGTTAAAAGTATATGCTTTATAGATGTGTTATTTTAGAAACGTATGCTAGTTAAGAATGTTTGCTGTTTAAATCAAGTTAACGTTTTAAGAGTGCAGGGACCTGCTGCATGTAAATCAAGTAGGCCAGAGGAGATAATGTCATGTCGTTTAAATCGTCATGTGCTCGTTAGAGAAGAGGTCGCGAGGTGTCCAGCACAGAGCTTTGAGAGTGTTTTACGACTAAAGATATGGTGGAGTCTGGAATTTGAGGCCCACTGCAGGACGAGCTGTATGCAGGTGCGAGGGTCCTAATCAGCTCGAATGAAAGGGACTTTGTTCAGTGGCGCCTTGCGCAGGCCTGTAGGAGTTTCCAGGAATTTCAGGGGGTATCAGCGCACTGGAGAAGAAGCCTGGGAACCAAGGTCAACTATAACGAGGGTCTTCAAGAGTACCATCATGGAGTTTGCCGCGCAAAGATGTACCACGTGAGGGGCGTCCCAAGGGGCGTTTCTATTGAAAATGTGATTTGGTATTAGGGAAAGAGACCCGGGAGGAGAGCAGCGCAGATGATTTTGGGAGCCTAAGGAAGCGGATGGGTAGGCAGATAGGCTGATCAGGAGAGACCCATTATCAGAGAAGAGACAAAGAGAAGTGCGTGATCTTCTTAGGAAGTCACCACTGCTGACACCTAGAGGGTTAAGATCTTGCTAAGTAGGGATGTCACTTAGTATAGTGTAGGGACAGACTAACCTTAATTTTCTTTTCTGTAATGACTTTGAGGTTGCAACTTATATCTATTTTGACAACCCTTATGGTCTTTGAGCTTGTACTTATTATTTTGTTCTTCAGACTTAGATTATTCAAGAAGTTCATGTTTATAGTGATACCAATTTACCTTTTGAATCTCATTTTGAGAAGTTTGTATCTTCAGTTATCTTTGACTTTATATTAAATCTTTAAAACTTAAATTTGGTTGGTGGTCATTTAGAGTGGTGTAAGTTCTTAAATTGATTGACTTATTGTGAGATTACCTTTTACTCAACGACAGGTACCAACGATTCAGTCGACATAGTTTGGGATTTGGTAAGATAATTAGTAACCAGTAATCCCGCGTTAGCAGGTTTACTAAGGATTACTTGGTTTATAATGTAAACTTGGATTATACGGAAGACTTTTTTCATTCACAGCAGTGCAATCAGCGTCACTTTTCTCAGTAACTTTCTAAAAGTGGCATTTTCAAAATTGTAATGGAAAATCCGACTTTACAATTAAAGTGGGGTTATCAATACAATTTCATAGGTACCAAACATGATATATCTACCTACTCTCAATTAGGAATTACAAGTATTACATTTAATAAGGAATGCCCAATGTTATCCTATGGGAGTGATAGGCCTCCCACTAGTGAAAAACGAATTTAGCAGTTTTTCTCTACCAGGATATGTCAAACTTAATAGTATATGTCCAACCTTTTAATTACACAGCACCCTGCCCTATAGGCTACTCAGGGCCGACCTTACGGGCGACTTATATGTAATAAAAGGGGAGTTTAAGCCTTGGCAAGGGAGTTTAATGCTAAGTCGACATGGCAGTGCGACACAGCTTTCAGGTTGCAATGACAGGCCTGGGGCATGTTTCAAGGTGAAACTTAAGTGGGTGGCACAATAAGTGCCGCAGGTCCACTGGTAGCATTTTATTTACAGGCCCTGGGTACATGATATACCACTCTAGATGGGGCTTATTAGTGAATTAAATATGCCAATAAGGTATATGCCGATCAAACCACGTTTAATGAAGAATGCACAAGCACATTAGCACTGATTAGCAGTGGTAAAGTGCACAGAGTCCTAAGTTCAACAAGAACAAATGTCACCAAATATGGGAGACACATAGGCAAAACATTTGTAGAAAGGCCACCCTAAGACTGACCGGTCTAACAACAACCCATTCAAAATCTGCAGAAGGGCAGAGTATTTTTTTTAATCAATATGGAATAATTTATTTAACAATTCATATTATGAGGTACAAAAATATTATATGATTGTGATGATAAAATGCACAATTGGTGTCTTGAAAATATATTCTTCCTACAAGTACAATGGGTAATATGTTAGAAATAATAATTAGTTAATACTGTGATTAGTCATGATATGCAAACTGTGTTAGTAGCATGCACCTCGAAAATGAGTATTCCATTACTGGAAATTTAGAGACACTCAGCCATAATGTGTCACTTCAGAGAACCATACAATTTTTACATGTATTTTCAGAGTCCACGTTCTGTAGGGTTGTTTAGACTTCCCCATTGAACTCTACCAGGACTTCGGCATCTAATTGGGATACTGGACCAAGTGTATCAATCCAGTGTTCTGGACACAGAAGAAGCTGTGCAATGACACAGCCCACTTGTCAGGTCCTATTAGGAAAATGATAATGATCACATAGAATACATCTAACAGGTCACCAGAAAGAGTATTTTGTAGGATCTTAAAAAACAAGGTTGTATTAAAGCTCCTATGTGGCCATGAAGGGGCTTGCTAGCATTTAAAATAAACCCATATACATTAACTGTTTTCCTAATTTCCCTCACAAACTTTAAAGAAATTAAGGAGTATGAATGGTAATATAGTTTTCTCGCTTTAAGATTTGCTTCTAACAATCATTTTTGGATGGTGTTTAAAATCAAACAAAGTAATCCAGTAACAATAACTTCAATACCCTCTGTAGAAAATATACACCACTTATCACTTAACTAATCCACACCAAAATAAAGTAAAAAATATAATAGGCTGTATCACACAAACAAATGTAGGAAGCCGCGACTCCACGTGTAGGCTCAGCCACTCCCTTGTCTAAGATTTAATTTATGTTATACATAGATACACACACACATTGGCAAGTAGCATCACGTGATTCCATTTAGTGATATATGCTCTAATATTTATATGCACTTCCAACAGTTTTTTTCAAGAGTCAATAGGCAGACCCATATCTTGCAGTCGTAATTTCTACCTCATTTGAGAAGCACGCCTTTTTACAAAGTGTGTTGTATTGTTATGTTGTTAGACTACTGGCATCCATCACTTTATATCAGTTTCAACTTTGAATGTCTTAAACATTAAGTATGAGATGCTTTCTTCAAAGATGGGCTACTTTGCTCACATTTTATTCCAAAAACTGCAAAACCCTGGGAAAAGACAACAGTCAAAAGGCATCATCAAACGAGGACGAGAGGCAGACTTCTATTTTTCCAAGATTTTTTGTCTCTGTTCTTGGTTTCTTTACTATTTAAATAAATATTTTACAAGAGCAGGATGTAAGCCAAAAATAGATCTATATAATTGCAGTTTATTACATGATTTGATCAGACTAACTTTAATGAATTCATAAAAATAAAGTAACTCTCAGGCCAAGTGGGACGGTTAATTCTGATCCCTAAAAAACCAGGAATTTGCACATGAATCTGAATGCAGAATTCTGAAATAAACACTGCTCATCCACAATTTTTCCAAAACAAATTTCGCAAAATGAATAGGAGGAAAATGTGCAAAAAGTGGTAAGCAACTCTTTCCACATTTAAATCTCCATTTCCCCAAGGGAAACTCGTAACCAGATGTGTTTACTGCTCACAATAAATACCTCATCTCAGGGATATGTGCATACCGGGTGTGGTAAGTACCAAACAAGTTCTACCGAACTTGGAATCTGGGCCTTAATGTTCAAACTCAGACAAGAGTTTTTAGAACACATATGAAAATCCCTGAAATCAAAACTAAAGCTGATGATTCTAGTAGTTTGTTGGCATAGAATCAGCCCACAAAATTGGCACACCCACGAAACAGAACAGATTCAACAGGTTGGTTAAATTTAGTTTGGTAAACAACCACAAACCAGTCAAACTGGTTAGTTCATGTGGTAAGCATAGAACTAGCCAACATAATTGGTTTATTGTGTGCTTACTCACCATTAGAATGAACAAACCACATTAGTGTGATAGGAAGAAACCACAAATCTTTTTTCCTCACTTAATTTAGTTTTGAATTATAAAATCAAAAACAATGAACATTAAAAGTATTTAAGAATTAAGATGGATGAAATTAAACAGACTGAATCCCATTAAAAAATAAATGTGGTAGTCTATACATTCAGGGTTATGTATTTGTTTGCAGACTTTTTAATACCAGGACTTCTCAAACTTTCCTGAACTACGCCAGAGACATTGTAACAGCTGCATGTTCCTAGGAAAATGCCTATACAACCAACAATACTAGAAGGGCAGTTCCAAATGTGGAATTGCGCAGAGCCCTGAATTACACATGAAAAATATCCCTCCAACTAATTTCTTTTCTACTTATGGAATATATGTTTTTCCGCATGGAGGAACTCCTCCTCTTTTTCGGGTTTCTACTGACCATTCCCACCAGGGAAATTTATGTATTCCTTCCCACAACAGGATTACATTCAATACAGTTTCAAGGGTGGGAATGGGCTGAAGAAATGTCTATGAATGCACTTACATTTGTGGTTGTGCTCAAACCTTCATGGAATCACACTCTGGAATGCCCATTCCTGGCCCTTTGAAGAAGATTTATCCACACACAAATTCATGTGTGAGTAAATATTTTTATGAGTGATAAACAATGTTTGGCAGAATGCAGGAGTGGATTCACAAAAAAGCTATGTGTGCATGTAAGCTGAAATGATTTGCATAACCAGCTCCGAGAATTGGGCCCATAGAATGTAGATTATGTACCTGTTTCATGGAAGTCAAGAGAAGGAATTAAAATATTTAAACTTGAATTGAACGTACTACCATCACTATAGACTGGGGTATGAGACAAATGATAGAATTGATAGAAAACAACAAGTTAATATAAATGTTTGACAAAACAGACACATATACATTTCTCAGATGTGTACCTGTTTTGTCAGTTTTCGCAACTGCTCCGTTAGCATTCCAGCTAGTTCATCAAATTTGATGAAGGCCTAAAAGGAAATACAATATTGCAATAAATATACAGATCAGACCTTCAGAAATAGAGAAAACACTGAAATGCTTCAATACAAGCTTAAAAACCAAACAAGAAATTGGCAAAGAAAAATACTTGTCACTAACATATACACGGAAATAAATGCTTTGCAATGTATATGTACCTTATATTCATGAAAGGACCTACTTCAAAACATGCTTACCTCCTCAGGCGCAGTCTGGCAAGTTATCATGGCATCCAGGAATTCGTACATGTACTGAAAATGTTGAAGAAGAAAAATCTGTATGTCTCTTCCAAACGGAGATCTACATTTTTTTGCATTTATAATGTCAATCAACACACTAAATTCAAATGATCAGAAACATGCCTTTTAGATGTCAAACTTACGAATTAAAGTATTTCTTTGTTTGCTTAAGATATTGTTGATAAGAGACGTTTGCGTTGCTATGACACGCAAAGCTCCATATGACTTGTGGGAATATTGTCAAATCTACCTTTCATTCCACAAATTCAATGGGTCACTCATTTTCAAATGTTCCTATTGATACTGTTCCAACACTGCTCTAGTATGGGTTGACTTCTATAAACCATGCAAGTGGAAGGTTAAAAGCCATGTCAGCAGATTCCCTCCCCTTCACCGAACAGGCTCATGGGAAAATATTTTCCTGCACAAGCCTTTAAGAGACCATGCAGAGGATTAACAGAAAACAACTCTGCACTGTATTACTCAAGCCTTTCATAAGGATTGAAGTACAGAGATCTTTAATATAGGTAGGGGGCATTCCTGCCCTCTGTGCATTCATCCATGGCAGTGCTGTGGCGACTGGCGAGGCGGCCTACTGCAGTGGAATGTAACATGTACCAGATACAAATCTAGCCACATCTGCACTTGTAACAGTCCCAGGTCTGCCCCCGGAGCACACCTAAATGGACCTCTGTGATTTATATAAATCTGTATACCCAAAACATATTTTGTAAATGTGAGTTTTCCCCTCCAGCGCAAATCAGAGGGAGGATAAAGAGTGGGAGTATGGCCCTACATACATAAATAAAATACATGGTTTTACAGTCTATCTAAATTACCAACAGGAATTAAAAACACAAAAAACAGTCTATCTCGCAAGCATGAACCCGCTTAAAACGCCACAGCACTTCCAAAAAGATTTTGATGTCCCACAAGCAAAGGTGAATTCGAATACAAACTATTTCACAGCACATTTCTCGTAAAGAACTGCGTGAAAGCGATTAATTCCCCTATAGATGTGAGACATTTGTTACTTCTGTTTTATAGAATACTTATTTGGCAGTTGGCACACTATCAGTATTACATGTAAAGCCTGAAATAAGTAAACATGACGCTAAGGCGCAAAAGCTACAGAGATAATTAAACATAGTCTACATAAAGTATATCAGAAAGTAGGACAGGAAAAGAGGTAAACAAATGAACAACATTAGGATTCAAAGATGCTTACTGTGCTCAGAAATTTGTATGTCAGATGGGCGTTTTCTGCCAAAACATCAGCAGCAAGGTCAAAGTACTGGAGAGAGAAAATAGGAGTATTATATGTTTATTCCTGCAGTAAGCTTCAGATGTGCATAAATAACCCAAAGGAGCAGACAGTCGCACCCTGGCCAACAAGCTCTGTTAATGAATGGGAAAAGCTGTGGTGGGCCTTGAAGCACAGCTAGCCACCCCCATGCATATATCTGCAAATGCCTGGCACCAGCATACGCAAGTGGCTTTACTGTGTACTGATGCAGTCGGACCATCAGCAACCACCTTGAGTTTAGAGGGCTAAAAAGACTTAGCTGTTTCCTGTAACACCATGTGGACTAAACTCACAAGACCCGCTTTTCAGCATAATCTAGATCATGGTTCCCTAAAGTCAGTTCTAGAGGGCCGGATCCATGCCAGATCTTTAGCATATTCCCATTTAGATAAACACAGTTATCTTAAAAAATTGGCATGGATCCGGCCCTCCAGGACTGACTTTGGAGAACCCTGATCTAGATGTCAACCTCTTGTTCACACAACTTCCACGACCCTCCTGTGATAACATTCTGCATGAAGCTCCCCACTTACATACACTAACACATCTCAAACATCGCACACCTCACCCAGCACGACATATAAAGAAACCTACAGCCATCAATCACCCCTTCAACCATGCACTCTTAAATGTGATCAAAAACACTATGGAAAGAGGAGTGCTTTATGACCCAGCCCTGGAAGAAGCACTGCATGACTGATTGAAACTGAGTAGCCACTAACCGTCCCACCCACAAAGTGCTTTGGGCCTCGCAAGGGGCAAGACAGCTCTATACATATAGCAATACAATGCAAAACTGCTGGAGCAGGCACAGGAACCTGAAAAGTGCAGCAATCAATGCTTGCAGGGGTTGCACTTGTATTACACTCATACGTTAGGAAGGCTGTTCAAAGCTGCTACAGGTAAACAAGAACAGCTGCGGAGCGAACCAGCATTGCCCAATATAGGGGGAGGGGATAGACAATCGCACATCTGTCTACATTCATCACTTTGTTGGTCCATTTTAATGCTGTCTACAACAGACAAGCAAAAAGTTAACCATGAACAATAAATACTGACGTACCCTCTTTCCACTCCCATTTGTAACAGTTTGGGCTGTACAAAAACCGCAGCCACATTCGGGTCACATTAGCATGGTAGACTTGTGATGGCAGAAACCTGCTTTTCTCATCTTCAGACATTAGTAAATCTAATCCAACTGTTTGAACTTAAAAGGATGATGACACTTTGCCAGCTGCTAAATTTGAGTAGAGATATTACCAATAACAAGCACACTGTGCACAGTGGCACTGGGAAATATAGGCAGGGCATTTACATTCGTGGTTTAGGGAACTGCATTATTAAAAAAGTGTAGCTTCCTCGTGCGATGTGGTGATCTTTCCAACCAGACAGCCACAAAGAAATTGATTAATCAACATTTTATCATCTGTTTATAGCACAATCGAAGTACCATCCACCTGTATAACGGCAATTTGGACTAAAGTTGGTAGGCATGTGATATTTTGAACAAGCGAGCGGCGGCAGCTGGTGAATTAAACAGGCAGGGCATAAATGTAGTAGCCAAATTGTACCAAGCATTGAGCAGGCCCGACGTACTTAAATTTGGGCACAGGGATCGGAAACGCCGAGGAAGAAATTGAGGCAAATTATGCATTTAGCAGCACAATTTTCCAGATCAATTTTGCACGAAAGCCATAGATTAGACCGACAGTTCTGTAGGCACACCTTCAAAATATCTCAATATTTCTTGGTCCACAGACAGAGTCAGAACTTCCCAGTGGTAGTACTGGTTTGGACGGCAACCAAAGGCAAAGATGAAACATGGTGCTAGACAGAGAAATTGGCTGACAAGCCAATTTCATACAATCGGAGTCTACAGTCTGACAAGACCTTATAGTGTTAAAAAATAAAAGGTCCTTACTTCACCACGATCTTCCACTTACTTTTATTTTACCTTCCTGCCCCTTCTAAGTAGTTTTCTCTTATATAATATGATCAGAAATTTACCTGGGGGGACACGAATAGAAAAAAGAAAATATGCACAGCCCTCAAGAGTTCAACGTTTGAATAGCAGTGCTTCTCTTTAAGTAGATAGACTTTCTAGGATCAACAAGCAGAGCTTTATGGAACAGTGGTTTCACGACTATGTGGCCCCTGAGGGACTATCATCATTGTTCTGTGTGGAGAGGGCGCACCGGGTCCCCACTGGGCAGCCCAAACCTGTCGGCCGCCGCGCCCACTGATCGCCCGGAAACTCAATTATAGAGACAGGGACACCTTGCTGCAAAAGGCCCGAGAAAAATCCCTCATAGAGTTCGAAAATCGGCGTATCTCCCTGTATCCAGACTATACTAATGTGGTACAGAAGCAACGATCATCGTACTTCGAGATCAAGAAGAGACTCCAGAAGGCCAAGCTACGGTATGCTCTACTATTTCCGGCCCGCCTCAAGATAGTGTACGATAAGAAGACACACTTCTTCGAAAGCCTAACTGACGTGGAGGAATGGCTTGAGGTGATGGACATTGAGGGTGACAAGGCCATGACCCCAGGAGCGACGGCGGATGCGCCCCAACGAGACTCGGAACAAGCGGATGCGGCGTCCCTCGCCTTCGGTACGGGGCCGGGACGCAGGAGGCCCTCACGAGAACAGCAGGAAGACGGACAGCGGGGAGCCATCGCCCTGGTGGGCAACTTCAGGGAAGATCGGGATACTATTAATAAGGACACGGATGATAGTACGATCCACTCGGACTCTGAACACAGTATGGTACTGTTCCCGACGGTGACGCCCAGAGCTGCGGATGAACTACTGGACAATGGACGCGAGTGATCACTGGCGGAGATAGAAACGGCATACCCTGAAGATCACTGATATCCTTTTTCTGTTACCTGCCGGATGGCAGCACACACACGGGAGGGAGGAGGGCAGGAATGGGTGAGAGGCTAATATTGTAAAGTACTGTACACCTGTGAGGGACAGGACAGAGTATATGTGCCTCGCAAAGGAGACACTGGTAAAGACAAGGGCAATGTAGAAGGGGTCCCGAGAGAACTTGACACTGGAGTGGGACCCCCCGGAGGATACTTGGAACTGTTATCCTGATATTTACGCCCCTGGCGGCGCCGTTGAGCCGGCGGCACCGAACTGCATGACTACTTGGGTTAGATCTGTGCCTGGCCACCCCCCCCACTGGCGTATGCACACATATCTGGTTGGTTCTGTTGCAGTTTTTCTTGTTCGGCTCAGCAATGTTTTCAAGCTGTGCCTGGTTAGTTTTGTTCTCGGGAGGGTTGAAGTACGTCTCCTGGCAGGCAATTGGGTTGTGCGCTCTGAGGTGCATGGCGACCTATAGTGATTATACCTGGGTCCGGTTATGGCTGACACTATAGCGAGGTATAGACTGACAACCTGGAATGTGCGTGGGCTGGGGGCCATTCAGAAAAGACACCGGATCCATGCATTTTTATTACGTAATCACGCTCAAATTACCTTCATGCAGGAATCGCACTTGACAGTGTCCGAAGCAAACACCTTACGGAAGAAATGGAGGGGAACCGTAATTTCCACTTCCTACTCCGCCTTCTCCAGGGGGGCTACTATTTGGGTATGCCATGGTACCCCTTTTGTAGAATTAGATCGGAGGGTGGATGAGCAGGGGAGGTATGTCCTAGTGAAGGGTACACTAGATGGCACCCTGGTGGTCCTGGGTAGTGTTTATGCCCCGAATTTTGATCAGGACACATTCCTCGCTGGGGTTGGTCGGGCATTGGCAGACTGGGTGGGCGTCCCCTGGATCCTGGGAGGGGATTGGAATATGGTACTGGATGTGGGGCTGGATAGATCACACCCCCCCCTACAACTGACTGGAATACATAGAACGACGGACATGTTTCAAACATGGCTGGCGGGATGGGGACTGACAGACGTGTGGCGTGCATTACACCCAACCCACAAAGAATACTCTTACTACTCACCAGTACATAACTTACACACGCGACTGGACAGATTCCTGTGCTCTACATCTCTGTTGTCCAAGTGCTCCTCATCCGAGTATCTGGCTAAAACCTTTTCGGATTACAGACCACACACATTAGACCTGCAATGGGGTAGGGTGCCGACCCCGGTGCCGACCTGGCGGCTCGACCTGCAGCTCTTGGAGGATGGCCCCTTCCGCAGGACACTGTCAGAGGCCCTAGATAACTACTTCCGGGAGAACTGGGACACGGCAACTTCCAACCTGGTGGTGTGGGATGCCATGAAGGCGGTAATGCGGGGGGCGGCCATTGGACAACTGGTGGGAGCCCGGCAGGAAATTCACAAGAAATTGTGCGGGGTCGAAGATCGGTTGAAAACCCTATAGAGGGAGGCGAGCGTGGATCCTACCCGTTAGGGGGATCTACAGACTAGCAATGTAGAACACGCGGAGCTATTGGAAACGTTACGGGTCATGGACCATAAAGAGTATCTACGGCGACAGCAGGCTGAATCGGACAGATCCGGGGCCCTGCTAGCCCGCCTGGTGCGGGACCGCCCTGATACCCCGGTTATCACACACATTCGAGACAGGTCGGGAAGACTAGTACACACACAGTCAGAGATTAATATGGCATTCCGCGATCACCTGCAGGCCTTATACGCCCCTTTCCCGAGACTGCTGCTGACGAGGTCAGCGACTTCCTGCGAGATCTGCCTATTCCGACCCTGACCAGGGATGAGCGGGAGGGGATGGCCGGACCCATCACTCAGCAAGAAATACGAATATCACTCGATCCCTTAATCATGGCAAGACGCCGGGGATGGATGGACTCCCGGCGGAGTTCTACCAGACTTACTCTGACACCCTGGTACCTGTTTTAGAGACAGTCTACAAGACATCGTATGAGTCTGGGCATCTACCTGAATCAACGATGCAGGCCCTAGTTACCTCCATCCCTAAACCTGGTAAGGACGCTTTGGAACTGACTAACTATAGACCCCTCTCGATGCTATCCACAGAGTATAAGATACTCAGTAAGGCCATTGCTCTAAGAATACAGGCCCGACTCCCTGCTCTGATTCACCCAGACCAGTGTGGTTTCCTCCCCGGAAGGAGTACCTCCCAAAACACGCGGAGACTCCATTCTCTAATGGCGGCCACGCCGCAGGAAATGCCCAGGGCTGGTTGTGTCGCACTGGATCTCCGGCAGGCGTTCGATTCCCTGGCATGGCCGTTTATGTTCGAGGTGTTGCGGCGCTTCGGCTTCCCGGATTCCCTGCTTAAAATGATACGACTGCTATACACAAATCCCACTGCTAGGGCACGTACCGGCAGATACATCTCGGACAGCTACCCCATACACAGGGGCACCCGCCAAGGTTGCCCATTGTCGCCCCTTTTATTTGTATTGACGCTAGAGCCCTTGGCTATCGCTCTCAGAACGCGCGCAGAGAGGGTGGGCATCTCCATAAGAGGGACCCACAACCTGATCTCGATCTATGCGGACGATATCCTGCTGTACTTCCGAGACTTGGAAGGGGATCATGCGCCGATAGCGGCCATACTTGACCGCTTCGGAGCTGTGTCAGGACTAGCCGTTAACCCGGCAAAATCTACAGGGTTTTACTTCAGGGCACTACAGCACCCCCCACATATTCATTTTGGCGGACACCTGATTCCAATTGCGCAGTCCACATTTAAATACCTGGGTATTAATGTCTACAGATTGCCTGAGGATCAGATAGAGGGCAACATACGTAGAGCCATTAATGGTCTGCGCGGTAGTGTGGGATTCTGGACGTCACTACCCTTAACAGTCATGGGGAGAATTGCTGTCTCTAGGATGGTGATGCTCCCTCGTATACTTTACTATTTCGTCAACCTACCAGTCCTTATCCCTCGACAAGACTTTAATACGCTGAATACGCTCCTAACCACGGTGGTCTGGGGGACCAGAAGGAGAAGAATTAGTCTCCGGAAACTACAACTGAGCACCAGACGGGGAGGCCTGGGGGTACCGGACTTTCAGGGTACTACTACGCGAGCCAGCTTCAGTGGCTGGCGAGATGGCTTGCAGGTAGGGTTCTCCACGAGATTGACCTCACGTCTGATAGACTGGCACGGGGCGAACTGCACTCTCTGCTTCTGCCTGGAGCCAGGTTCCCTCGGGAATACCACCCTCTCTTGCACACGGCCCTACTGTGCTGGCGGAAAGCACTGGTGTACACGTCAGAGGCCTTGCCGTACGCTGATAACATACCTCTACTAGGCGTGGCGACGCCGCAAGGGCGACTGACACGAGGCAGATTGCGACCCTGGACTGATGCAGGGGTAGACACAGTGGGTGATCTTTTTGGGGACGACGCACTGTTAGATCACGACTCCTTTTTGCAAATCACAGGGGCACCCCCGAGGCTCTACATCCTACATGCCACAGTGTCACATTACGTACGAACTCATTGGGCCCCACAGCGAGTTAAACCTGCACAGCACGAACTGGTACACCTTCTTTATTATATGGGTAATGGGGGGCGCCTGGTACACTGGCTCTACACTGGGATTAGGGAACATGCTGCAATATCTCTTGACTCACTCCGGGACTCCTGGACATTAGACTCCGGCGAGGTACTGACAGAAGGAGCTTGGAAGGTTATCCTAGAACACCCTAGAAAGGTATCTCGGAACGTTAAGTTTAAGTTCATACAAGCCATGGTGTTACACAGGGCATATCTTACCCCCCACAGACTACATAAAATGTTTCCAGACTCCCCCCACTGCCGTCCTCGGTGCAGAGCCGACGAGGCCGGCCTTATCCATATGCTGTGGGCGTGCCCTCATCTGCGGTGCTACTGGGGTAGGATTTGTCAGGTCCTTAGTACAATCCCGGCCCTCCCGGTCCCGGAGGAGGTACTTCCTTGCCTGATTGGTCACCGGAAACGCCCTAAATCCCACAAGGCCCAGGTGAAGTTCCTAGACTTATCCTTGCTGTTGGCAATCAGGGTCCTGACTATGAGGTGGAAGTCTGCCAGGCCTCCAGACCTACAGGTATGGCGTTCTGACTTACTCAGATGGGGTAGAGCAGAGGGAATCGTTTGCGTAGTGAGGAAGAGGGAGGACAACGGAAATACCCGATTGCGCTGGAGTGGGAGCAGATGCTACTGGAGGTGGAGGAAATGGAGGGAGAGCAAGAGCCATTTCATGCAGGCGGCCCCTAGGTGAGACAGAGCGGAGAGCGAGGTGGGATGGATGTGTAGCGACCTAGCCCAGATAGCGTGCAGGTTGGTCAACTGAGCATAACTACACTAGCTGAGATGTTAATGAATAAGGCCTGGACAGTATACTGGATACTTGAATGGACCAGGAGACGTACGAAAAGGGGTGGAGGGAGAGGGGTGGGTGGGGAAAGGTCAGACCGAGATGATCATGGACTATTGTTACATATATCAGCCGAATGCACAATAATGTAAGAGACACTATACGGGAGGTGAATGGACTGTACTGTTTTACGGTTAAGAAAGTGCATGACTTATCTGATATGTTAGTAACAAACTTTTACAGCTGCATTTGATGGCCTGGAGTTACTAGTTGAGGGAGTTAAAAGAAAAGTCTGTACACTGATAGAATATGTGATTGTATGTTATGTTGATCTGCAGTCGCTAATAAAGAGTTTTAAAAAAAAACAAGCAGAGCTGTACGATTCTGATCTTATAGACCGTAGCATCCCCACGTAGGTCATAAAAAGCCATCAATATCGATCAAGCAATGATTCGACGTGGGTAAGCAGCTGCCACAGCATCAACAAAGTGGCCAATATGACCAAGCCAATGATGTCACAAATTCAGAAATATGTGCCCAAAATGAGTACGAGTTATAATTCAAATATCAGCTTCTAATACTCTGCAAATTGTGCCCCAGAAATTACCTTGCTGTTTTCAGAAAATAAGTAATTGTCAACCACATACATTATTCCATTTTTTGTGAAAAAATAAAAATACAGTCATTAAATATCAGGTTCTCATTTTCTAAAAATACGAAATTTGCACTAAACTTCAACATTTCATTTATAGTAAATACATTAGCTTGTTCCCATGAGTCGAATTGCTTTTTTTTAGAAATTCACTAATTTGTCCCGAAATATATGCTTATTGTTTTTAATGCGGTACCCTATCACTTTGTGGTAACTGACATCACGAGCCTACGTAGTGTCCATTTGCCAGCCATGCCCCAACGCAGTTGATTACCCCATAAACAAAGCATTTCAATGATGTGCACTGGTTCCATTAAGCCAGGCATGCCAGTTTCCATCCCATAACAAGCATGCCACAATGTGCCCATGTGACCAACATACTGTAATTTGGTCATGTTCCCCCATCTGCCAGTAATGCTATAATGTGCCATTTTTGTTCATATACCAGCCTTGCCATGTTGTGCCCATGTCCCCCGATATGGAAGCAATGAAATAATGTTCACTGCATTCACCCATCGCGCAGTTATAAGACGATTCCTGCGTACACTAGTAATGCAATGCTGTTCCCGTTCTGTCATAAGCCAGCCATACCACGATGTGAGCATTTCACCCACAGACCAGGCTTTCTTCTAACATTATCCATATGCCGGCCATGTCAGGATGAGCCATTTGCTAGTCAAGCTATTATGTGTCAGGTTAATCGGTTGTATGTAGGAACCACACTGGCATTTACCACGCATGCCTTAACAACGCGTTCCAAACTACTAATGCGTCTTTACAATACATTCCTTTACCACACAATTTACTATTCCAACTCCAGTCTCCGCAACACTAGGGAAAATGTTGGACTAAAAGTCAAACATCAGTCCAACAACACCTATCTTAAGGCAAGTCATTGTAATGATTTGCTTGGTAAAGGAACCCGTTGTAAAGATGCATTCGTCATGCGGACCGCATTGATAAGGCACTGCGTAGTTCGAGCTGCGATGTAAAGGCTGTTTCCAGTTTCCATGCCTTTAGATGCCCTTGATCCCCCAAATGTCAGTCAAAGTCACCAGCTCAAGGATCACTCTCCCCCATTACATGGAACTAAGCGCTCTCCTAATCTCACTTTTGCTCCCGCTCTTGCTCAAAGGTGCTCAGAAGCTCTACTATGAAATGCCGGACCTCGGTGGTCCTGGTCGGAGTTATTGCAGGTAAAGTAAGGTGTAGCCTCATGGCACAGCACTGCTGAGCCTCCCTGAGCCACAAAGCTGAGGAGGTGCAAAACATTCTAAGCCAAGGCCCAGAAGAGCTGTACGTTACACTGAGAAAACTTAACCTAACTGTTAGATTTGGGGGTCTCTAGTTGGCACATGTAGGTACATGTGACAAATAGGGACCCTCTCCTCTAGTCAGGATAAGGAGATTACACTCCCAAAATAACCCCTGCTCACCCCCTTGGTAGCTTGGCACGAGCAGAAGGGCTTTACTTCAGAGGCGTTGTAAGCTAAGCAATTGTGACCACATACAGTAACCCAGTGACAACACTACAAATGAACACCACACAGGCTTTATATAAAAAATAAGTAGACTTTATATAGTTACCACAAGACCATAAACAACAAAAATACACACTGATTACTTTAAGATGGTAGATTTAAGTTTAGTTCAGTTCAGTTCTTAGATGCAACACTCTGCGTCAATGTACCTTAGGTTACGTTGCGCTTCCACGACAAGCAATGTCGCTGCGTTGGGAAATGCGGCAAAGTTCAGAAACAAAGAAATAAAGACGTTAAGATCTTCCAGATGTGGATCGCTTCTCGGGGATGCAAGAAGTTCTCGGTTCGATGCGTGGACTGCAGCGGCGACACCCTGACCATGCGACAGCAACAGCTCCAGCGGCGACACTCTTCTCCCACGATGCGTGAAGCTTCCGCTCGATGCAACAACTACAGCAGCGACATTCAAGATGCGACAGCAGCAGCTCCGACGGCGGCGCGCTTCTCGGGGATGCGAAGTGCTCTTGATCGATGCGGTGCAGTGCAACAGTTCCAGCGGCGACACCCTCCTTCGGAGTTGCGATGGCAGGCACGGCGACACGCTCCGACCTCGTTGCGAGATTCTTCTCCTGATGCGGTGCGGTGCAGTGCAGTTCAACAACTACAGCGGCGACGCCCTCCTTCGGAGTTGCGACGGCAGCAGCAGCGACGGCGACACGCTTCCTCTTCATTGCGGCACGCTTCTCTCCGATGCGGTGTAATACGACAGTTCCAGCGCCGACACCTTCCTTCGGAGTTGTGACGGCAGGCACAGCGACGGCGACACGCTTCTTCTCGTTGAGTCGCGCTTCCAGCTCCTTGCGACAACGCAGTTCCTCAGAAGGCCCAAAACAGCAGCAGGCACTTCCAAAAGAACTCTGGGGAGCTGGGGGTTGAAGTCCGTTGTCCCTGAGACTTCAGCAGCAGGCAAGCTCTTTTCCAAGCCCTTGGAGATACTTCACAAGTTGAAAGCAAAGTACACAAAGTTCCTTTCTCCTTCCTTTGGCAGTAAGGCAACCACTGCAGGCCAATCCCCCCAAGCAGCACTTCAGCTTGGGAATAGTCTCTCCTCAGTTTCTTCAGGTTCCTCTCCTCAGTAAATGTTTCTTCTTGTAGTCCAAAGTGATCTAATTTCTTGGGATCAGGGTCCCAATACTTATACACCAAAATCCTTTGTTCTCTGAGGGGAGAGGGGCCTTTGCCCAGTCCAAACCAGTTCTGAAGCGCTCTGTTTACCAGACTTCTCCTTTCCTTTCACAGTGCAGGGCAGGCACATCAGACCCCCCACAGGAGGTGGAGCCAGCATTGTGGAAGGCAAGTCCAGTCCTGGAGCACTTTGTTTACAGGATTCCTTCTCTTCTTTCAGTGTGCAGGGCAGAGACATCAGCCGCTCCCCAGGAGGTGGAGCCAGCATTGTGGAAGGCAGGCACAGCCCTATTCAAGGTTCAGGTGCAACTCCTCCCTCCCATCTAGATGCAGATCTCTCTAGTCACCCCTGGGTGACTCAGCCTGTCTCTTAGAATCCCCCAGCCATGTCACTCACAAAACCAGACATAGGAATACATAACCTAGCAGAGGCAGGTTTGAATGGTTAGACAAGCAAATACCTACTTTCTAAAAGTGGTATTTGCAAACACAGAATATTAAATTCAACTTCACTGAAATATGTATTTTATTATTCTGAGTTTAGGCATACTAAACTCGAATTTCTACCATGTTCTCTGAGACAGTAAGGATTATAAAATGTAATAACTCTAACAGCTCATTCTGGCCTATGGAGAACAGGTAGCCTTGCAATAGTGAACAACGAAAATGGCTGTAATTCACTATTAGGACATGCCACACACACCAGGGATTGTCCTACCTTATATTTACAATGCACCCTGCCCTTAGGCCTAACATAGGGGTGACTGATATGAAGAAAAGGGAAGGTTTAGGGACTGGAAGTGGGTGCACTTGCCCAGTCAGCATGACAGTACCAGACTGCACGCAGACTCTGCAATGGCAGACCTTAGACACATTTTACAAGACTGCTTATGTGGGTGGCACAACCTGCAAGCCCACCAGCAACATTTGGATTTACACGACCTGAGCACACTCAGTCCACTGTACTAGGGTCTGACAAGTAAACCAAACATCCAATCATGGCACCACTGATTAGTACATCAATTTACAGTAGAGAGCACTTGCACTGTGGCACTGGATAGCAGTGGCACAGTGCCCAAAGCATCTAACATCAGCAAAAATACATGCGGCAACAGCAAAAATGGAAGGGAGACACATGCCAATGGTGCCAGGTCTAACATGTGTCCCCTCCAGCTGAAAAGTGGGGAGAACAACCCTAATTCCTGGGAGTTCTCTTCACTAAGGCGGAAAAATCTGGACAGACCAACAGCGTTGGCGTGTTCTGTACCAGGGCGGTGTTCCACTGTAAAGACCATACCCTGTAGGGAAATAGACCACCTCAACAGCTTTAGATTCTCACCCCTCATTTGCATCAACCATCTGAGGGGCCTGTGGTCTGTCTGAACCCGGAAGTGAGTCCCAAAAAGGTATGGTCTCAGCTTCTTCGGTGCCCAGAAAACAGAAAATGCCTCACGCTCAATAGCACTCCACCTCTGTTCTCGTGGAAGTAACCTTCTACTGATAAAGGCTACAGGTTGATCTAGGCCCTCCTCATTCATCTGTGAAAGAACAGCCCCCACACCATGCTCTGAAGCGTCTGTCTGAACGATAAACTCACTTGAAAAGTTGGGTGCCCTGAGCACGGCCGCCGTGCACATGGCAGCTTTCAGGGCCTCAAAAGCTTTCTGACAAGTGTCAGTCCAGATCACCTTCTTGGGCTGCTTCCTGGAAGTCAGCTCTGTCAAGGGTGCAACAATGTTGTCATAATCCTTTACAAACCTCCTGAAATACACTGTGAGAACTAAGAAGGCTCTCACCTCTGTCTGGGTTTTGGGCAGTTCCCAAGCCAGGATGGTTTCAATCTTGGGTTGTAGGGGCGCCATCTGGCCACTCCACACTTGGTATTCCAAGTACACCACGGAACCCTGCCCGATCTGGCACTTACTCGCCTTGATCGTGAGGCCTGCTTTCTGCAGCGCCATCAACACTTCCCAGAGGTGGCACAGATGTTCCTCCCAGCTGGCACTGAACACTGCGATGTCATCCAGGTAGGCGGCACTGAATTCCTCCAGTCCAACCAACACCTGGTTGACCAACCTCTGAAAGGTGCAGCCCCTAGCCGATCTATGAGCTCATCAGCTCTGGGGATAGGGTGCGCGTCAGTCTTCGTGACTAAATTGAGCTCTCTGTAGTCCACACAGAACTGGAGGTCGGGTGTGGCACCCAGCGCTGCAGCCTTCGGGACCAAGACCAATGGGCTGGCCCAAGGACTGCTGGAGGACTCAATCACCCCAAGCGCAAGCATCTTTGAGACTTCCTCTTTGATGCAAGCCCTCACCCTGTCAGTTACCCTGTAAGACTTGTGCTTCACAGGTCAGCTGTCCCCTGTGTCCACATCATGGACGCACCAATCTGTGACACCAGGAACCAGGAAGAACAGATCAGAAAACTGTCCCAGCAACTGGCAGCAGTCATTCTGTTGCTCAAGGGTCAGGGTGGAAGAGAGGTTAACATCATCCACTGACCCATCTTGCTCTGAGGCTGACAGTAGGACAGGAAGAGGCTCAGTCTCCTCTTCCGTCCCAGCACCTGTTGCCAAGAGCATGCCCACTTCAGACCTCTCTAAGTGGGGCTTAAGGTGGTTGACATGTAGGACCCTCAAGGGGTTCCTAGGAGACCGCAAGCCCACCAAATAGGTAACTGGACTCTTGCGCTCCACAACCTCAAATGGTCAGGTCCACTTATCCTGGAGAGCGCAGGGCTCCACTGGGGCCATGACCCACACTTTCTGGCCAGGTTGAAGCTCTACCAGAGTGGCATTCTGGTCATACCAGCGCTTCATCTTCTCCTGGCTGGCTTCCAGATTCGCCTCAGAGAGTTGCCTGAAACGCCTAGTCTGGTTCCTGAAGGCCAGCATGTAGCTATATACATCCTGGGGAGGTTTCCTGGGAGATTGCTTCCAGCCTTCTTTAACCAAACTCAGAGTTCCTCTGACCGGGTGTCCATAGAGAAGCTCAAAGGGGCTGAACCCTAGAGATTTCTGTGGCACCTCCCAGTATGCAAACAACAGGCACGGTAAGAGGACGTCCCACTTACGCCTCATGGGTTCCTCAAGACCCATTATCATGCCCTTCAGGGTCGGGTTGAACCTTTCAACCAACCCATTTCCTTGGGGGTGGTAAGGAGTGGTGAACTTGTAGGTTACACCACACTCCTGTCATATGGACTTCATATACTTGGAAATGAAGTTTGTTCCCCGGTCAGACACTACCTCGCGAGGGAATCCTACTCGTGAGAAAATTCCCATCAGAGCTCGTCCCACCACGGGGCCGTCACTGTCCTCAGAGGTATGGCTTCCAGGTACCGGGTGGCATGGTCCACCAAGACCAGGATGAACCTGTTGCCCATGGCTGTCTTGGGGTCCAGTGGCCCGCAATGTCAATCCCCACCCGCTTAAAGGGTGTACTGACTACAGGGAATGGCTGGATAGGAGCCTTGTGCTTCCTTCCACTCTTTCCACTTGCCTGGCAAGTCTGACAAGTCCTGCAATGAGTATCAGAACTCTTGCGCATTTGGGGCCAATGAAAGTGGGTGACAAGCCTTTCAAAGGTCTTGTCCTTCCCCAAATGTCCTGCTAATGGCACATCATGAGCCAGTCCCAGTAGATAGGCTCTGAACTTCTGGGGTACCACCAGCACAGGGGCTAACCCAGGTTCAGCAACCTTAGGTTCACTATACAGGAGACCATTCTCCCAGGAAATCAAGTGTGACCCTAACTGATCACCTTCTGCCTGGCTTGCAGCCTGTTGCCACAAGCCCACACGAGAAGGGCACTCTCTCTGTTCCTTGCAAAACTCCTCCCTGGAGGGGCCTCCTTCTTGCTGCCAATGGGTCAGCTCAGGCAGGTCCCCCAGTTCAGCTACTTGCTCCCCGGTAGGCTCCAGGGCATCCCCCTCAGGGTCTAACTCGTCCTGGGCCATGGGAACTTCGGGGGCCGGTTTCCCGCGCCTCTCGCCACTTCTCTCTTCGGCAGGTTCCTGGACCTCCCTCCCAGGCTCCAGGTCCTCTTGAGAACCCCTACTGGCTGATATTGACCGGGTGGTCACGCGCGCTCAGTCAGGCAGTTCAACCATCTTCAAGTGAGTTGTTTTCTCCACCTTTTCCCAAGGGGAGCTCTCCAAATCATTTCCCAACAAAGAGTCAACAGGCATGGCGGGCCTCACAGCTACCTGAAGAGTACCAGAGACTCCCTCCCCCTCAAAGGGAACCTGAGCCATTGGACAATGACTCTCTGTGTTGACGGCGTTAACAACTCGGCAAAATGCATGAGGGACAATCTGCTCGCGACACCTGGTGACACCTGACAGCTGTCACACTGGCTCCAGTATCTCTAAGAGACTCCACCTTTTGGCCATTGACGGTCACTCGCTGCCCATATTTCTTAGTGCTCCTGGGCAGCTGAGCTTCTGAGACCATCTCACTGTCTCCTAAAGAGACTAAGGTCATCTGTGTGGGACCCCACCCACCTTGGACATCAATCTCCTCCCCCAAGGCTACACCAGCCATCTGCCGGGGCGGAGCACCAGTGGGTGCTTGTTTACCAAACAGGCGGCACCTGGTATCATTCGCCTTATAACCCAGGTCACCACACTTGTAACATTTCAGGGGCCCCTGGGGAACAGGACTACCTGTCGGGCCCCTTGCTTTCTCTCAGGGGGAGGCTGGGAACCTTTCACGGGGTTCCTTTGGGGACTACTTTGTGGCCCTTTGCAGAACTCCTTCGTTTTACCCTTGTCCCACCCACTCTTCTGCTGGGGACCCTGCCCACCTTAGGCTGAGTCTCCCATGTGACCCTTGTGGACCCGGGTGCTCACCCAGCGGTCCGCCTCCTCAGCAAGCTTCCTAGGGTTAGTCAGCTTGCTATCTATCAGATGGTGATACAAAAGGGGTGAGTCCCAGGCACTCCACACCACTGGAAGCAAGCTAGCCGGGCTGATGAGAGGTGTTACCTCGAAACCGGGCCGGTCCTCGGATGCTTGTTTCCGTTCTGGGAAGGACATGGCTTTTGTAGTTCGGACTGGACTGTTCCCATGGGGCACAGGGTCAGCGCTGATTTGCATATCGCCATTGTCTAACCCAGGGTGGTGTGGAGTGGAAAAACGATGGATTTGGGCCCAGATCTTTTGACTGAGGTGAATGTGTGACATTGATCCACATTCTGTCCATCATAGTTGTTTTTGCAGTAACCGCTCTAAGTGTACTGGGGATGCTCAGACGTGAGTCCCAGGCACTCCACACCACTGGAAGCAAGCTAGCCGGGCTGATGAGAGGTGTTACCTCGAAACCGGGCCGGTCCTCGGATGCTTGTTTCCGTTCTGGGAAGGACATGGCTTTTGTAGTTCGGACTGGACTGTTCCCATGGGGCACAGGGTCAGCGCTGATTTGCATATCGCCATTGTCTAACCCAGGGTGGTGTGGAGTGGAAAAACAATGGATTTGGGCCCAGATCTTTTGACTGGGGTGAATGTGTGACATTGATCCACATTCTGTCCATCATTGTTGTTTTTGCAGTAACCGATCTATCAGATGGTGGCACAGCTCTGGAAAACAATTATCAGACAAGTGCTCCCATGCAATCAAATCAAAGAGACCTTGAAAATCATTAACTTTGCTGCCCTTTACCAACCATCCAATGCTCTGTTTTCTAACTTTTTGCATTTCCTGAACCTCTGCCTATAGAGCTCAGGTGTCAAACCATATCTAGACATCAATGCATCTTTCGTGTGGCTGTATGAATTGTGGACTTCAGAAGGCAAGTCTAACAATGTATTCCGCCTCTCACTAAGGAACCTTCCCCACAACCCCGCTCCCCAAACTCTCTGGGACCCGGTGGGAAGACATGGCTACCTCATAGGCTCTGAACCACTGACCAATATCATCACTTTTGTAAAACTCTTTCACCACATCCTTGGGAATACACACACTACTTTCTGTATGTACTGACGGTATGCTGCCACCAGAAGGAGTACATTCTAAGCTTTTGGTTTTAAACTCCAACTCCCTCAAAACTTTTTCATGTTCAAACTGCCTTTTCTTTTCCTCAAGATCTAACCTTCTGTTTTCTAATTCCAGTTGCCTATTCACCTTGAACTTGGTCATCTCCATTTCATGCCTCCTTAATCTCTCTCTGTCCTCCAAATCTTCTGGAGACAGACTTTTGTAAGACACAATGCTACCTGCAGGGGAAGGTAGTTTCCTTCCTCTTGAGCCCAATGGCTCCTCCTGTTGTACTTCTGCAAGGTCATCCCCTCCTCAATTTCAGGGGTTTTCCTAGCTTCTACCCAGGCCCTCAGCGCCTTGTAGAATTCTTCTTTCTTCGTGCACTCAACAGTGGAATCCTTGAATTTCTTGCAAAAATACTTCAGCTGTTTTACTTTGTAGCTTTCTAGCCTTTCTTCTTCCCAGTCACAATCCATGGAGGCTACTGACTCTGTATCTCTCATGACAACTGAATCAGGCATCTTTCAAAAATAGAACAAAAAAATCCAAAAAAGAATCTACCAAAAAGTATGTGGTTACCTTATGGTCTGCACTCACTAAGTAGTGTTCACCAGTCACTGTACATGAGTCACAAATGCAAATCCAGAATCCTCACCGCTGACTACTAATGTTAGATTTGGGGGTCTCTAGTTGGCACACGCAGGTACTTGTGACAAATAGGGACCCTATCCTCTAGTCAGGAGAAGGGGATTACACTCCCAAAATAACCCCTGCTCACCCCCTTGGTAGCTTGGCACGAGCAGAAGGGCTTTACTTCAGAGACGTTGTAAGTTAAGCAGTTGTGACCACATACAGTAACCCAGTGACAACACTACAAATGGACACCACACAGGCTTTCTATAAAAAATAAGTAGACTTTATATAGTTACCACAAGACCATAAACGACAAAAATACACACTATGATTACTTTAAGATGGTAGATTTAAGCTTTCAGTCCAGTTCTTAGATGCGACACTCTGCGTCAATGTACCTTAGGTTACGTTGCGCTTCCACGACAAGCAATGTCGCAGCGATGGGAAATGCGGCAAAGTTCAGATACAAAGAAATAAAGACGTTAAGATCTTTCAGATGTGGCACGCTTCTCGGGGATGCCAGATGTTCTCGGTTCGATGCGTGGCCTGCAGCAGCGACACCCTGACGATGCAACGGCAACAGCTCCAGCGGCGACACTCTTCTCCCACGATGTGTGAAGCTTCCGCTCGATGCAAGAATTACAGCGGCGACATCCAAGATGCGAATTCTCAGGAATGCGAGGTGCTCTTGATCGATGCGGTGCAGTGCGACAGTTCCAGAGACGACACCCTCCTTCGGAGTTGCGACGGCAGGCACAGCGACGGCGACACGCTCCGACCTCGTTGCGAGATTCTTCTCCTGATGCGGTGCAGTGCGACAACTACAGCGGCGATACCCTCCTTCGGAGTTGCGACGGCAGCAGCAGCGACGGCGACACGCTTCCTCTTCGTTGCGGCACGCTTCTCTCCGATGCGGTGTAGTGCGACAGTTCCAGCGGCGACACCCTCCTTCGGAGTTGCGACGGCAGGCACAGCGACGGCGACACGCTTCTTCTCGTTGAGTCGCGCTTCCAGCTCCTTGCGACATGCAGTTCCTCAGAAGGCCCAAAACAGCAGCAGGTACTTCCAAAAGAACTCTGGGGAGCTGGGGGTTGAAGTCTGTTGTCCCTGAGACTTCAGCAGGAGGATAGCTCTTTTGCAAGCCCTTGGAGATCCTTCACAAGTTGAAAGCAAAGTACACAAAGTTCCTTTCTCCTTCCTTTGGCAGTAAGGCAACCACTGCAGGCCAATCCCCCCAAGCAGCACTTCAGCTTGGGAATAGTCTTTCCTCAGTTTCTTCAGGTTCCTCTCCTCAGTAAAGGTTTCTTCTTGTAGTCCAAAGTTATCTCATTTCTTGAGATCAGGGTCCCAATACTTATACCCCAAAATCCTTTGTTCTCTGAGCGGAGAGGGGCCTTTGCCCAGTCCAAACCAGTTCTGAAGCACTCTGTTTACCAGACTTCTCCTTTCCTTTCACAGTGCAGGGCAGGCACATCAGACGCCTCACAGGAGGTGGAGCCAGCATTGTGGAAGACAAGTACAGTCCTGGAGCACTTTGTTTACAGGACTCCTTCTCTTCTTTCAGTGTGCAGGGCAGAGACATCAGCCGCTCCCCAGGAGGTGGAGCCAGCATTGTGGAAGGCAGGCACAGCCCTATTCAAGGTTCAGGTGCAACTCCTCCCTCCCATATAGATGCAGATATCTCTATTCACCGCTGTGACCGGTGACTCAGCCTGTCTCTTGGAATCCCCCTGCCCTGTCACTCACAAAACCAGACAGGAATACACAACCTAGCAGAGGATGGTTTGAATGGTTAGACAAGCAAATACCTACTTTCTTAAAGTGGTATTTGCAAACACAAAATATTAAAATCAACTTCACTAAAAGATGTATTTTATTATTCTGAGTTCAGGCATACTATACTCGAATTTCTACCATGTTATCTGAGACAGTTAGGATTATAAAATGTAATAACTCTAACAGTCCATTCTGGCCTATGGAGAACAGGTAGCCTTGCAATAGCGAAAAACGAAAATGGCTGCATTTCACTATTAGGACATGCCACACACACACCAGGGCTTGTCCTACCTTATACTTACAATGCACCCTGCCCTTGGGCCTACCATAGGGGTGACTGATATGAAGAAAAGGGAAGGTTTAGGGACTGGCAATTGGGTGCACTTGCCCAGTCAGCATGACAGTACCAGACAGCACGCAGGCTCTGCAATGGCAGACCTTAGACACATTTTACAACGCTGCTTCTGTGGGTGGCACAACCAGTGCTGCAAGCTCACCAGCAGCATTTGGATTTACACGCCCATGGCACACTCAGTGCACTAGACTAGGGTCTGACAAGTAAACCAAATAGCCAAACATGGAACCACTGATAAGTACATCAATTTACAGTAGGGAGTACTTGCACTGTGTCACTGGATAGCAGTGGCACAGTGCCCAAAGCATCTAACACCTGCAAAAATACATGAGGCAACAGCAAAAATGGAAGGGAGACCCACGCCAATGGTGCCAGGTCTAGCACTAAGAACTTCTCTGAAAATTCGGATCTGACAATCTGGACCTATTGCTTAACTCAATCACTAGTCTTTCAGTAAATATTTCAGAATGCTTATGGGCTCCAGGTGCTCTTCCAAACTTTCTAGTACAACATCTTATATCATCCATTTTAAAATCCCAGTGCTAGTTCCATTTTTCAATCATAGGTTATGTGTAGAAAAAATGAGAAATTTGCAATCCACTTAGAGATTGATCGTCCATAAACAATGGTAAGCTTATGTTCAAACAAATATAATATTAATAGTTCTGCTGTCATGCAAGACAGAATGTATGGTATTTCTTCCACTACAATGAATGCATATCTTAGACATGAAAGGATAGCATTGTAGAACACCTACCTCATACTTGCAGTAAAGAAGCAGCAGATTCCCGAAGGTTTCTGGAGGGAATGGATTCTGCTGCAGCAGAAACTGCAGCTTCTCAAAGCCCTCTGTAGGCTTGGAGTCCATGTTCATCAACGCTTGATTATGAAGGGTAACCGGGTCAAGCTCCTGCGAACAAATCAATTTACAGTTTCATCATATACTTCCAAGGCATGCATCTCTGACAGCATAGCCTGATAGACATGCTTTGCTCAAATGTCCAAGATTGCCCAAAGTAACCTTGATTGACTGACTAATAAGCATCTTACTATGTATTAATCCACAATCTCAATTGAGTGATAACTGAGCATTAGAAATCATGTGCTTTCAAATTCATAAAACACCTGCACAGAGTAATTTTGGGAATTGTTATTAATTTGAACTAGGTATTGAGAATTCTTATTGATGTCTCATTAAAATCAGCATAAAACATGGGCAGAATCTACACTGTTAACATTACGAACCATTGGGCCGCATCCTAGGTTGTCATATCCTTATATTTTAATGTGACAGGAAATATAATTTATAACCTTTAATAGTTGCATAATTATCTGGGCATCATGTGATTTTTACATCAATACTCTCGTACATCATCAAGCGAGGAAGAATGGGATAAGGCACAATATACTCCCAGAGACGTGGTAATCTGCTCAGGGTTTAGGCTGGTACAGCTGAAAATCCTACACCGAATGCACTGTGCAGGGACACAGTTAGCCAATATGGTTTTCATTACTGTTGCTGGGCGCCTGAGAGGGTGTGAGAGTGATGGAACCTTTGTCCGCAGTCTTTGTCAGTATCCAGTCATTAGGGTTTTTTGGGAAGGTGTCAAAAGATATCTAATCCAGTCCCAATGTCCTCAACCAAGATAACTGCTAGGAGAGTGATGCTAGAAATATGGGGACAGTCTGTCCCGAGGAATGGAATAAAATCTTCTTTGATATGTATTTAAGTTTTATGAGATGAAATACTGCTTGACTCTGCAGAAGTAATCCGTCTCTGGAGATGGATAGATGTAAAGAAGATATGGACTGGTGCCTGATGGAGGTGAAAGCAAACTATGCAAGTCGAGGTTGTCCTAAGAAGTTCAGAAAAATGTGGGATGCCTAGCCTAGCCTACCCATCTCTTGCCCGGTCCTCCTGGTATGTTCCGGTACGCGAGGCTCCTAACTGGGCACGATGTGCTACAACTACTGGAACTCTATGTTCTGTTTCTGACGGTGGCACCAGAAATACCCCCGTGCTGTGCTTTACACATCTTATTGGGAGGTTTATGCCTATGGAAACGAAATGAAAAAAAAATATTGTGGACTACATGGAACTGAACAATATAGGGGAATAAGAAATGGGAGTCTGAGGTCTAGCTAAAGAAAAAAGGAAGGGTTTCAGAGAGGAAGGAGACATTTCAAAAGGCGTGAGAGGACCCATACATTGTGAAAGTTCATAGGAGTTTTGCAACAGATGGAACCAGGCAGTAAGACAGATCTATGTGACTTGTAATATTAGTTTGCAAAATGTTGTATATGGTTTGGAAACTTGCTATTAGCACCTGATATACTGTCCTGCTTTCCAGTCAAATCTAAATGAAGTGCTATTCAAAACAAGTAATTACTGTATGGGTATTTATTTACTCAGTTAATTGATCATTGGAAATTATCATCTATGAACCTTGATGTGGATGTGCACTTTGCATGTCAAATAGGGGGCTACACAGAACATTGACACTGCTTCTCCTCCCAATATTTTATTTATTTGAGTTGTTAGCAAGGTCTCATTTTTTTATTTATTTGAGTTGTTAGCAAGATCTCAATTATTTGTTTGAGTTGTTAGCAATGTTTCGATTTCTTATTTATTTGAGTTGTCAGCAATGTCTCAATTTCTTATTTATTCTTGTTGCTAGCCATCTTGTAGAGCTATTGATTAATTAATAAACGTAAATCTTCGATACATTTTTATTACAAATGTATTAGTATTTCAATTCTGTGTTTCCTATTTACCACTAAATAGAGGTAACACTCTACCTATGGTGAATTGATTTGATCAGGGGTCACCTACTTTCCAGGAAATAAGGAGGGCAAAATACGTTTTCTGTTTAAAAAAACTCTATAATAAATGAGAAATACTAGAATCTTAAATAAACACATTGGCGCAATATGGTTATGCTACAAAGGATATGATGCGCCATACATTTCTTAAGACAAAAAAAATCTAGAAAAAAACACAAGAAAAAAAAGCTCAAAAGGCCATTCAAATAAATACTTAATATGAAAAATGTTCTTTGAAAAACTCGGTAGGAACTGCGGTTGATAAAGACCAGAAGGTATATATACAACCTTCCTCCGTGAATGGTATTACCTCTTCAGAACGAGGTGGCATGTCCGTTAAGGCCTCTTGTGCCGCTTCATCTAGGAATAAGGAAAAGAAAATATGAAATATTGCACGTAAAACTTGGCTCTGAATCAGTAAAGTTGGGCTCTAAAGCTCTAAACAATGGTGAACTCATAGTGCAACAAACTTGAACTGACCAATGCTTTTACACAACTCAAGTCCTTGATTATTACGCACATCTAGGGGAAGGAAGATCATATGGAGCTCCCTCCATCCACATGACAGAAACACTTAGATCTCAAAATCAATTATTTACTCTTGATTTTTAATTCCTTGGTCACACAGTCTCTGAACTCCTTGATCTCAAAAGCTCGGCTGCTTGAATGTATGGGATACAACATTTGATGACCCCTGCCATGCCCACTCTTCCATCAGAGGCTGTGGTCTCAGTCCTTGTACTCATGCATCCATTTAAACACCCACTAAACTCCCACAGCCATAATGCAGCTCTCTCTCCAATCTCTTAAAAGGCACTTTTAGTTACAAACCACACCAATAGCTTTAACAATGGTTGTTTAGTTTTTGCGTTGCAATGTGCTAACCAGTCATTAAAATTTTCATTGGAGATTCACCCTATGACAGAGATTCAGACACAAAGCTTTTTTTTCTGTGCAGCTGTCTGTTTCTTGTGTGCAGTTTCACTGAAGTTCCAGCATGTTCTGTGAGTCCCAGTCCAGGTTTAGCTGTGCCCTAGTATTTATAGGAGTAACATATGCCTACTCAAGGAAACACGTTTGGTGAATAAGGTAAGGTTTTCGTTGAATAAACATGCCTTACTCATGGACAAGACAACCCAGTAACGACAGACTGGAAAGTTTTTCTAAATCGGGCTTACCACATGTTAGGGACTTTCTTACCACTAACACATATATATAGATCACTGATGTGGTAAGCAGATAAAGACTTTGCTTTTATTTGGGAAAGGGTGTTCCACTCACAATTCTTCAGCTGATATTCGATGGCCGCTTTGAGGTTAAAAGCTTCAATGAGAGCAGTTTCATGAAGGACCAGTGTATTGCCAACACTTCGAACGTCAATGCCTTCTGTTGTCATGCCAACGCTAAGCTCTGCAGGGAAAACACAGTCATCAAATATAATGTGATGACGTACAACCAGAAAGCTACAAAAGTTCACTTCAAAAACGATTCTTAGTGCAACACTCTTCCTGCAATGATTAAGAATTAATTCCAAGCCTTTAAACATAAAAAATTATAAATATACGACGTACTTCTTCCAGTGCACGTTAGATGATATCAAAATTATTTTCTCAGGAATACATCTTTAGCATTAACCCACTTGCCACCTATTTTTAGAATTCCAGAAGAAAACGAATATTCTCCCTTAGACGAGCTTATATTATTTACAATTTCTTCGTAAATTGTTTTGAATGGCCCTGGGTTCAAAAGCAGAGTTAAAATCAGGAAGAACGTAGTGTAAGAAATAAGTTGCCAAAACAAGAAATCTTTTTTTGCCTAGCTATAGTAGAACATACTACATTTTCCATATGTTATGCACAACTATTGGCCAGAGCCATAAACCTTGGGCAGATCTAAGTTGAAGATGAATGTATACGCTCATAAACATCATTCGATAGAGCAAAATCACATGTTTTTCGGAAAAGGAGGAATGGCTGACTTGTAAATTGTATAGGACTTGGGCACAGGGTCATTCCGCTAGCATGATGCAATTCACAAATATATTCTGTCTCCAATTGATAGCTCTTGCTAGCAATTCAGAAAGAAACATCCTCCTGCTTGACTGGGCAAAGTCCCATTTTTGTGCTGTTAAGCAGATTTGTGGCGCGCACTATCACACGGGAGAGTATTTTGGAGCTGAGCCAGTGTGAGTCTAGCCACAACTAGGGCCTAGTGGGACAAGTCAAAAATCCAGGTCTTCAGGTACTTGAAGAATTCAAGAAAAGAGGAGGAGAATCTTATGAGTAGCAGCTGGTCGTTCCATGGTTTGGGAGCGATGTAAGAGAAGGCTCAACTGCCAGATCTGCTTTCCATATATGTGGGATTCATGCAAGTTGGAGTCCACATGAGCGGATGTGCCTGGAAGGTTTGTGAAAGCAAATGCAATTGCTGCGATATGCTGGGTCAGCATTATATAGTTCCTTGAAAGTGAGGGTGAGGAGTTTGAATTGTGCTTGTTTATGAACGGGGAGCCAGTGGAGCTCCTTCAGGTGTGGTGTGATGTTAGTGCACCAGTGGTTGAGAATTATTCTGGCCACTGAGTTCTGAATGGTCTGCAGCATTCTGGTGAGTTTCTGTTGATCCCAGCATAGAGGATGTTCCTGTAGTCCAGCCTGCTTGTGACCAGGGCATGCATGACGGTGTTCCCGGTGCCTATTGGGAGCCATTTGAAAATCTTCCTCAGCACCTTCAGGGTATGGAAGCATGAGGCAGTGATGGCATTGACTTGGGCAGTCATGTCAAGTTTACTGTCAAACAGTTGATTTGTAGAGCGCTGCTTGTCACCCGTGACGGTATCCAAACGCTGGCACTGTCCCTAGGTTCAGCCTTAGAGCCAGGTCTTGAGCGCCTTGCGGAATTCTGATAGAATAGCCAAGGTCTGGAGGTGTAGGGGGAGGTCATTAAGGAGCATCCTCCAGCACTGCTATGTGAGGGAGGGAGGTGAAGCAGAACTGTCTGGTAAGTTAGTGGAAGCTTAGGCAGAGGTTGTTGTGGACTGGCCTGAAGTTGTGAAGGGCCTTGAATGCGTGGGTGAGTAGCTTGAATTGGCATCCCTTCTGTACTGGGAGCCAATGAAGCTCTTTGAGGTGTGGGGTGATGTGCTTTTGACGTGGGGGATCGAGGATGAGTCTGGCTGCAGTGTTCTGGGTGGTTTGGAGTCTTTAGAGGAGGTGGGTTGCGATTCCTGCTCGGAAAGCATTTCCATAGTCCAACTGGCTGGTGATCAGGGTCTGGGTAATAGTGCGTCTGGAGTTTTGTGGGAGCCACTTGAAGATCTTGCATAGCATGTACACGATGGAGAAGCAGGAGGAGGATATGGCATTGAGCTGAGATGTCATGGAGAGTTTGCTATCCACGATTATGCTGAGGTTTCTAGCGTGGTCCGTTAGGGTTGGTATGCGTCTGAGTTCTGTCACTCTGTGGGCCACCAGGAGGTGTCCAAGGGGGAGTTTTTGTTGCCAAAGATCAGAACTTCCATCTTGTCCGTGTTGAGCTTCAGACAGCTGTCTTTCATCTTGTTTGCGACACTGGGCATGACTTGGTGGAAGTTAGTCCTGGTAGGGGTGGAGACTTTGGAGAGGGAAAGGATGATTTTTGTGTTGTCAGCGTAGGAAATTATTTTGAGTCAGTGGGATTTGATGATGCTTAGGCGAGTGGTGTCATGTAGGAATTGAACAAGGTGGGGCTGAATGATGAGTCTTGAGGAACTCCACAGATTAGGTCTTTGGGTGTGATAGAAAATGGTGGTAGGCAAACTTGCTATGTTCTGCTGGTGAGCAAGTAGACAATCCATCAGAGGGCGGTTCCTTTGACGCAGATGTCATGCAGATTGACTATGAGCATATGGTGGGAGACAGTGTCTAAGGCCACGGAGAGGTCAATGAGTATAGCGCCACTGCCTCCCTCTGGACAGGAGGGCCGGGATTTCATCAGTGACTGCGATAAGGGCTGTTTCAGTGCTGTGGTTGCTGCGGAAGCCGGATTCGGAGTTGCTCAGGAGGTGATTCTGTTCTAGGTATATGACGAGCTGCTAACTGAGGACCTTTTCAATGACTTTACCTGGAAAAGGTAGCACGGAGGTAGGTTTGTAGTTATTGAGTTTGCTGGGATCTGCAGATGGTTGTTTCAGCAGGGTGCTGACCTCTGTATGCTTCCAGTCTTCTGAGAAGGAGGCCGTGGTCAGGGAGGTGTTTAGTAGGGTGGTGAGTTCTTGACTGATTCAGGTTATTCCAAGGTTGAAGATGTGGTGGGGCAGGGTGTCATTGGGGGCCCCAGAGTGAACCAATTTGATGATGTGATGGGTCTTATGTTTTAATGTGTTTCTAGGTGGTAAATCAGAATTCTATTGTGGGTGCGGAGTTGTTTTGCTGGTTGTTGAAGTCCTGGGCTTTAATTGGGGGTTAAAATTCTTATAGATTTTAGCAATCTTGTTGTGGAGGAAGTTTGTGAGGAGGATGCAGAGGTCCTGTGAGGGGGTGAATTGGTTTGTAGCAGCTGCAGGTTTGGACAATTCCTTTATGATCTTCCTCCAGTGGGAGATTTCAGTCATACAGGCACTGAATTTGATCCGGGTACTTGGCGTCTTGTCTGTGAGAGAGAGAATGAGTGGCATGCCTTTAGCATAGGAGAGGACGTTGGTGTCATGAGAGAGGATTATTCTGGCTAGAGGGATCATGTATGCGTTGAATAGAGTCGGGCTCAGGAAGGATCCTTGCTCATCTACGCAGATGAGATCGTTGGCGTCTGAGATGCAGGGTGCCAGGCTGACTTACAAGGGTCCTTCCAGTCAAGAAGCAGCAGAACCATTTGAGTGTGTGCTCCTGGATTCCAATGTTGTGTAGGTGTTGGATGAGGATGGGGCGGGAGACTGTGTCAAATGCTGTGGAGAGGTCCAGGAGGACGAGGGCCTCCATGAATCCTCTGTACAGTCATACAGTTGTCATGCATGATAGCGATGAGGGCAGTTTCCATGCTGTGGTTAAGTCTGAAACCAGACTCAGTGGTGTTGATTAGTTGGGGGTTATTGAGGTATTCGGTGAGGTGTCTGTTAATGATTTTCTCTAAGACCTTGGTTGGGAACAGTAGCAGGAAGTTGATCTGTAGTTGACAAGCGTTGGAAGGGTCCGTAGAGGGTTTCCTCAGCAATGGGAGAACAGTTGTGTATTTTCTAGCATCTGGGAAGGTTGTAAAAGAGGTAGAGGCATTCAGGATGGGTGTGAGCATGGCACTGAAAGGTTGGAGTCCTCTGGAGTAGGCGTGGAGGGGCGGGGTACGATGGGGCCCCAGAGTCAATGGATTTCCTGGTGGCTTCAGTTTCTTTTGGGGTGATGACGGGCTATGTGGTTAGCACTGGTTCTTTGGATAAGACTGCATTTATTATTTGTGGATTAAAAGCAGTTGATTCAGCATGTGTGGATATGTTATGTTATTGTAACTTCTATAGCACATGATTACCCAGAGGTGTCTTGGCGCTGAAATGAACCGACTCTGCCTGCTCCTGCCTATCTTAATTTTTGAAAAGCCACGTCTTTAGCATTTTTCTAAAAACGCCCAGAGAGTTGGAGGCTCTTATTTTCTTTGGTAGCGTGTTCCAGATTTTGGCTGTACTGTAGGCTATGCTTCGGCCCCCCCAGCTCGCTGTTCGAATCTTGGGAACTACCATCAGCCCGGCATTGGAGGACCTCAATTGTCTGCCCGGGTTATACCTTGAGTATAGGCTTTTCAATGAAGCCAGTCCGATATTATTCAGGGCCTTGTAGGCTAAACAAAGCACTTTGAACTTAATTCGTTTTATTACTGGCAACCAATGGAGTGTTCCGATTTCTTCCTTAACTGATGCAAATTTTGGTAAGTTCAGTAGGAGCCTAGCCGCCCGATTTTGCACCATCTGAAGCTTTTTTAGATGTTGTTTTTGTAATTCAAGATAGAGACAATTACAAGAGTCCAGCTTCGATAGCACCATGGTGGTGACCATTGTTCTTCTGGATTCAGGGGGATAAAGGGGAGAACATTCTTTAGTTTCTTTATCAAAAAGGAAGATGCTGAAACTTTTGCATTCGTTTGTTGGGTGAAGGAGAGTTTACTATCTATCAGAACCCCTAGTTTTTGGGCTTTTTTGACTGGTTTTGGTGTTTCTCCAATTTCTGTCGGCCACCAGTGAGCGTCCCAGCCCGGTTGGAGGGTGCCGAAGGTAACCACTTCGGTTTTATCCAAATTCAGCTTGAGGCAATGTCTTCCCATCCAACAGCTGATTTCTCTCATACATTTTTTAAACTGAGTTGCTGGGGAAGGAGAGTTTTTGTACGCCGCAATCACAATCTGGGTATCGTTCGCGTATGAGGTTAGATTGAAACCAAAGTTTCGAACTAACGGAGCCAGTTCCAATACATAGATATTGAATAGGGAAGGGCTCAGTGAAGAGCCCTGGGGACCCCCACATGGGAGCACATAGGGTGTTGCTTTGAACTGGTCAAGAGTCACTGTCTGTCTTCTATTCATCAGAAAAGATGATATTAGAGACAATGCCAGCTACTTGATCCCAGGCTTATTAAGGCTCTGGAGCAGCGTGTCATGAAGTACGGTATCGAAGGCCGCTGACAGATCCAAGAGGATAAGTACATCAGCACCTCCTTTGTCCATCACTGCTCTTATCTGCTCTGTTGCCTTAATCAGTGCTGTCTCCGTACTCCGTACTGTGACCAGGACAGAAGCCGAACTGAGATGAATCGAGTAAATCGTTTTGTTGTATGAATTCAGTTAACTGGCTGTTCATAATTTTTTCCACTGCTTTTGCTGGGAGGGGCAGCCTAGCAATTGGCCTGTAGTTGCAAGTTGATAATGGGTCCAGATTAGCTTTCTTTATTAGTGGCAAGATGGCTGCATCTTTCCAGTTAGCCAGGTAAGTGCCTGAGGCGAACTTGTTGAAATGTAAATGTCATGGTACTTATAGAGCGCACTGTCACAGACGGTCACCTTGCAGTGTCGCCTATTCGGCTTCCTGGCGCTGATACTCATACCGCTGTGGAACCCCTCCTGGCTTTCCCTGTGAAGTGTCCACTCCTGGGCACCCCCAGGGTGAAGCCAGGCATCCTTAGCGCTGTTGGGGCCGGTGTGGAGGCTAAGCAAGCTATTGCCCAGAGTTGCAGCGTGGGGCCTGTGATTAGAATAGGCACCGAGGCGAGAATTAACAGGTCAGAGTAAATTGAGCCCGAGACCCCGCGGAGGCGGGAATCGAACCCTGGTCCCGCCAGAACTCTGCATCAGGGTCTGCCCCTCTAACCATTGAGCCACACTCCTCCACATCTTGTTGTTAAATTTTTTGGTCAAAGTGGGGCGCACCTACCTTGCAATGTTTCTAACAACGCAGAGGGGCAGGTATCCAGTGGGGATCCTGATTTGATTCCCTGAATCAATTCTTCTACCTGCTTGTTTGAGACCTCTAAGAAGTTGGGGAAAATATTCCTTACGGTTTCATTTCTCAAGGGATCCTTCTCTGTTTTATTGGGTGTAGTCAACTTGAAGATGTTATATATGTCATCCACTATATTTCTGAAGGCACTAGAAATACTATCACAGAGAGATTGACTGCTCCCTGAAGCTTTATTTTTGGGTGCTGTGGTCAGTTTATCAACTACCCCAAAAAGTTCTTTGGTTGAGTTTTTTGCTTTCTCTATCTGTTGAGAAAAATAAGACCTTTTCTCTGTGACCAGAAGTGATTTGTAGTTAGATAGGGCGAGTTTATAGTTATTTTTATCTTGTGTCTCATATTTCGGTCTCCAGCGTCTTTCCATTCTACGACAATTCTGTTTTTCTAGAGAGTGCTTCAGTAAACCAAGGGGCAGATGGTTATGTACGGTTCCCTGCATTAGTGCATATGGGCACTGTAATTCTAAAGGCATCATTGAGCCACTTAGCGTAATCTTCTGCTGCTTGGTCTGTATAACTCAGAGTAGGCTGAGTGTTTTCCAACTGAAGTTTTAAATTATTTATATCTAATTTACTCCATGCTTTATAGGTGCTTTGCTGTGGTTTGGTGGGTCTGGTTCTTTGTCTTTTTGTGACTGAGAAGTCAATTAGGTGTGTGGTCTGTCCAGACCATTGGGTAGATCTCTTTGACTGCCAGACCCAGAACCGAGGAGAAAACCACGTTGAGTGTGTGCCCTGCCTCATGCGTCTGTTTATGAACCATCTGGGTTAGCCCAGCGAACCCAAGCTTTCCATAAGTATAGCTGTATCTTTTTCTGCTTGATCTTCAAGATATAAACTAAAATTGCCCAGGATTGTAAATTCATTGGTGATTAGGAAGGGTTCCAACAATGACTCTAAGTTTCCAGTGAAACTAGCTCTCGGCCATGGGGGTCGGAAAACCAGTAAGCCCTTAAAAGTATTTATTGGACTTAGATCAAGTGCAAAAAATAGTCCTTCATAGTGGGGGTCATCCGCAGGAGAGAACTTAGCTCGAATATGTTCCCGATATATTACTGCTAGCCCCCCTCCCTTCTTTATCAGTCTATCTAGTCTGAAAGATGCAAATCCCTGTGGGACTGCAATCACAAAGTCGAGGTCTGATGCCGGGCCAGCCCACGTTTCAGCAAGGAATATAATGTCCAAATTGTATTGTAGGATGACTTCTGCTATTTCAACAGTGATCTCACATTGATTAGTCCACAGTGTATCTATTTATTTCTATTTATTTATTTAACTTATAGAGCGCACTGTCACCTTGCAGGGATCCTGGCGCTAAGCAACTCAAAGGCGGGGGGTGAATCAGAAACATGGTCAGGCATCTAGGTCTTGGGGAACAGCCAGGTTTTTACACTTTTTCTGAAGGGAAGGAGCTCCCTAATTTGCCTGATCTCCCAAGGGAGTCTATTCCACAATTTAGCCGATGCCGAAAGATCTACCCCCTGACCTAACCTTCCTAAATCTTGGAACCTTCACCAATCTCGCCGACGAGAAGCGAAGCATTCTTGTAGGGGTGTGCCAATCAAATTTGTTTGCATATACACACAGGCCCTATCCCATGAAGGGCTTTAAAGGCAAGGCAGAGAGATTTAAACTGCCCTCTCTGTCTCAAAGGGAGCCAATGAAGTTCTGCCAAAGCTGCAGCTGCAGAGGATCTTCTAGGCAGCCCTAAGACTAACTTGACAGCTGCTGACTGGATCCTTTGTAATCTATCCAGCAGGAAGTTTGGGGAATCAAGCAAAAGAGCGTTACAGTAGTCAAGCCTACTGAGAATCGTACACCTTGCTACTTGGGCACATGCCTGAGAAGGTAATAATGGGAAGATTTTTCGAAGGGAACTAATGATCGCAAAACAAGAGGCTGTTGTTTTAGTAACCTGAGCTTCCAAAGTAAGCTTGTTTTGAAATATAATGCCCAGATCACGGACAGTTTATACCGGCCGAACTGCGGGCGAATTTCCAGGGGGCCAGAAATTGCAGTGAAGGAGATGAGGGATCCTGTCTGCGGCACAGAAGATCACCTCTGTCTTTGCTCCATTAAATTGTAAAGAATTATCCTGCAGCCAGCGGGCCGTGTCCCGCAGACAGTTGTAAAACACCTCCACTGATGTCGAGTCCTCTCCCTCAAAGGAGAGGATCAGCTGTGTGTCATCTGCATAATTTATGATGTAGATATTGTGTGCTTTGATGCCCACAATCAAAGGTTTTAAATAACATTAAATAAAATAGGGCTGATTGCCGATCCCTGGGGTACACCATGCAACACATTGGAGAAGGCAGATTGGAAGGGGGGAAGGGACACCGCCTGCTGTCTATCCTGCAAAAAAGATAGAAAACATCGTATGGAATAGCCTTTCACCCCGGCCTCACTCAATCTTCTCAGCAGGATTTCATGATTGACAGTTTCAATGGCGGCAGACAGGTTGAGCAGGATCAATGCTGCTGCCAGTCCCCTGTCTGCCCGCCTCTGAAGCTCATCCATAACGGTCAGCAGAGCCGTCTCGGTCCCATGAGCCGGCAAAAATCCAAACAGAATCCAAGCTGAACCTCCTCCAGCAAAATGTGTTGTTCCAGGTGCGTAGAAAGAGTGATTCAACAGCACGTTTCACAATTTTAGCTGGAAACGGCAACAAGGAAATAGGCCAGTAATTTTTTAAACATTCAGGATCAAGAGATGGCTTCTTCAGTAAAGGGTACACCAAAGCTTGCTTCCACTGTGGGGGGACTACACCACTGGCTAGCGACTGATTACAGATCAGACGAAAAGTAGGGAACAGTTCTTCCTCATACTCCTTGCAGATCTTTTGTGGTACCGGGTCCAGGGGTGAGCCAGAGGAGATACCCTGTCTATCAGACACCGCCAGCCATATTATGATGGAGTAAAAAGTATGCTTTTCCACGGCGGCTTTTCCGCCGTGGAAAAGCATACGGACCTTCACTTCGGGGGCTCGTTGCAGGCCCCCTGGGTGAAGGGGGGGTGGGGGGTGCACATGGGGGGTACCTATGGTACCCCCCTGCATTTGCGTGAACAAAGCGGCAGGCACCGCAAGGTGCCTGCCGCTTTGTGCACGCAAATGCCGTGCATGCATTTTTAACATTGCGGCGGGTGCAGCTTGAAGCTGCACCCGTCACAATGTTAAAAATAGAGGATGTGACCGCCACCCTGGCGGTCACATCCTAATCTGTAAGGAGGGACCGCCGCTGCCCCTGCGGACGGTCCCTCCTACTCTATGGTGGCGGACGGACTCAGGTCCGTCCCCCATCATAATCGGCCCCTTAGTTTCTAAGGTGTGCCCGAAAGTAATCATTTGTTGCTCAGGGAGGGTGAAACCACATGAACACATACAGCAGTTTTGACAAAGCCCAGTATCCAATGTGTGTCTTTTGCAGTCAGGGTGTGTACCTGAATTTTTTTTTTAAGTCTAGCAGCTCTTTATCTGAGTATTGCATTTGATTCGACTTCATTTGGACAAGGTTCCTATTTGAGCTGTGCGCCTTACCTCTGTTGCAATACATAGGGCCTGATTTCAGGTTAAGGTGTAATTTATCATCCATGGAAAATAACTATACTACGGGGTATTTATCGAGTGCAATAACGAACACCTTTTACGAGTTCATGGAGAATGACATGCAGATTTTGGGGTTTAAAGCACTGAAATCTGCATGATACGGTAAATAACGTGTTTCTCTGTTAAATTTCAGCAGGTTTGACATACCAAAATATAACGAATTTTTGAGTTATTTAACTCTTTGATAACTGTCAGATGTCTTAAATACCTTCAAACTTCTAATTCCGATCCATGCGTAAACAGGAGTTTATGCATGGGTCTGAATTAGAAGTTTGAAGGTAAACAGGAGTTTACGATTTGGTCAGAATATTACGAGCAACTAGTAATCAGGCCGCTAGTGTCTTAACTGTTTGTATATTCCTATCACCTCTGTTAACATTTTCCTAGTTTTGCGTTTGATTAGTCGATCGCCACCTGGGTGAGGTGTATATGTAGCTAAAACAGCCACATCTCTTCTGCCAATGTCAAAAGTCTCCTTGTGGCAACCTCCTCAGAAACAAGGACAAGGATTTAAATTACATTAAGGATACATTAGGAGTACCTTAAAAATCTATATGCACCATAACATAATGGAGGATCTAATATGGCATACCTTGAGAATAGTGATAGATCATCTACAAAGTTTATTCAAACCCATATTTAGAATAATCCAATGGTATATTATGGGTCAGCTCTGACCACCAACGTGATTTCTCCCCGATTAGTCGGAAGCCTCTTTTTTGAGAAATATCCACTGTCTCTACTTCTACTGCTTTTATTTCTCCTGCCATTGGTTACAAAATCTCAAAAAGTGGCACTAATGATTTGGGTATATCCTTTGTAACTGGGCTATCAAACCTCAACGGGAAAAGGGAGCACCGTTCTGATGCCTGAGGAGAATTATAAAATACCACCAGCAGTCACAAAATTAATTTGTGTGTGCAACACATTTTTGGGGGTCTGAGTTCTCAAGGGACATCCCATGTTGGATGCCATGTCGGTTAATCCCATTAAGTTTTGGAAAATACCACAACCTTCCTGGCCACAGTGCTTTTTAATCTCTTTCTTCAACTACTGGGTGACATAATAAAAAACTCTGCCATATCTTATCATCAATATACCAACAACAACCAGCTCTATCTCAAGGTTAATTTGCCTACGGACATTACCCTAGTGACTTCAAATCCTGACTTTCACAGGCTATACATAAGTATGGAATTCTATTCGGCCTATTCTTTTCATGAATTAAGAAAATACTAAAACAATTTCTTCGGAACCTTCATTTCCAGCTCTTCTTCCACCCACCTTCACAGCTTTCTTTGCTTTTAACGTATATATGGGTATCACCTGTTGCACCATGAGAGATCCTGCTTTAAGGGGGAATGAGGAAGCAAGATCCACCTTCTGTTTTAATATCACTTACACATTTTAGGTATGTATGAGCGATGTAAGCTAATTAAGTATGTTTTTTTCGGTTTCATGTTCTTTTCTTTTTTAACTACACACAATGGCTTAAAACAGGTCTGTGCCTGCTGTGAGAATCTGCATATAGCCTTGAAGAGAAACAAATGTAAGTGTGCTGTCTTCCTTAAGCTGGCAGCTGGCTCCAGGGCAGTGGTAATAGGAATTATTTCTGTCATCCAGACTATTTGAAGCAGTCCCCGTATCTTGTGGTGTAGGCATACGTATATAAAATACCAAGGAGTTAAGACGCCCCTGACAACGTCACTTATATCACCTCCATTCATGGTGTTCATCAATTCAGATGCACATTTCATTGCAGGCAGAAAGTGTCAACCTCTGCTTGACGGCACTGACGCTTTCATGTCCTATACTACTGTATCTTTACTTAAACTGGTATTTTGGATGAGAATCTATTTGCCTAGCTTCAAGACCCGCTAATTTGCTTTATTTCAAGATCACGATTTACAACAAATACAGGTTTTAGGAGACTGCATTTTTCTAACATGACTAGCTTCAATTAGCTATGGAGAGCCTGATCCGGAGACTGCAAATCTGAGAGGACAGGGCATCAACAACTTGCTTCTGTCTTTATAATTTTATGTGGCTCCTTCCTAGGTGGACCTCTGCTGAGGTTCCTAGGTGTCTCCTCTGTCTCCATGCTGTAGCCGTTTTGCCTCTTAAATCACTGTGGGGTCCTTGGGCTGCCATGTGACCTTAAACAATAGTGAAAGTTGTGCCACAGATCATTTTAACCCTGGAATTCTATACTAATATCCAGTTTTAAGTCATGATCTTTTGGATTAAAAAACATAATTGTTGCCTGGGTGAAAACCAGCTTTATTGACACCTGTCTTAGCAAAACACAATAAAATACACAATGTTTAATTAAGTTGTTACATTGGAAAAACAACATATGCTGAGATAAATTCACAACAGGTAATGAAGCCGAACACAAGTTTCATCATCAATCACATACAATAGGATACTTATGAGAATTGTCATGACCCTTGTGCAACTCAGTAGCCTACCTGGATGTTCCCTGATTCCTCGTTCAATGATGTCTGCGATGTGCTTTAAAGCAGGTGCATACTGCTTCATGCTGTAGTAGCAAAGTGCTATGTTGTAGGATAAATCTATACACATTGAACAAGAGAGAACAAAACAGCATTTAAAAATGGACAGAGTTAATTATGACATGTATTTATTAAAAGCTTGTTATAGAATTTTTAAATTGACAAACAACTCCTATTTACAGTAGAAAACTAGAAGACAAAATAATGTACACTATTCACATAGATCAAAATGATGATGGATGGATACTATAAAAAAAACGAAAACTAAGAAGTCGTAACATCATAAGGGAGCAAACACAATCAGACTAGAAGGTAGGAATGAACATGTATGTTTTTTATGCCAGTATTTTTCTGCTCGCTTGTACTCAAAGACTAGGGACTTGCAAACATGCCAAATAAATAAAATTTTAGATATTATTATTATTGAAATTAGATCACTTTGGTTTAAGAGGAATAACATATTTGAGAATGAAAGTGTCAAAAGTGAACTGGATCTTGGTTTGTTTATTTAAAAGGGTGTATTTCTTATTATTGTCAGCTGTACCAAAGCCTACCACGTCAGCTCAGACTGATAATGTTTTTCTTCCAAATTATTTGATAGACTTCATTTTGAATAATGGGACATGAGGTAAGATTTGGAATAGTTATCTAAAAAGAGACAGGCTCATTGATTTTCAATGTTTTGTTCTATTTCCCTTTCCATGAGGTGGCAGATACAAGTCATTGGCTACAAGTACTTTTTAGATGCAATGCTAGCAAAGAACAAGTAGGCGTAGGAAGAATGCCAGATTTGTACAACAACTGAAATCACTTCGGCCACAGAAACTTTATCCAATGTTTCAACAGGCAAAGTCCATCACCAGCAAAGGGAAGGCTGAGCTAACAACAACAATGGCAGCACTTCCACTCATAAAACTGACCTGCGGTTCAGGCCATGCAGATGAATGGTGAAAGCAAACAGCACAGGAGACCGCCCTGCCCCCACAAACAGACAGTAAAGCACGAAAGCAAAAAAATGTCGATTCAACTGTCTTGTAGAGCCATAAATGTTTGGAAAATTGAGGCAAAAGAACTGGACAAAATAAGTAATTTAATTCAAGTTGTTTAAACACCAATCCATATACATATTTTTAAAATGCACTGATGAACTTGACAACATTTTCATTTTAACCAGTTGTTTACCGCTCGTGACCATGACCTATTTGCCTTTTTTACCATATGTTTTTTAAATGTATACCCAAAATATTATGTCTCACAGTGATTTTTTCACCCTTTTATGATTTTTAACGAAATAAAATAAAAGTATATTTGACTTGACTTGGCGTCAAGCCCCCATCCAAAATGGATAATACAAGATTGCATCCCAATCTGCCAAACAGAACAGGGGCACGCGAAAATACAGCAGCCCAAAAAGACAATAGAGCAAACATAACAAATAGCCCTTGCCTGGAAATAAATCCAGGAATCATAAGGCCAAGCGATCGCGCTCAAAGGGAATCGGAAAACACCATCATAGTGCTCACGCCCGAATATACATCCTGAGGAGGCTCAGACATATTAAATAGGGCTAACATTTTACAAAGCCTCTATTACATTCCTGCGCTGTCTCCCCTTACAACTGAAGACCTAACCCAAGTACAATTCAAGGCCCTGAACACCAACACAACAAGAGAATCGACAATAACAACATGGAAAATCAGTACGACAGCCCAAAAGATTAGGACAGAAAAGCCTCAATTCGCAAAATAGGGGATCAACGTATATAAACCTGAAGAGGAAAAATACCCACACATGCTAGCAGGCACATACAGTAGCAGGCAAATACAGACACAGCGAAAGTCCATTCTAAGAGGCACTTCTGAAGCCACCCATCCTATATCATTCTCAGACTTGCAAATAAATTTCTCGTCTACTTCAACAGCCACTGTGCGCAAATGCACAGAAAATGGGAAAGGAACGAAGTACACAATCAGGACGGAGCAGTAATAACCCTGCCAGGGGAGCAATCAAACTGCCTCTAGCTCAAAAAGACTCAATCGCCTTGCAAGTGGACCAAATAATACTATCAAAATAATCTCATGGAACGTGTTTGGGCTGAAAACCACGCCACAGAGTAGGGATGCCCTTGAATTCTTACAGAAGAGGGTCCTGATGTGTTTCAAGCAAACCTGCTTACTTGCACCCCTGGCCATACCAGGATTTGAGGAATTCCAGCATCCTTCAAAGAAATACAATGTATTTGGAAAGCTATCAGGGGGTCTTATCCATATACGTAAACTTGGGTATCTCCATGACTTCGGTTAAATCGCCATTAAGCTTGGACATGGTCCAAGTACTATATTTGCAAGACCTGAAACTGAATGGATCTCCTATAAAATCTTATTCTTGAACATCTACTTCAATTGCAAAGACAGTTCGAGACATGGCAAGATGAGAGAACTTGTCAACACACTGGAAGCACTGCTCTGCAATTATTCAAACTGCAGGATAACAATGGATGACAACTATAACCCACATAATCTGGTTGTGGAAACAGATGCCTCTTGCACCAGGGGCCGCACAGGCAACGTTCTCAATAGATTTCTAAACACCCACAGTCTGAGGTCCGTACAAAAGGCACGACTAGTAAATCACAACATGCCACAAGCCGCCAGAGAAAACCCAAACCGACCACAGACTATATTTTCTTGAGCCATTGCCTCCACGAACAAGTGGTGGACTTTCAAAAGCCAGTACAATTAACCAGTGACCACCTTCCACTGCTTACCGTAATATCACTGCAAACGGACACTTTTAGGTACATTACACCTCTGGGTGCACCCAATGGGGAGGAAATCCACACGCTCCCAAGCCGACTGAAATGGAATAAAATCTACACATCTGGCCTGTCAGCTATGAAAGACAATTGCGTTCACTCAACAGTGACTACGCTGAAGGTAATATACTAGCGAAATGGTCAAAACTGGTTCCAGAATTGCACCGCCTATTGGTAGGTACAAAATTAATGATTCAGCCTGAACCCAAAGCAAGGGTATGCTGCCAACCCAACACACGGTGCAAAATAATCCAACTAAGTAAAACAACATGGAGGCTAGCCAACGGCAATTACAAGTGAGCGAGGAACGAAACCGCTCACCAAATATGGCTGACAGCCAAGGACACGCACAGGAGAAATATTTGGAATTTCAAAAGGCAACAAAAAGACTCCCAATGGCTGCACATCGACACTCTCCTAACCCCAAGCAGATTTCTGGTTATACATCAACAGGCTGTCTGGACATGGTCATGAAAGGCGAAATGGAGTCCCAGGGCTCACATGGGTAAAACAAGGGAAAACACTCTACTGCGACCCCTCCCATAACCTCCCTGCAGACCACCAATGATCATCTAGGAGTATTAGTCCGCATAAAGCCATTAACACTAAAACCTGGGTAAACCAAATAAATACGGAGGAAGCAAGTGAACTCCCGGACGTGTATAATTGCGTTTAAAGAGGACACTGTATTCTGGGCAACAATCCTGACCCCATTATACAAGTTTTGCATGACAAACTCAACGGTCCCTGAAGCCTGGAAAGGATCCCTGCTTCATTCAATACATAAAAAAAGGTGAAACCGGAGATCCAACTATCTACCGAATGATATCCCTCCTGGACATTGAGGCAAGGGCATATGCAAGCTTTCTTCTACAAAATCTACAAAGCTGGGCTAAAGAGAATGGAATACTACTAGTTTATCAATCCAGCTTTAGGACAGGAGCATCAACACTGGATAACATTCTAGCCCTAGTCTATCTGGTAGATCAGTCCATTCTTTGCCTGCTTTGTGATTACTCAGCGTCGTTTGACTGTGCTAACAGAAATCTTCTTTGGCGAAAACTACAAAACTGGGGGATTCCTAACAGGCTGCTGTACGCCATTACAGCTCTCTATACCAGAACATGGGTGCGTGTCAATTTCACCGGGAACAGAGCTACAAAGAAGATATATACGAACCGAGGCCTGAAACAAGGCTGCGTATTGGCTCCGCTAATTTTGAATTTATATACTGCAGGCCTCTGCAAAACAGTATCAAAAGACAACTTGTTAGCACCCAGAATTGTGTCGACCAGACTATTCCTAATGCAATACGCAGACGACATGGTCTTAATGGACCACACAAAAATGGGCCTGCAAAGAGCCTTGGACGCACTCAGCATTTACAATGAAGAAAATGAATTGACAGCAAATACCAGCAAAACAAAGGTAGTTAACTTTGGAAAGTACCACAACAAACCTAAACATCTATGGAAAATGGGCAACCTGAAAATATTAACAACAACTAAATATAACTATCTGGGGGCATGGATCATGAGCAATGGCAAGCCGACAGCTCACATTGCTTCTATAGAAGCGAAAGCCAAGGCAGTGACGTACGCCCTTTGCAAACTTAATTCAAAACTATGCAATGCATCAACCTAGCCTATTCGAAAGGTCATAAGAGCCAAGTTAATTCCAAACAATCTCCTACGCGCAATTTGTATTTCCCGGGCCCTAACCAATATCATGGAGTCTGCCAACTGCCGCACCTTCAAACTGATTTTTCAGATACCGGCCTACGTCTTAAATATGCTAGTAAGTCTGAAATTTGGATTAAGCAAACAATCTTATGAATATTAGGCCGCGGTTATCCGTTATTATCGAGGGACACGCACCCCCCCGCTTTATCAACCGCCCTGACGGAGTTGCACCTCGATTTGTTTGATTGGGGCCACTTTATTGATCAACCGGGCACACTTAAAAACATTTAAGGAAACAAGTAAGAACATTATAAAAGTGGGACGACATAGCGACTATAGAGTCCTCCAGCAGCAATATTAGGACACTAGTCAGTTCTTATAAGGACACACTGAGACAGCCTTACCTTTACTCAGCTCTGAATAAACCAATATTAAAGCAAATCCTTTCAGTCAGACTCATGGTCATGCCAATAAAATACATTAATACTCGCTGGAAATCACTAGAGGTGGTCACCTCCTGCAGACTCTGCCATCAGTCTGAGGAGTCCTTGGTCCATCTACTCTGCATTTGCCCTGAACTCAGGGGAGTAACACAGGCCCCCACAGCCCCCGCGTTGCAGGGGGTGGGCCCTCACTCAGCAAGGAGCAAGCCTCTTCATCCTGATGGTGCACACGTCCAGCCTCTTAATAAATTAAATGGTGCTCAAGCAGGGGCCCCGGCAGGGCCTCAGAGGCTCTTCATTATTAATTAAATGGTGCGCACGTTCAACTACGCACGCGCGGTCCCGGACGGGCCTTTTAGGCTCTCTGCATTAATTAAATGATGGGTGCGCGGCGCGCAGTTGTCTCCGCCTCTGTGCGTTCAGAGTGGGGCTGATGCCATTGAATTTGTCATGCGTATTGCAGAGCACAATTAAAAGTGCGCGTGCCGTGACTGTGAGGTGAGGCATCCCAGGACCCAGCCACAGACTGAGAAGGACCGTCCGGCGTCACCAGCCATAATTTAAATTATTACTAGCCTCTGCTTGGCTAGCCTTGCCCTCGCGCTTGCCTCTGGAGCTGCAGGCCAGGCCTTAGCCCCAAAGTGAGTCTCAGTCTGTCCGAGGCTGGAGTGGTCCGTGGGTGGTGGCGATATCGGAGTCTCAGTGGGTGGGGTGGTAATCGGATGAGGCTTATTTTGTTTCATAAATCGCTGTGATGTAGGTAGGTGGATGGGTAAATGCTTCAGAATTCCCATATGGTGGTCAGCTGTCAGGTTAGGCTTAACACCCACAGGTAAAATGTGCCATAGGTATAAAGCCGTTCGCCTGCCTCTTATGACAACACCATTCACAAAAGGGACTTTTCTGGAGCATAGAATACTGCTCCCCCTATACGCAGATGCCATGGTGCTCTTTGTAAAAAAGTCTAGGAGACAATCGGCCCCTGATTATAACGGAGGCTCTAAACTTTGGACAATACTCTGGCCTCACAATAAACTGGTGCACATTCTATCTATCCACAAACAAGAAATACCAACCCAGCAGTACAAGAATACCAGCTGCTGTGGAGCGACCCTCAGTCTAATGTCTGGGGATTAATATAAACTATGAGAACAAGGACAGACCCATTACAGAGATGGCAAATCGCATAGAGCCCAGGACTAAACTCCCTCTCAGTAACAGGCAGAATTGGATTAGTGAAAATGGTGATCCTAAAAATGTCATTACCTGTTTGTGGATATGCACATATTTCCTACATGATGGTGTTTTAATGCCTTGCAATCGACTGGTGCGCGTTCGAAAGAACCCCAGAGTTAAACAAGCATTTGCAATGCAATAGGTCTCACATTAGTAAAGTTAGAGGTATTAATATTGTAAATGACTAATTTTTTATTTATGTTTTTGTTTTGAAAATAGCGAAATTAATAACTTTGTCATTTACAATGCCAATAGTGGTAACTTTTGCAAATGTGACACCTATAGCATTTGTAATGCAATATGTTTTGTATTTACATGACTTAGATGTATTAATATTAAAAATAACAATGGGTTGTATTTTTTTCAATAATGAATACTTAAATAAAAGTTATTGTAATTTATAATGGCAATAGCTTAAACTTTTGCAAATAACTTTTTGGAAGATTATGTTTAGTGTATTTTATTGTGATGAAAATACAAGAACAGAAGTGAAATATTAACTTTTTTTGTGACATTTGTAATAAAGTTTGAAACATTGAGAGAACATATTTGAATTAGTTGTTGTTGAATGGTTGCACAGATTGATGCTGTGGTGGCTCTGAATGATGTTGTGGTGGCGACGAGTGATGCTGTGGCGTTCAGTGATGCTGTGGTAGCGCATAGTGATGTGGTGCCCCTGAGTGATGCTGTGGTGATGCGATGGATAGTGAGGGCGATAGATAGATAGAGGGAGGGTGAGAGATAGAGGCAGGGTGAGAGATAGAGGCAGGGCAAGAGGGCGAGGGATGGAGTGTGGGCGAGGGATGGAGTGTGGGCGAGGGATGGAGTGTGGGCGAGGAATGGAGTGTGGGGCGGGGAGGGATGGAGTGTGGGGTGGGGGAGGGATGGAGTATGGGGCGGGGAGGGATGGAGTGTGGGGAGGGATGAAGTGTGGGGCGGTGAGGGATGGATGGAGTCGGAGGGATGGATGGAGTCGGAGGGATGGATGGAGTGGGGGAATGGATGGATGGGTGGAGTGCGGGATGGATGGATGGAGTGGGGGGATGGATGGAGTGAGGGGATGGATGGAATGAGTGAGGGGGATGGATGGAGTGGGATGGAGGGATGGATGGAGTGGGGGGATGGATGGATGGATGGATGGAGTGGGGGGATGGATGGATGGATGGAGTGGGGGGATGGATGGATGGAGTGGGACAGATGGATGGAGTGGGATGGATGGAGTGGGGGGATGGATGGATGGATGGATGGATGGAGTGGGGGGATGGATGGATGGATGGAGTGGGGGGATGGATGGAGTGGGGAGATGGATGGATGGAGTAGGGGGATGGATGGAGGGGATGGATGGAGTGGGATGGATGGATGGAGTGGGGGATGGATGGATGGAGTGGGATGGATGGAGTGGGGGGTGGATGGATGTATGGAGTGGGGGGATGGATGGATGGATGGAGTTGGGGGATGGATGGAGGGGATGGATGGAGTGGGGGGATGGATGGATGGATGGAGTGGGGGGATGGATGGATGGAGTGAGATGGATGGATGGAAGGAGTGGGGGGATGGATGGAGGGGATGGATGGATGGAGTGGGGGGATGGATGGATGGAGTGGGGGTGGATGGATGGAGGGGATGGATGGATGGAGTGAGATGGATGGATGGATGGATGGAGTGGGGGGATGGATGGAGTGGGGGATGGATGGAGTGGGGGGATGGATGGATGATGGAGTGGGGGGGTGGATGGATGATGGAGTGGGGGGGTGGATGGATGGATGGAGTGGGGGGATGGATGGATGGATGGATGGAGTGGGGGGTGGATGGATGGAGTGGGGGGATGGATGGAGTGGGGGGATGGATGGATGGAGTGGGGGGGTGGATGGATGGAGTGGGGATGGATGGATGGAGTGTGATGGATGGAGTGGGGGGATGGATGGATGGAGTGGGGGGAAGGATGGATGGAGTGGGGGGGATGGATGGAGTGGGGGGATGGATGGATGGATTGAGTGGGGGATGTAGTGCCTTAAAACGGCTCTTCATTTGTGTTGCGTGATGGGAGCATAAGACAAGCAAAGATTATGCGCAAAAGTAGTCTGGCATGAGAAACACAATGTTTTAGCTTCAGAGCGCAGTAGGTGATGTAAGAGGAGCCAGAAAGAAAGCTGTCTGTGCTGCAGAGGAAGATGTGGTTTGCATTTTAACTGCCATTTTAAAATTATTTCCAACTTTGTGACCTCCAACTGGAAACTTGAGTGGACCAGATGCATTTTTATTTGTGACGCTTAGAAGACAAGCAAACCTTTTAAATCTAGATACAGCGGTGAAGTAATGCACGGGACTGGAAAATACAATTTAGTGACCGCTCTTTGCATAACGGCAGGACAGTGGGGGATGTGGTGTCTCTCCTCTCCTTATCATTCAACTCACTCTGGGGTCAAAGGTCCAGACCCAGCTGTCAACAGGAATGTAACAAGCTCTTGGCATTGCTGTGGGGGGGGGGGGGAGAATGCAAGACACGGCCTGGCGTCCGTGAAAAGTGAGAAGCAGGGGGCGGGGGCGGGGGAGCCCTTTGAAGTGAAGCTCTCGGAGGCAGGCGGCTCGGGCAGGCCAATGTGATACTATGAGGACCTACAAACACTGGAGACGAGTGCCTGCTCCCTAACGAAATGTGGAGATCAACTGGAGTGCACAGAGCGAAGATCCTCCACACAGCGATGAACAGAGTGACTACGAATGTCAATAGTGTAGTGTTGGACCTGTCCAGGCCTGGCTTCAATCCGCACTTGGAATCACACAGCAACTTTGCATGTTACAGCTAGGCAACTCTTGTACATGGTGCGTGAGGGTCATGCAAGCTGAAGTCTGAAGTGACTTCTCGGTGTAATGCACTCCTATCAGCTGCCATATACATTCCACCATCAGACGGATTTCGGACTGCAGGTAGTGACTACCGCTCTTGAGCTATGTCAGCCTCTCCCGACAACAACGCTAAAAAAGTGTGTAGATGACCCCAAGTTGACAATTGAGGCGGACCAAAACTACAGCTCCCAGAATGCACTGGGTTTGGAGGAATGCTTAAGACTGAAACACGACGGAATGACACTGCGTCATCTGGTAACCTTACCCACGAGTCTCCAGAAAGCACGCAATATCAGTACACGAACACCCGTGGTGCTGCCCCGATATCTTAGCTCAGAAGTCCTCAGATAAATCACAAGTGTTAAGAAAAAAATCCCAGATGAGACTGAGGAAACAAGAGAAAACGGAAACAGACAATGAGTGAATGCAAATGAGGGCTGCATCCGGCTGCTCCTGTGAAGAGGGTGGGGCTTGTGGACAAGCACAGGAAAAGCTTCTGATCGCGGGGTCACGGGGCAGACAAGAAAAGCAAATGCTCGAGATTTGGAGGTGCGATTTCCAGGGGGCCCCCCTCAGCACTGCACTTTGGCCGGAGAGCTCCAGATTGAAACTGAAGGGAGCCCCTCCACGTACCCTGCAGGGTGGCCCCCCTCAAGCGTGTTGCGCCGCTGCCTGAACTGAGTTTCACACGTCGCTCTTTATTGAAACCCTTGCTTTTAAAATACGGCCTCCGTATGTGCACGGATGCATTGAAGCTCCTTTTTAATATAGAGAACCCCATGGAACTGGCTAGAGTAGCTAAATTTGCATGAAAACTCACAGAGTTTTTAAGTAAAGATCGAGTCTTGGCTTAACATAAGACTCTAAATTCAAAGCTGTGAGTATATATCCGTATCCATGGGCCTCTATTTCTATTTTTGATAGGCTTTGAAACATATGAAATGTATTGAAATTGTTTTTATTAACTTTCAATATGTTTCTGAAATGTATGAAATGAATTGAAATGATATTGTCTTTATTACCGGTTGAAGAAGGATCTTGGAAGTACACATTACGCATGCTAAATAAAAGCAAACTTTGAGATGCAACCATCAAGTTCATTGAATCAATCATTCCCCACCGGGCAAAGTGAAGAGGGAACCATTTTTCAATTAGTTATTTAATTTTTGTAATTGTTTTCTCCATACTAAAATTAATGACAGATTGAATATTGTTGCTAGAACAGCTGCCTAAGCAATGTCTATTGGAAGGACGCCATTGGATTCCTTCAGGAGTAACCATGTCCGAAGTGCAATGGACATTTTGAAGACCGAATTCTATACATATTCTTATATTTATATGTAGATAACAAATAAATAGATCATTTCTTATGTTGACTTGGCCACTTATGATAAGGCTCTCTGAATGAATGGTTTCAGGTTATGTACATGGAGCACTGTGGCATCAGCATAAACTTAAAAACGGACTTTTAATTTCCCAAATGTTATTATTTTAACATCAGCAGAGTTCCTTTTGCTAATTGAGACTGTCTTGAATGCAAGAAAGAGCCAGAGGGGGCATTCTTACTTTAAAATATGGAGGAATGTTAGAATGGACACAAATTGTTGTTATAGATTAAGGATATAAAGCCTTTGACATTGATAAGAAGTTCGTTCTATCCACACCAAAGGGTGAAGTTCCCCAAAAAGCAATTGAAGTTTTCTCAGCTTATAGCGCAAGTAGCCTATGTCTTATAGCTGCCTACTCTATCCCAAAGTATGCTGTTTTGGTAATATATGCTGTTAGTATGCCTTTAAGGAAGTAATTTTGATTTCAGATAGATTAACTTAATCAAAGGTTCACCCAAAGATTTATCTACAAATTGTAAACAAAGGTCTTTAAAAAACAGATTAAATATAAAATCCATAAGCTTAGCACAGATAGGTAAAAAAAACTAAAGTGCATTATTATGTCCAAAGATTGTCCATCGCAGGAGTAGTAGCAGGCTATCAAAGGAATCTCTCATAATTTATTGGTATTCACAGAAGAAAATACCCCATCATGAAATAAGTTACTGAATGTCATTAATGTAAATTTTTCACCAATAGGGAGTAATATTGGGGACTATGATAGATCTGATAGGGACATATGCCATCACCTTACGTTTGGACAATTCTAGCCATAACGTATCAGATGCACAAATACCCTCTTAGATTACCTAATGAAAGGTTTTATGAACGTAAGCAAGCCATATAATGTTGCTTTCTGCCTAAAATATACATACATTTTTCTCTGATACTCTTTTTTTCGATAGTCTGCTCCTTCAATCAAATTACAACCCAAAAAGTCAAAATTGCTAGGCTGATGCGGTCTGTGAAATATGCAAGCGATAACTCATGGTGGGCTATGTAAGTAGAAAAGGATTTGGCACTCCTGAGATTCCTCCACCAAACTCATTTTCATTTAATTAAATTAGCTGTGGGTTTACGGAATGACATGTATCACTGCGATACTAATCAACTACGGTTTGTCTTGCACACTTGAAGCATTTCATAATTTACTTTCAAATTTCTATCCAATCGAGGTATCAACCAAATTGCTTCAGTGATTAATTACTGCCCATTATTTACTAACTTCATACATTTGTTCAGTCTCTTAGCTAAAATCTTAGTGGCTATGAAACATTCTATGTCCATTAGTGACACAGGGCCAATTTTCCTTATTAAGGAATTGCCTTTTTGAGTTGGTCTCAGTGCCATGTGGCTGCAGGAGCTGAAACACAACTTTTGTCGGTGTATGTAGCAGCATTATATAAAATAGCGAGAAATTGGTACACATTTACAAAGCTTTTGTGAAAGGAGATACTCACGTCAAAAAAAGAAACAATCAAACCCAGAAACCCGATTGCATCTGTATTCCCAATCGACTTTGCAAGTCAATGCCAGTACCCTAATCATGTGTGTCAGTATCACTGTTGTGGTCGATAGCATACCTCCATGCCAATGTCAAAATACTCACGATCCCCTTGCAGCATGTATGATGGGGGTTCACCTCTTGTAGATCAATACAGTCAGCACATGAAATTCGAAAAGGAACAACCTCAAACTGTTCCTGGACTTTGGACAGTGGCTAAATATTCTCTAACTGGAAAATCAATGTAAGAGTGGGACTCAAACCATTCCAGTTTGCTCCAGTTCCACATTCTTCTTGATCAAGGAAGGGAGTGCTCAGTAGATTACCCGAATAGTTACTGTGAACAAGACTGGTCTCTGTCTGACAGCCAGTCTTCCAGAAATTAATGGACACAATGCATCCTTCATGGACTGACCACCACTGCGTCCAGTTCACCGTCCACACACCCAAAGCACCAACCATCTACACTGGTCTTGGTTTACAATGACTTGGTGTGAAAATCTGGAATCATTTCTGTTAGCATAAGCTAAAAATATCTTGGTTGTGGCATCCATTTTGTTGGCTTTGTAATTCTCCCATCCTCTGCTGCTCGTTTTTTCCTGCCTGTGCTGTCTATTTTAGTTTACTTCCTGACTCAGCTAAAAGCAATATGCATGCTAAAGAGTTTGTAGCTGCCAGAACACCTGGTCTCAGACTCAACGGTCAATCTCTTAGTGCTGCAATAAGCACTCCTGCTCCCCCTCCCACTTAGCTGACTAAGTGATTTCCCATCTGCCCAAGTTTTTCGGTAACTATTCCGGTGTAGGCCTGCACCTTCTATTTGTATCCACATGCTTACCAGTGCAGAAAAAGCTGTATATAAGGCATGCTTTCTTTGACTTCAATGGACTACCCTCTGGAACACTTGGGTTTGTTGTATGGACGTAGTCCCACCAATGAGTGAATAAACTTGTAATTTTGAATTTCAGCTTCAGTGCCAATCTCTATTTTGTTGGTCTTTGGACCAGTGGAGAAGATAAGGGTGAACCCTGCACCGGTGTGCCCATTAAAAAGCAAATTTCCATATTGGGACAGCCCCAAAACAGGAATCTTATAAGAATTAACCCAGGTTTGCTATAAACAAATGCCAGGGTATATATTGTATACCTCTCTTTTCCTATAATTTTGGATCACTTTGTGTTCACGCTTCCTGTATTAATTACTTGTATGATAACGTATTTTCTCTTAAGTGTATGGCAATACCGCAGACTTATTGTAATTATTGCCCTGAACTACCGGGGATAGTATGAGAAAAATTAAGAAGGAATGTTCTAAAATCCTAAATTTAGACATTAAATTTGTAAAATACATTTACTATAGAAAGAACAAGATTGTTGCACTGAACTATAAAAAAAATATATTCTATGGAAAGTATTTTAATTTAGAGACAAAATATTTAGAAAGAGCCCCTTTACGAATGGTAAAACCTGGAACACACTGGTAACTATTAATCAATTTCTCTTTATATAAAGCACAAAAATAAATAATAATATGAAACATATAAAATTATCTCCCTATGTTTTGAATATATGTTGGCACTGCCAGGAAAGACTTCTTGGACTGTTCTGAACAGGGTGTAACTTTGAGCCTGGCCGGCCAGTAAAACAACTTGGTTCGACTGCGACTTGAGCCAGACTTCCACTTTTGTAGGTGGGTATGTGGATTCTGTTGCAAGTAGGTTTTGAAAGGGGGCTTTGTGTACACTTAGAATACAGTCCTGCATTTATGCAAATGGCTTTGCGAATCGGCTTGTGTATGTAGATCTCTCCCATTCCAAACCTACACCCGTACGGCAGGAGTATAGTTCATAAACTTAATTGGCATTACCCCTCAGGGGGAACTGGTATAACAGAAAAATAACGTTATCTTCCTTATCAAGGGATCATTATTAATTTTCTTAAACAATGAATAAAATTGCATTCTTAACCCCTTGCCAGATGATGGAACAGACATAGGTAATATGAGCAAGAATAAGATTATTACTATGTCAAGAAAACGTTTAACAGGCATACTTATGGAAACACTACAGACAAAAAAGTAAAGCAATAGAGATTGGTTTATCTTGGTCAGAAGCTGCTTCATTGCTAGCTGAAACAGAAGAGTGTGCTTAAGAGAATCGATGCAAAATGTGTTTCTAAGCATACCATTAAACATTTTTTAATATGATAGCTAATTTTCTGAATATACAAACTGACGAGTGTCATCCACCAGGTGACAAAGGACAAACTTTGGCATGGGGAATAGAAGGAGAAGACACTACCAGTCAACCGAAGTATAAAACATCTGAAGTGAGCAATACATCTGGAGGAGTATAGATACTACAGATTCAATTCTTCAAGAAAAGTACAGTTATAATTCGGAAAAAGTAAATTTCACTTTCTGAATTAAACCAGTATCTAGGTGAGAAGTCAATGACTTTTAATCATTTGAGACTGCAGGACAGAATTTCATTCGGTCAGAGAAACAAATTATTACACACACAGAAAAAACTTACATCACACTGAAGAGGAAAAATTGTGAACTTTGTCAGATTTTAGAAACCACAATCATACAAGCTGTTGTTTTATACTTAAGAGACCCTGTACCCTCAGGGCCATGGGATGCATGCAGGGGGCACATGGTGTGCCCCCCTGTCTGCATGCACCGCCTTTTCTGCCCACCAAATAGGTATGAAAACGTACAAACTTTAAATGAGACAGTGTTATTGGAAGATGTGTTCATAAACCTTAAATTACTTTTAATCTGTTTATAAGGACACACAGGTTTTATGCACCATTCGTAACAACTTTTCAGTCTATTTAATTTTATTAATTTTACACCCTATTTACAATAATAAAAGAAGAGGCATAAATATAAGATCGCACCTGGTTTGTAACCCACCACCTGCATTGCCGTAATGAACTTTCTGCAGGCCTCCTCGCTTTGTCCTTCCTTGTAGAGTAAGCAGCCCATATTAATCTCACTGTCAGGATCATCTGCTGGGAGCTGTTCCACTAAACTCTGTACACATGAGTATAAAATAAGAAACATGAGGAAGCAGCAATGATAAGGGAAACTGCAGATTAGCTTAGACATAAATGTCGTTATGGCTGAGGATGGAGGTGTGGAAGAGAATTACATTGCAAAGTAAATCTAGGCTGTCCTATGTTTTTCTCCTAAATATCATCCATTATAAGGACTGGATGTATTGCGGTGCCTATCAAAGTGGATCATTAATTGGGAGGGAGTACCCATAATAATTTAATAATAATAATAACTAAAATAACTTAATAAACACACTCTGGTTTAGTTACACCTCATTTCTAAGTCAATCTCTGCTCAACATGGTGGCAATACCACAAGCAGAATACATTAGCCCAGAACCCAAGGAAGCGGTACCAAGCAAGATTAAACTTAAGAACACAAAACAATGAAATTTCGAAACAAATTTAGAGGGAAAAAACAAGAAACATTTCATAACTAAAAAGACAAAAATGGTTAACACTGGCTATGTGAACCAGCAATATGGATCTACTTTCACCACTGACCCAGATTCTTCATAATAAATGAAAATGGAATTTGCATTTCTTTTGTTTGCTTTCCCAAACTGAGGTAGAAAATTATTTTTTTATTCACAATTAGGAGCTTTTTGGGGAAGTGTACATTCATCTACATTGTGACACTCAACATTTTGCAAATGTTCACAGTGGAGACATACTTTTATTTACTATATTTAGTATGTGTCAATCTTATATATTAAGCAACCAACTATGTGTGCTTACAAGACACACTTAGCAGTGATTCAGCTAATATCTAAGAATAGGCCTCCTTCAAGGCAAATAACTTTTCCTTGCCATGTGTCACTTTAGTGGCTTCACAACTGCAGCCTGAATAGAGCACAATGGAGTTTTCTGAAGCCATATACTTTAGTCACATATGTTGGTAGTGTAAATACACACTGCATCCCAAAACAGACATATAACGTCCATGCTAAGGGTACATTTCCCGCGCCAACTTATCACAGCCTTAATGGAATGTTAAAGAGCAAATTTACAAGTCAATTAGGAAACAGGCACATACGTTGTGGTACAATTTACTTCATAACACCAAAGGCAAGCAGGAATAGGTGGGGGTGTTAATAAATGATGTTGCTTGTTACACAGTCCAATTAAAACATTAACATCTCTAAAAAGCAATAATCATTTTAGTTTTCCAAAGAATCCTTCTGTGTAATGTCATGTTTCCACTACCATAGATGAACAAGATGCTAACCTTGATGAAGCAATTAATTTGAGCAAATCACCTAAAAATATTCCTGAGGGTCAGACAAAGAGGAACAAACACTTTTCTTCTCATCATTGATGTATTGTCTGCAAGTCATTCTCATTACCAGTCAGGACCTATAGTCCACGGCAGCCACCACTTAGTTCTCTTTTTCCACTATCACACTTTGGTTTATGGATCTTTGACACTGACACTGTATTGAGGCGTCCTTTACATGCATTTAAATTTTAAAGTATTGCCACATAGGAAGTATATTAGTGTTTGTGGCTAGGGCCCACTGTGCACTTGTATGTGTACCTTTAGCTCTAGGAACACACAAGTCAAACATTAAAAAAAAAATTCGCAGTTGCACCGGAGTTACAAATAGTGTTCCAGTCTGTTTGAATTCATATTCTAATCTTGTATTAATTCATCAGAGATCCTAAATGGTTTCACTTGGTTTAAAATTACTTCAGTCGAATCAACCAGCAAGTATTTCATTATCCCATTGATTACTTCATAAAAGCTGCATTAGGGAAATAGGAGAACTGTGCAAATCAATATATATAACAATAAGGAAAGAGGCCCACAAGACATCCTTTCAAGCATACGAATAGAGGAAATTAGGTCTAGAGTTGAATAATCAGGGGTTGAAACAGCTGGGATCACTAATGTTCACACTGGAGCCTTTATTACACCAAGCTTCTTTATTATTCAGAGGTAATAGCACACTTGAATCTTTTCTTTTCTGTTTTAATTGTAGTATTGTTACTTTAATGGATTTGTTTTAAGCAACAGGTAAATAAACATTTACCCAATTATTAACTAACCTCCTGGGGCACTTGCTTATGCCATACCTGGGGGCTAGGGGGACTAAGGCTGGGCCTGGTGAGCGCTGCGGACTGTGGCTCCCCCCCCCCTCTCACCCCTCTCCGAAGAGGCCTATGACAGAAGCTGGTGACGGGAGCTGGTGGGGGTCAGGAGGTGGTGGCTCGACCCTCCCCTCATGAAAAAACCGGAACAGCTGTTCGTGGTGGGCGTCGGGACCCCATGCAAAGCCTGCACGCGACAGAGAGAACTTGTTTGCTGCGGGCGCTACAGTGACAGCGGCAGTGGCAGCATGCCTGAAAGCTTTCGATGGGAGCTATTTGCGGTCTCGAAGCGGCAGCTCGACCCCCCTCCCTCCCCCCCCCCCCGAGAAAAACCTGCACAGCTGCTTGAGGTAGACGTTGTGGCCCACACATAAACCCTACAAACAACGGGCATGCTAAGGGGCAGCCTAAAGTGGGGTAGAGGGACTCGCCTGACCCCCTCCCACTGCATCCAGCTCAGTGAAAGTTGATAGCACCCCAAATAAGGAGGCTCAGAGGAGAAGTGCATCTGGGACTGACAGACTGAGGTTCCCCACTGGATTAGGGAGCAGCCCATATGGGGGGGGGGCTGTGCATTGTGGCGCCGGCCGGAGCACTAACGCCGCCGTGGACACCGATTGGCGGGGCACAAATGTCCCTGTCCTTGATCTGTCTGGTTCTTATTGACTATGTGACTCTTTTGACGTTTTTGTTCACGTTTTACAAAGCTGTGTTTTTTGTATTCTGGTTACTGATGCAGTTCTGTACTATTGCTTGCTTCTTGTGACTTTGCGATGTTCCCCTGATGTTCTTTCTCCCTGGTCGGTCTGCCTGACCCGATCAGCATGCTAAGCCCTTTCATTACCCTACCTCCCTCTATGATCCATAGGACTGTTTCTATGTTTAGCATCATCTTTGCATTCTCCACATTCAGCCTACGCTTTCTCCACCCTTTAACTCGCTGTCTACTGCTAGCCCTCCCTTTTTAGGTCTCGGCTATTATATCCCGCAGGGATCAATAGCCGAGTATATAGTAGGCAAAACAAACTCTTGACCAAGCGCGGATTCTCCCCAATGCATGTGAGGTATTCAAGCGCGACGCTTCACCAGCGCGCGCTTGGCCTCACTTCTCACTCACACCCCATATGCTCATTCCCTCCCACTCGCTCGCTCCCCTGCTCCCCCGCCCCCACCCCCATCCGACTTAAAAGGAAGCCTCACACACCACCATGCGCGTTCCCTCCCACTCGCTCGCTCCCCTGCTCCCCCGCCCCTCCACCCGACATGTTTACTTGGGTCCTTGCATGGTCTGCTTTATAAGTCGGAATGAGCTTCCCCTATTTCACCCACAACATCGCAGCACGATGTGCTCTTTGAGTAATGTATTTATTTATGTTAGCAAGCCAAGCGCTGCTTGGATTACATCATGGTGCATGTGGATTGTTTTTCTATTTGATCCACGACATCGCAGCACGCTGCACGCTTTTAGTGATGTATTTATTTATGTTAACAAATCAAGCGCTGCTTGCTCGGATTACAATACGATGTAGATTGTTCTTTAAGTTTGTCACAAGTTTTCTCGCGCCACTGCATCGTCCCCCGCCCACCCACCCCCATCCGACTTGAAAGGAAGCCTCGCACACCACCATGCACGTTCCCTCCCACTCGTTCGCTCTCCAGCTCCCCCGCCCCCCCACCCGCGTTGTTTACTTGGGTCCTTGCAAGGTCTGCTTTATAACTCGGAATGAGCTTCCCCTATTTGACCCACAACATCGCAGCACGATGTGCTCTTTGAGTAATGTATTTATTTATGTTAGCAAGCCAAGCGCTGCTTGGATTACATCACGGTGCATGTGGGTTGTTTTTCTATTTGATCCACGACATCGCAGCACACTGCACGCTTTTAGTGATGTATTTATTTATGTTAACAAACCAAGCGCTGCTTGCTCGAATTACATTATGATGTAGATTGTTCTTTAAGTTTGTCACAAGTATTCTTGCGCCACTGCATCGTCTGCCTGCTGTCCCCTTTGAAACATACAAAGGCAAAAATAAAAGCAGGCTTTTGCTTTATTTAACTTTTAATACTCGACATGGTCTTCATTTGATTTTTGGAAGGCACAGAGAGCTAAGGCGGATACTCGAACAACGTTCCCCTGTTCCAAAGTCCCCAGCTTTGCATGTTATGCCACATAGTCTCTCCGAATGCATCAGCTTTGTTTAGGAGGGGTTATCTCCATTTCCCTCATGCACCCACCCGTAACCTCTTTCTCTCTTTTGTTTCCCTGAGCACCAGCCAGCACAGGACAAGCACATTTACTTAAAACATACAGAGCCTCGCATCCAGAGTTTCTGTTCTGAGGGCCCTCCCTTTCAGCGCCCCATGCATAGCATAGCTTATCGCCGTCATCTGGCCATAAATCTTCTCAGGCTGCCCATTTGCTTTGTTCTCATATCCTCTCTTCTGTTCTCAGTGTGTTACAAATGCTTGTTTATATTTATTAACTTGCCTCCCAACGCGACTGCACTGAGAGCACGGCTGGATGACATCACTTTCATTTTTAACTAGTTCACTTTCACTGCCTTGCTCCGCTCTGAGCTCAGTTATACTATTCTTGCCCCAGCGCAGCACCGTCTCCACTACAGCTGTGCAGGATTTTATTTTTTAAATTACGCATGCAGCAGAGAAAGGTTTAAAAATTAGGCCCCCGTCTTCACTTTGAGCCCCTGTGGTGCCCTTCCTTGGTTTAAGCCTCATGCCTTATTGCCTATCACGGTGCCTGGTTGTGAGTTGCATGGCCAGCATACCGGTCAACTCACCCACATTTGGCGGTTGTCGCATGATCGCGAACACACCTTTCAGTTATTTATAGCGAATATGGGACTAAGGACTAGTACTTCGCAGGTCTTTGCACGGCATAAAACAATTTAATGGGGAATCCCTGTGTCACCACAATCAAACTTCGGGCTGATTGTGCTGATGCTGATGCTGAACATGATGGCAGAGTGCGTCACTCCAGAAAGAAATAGCTTGCTTCCGGAAAATATTGTACCTTTTCATTCTGTATGGTAAAACTTCAAAGGAATCTGCTCCCCCACCCCCGCCGTTTCTGGCTTGGCTCCACGGCGCTTTCGCAGCAGCGCTTGTCTCCTCTCAGGTTCGTCACAGGCTAATGACTACAGCCTTGTTCGTTGCTTGGATTCCTCCCTCTGGCCGATTGGAACATACCACCTAGCCTTAGTCACTTTCAGTCACAGTCCTCCCAGCCCCTACACCATTCACGGCAAGTACTTTGCAACCTATACTCCCTTCAAGGGCCTTTGGGTCAGTCTCCGTCAGCCATTGGCTGCTTTTGCCTTGGAACCTTCAACCCCCTAGATCGTGACAATGTCTAAGAGATCTTAGATCAGCCAACAGGAGTATTTGGTGTCAGCTTTTTCTATTGCCTATTTAGGTATGTCCTTGCACCCCACCCGAATGCATAAGGTACTATTTTACTTTGTTCCAGTAGCAGAGAGAGCAAGCATGGACAAAAATACATGAGGAAAAAAAAAATGCAACAGAAAAGCAACATCAATGTTTCAAATACATCGGTCTTGCGGGGAGTCCACAAATTAGTATCTCAAACTGTACAATTGTGAAACCTATTGGCTTTGTCAAAGTGCCACAGATTCACTCAGCACAATTGAATGCCACAGCACCCCTCAACGACACAGCATCCCTCAATGCCACAACACCACTCAATGCCACAGCATTACGCAACGCCACAGCATCACTCAAGCCACAGCATCACTCAGCACCACTCAACGCCACAGCATCACTCAGCACCACTCAACGCCACAGCACCACTCAACGCCACAGCACCACTCAACGCCACAGAACCACTCAACGCCACAGCACCACTCAACGCCACAGCACTACTCAACGCAACAGCACCACTCAACGCCACAGCACCACTCAACGCCACAGCACCACTCAACGCCACAGCACCACTCAACGCCACAGCACCACTCAACGCCACAGCCCCACTCAACGCCACAGCATCACTCAACACCACAGCATCACTCAACGCCACAGATTCACTCAGCGCCACTGAATGCCACAGCACCCCTCAATGTCACAGCATCACTCAACACCACAGCACCACTCAAAACCACAGCACCACTCAGCGCACAGCATCCCTCAACGCCACAGCATCACTCAACGCCACAGCATCCCTCAGCACCACTCAACGCCACAGCACCACTCAACGCCACAGCATCACTCAATGCCACTGCATTACTCAATGCCATAGCATCACTCAACGCCACAGCATCACTCAACGCCACAGCATCACTCAACGCCACAGTATTACTCAACGCAACAGCATCACTCAATACCACAGCATCACTCAACGCCACAGCATCACTCAATACCACAGCATCACTCAACGCCACAGCATCACTCAACGCCACAGCATCACTCAACGCCACAGCATCACTCAGCACCACTGAATGCCACAGCACCCCTCAATGCCACAGCACCACTCAATGCCACAGCCCCACTCAACGCCACAGCACCCCTCAACGCCACAGCACCCCTCAACGCCACAGCACCCCTCAACGCCACAGCACCACACAACACCACAGCACCACACAACACCACAGCACCACTCAACGCCACAGCATCACTCAACGCCACAGCATCACTCAACGCCACAGCATCACTCAACGCCACAGCATCACTCAACGCCACAGCATCACTCAACACCACAGCATCACTCAATACCACAGCATCACTCAATGCCACAGCATCACTCAATGCCACAGCATCACTCAATACCACAGCATCACTCAACGCCACAGCATCACTCAACGCCACAGCATCACTCAACGCCACAGCATCACTCAACGCCACAGCATCACTCAGCACCACTGAACGCCACAGCACCACTCAATGCCACAGCACCACTCAACGCCACAGCACCACTCAACGCCACAGCACCACTCAACGCCACAGCACCACTCAACGCCACAGCACCACTCAACGCCACAGCACCACTCAACGCCACAGCACCACTCAACGCCACAGCACCACTCAACGCCACAGCACCACTCAACGCCACAGCACCACTCAGCGCACAGCATCACTCAGCGCACAGCATCACTCAACGCGACAGCATTACTCAACGCCACAGCATTACTCAACGCCACAGCATCACTCAACGCCACAGCATCACTCAACGCCACAGCACCACAGCACCCCTCAACGCCACAGCCCCACTCAACGCCACAGCATCACTCAACACCACAGCATCACTCAACGCCACAGAATCACTCAGCACCACTGAACACCACAGCACCACTGAATGCCACAGCATCACTCAGCACCACTGAATGCCAAAGCATCACTCAGCACCACTCAACGCCACAGCATCACTCAGCACCACTGAAGGCCACAGCATCACTCAGCACCACTGAATGCCACAGCATCACTCTGTGCAACCATTCAACAACTGGTTCTAATATGTTCTCTCTAATATTTCACTTCTGTTCTTGGATTTTCATCACAATAAAATACACTGAACATAATCTTCCCAATAGTTATTTACAAAAGTTTAAGCTATTGCCACTATAAATAACAATAACTTTTATTTAGGTATTAATTATAAAAAAAAATAAAAGCCATTGTTATTTGTAATATTAATACATCTAACTCATGTAAATACAACACATAGTGCATTACAAATGCTATAGGTGTCACGTTTGTGAAAGTTAAAACTATTGCCATTGTAAATGACAAAGCTATTAATTTCGCTATTTTCAAAACCAACACATAAATAAAAAAATTGTCATTTACAATACCAATAGCTCAAACTTTCCTAATGCGAGACCTATTGCATTGCAAATGCAAATGCTTGTTAGACCATGAGGGTGTCGGATTTCGATTAAGTTATGTTCTTTTTGGCAGACTATTTTCTTGGCTTTTACCTACTCTCTTCTCCCCCATTCTACTGTATAGGTCCTCCCCTAGCGCTCAACTGACCCTAAACGGCCTCCATGAATGTCCCCAGTCTTGACCCTGAGGAGCAGGGTCAAGACTGATTTTCATATGGCTGGGTCCAAACTGGTGAGACGTGGTGGGCAAAAATAATTATGGATTAAACCCAGATCTCTTGACTGGGGGTGAATGTTTGCTTTGTTCAGCATTTCGTCCATCATCTGTTTTGTTTCCAATTACGTGATGGCATGGTTAATTGTTTCTGTAGCTCTGTTCCCAGCTAGTGGCTTCCACTGAGCATATAATAACATACGGTGCTGGTGGAAATTACACCGGGTACCAATAGCAGCAGTGTCTTTACTGCATGGCAGCCTATACAGCACATAGCATGAAACACCTCTCGGCACAAACTATCAATGGCCACTTTCACCAGGCCCACACAAGTGAAGATTGTAGAGTTTGTACAAAAGTCAAACCTACTCTAGTTAAAAAGAAAATCCTTAAAATAATTTTTAGGTCTCGCCTGAGTCAGCGCATGCGCTGTCTGGCGAGACTTTTAGTAAACAGGCTTCAGAAAATGCTGCCACACGAATTTGGTGGGGGCCTAGAGCTTGCTGTCACGCGCGCGGGCGCTCGCTTGCAAGTACAGGCGCCATCTCGCGAGCAACCTTACAGCTGCGATTACTTTAATTTTCGCTGCGCCGAGCACAGGCGCCATCTCGCGGCACCCTTACAGCCGCGATTACTTTTGTGGCGCCTCCAATGCTTGTTTCCTTATCTTTCTACAGTAACGCCGTGAATTCGAAGTGTGAGGCACAATATCTCTTAACTCGTAGTAACTCCTCTTTTGGAAGCAACACAAGAACAAAGTAAAAGCGCAGCGGCCACTTGTAGCGTTTCCAACCACGCCATGGGAGTTATTCCCATTTGCCACTGTCGCGAAAACAAACAAAAATCAGCAACTGGCAGGTACATGGCAAAGAAAGAGGAAGGCGCAGGATTTGTCAAACATATTGAAAGTGATTGCAGCTTCTCTCGTGCTCCAGGGAGGAAGCAGTCCTGCTGCTGGCCTCCTTCGGTTTTTCCCGCCAGAGCCCCTCCTAATAGCTTCTTAAAGCTTGAGCGATTTCATCCCTGATTAACAATTTCTGGTTGTCTACTGAGTATCTTTAAAGGAATTAACACTACACAAAGCGCTCTGTGCATTCATTTCTTTTCACCATTATAAGAAGCTGTTTACAGCTATAAAATAGAACAAAAAACACCCACATCGTACATTATTAATAGGATTAACGGTTTTAAGGAATTTACTCTTTAAACTTTTCCGTCTGCATTTATCTATATTTATTGTTAAATGTTTTACGTGCAGTTATCCATAGTTATTTTATGTTTTCTGAAAAAGTGAAGCTGCAGTTAGTATATTTCCACTTCTATTTAACTCATTATGGCACCTTTGCCCGAGGGTACCCTTAGGGCTTTAGTGTTATAAGAAGCAATACACAGTGCATCACTGGTATTCAAAAATTAGCATTGTAGTGTAAACATATGTGTGCCTGCAGCTGTGTAAAGCTTCACTAGAAAACCTTTTTAAGTCCCTTCTCTGACAGTGGACACAGCCTTTGGTCTCGCAGTGATGACTTACCACAATGAAATAGCCCAAAAGAAGGCTCATTTTCAATTTCTTTCCACTATTTAAAAATAAATACATACAGAGAAACAGGTGGAGTTCTGACTGTATCTGAAAAAACAAATCAGCAAAAACAGTAATCAGGTGCATTAATAATAAGTACTTCCTAAATCACTAAGGAGTTTCATAACCTGGTAGAGGGAGAAAGATTAAGTTCCAGTTTCTAAATTTAATGTAATGTTTTATTTTATTTTGGGGTTTTGTAAAGGGCTTTTAATGGCCTCAGATTGTCTAAAACCAGGAAGCTCATAGAGACGTATTCCTTACTACAATGGTCACATGAACACTCTTCGCCCACAGCCTTGCAAGATCTCTAGCCTTTTCTTTCTCCTGCTGAAATAGGTTCTATATAGAATACATTTAAAAAGTTTACTGAAAAAAGAATCTAAAAAATTTGCAGTTTCTAAATTACTGTAAACAAATTCAAAACATGTTTACGTAAGTCCCTATGGAAACTGACTTTGTGATTTACAATTAGGGCTCCAGGTTTTATGTTTATGTTTTACCTCTCTCTCTACCGCTCTCTCTCTACCGCTCTCTCTCTCTCTCTCTCTCTCTCTCTACCCATCTACCTCTCTCTCTCTCTCTACCTCTCTCTACACCCCTCTCTCTACACCTCTCTCTACCCACCTCTCTGACCACCTCTCTACCCACCTCTCCACACACCTCTTTCTACCCACCTCTCTCTACCCACCTCTCTCTACCCACCTCTCTCTCTCTACCTCTAAGTGGCAGCCGGAGCCTGATAGCACTGCTTGTCCTTTTTAAAAAAAAAAGCATTGGCATAGCCAATAGGTCTCGCCTTTGGGGCCTTATAAGTAATTAACCATGCAACAATTAATGTTGTTGCACCAAGGATATTGTGCTGCATAACTAAATACGTATAAGGTCCTAAAAGCGAGACCTATTGGCTATGCCAATGCTTGTTTTAGAAGGGTAGAAATTATGAGCAATAGGGTAGATTCACAAAGACGTACAAAGCCCAGTAAGACATATAACCTGTGACTTCTAATAGAATTAACAAAAGCCCCATTTAAATACAGAAGAAAACTATCATTGTCGTAGTTTTCCTTCTGGGTGCCCAAAGTAGTACCAGTTCAGTTTTCTCTCCTTTTTCAAACAGAGAAAATGTTATGAGCCACCCAGAGGTATTTTACCTGATATCTGCCACCGAGAGTGGCTCTTCCCTGGTACGGTTAGCTTCACCATCTCATGGTGCTGACAATTATTTGTGGCGAAATCTGACTGCATCCAGAAGACTCGGTGTTGTTGTCCTCGACAACTACTATCTTCATGAATCTCATGCAGCAGTTCCAGACCATCATACATTGGGTTGATGTTTTCAGCCTTACCATACTCGCAAGCAGACATTTCAGTTCATTCGCCACTCATCATCCACTGCTCTACCCAAAGGACACCCTCTCCTATGATATTCAGGGCCTTGAGATATTTTAGTATTTCTATCGAACCACACTTCTTCATCGCACAGTGTGGTCAGACTACACTACCTGGCCAATTGCAGTATTGTTGTCATTAAACATGTGTATACTACCACATATTAGTACAGCTAAATCTGCAATAACACCAATAAGCGGTTTTCTTTTTCTTTTTATGTAAATTCTGCTCATTAAGTAGTCTAGACTAATTTTCCATTTTTTGTTCCTTAAAATTTGCAGACTGAATGCAGCAAACAAAACTTAATTTTAAAAAATTACCTTTGCACCAGAAAGATCTTCCTCGCCATATTTGATTGCAGATTGCAATTTTAACATCTGAAAGAAAGGTAAATATTATTAATAAGTGTTCTCTGAATTTCTAATGGACAGTTCGAGCAGCAATGTGCAAAGTAGGTCCAGGAAGTTGAGTGTGTAGGCAGGGAGCACATAAGAATCTGAGGATATGTTAACCTTAATTCATTACTATCGGAGACTATGAAACAATTAATGAATCACATTTTTCATTTCTTGGTACATTGTGTTGTTAGATTCAGTGATATTCATGAACTTTAGTTTCTCAAATTTGTTAATTAAGGATGTGTGAGGAGAATGATTTCATTTCATGGAGAGCGAAGAGACTGATGTGGCAAAGGAAAGGTTTCATGTTAGCTGCATGGGTTTGAGTTCAGCATAGTAGGTTGGCAGGACCTCACCTACTGAACCTAAGCACTTATTGATGGCATTTATAGAGGGCCAGGTTGCACCCTTACAAGAATAAATCAAAGGGATGTTCAGCCGATACCACTGATGATGTGCCTGTTCAGTGGTACCTCAACTGCACCTTCAAAATAAAAACAAAACAATATATATCAGCACCAGCTTTACCTTGGCCTATAAACAATAAATGCAACTGTTTGTGTCCGTTATTGGGTCTCACACCGCTGAGTGAAAATAAAAGCCCATTTTAACATTCTAGGTTATGGTGCTACCTTTCTAGTCTAGATTTATTCCGTCTAGTTAAAAGAACTAGAGGAATAATTGAATGATTGAGAAAAAGGGTTTTCAACTAAAACCTAATGCAAAAATAAGAGAATTAGCCGCAACGATAGTCTTATCCGGAACACAAACATTATATGGACTATCACAGCAGTTTCTGGAATCTGAATGGCCAACCAGGCTATCATGGCAGAATCCGAAATGAAAACGATCTGTTTACATAACCGCGTTCCAACCAACCAGTGTTCAATAACCGCGTTCCAACCAACCATTGTTCAAAGGGATATGTTTAAACATTAACAATCAATGGGTTTAAATTTAATATTATCTTGGCACTATATTCTTTCGCTTTCTTCATGTATTGCACAATTCTAAAGAAGGCAGAAGGCTTGAGTTGAGATACAGCTAAGAATATACTTGGCAAAGTAATGTAAGAGTTTGCAAATCTTCTTTCTTCTGAATGCTTTTAGGAGTCACACCTCTGAGAAAGAAAACACTTACATTTCCAGTATTCATCGATTAATAGGTTTACCCATGTTGTTAAAATGGTCATGCATCCCAAACATACTAAATGTCCATAAATGACTTTAAAGGGATATAAGTTTTGCAAAGCTTGGAAGGCAAAACATTCAACAATCCTGCTTTATTTGGAACATAAAACTACACCTCATTTATGTGAAGTACCTCATTATATCATGATCGGCCAGTGCCCATCTATTCCCAGAGAGAGAATTAGTGATCATCTTAATTTTGGTTCTTCATGAGTTCAACCTATTTAGTAATAAACAACCCTGCTCAGCTACTGTAGTTGCAACAGCCTCCTAGATGTTGTGTCACCATCGGAAATGTGTCATGCTCCTCAGCTTTTACATCAAAGGGCCCAATTACGATTCATTTGGAGAGCTTTCCAAATGAATCGCTTTCCGGGAGTATGAACAACAGATTCTGATGCATCCATATACTGACGGACTCGGTTCGCTCGGACCCCCATTAAACTCTACGGAAGCCTGTGTACCGAACGAGTACACAGGCTCACATTGTAACAAGCATTTACAATGCAATGGTTTTGCCTTTGTTAAAGTTAGAGCTATTGGCATTGCTCTTGACATTATTTTTATTTATGGTTTTTTTTTAACATAAATAAATGGCATTGTCATTTACAATGCCACTAGCTTTATCTCTCGCAAATGACACACACACACACACACAGAGCCCCCCCACACACACACCACACAGAGCCCCCCACACACACAGCCACACAGAGCCCCCCACACACAGCCACACAGAGCCCCCCACACACACAGCCACACAAAGCTCCCCACACACACAGCCACACAGAGCCCTCCACACACCCACACAGAGCCTTCCACACACACCCACACAGCACAAGCAGGCAACAGGGGCACACGGAGGCACAAGCAGGCAACAGGGGCACACGGAGGCCCAAGCAGGCAACAGGGGCACACGGAGGCACAAGCAGGCACCAGGGGCACACGGAAGCACAAGCAGGCAACAGGGGCACGAAAATGGAGGCACAAGCTGGCAACAGGGGCACACGGAGGCACAAGCAGGCAACAGGGGCACACGGAGGTACAAGCAGGCAACAGGGGCACCCGGAGGCACAAGCAGGCAACAGGGGCACCCGGAGGCACAAGCAGGCAACAGGGGCACACGGAGGCACAAGCAGGCAACAGGGGCACACGGAGGCACAAGCAGGCAACAGGGGCACACGGAGGCACAAGCAGGCAACAGGGGCACAAAAACTGAGGCACAAGCAGGCAACAGGGGCACGAAAACTGAGGCACAAGCAGGCGACAGGGGCACGAAAACTGAGGTCCCCACACACAGATATCATTAAGTTTTTCCTAGCGCATGCGTACTTCGTACTCATTGGCTAGGCAAAACCTAATCATACGTCACATCATACGGCTTGTAAATAAGCCCCTGCATGTTTTTGGGTAGATGTTGGATCTCCCCTGTATATCACGCTTTTTTCCGGGTTACTACACAACTCTTTGCAAAACAAGTCAAAAGCTAGTGCAAAGCACCTAATAAGAACTGGACAATCTACAAAAGTTCAACAACGTAAAAAGGCCTTACGTGGAAAGTTACCTGTGACGCAGCCACCGAAAGAAGCGCAAGGTGTCGTCTGCTGAGGTCTGCGGAGCCAACAACGCGTTTATTGGTGGGTATTCTGATTCGCGTCACCCCATAGGTGGCAGGGATGTGATTAAGTAATTCGAAGGGGGAGGGGGAGTTCTGATGTGGTGGCGGTGACTTCAGATTGGAGGACCGGAGACAAGACCCCATAGCAGCCTCTCCCAGCCTTTTAATCTGGCTTTGAGGGTGGCTGGGGTGGAAGGTAGCAGCTCCTGTGAAGGTGGTGTCCCCTCTCCTGGAGCAGGCGGGCCCCTCCAACGGCGCCTTCTCTACATCATAGCGCCTTGAACGCCTTCTCTAGTGTATCCGTTGCCCTGAGGCGCCCTCTCTGTCAACCGGAGGTTTCCACTCTCCTGCAGGGGACTGCTGCTCATTTATGGACGGGGCGACGAGTAGTGTTTTTTCTTTTCACTCAAGGACCTTTAGTGGGTTATTTCAGGTAACTTCGTCAGAAATGCTGCAGATAGGAGCATGCGCGCTTCAAGGGTTTGTTTACGCTCCTTAGTTCTTGGCGATAACATGGTGAAAAATAGGTCCCCGACCTCAAAGTGAGTGCTGATGCCCGTCACATAGAACCACAGGCATCAGAATATATATATATATATATATATATATATATATATATATATATATATATATATATATATATTCCACGCAAATATATAATACATGTGTATTTGCCCCTTATGTATTATATATATCCCACGTAGATGTGTATATATATTATATTATATAGACATCGTTCTCCCATATATATATATATATATATATATATATTTATATATATATATGAAGGATTTGCTGAGGCGTATGTCTTTTGTTTATATGTGTGGTGAGTAACGTAGCGCCGCACGCCACTCGTTCCCCCTTCTTGGCTCCAGCAGCACTCCGCTTCGTGTGCTTCAGCACACGTGAAGTGAACGAGTTCCTTACAAAATACGTTCTGCGAAACCTTCAGCTTTGAATTTCTACAGGGTAATTTAGGATGTGGGCAAGTAATGAAAGAAAATCTACGTTGCCGCGAATGTAGATTGTAAGGTGTTGTTTTGATAGCTTGGGCCATGTATTTCAGTGTATACAATTATGTGCACAAGTAAAACAGAGCTCGTGGCAATATCTGACGTACGTCTGAACGAACTTAGAGAAAAGCAAACACAAGTCCGACCTTTCTATGGAAAGGAGAACTGTGAGGGAAATGTTGCTGATCACGAAAACAGCGTGTTGGCATAATAATAATAATAATAATAATATCATTAAGTATTGGTACTAGTAAATAATAATAACAACAAACAGCAACAATAATAATATAATATAAACAGCAATATTATAATATAAACAATAATAATAATGTAAACGAATAATAATAATTGTATCATTGTTAATAATATTCCTAATAATAGCAGTACTACTAATAATAATGGTAATAATAATATGACTTTTGCAGTAGTGATGGAATTAGAAGTGATATTTTCATTGTTATTAATTCTACGAGTACATGGCGCTTTCTCCAAGGGTGCACATTTTAAGCACTTCAATTCGCAGTGCTGCAGCAGGAGAAAAATGATATTTTTCCCCGTGACAGTCTGCATGCCCTGATTGGGAGATTTCATCCCAGAGCGGAGGCTGGGTGTGCGATCTCTTCCTCTTTGTTGCTGTTACTGTCTGTTTACCGGCTGTTTCTTGGCCTGTTTGAGGCTCCCGGTGTTACAAATTAGCCGAGAAGGAACCGGCACTCTCCTCCCGGAGTATTGAAAACAGCTTTCTGCAGCAGAGAGCTCCCGAGCAACATGCCACGTCCTTAATTGTTACGTGTATATATATAACAAGTATCAAAAAGGACGTGAGGTGCAGCATGGGATCTATCTCCCTGCCTATCTACACACACACCACCGAAAATATAGGTAAACTTGCCTTCGTTCTGTGTGAAAACCATAGACATTTGAAGGCCGATTTCTAGCTGGTTTGCATTTCATGGTGGACCCTGTCAGCTCGGCACATGCTCTGCACTGACCCCTGCACAAACCCACACGGCGGCTCCAGCTGAGGCAGATTGGCGGTGAGCTCCTTGAGTTGCGACAGTTACGCACCGATGGCCGCGCACTTGAGTGATCACAAAGCACTTGGTACAACAATGCTTTCTTCTGTACACATTCGTAATGTTTAGCCTTTTTCTTTTCCTAAAACGCAGCCTCGGATGAGGTTTCAAAGAGTCTTTAAAGACATACGCGGCGTGTGGACGAGAGGTGACTGTTTTTCTTCTAAGTCATGACGTTCACAGCGCCTTGAGTCAGTAACGCCCGCCGCTCCGCTTGGCGGCTAAAGAGCCCACAGACGTGAAATGCAGCCTCGCGTCTGTGTCATCGGCCCCCGAAGGCTCTGCAGCTTCTATACTGGCCCCGTCTCCAGCAGGCTCTGGAACAGGTGGATGTGCCCAGGGGCGTCAACAGGAGAAAGAGCCACCGGGCGTTAATGAAAGCAAAGACCCGCAGACTCACGAGGGAACCAGTGGAACAGCCAGGAGGAGGCCCAGACCAGAGGGCAGGTGGCCACTTCCAAGTCCGCCCTGGACCACAGGAGTTAGAGTGGGCAAAGCCGAAGAAAGGGCCCTAACTAGGGGCTCCTGTCATACTCACGCTTGGGAGCTATCGACATATCTAGCTATCTAGTTAGAATAGTTCATGCATGTAGTATATGTTTGGCCTCGTGACTTCACTGAAAATCTATCTATCTATCTAGTTGTATTTTGTTTCAACAGACACATATTTCTATCGCTGGTGAGATGTTATACATTGATCCCGAACACATATTATAAAGAATGAAAACATACATTTGTTTACTAATCGTATGCTTGTGCACCTGTGTGTTTAGATGCGTGTTCGGGTTTCTAGGGCTACACATGCTTCAGCCCCGAACCCCTGGGTTGTTGCTGTGCATGCACGCCCATTGGAAAACGTGCATTCACGCCACTGTGTATTTTGATCGGTGTCCAGGTTTCAGAGACCCCTGGGTGCCTGTGAACTCCAGAGAGGTTGGCTGCCTCCCCCCGAGCCCCAGAGTGGGTTTGCCCCGTCCCTGCCATTTTGAGGGCCCCCCTGCAGCCTCTCTGAGACCAGACCATCCCTGGCACGGCGGCGCGGCCTCCCGCCACTGCCAGACGCCTCCCAGATCCCGTTACCAATCTGCATTAAGTTTATTGATTTGATTGGCCAAATTACTGCGCTCTAATCGTTTTTCCCCGACGGTCGGAGTCTGCCTCGTGCGAAGCCTCGTTTCACGGAGATGCATCTGCTGCCCAGGTCCTTATGGCTGAGAAATGGCCTGTCCTGGCCAATCTCCTCAGCGCCTCGTAGGGTAGAAGGCCCCGTGCAACAACAGGCAACAAGCGGGAGGGGGCGGGAAAGGGGGGTGGAGAGACGCAGAAGTGCCGGCAATGCCGGACCAGATTCGGTGGCGTTCCCGGCTTTCGGCTGACGTCGCGTGACGTCGGCAAAAGCCAAAGAATCTCGGGAACGCCCCCGAATCAGGTCCGGCATTGACGGACAGGCCCCTCGTCCAATGGCTAGGCTCCATTTATGGAGCCAGCCAATGAATGACGAGGGCCGACCCAAACCCACACTACAGTTCTCATTAGGTTTTCGCCTGCGCGAAAAAGATGCGCAGAGCGCATCTTTTCGCCAGGCAAAACCTAAAAAGGGTGGGTGGGAAAAGCGTGCACCCTGTGGTGGGCGGGCACCCCGTGGTGCCTGCCACACTGTGCATGCATGGAAAGGGGGGACGACCGATTCGGAGGGCGCCAGGTGAAGGGGGCCTGGTACAGCCCCCCGAAGTCAGATTCTCACAGCTGTTTCGTCACGGCAAAACCGAGTTGTTACGGTTGTCAGAATCAGGCATCGTACTCGCTCATTCGGAAGCCGGCCCATTGCGCGGCACGATTCGGCTCCATACGACTCAGACTGACAGGATCAGGTTCGGAACCGATTCGGTGGACAGGACGACATCTTCGCTTACTTGTTTGTGCGGAACAGGGGACGATTCAGTCGGAAACATAGGCTCCAAATCGGATTTGCTTCTTCCAAATCCCCTTTGGAGCCCTTCCTAACAAGATCGTAATTGGCCTCTATGTCTTTAACACAGCAGAGAGAGGGTCAGAGTCCCACACCAACACCATGCTTTCCTTCTCACAAATAATTCTCAGAGGTTTCAGTTAGATTTGTAAAGTCAAACAAGTTGTCAGCTCTCACACCGTTGATGTGCAAATGTTTAGCCTTGACATTGGGCACATACTTGCTGTAATAATTAAGATTAAGACTGTGGCAATAGGTAGTCCCAAATGCAGGCTGCTAGCTTAGTAACTTTTTCTTGTCAACCGGTCCATCTCTTTGCCTCCTACTTCAGGAAGTAATCTTGCAACAACAATGTCTTTGGATCCTATGTGATTAAAGAAAAGCAAGGAACGCCCGTTCAATGTACACTCTATTTTTCTCAATGGTGGGCTCCAGTAGGTACAGTTTTTACCCGCGCTCTTTAGACTTCATCATGAAATACAAAGGACTATTCACGAGTTTAGTCCCTTGCAAGCACGGCTTTGCTGGAGCAATCCTTTCTAAAAATGAGGTATCAGTAATCCTGTCTTTTGTAGGTCATGCTGCAGGTGACCCAAATATATACATGGAAGGAACAGGAAAGATTGTGTGAGTTAGTTTGTAGAGACTTGTACAGCACAATATTGGAATCTGACTCGCCCCAAGCAACATCCATGCATGTAGTTCTCCTTGCGTCTGCAAGAGATCCTATTTTTAACAGGTAAAATAACCGGGACTCCTGCTTCTGTAGTCAGCAATTTAGCCAACAATAAATACCAGGGGCCTCATTATGAGTGCATCAGATGTGGGAGTGCCTATTCCGCACCTCCGGATTTATTGATACTGAGGGTCCTGTTAACTCCAGGGCTGAAGAAATAATAGGGCATTCACTGGTTTGAATCTTGACAATTGAGGAATTACCATGAAAATTGGTAATTATGGGTCAGATTCCCCTGGTAAATCATGAAGTTGTTCTAAACTTTGACCCAGACATTCACACCCGAATACTCAGTGTGCTACCCCTCCCCTTACTATCCTGTTCCCAACGCACCCTCACCTCACAGTTGTCTCACCCCGTGTATATAGATAGTTTGTATATACACACGTGCATCGGTGTACCATCACTCCTGGGTTTCCTTTGGGAATATACTGACCAGGATAATTTCCTAACTGGACCTTGTTTCTTCCCTGCATGTCCTATGGTGGCGCAACCGAGGAGGAGTGCTCTACAGAGGACCCAAAGAGAATCGCAAAAGACCCAAGAAGACTCCAGACGTGTCCAGGAACTGTAAACTGTAACCCCTGATGCAGAGGTCTGGTCCGGGACCAGGGTTCAATACCCGCCTCGGCGGGTCTTGGCCTCAATTTCCTCGGACCTGATAATTCTCGCCTCGGTGCCTATTCTAATCATGGGTCCCACTCTGCAACTCTGGGCAATTAGCTTGCTTAATCACCACAACGGCCCCAACAGCGCTGGGATGCCTGGCTTCACCTTGGGGGTGCCCAGGAGTGGACATTTCACAGGGAAAAGCCAAGAAGGGTTCCTAAGCGGTATATGGACAGCGACGGGACACTTCCGTTGGAGGTAGCTGTGCGCTTTACAAATGCTGGCTATATTGTCCCGAGAAAGACTCTCTCAAAGGAAAAAGAAAACGTTAATTAAAATAAAACCTTGGGGCGTGGCCAAGATGTCGGCGTGAGAGGACGCTTCTCCTCGCGGCTCCCAGATCAGACTAGGCCCAAACCTTAAAATATAGCTTCTTCTCCCCCCGCTGGCATTCAGCAGCGCCGGGAGAGGTGGTGGAGCCTGGAGTGAGGACATTGGCCGGGGGACTCGCCACAGAGCGATCTCGGCGCGATCTGCCGGACGGCGTCGGAGGTCGGAGCCGGGAGACGGAGGCCGGCCTCCAGAAACGAAAGAAGGTGCCACAGCCGGCTGCACACCGTGTTAACTCTCGGCCCGGTGTGAAATCAAGAGTGGAGAAAGTCTCTGCGACGCCCGAACCGGCCGGAGAGCGGCTTGCGGCCCGGCGTATAGACCCGCGCCGGAGAGGGCACAACGGAGCGGTACTTGAGGCCGCGGCTGCGGCCTAGTAGACCGGGCACTCGCTGGGGGTAATCCGAGGCCAGGATCACCAGGGCCTGAAGTTCCGCCCTCGATAGCGGACGCTGAACGCCCTCCGGAACCCCCCCCGGGCGAGGAGACGACAGACAGTGAAGAGAGGGTCCCGAGTGGCCTGGAGGGCTCGGAAGTGGGGATTGCTCCGCGCTGACCAAACGGCGGCTGCTACACCAGGGGCGAAGAAGCGCGGCTGAAATGGAGTAGCCGCAGAGGGAAACGCCCTGAGGAGCCACCGGTGGCCTACCTGCCCGGGAGGTGTCGAGACGGACCGGTGAGTTTCGCGGCAGCGCCCGCAACCAAGCCTCACTGGGCCCAGCAGAGGCAACAGGCAGAACAGCGGAGCCGAGGAACGCGGCTGCGGCACACCAGCAAGGCCTTTAACGGCGGCTCTTCGGAACGAAGCGGGCCCACCTACCCGGAGAGTATCACAGCGGAGCGGAGGACCCAGCAGTCTCGGCCGCGCCTACGTCCGGCGGGCCCTAGCGGCAGCGACAGGCTATGCAGCAGGGCTGAAGGTCGCGGCTGCGACATCACAGGCAGAAGAGTGCTGATCATCGGAGGCATTGCCCTGTTGTGCAGGAACGTTAAAGTTGTGCAGGAGTGGGAAAAGGCCCCTGCGCACTTGCCTGGGGTGGATGCCCTAGCGGACACCAACTGCTGAGAACACGGCGTGGGGGAACCCTCATTGTCGGTGTGTCGTGAGAGGTAGGAGATCCCGACGACAGACGCCAGACTGATGGGGCCTGCAGAGCACAGGAGCACAGCCTGGAATACGGGCGAGCCGGCGGAACCGAGGACTTTGGGGAGCCCGAATAGGAGAACTGCCACGAGAGGACGGCGGAGCGGACCAGACCCGCACGACCACGGGGCGACCACCCTCTGGGGAATCGCTGGTGTCCTACGGGACTGGAGACAGGCCCCCGGTTCCGCGGCTAGGGAAGGCAGTCCCAAGGATCGCGTCTACTAGCGGCACAGTGGAGGGCCGGCAGACTGGTGGCAAAGGACTCACAGCCACATACTAAGCGCCCTAGCGGCGGTCACGGAGCGGTCGGCGGGGACCGGGCCTGGTCCTTGAGCCCTGGCGGTCGAGGGGAAGCTCCTCCAGCCACAGTGAGGGACAAGACCGGCGGCACCTGGCGGGGATTTCTCAACAGATCCCGGAAGAGCCTGGAGTAGCGCAACAGGTGGATCGAGGGATCTGACCAGCAACCACACCACGATGGCGAGCAACAAGGGTAACAAGAAAGGGGATCGCACTCTACCCGAGATGCTCAACAGGACCCAGCAGAAAGGAGAAAGGGGACACCCGTCTCCAAGCTCCACCGGAGGATCGCAGAACACGTGCGGAGGGGAGCCATCGGTCACTAGATCCTTCTTGGAATCCCTCTTCAGCACTCTCAGGGATGATTTTCAAACACTGAAGCAGCAGGTAGCGGGAGAGGTGCGAGAAGTGCGTAGAGAAGTGGACGGCCTGGGAGAGTGGGTGGCCACCGTGGAGAGCACGAACCACCAGCTTGACGATGAAATTGTGCAGCTGCAACAGGAGGTGTTACGCCTAAGGGACCAACATCTAGATCTCCAAATGCACAACGAGGACCTTGAAAACAGGTCTCGACGAAATAACATTCGAGTCCGGGGAATTCCATCGAAGGAAGAGGGCACGGATGTGGCCGGTTACTTAAGAGACCTGTTCAGAGAGATCTTGGGAGAACCGTCGGAGTTTCCCATCCGGATTGACAGGGCGCACAGAGTGGGACCACCGAGGCGTGCGTCGGCACTACCACCAGACATTTTGGCCTTTCTCCCGGACTTCCCGTTGAAGGAACGCATTTTGGCTGAAGCAAGAAAGCTACAATCCTTCACCTTTCGCGGTCATTCCGTAGCTCTGTATCAGGATTTATCCGCTATCACCCTTCAGAGGCGTAAGGCATTTAAGATAGCGACCGATTTTTTGAGAGAGCACGAAACGTCCTATACCTGGGGCCACCCTTTCCGCCTTATCTTTAAGTGGAATGGCACGATGCACCAACTACGATCACTGCAAGAGACATGTGAGGTTCTAGGTATCGCCGCAGAGGAGGAGGATGCAGCTATGCCGCGGCAGAGGCGTGGCCCTAGAGACGGCTGGCAGAGAGTGTCGAGGAGGAGAACCCCTACCACTCCCCTGAGACCAGACTCACCTACCATCAGGGCCAGCATGGCGAACGCAGTTTCCGAAGAGGCCAGGGACACGGCTTCCACCAACGATGTCGCGCTGACGGCGTAGAAACACTCCGGGGGAAGAATATCACAGCCTTCCTGACATTGCAGGTTTGGGGTCCTGGGAGATGGGGGACCGTGGGGGGGAGTAAGTGGCCCGACGTCCACTCAAGTACTTCACCACAGACTTGTCCACTTTGGACATGACTGGGACTAAAGGTTGTTGGAGTTCTACAGGGACACGGGAGGGGCTGGTGGTTTGCATGAGGGGGTTGTTAGCGGAAGGGTGGGGGAGGGGGGGAGGACGGGGAGGGACAGTTCAGGGGAAGTTCAGGGGGAGTTGGGGGGGAAGGGGTGGGGATCGTCCAGTGCTTTTGTGGCACCTACTCTGGCCTGACAGAGCTCCCACACACTACTTATCTCAGAGCCGCCCTACCTGGGTTCTGATTCAATGCTTGCGCTACAGTTGGCCCTACAATAATTGCAGCCCTTAAGGTAGTAACCCTTAATGTGATAGGGTTGAACAATCCAGTCAAGAGGAGGGCGGTCTTGTCTCTGCTGGAAAGCACACAGGCGGATATCTGTCTCTTACAAGAGACCCACTTGCTAGCCCGTGATTGCCATAGGATGCGATCTCACAAATTTCCAACACAATTTCTTTCTTCCAACACCACCAAGACGGCGGGGGTGGCAATCCTAGTGTCCCGAACATTCAAGGGGGAGGTTTTATATAAGTTTGCAGAACAGAAAGGGAGACTTCTAGTGTACAGGGTTAAGTCAGGAGGTCTAGTGTTCACCATAGGGTCGATATATAGCCCCAACGAGCATCAAGAGCGATTTTTTAACTCAGCCTTAGTGGACGTTACAGCCACCTCAGATAGACACATTATCATAGGAGGAGACCTGAACATGGTATTCGACTCGTCTCTAGACAGGTCGGCGCAGAGGTACCCACACACGGGAGAGATTTCACAAGGGGGTAAATCCCAATTAGAGGACCTAGATATCCACGATCTCTGGCGCCGCCTACACCCCACCGACAGGGACTACTCCTATTACTCACATGCACATAAGACATATGCGAGATTAAACCACCTCTTGGTCACGGGGCCAGTATGTGACCTAGCTACGGCATCTGAAATGGGGGTTCTCTCCGTATCAGACCATGCGCCCGTTACGGACAAGTTTCGCTTACCGCCGGTGTCCTCATCGCGCGGGGTTTGGCGCCTCAGGAATACACTACTGCATAAAAAAACAGTAGTGAAGCACATCACAGACTCAATCCGCGATTATCAGACCCACAATGATAATACCGACACCTCATTAGCAACGCAATGGGCAGCCTTAAAGGCAGTGCTCAGAGGAGAATTTATAGCAATATCGTCAGCGGAGAATAGAGAACGACAACTCAAACGAGACGAGCTCACACACAAAGTACGCGAGTTGGAGCAGGTACATCAGCGCACGGGAGCCCGAAGGGTATGGAGGCAACTTAAGGCAGCGAGGAAACTCCTGTCGGCCTTGGATAAGGACAGAGTGGAGTATGCGGCGTTGCGTCTGAAACGTGCGTATTACACAGGGGGACAGGTGCGGCCGGCTGCTTGCGAACAAACTCCGAGTGGCGCATCAACGGCACTTAGTGAAGGAGCTTTTGGTCTCAAACGGCGAGACAGTTACGGAGGACGACCAGATAGCGGAGAATTTCCGTCAATACTATGCAGAACTATACGCCAGTGAACCCTCGTCGCCGCATGCGGAGGCTGGCTATTTGGACTCGGTCGCCCTCCCTTCCTTAGCTCCGGAGCAAGCAGAGTACCTGGAAAGGGACATTCGGGTTGAAGAGGTGATTACAGCCATCTCTAAACTCAAGCATGGGACGGCTCCGGGCCCGGACGGCTATACATCACTTTTCTATAAAACGTTCTGCTCTGTGCTGGCCCCTATCCTTACCCGGCTCTTCAACCCATTCTCCGCTCCTGGAGCTATCCCACCTGATCTACTCCAGGCGACCATGTCCGTCATCCCCAAACCAGGGAAGGACCGGGCTCATTGCAGCTCGTACAGACCGATATCTCTCCTGAACATTGATCTCAAGCTATGCACTGGGATCCTTGTGGCTCGGCTGGCACTTCATCTGCCAGGACTGGTTGACCCGGACCAGGCAAGATTTGTCCCAGGGAGGTAGACGGTGGACAACACCAAGAGAGTGGTTCACATCCTAGAGAAAGCCTCCCGGATTCCTGGGGAAAGAATGCTGTTAGCCGTGGACGCGGAGAAAGCGTTCGACCGGGTACATTGGCCTTATTTAGAGCAGGTCCTGGCAAAGGTGGGGATTGGGGAGAAGTTCCGCACCCTAGTGTTCAATTGCTACAGATTCCCATCGGCGGTAGTGCGGGTGAATGGTTGCAGCTCCCGGAGGTTTTCCATAGAGAGGGGCACCAGGCAGGGGTGCCCATTATCCCCGCTACTTTTTGCTCTATATATGGAGCCTCTTGCTCAAAGGATACGTCAGAATCCGACCACGACAGGAGTGAGGATGGGAGATATACCCACACGATTAGCCTCTACGCGGATGACGTTATACTGACACTAGCTGACCCGAGGGGGGCGCTCCCAGCGTGTATTGCAGAGCTGGAGGCTTTCTCGTCGGTCGCAGGATTCAAAATGAATATGGGGAAGTCCGCAGCCCTTGATGTCTCGTTGAACGCTGCCACGAGAACTGAACTCCAGAACCTCTTCCCCATGCACTGGTCTTCGGATCTTGTACCCTATTTAGGCATTCTTTTGGCGCCCACCCTGCCCGCTATGGTAACCGCCAACTATACGGCCTTGGGAAGAAAATTAAGGAGGAACTGGGGCGCTGGAACAAAGGCACTCTGTCCTGGCTAGGCAGGGTAGCAGCGGTTAAGATGACGATCTTACCACAGGTTCTATATTTGTTCCGGGCCCTGCCGCTCCTACCTCCCAAGGGGTGGATTCAGCAGACGCATGTGGACCTTGCACGCTTCATCTGGCAGGGCCGCAGACCTAGGCTGAAGAGGGCCCTCACCACGCTGGCCCCTGAGGCAGGGGGTCTGGGTATACCAGATTTGCACAAGTATTTTCAAGCGGCACAACTGCGATATCTCGTTGAGTGCAGCAGATGGGAGTCAGATAAACACTGGCTCTTCCAAGACCAGGCAGTAGCGGGCAGGCCTCTACAGGAGGTGCCCTTCCTACGCAGGGCACACCGCCCCCCCAATCTGTACGCGTCTTTCATCACGCGAGTCCCACTGCAGGTGTGGGATGCCACTAGTGTTGTTCATGATCTCACCACGTTCCCCTCACCGTTTACACCATTGGTCGAGAACCCGGATTTCACCCCCGGGATGGAACAGAGTGCCTTTAAGCGTTGGCGGACTGCGGGGTGCAGGGCGCTGTTCCATATGTATACCCCAGAGGGCATCATTCCATTTCTGGATTTCAAGCGCGACTATCACCTACCTGTAACGGAGAGAATGCGGTATTTACAGGTGCGCCACTGGGCGCTACAACCGCAGGTGCGTGAATCAGCGGACAGAAGGCTTTTAACTTACGAGAAGTGGCTTGCGACACGCACTTCGGATGCGAAACTGATCTCGGATCTCTACAACTTTTTGCAGCCTCCTTCCTCTCATCTTTATAACCCGGGTAGGGAGCGTTGGGAACGGGAACTGGGGAGGACATTGAGTCATGCAGAGTGGGACCAGATTTCATACCGGGCGCGACATTCCGCATACCACACCGGACTTACTGAAACATTCACTAAGGTGACTACCTACTGGTACTACACCCCAGAAAGATTGCACGAAATGAATCATAGTATTGAGGACACATGCTGGCGGGCTTGTGGGCAGGTAGGCACACTTACACATGTGTTGTGGGATTGCCCTTTGCTACGCCCCTACTGGAAGGAGATCTTAGACGAGATAGACACACTTTGACATTGAACTGCCACGCTTCCCTGCGTATGTACTGCTGGGCCTGCCCAACCGGTTGATGTACCCCCTAAAGTCCCGATGAGGCAGACAGATTGCAATAGCGCTGGGTTCGGCTGTTCAAAACATTCTCATACACTGGCGCACCACCACACTCCCCTCTATCACGGGCTGGCTGCATAGATTATGGCATGTCCAGGGCATGGAGAAGTTGTCGCTCACAGTGGCGGGAGAGGTGGAGCAATTTAACGACCTGTGGCAACCGTTTCATTCACTGCTGGTTACGGAATTTAAAGAACTCACATGTCCACGGTATCTTCGACTTTTGAGACTAACGCCACCTGCAGGTTCAACTGATTGATGAGGCTTAGGATGGGATGGCGGCGGCGGAGGAGTGAAGCAGGGAGGCGAACTAGGCACTGGACGGGGGAGGGAAGGGAGGAAACAGAAGGGGTAGGAGGGGTGGGGTCAGTTTGAAAAGGGGATTCTTTGTGTATTATTGTCGCTGTATGCGCATTGAACGACGGAACCGGAGGGGCACTTAGTTTGCAGAGACTTTATGCGCCAAATGCGCTCCTGCATGGCGGTATCATAACACGAACCTTTTGCGACTACTGTTTCTTGTTTTTGTAAATGTCTCAATAAAATGCTTTAAACCTAAAATAAAACCTTACTTACCAAGGTCGAGTCTCCGAGCCCTTCCTTCAACCCCGCAACAATTGGTGTCAGAAGTGGGATTATCCACTTCCGTCTCGTCACCGGAGATGGATCAGCTCATACAACACTTAATAAAAGGGCAGGAGAAGCTGAAATGGGCCGTTGAGCGGCAGATGAACTCGGCTCAAGAGGATCGAGAGGTGTTCAAAAATGCCATGGCGACTCAAATAGAAGGCTTACAAAAAGCGATCAAAGAGCCCAGAACAACAACCATAGCAGAACGACGGGCACCAGTACGACACCCCTCAGGGGTAGCGTTACAGAAATATGTGACAGGTGAGGATCCTGATGCCTTCCTGCCCAATTTTGAGAGAGCAGCAAGGGCCTGTGGTTGGCCAGAGGACAAATGGCCGTTTTTTCTAGCCCCCTTATTTGTCCGGAGAGGCACAGGCCGCCTACCAGGTAGCCAATGCTACCGGAAATACGCCTTACCACGATATTAAGACTATAATACTTGATCATCTAGGGCTAAATGCCGAGGCCTACAGGGTTCGATTAAGAAAAGAGAGAGGGACACCAGGGGAGAATCCCAAGACTTTGTTTTTTCGCTTAAAAGCTGCCGCTGACAAGTGGATAAAACCAGAAAACAAGAGTAAACAAGACTTTATGGACTGTATATATCTGGAACAATTCATGGAGGCTCTCCCCTATGGAACGCAAAGATGGCTGAAGCAGCACTCGGGTCGGACTCCAGCCCAAGCCATCAAAACGGCTGCCAACTATTCTAGAGCACAACCAAGAGCTCTCCCATGGGACATTGAAAAACCCACAAAAACGACACAGGCACCAAAGACAGAGAGAAAGTTCAGAGGCGGGATTGAACCTCTCAAACCAAAACCCACCAAAATTGAGTTCCCCATAATGAAGGGCCCTCAGTGTTTCAACCGTGGGGAATGGGGCCACATTGCACGCCTATGCCCCCGGAGAAAACAGACGGAAGAACCCATGGAGGTGGGGTACATACCGAAGGCTGTGATGTATACGGCAGAAATGGGACCCTCCTTCTATGTACGTGTCTTGGTCAATCATAAAAGTATTAAGGCTCTACTAGACTCAGGGTGCAGGTAGTCAGTTGTACAGAGATCCTTAATACATCCCGACCAAATCCTCCCAGACACCGTTGTACACATTAGATGTATACACGGCGACGTAAAGCCTTACCCCTTAGCCCAAATAACCATACACCCCACAGGGAGAACACCTTGTACAGTGAGAGTGGGAGCTGTAGAGTCCCAACCAGAGGATTTAATAATAGGAGTAGACAATCCTGATTTTTTATCTCTATTTCAAACAGAGGTAAGGGAGGCAGAAAAGAAAAAACCCAAACCAAGGTCAGCCCTAACAACATCCGAACCACGGGTCTTATACCGTAACTTTTGTTTCGCTCAAGCGAACGATGCTACACTATTTAACGCATGGGAGTTGGCCCACATGTCCCAGAATGAGCTTAACACCCCATATCCACGGTTCATCATAGTAAACAAGCAACTATATCGAGAGGGAAAAGCAGGAGAGCCCCGCCAGTTGTTAGTACCAAAATCCTTCAGGGACCAGATTCTCTTCTATGCCCATTCTCATTTAACCGCAGGACACTTGGGGTCAGAAAAGACTATTCAAAACATATTAAAAAGTTTCTAATGGCCAGGCATATATAAAGAAGCCACGGAGTATTGGAGGACATGTAAAATATGTCAAAGAAAGAATCTATATAAACCCCCAGCTGTACCCCTGCAGCCCCTTCCTGTCATTGGAAATCCATTCGAGAGAGTAGGGAAGGATATAATTGGGCCCCTTCCTAGGACATCAAAAGGGAACACCTATGCTTTGGTGATTGTTGACTGCACAACTCGTTTTCCCGAGGCCTTTGCGCTCTGTGCCCCTACTACTAAAAACATTGCAGAGAAGTTTCTGGAACTATTCTCAAGGGTGGGGTTCCCTAAAGAAATATTAACAGACCAGGGAACACCCTTTGTTTCGAGACTTATGAGGGAGGTATGTAAAATGTTGAACCTGAACCAGATTCAAACTTCGGCTTACCATCCCCAGCCGGATGGTCTGGTGGAACGGTATAACCGTACCCTAAAATCCACTTTAAGAAAAATGCTGTCCCTGGAACATAAGGATTGGGACCAACTCTTGCCTCTGACTCTTTATGTGTTAAGGGCTCAGGTCCAAAGCAGTACGGGGTACTCTGCTTTTGAATTACTTTATGGGAGGCAACCCCGGTCTTTACTGGAGATAACTAGGGAGGCCAGGGAAAGGGAAGAAGTGAATGCATCAAAAACCCTCCTAGAGTATACGCAACAGTTAAAAAGTAAGCTAGGGAAACTGAGGGACCTAGCGTATTCGAATACAGAGAAGAGTCAACAACGCCAAAAACAACACTATGACCGAGGGAAGAAATGGAGGACAATTGTAGTGGGAAACTGGGCATTAGGCCTGTTGCCCTCATCCTCACAGAAGTTCCAAAGAGAATGGATGAGACCCTATCCAGTCATAGAAACCCTGGGCAATACCACATCTTGGTTGCAAATATCACCTACCAGGAGACAATGTTTTCATGTAAACCTCCTAAAGAAGTGGTTGGGTCCCATACCAAAGAACAACCACTTTGGATTACCCACCACGTCAGGAACGTCTACTTTGGAACGGTTGCCTGTGAACGAAGAATTGTCTCCTCAGATGAAGAACAAACTCGCGACAGTATTACAACAGTTCGCTACCATATTCTCAGATACTCCTGGACGAACAAACCTAATCAAACACAAAATAGAGACAGAACCGGGGAAAAATTTAAAGATGAGACCATATAGAATACCCGCAGCCCGGCGACAAGATATCAAACGGGAAGTGCAAGAAATGTTCCAACTAGGGGTTATACGACTATCCCGAAGCAGCTGGTCCTCTCCGATTGTGATGGTACCGAAACCGGACAGATCAACTAGGTTCTGCATGGACTTCCGCTCCTTGAACGCAATTTCCTCTTTCGATGCGTATCCCATTCCCCGAGTGGATGAATTGGTTGAACGGATAGGTGAAGCCTGTTTCATTACCACACTAGACCTGACGAAGGGCTACTGGTAGGTGCCCCTCCGAGAAGAAGACAAATGCAAAACAGTTTTCGTTACTGACTAAGGACTCTTTGAATTCAATGTACTTCCCTTTGGGCTCCATGGAGCTCCAGCAACTTTTCAGAGATTAATGAACGAAGTATTACAACCCCATAGATCCTTCTGCTCAGTATATCTAGACGATATAGTCATTTTCAGTACCTCGTGGCAAGTGCATTTAATACACCTTCAAAATGTCTGGTCAGCCCTGGAAGCAGCAGGATTACACATCAACGCTAAGAAATCAAAGGCTGCCTATTCCAAGGTTAAATATCTGGGCTTTATGTTAGGGGATGGAGTTATTGCCCCTCAGGAGGAGAAGATCAAAGCAATAGTAGGCACACTTTTTCCATCCACAAAAAAAGACCTAAGAGCCTTCCTGGGGTTAATCGAGTACTACAGGTGGTTCATACCTAACTTTGCAGAGGCTGCTAGTCCTCTCACTGACCTCTTTAAAAAAAAGAGGTACGCCCAAACCAACTACAACACCCCTCTGACATAGCAAAACAGGATTTTGAAGACCTAAAAACAGCTATAACTACCAGTCCCATCCTCATTGCCCCCAACTTCGACAAAACCTTATTCTTGGCCACAGATGCCTCAAATACAGGGATGGGGTAGTATTATCCCAGATTGGACCTGACGATCTTGAACACCCCATTCTCTATATAAGCAGGTAGCTACACCCCAGAGAAATTAAGTATCCTACAGTAGAAAGAGAGTGTCTAGCCATAAGGAGGGCAGTGGAAAACGTAAGTATTATCTAGAAGGGAGAGCATTTGTCCTTTATACCGACCACGCTCCACTACAGTGGATGTACAGGAATAAGTCCCAAAATCCCCGAGTTCTCAGATGGTTTTTATTTTTGCAACCTTTTTCATTTGTGATTAGGCACAAGAAAGGTAGGGAACATGGTAATGCGGACTTTCTGTCCAGATCTTGTTCTCTCCCCGATCGGGAGAAACCAAGGGGGGAGGTGTGTAGCGGGGAGACCAGGCAGAAAGAAGGGTTGGCCCCAAATGTGGAATGGTGGGTCACGGACTTGACTACCCTTTCCTCTTTCCACTTACCCCAGACCGATTGGAACTCGGACTCCCAGTCCCTATGGAGAGAACACACAGACGAAGAAACCAAAGGTACCTTTAACTGGGTGTACCTAGAGGACGAGACCACACCAGCGGATGACGTGTACCCTTCGGGATTGGACAAAGAGGAGGAAGCCAGAAGGTCGGCATGTGACAACACCGGGAGAGCGTGTTTGGTGTACAGCGGAGACCAGGAGGAGAACGAGAAGGAGTTTACAGCGAGAAGGAGACGGGAGAAGGTCGAGCCGAGGGACTACTGAAGAAGGTTGCAGTGCCTGGAGGCCACCGTCACCACGATTCGCCAAGCCACACTCGCGGAGGAGTGTGGCTCAGCCAGTTACGGCAGCGTGTGTCGGGCTGGATGGGGAGGGGCCATTCAGAAGTAGAGCGTCCAGCCGGCTACTGCCTGTAGGGCTGGAAATTGTATATACTCCGTGTGCTACCCATCCCCTTACTATCCTGTTCCCAACGCACCCTCACCTCACAGTTGTCTCACCCCGTGTATATAGATAGTTTGTATATACACACGTGCAACGGTGTCCCATCACTTCCGGGTTTCCTTTGGGAATATAGTGACCAGAATAACTTCCTAACTGGACCTATTTCTTCCCTGCATGTCCTACGGTGGCGCAACCGAGGAGGAGTGGTCTACAGAGGACCCAAAGAGAACCCAAAAGCACCCAAGAAGACTCCAGACGTGTCCAGGAACTGTAAACCCTGCTATATTGTCCCGAGAAAGACTCTCTCAAAGGAAATAGAAAACGTTAATTAAAATAAAACCTTACTTACCAAGGTCGAGTCTCCAAGTCCTTCCTTCAACCCTGCAATACTATCTCTCTAATGTTCTACAATAACCCTTTTCTGAAGAAAACAACCATGGGCATGGAGATTTAAGGTACCCATCACCTCTTTGTAGGATTAGCTCTGATCTGTAAAATGCTTGAAACAGTAGTAACTAAGGGAGGTGCATTTAAACCAACATCTGAATTGTCTTATGGGTGCACAACAATGAAATGTCTTTCCATACTTCCGGACAGAGACTGCATTGCTAAAGTAGCTGAACTGGTCTGCAACTACTGATACAGTGGACGCCTTCATTTTATTAGAAAGATTGACTACACTTGCAAAGTTAGATGGCAAAGAGATGGCACCGAAAATGAATACCTACATTTAGGTTATGAACATCTGTATCCCAGTCCTTAGATTAAACAGTGGCTCTCCAACGCTCCCGCTGCCTATTTAACATCTATCTCTGCCCATACTGGCAATAATAGAGATTGGGTCGTTTATGTCAAGCCTAATGTAGATGATATGCAGATTGTCCTACAATTGGATGGCGCCTTGTAACAACAATAGAAGGATTGCATAGGTTACCTGAAGGGCACCAAATCCGGGATGCATGTGAATAGAGCAAAAAAGGAGGTAATATGGGTTTGTACAAATACACTTTTAGCCAATTCATCTTTTATCACGGCCATTTCTTCTTCCCAAAGTAAAAAAACTATTGGTGATAGATTTTTTTTATGTTGAATCCAAAAATCGAAAATGACAACAAAAACATTATATTCAACCTTTTCAGGTTTATAAAGACTGGGTGTTTAGTTTTGGTCAAAATTGCAGCAATAATGGTGAGAGCAGCAGTCACCTCTAAACTACTCCATACCATGCCCTCTACTTCAGAATTACAAGATACTGCTAGGGTTCCTGTAGGTGGATCAGAACATACTGGTTTGTTTGGTTGTGGGCGGGAAGAAGCATGGCCATATGTACCAGGCAAGTAGAAGTCGGTCTTTGCAGGGTCAACATGTTTGCAGTTAATAACCAGGGGGTTTAATGGGTTTGCATGGGAACATCTGACAATGAAGTTACATTATTTCAAGGAAGTGTGAACGTTAAGATCTTCCAACAAAGGCATTCTCCAACCTCTTCTATATCTTCCTGACTTTTGGAGACATAGCCCATTTGCAAAGTGCATCAATGACTGGAAGTCAAAATAAGACTGATAATCCTCTACACAAGGTTTAATCATTACTAGAGACATACCCATTTCTGCAATTCCTTAGCATACTGCATTAGTTTTGCTGTAGGTCGTTCTACTCTACAATAGTATCCACTGCTGTATTTCATTTCATGTGGTAGTGTTGCTAGCAACAAGATATCTGGGTCTAGAAATGCCTGTCATCATAATTATCATCATAAGTTGCTGATGTGATGGCTTTCGTGGCAGACACTTCATCTACAACAACTATTTGCTCAGCACAGAGTCTGCTGTAGAGGATTTGTCCAAAGATGTAGGCCATAAATGGGCCTCTGGGCCAGAAAATTGAAAGATGCAGGCAGAATCACAACTGAACTGGAAATCCTTCTTGTATATAATAATGGAGTTTTGTTGAACACTGATATGTTGTTTTCTGGCAACTTCAGAGGTGGCAGAATATGTCAGCTCTACATAGTAAAGTGTCTTAGTACATTTAGTTCAGTGTGAGCATGTATTTACGACACAGAATCAGCAATTACCCAGTTCCTATTGATAATGATGGGGATGCAGTGGGCAAAGATGAGTGGAGGGCGTGTTTTTCAGAGTTGATGAGGTGGAAAGGTTGAATGAGTAGTTAGTAGGCAACTGGATCCTAACTGAGTTTATACAACTATCAAGTCGTAAAGTTAGGGCTCTAATCAGCTTTTCCTCCACTAGGTCTTCCGACTCTATCAGGTTGTTAGTTGTTGAGGGAAGAGTGGCTAAGTCAATGTTATACCTTCATGTTGAAGTATCAAGGTATGAAGTATGCTATGGCCCTACTGTGTTTACTACTGGATTCCCCTCTAAGTGCAGTCCAACAATAAATGATGGTGTTCATGAAGAGATTGAAGTAGGTTTTGCATAATTTGGATATTGATCTGATGGATCTACTACTGGGTTTCTGCCGTTTAATTTTGGTTGATGCTCACATTACAGTTTGATGACTTGAGACCTTGGATGGCACTTATTACTTGACTGCACGCTTGAGGAAGCCTTGGTGTCTACTTCAGTAGCATTTGTGTGAAGTTTACAGGATTTTCAATTTAATCATGGCTGTCACTGCAAGCTATGGGGGTCTTTCAAATAACTATTTGTGATCCTCTCGTTTTAAGTTAAGAATTAGAAGGTAATTAAAAATGTTGTGGAGTAGGAGCCCTGTTGTAAATTGGTTCCTTTGACTGATTTAGAGATGGGGCAATCATCAGGTTCTTAAAGTGGGGTCTTAGCTGGCAACCTAATCAGGAACATTTGACCAGCAGCCCACCCACCATAGGACATCCGCACGATAAACATCAGAAGACCCAACACATTTAAGGCAGGCCTTCCTGTATGAGACAGCCATGCAAGTCAATGGCCCCTGAACGCGGACACAAAAATTCTAGCAGATCAGGACAAATTATATTTTTCTTCTCAGAAACAAATTCCTGCCTTGAGGCTTTGTTTCTGAGCAACAAAAATAAATGCCAAGTGGGCAGGTCATGACATGGCCTGTCTCCCAGGTTTCCATTGTATTATTTAACAAGTGTGCTACCACCATATTGACAGAAGCATTCTGTCACAAATGGCTGCCAAGCGATGGACAAAATAACTTGCAATTTATGGATTTAAGGGCATTGAACCTCTAATGAGGCCCTTAGTGAGAAAATATGTCATCTTAACTTGAACTAATATGTTGGAAACCGATTGAATGTAAATTTAGCAAATTTAATCGTCATATATTTTGTGAAAATGCTTTATTTAAATGAAAGTGCCCCTAGCAATGCTATTCAAGAAATGACATGAAAAAGGGTGAATACACCTTAAGACCTTTTTACTCCTGCTTGCTATGATTTGACAGCTGCATAGTCCATACTTCCAGGTCAACCCAAACACTGTATCACTACCATGAACAGGGAGAGAACTCACCTTGGGGCTTGCTCAACATGCTTGTAGAAGTCTAGTATGATTTAATATGATATTGGTTTTGAATATGATATAAGGGTATGCAGCCTTCATCCCGTATACTTTGCGTCTACTGTCATTTCATTCCCCCCATGCACTGCATAAACAAACAAGGCAGATGGAAACGGCGAAAAGGCACAGCAGTGTAGTGAAAGTGGGCAGAGCTACAGGGGGCATCCTCTATAAGGAAAATGAGAAGCGGAGGCTTCGGGGGTTTGCTACATAAAGAAAAAACAAAGCAGTGGTACAAGGGGAACACTCACATAACATAACACTAGCAGCTACCAAGTGCATCTGCCCGGCAAACAGCGGAAGCCACTCCTTCTCCCACCTGGCAGCTAAGACCTGGAACACCCTCCCCCTGCACCTCAGAGCCTCACCATCGCTCCAGCAGTTCAGGAAGGACCTCAAGACATGGATGCTCAACCAATAGTAACAGGTAGCGTGATCCTGCAGCATGATCCCACAGCGCCACGAGACCCTCACGGGTGAAGCAGCAGCGCAATACAAATCCTGACTGATTGACTGATAAAAAAAAGACTGGATTATGGTCTGCCCAAAAATAAATAAATATTTGCATGCCATTCTCCCGCAGCAACAAGAGTGGCAAAAAAACAGGTTTTCAAAACAAAAAACACAGAGAGCGTGAGCTGCAAGGTAAACAACCACAAATAGAGCGTGTTGGTGAATGTCCCGCAGCAACATATCCACAAATTTAATTACAGGTGACATTTTGTTTCCTACCTTGGTATGATATGCTGGGCTGTCCAAGAGGAATGTTGATTTCATTGCCTCTGGATACATGCAGGCCTTGTAAAGGGCCTGGGAATGATATAACTTGTATTCTTCCACTTCTGGATGGATGTGAGTTAGCTGTTCGTAGCAGTCTGCCGCATTGACAAAGTCTTGCATCTGGTAATAGGAATAACCCAGAAGAGAAAGTCCTGCCCTAGACTTTAGAAAGCAAAGTGAAAAGGTTTCAAAAGTGAAAGGAGTACTAGTTAGTTCAAACTACTACGTGTAATTTATATCACAACAACAGGTCAGTGGAATTGAAAAGGATATCATAAGGATTTTTGAATCTTGGAGGATGGGACACATCAAAACAAGGTGAATATCCTATCTGCTGCATTCCAAATGCAATAGGCTATAAGTGACTTGCAATACGGCAAAGGACATCCTTTGTGTCTGAGTATCTGATCAGTCAGGCTCAAAATAAGGCCCTGAGTTTTCAATTTCATGTCCTCAACAATGGTAACACCAAGAGAATACATTGCTGTCAAACTGAGTGTTGATCATTTTTGTTACCAAAAAGGCAATACATTTAGTAATCTTGATCAAAACCAATTGATGAATCTACATACAGCTATTAATTCAAATCAATTTACAATGATCAAAACAAGTGACCAATTTGGGGCTTATATTGGGCCAGATGAAGCCATGGTTTTGCTGTCCTTCCTATAATTGATTTGGAATCACTTGGTGGAAAACATCACAGCTGTCCATACTTTCAGCATCCAGAATTCAATATGTGGTGAAAATGTTCTCTGTTTTATCACAAAATATCTGTGTTATATTAAGGATTAAGACAACATATTCAAAGCTGCTCTATTTTCAGGTAATACAAATTAAGGAGCAACAGTTGGTCTACGAGAACAATTTCATTTGATAGATGAGGCCATTCAAAGTTCCCCTTTGGACATGAAAATAACTTTTGGCACATTCCAATGACACAAATAGATGAAAAAATTACCCTTGGCTGTTTCTGCAGCTCATTACTGAGAATCTGTACAGCTTCTCCATATCTCGCATCCTTTATCTGGAAAACAAAACAGACAAAAATGCAAAAAAACATAAATGACAACTAAGTCTGTACTAGTAAGTAATAGACATCAAAAAAGCCTACCCACTTAGCACTGTGGGTTTGATTTGTTCTCCAGTTATAAACTACAACATTCATGAATCTGATACCACTGATGCACACCATCTCCAGATGATAAAGGAAGTGGCATCCCACGGATTCCTTACCTCTGCATACTCACACTGTTTGGTGATAAATCGCAACAACAGATCTCTGCAGAGGAATGACCACACAAACACGGGTTGAGCAAAAGAGTAATGAAACAAGATATATAAGAGCTCCCGCACCCGCCGGAACCCACTGAGCCACAACGCTCTTAGCCCGGACTAAAAATGGCAAAAAAAGGCAACTGTTTAGATTAAAATAATACATGAAGCACAGTATATTGTAGTACTTTCACCCTCCGGGGATCTAGCGCCCAGCAGGTCTACAAAATGTTCAGGGGGATCAACCTCCGTTCTTGGGAGCAGTTAAGTCGCTCATCCTCACCCAAGCCTGGGTGGCTGACAGAAGTGCCTCAATCTCTCAGGGCTCAAGGCACCTCACCTGCGGTGTTGTCTGATGGTCTGCCCTCAGAGTGAGCTGACGTTACTGACTCTATCAATGCCCTCGCCGCATCCCTCTCTGATCTCTGGCTCCCCACATTCAGTGTCCATTCTGCCTTACCACAGCCCTTGTTGATGAGCACAATGCATTCCTGCCTCTGTGCGTCTCCTTTCCACCGTACTTATTTGGTGTTGAGACCACCTGTGCTGGTATCTGGCCTTTCCACAGATGTCCAGCCAGTCCCACACCTCTGGTGTTGAGAAGAATTCGGAACGTCTATCGCATAGGACTTTGAGTTTTGTGGGAAAGAGCAGCATATAACTGAGACCCATTGCCTTGAGTTTTTGTTTGACTCCAAATGACTGGCGCAGGTGCTGCACCCGCTGCGTGCAGTCCAGAAAGATACAAATTGTCTGGTTCTCAACGATAGGACCCCCTGACGTACTGTCTGCAGGATAATGTCCCTATCCATATTATTGAGGATTCTGGCAATCACAGTCCTCGTTGGCCCATCAAGTGGGTGGAGTGGGCATCAAAGCCCTGTGGGCGCGCTCCACCACAAAGAGCGGGGAAAGGGCAGCTCCCAGCAGCACCCTACGGATCTACTGTTCCAGAAAATGTTCCAGGGTGGCTCCCTCAGGAAATCCCACAGAGCGCAGGTTACAACAATGGGAACGTCCTGACGCATTCCCCACCCGCATCTCCAGTTTTTGTGCCTGCGTCATGAGCGTGGCAACTGCAGGCCGGAGGGTAACCACCTCCTCTTGGAGCTTGTGCACCTGTTGATCTGTCGCCAAGGAGCGCTCTGCCACCATTCGGAGATCAGACCGAAATAGATTCATATCCATAGAGACTGTATACATTTTTGCCTGCACCTCCTCGCCTGAGGCTTCGATTGCCACCTACCTGCACCCCCGTAGGGCCCTGTAGTTCGTGGGGTTCATCATGGGGCCACCACCAGACCCGTGGCTGTATATTGATCCATTTTTGTTTGGGGAACACTAAGCGTGGTTCTGTCCTTGCCCATTTTCGGAGGAGCTTTCATGGCCAGCAAAGACCTAATTCGCAGGAAGTCACCACTAACCCCCGGGCCAGTCATCCACAGTGCAATCCGACCACTGGCAACTTCGTGCTCCAGGAGGCACCAATCCAGTTCCAAGGGCCTCACTGATTATTCCACACAGGTGTCCCATAGCACACCAAGCGGGTGGGGGATGTGGTGTGTCCACCCACACACTACTGACAGTTTCTCCTAGGCACTCAAACACTCCTTGCCCAGGAGTCCCACTCGCACTGTTTGTGTACTATGGCCACTAGATCCATTAAGGTTTTTTTTTCCAGAGCACACCGCCGGCCTCAGTCTCCCTGCTTTAGTGCACAAGGTGGCTCTTGCAAAGATCACAGTGGACACAAGAAAACGAGGTGGGGCCCTCAGGGAGCAGCACGATTCCAGCCAGTCTACTGCAGCTTGTCGCTCCACCTCAGTCCTTCTCGCAGCCCCATGCACACTCTATGTCTGTGCCCCTCAGGTGCCTCTGGCCTAAGGGTGTTGCTGTGCGACCTGCACACTCCCTCCTTCATGACAGATATGCCCAATGCAACAGTCAGGGGGTAAAGAAGAAGAGGGGTGTATTCACCGCCACCTCAAGTCATTATGCTCCGCGCCAGGTCACTAGTACTGGCCTCTGCCACGACGGTCAATGTTGGACACTACTCCGCGCCTGGTAGATCTTCTGGAGGGTGGAGGAGCAGAATTTGGCAGCGTTGCGGCAGGACGGCTAAGGATGATGCCATTGGGCAGGCAGCTCCCGCTTCATGCTGGCAGTCACCCATCTTGCTGGCCACGCCCCTAACACATGCAACATTATAAAATAAACAGTAATGAAACCAAATGCCGCTTTGCATATACCAACCTACCTCAGCATACCAGAAAACAATATCTGATATTTTAAACTGATTTTTCACTCACGTCGCCCAGAAAATCTCAAACTGACGCACAGCATCACTCTTTCACCATCAGCATTCTTCAAACTTCAGACATCAACATAATCCTCCGCATCCAGCAATACGAAAATATAAAGCTTTCTTCGTTCTCAAAATGAAAATCTGAATGGTCACAATATCCTCCAGGTAATCAACTGTCTGAGGAGAGGAGAGAGGGGGGGGTGTCTGTCTGTCTAGAGATTTTCTCGCTTCTCCAGGATGGCACCATGGACATCCTGGCAGTAACAGAAACCTGCCGAGTGGAAACCTCACCCCGGACGTTGTGGCTGCCCTTCCTGTGGAATACAATGGCCTATGGCACAACAGGCAGGAAAAGACAAGAGGAGGGGGCGTAGCCATATTTTACAACAAATGGCTAGCTATGGATAAACTGGCTGCAGAGAGCCTTGAAAGTGCGGAAATTGTGGGGGTACAAATCTGCTCCAAATCCTCCTGCATGGCACTTCTGGTGGTGTATCGCCCCCTCCAGTCGACCCCTAGGGTCAATGAGCTATTCACGGAACTTATCAGTGATTTTAAGCTCACGATACCAATGACTCCTGGTGGTGGGGGGGTTTAATTACCACTGGGACAAGGCAACCAGAGAGTTGCCTGCCAGGAAGCTATGACCACGATGGGGCTGCAACAACTGGTTGACTCTCCCACCCACAACAAGGGGCATACCCTCAACCTCATTTGGACCACCCAGCCACCAGCTAGCCTGACAGACATTAGTCCTTGTGCCTGGTCAGACCACTCGCAGATTAGGTGCTGGGTGCCGCTGGCTAGCCGACCAGCACAACCCTCCCCCGAAGTGGAGAGTGGTACGAGGTTGGAATAAAATCGAGGAAGGCAAGCTTGTGGATACGCTGCGTAGTATCCCACCTAAAAGACACGGGAAAGGGGACCTTGAACAGGAGAGTGAGGTCATAGATAAGGTAGCACCTGCCAAGAGGGAAAGAGTTAGAAACAAGGGCAAAAGGGCCCCCTGGTTCAATGAGGACCTGAGGGGAAGGAAGTAAACCCTTTACCAACATGAGAGGCTATGGCGCAAATCACACAATCCAGTTGCGCTCGCAAGCTACACAACCATGCTGGCCACATACAAAAAAGCCATCATGACTAGGAAGGCCGAATTTTATGAGGCGAGAATCACGAAGGCAGCTAATCAACAGAAAGAAACCTTCAGCATCCTGAAGGAACTTAGCCAGAAACTAGAGCAGAAATCCACTCCCAGTCCGGTAGATTGTAATCAGTTTCAGTCCTTCTTCCTCCACAAAGTCAGGGATATTTAAACTGTCATTCACAATACACCGACTAATCAGTGCCCCCTGGATCTGGATTTAGCCCCTCGCGCCCCCAGTAAGCAGCTCACCTCTCTCCCAAGACTGGACCACGACTCCTTGTCCCTGCTGATAGACCGTGTCAAGTCAGGCTCACCAGCGGACCCCTGCCCCCCAAGGGTGCTCCGAATGGCCCTACCTGGAATAGAGAGGGAGATCCTTGACCTGCTTAACCGATCTCTGGAGACGGGTTGTGTCCCTGCTAAGCTTAAGGAGGCCAGGGTCATCCCCCTATTGAAAAAAACAGGGGCAGATGCAGCCAATCTTAAGAACTATACGCCCATCTCCTAGCTACCCTTAATGGCGAAAGTAGTAGAACAACATGTTCTCAAAACACTGTCGCTCTTTATTGAGGAACAACAGCTACTCCAGGTACAGCAGGCAGGCTTTAGGGCCCACCACAGTACAGAGCTGGTGATGCTGTCAGTGCTAGACGAACTCAGACTCACAGCCGACAACAGGAAGCTTAGCGCCCTGGTTTTACTTGACCTATCAGCGGCGTTCGACGCGGCCAGTCATGCCCAACTTCTGACCCGGATCTCAGAATTGGGTATCCATGGGCTGGCACACCGATGGATTGCCTCCTTTCTGTCGGGTCGGTCTCAAAGGGTCCAAATGGGTGAGCTGGTGTCTAATATCAGCACACTCAGCTGCGTTGTCCCCCAGGGCTCAGAGCTGTCCGCTCTTCTCTTCAACATTTACCTCCAGCCGCTTGTGGCCAAGTTGGCCCGCATGGATTGCCAAGTGTTTAACTATGCGGACGATACTCAAATAAATCTTCAGATTGACAATTCTTCCCAGGCCCACGCATGTGCGCAAAACATACTTAGGTACACGGTTAACTGGATGACAGCCAATTCGCTTACAATCAATCCTGATAAAACCGAGGTCCTTGCCATTACTATAAAAAAAAAACTGGAATTACATGTTCTGGCCACAAGAGATTGCTACTTCCCCAAAACCAGCCCCGGTTGTTTAGAGCTTAGGCATCAAAATTGATGCCAAACTTTCCATGTCAAACCAGGTTTCCACCGTGGTTGGGACCTGTGTGGGCTTACAGAGACAACTGCGGAAACTAGCCCCACTCCTCTCATTTTCCACATTACAGATGGTCGTGTGGGCAATGAATGCGTCACGGCTGGATTACGGCTGGATTCTCCCCGAGAAACTGATCAGTATACTACAAGTGGCCATGAACGATGCAGCTAGGCTGATCTTCAAGCTCCCAAGACGGGTGCACGCTACCCCTTTATTTCAGCAGCTGTACTGGCTTCCCATTAAACAGAGAGCGAGGTTCAAAGGCCTCTGCATCGCCAGCAAAGCCAGTCATGGCCAGGCCCTGTATATATCAAGGAGCGCATAGGAAACTATGTCCCGGGACGAACCCTCTGGTCGTCCGAAGCAAAACAACATCTACAGGCAGCAGAGCCTTATCTGTATTGATCCCTCAAATATGGAATCAGCTACCTGAGAGCCTACGCAAGGAACCCACACTCCTTTCTTTCAGGAAAAGACTCAAGACACTTCTGTTCATGGAAGCTCTGGGCACAGCATAAGCCCCTCCGACTGTTGTACATGACTGTTGGCGGGGTTTAGCCACTCTCTTGCAGCACTAAGAGACCTGATGGTGATTATGCTCTCTATATATCTCAGTTAAAATAACATAACATTAATATAAAACCTCTTCACAGATTATCCAAAGGCTATATTATCTGCAAAGAAGGGGAGCTTCACCTCCAGGCTCCCCAGTAAAATAAATAGCCACTGATGAGCAATTCAAAATCACCTGCAACTCTTTGTACCTCTTCTTATTAAAAAGAAATGCTAATTAATTTTAACATCTATATGACCAACGTTTGATTTTGTGCTTCAGTAAAATTGCATAAAAAATAAAGGTAACCTCTAAAAATGCCAATCATTCCAGCTGGAGCAAGATAAACTAGTCAAACAGTCCCCACCTTCTCTCTTTCATGTATCACATAAACTAAAGCAAGGCAACTCTCATCAGAAGTCAACGTGACTCTAGTGCATGCAGGTGAATTTCCATCTAGCAAAAACCCATGGACCTTCCAGCTCATTAAATTATTTTCATTTACAGGCTATTCATAACCACACCAGTTTCATGTATGTTTTCCCTATTCAGCAAACACAAGGAGATGAAGGACAGAGCGCTGAAACTTTTCAGACACTCAGTCCAGTCACAGATCTGAGTTGAATCCATCACCGTTCTTGAGCTCACTTTGCCACCCCAGTTCAGGCTCAGCCATATGCAAATCAGTCTTGACCCTGTGCCTCATGGGAACAGTCCAGCCCGAACTGCAAAGCCAAGTCTTCCCTGGACCAAAAACAAGCATCCTGGGACCGTTTTCAGGGTAACACAATGTAAGAACGATGAAGGATTCAACCCAGATCTGTGACTGGGGATGAGTGTCTGAAAAGTTTCAGCTCTCCGTCCATCAACTCCTTGTTTTTGCTTTGTTTTTCCACTTCGTCAAGTGAAACCCACAAACCTGTCAGTATTTGAATAAATAGCTTTCTTATACTTGCTTTGATATTTTAATTGCTTGCCTTTAGCTTGTAAAATGTGCTTTTAGATGATTTTGCTAAAACAAAAAACTCAAACATTACAACACAAAAAAACTACACTTTTCACGTTCCAATCCCTACCCATTACATCCTTTATCCTTTCCCACACCATTCGGTTTCAGATTCTAACTAGACTCGTTGGCTTTGATGTAGTCCATGGACTTTGAAGATGTATGAACTATTTTAGTTTTTCAATTTACAGACTTATACAGTTCAGTGCAGATAGCTTAGCCATATCCAACACTCATTTCATAAACAAATCAACCAAAAGGGGGGCATTTCTTGTTACCCATAAGCATGCCATCATCTCACCTCTTCAAAAATTAGCCCCCGCAACTTGTATATTATCACCAACTAAAGGTCAATACCCACTTCGACACCACTCTAAGAGTCTCCAAAAACATTGTTTCCAGACAGATTCATACTCACGGTGATATCCACTGCATCCTAGCTTTACTAAATTCTGACTTCTACCAAAGAACGCTACAGGCAGCCCAGCTAAAATCTGGCACAGTTTTCTGAACACAGCTAGTGAAGGTGTAGAGTATGTGTGCTACTACATTTGGACCACAGTGCATAATTTTGCGCTCTAGACCACCAGATACTGCTTCCTCGTCTCTCAATAGCTGCAGACGTCTAAGACAACTCCATTTAATTGTTTGGTTCTTACCCATTACACCAATCTCATAAACTCATACTCGGAGAATGTCCATCAGTTACTTTCAGACTTTTTATGGAGCTGAGCATGACTTACCTACAGAACTGCCCCAAAATACGTCAACAACAACAATACAAGTGATCCTTCCAACTATCAGATAATATCCAAATGCCCCTCTCATTCAAATTAATTAAAAGATCCGCCTTCAGTCAAATATTGGCATTCACAGAAAGAAATAGCCTTTTTTCTCACTAACAAACCAAATTCCATCCTAGCCGTAGGACTGGTCACTCAAATAGAGCTGCAGCACTCACGTTTTCATACTTTGACCCCTTTGGTACTATTAATCCCCCTACTTTGTAAAGAGACTCTACAATATAGGATTAGAGATTACTATCGTGCACTGGGTTGTATCCTTCCTCCTTTCTTCTCTCCACCATTTCCCTCAACAGCAGGTGTCCCTCAGAGCTCAACCTTTTCTCCTGTTCTCTTTACTGTGTACCTTACCTACACCTTGTCCTTCATCTCCTCCTTTAACCTCAACTGCTACAACACTGCTGATGACATTCCGTGATGGGCAGGACTGTCCTCTCCAAAATGGCTGTGGTACTGCTGCAATTACAGCAGTTCACTAACCTCCCTCTCAAACTGCTGGTTACATTCTTTTGCACAGTAGACTAGCTGGTGCTGTCAAAGTTACGTTAGCCCACAGACAAAGGGAGGGCTGGGAGCCCCCGATTATAAGCACTAATACTTAGTGGCACAGCTGCAGTGGGCAAGTCACTGGTATGGTCATACTGTCAATTATCCGTACAAAAGCACAACACTGTAGATCTAGTCAATGTATATTTAAAAAAATGCAATAAAGAAATATTCTTACCAAACACTGCTTATAACATGTAAATCCTATTCAATGTTGGAACTACATTGTATCTCCACTCCTGTGCCAACAACTAATGCCTTCACTGAGATGACCTGTGGTTGCTATTCAGCCACCTCAATCTAAAGATGTCAAAAACTAAGATGCTGGAAATAATCAAACTATCACCCCTCAGCCATCTATTTACAAGAACTTGGTCCACCAATAAACCCTAAGCAAAAGTTAGCAACCTAGCACTGATTAAGCAGTCCCTCTCTTTTAAAGCAAGAAAATGAAGCTATCAAATTAAGTTTCTACATTATGTGACCCCTGTGTAATATTTTACCTTGCCTGGGTTTCCGTCAATGCATAAAACATTTGAGCCCTTCTTTAACTACTGCTAAAGGTACATAGAATACAGAATGCAGTTGAAAGGCAACTCATCAATCTAAACATCTGGGCTCAGAGCTGTCATATCTTTACCCTGTCTTCCTGTGGCTAGATGTATCATCTTCAAAGTAATGTGTATCGCACATCGAATCATCAAAGGCAGTGGACCATTCTTCGTTCAACATAAACGCCGCACCTCTAAGCAAGATTGCCACACTTTTATTTGGCCCCACTTTCCAAAAGTTTTTTACTGGCTCTTTATCTGTTTGGATAACAAAGCTCTAGAATACGTAATTTCAGAAAGCATTAAAAACTGGCCTATTTCCATTCACTTAACTGAACAATACAGACCAGTTGCAAAAATTGTATGCATGCCACGCACATGCACATTCATTTTCACACTTGCTACAACACTTTGTGCTTATGCACAGCTACCAGTTTGTTGAACCTTGAACTGAGCATATCTTCGATCTTCACACACCTCACCTACCACCGCAATAGGGGTCAAAGTGCCATCCATGTACTCCAAAAGGGCACTATAAACCCAGTGTAAATAGTACCGCTTTGCAGCATAGTGTGGTATAAGGGTTATGTACATTACAGTAATACAAAAGATTTAAATAAAATAACTCATATGTCATTCATTGATACTTTATATCCGCTATGCTGTTGTGAGCAAGTAATATTCCACTACCACTGCGACTATTTTATTGAAGATGGTATAGAGCAGGCTCAATTGTCTAGAGATGCGGGAAGGAACATTTTGCTTTTGGCATGTGTCTTGAGAGGAGGACACGTTGGCCAAGCCTGGGTTCCATCGGTCTCCCAGGCATTTACAAGACATCAGATTTTGCCAACCCTAGAACTGTTATGCTGAAGGGTGACTCACTAAAAAATTTGCTTTTAATTATTTATATGTTTTTGCGAATTAAATAAAACGCGTCATCATTTGCGTATTTGTTTGAAGAATTCTTTTTTCTGCATTTGTGTGTATCGTTTTACGGTTCAAATTATCGACAATGCTTAGGTCGGGGTCCCCAGCTAGCAATAATGACTCAGTGGAGAGTCCCCGGACTCCAATAAGGATTCAGTGGGGGTCCCCGGGTTCCATCAATGATTAAGTGGATGTCCCCAGAAGCCAAAAGGTTGAGATCCACTGTTGCATGCTGAATAAAGGGAAAAGAGTAAACAAGCACGTCTGTTGCCTCTTGGCCTCAAAGCAGATGCTGATGTGGGGTGGCGCAAGTGCTGCTTCCCCGATTTTCTCATGTTTAAATGAGAATAGCAGCAGATTCTGCTATTCTCAGTTGAAGTTAATAAGCAGTAAAGAGGCTTGCCAGGCGTAATCCTCTGCTGCAAGGTGTGAAACTATCTACCGGTAAATGAATTATTGAATTGCCTCCCCCTTGGCTTCTCTTACCAGTCTGTAGATAGTTGCCGTATATTCGCCATCCTTTATCTGCATGTTGGCCATGGCCGGGCACAGACTTCACCAGTGGTGAGAAGAGCTTCATTCGCTGCAGGCGCCCACAGATCCGTCCGTCACCAAGGAAACATTCAAGGAGCTTCTTGGGCTCGCTTGACAACCAACCGGAAGTAAATGTCCGGTCTGTCACAACACTCTGAAACAGCGGCCACAGTGGTAGTATATTGACTTGCCTAACAAAATGCTTTGGAGGAGCGAGTCGTGGTAAACTATTAGGTAGCGCATAAGAAAATGATATCTTAAAATATATCGAATGCCCTTTTAAGCAAGAGAGAATTCTAATGTTCAGCTTACATTTTAAACTCACATCCTTACTCTCTACCAATTAAAGAAAGTGCCCTAAAGAATTGTACTGAATACAGAAGTTGTGTGACTGATGACAAACGCCATTGACCGCCTTCTTTAACAGTACGTTTAAATGTTACCTTTAGTTTTTCGAGTTTACGTTACGTTAATGATACTGTCGATATGCTCCAAGATGGCGGGTCTCTATACCTGCAAAAAGACTGGGCTACTTCAAAATCTATCACTTCCCGTATAGGTAGATAGGGCGGCCATCTTGAAAATGCATAATTACCGCCTATCAAATTGCACTATCACGGGCAATTTACCAGCGTTTTATTACTTTTTGATTCATCTGAATGAATATGTTATTTTCTATCCAATTGAAATTGGTACATTATTGTTTTAGTAGTATTGTGCAAATGCGGCTCTAGCTTTTTTATTAACTAAATTTAAAACGTAGTTACTACCTTCTCAAAATGTGCGGCTCGCGGGCTTCGTTGATCAGGAAATATCTTTAGGAAATTAAGTACAATGCTGTAAATTAAAAAAAATATGCGTGAGTTTACAAACTGTGGAAGTATTAAGCGGTTGGCTGGTCCTAGAACTGTCAGAATGCCCATAGCGGGTGCCTCAAATATATTTTAACACGCCAGTTCCGTTCGCTACGGAAATTGGTGCTTTAGCTTTTTTTGTGAATTTCCTTTATGGGGTCCTTCGTGTTGTTGCCCTACTATAAATGTTGTCACAGTCTTTCCTGCTGCGATAGGTTCACACGTCAGGAGGGCTTCCATCCCCGTTGCCATGGAAATAAAAGGGGGCGATGGACTCTTTCATAGACATAGAAGACATGATGCAGGGCGTCTGCGTAAACTCGTTCACTTCTTTTGCACTGGTCCGAAGCTTCACAGCGGATCTCCCTGGGCGACAGAATGGAGAAAGTGCACCGTTACTTTGTTGCAGGGTTGCCACGAATCATCGCCTGCTGTGTGAGTATTTGAATAGCCCAAATCAGGGACTTGTGACTACATGTTGTTTAAAGCAATACAGAGATCTACGTGTAATTTGGATTTGTTGGACATATTTTTATAATTTTTTTCAAACCTGCCTGTTCTAGTCACTGGAAGACTGTACAAAACTGAATAGTTTTGTGGGATTATTCTTTATCCTGCAAGCAAACGGTTCTACAGAAACTCTACCCCAAGATTGGAAAATATTGTATTTGTGTGTGTTTTGCATTAGTTCTGTAAATCTGAAGCAATACTGATAGTTTGCAAGAAAGTGTTAAAAGCGGGTCTTATATGAATACTTAATTAAAATAATGTAAACGACTATCCAGAGCTCTTTGCAGTACTTTAGCGTGCAGCAGCGCCCATCGCTTTTCTTCAGAAAAGTTATGCCTTGATTACTTACTGGTAATCTTCATTACACAGCCACACTCTTCAATTCCCAGTCCTTAACCTTAAAGTTTACCCTCTCGAACACAGGTGTCCAATAACCAGATAGATTAAAAACCTTTACTCCATCCACACTGAAGGTTCCTGAGAGCGTGCAGCTGCGGAGGTCATTGGGACCGATTACCCCTCTGAAAACTGATAAAAGCTGTGACCTTGGGGTAAAAAATGAAATATACAGAAGCATCTCCGTTTAATAATGGGTTGTTGATTGGCTCTCACATTATAGTGGAACTCACAGCTCCTTTGAGCGTCCATTGTAATGCTTGTCGCACACCTCTGTGCTCTGGACTAAGCCTTCTCCAGTTGTTTTGGTGAGGATCTCGAATCTCTTGTTCGGTTACCCCATGGCAGTCATCACCATTGTGTGCATAATGTATTTCTGTCATGACATCCTCCAGATTAACCTCCCCATACAGATGTTATGATGTTACCGTTCCTTCCAGAACAGCAGAGTTCTATACTTTTTAACACTGTGTATTTACGGTCTTTGCAGGTGACAGCTGTGTTACCTTGAGTTGCACCAGCTTTAGCACCTAAAGTGGGGGTAGTCCCTGAGCCCCATGGCCTGGTAAAACTTCCCTCTAAAAAGTGAATTAGCTTCAATTTTAGGTCAAGCCTATCGTTGCAGCGCATGCGCTGCTCGCTCTGCAAGACATATTGTAGTAGGGACAGATGTGGAAGTGGCGTGGAAGCCCCGCCCATATTTTTCATTGGCTGGTGGCATTGTCTTTGGTTAATCGTGGCTTCCGTTTCATAATGAGGCTTCTTAGTCCCTCCTTGTTACCGCCCTGTCTCCTTTTATGGCCGCCCATCCGGACTGGATCTTTTACTTGCAGCGTTACACGGTCTCCTTCATAGGTCGGTTAGCACTATGTTTTTTCAATCAGTCTGCTTTCGTTGCCATCCACTCTCATTGCCTCGTTTTCTCTCTCTCTCTGCTGTTCTGTTTCTGCGCACCTGCCATCTTCTCCCCAAGTGAATACTTTTCAGGGACTGTCTCTTGCGCCTCTTCCCTGTCTCACTGATGGCGGGCTGACATCTCACTTCAGGGGGAGAACTGCGTGCCACCCTGTGAGAGCTCTTTTATGCATGTTTGAATCTTAAGACTGGTTCAGTGTTTTACCGTTCACCCTATGTATATTTCATACTTCCTTCTATTGCACTTCAAATGAAATAACAGTACTGAAACTTCAAGAGCAATTGTCTTAATGTCCAACACCAGTGACAGAGAGTGTATAAACATTGGTGTGCTTTAAAGACGCCGGCGTCAGGGTTGAGCCTTCTTTCAAAGCTGCCAATCCCTGCTTCTACCAAGAGGTGTCTTGTAAAATGTGGTATAAACGGGCATCAGCTTTATCATCAGGTGCAGCAAGATATTTCAAGCACCCTCATGTTTCACAGCCACTACTCTACTTTTTAAAGACAAAAGACTCTAGGCACTGGTTTCGTGACAGCTCCGTGGGCCCTTGCAGGCCGGAAATCAAAGAAGCGGAAATAATGTTAATGTTAATAATTATTTATAAAGCGCACATACACCGGGTGGTTTCATGGCTCTATAAAGGCTCAGAATTTATCAGTAGACCGCTTTAATTATAGGCTTGCGCAAATAGCCACGTTTTAAGGGATTTTCTAAATTGCAATACCTCGGTGCAGGAGCGGATCTCCAGCGGAAAAGTGTTCCACTGTCTTGGGGCAAGAGTGGTGAATCTGCAGCCGCCCTGTTGAACTCGTTCGAATATGGGGATGGTAAGAAGTGAGAGGTGAGAAGAGTGAAGGTTCCTGGAGGGAGTGTGCCTAGATATTAAGGTGTTAATACATTTGGGGTTGTTGACATGCAAGGATTTCAAAATGAGGCATCCCACCTTAAAGACACAATGCTGAGGGATTGGAAGCCAGTGAAGTTTCCTTAGCAAAGGGGTGGCAGACTGCCACCTAGGTTGATGAAGGATCAATCTGGCCACCTAATTTTGGGCCATCTGCAACTGTTTGAGCAAATATTTGCAAAAACAACAGTTGATGGACAGAATGCAGAACAATGTCATACATTCACCCCAGTAAAGAGATCTGGGCCTAAATCCATCGTTTTTTTGCACTCCACACCACCCCAGTTCAGACATGGCCATATGCAAATCAGCCTTGACCCTGTGCCTCATGGGAACAGTCCAGCCCGAACTGCCAAGCCTTGTCTTTCCTGGACCGGAATCAAGCATCCTAGGACCGGTTACTGGCTATCAGCCGTTTTCAGCCAGGATAGCTTGACTCCAGTGGTGTGGAGAGCATGGGACTCACGTCTGAGCATACCCATCCCACTCGGGGTGACAAATGCAAAAACAACAGTTGATGGACAGAATGCAGAACAATGTCATACATTCACCCCAGTACAGAGATCTGGGCCTAAATCTATCGTTTTTTTGCACTCCACACCACCCCAGTTCAGACATGGCCATATGCAAATCAGCCTTGACCCTGTGCCTCATGGGAACAGTCCAGCTCGAACTGCCAAGCCATGTCTTTCCTAGACCGGAATCAAGCATCCTAGGACCAGTTTCTGGCTATCCGCCGTCTTCAGCTTGGCAGTTCGGGCTGTACTGTTCCCATGAGGCACAGGGTCAGACTGATTTGCAGATGGCCATGTCTGAACTGGGGTGGCTGAGTGGGCTAAAGAACGGTGATGGATTAAACCCAGATCTGTTGACTGGGTGCGAGTGTTTGATTGGTTCAGATGCTCCGTCCATCACCACCCCCTTTTGTACCGCTGAGCAAATATATAGGCATGCCCAAGTATACCGAATTGGCATAGTCCAGAAGGGACAAAACAGTGGTGACCATCACTTGGATCAAGGCTTCCTGTGTGAGGAACCGATGTATCTTTTTGATTTTTCTCAATTGAAAGAAACATTTAGAAATGACCGTGCCATAAGGGAATGGAAAGTCACCAAATAAGGGAATGGAAAGTCGGTAGAAGGAAACCGCGTTAAGGGTCTCTTAAATGCAAGTTATTTAAGTGTGGCAGGGCCCCATTTTAACTCATGCACGGTGGCCTGGGGAGGCATGGGACAGCTGTAAAGAGCTCTGGACATGCTTGTTCATAGTAATGTAGCGCTAACTACTGTTGCAGGAGAGAAAATATTACTCGTTTTTTAAAAATTATTATTAGATGGTAAAGCTAAAAAGATAGCCTATGTATACCTCCGTTGTCCCCCACAGTAGGGAATGTGAGATAAACATGCCATACGCCTTTCATTTGTGGAGGACTTTAATGTGCTGTATGACCATTTTCCTCTTTCACGCCACGCTTCTTCCTGTTTTACCCTGCATGGCATCTCTGATCCCCTATTAATACTGATGCTGCTACCACGGTCTATCACTCCTTCATGATACAGAGGCAGCTCAAACCTGGTGTAGCACAAAATGGTGGGAGGAAGATAATGAGGTTGCACGAGGACACATGGAGGATTTGCAATTGTTTTATTTTACAGATTCATTACTCAGATATTTGCTCTATTCCATATATACCCCCATACAGTACAAGGTGCAAAGAGGAGATGGGAGGCTGAACAACTTAATCACATCTAAAACAGGCTAAGAGGGTGTAGTAAGAAATCCTAGAGAAGGAGTGTGTGACAGAAAGGGAGAAAGGTCCAAAGTTCTTTTTCCAAGATGCCCACTGATTCAAACTCTCCAATTTTCTCAAAGAGATATTGGAAAAAGTGGACACTACAATAGTGGGGTGAAGTGTGACCGTTTTCTTTTGAGGGGGGGGTAACGGTTCGGGGAAATAGAGGAAAGGTGTTCATCACAAAGGTGCTTGCCCAGAGCAATCTCGAACATCTCTTTACTCACCTTGAAAATAATGTGCTCCAGATAAAAGTGAACTAGAAGGAGAGGCCTTGTTGAACTCTGTGGACAGCGTGAGTTGAAGTCCCAAACAATCCCACTATAAACACAAAAAACATCTAACCCAACACACTACATTGTACTTCTCCTAAAAGGCTTAGAGTGGATTTGAAACAGCCAAGTAATTAAGAGTAATATTACACCATGCATCACAATCCTCCTTCTGATGCCCTTCCCATTATAAATGTGTGGAGAGCCCTCATTGGTTTATTACCACTTGAGACCTTTGTACTATCTTGTTAAAGCAAGCATTAGGAATATAGCTTTATATCGCCCCTTTCTAGGTCGAGCCTGGGCAGCGTGCGCTGCTCTGCGAGGCATGCTGTATTCGAGTATGAGCTTGAAGCTCCGCCCATTTTTTCTATTGACTTGTGTCATTGTCCTTTGTGGATGCTGGCTTCTGATTCGTTAATAGGCGTGTTAGTCCCTCTTTAGTACCACCTTGTCTTAATTTGTAACCTCCCATGAGGACTGGCCTTTTTACTTCTGTTGTTACACGGTATGCCTTATTTTGTCTGTAAGCCCTATTTTCTTCATTAGAGTTTCTCCTACAGCAGGCACGACATGCTTTCCTGCAACATTCAGCGCACCATGCCCGCTTTCACTTTCCAAACAGCCCTGGACAATGGAGGCCGCTTCTTTGAAGTGAAATAGGTTTTGCATTTACAAGAGTTTGAGCTATTGGCACTGTCAATGACAATGCGGTTTATTTATGTGTTAATTATCAAAATAGATGAATAAAAGGCATTGTCATTTACAATGCCAATAGCTTAAACTCTCACAAACGCAAACCTATTGCATTGCAAATGCTTGTTGGATTGTGCACCCAAAAGCTCCTTACTAACATGTTAATACCGTGATCTGGACTGAGACGAGAGGGTCGAAAGCTGCAAAATAAGTGAAGCTCATTTATGGAGCCTGAGAAAGACATGATGGCTAATGGAGACAGCTGCAAATAGAGTGGGAGGGCACAGAAAGCAGGAGAGAAAAATAAGATAATTAAATAAAAGATTTTAAGTCGTAAACCGGAAAAGATAAAGGGTAAAAGGTGGTGAAAAATGGTGAAAGAAAAATCTAAAAGGAAGGAATGAAACATAGAAAGAAGGAAGGGTGAAAGGTTACATGAAAGGAAGACAGGAAAGGTGAAAAGGAGGCATGAATGAATGTATGGATGAATGGCTGTAAGGAACAATGAAACAATATATGAAACAATGCAATGACCACTGGTTGGATGGATGGAATGGTGGAAGTATGGATGAATGGGTACAAGGATGGACGGATGGATGGAATGGTGAGAGAATGAATGAAAATGTGAAGAGATCGAAGGGTGAAAGAGCATGCAAAAAAGGATGTGGATAATGGATTGGGAGGGTGAATGTAAAGGTGAATGGGCCATTCTAGAATGGGTCGGACTTATACTCTGTGTCATTAGCGGTCCAGTTCTAAGTAGGGGGCATTTTCCGGCTACTCACTTGAGTCACACGACTGTGCCTTTCCTGTTTGTTAAGATTAGCAGGCGTGTCGTAAATGTAATTTCCGAGTTCCCACCTAGATATCGATCTTGCAAGCATGAAGTCGCCACCTGGAAGCCAGAGATAAGAGCACTCCACCATCTGTTTATTTTGTCATTATTGTTTTACTTGCTTTCAATGTACGACAGGAATGGAGTCTGTGAAGTATGACGAAGGCTGGTTGGGACCCTCTTCAGGACCGCTCTTTAGCAGAGTGGCCGGCGAGCATTTGAATCAAGGGATGCAGTGTACTGTTACTCTCAGAGAAAACAGACACAACTTAGTTTCAATTCTATTGCCTGTTCCTCTTCTATTTCATTTTTTTAGTGTTGTTTGAAGTATTTCTCTTCGCAATTGGTTTGCTGTAATATGGTGCGATGCATTGATGTCTTATGCACAGGCTTGTCAGATGTCTTTGAAACTTCCTTCTTTGGAAAGGGCAGCAATTGTACAACTTTACCTCCTGAGGGATCCCAGGTTGATTAAGATCTTCCCAAGTGTATTTATCACGGCTTCAGTAGTGGTGGTGATAGCCAGGTCTACCTCTGGATGCATCTTGATTTTTTAATTAGGACAAATCATTTTCACTCTAAAGGCATGCAGCATGCTCTCAGCATTCTACCTAACACATACGAGCACTGAAGACGTCCTAAATGGACGAAACGAGTTGGATGTAGCTAATATGGGATTTTAAATATTTAAGGCGAAGACTGAAAAATAAAGAATGCATCATGCTATACAATCTGAACGATTTCGTATTCTTCATATGCAGGGATAAAGGTTATATATTATGTGATATTAGATTGATTCAAACTGACGTTACGGATAATGAGAAATGTTTGATTGATTTAAGTGCTGGGTAATTGTGTATTGATTATGGTCATAGTTATGTTCAAATTAAAACCAAAAGGCTTGCTATATTATTAAACTAGCAGCCCGCCCGACCTTGTCCGGGAGCTTTCAGGCTTCCCCCTACCCTGCCCTGACATTGCTCTGCTCCTCACCGTTGCCTCGCCTGCCCTGTCCCCCGCCTGGCCCGACACCCGCCTGCCCCTCCCTACAGCTCTGCTCCTCACCGTTACCTCGCCTGCCCCGACCCCCGCCTGCCCCGACATTGCTCTGCTCCTCACCGTTGCCTCGCCTGCCCTGTCCCCCGCCTGGGCCGACACCTGCCTGCCCCTACATTGTCCCCGAGCCTTACTTCAGCCGTCGGTCCGGTCCTCGCCGCTCTGCTCCTCACCGCCTGTCCGCCGCCGCTCCTCCCCCGTGCCATGTCCGCCTCTCCGCGGCTGGTACCTCCGCTGTTCCTGATGTCACCGCTCCTCCCCCGCGCCATGTCCACCGCTCCTCGGACGCCTCTCTGACGCCGCTCCTGACGTGACCACACACGTCGCGGCCGGCGCTACGTAGGACGGACTACTTTTTAAAAAATATTAAATTTTTAAATAAGGTTTATTTTTTTCATGTATATAGCCTATAACCATCTACACACCCTGCCGATTTCAACGGTGTATCGGGTGTGTAGATTGGCACTGTGGTTCGCGAGTTTACCCGCCTCAAAGCCTGAAAGTTACTACTTTATTATAGTAGTATAGATATGGTTAAAAGGCAGTCGGCCTCTCAATTTACATAGTGAACAATTTGACAAAGTCAGTAGACTACAACAATGACTGTGATTTGCCTCATGTTATCCATTTGGCCCATACAATGGGCGTTGCTAGTTTTTACGATTGGAGCTTGCTGGCGTGCAAATTGTTACATATTACCTCACCAATAATGGGAGTATACTACGTTTACATGGATCGTGGCCACTGTAGTATTTCTCAGGGTATGTAAGGAGGAATCTCTATTTGAAATCTTGTAAATATTTGTTATTTTTATTATAGTATTAAAGAACTATTCCATTTTAAAGAAATGCATTGGTCGAACATTGATTTATTGAGTGTTAATGCTGTGTGTTGAAGTGTTCTAAGTTTCTATGCCCTCTATCCCACTGCACCTTCCTAAGTCAGTCCTACACTGGTCTGCCAAGTGAACCTTAGAGACAAGAGCTAAAGGAGACACTGTGTTCTTAGTTTTAGGGTCTGGGTTATAGAGGCCCCAACTCACTGGTGGTAAAATATGCCCAGTGAAACAACTGGCTATTAACTTATGACCTTCTTAAATACAGTGGGAAGGTGTTTTACTTTGTGGACTGACTGACAAAAGCAATTGCAAGAGGCTTTACATTATGAATCCTCTGTCAAATACAATATATATTGTGACCACCATAGAAAGTGCTTTACATTTTGAACAATCACCATAGAAAGTGCTTTACATTTTGAACAGGGCGACAAATAAAATATGAAGGGTTTTTACAAGGTAAACTCTTTTATAAATGAAATCAATTGATCAAGCGTTTGTAAAGCGCACAGTGTCACCCCAGGGACTATCAGGGCGCTGTGCCTCTGTCAAAGAGCCACGTCTTGAGTCTCTTACTGAAGTCTGCCAATGAGGAGGCTGTACGGAGCTGGAGGGGAAGTTCGTTCCAGGTCTTGGCAGTGATGTAGGAAAAAGAGTGGCTACAGCTGGGGCTGCGACGGATGCAGGGCATGGGTGTGAGGGAGAGTGAGGAGGAGCGCATGTGTCGAGGGTTGGTGAGAGCTCAGTCGATGGTTGATGTATGTAGGTCCTAGGTTGTGGCGGGCTTTGTAAACGTGTGAGGATCTTGAACTAACATCTCTAATGCATGGGAAGCCCGTGGAGGTTAATTTGGGGAGGTCCAGGATGAGTCTGGCTGCGGCGTTCTGTATGGTCTGGAGTCTTCTGAGGAGCTGGGTGGGGATACCAGTGTAGAGGGCGTTGCAGTAGTCGAGGTGACTGTTGATGAGGGCCTGAGTAATGGTCTTTCTGGTGTTGGTTGGAATCCATCTGAAGATTCTGCAGAGCATGCAAAGTGTGTGGAAGCGGGAGGAGGTAACTGTGTTGACTTGTTTCATGGTCAGTTGTCTGAGTATGATGCTGAGGTTGCGTGCATGGTTGGTCTGTGTGGGTCTGAGTTCTGCATGCCACCAGCTGTGGTCCCATGCAGGGGTGTTCTTCCAAAAGCTCAGTACTTCAGTTTTGTTGGAGGCAGTTGTCACTCATCTATTTGGTTCCCTTGGTCTTGGCGTTGCAGAAGTTGGTTTTGGCATGTAGCCGTCCTCTGTGAGTGAGAGGATCAGTTGAGTGTCATCTGTGTAGGAGATTATGCTGAGTCCGTGGGATCTGACGACATCTGCAAGGGTGGTCACGTAGATGTTGAACAGGTTGGGACTGAGGGATGATCCTTGAGGTGCGCCGCACAAGATGTCTTTGGGTGCGGAGGTGAAGGCAGGCAATCAAATGCTCTGTGTGCATCCTGTGAGGAAGGAGGCGACCCGCTTGAGGGAGTCTTGCTGTATCCCTATGTTGTGGAGTCTTTTGATGAGGGTGTTGTGGGAGACTGTATCGAACACTACGGAGAGGTTGAGGAGGGTCAAGGCCACTGTTTCTCTTCAGTTGATGAGTGATCTGAAGTCATCGGTGGCAGCAATCCGCTTATTCTCAGTGCTGTGTTTTGCCCAGAATACTGATTGTGAGGCATCCAGTAGGTGGTTTTGTTCTGGAATTCAGTGAGCTGCTGGTTGATTGCCTTCTCGAGTACTTTAGCTGGGTAGGGGAGCAGAGGGATCGGTTGATAATTTTTTGATCGCTGGGGTTGGCCGAGGCTTTCTTTAGGAGGGGTCTGACCTCTGCGTGTTTCCATCTGTCTGGGAAGGTTATTATTTGAAAAGTTTTATATAGCGTGAACAAGACCCGCTAGGGTATCAGAGTGCTGTACATTGAAACATAGCAAACAAGATGATGGATGGAGTGCGGAAACATTTCCACCACTCACCCCCAGTCACAGATCTGGGTTTAATCCATCGTTCTTTTGCTCACTATACCACTCCAGTTTAGACCAAGTCAAATGCTAATCAATCTTGACCATGTTCATCATGGGAATAGTCCAGCCCGAACTGCCAAGCCAGGTCCTCTCTGGACCAGAAACGAGCATCCTGGGGCCGGTTTCAGGGTATTACCCCTCTTCGGCTAGGCTAGCTTGAATCCAATGGCACAGCGAGCAAGGGACCCACGTCTGGGCATACCCTTGGCCAATCAATCAATCAATCAGGGATTTATATAGTGCACTACTCACCTGTGAGGGTCTCAAGGCGCTGTGGGGCAAGGGGGTCGTGCAGCTCAGGTTCAGTCAAAAAGGCAGGTCTTGAGGTTTTTCCTGAAGGTGTGGAGGGTGGGGGAAGAGTCTGATGTTGACGAGGAGTTCATTCCAGGCATTGGCTGTGACGTAGGAGAAAGCTTTTCCGCCTTCTCTGGTTCGGCGAATGCGGGAGGGGGGGTCACTGAGAGGGCAAGGTCGGCGGAACAGAGGTTCCTCTTGGGTACGTGGAAGGAGACTCTCATGTTGAGGTATTTGGGTCCGATGTTGTGGAGGGATCAGTAGGTGTGAGTTAGCAGTTTGAAGGTTACTCTCTTCTCGACGGGGAGCCAGTGGAGGTCTTGTAGGTGTTGGGTCATGTGTTTGTGCCGTGGGGTTCCAAGGACGAGTCTGGCTGCGGTGTTCTGGATGGTTTGGAGCTTGTGAAGGAGGGTTCTGTTGATTCCAGCGTAGAGGGCATTGATGTAGTCAAGTCTACTGGTTATGAGAGCGTGGGTGACAGTTCTTTTGCATTCGAGGGGGGGGATCCATTTGAAGGTCTTGCGGAGGATCCCGAGGCAGCTGAAGCTGGTGAAGGTGACTGATTTGATCTGGCGGGTCATGGTGAGGGAGTAGTCAAGGATGATGCCGAGGTTCCATGTGTGGTCTGTCGGGGAGGGCGGGCTACTGAGGGTGGAGGGCCATCAGGTGTTGTCCCAGGCGGAGGTGGAGGGGCCGAGGATGAGGACCTCGGTCTTCCCTGAGTTGAGCTTCAGGCAACTGCTTTTCATCCAGGCAGCGATGTCCCTCATTCCTTGCTGGAAGCAGAGTCTGGTGTCTTCGGGGTTCTTGGTGAGAAATAGGATGCGCTGGGTATAGTCAGCGTATGATATTATGCTGAGCCCGTGCTGTCTGACGATGGAGGCGAGGGGGGCCATGCAGATGTTGAAAAGCGTGGGGCTGAGTGATGATCCTTGGGGTACTCCGCAGTTGATCTCTGTGGGTTCAGAGAGAAACGGAGGGAGTCTGATCCTCTGGGTTCTGCCAGAGAGAAACGATCGTATCCAGGAGAGGGCAGTTCCACGTATCTCAGTGTTGTGGAGTCTGGCAGTGAGGGTGTGATGTGAGACGGTGTCAAAAGCTGCGGAGAGGTCTAGTAGGATGAGGGCTGAAGGACTGGACTTTTAAGAACCAGCGGTGCCAGGGAACAACACCTGAAACCTTCGTAGGATACCTGTTCGGCGCACAAGTGACAGAGACACGGGACACTTCCTTCGGCGTCAAAGATCAGCGTTTATTACTGCAGGGATGCAAAAGTCATGGGAAGTACAACAGAGTGTAGGTTCCAAGAGTCTGCTTCAAATTGCAAATGTGGATCGCTCCTTTTATACACATTTTCAGCATTCAATAACGTAACGAAAAAAAGGTTACAACTCAGTTCCCACAATAAACTTAAAAGGGCTTCATTCATGGTGTCGGAAACCCGGAACATAATCACAGTAACATTTGTCGGTTCCCAACTGTAAAAGCACATTATCCTGCTGCTATGCACATTCCACTCTAGTTGTAAAAGGACGAGAGTAAGAGACAGGAACAGGTGCAAGGAAGTCAGACAACAGAAGAAGAAGGAGTGTGGAGGTAATATCGGAAGCGCAATCCCAGGATCAAAGGATTCGAGCCGAGCGCATGCGAAGCTGAAACAATAGGCCAACGTGGGAAGATTACCCAGCTGCGGAGCCATCTGTCTCTGCCGTGTCATCCCCCAGTCTTGGGAATCACAGGGTCATGAGGCGGACATTTGCCTGTTCGCTGACTACGTGAGGGCAAGAAACAAAATGGATGCCGTATCTAAAATGGAACCCGAGGGTTCAAATGAAGAACCTGTAAATAAGACGAACCCTTCTAAGTAGCGTAGCGAAAATGCGTACACCTATTAATCTCGTCATTTACGGTTCATAGATACCACACTCGCTAGCATCGTAACGGTTCTCATTGGTCCTCAGACGCTCCTTTTGCCCTCATGTAGGCAAGCACTAGTCGGAATCATAATCAATGTCGATATTCATCAGATCATTCAAGTGTTGCTGGAACATCATCTTATTCATCAATGTCTCGCCGGTAACAGATGGCCTTCTTATACACGTTGTAGCACAAAGGCCACATAAGGCAGGACCACACTGCACACAAAGACAACACGTGAACAGAAACGTCACAACAACCCCTATAATCATCAGAATTTTCCAACCCCAAGTTGACATCAGACCCCAACACCATCCTAGAAGCGTCCAATCTCCCTCGTCCACGTGTATGGACTCTGAGATTTTATGCAACTTCGAGATGGCTTGATAAACCGTTGGAGCGTTATCAGGTATGAAAATGCAGCAGCTCGAATGGATGACCTTACACACACCACCTCTGTCTGCTAGTACTACGTCTAGAACCATACGGTTCTGTAGCGTCATAAGCCTATCCGCTTGAAGCTCCGCTGTCAGATTACCAAGGGCGCTGGCAGTTATGTTAGCAGTTGCTTCCACTACACGAGTTAACTGTCTCAGATTCCTGCTATTCACCATAGGGCCCCAAAACGGTAGGAAACCCTTAAAGAAATCTCCTGCTTCTTGACCGGCAGTATCTTCTTTACTAATGACACCTCTCACAACTCTAGTTTTGTGATAATCTGAGGCAACAGTGAAAGTCGGAGGCAAAAGATTCGCGATATAGCAGGTACCCGAGAAGTCATGAGGTAACCACGTATATGCGCGATCATAACATACAAAATAGGTACCCTTGGCAGTCAGAAAGACAGGGGAAGAGAGCATTGGTAAAACGTAAGTATCAACACAAGCACTCTTCCCAAGCTGAGCTCTCGGATTGCGACCAAGACCTTGCAGACAGAAATGACCGAGATGAGGTACGATCCAGATTGGAGATGAGCTTTTAAACTGCCTATCATTCACTGATGTACTATCCATCATTAGGAGAGATAGAACATCTGGGCGTGGGGGCGGTGTAGCGATTATAGTCAACAATAAGCTGCACTGCACCACTTTTGCGGTAGATAACATCCAGAACACCGAGGCGCTGGGTTTCACTCTTCATTTGTCTCCTCATTATGCTTGTACCGGTATTTTGGTATATCGCACCCCTGGTCCTTTAGGCTCTTTTCTGGACGAGCTACAGGTTGCTCTTTCAGTTCCATGCCTCAAATCTAAACATTGTTTATTTTTGGGCGATTTGAATATACACATGGACGAGGCTGCAAACCCCGATACGACGAAACTTATGGAGGTTACGGCAACATTAGGACTCACTCCTTTCATTCATGATCCCACACACAATAAGGGTCATACTTTGGACCAAGTATTCTCCACTGTTTTGATCAACGTACTCGTTCCTCAACCCGTATTATGGTCGGACCATTCTCTAATCACTTTTAGTCTTTCAAGTGTCTCTTCTTCCAGATTGAACCCCGTTAGCTCTGCCAAACGTTTGTTTAGGCCTTTTCATCTGCTATCTAGTGATACGTTAATCCAGGTTTTGGCTCGTTCACCTTGCACTTTGTCCGGTGATGTGGAAATTGACCTACCCCTTTATACGGAGTGGCTCACAGCCATACTGGCGGATCTCGTGCCTGAGAAAGTCGTCAAACCTGGAATGAAACGTTCTTCTGCTCCTTGGTTTTCATCTAAGCTTAGAGAAGTACGTCAAAATTGCAAGAGAGCCGAAAGAACTTGGAGGAAAGACTATAACCCTCGTGAGAGAGAAAAATTTAAAGATTTGACCAAATCCTATCATAGGATGATTTGGAGCGAAAAAAAATCTTATCTTGAACGGCGGATAGACGAATCGGATAATTCCTGTAAGGAGATTTTTAAAATTGTTAGAGACTTCACTTCCCCATCCTTAGCCACCTCTGTGCAGTGTCATTCAGAATCTTGGCTGAATGAACTTGCACATTATTTTGTTGAGAAAATAACCACTATTCAAGCCGACCTTGCCATTCACTCCAACCAGCCTCGGGCTGTGGATCCTGATGCTATTTCTTTTGCAATTCCCACTCTCTGGGAATTCCCGCAGCTAAGCCTTGCTGCTTCATTAGATCACTTGACAGGCTTGAAATCGGGCTCTCCTCTTGATCCTTGCCCGGTCTCGTGTCTTAACAAAATAGCCTTTGTGCTAAATAGTCCCATTAATTCCATTCTAAACTCCTCATTGTCTTCTGGCATTGTGCCACAGGCCTGGAAGAGCGCTTGTATTATTCCTTTAATAAAAAAACCAACTTTGGATCCCATCATACATGCCAACTATAGGCCTATTTCTCTCCTCCCTGCTCTGGCAAAGGTGGCGGAAAGACATGTGCACCGATCCATCTCCGATTTTATCGAGACTAACAACTTATTGCACAGTACTCAATCTGGGTTTCGTGCGAATTATAGCACAGAGACCGCATTACTGGAAGTCACCACCGCCATTAGAGAGGTCTTAGACTCGGGAGGAAAGGCCATGTTGGTTATGTTAGACTTGTCGGCGGCGTTCGACACCGTTCCCCATGACACTCTCCTAATTCGACTCTGGGATTGTGGTCTTAGGGGGACGGTGTGGAAATGGCTCAAATCATTTCTAGCCAACCGTCGACAAACGATCTGGGCGCCACCTCACTCCGCAGCTATGTCAGCCCTGGAAGTGGGGGTCCCTCAGGGGTCTATTCTTAGTCCCCTGCTTTTTAACATCTTTATGGCCCCCCTTGCAGAGGTTGCGGAGTTGTTCGGCGCCCAGATCGTGTCTTACGCTGATGACACCCAGCTCTTGTTCACTCAGAATAAGAACGAGGTGTTTGATGGGACCCGTATCAGAGGCTGCTTAGAAGCAGTCTTTGATTGGTTCAAGAGACACGGCCTGAAATGCAACTCCGACAAATCGGAGCTGCTCTTTTTCGGGTGTGTCTCTGAACCAAACTGGAAAAACTGGTGGCCTCAGGATCTTTTTCCTCCCGCCAATGCCAGTACCAAGGCTAAAAATCTTGGTATCATTGTTGACAATGAGTTGACTTTTGGACCTCAAATAGCCTGTCTTGCAGGGAAGTGCTTTGGTATCCTGCGGATGCTCAGAAAATTCCTCCCTTTGATTTCTGTGAATCATCGAAGGGTTATTGTCCAGGCACTGGTAGGGTCGCGCCTGGACTATGTTAATGCCCTTTATTTAGGTCTTCCTAAATATCTTGTAAGGAGACTCCAGGTTGTGCAAAACTCAGCTGCTCGGGCCATTTACGGTCTACCTAGACGAGCTAGTGCTTCAGATCTGCTGAAGGAATTGCATTGGCTTCCTATAGCCAAAAGGGTGCTGTTCAAAAGCCTGACTCTTACCTATAAGGCCCTCCATGACTTGGGCCCTAGGTATATCAGAAAGCGCCTTGCTTTGTACCAACCGAGCAGAGCTCTTCGCTCCGCCTCCTTGTCTAAAATGCTCGTTCCATCCATCAAACGAGCCAGACAAGGGGGGCGTTCGTTTCATTACCTGGCCCCACGTGCTTGGAACGAACTTCCAATTGCTCTTAGACAGGCCCCTAGTCTGTTGTCTTTTAGAAAGGCATTAAAAACATGGCTTTTTATTTAGGAATTGTGATGTCTTTATTCTCAGTTATGTTTCCTTTCCAATAAAGGTCCTCTTCGCCAAAGCGCCGGGACACTCCATTGCGAGTAGCCGTTGCGCTATAGAAGAGCCAATTAACATAACATAACATAACATAACATAACATACTCGACCTCACTCAGATCCTTATAGGCTCGCACCTCTTCCTCTGGGATAAGTGTTGCGTCAAAAATATCTCTATTTAAATCTGCAATTGCTATCGCCAAAGACTTGTGGTACGGGCCAGGACCAAGGTCTGCAGAGCGAGGCTCTCGATGGGGGTAGGAATCTAGTGCACTACGGAACATGGTCTGGAATGCTCGAGCTGACCCCTGGGGGCTATAAGGAAGAACAAAATACGGAATACCCTTATCCATGGTATGTGGCATTAACCCACATACCCAACAATTGGTAGTGTTCATCACCAACTGATGCTGATGTAGAAGTTGAACAAAAGAATTTTTCATAAATTCCGCACGTCTGACCTGTTCATGTTGGGGCAGAAGATGAAAGGAATGTGGGGACATAGTGGAAACAGAATTTAAATCATGAGAAGGAGGAGTAGGTAAAGTAGAAGGCAGCAATGATTGAAAACCAAAATATACTCCACCCACCAGCAGCATAGAAACAGTTAGGAACAACATAAAAACCTGTAACAAAAAACATTTTTTTCGGAATGTCTTGTGCAATTTGGATCTTTGCGCCACCATTTTCTCAAATTCAAATTCAAATTCAAAGATAGCTTTATTCGGTATTTAACAGATACCATATAAGCAAGCATTACAAAATACAATTAAAACACCCACATTAAACATTTAAGTACAAAAATTCCTATTCATTGCACTGGTCATTCAATTTAGTCTAGTATTAAAAGTTATAAAAAGTTTTCTAAAAACATTTGGTACAAAAATTAATTCATTAACTTGATAGGAGGTTGAGGTAAATATGACATATTTATGTATTATGTGGTGTTATTAGGCACAGAATAATACTCCTACAAACCCTCAGCCTTCTACTCACTTCTCATAGACCCTCTACATCTTATAATGAACGACAAGAATTTTATCATCACTATAATAGTAAGCTCATCTTGGAGCAAGTACAATCTATGGAGGGCTGCTTTGCAACTTCTCACACCCCACAGCTTTAGTAGTGGCAACAGGTGTTTTTTTCTCCCCCAGTGATAATACTTGCAGAATAGGATGCAATGTATATTAGTCTGGGTAGCTACTCCATCACACGGGCATTTTATCAATTTCATAGACCAGTCATTTGGGACAGGGAACGTTATTAATCTGAAGAAAGAATCTGTCCTCAAACGTGCTAAAAGCATTCTGTGATAACAGGAGAAATTTGGGTCCAAGTAAGGATGAAGACCATGATCATGGAGTATCTGACGATGGGCTATAATAGTGGACTTATTCCCATCCAGATAATATCTCCTCTCCTCCAGTAGACCAAGACATGTCTCTTATAATGCTTTTTTTGAGATTTGGGCACATGAGGTTGGGTCTAAAAAGAATTCTGGTTGGCCGATGGAGTTCAGAAATTTTTTGACATATGCCAGCCATGGCTGTTTAACGCCATTCACTTGCTGCAGACAATCTTGAATTATTTCCCTATTAAAGGTCGTGTCCTCGCATGTCCAGATCTTGTGCCACAGCATGACTGGGGCTATCTTTATCATATCGCTAATATGTGATCTGTCCAGTTCGTTGTGGCAGATTGTAATAGATGTGGAACGCGGGACTCCTAGGAGATACCTCAGGAAAGCATTCTCCACCCTTTGGATTTCAGAGCTATCTGCAAGTCCCCAGATCCCCGCCCCATAGACAGCTGTAGATACACATTTTGCTGCGTAAATCTTAAGTAGTGTGTCTACCGGTTTCCCGCCAAGTTTTTTTGGCAAATTGCTTAAGCGCCCCTATTGCGCGGGCAAAAGCCAGATTTCGGGAGGTAATCGCTGCAGACCATGTCCCTCTATTGCTGAAAATAATCCCCAAATAAGAAAAAGTTTTGGTCATTGCTATCTTTGAATCGTTAACATAGGTTTTGCAGTCAGGTACTTTTTTTCTGGTGGTGCATGACATCGTAAAAGTTTTCCCCACGTTTATTATTAGGCCTCTAGAGCTCATAAAGGTTGCGAATCCCGTTAGTGCCTTTTGGAGACCCCGCTGAGTGCGGGCCATAATCACCGCATCATCAGCGTATAACAGTAGTGGGACTACGAGTCCATTTATCTTTGGGTAATCAACCTCCAGATTGTTCATAGAAACTGCTACCTCGTTTATGTACAAATTAAATAAAAACGGTGCGAGAATGCAACCCTGGCGGACACCCTTTGCTATTGGAAATTTTCTGGTTTGCTCGCCATTTTTGCCAAATCTCACCGTAGCACCTGCGTCTCTGTACAATTCCTGGATGAATCTTAAAATGTTTTTATCTATCCCCATTTTGGTCAGGGTTTTCCACAAGATTCCATGGTCCAAACCATCGAATGCCGAGGTTAAGTCGACGAATGTTAGGAACAGGTTCCCTTTTTTTGATCCAATGTATTTGTTTATTATGAGGGACAGGTTTAAGCCCTGCTCTATAGTTCCCACGCCCGACTTAAAACCGTATTGGAATTTTGATAGTATCCCATTGCTCTTGGACCAGGTTTGTAGTTTGGTTAACAACACCCTGCCTGCTACCTTCATTAAATTATCTAACAGGGAAATGGGGCGATAACATTTTGGGTCTTGTCTATCCCCTTTTTTAAATATTGGGATGACTATGGCTTCTTTCCATGTGTTGGGAAAGCCTAGTTTGGTGTAAGCATTGAGGACATTTGCTAGTAAGGGGGCCCAGAGGTCTACGTTCCCTTTAAACAGATCAATGGGGACTCCATCAGGCCCCGGGGCCTTTAAACTTGCGCTCTGGGCGATCGCTTGTTCCAGGTCTGTAGGGGTGAACATTACATTTAGTGTAAAATGTCCCTGTGACTGTGAGGGAAGCTCTCTCCCCGCGTCCGTCTCCTCTTGTGGGATCAAATCAAGTGATTCTTTCTTATAGAGGGAGGTAAAATGATTGACCCAAACGTCTTCCGATATGCCTATTTCCATGGAGTCTACCTTCCTATCCTGAAAGAAGGGGGCATTAATTTCTTTCCAGAAAGACGTGTTGTCCCTTAATGCGCTTGCCTTTATCAAAGCTTCCCAAGCTGCGTTTTTAAGTTCTTTCTTCCTAGTTAGGAGGATCAGCTTATAAGCTTTTCTGGCCTCCTTGACTTGTCCGCTATCCCTAGGTACTGTTTTTAGGGCCTGTAAGAGTGCTTTGTGTGCATTAGTACAGGCTCGATTAAACCAGCCATGTATTCTTGTTTCATCCCCTGCCTTTATTTTTTTAATTAGCTTCGTATTTATTGTAGCTTTAATCTCATCATATGCCTGTACAATTTGCTCGGGGTTGGTACTTAGTTCCAAACAGGTAGTAAATTGTCTAGAATCTTTCTGTAGTAAATCTTTAAAAAAATTTGTGGGTTCAATTTTTGCCCATTTAATGGCATAGCCATTTTTCCTGGCCAACGCCACTGAACGACCATGCAGTGTATTCGTGGTACTTATTTTTTGGGTATCAGGTTTCCCTAATTTGAGGGAAGTACTGATGGGAAAATGGTCGCTTATTGCTAAGCCCTCAGTGTCAAAACCCCCCACCCAGCCTTGATTCCTGTTTGAGACTAGGATAAAGTCGATTATAGTGCCTGCCCCATGACCAAAAAAAGTTGTTTGAAACGCTACGGGTGGCTGACAGAGTTCATTGATAAAGGCCAAATCCCATTCATGCATGAATTGGTTCAACAAATTTCCCCCTAAGGAATGGTCAAAATGCGTAGTGGGGTCCCCTTTTAAATCAAAGATGCCACAGTTTTTTGTCTGACTATAGGGACATAGGTGGCAGTTAAAATCCCCTGCTATGAGTAAGCAGTCTGCCGCCTGGCCGCCTCTCTTTAGCAGTGAATCCAGTTCCGCTATTAAAATTTTAACCTCAACTTTTGGCACGTTATTATAGAGGTTTATCAGAAAAAAGGATCGCCCATTTGATTTGATGAACAGGCCTTGTAATGAGCTCCCTACTCCTGTTTTTGGCCCACTTGCCTCATATATATTCTGTTCTAAGTTACAGAAGTTAGAAGTAAAGATGCACAGTCCCCCAGAGCCTCTGCCTCGGTTACCCTGGATCGAAGGAACGTAGAAAGTGCTAAAACCCTCAATATGGGTCTCAACTGGGTCCCAGCACTCCTGTAGGCAGATTATGTCCTGCCTCTCCATAAAAGTTAGGAATGACTGGTCCCGCGCTTTTTTCGCGAGCCCCGCAATGTTCCATGATGTTATTTTTAGCGAACATTTCCCCTCATCGGTTGGACGGGGTTCTTCCTGCCTAATTAGCGAGACAATGCCCACGAACGGGGCTTCAATCTCGTTATCAATTTGGGTCTTGGTCCTGTCTACTTTGCTCAAGTATGGGATTGTGTTGCTAATTTCAGTTGTGGGCCCTAGACCTCTCTCCCTCCGTGGGATACTGGGTTTTTCTATTAACTGCTGTCCTAACCAGTTTCCACCCCCCGTGTCTTCCACTGATGTAATCTCTGTTGTCGCGGGATTTGTGTTTTTTACCTGGGGAGGGACATCATAGGTCTTTAATTGGGCGACATTGGCTTCTAATACCCCTGTGATGACCTTTATTGGTCAATCGACCATGTCTAAGCAGTCGTATCTGTTCCTTGTGGGAAACCCCCCCCAATAGTCAAAATTTGGGTTGCCTCTACTATGGTGCCAGGGGCGGGAATCCCAGCCTCTGTTCCAGCATTTATTGGTGTTCCTATTTCTGCTTCTATTGGTGTACCCCACCTGTGTCCAAGGCCAGTCTTGGACGTCATCCCAACCAGTTGTATTCTCGTAGTTGGGAGTATTTAACGGTGGGTAGAAGAAGGAAAGACGCTGTACGTCCACCCCCCCCTTTTTTCGAGCGCTGGCCAAGAAGAAATATAGTCAACCATGGCAGGGTCGTCACAATTGACTATAACACAATCACCCTGTAGGCTTTTTTTCGTGTCCCCAATCCAAAACACTCTTTTAACTGAGTTAATTCTGCTAAGGTGCGATGGCTGTATAGGTCTATTTTGGCTAAGCCATTGCAGAACTTTATTTCTCAGTGACCACGGGGGCTCTTCCGAGCCCTCTGGCAGTTCTGAGACCCCTGTTAAGACAACAGTGAACGGGGTAGCCTCAGGTGGAAGGTGGTACGGCCGCCTGAATCTAGAACCCGACCTCTGTTTCCCCTGAGTTTGAAGAGGCTGGGTTTTTTGTGATTTATGTAAGGTCTCCTTTAGATTGGCTAACTGAGTATTTAAGGCCACTAGGGCTGGGGTGGGTTGTACGTTATCACTGGTGGTAACGGGTTGGCCCTTCCCCTCTACAGTTTGGGGTTTGGGGGTGTTTTGTGGGTTTTGTTTGACGCTTTTAGTAGTCTGGGTGTTTCCTTCTTTGTCTTGCCCACGGGGCTTTGGGCACACAGCTGGTAAAGTGGGTGGTTGAGTTGGTTTAGCCGGTTCAGCCGGTTTACTTGGCTGTTTATTTTTCCCCTCCCCCATATCTTGGGTACTCAGTGACTTCTGGGTGAATACAGCAGTATTTAGTTTAGCAAGTTGTTTTTCAATTATCCTTATACTTTTCTCCAGGGGTTTCAGATGGTATTTTAACAATTCCCCCATGCTATTTGTAAGAAAGTCATGTAGTGTCACACATGTGGTGCATGGTTTTTGTATACCACCTACTGCACCTAGTGTAACTAGGTTCCCCATTAGCATGCTATTCTGTGGGGGCGTGTTAATAATCACACTATTGGTTTGTGGTGGGGTTTGCAGCATTACGATGTTGTTACTATACTTATTCAGGTTACAGGGGTTCACACCGTTTGGTGGAGCTGATGGAAGCTCATGTGGATTCAACCCCTTGTTTAACTTCTTAGGTATGGCACCCTCCCTATCCCCCATGGAGTTGGGTTCTAAAACCATTTCGTGATTGTGTAGGAGTTGTAAATCTGGTGTTTTTTCCAGATCCTCCACAGAATCAGAATCTGAACCTAGTGATAACTGTGTTGCTGACAGGTCCACAGTGTTTGGAACTGTGTGAACTAATACACTTGCTTGATTCAACAGGGGTATCATTGGGCCCTTTTGCATTGGGGTTTGTGCTGAGGCCAACGGGCCCATTGATGATCTTTTCCTGGCCATCTCCAGTTCATGAGACACCCGTCGATCTATTATTTGAATGGTATTATCAATGACGGCATTGGCCTTATTTAGGAATAGGTCAATGGGTCCAGTTATATCATTAGTTTTATCTACCTTTTTACTTCTGGTGACTCTAGTCATGATCGTACGCTAAACTTCTCGTTCTTAAGGGACAAGAAGATAAGGCACGAACAGACAGGTCTCACTGTAGGCTTTTAACTGTGATAATAATAAAACCCCACAATTTTTAACAGAAAAAGTCTACAGATGACTCGGGGAGAAAATGCAAATACCGTGGCCCAGTCCAGTCTCTCACAGTCTGGAACGGGCTGAAACGGGCCCGCCCTTGGCCCGGGCTTCGCCTCGCGCTTCTCCTCGCGCGCGTCCCGCGTTGCGTGTAATGCGCTCCAATTTATGGGGAGGTTGGTACAAGGGGGCGTTACCGCCGGGGGAAGAGGCACCAGGTGTTGGAAGCAAAGGCTTCTGGGCCTCGCAGTCCCCCGGTGCAGGCAGCCAATGGAGATGGGGTCAAGCGCTTGCTGGGAGCTGACAGCCTCCGTCGAGCACAGGAGAGCTCCCACCAGCAGCGCGACCTCGATGGAAACAGGACACAGGCAAAAAGAGTCCACACGAAAAGCGCTCCTCGCTTCTGGTGCTGCAGACGCTCCCTCGCAGGCAGTAGTGAGTTTGTGAGTGGCACCCGCGAAGCGGGTGTCACGAAAAGTTAAAGGCCGCAGGTAGGGGGCGTTACCGCCGGGGGAAGAGGCACCAGGTGTTGGAAGCAAAGGCTTCTGGGCCTCGCAGTCCCCCGGTGCAGGCAGCCAATGGAGATGGGGTCAAGCGCTTGCTGGGAGCTGACAGCCTCCGTCGAGGACAGGAGAGCTCCCACCAGCAGCGCGACCTCGATGGAAACAGGACACAGGCAAAAAGAGTCCACACGAAAAGCGCTCCTCGCTTCTGGTGCTGCAGACGCTCCCTCGCAGGCAGTAGTGAGTTTGTGAGTGGCACCCGCGAAGCGGGTGTCACGAAAAGTTAAAGGCCGCAGGTAGGGGGCGTTACCGCCGGGGGAAGAGGCACCAGGTGTTGGAAGCAAAGGCTTCTGGGCCTCGCAGTCCCCCGGTGCAGGCAGCCAATGGAGATGGGGTCAAGCGCTTGCTGGGAGCTGACAGCCTCCGTCGAGGACAGGAGAGCTCCCACCAGCAGCGCGACCTCGATGGAAACAGGACACAGGCAAAAAGAGTCCACACGAAAAGCGCTCCTCGCTTCTGGTGCTGCAGACGCTCCCTCGCAGGCAGTAGTGAGTTTGTGAGTGGCCGCCACCAGCAGCATAGAAACAGTTAGGAACAACATAAAAACCTGTAACAAAAAACATTTTTTTCGGAATGTCTTGTGCAATTTGGATCTTTGCGCCACCATTTTCTCAATTTCCAACAGCTTAGAAGACTTCATCTTCTAAAAACCGTCCGTGACGTTCTTGACGCACTTCGTTCTGAGTAGCGATTATCAATCCCCAGGAGTTCCCAGAAATCGACAAAAGTAATCGACCTAGTGTCAGATACCTGCTAAACAGGAGGAAGTACCCGCACGGCCCTACGGTTAACCCAGATGAAAAGGTTTTTAATCAAGAGTTCATTGAATTCAATATACGCCTCCTAGCTGTAAGGAAAAAGGTACACAATATATATACATATATATATGTAATGTCCACAATTTTTATGGCAGCAATAGAGGTGATGTAGATTCAAAAAAATAAAAAAAACAGAATTTATTAGTCTGTTAGCGCGGTCGAAGAAAGTATCGACTTCTTCCGGGGCGAGTCTGCTCTTCAAACAGTGGATCAGACGGCAAAAGAGTGTTCGATTGTCCACGCAATTGTTCAGAACTTGAATTCTCCAATGCTGCTGAAAAAGGGTTAACTCCTGAGTTAACTCCTGATGGTTCAACAGGGGTGTCGGGTCTTACTGTGTTATCTCCTACAAGCTGCGCGTCACTCAACGGCACGTAACTTAGAGGGACGGAAGTTTCAGACGAGCCGAATCCTTTTCTGATCCAACTATCTGCTGGCAATGGGAGCGGAACTTTCTTGGTGTGGGTGGCATGCACCCAATGTTTTCTCCCTTCCAGCCGAACCGCAGTCCTCGTTGCCAGCAACACCTGGTAAGGTCCCACGAACCTTGGCTCAAGATTTCGTTTTCGTCCAAAGTTGTGGGTAAGAACCCAATCACCTGGTTGGAGCCGATGACCAGGACCCTCTGTTTGTGCCGGTAGAGCCTCAAAGAACTGTTGATGAATCAAACTCAATTTAGCAGTCAGATCATAGAGATAGTCAATTAACATTGGATATTCAAGTCTGTCAAATTCTTTAGGCCTCGGAACTCTCCAAATGTTCGCAGGACGGCCGAACACAATCTCATATGGGCTGAGCCCTACTCGAGAGTGCACAGTCGCCCTGGTCGATAAGAGAGCTAAAGGCAAAGCGTCGGGCCATGATAGACCAGTCGTTGCCTGGATTTTGGCAAGTTTCAGTTTCAGAGTGCCATTATATCTTTCCACTAAACCCGCAGACTGAGGATGATTAGCACTATGAAACTTCTGATTTATGCCAAGACCACGACATACACTCTTCATTACACTTCCCACAAACTCACTTCCGTTATCTGACCATACAATCCGCGGCATTCCATACCGGGGGAAATATTCTTTGAGTAGAACCTTTGCTGTGGACAGGGCAGTATTATCCTTTAGAGGGTAAGCCTCAATCCATCTGGAGAACGCACAAACTACAACCAAGACGAACTTCAAATTATTGCATCCCTCCATGTGGATAAAGTCTAACTGAATAATTTCAAAGGGACATGTGGGAGGAGCAAAATGACCACGTGGAGTGGGGGTGCCCTTGCCAGGATTATACATCAAACATACCATGCAATTTTTAACCACTCTCTCCGCACATTTAGTAATTCCATCATTCTTCCATACGGGCGACAGCAACTTACATATGCCTTTCGTATTAATGTGTGATGTACCATGAGCCATAGTAACAACAGCAAGCACGTATGCATCTGGTAACATCCATCTCTGCTTTTCCGACAAATCAACCCAACATCCATTCTCGTCTAACTTTCCCGTACTTTCTTTCCACTGAGTCTTTTCCATCTCAGTAGCTTCATTCTGTATCTTCTTCACACTCTCAACTGTGTCCTCACACATACTAGTCTCCGCTGGCCATCTTACTGAACTCGCAACGTACATTCGATTTGTCAGATCTCTAGCCGTCTCCTTCGCGATCTCATCCGCAAACGCATTACCGCGACCAACATCATCCGTCACCTTCGGATGCGCACTACATTTGATTATTGCCACCTCTTTAGGCAATGTGAGTGCGTCCAAAAGGTCATTCACAAGCTGTCCGTGCTGAATCTTCGTACCATGCGACGTCAAAAATCCTCTTTCTCTCCACAATCGACCAAAACTATGCGCCACACCAAAAGCATACTGGCTGTCTGTAAACACATTCACCCGTTTCCCTCTGGACAACACACACGCTCTCGTCAAGGCATTCAACTCAGCCGCTTGGGCCGAATTCTGACTCAATCTCGCAGATTCCACAACCGTACTCAATGTTACTACAGCATACGCAGTCGTCACATCACCATTTGGTAACTTAAAACATGAACCATCCACATACAAAGTACCATCGGGATCTACCAATGGAGTGTTTTTCAGGTCAATACGACCCTTCGTCTCCTCTTCAGTTCTCAAATAGCAATCATGTGGTGTTACATCACTTAGTTCCATGTCGATCGGCAACAACGTTGCTGGATTCAACACATTACACCGTTTTATCCGTATGTGACTTGCCAATAACGTCAACTCATATCCAGACAACCTTGCGCTCGTCAAATGTTGAGTTTTCGTTCGGTTCAAGAGAGTGTCGACTGCATGCGGGACCATCACCGTGAGCATATTATCCATGACCAGACCTGCGGACTGTCGAATGGACGCCGCAGCTGCCGCTGTTGCTCTCAAACAACTCGGCAAAGCTCTAGCTACTGGGTCTAAGGTCGAAGAAAAATATGCGCATGGACGCTGTTTGTCGCCAAATTGTTGTGTCAGAACACTCAACGCACAACCGTCCCTCTCGTGAACATAAAGTGTGAACGGCTTATTGTAATCAGGAGTACCCAACACAGGAGCCGAACACAACGCATCACGCAATTATTTCTGACACTCTTCAGTCCATGGCAAAGGAGATGAAACATCCTTGCACGTAAGGGCTATCAATGGTTTCGCCGACAATGAAAAATTTGGAATCCATTGTCTGCAGTATGACGTAATACCTAGAAAGGCACGTACATCTCTCTGAGTCTTTGGCACAGTCATTCGAGCAATCGCTGCAATTCTCTCTGGGGTCAACCTTCTCCCATCCTTTGACAGTAAGTGACCTAAGTAGGTTACTTCTTGACAACAATATTGTAGCTTAGAAGGTGACACCTTGTGATGTAAGTCACATAGGTGCTGCAACAATGATACTGTAGCGGTTTTGCAAATAGCCTCTGTATCAGCTGCCACTAATAGGTCGTCAACGTATTGAACTAAGGCTGCGCCTGTCGGCAACACAAATGCATCAAGCTGACTTTTAAGTGCTTGGCTATAGATCGATGGACTCTCACAGTAGCCCTGTGGTGCGCGTTTAAATCTAAAACTGCGACCACCCAGTGAAAATCCGAATAGGTCTCTGCTTTCCTCAGCGATCGGAATACTAAAGAAAGCATTCTTTAGATCGATTACCGTGAACCAGGAGGCAGAAGCCGGAATCAGGGTCAACAAAGCCGTGATGTCAGGCACCACAGGAAACTGGGGAATCACGATTTTATTTACTTCTCGTAAATCAATTACAAAGCGGTACACAGGAGGTTTAGTTGGATCTGTGCGTTTCAAAATCGGTAACACAGGACTATTACACACATTGCCTCGAGTTTCTTCAATGACATCCTTTTCGATCAGGTCATAAATGATCGCTAATAGTGCTCGCTCACCATCAAAAGAGATACGATACTGTGGTATACGTGGGAAACGCACATTCGATTTCAACTGAACCACATAAGGTGGGATGTTCAATAAGCCTACATCATTGGGACCCGTAGCCCATAACGACGCAGGAAGGGAACTCCATTCCGGTGGGAACTTATCAATTGATAAGTACATAGGAGAGATCGCTCTCTGACCTAATGTAAGCTCCACTCCCGCAGGAGAGCAGTACAAAGTCGCATATAACCGTTTTAACAAATCCAAGCCCAAAAGATTCTCACCACAACCAGTAGATAAAATCAATGGGGCCTCTAGCTCATGAGGACCAATCGTAAGGGACAAAGGGCTAGAGACAGGATTGCTAACGGGGGCGCCAGAGAATCCAATGGAAACATTTGTTAAGCCGGACAAAGGTGCGCCAGGGAGTTTCGAATGCATGATGGAACTTTTCGTCGCACCAGTGTCTAACAGAAAAGGCTCAACTACGCCAGATGTAGCAACTGCGACGTAAGGCCCACTCTGATCAACCGGAACTGATACTACTCCCTCTCTCTGTCGGTGGCTGTCCTAGTAGTGGTTACCTGCATCAATCTCATGTTCGACGTAATAATCGTCCACATGATACTGTGCTGATTTATCGGACCTCACATTTCGTTGATCAAAATAATTATTCGCGTCTGATGGGGTATGAGGGCGCTCATGATTTTGGTTTTGAGGGGCACCGCGGCCTCTACCTCGGGGTGCTTGTTGAGGACCCCCACGACCCCCTCGTGCCGACACACCGTTAAGCCGGTCACGCAAAGCTGGACAATCATATTTTATATGGCCCTTTCTTCTACAATATGCACACTGATTATACCCAAGCATAGACCTAAAGTCGGAGAAGTCAGATCGGGACTGCATCCTGGAAGATTGTAATTGTGGTTGATATTGCTGTTGCGAATCATTTTGATTTGAACGTGGAGGATACGCTTGCTGTAACAAAACCTTCGTTTTAAGCTCCTTCGTTTTCTTGTCTGAACGATCACTTTCTTCCTTTTCCCTATTCTCATAGTATTGAGCTGTCGCTAATATTTGAGCAGTAGTTGAAACCGCCCAAGCACTTTCTGAATTTTTCAATTCGTTGCGTAGCTCAGGCAACAAATTCAATAAAAATGTATCAACAAATAACCGTTGGCCTCCCTCGGTGCCCATATCCTGACCACTATGATCGACAAATGCCTCTTCGAATCTGGTAAAGAAATCGGAGACACTCTCGTCCTTCTTTTGCTTACAAGCTGCTAATTTATCCCAATTTACCTTCATCGCTGGCATGAGCGTTTTCATAAGTGTAATAATTTTCTGAGGCAGATCCGTAATTAACTGCTCAGGCTTAGCCCCACCAACTTGTCGTCCATCTGCCGCTACTAGTGTAGCCCAGTCACCACCCAACTCAACTAAATGATTCTCTTGGCGAATTTTCGCCCAAATCGGTTGTGGTACGACATTGCCAAACAGCATGTCGATGTCCGCAAGATTCATAATAGTAGCGTCTACCAGTTGAGACAACTCCTTATAATAACCTGCCGGATTCTTGCGTGGATCAGGTAAAGATTGTTTCACCTGCAAAACTTCTGATCGCTTCCATGGGAGGTGTATCCAAACTCTCTGAAAGTATGGCAGAATCACAGGATTAGCTTGCGGATCACCTGGCATGTATACTGGCGGAACCTCTCTCATAGGATACTGACCAGAGTTCGTTTTCTGAGTATCGGAATCGTCATCAAACGACACTCGAGAAAACACTGTGTACCGTAAGGCTAATAATCGCTCTAATGCACGTCGTACATCTCCACCTACAATCATGCCGTTCGAAAATTGACTCTGAAGTTCAGTCATATCGGGCGGTACATTATCTGAATCATCCTTATACCATTCTTCTCTCAAAAAGTTACACATTTCTTCAAACACAAATCTCTGAGTGGGCTCATTAAACTGAGAAAACGTATCAAAGACCACGCGCGGCGGGTAGTTGGCAGGGTGTCTTATCCATCTACGCGCCATAGTTACCAACGTGGCACTCTCCCTTCCACCAGGGATTTGACTGCGCCTCTGAGGAGTTTCAGAGACATCGGATCGAAATAACGATCCAGAAAGTGGGGAGTAAACAGTATTAGGGATACGATTACGAACAGAAGGATAAAAAAGAACAGGAGCAACAACATTAGAAGTGAACGTAGGGACAGCAGAGGTAGCCGGGACGGCTGAGGTCACAGGAACAATTGACTGAGGAGGTACAGGCAAAGGAGCAGTAGGAATAGGACCAGGTGGTAGGACAAACGCAGGACCAACAACAGGCTGACCAGCAGCAGCTGGAACTACAGGAGAAACTACAGGAGGAACTACAGGGGCTGTAGCACCCTGTGCATAAGGAGGTGGCGATTTCATCAAATACGCTAACAGAGGATCCTCCTTCGAGTCCTCTTCTGTCTTATCAAGACTAGTTGATAATACCGGATAACATTTGTCTATCCTCATGTGATGTAGTCTAGTAGAAACTTCTATTTCTTTTTCTTCTTTACCTCGCTGACATTGTTGTACAACTTGCATTATCGGGACGATACCTTCTTTACGATTCCTTTTAAGCTGTTTGATTTCTTTCTGCTTGGCCTCTTTACGCCATAACCGAAGGGAATCAAACATAGCTGGCCTAGCTTTCTTCTTAAATAATTTAGCTTCTAGATTATCTAAAATCTCCATTTCAAAACTTCCGTGTGGTGGCCAACTAAGGACACCATCCTTTCTCGTATAACTGACCCAACAGTCATTATATATAATAGGGCCCACACCATGTCGACTATAGAGCTCCTATATCGGAGTTCCAACTGGAGGTATCGGACACGAGTCCTCCAACCGGGAATCCTTGTTGCAAAATTTGAAGAAACCAATGAAATCACTACGGCTAGGCATCATGCACACTAACCAAGTATCAAACTTCAAGGGTTACCAAAGTACTAAATCTTCGTGAAAGACAAAACCCTCGGTTTTTGGCAATTGCAACTGTCAAATAACAACTAAGGACCAACAACTAAGCACCACAAATGCAATGGAACCATGCAAACAACTAAGCACCAACAACTAAGGACTGGGAGCGACCCACAAATACTTAACTGAGAGCTCGATGGCGTCACCAGGAAGGCCCGTCTATCGTCTCGCCATACAAAGGACTACGCCAGGCACCAAAACAGGTCGACAGTCAGAGCATCGATCCGTTGCAGCCATCAGGAGGTGGGAATCTTCGCGGGAAAAATCTTTGGACCACTTATTTCGACAACCGGATCGATGAAGCGGGGTGCACCTTTTCCTCGGAGATTTCACACGAAGTTCCTCGCAATCGTCCGGTTTTGGACCGGTACCGCTGATGTCGCCCCACGTTGGGCGCCAACTGAAGGACTGGACTTTTAAGAACCAGCGGTGCCAGGGAACAACACCTGAAACCTTCGTAGGATACCTGTTCGGCGCACAAGTGACAGAGACACGGGACACTTCCTTCGGCGTCAAAGATCAGCGTTTATTACTGCAGGGATGCAAAAGTCATGGGAAGTACAACAGAGTGTAGGTTCCAAGAGTCTGCTTCAAATTGCAAATGTGGATCGCTCCTTTTATACACATTTTCAGCATTCAATAACGTAACGAAAAAAAGGTTACAACTCAGTTCCCACAATAAACTTAAAAGGGCTTCATTCATGGTGTCGGAAACCCGGAACATAATCACAGTAACATTTGTCGGTTCCCAACTGTAAAAGCACATTATCCTGCTGCTATGCACATTCCACTCTAGTTGTAAAAGGACGAGAGTAAGAGACAGGAACAGGTGCAAGGAAGTCAGACAACAGAAGAAGGAGTGTGGAGGTAATATCGGAAGCGCAATCCCAGGATCAAAGGATTCGAGCCGAGCGCATGCGAAGCTGAAACAATAGGCCAACGTGGGAAGATTACCCAGCTGCGGAGCCATCTGTCTCTGCCGTGTCATCCCCCAGTCTTGGGAATCACAGGGTCATGAGGCGGACATTTGCCTGTTCGCTGACTACGTGAGGGCAAGAAACAAAATGGATGCCGTATCTAAAATGGAACCCGAGGGTTCAAATGAAGAACCTGTAAATAAGACGAACCCTTCTAAGTAGCATAGCGAAAATGCGTACACCTATTAATCTCGTCATTTACGGTTCATAGATACCACACTCGCTAGCATCGTAACGGTTCTCATTGGTCCTCAGGGCCACGGTGTGTCCTTGGTCGAGTAGCATGCGGATGTCATCAGTGGCAGCGAGGAGGGTAGGGTGGTCTCAATGCTGTGGTTGCTGCGGAAGTCGGACTGGGAGGCGTCTAGGATAGAGTTCTCTTCAATCAAGGCTGTCAGCTAGGTATTTACGAGTCTCACTGTGACTTTGTCGGCAAATGGGATGCGGTAGATGGGCCGGTAGTTTTTTAAGTCTATTGGGTCGGCCGTGGGCTTCTTAAGGAGGGGTTTGACCTCTGCCTGCTTCCAGGCATCTAGGAAGATGCCGTATTTGAAGGAGGCATTGATGGTACATCCTAGTTCGGGTGGGATGACGTCCCTGTGGGAGATGTGCAGTGGGCAGGCGTCCATGGGGGCTCCTGAGTGAGTGCTCCTCATGGTCACAGTGGTGAGTTTGACGGTGGCAGGATTCCAGGTTGTCATGGTCGGCTCTTTGTCGGTGGTGGTGAGGAGGGTGGTGTGCAGCGTCTGTTTGCTGAAGTTGTTGTAGAGGGCCTTGATTTTCAAGTGGAAATAGGAGCTGAACTTGTTGCATAGTTCCTGGTATGGTGTGACATCCGTGGCTTCGCTGGGTGGTTTGGTGAGTTGCTGTAAGACATTGAAGAGTTCTTTAGCGTTGGTGTTGATTTTGTTCTTGATGAAAGTCCGCTTGGTGTCTCTTATGCGCTGGTGGTATTCCTTCAGGGCACTCCGGTAACTGTTCAGGTTTTCTGGTTTCACCAGGTTTTCTAGAAGCGTCTACAGGAGTGCCTGCATTCTTGCAGTTTGGTGGTGAACCTGGCGGCTTTCAGGGGGCGTAGTGTGCAGGGGTAGCGGAGAAGGGTGCAAGCTTGTGGGCGCAGCTGGAGATCCAGCAGTGAAATTCCTTGGCGGTTAAGTTGGCGTTGGTCATTGCACAGGGAGGGTCTCGGAGGAGGGTGGTGTTAAGGTGCTCCTCTGTGATCTTACTCCAGTTCCTTCGAGGTGGGCGTTGGTGGGTTTGGGTCCGCTGGTGGTGTTGAAGGTGAAGTGAACACAGTGGTGGTCCGCCCAGAGCGGCTACGAGGTGTGGCTGAAATGGATGTTCGTCCCTCCTGCGAAGATGGGGTCGAGGGTGTGTCCTGCACTGTGCTTGGGGAGGTGACGAGCTGCTTCAGTACGAGGTTGGAGAGATTGTCTAGGAGGGCGATGGAGTCGGGGTTGCTGCAGTTGTCGAGGTGGAAGTTCAGGTCTCCGAGTAGGATGTAGTCCATAGAAGTGATTGCATGGGATGCGACAAGGTCGGCAATGGTGGTAGCGGCCTGGGAGAGCGGTCCGGTAGGTCTGTAGGCGAGGGTGCCGCATAGCGTGGCTCTGGAGTTGGTCTGGATCTGGAAGTGGAGGTGGTCAGTGTTTGAGGCGCTCGGGTTGGAGGTGGAGAGTCGAAGGGAGGCCTTGTGTGCAATGGCGAGACCTCCTCCTGGGCGGTGGGGGTGGTCCCTTCTCTGGATCTTGTATCCATCGGGGATGGCGGTGGCGATGTCCGGGCCGGAGGTGGCGTTAGTCCTGGTTTCAGTGAGGAAGGCGACGTTGGGCGAGAGTGTGTCGAGCAGGTCTCAGATCTCGACGGCGTGTCTCTGTAGGGAGTGTACGTTGAGGAGGATGCTTTGGTGGTGCGGGCGTCCGGCGAGTCTTCGGCAGTCGAGGGGGGGCCGTTTATGTTGAAGGATCGTCGGCAGTGTCTACAGGAGAACTGTCCCTGGGTGGTGTTCAGTGTGGCTCCTAGGCAGTCCTTGTGTACTCGGGGGTTGAGTGTGTGGAGGGCGACGGAGTTGTATCAACGGGCTTCCGGAGATCCAGGGTTCCTGGCGCTGGCCGCGGTCAGGTTGCTGACGGGCGCAGACGGGCTTGCCTTAGGTGCGCTTTTGAGGATTCACACGCGCTCCCCCCGCAACGGCTGCCATTAAGTAGGGGAGTGGGCGGGACTAGAGGTAGGGAGGCGGGAGCGGAGGGGAGGGGAAGCAATAAACTGAATAAGAGGTTCACATGAAACAAATGGAAGGTAGAATGAGATCTAGTCCAGAAATAAGAGTTACTTTGGGAGGCTACTAGTTTACTGTCGCATTTGGCTATTCAGGATCAATCCCTTTTACTTCTGTTTTTTAATGCGGCTGTAGGGTTTCGTTCTGATTTCGGGAGATAGGTTACATTGTCGATGGAGGTGTTGAGGATGCTGGTGAGTTGGGTGCTGATTGGCTTTGTTCCCTGGAGTGAATGGAAGACATGGGAATGGGTTTAGGACATTGGCCCCTATTTTAGGTCTGGTTAAAGTAAGTGCTTGGGGTATCCAAGGAGAGTTTTTGTCCTTTATTATGAGTGGTTCAGAGTTTTCCAAACCATGCAAAAATCTGTTTGCGTAGGTTTTGGAAATTTAAATGGTATACTGGCTGTGATAAAGACCTCATTCTCCATTCAATGTTGGCAGGCCAACTTGCAGGAATTTAAAAAGGGAAAATTGTGTGGTATTTAATGTGTCAGCTTCTGTGAGTACTCCAAAGTTGACAGTGCAAGATGACACAGCATGCCCTCTGCTGAAAAATTCCTTCTTTACTTCTTTTTCTCATTGCTTTATTGCCGTCTAACTTTTTTAGTTTTTTTCCTTTATTTTGCCGTTCTTTCCTTTCTCAGTTTCTTTTATTCCCTCCTTTTTGATTTCCCTCTCTTTCTCCAGATCTTTTTACACATCTTTCTTTCCCTAATTTGTTATGCATTCTTTTTCAGTTTCTTTCCCTTTTTTCTTGCCTTTAATTTATTCTAGCTATTGTTTCTACTTTCTCATTTCTACCGCTACTTTTCTCCTTTTACTGGATTTTCCCCTTCTTTATGTCTTACTTTTTTTAATTCATTCTCCTCTTTCATTCTTTATTTTTTCTGCTTCTTTCAAATTCTTATTTCACATTTCTGTCTCTCCTTTCAAGAATTTGTCCTTTGTTTTTCCGTTCTTTCTTTTTTATTCTCTTTCTGTCTTTCACCTTTCTATGCTTTCTTTCTCTTCCTCCCCTTTCTTGATTTCTCTCCTTTGCTTCCTTTCGTTTGTGCTATCACTTTCTCCAGTTCCTCCTTCTCCTGCTGTTTCTCCTTTTCTTTACCTCCTTTCTTTGTTCTTATCTTCCTTCCCTGTCTTCATCTTTCTTCCTCTGTTATTCTGTCTCTTTTTATAGTTGTATTACCTCATGTAATTAATTATCCTTTTCTCATTTCTTTCTCCTCTATTGCCCTTTCTTCTTGTCTCACCTTCGTTCTGTTACTTTCTTATGTTTTGTCTTCTACTCTTTTGCTTTCTATCGCTTATGTTTCCCTTTCCTTACTTTCCATCGTTTTCTAGATCTTTCGTTCTTTGTTGCTTCTTCCTTTACTTTTTACCATGTTCTCTCTGATTTTGTTTTCTCCCTCTTCCCTTGTCATTCATTCTTTTTGCTCTTTCTTTTATTCCTTTCAATGTTTTTCCTTTTTCTTCTTCTTTCATTTTCTTAATTTCTGTATTCATTCATCACCTTTTTCTCTCCTTTCTTTCTTTTTAAATTTTTTCCTCATTGTCTCCTTTAATGTGTTCTTTCTTTCTCTATCTTTTCTGTTTCCTTTCTCATTCTACTTTCTTTCTCTTGCCTTTTTTTCTCATTCTTTCCTTTGTGTCTCTATTTTTCTTTTTTTTCTTCTCTAGTGTTCTCTGCCTCTTTTTCTCTCTATCTGTTTCCCCCTTTCGCTGTTTCAAAAACAAAGGAACAAAACAGAGCCTCAGGACACCAAATGTAAAGGTTTTGTGAGACAACTTCTGTGTCATGAATACTCGATGCTCTCTGTAGCAGGAATGGGGTACTCTAGGGACAGTTTTTAGGTCCCGGCTAGCGTAGGCTGCTCTTGCACAGTCTCGCTCGCGAGATCTTATGTCTCTAGTAGTGGGGCTTGAACCCGCCCCATCTTATGTCTCTAGTAGTGGGGCTTGAACCCGCTCCTCTTCTCCATTGGCTGGCCTCCTAAACGGCGGCCAGCCATTGGAGAAGAGGTCTCTCTGACGTTGTGTTTTCACTGTAAGCCCCGTCCTTTTCGGATTGAGGGGCATGTTTTTTTCGTATCTTTCTCTCAGACGGGAGAAAGAAAAAACACGCCCCCCCCCAGTCTGAAAAGGACGGGGCATACAGCGAAAACACAACGTCATGGCGAGTGCTTGCTCCATTCCTTCCGCAGCCCCGTCCCTTAGGAAAGGAAGGGCCCTGCGGGGACCTCTCTCTTCCTGGAACGTTACCGAGCGTTGGAGTCGGGCCTCCTCTGGGGAGGGAGGTTTGCGCACTTGTGGTCATGCACACAGAAACACCAACACACTACAAATTGACACTACACCAGGAGGTTGAAATCAAACTTCTTTATATAAGGTCCTTGCTTTGGGGTCCGGACAGGTACACAATGGGGTCAGGACTCAGTCTCTTTTCGGGGGCTTGGGGGAGGTAAGGTAGGTCTGGATCCTCCTGGGTACTCACAGTCTTGCTGAAGGCAGTCCGGCTCTCAATCTCCTGAGCCTCGGGTTGGGGGACTTGGGGATGACCACTGCAGGTCGGGTTCAGGCACTATTCACACCCCGGATTCGGAGGGGGGGGGGCTCGCGGGTCACGAGCCGGAGTAGAAATGCTGCTGGGCTGTAGTCCCGTTCTGACGTCACTCCCAGGCCGGGAATGAGGCCGTGGTGTTTGCTCTCTGGTTCACTGCTGGGGCCCGACCTCGGTGCGCACCACGCGCAGAGCGTACCCTGCAACTGCCGGAGTTCAGAGCCCCTCAGGTCTTGCAGGGCTTCCTTCACGGCGTACTCGGGCACGGGCTGGACAGTCTACTGCGGGCCCCACGCGCCAAGCATACTCTACGACTGCCGGAGTGCGAAGCGTACTCCCACGGCAACCGGAGTACAGAGCGCCTCAGTTCTTCAGAGCTCCTTCAAGGCGTACTCGGTGCACGGGCTGAACAGTCTGCTGCGGGCCCCACGCGCAAAGCGTACCCTACGGCTGCCGGAGTGCGAAGCGTACTCCCACGGCAACCGGAGTACGGGGTGAGGCGCAGGCAACACAGCCTTGCTGGAGTGGCGTACCTTGGATGATAGGAGTATGGCTGGACCGTCCGCTGCGGGTCTCGCACGCGAGGCGTACTCTGCGACTACCTGAGTACGGAGCGTACTCCCACAGCAACCGGAGTACGGGATGAGTCACCAGCAGCACAGCTCTTCTGGATAGGCGTACCCTGGAGCGCGATGGGTCCTCTGCCCTTCCAGGTACGCTATGGCTACTCCTCCGCCGGGGATACACTGAGTCTCTTTTCGGGGGCTTGGGGGAGGTAAGGTAGGTCTGGATCCTCCTGGGTACTCACAGTCTTGCTGAAGGCAGTCCGGCTCTCAATCTCCTGACCCTCGGGTTGGGGGACTTGGGGATGACCACTGCAGGTCGGGTTCAGGCACTGTTCACACCCCGGGGTCGGGGGGGGGGGGCTCGCGGGTCACGAGCCGGAGTAGAAATGCTGCTGGGCTGTAGTCCCGTTCTGACGTCACTCTCAGGCCGGGAATGAGGCCGTGGTGTTTGCTCTCTGGTTCACTGCTGGGGCCCGACCTCCGTGCGCACCACGCGCAGAGCGTACCCTGCAACTGCCGGAGTTCAGAGCTCCTCCGGTCTTGCAGGGCTTCCTTCACGGCGTGCACGGGCTGGACAGTCTACTGCGGGCCCCACGCGCCAAGCATACTCTACGACTGCCGGAGTGCGAAGCGTACTCCCACGGCAATCGGAGTACAGAGCGCCTCAGTTCTGCAGAGCTCCTTCAAGGCGTACTCGGTGCACGGGCTGAACAGTCTGCTGCGGGCCCCATGCGCAAAGCGTACCCTACGGCTGCCGGAGTGCGAAGCGTACTCCCACGGCAACCGGAGTACGGGGTGAGGCGCAGGCAACACAGTCTTGCTGGAGAGGCGTACCTTGGATGATAAGAGTATGGCTGGACCGTCCGCTGCGGGTCTCACGCGTGAGGCGTACTCTGCGACTACCTGAGTACGGAGCGTACTCCCACGGCAACCGGAGTACGGGATGAGTCACCAGCAGCACAGCTCTTCTGGATAGGCGTACCCTGGAGCGCGATGGGTCCTCTGCGCTTCCAGGTACGCTACGGCTACTCCTCCGCCGGGGATACACTGATCAGCGGCCCCGTCCGGCTCGAGCCGCGACCCTGTCTGCAGGGCTCGAGTCCGGGCCCAATATGTCTCTTCACAGGGGGACTGAAGCCGCGACTTCGTCTGCAGGGCTCGGGAAGGTCTCCGTGGGCACTCGACCCCCTTCTCCTCTCTAGTCCAGGATCCAACTGCCGCCCCCTCAATCTCCCGCCTAGGTTATTTTAAAAAAACTACCCCCCTCATTCACGCCTTCTTTTGAGGGGGGGGCTCCGGCCATCTGCAGGTCCGGCCTGGCCAGGGGGCAAGCGTGACCACCCCGCCCCTTCCTCTTGGTAACACGATCGCCCCGTCCCAGTTGGCCACGGGGGGGTGGGGGCTTTGAGGGCAGAGCGTGGGTTGGCCTGGTATCTTATCTGCGGGCCTGGGCCTGAGCTGCATACTCCTGAGGAGAAGGGTGGGGGCTGTGCGAGAGTGGCTGTCTGGGTGTAGGGAATAGGGGGGAGGAAGCGGGGGGGCAGCGAACAGGGTTGCTTTAGTGGGGGCCTCGCCCCTGGTGGGTGTCTCGCTTCTGTGACGGTGGGGGCCCTGTGTGTATGGGGGTGTATGCCAAGGCGGCCAGGTCTAACACACGTCCCCCCCCCAGCTGAAAGGTAGGGAGAACTACTCATCCCCTTGGGAGTTCTCCTCCCTGAGGCGGAAGAACCGGGATAGACTGTCCGCATTGGCGTGGTCTGTGCCTGGGCGGTGTTCGACGGTGAAGTAAATCCCCTGGAGGGACATGGACCATCTCAACAGCTTGGGGTTCTCTCCCCTCATCTGCATGAGCCACCTGAGTGGGCGGTGGTCGGTTTGGACCCGGAAGTGAGTTCCGAACAGATAGGGCCTCAGTTTCTTCAAGGCCCAAACCACCGCAAAAGCCTCCCGCTCAATGGTGCTCCACCTTCGCTCTCTGGCTAGTAGTCTTCTACTGAGGAAGGCGACGGGTCGGTCTTGGCCCTCCTCATCTAGCTGGGACAGCACTGCTCCTATGCCATGTTCGGAGGCGTCAGTCTGGACGACAAACTCCCTAGAGTAGTCAGGGGCCTGGCGGAAGGGGGCGGTGCATACGGCTTTCTTCAAGGTGTCAAACGCCGTCTGACAGGTGGGAGTCCAGTGTACCTTTTTAGGCTGGCACTTAGCGGTCAATTCAGTCAGGGGTCCCACTATGCTACCATATCCTTTGATGAATCTCCGGTAGTAGCCGGTGAGGCCGAGGAAGGCCCTCACTCTGGTCTGGGTGGTAGGGGGCTCCCACGCCAAGATGGTGTCGATTTTGGGTTGGAGGGGCGCCACCTGGCCGCTCCCGACTTGGTCCCCGAGGTAGACCACCGACCCTTGTCCAATCTGGCACTTACTGGCTTTAATGGTGAGGGTGGCCCAGTCGGTGCTGAACACTGCAATATAATCCAGGTAGGCGGCACTGAACTCTTCCAGCCCCGCCAGCACCCGGTTGAGCAGTCTCTGGAAAGTGGCCAGGGCGTTTTTCATCCCGAAGGGCATCACCCGGTCAATGAGCTCGTCAGCTCAGGGGATGGGGTGTGCGTCTGTTCGGGTTACTGCGTTGAGCCCGCGATAATCTACACAGAACCTTAGCTCGGGTTTGGTCCCTGGGGCGGCTGCCTTCGGGACAAGCACCACGGGGCTGGCCCACGGACTGTCAGAGGGCTCCACGACCCCCCAGGGCAAGCATTTTGGAGATCTCCTCCTTAATGCAGGATCGGACTCGGTCAGGGACACGGTAGGCTTTGTGCCGCACAGGGGGGCTGTCCCCAGTGTCCACGTCGTGAACACGCCAATCGGTGATGCTGGGGACCAGGGAGAATAAGTCCGAGAACTGTCCCAACAGCTGGTGGCAGTCCCCTCGCTGTGCGGGAGTTAGGGAGGGGGGAGAGGATCACCCCTTCCACGGAGCCATCCAGCTCAGTAGCACACAGAAGGTCGGGTAGGGGCTCAGTTTCTTCCTCGGCCCCGTCATCGGTGGCAAGGAGCACGCTCATCTCCGATCGCTCAAAGTGGGGTTTGAGGCGGTACACGTGGAGGACCCTCAAGGGGTTCCGGGGAGATTGGACGTCCACTAGGTAGGTGACCTGGCTCTTGCGCTCTACTACCTTGTAGGGGCCGGTCCATTTGTCCTGGAGCGCGCAAGGCTCCACCGGGGCCATCACCCACACCTGCTGACCAGGCTGGAACTCTACCAGCGTAGCGTTCTGGTCATACCAGCGTTTCATTTCGGCCTGGCTAGCTTCGAGGTTGGCCTCCGCCAGCTCCCGGAACTTCTGCGTCTGATTCCTCAGGGCCTGGATGTACCGGAATACCTCTTGGGGAGGGTTCTGAGGGGCCGTCTCCCAGCCCTCTTTGACTAGACTCGGGGGTCCTCGGACAGGGTGACCATAGAGTAGTTCAAAAGGACTGAACCCCAGGGACTTCTGGGGGACTTCCCGGTACGCGAATAAGAGGCAGGGTAGGAGGATGTCCCACTTGCGCCTCAGGGGCTCCTCCAGCCCCATGATCATTCCTTTGAGGGTCCGGTTGAAGCGCTCAACCAGACCATTGCCTTGGGGGTGGTACGGGGTGGTGAATTTGTACATCACCCCACACTCCTGCCACAGGGACTTCATATACTTTGAAATGAAGTTCGTTCCCCGTTCGCTCACCACCTCCCGGGGGAATCCCACCCGGGATAATATCCCCATCAGGGCCCGCCCCACGACGGGGGCCGTCACGGTTCGGAGGGGAATGGCCTCAGAGTACCTGGTGGCGTGGTCCACCAAGACGAGGATGAATCTGTGGCCCATGGTGGTACGGGGGTCAAGGGGCCCCACAATGTCGATTCCCACCTGTTCAAAGGGGGTCCCGACCACCGGAAAGGGCTGGAGCGGCGCCTTGTGCTTCCCCCCCACTCTTCCCACTAGTCTGGCAGGACTGGCAGTGAGTCGCTACGTTTTGGCGCATCCTGGGCCAATAGAAATGGGTGACTAGCCGGTGGTAGGTTTTATCTTGTCCCAGGTGTCCGGTCAGGGGTACGTCGTGGGCTAGGCCCAGGAGGAAGTCCCTGAAACACCGGGGTACCACCAGCACCCGGGCGGACCTAGTTCGGCAGACTTGGGCTCGCTGTAGAGGAGGCCATTCTCCCAGTAGATCCAGTGGGACCCGGACTGGTCTCCTGCCGCCTGGGCGGTGGCCTGCTGCCGCACGCCCAGGAGAGTGGGGCAAGTGGTCTGTTCCTGGCAGAACTCTTCCCGGGAAGGTCCACCCTCCTGTCGCCATTGATCCAACCCTGGGAGGCCACCCAGCTCTGCAATCTGCTCGCCGGTGGGTCCTGGGGCCTCTTCTTCAGGGTCGGTCCGGGTTGGGGCCGGAGGGGTCTGGGGGTCCGTCCCCTCTCTCCTCTCCATCGGAGGCGGAGCTTGGGGCCCTATCTTACGAGCCTCCCATCCGGGCGGCCATGGCCAGAGTGGTGGCACACACCCACTTGGGTAGACCCATCATCCTCAGATGAGTCTTTCGTTCCACTTGGGCCCACGGGGAGGTTTCCAGGTCGTTACCCAGTAAACAATCGACTGGCATGGAAGTTCGGACAGCGACTTGTAGGGTGCCAGATACCCCCTCCCATTCAAAGGGAATTTGGGCCATCTTGCAGAGGCTCCTAGAGTTGTCGGCGGCAAGGACGGGACAGAGGACGTGAGGGATAATCTGGTCCGGGGACACCAGGTGACAGCGCACCGAGGTGACACTGGCACCCGTGTTGCGGAGGGCCTCCACTCTGTGCCCGTTAACCGTCACCCACTGCGCGTACTTCGTAATGTTGGGCGGCAGAGGGGCTCCGGGATCCACTCTCCCGTCCCCTAGGGAAACCAGGGACATCGCCACGGGTTCCCACTCCTCGGGAGCTTCGAGCTCTTCCTCGAGGGCGACGGCTGTCAGGTGACGGGGAGGGTTACCGGAGATGGTGGGTTTTCTGAAGAGGGGACACTGGGGGTCACTGGCGTAGTGACCGGGTTGTTGACATTTGTAACAGGCGGTGGGGGGCCTCACCCCCGGTCTGCCGGAGGGGGGCCCGGGTAGAGAGGGGGATGGGGAGACCGGCTGCTGGTTCCCTTGGGGGCCACGGGGGGATCCAGGGGGGAACTCCCGCGGCCTCTCTGGGCCTCCCCCGCCTCGCTGCCTGGGGCCCTTCTCATTCCAAGCGTAGTCGCCCACGGGGCTCCGGGGGACCCGGGTGTTCACCCAGCGGTCGGCCTCCGCCGCAAGCTTCCTCGGGTTGGTACGCTTGCTGTCCAGGAGGTGCTGACGTAGTTCTACGAAGCAATTTAAGGAAAGGTGTTCCCAGGCAATCAGGTCAAATAACTCTTCGTAAGTGGTGATTTTGCTGCCCTTGATCCAGCCTTCTAAGGCTCTGCTGTAAAAGTTGACATAGTCTACCCAGGTGGTACCCGGGAGCTTCTTGCAATTCCGGAACCGCTGTCGGTACATCTCTGGGGTAAGCCCGTATCTTTAAAAAAGATGGCCGACAGGAGAGAGCAGACGGGATGAGCTCCAGGGAAGAGGGATCACAGTAGTGCAAATCCCGACCTAGAGCGACCCCCCCCCCCCCCGAACCCCTCCTTAGACGAGCCCCGTAATATCCTGCACCGATGATAGTGGGATGAAACTGACCCGGGAGTCGAGACGAGGGAGCCTCCAGAACCCACTCCGAGAACTACGTCTGCCTCAGGAGTGCTGACCGGCGGGCTAGGACGAGCTCGGAGCGCCCCTCCCTACCAGCTACCCCTGAGAAAGGTAGGAGAGCAAGCGACGTCAATAGACGACCCGGAATAACCTCCGGAGGCCCCCCCCCCCGGCTCACCGTATGCTGGAGAAGCACTGTTCTGTCCCGGAATCTCGGCGGAACTGCTAAGGTGGGACTCACGAGCCCTTTCAACTGAAAGACTTTACCTCCTAATGAGGTGACCGCTCCAGTTAAATCGTGTTTCTGCCGACTTGTAGGGTGCCAGATACCCCCTCCCATTCAAAGGGAATTTGGGCCATCTTGCAGAGGCTCCTAGAGTTGTCGGCGGCAAGGACGGGACAGAGGACGTGAGGGATAATCTGGTCCGGGGACACCAGGTGACAGCGCACCGAGGTGACACTGGCACCCGTGTTGCGGAGGGCCTCCACTCTGTGCCCGTTAACCGTCACCCACTGCGCGTACTTCGTAATGTTGGGCGGCAGAGGGGCTCCGGGATCCACTCTCCCGTCCCCTAGGGAAACCAGGGACATCGCCACGGGTTCCCACTCCTCGGGAGCCTGCCCTGCCCTCAAGATGGCCGCCATCCACCAACAGTACCGGCTAATTCGGCACTCTTTAGGGTTATAATCAACTAAAGTCCCTCTACCAACGCAACGATTTGCACAGGATACCATCAGGATTGTAACTAGTATCATAAGCATGAAAGCCTTCGGTGAGGTATTACCCCCTCTCCATTATCGATCTAGGGCCGCCTGACCCCAAAATGGCCGCCAACTTCGACTAACTGCATCAACATAGGACGTCCTCTATCTGGATCTCCTTAGCGGTAGAAGAGGAACAGTCCATCACCCAAACGCTTATCTTCTAGAAATAATAGCTGCAGGAGTGGTTCATACCTTCACCCCCTGCACTCACCACCATTATTAACAAAGACCCTGCCATAAGTGAAATACCCAGTATCACCACACTGATCATTAGCAAAATCAGCCAACTGCATCTCGATCACCCTCGCTACATAGCCCCTTACCCTCTTCATTCCTACAAGGCAGCTCGACCCTCCGGCTGACTTCTTAGACCACACAACCGTGCTGGCCCCTGGCCTCCCATTTCATAGACTTTTTACAGCACTTTCACCACCGAGAGAACTCAGCACCTCTCCACTACCCTCTTGCCTTGATCTTCTACCCCCTGTTTTTCTAATTGCGTCCCCCCGCACATTTATCAGTCCCTCTTCCTTCCTATACCGCCACAAGATGCCCCCAGCCATCCACTCCATCGATGACCCCTGCTTTACCACAAACTACCTAACTCCACATGGGCAAAACGCTTTCGCTATTTCCTACCCCCATAGAATTTCGAACAAAGCTAAAAAACTCCTAAAACTGAAAACCATCAGACAACTCCCAGAAACACTTATCGTAGACACGTACCACTGCCCTTCTAGAGGTCAGCTAAAAATGGACTTTATCTTTTACTCGGTCAGACCGGACCACTGGATCAACAGCCTTAATACCCACCTCCTAGTCACCAAAACGACCATCACAGCACTCAGCCGCAAACTGACCATCTCCCTGCAAAAACACCAGTCCCTGACCGGCTCCATTTCTACTACCGTTTTCGATAATGGCACCATCCTAATCCAAGCTAAAAATGAGAACCTCGAGTTCTTTGATTCCCTTTTCCCCACGTTAAAGAAGACCTCTACCCCCACCCTGCCCCTAGCCCAAAACACTTATCTGACTACTCTCCAACGCCCAAGAAGCCATAGGACCCAACGCGAGCACCCCCTCCCTGCCACCCCCCCCACGAATGCCAACCTGTACCATCCGCCCACCACCTTGTTATTTCCTACACCCGCCCGACTCTACACTCCCTCCACTCAGACTGAACCTACTACAATAGAGCCCCACCCCCTCTCCTCCCACAACAGCCCCAAAACTCGCCCACCGACACCCCGCCACCTGAATTAACCCCTCCCACTGACCACTCCCTCCCCCCCTTCAATCATAATCCTTACTCTAAAATAGAGCTCGATCCCCACTCACAACTAGAGTCCTCCTACTACCGCTTCATCCCACCACACCAACAACGACACCCAGATCACCAGAGAAGAACTCCACCCACATTCTCTTCCCCAATGGCTACCTAGCCCACTCACACAACACCCCACATCGCAATCTTCGTCCCAACTAGACAGAACACCTCCTCCCCCCTCTACCCCCCCAAAGATCTCTTATCACAGGACTCACCTGTACAGGTCCCTCTTGTTGACCTGACACCCAGTCTCCCACGCCCTCCGTCCCTTAACATTCATATCGCCCCATGCGCACTCACACCCCCAACACAGAACACCACCCTCCCTCCCCCTTCCACCCACAATAACAATATATCACAACGTCTTTCCCTGCTAGAAGTTCAACTTGAAAAGCTCATACGAGGCATGTATGATACCCTCTCTTCCCTAACCAAAATCGAAGTGCCCACCCAACAGCCCTCACGCCCCCTCACCCCCGCTTCTCCCAATCTGCCCAAATCTCCGCCTCCTATTCCGACCCCCGCCTCCACCACATCGCTCCCACACGTAACCATACCTGAAGCTGAAAAGAGAACCGACAGACCGAGAAGAGTGAAACCCACCATCTCCCCCGTGAAGTGACCACTCTCCCCTCTTCTTTCGCTCACCTCACGACCCCCAACTCGAGCACCCCTCAGCTTTCACAGAGTAGGTCCCCTCCCTCCCTCACACGGGTCCCCAGGCTATTCTCTTCACCCAAATCCTCTATCCCAGTTATCATAGGAATAGGCAGGGAACATCCTCCCTCGAGACTCCCCAGACCCCCCTCACAGCTAACCTCCCTGACCAGAGCCCAATCCAACTTGGCGCTCCCCGCTGAACAACCTCGCATCAGATGCATGCTCATCAACAGCAGATCTGCTTCAAAACACGCAACAGAATTAGCAGAAGCTATACTCTCACATGATATTGATGTTGCCTTCATCACAGAAACCTGGCTCAACTCCATGTCAGCCCCCATCATGGACCTGCTTGTTCCACCAGGATTTTCTATCACGCGCAAAGACCGCCATAAGCAGAGAGGTGGAGGTGTTGCCATCATTCACAAGACTAATCTAGACATCACGAAAAACGCACCCTACCTATACAGCTCCTTCGAATGCCTCTCTATCAATATCAAATCCTGTGCAAAGAGTGCTACACTCTGCCATCTCCTCTATCACCCTCCAGGCAATTCAAAGGAATTCGAAACGCATCTATCAGATCTAATCACCCAATGTGCGCTCAACAATGCTAATAACATAATCCTGGGTGATTTCAACATCAGATGGAACGATACTAACAACTCACTCATACAATCCCTCAACAACCTTCTGCTCGAAAATGATCTGACACAACACTGCGCTGAAGAAACACACTACAGAGGAGCGACACTTGATGCAATCATTGCAGACAACCACACAATCACCATCGACTACACCATTCCAGTAGACTGGTCAGACCACCATTTAATTCTTTTTCACATTAATCAACCAGCGCAAACTCGACTCATAACACAAGCTCCCCCTAAATGGTCAAGGAATATTGCCAAAGTCCCTCAGGCCATCCTAGAAGATGAACTATACACTCTCCTCCCAAACTCATCGGAGCACCTCTCAACCACTGACCTCACCTCTCTCTACCACTCCAACATGACGACCACCCATGACCGCCTGGCCCCCTTGAAATTAAAAAAACCCAGAAACATTCCATCGAGATCGTGGTTCACCACGGACATCAACAATGAAAGAAGACTTCTCAGATCCCTTGAAAGAATATGGAGGTCCAATCCATCCTCCCTGCACCGCGAACAACTCAAGACGGCACGCAGATCATACAACAAACTCATCAAGGAAAAAAATCTTCCTTCTTCTGCTCCGCGCTAGACAACGCAAAAAACCGCCCTAAAGAGCTCTTCAACATCATCAGAAGTCAAACATCCGAACCTAGCAAATCCGTCTGTGGCCTCCAAAAAACAATGCAACAACTTCGCCAACTTTTTTAACGAAAAAATCATCAAGATCGACCTTTCTCTCAGCATTGCCCCTTCTCTTCCCAAGGAGAACATCACCCCAATATTGACTGACTCCACCTTATCGATCCCACCCACTCAATGGTTCGTCTTCACGCCGATTCAAGAAACAGAGATCATCAACCTGATCTCCAACGCCAAACCATCATCCCATTCCCTGGACCTGCTTCCTATAAACTTGACCAAAGCCCTGAAACACACCCTAGCTCCAATCTGGTGCAAAATCATCAACAGCTCGCTGAGCTCAGGAACCATCCCAGATTGCCTCAAGGTCGGCCAAGTCACGCCGCTACTAAAAAAACCAGGGTTAGAAACAGAAGATATGAATAACTTCAGACCCGTATCAAATCTCTCTCTGTTATCCAAAACACTAGAAAAATGTGTGCTCCCACAGCTAACCCAACACTTAGAGAACATCAAGCTCCTTGACCCCCACCAATCGGGTTTCAGGAAAGGATGCAGCACTGAAACTGCCATCCTCAATGTCATAGACGATCTTCACAAATCTCTCGACTCTGACAAATGCTGCCTTCTCATTCTCCTTGACCTTTCGGCCGCCTTTGATACTGTTGATCACACACTGCTCCTAAAAGCCCTTCAAGACAGAGCAGGCCTGGAACTGACGGTATTGAATTGGTTCTCCTCCTTTCTAAACAATCGCTACCAAAGAGTAAAAATCAGAAACTTTGAATCCGACCCTCTACCCGTCAGCCGAGGTGTCCCTCAAGGGTCAGTACTCTCCCCCCAACTCTTCAATATCTACATGGAACCGCTAACCACAATACTCAGGAACTCAAACATCCCCTTCCACCTCTACGCTGATGACACACAACTCTATCTGGAAACCACATGTATGGATGACATTCTCAAACTTAACGACACGCTCAAAGTCGTTCAACAATGGCTCACACAAAATCACTTAAAGCTCAATCAAGAAAAAACGGAAGTTCTTCTCATCTCCAACAGAGACGAAAACCCACAAATTGAAGAATGGCTCAAAGCCATTGACGCCATCAATGTCACCCTCAAGCCAATAGACTCGGTCAAATCCCTAGGAATCACCTTAGACCCCAAACTAAACTTGAAAAAACACATTGCTAACTCCGCCAAAAGCGCTTTCCTCAATCTGAAACTTCTCTACAAAATAAAACCTTTCCTGCCTCCCAAGGACCTCCAACAGGCCACTCAAGCTCTGGTGCTCTCCAGAATTGACTATGGAATCGCAACCCTGACCGGCTCAGCCAAATCACACCTTGGCCCCCTGAAAACCACCCTCAATGCCGCAGCTAGAATGGTCACAGGAACCAAGAAATTCGACCACATCTCCCTGGCGCTCAAGGATCTGAAATGGCTCCCTATTGAACAACGAGCAAACTTTCGAACAGCATGCCTTACACACAAAGCCCTCCACACAGGCAAACCAGAATACCTGGCTGCGAAACTCAAAAGGGCTGGCCAATCCAGGACCCTCAGAAGCTCCAACACGCTTCTTCTCATCCCGTTGAAAGCGCGAAAACGCAAAACTCTAAGCAAATGCTTTGCAGGTAATGCTCCCAGGATATGGAACGCCATCCCTACCCACATCAGAATGACATCCCACTTCCCTACATTCAAGACTTTACTCAAAGCCCTCTTCCTGGAGGACACCTGAACTGTAAGGGGACGCTCATAGTTCCACGAACTCTTGTAGTCATTATGATCTGTATGTTCTTGTTGTTTTGTTATCCTCTTGAACTGTACAGCTATCAAACTTTCTTCGCCATCAAGGCACTTTGTTTTACCTGATGTGAAGCGCTCTGATACCCCCGGGTCCAGCTAGCGCTATACAAAACTTTTAATAAATAAATAAATAAATCTAATAGGGCCTCCTTCACATGGCTGTAGGAATGCTGTACTGCGGGGGGAAGTTCTAGCAAGGTATCCCTCCCTTCGCTTAGGAACCGCCCCCACAATCCGGCCCCCCAATCCTTCTCGGGGACCCGGTGTGAGGTCATCGCGACCTCATAAGCTTTAAACCACTGTTGGATGTCATCATTCCTATAATACTCCTTGATGACGTCCTTGGGGATGTGGACCTTGGTTTCTACCGGGAGCAGGGTTCCCCTGTTCCCCGGGGGCCCTGCCTCCTCACTCCTAGCTTTGAGCTCGAGCTCCTTCAGGGTCCATCATGCTCTAACTGCAGTTTCCTGCCCTCGTGCTCTCGCTGCAACTTCTTCTCTTCTACTTCCCCTTGTAACCTCAACTCTTCTAGGGCTAACTTCCGCTCAGCTAGCTTTAACTCTCCCTCGATCTTGAGCTTAGCTAGCTCTATCTCATGGCTCGGCTCCTCTCTCGGTCTGCTAGCTCCCCGGGGGACAGTCCCTTATCTGAGGGGTTACTACACGCAGGGGAGGCGGCTCTCTGTCTCAGGGACCCCCGGTTCGGTTCGCTGCGCGTCCCCCCCACTGTCCTCTCCTACTGGGGGAGGTGGGGCTCTAGACTCTACCCAGGCCCTCAGGGCCCTCTGGAGATCTTCTTTGGTGCTTAGGCCAGTAGAGGGGATTTGGGCATCCTTACAAAATTGTTTCAGTTCTTTGTGGGTGTAGGTATCTAATTGGTCTTCTTGAAAGACGGAGCTCCCATCGGGCGCGGTCGTACTCATGGTGAGTGGGTGGTAGATATTTGGGTAAGGGGCTCGCTAGGTAGTGTGTTAGTTGCTCCCCCGTACAATGACCACAATTGCTGGTTCGGATCCTCTCGCTGCTGCCAGTGTAGGAAAGGAGGGGCCTTGCGGGGACCTCTCTCTTCCTGGAACGTTACAGAGCATTAGAGTCGGGCCTCCTCTGGGGGGGAGGTTTGCGCACTTGTGGTCATGCACACAGAAACACCAACACACTACAAATTGACACTACACCAGGAGGTTGAAATCAAACTTCTTTATAGAAGGTCCTTGCTTTGGGGTCCGGACAGGTACACAATGGGGTCAGGACTCAGTCTCTTTTCGGGGGCTTGGGGGAGGTAAGGTAGGTCTGGATCCTCCTGGGTACTCACAGTCTTGCTGAAGGCAGTCCGGCTCTCAATCTCCTGAGCCTCGGGTTGGGGGACTTGGGGATGACCACTGCAGGTCGGGTTCAGGCACTATTCACACCCCGGATTCGGAGGGGGGGGGCTCGCGGGTCACGAGCCGGAGTAGAAATGCTGCTGGGCTGTAGTCCCGTTCTGACGTCACTCCCAGGCCGGGAATGAGGCCGTGGTGTTTGCTCTCTGGTTCACTGCTGGGGCCCGACCTCGGTGCGCACCATGCGCAGAGCGTACCCTGCAACTGCCGGAGTTCAGAGCCCCTCAGGTCTTGCAGGGCTTCCTTCACGGCGTACTCGGGCACGGGCTGGACAGTCTACTGCGGGCCCCACGCGCCAAGCATACTCTACGACTGCCGGAGTGCGAAGCGTACTCCCACGGCAACCGGAGTACAGAGCGCCTCAGTTCTTCAGAGCTCCTTCAAGGCGTACTCGGTGCACGGGCTGAACAGTCTGCTGCGGGCCCCACGCGCAAAGCGTACCCTACGGCTGCCGGAGTGCGAAGCGTACTCCCACGGCAACCGGAGTACGGGGTGAGGCGCAGGCAACACAGCCTTGCTGGAGTGGCGTACCTTGGATGATAGGAGTATGGCTGGACCGTCCGCTGCGGGTCTCGCACGCGAGGCGTACTCTGCGACTACCTGAGTACGGAGCGTACTCCCACAGCAACCGGAGTACGGGATGAGTCACCAGCAGCACAGCTCTTCTGGATAGGCGTACCCTGGAGCGCGATGGGTCCTCTGCGCTTCCAGGTCGCTACGGCTACTCCTCCGCCGGGGATACACTGATCCGCGGCCCCGTCCGTCTCGAGCCGCGACCCTGTCTGCAGGGCTCGAGTCCGGGACCAATATGTCTCTTCACAGGGAGACTGGAGCCGCGACTTCGTCTGCAGGGCTCTGGAAGGTCTCCGTGGGCACTCGACCCCCTTCTCCTCTCTAGTCCAGGATCCAACTGCCGCACCCTCAATCTTCCGCCTAGGTTATTTAAAAAAAATTACCCCCCTCAGTCACGCCTTCTTTTGAGGGGGGGGGGGCTCCGGCCATCTGCTGTCCAGGTCCGGCCTGGCCAGGGGGCAAGCGTGACCACCCCGCCCCCTTCCTCTTGGTAACACGATCGCCCCATCCCAGTTGGCCATGGGGGGATGGGGGCTTTGAGGGCAGAGCGTGGGTTGGCCTGGTATCTTATCTGCGGGCCTGGGCCTAAGCTGCATACTCCTGGGGAGAAGGGTGGGGGCTGTGCGAGAGTGGCTGTCTGGGTGCAGGGAATAGGGGGGAGGAAGCGGGGGGACAGCGAACAGGGTTGCTTTAGTGGGGGCCTCGCCCCTGGTGGGAGTCTCGCTCCTGGGACGGTGGGGGCCCTGTGTGTACGGGGTGTATGCCAAGACGGCCAGGTCTAACATCTAGGGACAGTTTTTAGGTCCCGGCTAGTGTAGGCTGCTCTTGCGCAGTCTCGCTCGCGAGATCTTATGTCTCTAGTAGTGGGGCTTGAACCCGCCCCATCTTATGTCTCTAGTAGTGGGGCTTGAACCCGCCCCTTCTTATGTCTCTAGTAGTGGGGCTTGAACCCGCTCCTCTTCTCCATTGGCTGGCCTCCTAAACGGCGGCCAGCCATTGGAGAAGAGGTCTCTCTGACGTTGTGTTTTCACTGTAAGCCCCGTCCTTTTCGGATTGAGGGGCATGTTTTTTTCGTTTCTTTCTCTGAGGGGAAAAAGAAAAAACACGCCCCCCAGTCTGAAATGGACGGGGCTTACAGCGAAAACACAACGTCATGGCGCGTGCTTGCTCCGTTCCTCCCGCAGCCCCGTCGGTTAGCGGACTTGTAATTTTTCCTCATGTTTCACTACTGTTCCTATTGACTTCGGGTAAAGTCTGCGCTATATAATAAGTACAATAAATAAAAATAGGTCTGACCGACCTCAGACACGCAGGTCCAGTGGCGAAATCTGTAGCCTGAAACCACCTAGCCTATGTTTTCGTCAAGTGTGCATCATCCTGACCCTGCCTACCTCCTGCTGCTCCTCTAGATCTCTGCGCGTCCCTGCTGTCTGCTCCGGTCAGCTCAGGCTGCTGTGCGAGCAGCACTTCCAGGACGGTCCTCCGCAGCTCCTAGTGGACTGTCCCTGGCTCGCTCTGCTCCAACGGTCCCAGTCTGCCCTGCGTTGATTCAAGTGCGTTGAGTGAGACGCTCAGAGGGGGCTGCCCTAGTTCTCCTTGCTCGGGATGGAGCCTGTGTGTCCTACCGTCGCCCCTCAGGCTTCCTAACCCATCACCATCTGTGTTTAAACAGTTGCTCCTTGTAAATTTAGGTTGTTTATGTGTAGAGTACATAAAAATAAAAGTACGCCTGTGCCGTTGCGCCGGGAAGCGTTATTATCGGTCCTCTGTACGCGGCACTTGTAGCGCACCCGCTATAAATCCAGTCTGCTCTAGGTCTTTACTATTTAGTGGAATATAAAATTACTCTTCCCGAAAATGTTGAGATTTGCCAGATGTGATAACGAGTAAAATACCGACGTGTTTCATTTCTTCTTTGGACATCACAAAGTGGGCCCTTGTTGAAATTAATATTCTCTGTTATGGATTAAGTGACTGTTCATTATGGTGTGATCTCCCAGAGGCTGAGCGAAGAGTAAGTGGTATCTCCCAGTGCGGTGATCCAGAGATGGGTTAGGCACCGCACTGCTGCCAGATGTAAAATGAAACCTTTTAAAGAAGTTTTGCTGCCAGTCGTCTGCAGATTTAATAATATTGCAGTGGTATAGCAAAGTATATTAGCTTTGTTAAATAGATATTCCTAATTTTTGGCGTTCAGTGACGCTCTCATGGTAGAACTTCGATATTTCAAAGTTACCGCTTTTAGCCCTTTTTAGCTCTCGGCTGTGTGTGTGTGGCTCTGTGTTTGTGGTTCTGTGTGTGTGTGTGGTTCTGTGTGTGTGTGGCTCTGTGTGTGTGGCTCTGTGTGTGTGGCTCTGTGTGTGTGGCTCTGTGTGTGTGGCTCTGTGTGTGTGGCTCTGTGTGTGTGGCTCTGTGTGTGTTGCTCTGTGTGTATGGCTGTGTGTGTGTGTGTGTGTGGCTGTGTGTGTGTGTGTGGCTGTGTGTGTGTCTCTGTGTGTGTGTGTGTGTGTTTGTGTCTCTCTGTGTGTGTGTGTGTGTGGCTCTGTGTATGTGTGTGGCTCTGTGTATGTGTGTGGCTCTGTGTATGTGTGTGGCTCTGTGTATGTGTGTGGCTCTGTGTATGTGTGTGGCTCTGTGTCTGTGTGTGGCTCTGTGTGTGGCTCTGTGTGTGTGTGTGTGTGGCTCTGTGTGTGTGTAGCTCTGAGTGGGTGTGGTGGGCTCTGTTTGTGTGTGTGGTGGGCTCTGTATGTGGCGGGCTCTGTGTGTGTGTGGCGGGCTCTGTGTGTGTGTGGCGGGCTCTGTGTGTGTGTGGCGGGCTCTGTGTGTGTGTGGCGGGCTCTGTGTGTGTGTGGCGGGCTCTGTGTGTGTGGGGCGGCTCTGTATGTGTGGGGGGCACTGTGTGTGGCTGTGTGTGTGTGGGTGCAAATGCAATAGGTCTTGCATTTGCGAGAGATTAAGCTATTACTCTCTACTACTCTCTAATGCTTACCTATTGCCATTGTAAATGACAATACCATATATTTATCGTTTAAAAAAAAAATGACATTTGCAATGCCAATAGCTCTAACTTTAACAAAGACGAGATCATTGCATTATAAATGTTTGTTAACCGCATGCGCGCTAGCGGTTTTCCCGCTGCGTGCTGCGATTTTGAAAATCCCGCGTTACGTGACAAGGTCCGCTCGTCGTGCGCGTAGCGCAGGTAACGCTCATGACGACCTGACCTTGTCATGAGCGTAGAAGGGGTTAAAGTTATTTGGCGCCCTTGTATATTTATCGAATTCCTTCATTAGGCAGTAGCTCACAACAGATTTCAATGATGAGGAGTAGCTCTTGCTATAGGAAAGGTTGGTGACCACTCACTTAGTATATTTGGTGGGTCTTTGTACTTTTAGACAATGTGGTCATTTTCATATTAATGTTAAAGACAGCAGGCTTACTCTTAGTTTTTAGGTCTCGCTAGACGTAAGCAAAAGCGAAGCTTTTGCGTCTAGCGAGACAACTTATGTTGTTACTTTTCAGGGAATGAGGACAGCAAAGTGCCACGCGCATTTGCAGGCCGAGATTCGACCTCGTGAGCGCGCACGTCGTCACTCACGCATGCGCACAAAGAAAGCCATACACACACTGCATATACACACACGCACCCCCCTTAAACATACACACGCGCACACAGACAGACAGACAGACGCACGCACAAACACACTCAAGCAGACACACACACACACGCGTACACCCCACCCCCACTCACCCCTCCTCTCACTCAACACACTTACCTGTTCTGGCGGTGCTCGGCGGCGGATCAGCATCTCGGGCGGCGGTAGCGCTTTGCGGGGCTCTCTCACCACATGAGAGCCCCGCCTTCCCCATGCGCCCGCCCGCTCTTCACCCGGTCCCCCATCTCGGGACTGGGACTCAATGCGGAGCCTTCGTGGCTCCTCGGGCAGCTCTCTCTGACTCTCGCCGCGATGGGGCGGGACTTCCGGTTGGGGCCGCGCTGTGATTGGCCGGCTTCCGGGTCGTTGCGGGCAGCCCGGCGGGGATTTGTTTGTTTTGTATTTGGACCTTTATTTTGCAGCTGCTGTCTATGGAGGAGTTTTATTTTCACGTTACTCTTACGACTGGATTGTATGCCTTAATTTTGTGTGTTACAGTGTGTCTACTTTACTTGTTTATACGGCAAGCCAGACAGTGCAATACCAAGTAGGTACACAGCAGTTTCGGGACCCTCGACATTGTGAGTACAGGACTTCGTTCCTCATGTAGCCAATGTGCAACTTTTACCTCTAGACCTGCAGCTGAGAGCAGCAATTTTTAATCCTGCATATCAAATGTCTTTGTTTTCTGACCCGGAGAGACATTGGCAATAATCTCTCAACCGCAGCACTCCAGACTAGCAGTTCAGAGCGTTTTCTTTAAAAGAATGTATGGGTTTGTTTGTCTTCTCATATGCTATCCCTGTACACCTTAGTGTTTGACCACAGGACGAAAACACCATCCACACCCCGTGGGGCTTGATAATGACACCTGTATGGGTAAGGTTTGTAAAAAAAAGTGATTTAATGTGCATGTCTTTTTTGTTTAAGATGCCTACCAGGCACACCGTGACATAAGCTATTTTAAATCATGCATGGCTTACAGTGACCACTATTATCACAATGTAACAAGAGCAGTGTTCACATAGAGTTTCGTCGTTCTGACAGTTTACACAAGACCAGATGTGCACTTGTTCATAACAAATAGACTTAGTATGAACAGTACATGAGAAACCCACACATAGCATGCTTCGTACATGTATACTCAGGTATTCACCATGTTGTGACAGCATAAAACATGTTTGTCTGTTCCCACAGGTACCATGCATGTAGTATTATAGTACCAGTCTCGTGACAGGCATTTAGCCACCACTGTCGTATGCAAAGATATGTGCATGCAAGAATTATTTATCCATTTATAGTTTCACACAAGGGCAGGGATGGTTATTTTGTCCTGATGAATGCCCAGGACCATTTTTTGGCCGTAAGAATAGGGCAAAAACATATTGACAAAAGCATTTGCAATGCAATAGGTCTCGCATTTGCAAGAGTTTAAGCTATTTGCATTGTAAGTGACAATGCCTTTTATTTATGTTTTAAAAACCGACACAAAAAATAAACGGCATTGTCATTTAACAATGACAATAGCTCAAAGTTTCGCAAATGCGAGACCTATTGCATTGCAAATGCTTGTTACATATAGTGACAAAGGCAGTAGGACTCTTGTTTTACAGTGGGAACAATTTGACAAAGCTTGCATGCCTGACCATGCTGAACATAAAACACTGTATTGCTGTAAACCCATATAGGGATATTGCTGTTTTTTTATGGTTAGAGGCTGTTAGTGCACAACTTGTCATGTACAAGACTTGATGTGCCAGATCAGTGTCTGCTATGATATACCTTTGCATGATTTACAACTGTGATTCTGCTGGGCACCATTAAGCGGGGTTTTCATTTTACAATTTCTCTTAAAAATTTTCAAATAGTTGCAATTGTGTGCAATTGTAATCACTTGTGAGCTCATTGCAGTACTTTTCATTTTTAAAGAAGCTTGTACTGGACATTGATGTACTGTTATATTTGTGTGTTGTCTGAGTTTTGTCTGCCTAGCCCACATCACCTCTTCGGGTCAGCCTTGGACATTTACCTTCATTATGCTGAAATTCAAATGCTAAATAGGAACTTTCCTCCAAGTATGAGGGGTCAAGGCAAAGAGCTTCCAGGACATCAAGGCTCCAATTAACACATTTGGGCCTCAGTAATTAATGACTGCCCTGGGACATCCCAAAACAGCTCTCTCAAATACAATAGCAGTAGGTTTTGCATTGTGAGCTCTGTTTAATACACTAGTAAGAGATTTTGTATTGTAAACGATCAGATACCGTTGGAAGGAAATATATTAGTAGGAAGAGGCTTTACATTGTGAACTCTCAGACAAATGAAATTAGAAGTGGGTTGTGAGCTTTGACAAATTCCATAGGAAGGGGTTTTAAAATGAAAAGGGAGGTATTTTACATTTTGAACTCTATGAAAAACACAACAGGCAGAAGCTTTACATTGTGCGCTCTCTGATAAATATACTAGGAACAGGTATTTACTTGTGAACTCTGACAAATACAGTGGAAAGTGGTTTTACTTGGTGAACCCTCTGGAAAATACAATATGAAGGGGATTTCCATTGTGAATTCTTAAACAAATGAAATAAGAAGGGGTTTACCACCTATAGCCTTTTTCTTGGTCTGGCACCAGCAAATGCTTGATATCCACATAGGGAAATTTAGGGTTCATGTTAATGTATACTTTGACTCTTCATAAAATGTTTGATGGCTCTCTGTAGGCAGAGACAACATGCTCATGTTTATTTTTAGGTCGAGCCTAGCGCAGCGCGCATGCTCTGCTCTATGAGAGGCTGCTTGTGAGCACTCCAAACTTCTCCTTGTGTCTAGGACTTCCCCCACGCATTAGGTTGGTTGTTACCTGTGTCATTTATTTTACGTAGCCTGCAAAAGGCTAAAGGCAGGCGCATGTCCCACCTCTTTATCAAATGTTCACTGCCACAGCGTTTTGCTTGCTGGAGCCAACAGCAGCGAGCAGGGTGGCATCTGCATTCCTTACATTCCTTGCAGTGCGCACCACCACTCACGGTCTTCTTGTTTTTCTCGCGATGCTGTGCTGCCGTGGTATTTTTCTTTTTAAAGTGCTCCTTTACCTTCGGGTCGAGTTTGCGCTATATAAAAACTGCAACAAAAAAGTGTGATATAACTAGTGCAGGCAGGTGTGCTGTTACTGGTGCAGACTAGACATGCGGTCCCCGACTCTGTTACCTTTTGGCTACGCTTTCACTAATGCGGCCAGATGGACTGCACTGCAGCAGAGTATGTTGCCACTCGTGGAAACCGGCAACGGCAGTGTGCGAACAGGCTGTTGTCACTGGCGGTGGAGGACTGTGGTGTTAATGGCGCAGACAGGCAGCAGTAACAATTGCGTGCCTGTAGAGATCCTCTTCAGGTTAGTGCTGCAGTCTCCTGAAGCCCCCACTCCCTTGCCTGGGAGGAGTCTAGGAGCAGACACTGTAGGGGGAGGAGATGGGGAGACAGGCAGAGAGAGCACCTCAGACATGGCTCCCGCACCCTCCAGGGTGCTCCCGGCAGACTGTTCCGTACATGTTAGTGCTCCATGTCTGTGACCGCATCACTTCTGTGTTTGTCTCTGCCTGTAACTGCTTCCAGTTTGTAACTGCCCCTGCCTGCGATTGTTCGTTGACTGTAACTGGTCTCCAGCTGTGTGAGCGCCCCTTAACTGCTGCGCACATGAGCCTGCGAATGCTTCCTGTCTGACTGTTTCTTGCCTGGGCCTGGTCCCCATCCCTGTGTGGGATTCTTTCATGTGTGTGCCTGGGTCCTACATGCGACTGCATCTTGTCTGTGATTCTTCCATGTACCTGATACCTGCCCGCGTTGTCATCCTGTTACTAACTGCTCCCGAGTTGTGACTGCTCCCTACTTGCGAGAGACTGCCACCTAGCCGTGGCAGCTGTATGTCTGTAACGCTCCTACCCTGTTACTGCTCTGACAGCGACCCCTCCCTGTGCTCCCAAGTACTCCCTGTTGGTGACTGCTCCCTATCAGGCAGTGTTTTTTTCTTTTGATTGTTTCCTGAACGCCTGTGCCTGTTCCCTGCTTGTGTGTGCTCCTCTTCCCTCTCGTAGCGTGCTCCATATCTAAGTGCATCCTGGCTCTGACTACCCCACAATGACTGTCACCTGCTTAGCTCGGATTGTGACTTTTCTCGCCTGAACAACCCTCCTATAGCCGCCCCTCTTCTGGAGCCTGCTGCCTGCGTAACCCTCAAGCCCGGAGCCTAAGGAACCTTCACGCTCAGAGCCTGCTGTTTGGGGGGACCCTCACTCCCAGAAACTGCTTGCTTGCTGCCTGCGCAGCCTGTTAACCTCATGCCCTGCATTTGCCCAAGCTCACACGTGCTTATGTTGCTCGCCCGCCCCAAAGTTGAGACCTATTGGCTATGCCAATGCTTGTTATGTTAAAGTCAACACAATTGTTTAGAGAAAGAATAACGGTGGAGGATTCCCAACAGAACAGCACCTAGTCAAATATTCTCTCAAAATTAATTTGGACCCACAATGTAGTACATGGGACAATATGTGTGCACACTTCAAAAAACACCCACCGTTACAATGTTGGTTCAAAACATGAACTATGAAATACTTTAAACAAGGTCAAGGTGCACCACTTCAATATTTACAAAAACTGTTCTCTTTGATAAGGTCAACAGAAAAAATCACATCAGTTGTTACTTGTGTTCTTTAAGAGTTCTTTTATTCAATTCAGTTGAAAATGAAAAGCACACACAGGAGCTGTATGTTTTTGTATATTGTCATTTTTTGTAAACAGCCCTGAAGAAGTCCCAAGAGGACGAAACGCGTCGGCTGTAGCTCCTGTGTGTGCTTTTCATTTTCAACTGAATTGAATAAAAGAACTCTTAAAGAACACAAGTAACAACTGATGTGATTTTTTCTGTTTACCTTATCAAAGTGAACAGTTTTTGTAAATATTGAAGTGGTGCACCTTGACCTTGTGTAAAGTCAACACAATTGTTTGATTGATGGGTCTCAAAGACAGTAGCCCTTTCATTTTACATGGTGAACTAATTAACCAAGCTTGTTGGCCTAATCTTTTTGATGGTGAAACCACATGTTTACCAGTAGGGTCCTATAGAAGCGACATTTGGGCCAACTGCCACATGGTATGCCTCAGAAAATGGGAGCAGACTGCATCTGGAGGCTCTGCACTGGCTACCTGTCCGGAAACGGATAATTTTTAAGATTCTGACTCTGGCACACAAAGCCTTGCACGCCTCCGGTGCGAAATATCTTCAAAAAAGATTGACCTTTTACCATCCAGTCAGGTCACTGAGGTCTGAATCTTTGTTTCTTGTGGCAGTGCCGCGTGTGAAGAGGGCACGCATTGGTGGCCGTTCTTTTAGACTACTGGCGCCCCAATTGTGGAATAAGCTGCCAATGGCCCTGCGCAGTAATCCAAACTTGTTGGCTTTTAGGAAGGGGCTCAAAACGTGGCTTTTCACCTCTTAGTTTTTTTTCTCTGAGCTCTGACGGTTTCCTTTCTGTTTTTATTTGTTGTGTTGTAGTTAGCTTGCAAAACAAAGCGCCGGGACACTCTTTGAGTAGCCGTGCGCTATATAAAATTCCAGTATAACATAACATAACATAACATTTACAGGGTTAGTTGCCCCCTGTGCTAGTTCTTTACGGTATGTGATTTGTACCCTGGCTATAAGGAGGGGTCCAATTTGTAATTTTACCTACAAACTTGTAAATATGTGTTATTCTGAGTATGGTATTTATTGGTTTGTGCAATTAAGTTTTTAAAGAAAATAAGCTTTGGGTGAACATTGATTTATTGTGTGTTATTTTTGTTATTTCTTGAGTTCTGAGTTTCTAGCCTTCCCCCATACTACCTAAGTTAGCCTTGTAATGCTCTTCCTCAATACCATGAGAATCTGGATGTAGATTGTGAACTCTTTACAAATGCAAATTGTGACAACCAGTCTACCAGCAAAGTAGTGCTTTAACCATCTAAATCAAAGAGTCTCTGTGGTAGTAGCTGATATTGTTAGCATTTGCAATGAACCTCTTTAATATGCTCTTCCTAAAGTATATGTTGTAAAAAGATGAAAACTGCTTGAAATTCAGAATTCTTCAGCTGCTTGAAATTCAAATCTCTTTACCTGGTCCAGTAGCTGAGAAACTAAGGACTATACTAGCAGAGGTTGTGGGCCAGATCAGCAGAAACTTCACCTAGAGGTCAGCAATTGCAATTATCTCAAGCCTTGACACTCTTCCCTCCTTCGACATACCAGTCTTCCTATGTTCTCTCCCCCCTCACTGTCTTATTTCTCGCTTCGTATCCGTTGCCTGACATCATGCACTGCCGCAGCTCAATGTCTCTCTCAGCTGTCTCTTTCCTGTTGCCTCCTACTCTCCTAAGATTTTAATTTTGTCAGTGCATTTGTAAAATTGAGCAAGCATTGGCAAAGCCAATAGTTCCTGTAGGACATCATTAAATTGTATTTTCTGTACTTCGAAGATGGCTATCACAGGAGCATTCAACATGTCAGCCATTTATAAAGTATCGAAAATAATCTTTAGCATTTACACTTCCAAATGGCCGCCATGTTTCATGTACACACAATGAGTGGCCATTACGAGTGTCAGGGACTGTGCGGGACTATGTGGGGAACCCAGTCAGGGACTTGGGCAAGGACTGAGAACCGGGTAGAAAACGTACACAGAAAGAGGAATACAGCGCTGCCCAGGATCATACAGGGAGTCAGAGGAGAAAAGGGGAAGCCTGTAGAAGAGAACAAGATGGGTAAGACTCAGAAAGACAGGGCACTCATGAGACAATTTAACATACAGAATATCTACACCCAGGAAGAATGTGCAAGACATATATATGAATCAATATTAATAATAAAGGGAAGTGTGGGGTAAAGCACTCAGGAGCTCCACACGGTAAGACTGAAGCTCAGTAAGTTTCTCACCTACAATTGCTGTTACAGATACGGACTGCACATATCCACTTATAGGATATGCATGCAAAGGCAGGGTCTGTGGAGCTTATACCTATGGTGATGTTATAAATGCAACTCAAAGACAATACTCACAGGGAACAAGAAACACCACCTAGGTAGTCAGCTGTGCCCACAGATCCTGGCGATCAAACAGGAACACGCAAGGCAGTAATAGCAATGGGGTAGAATTAAGCACAAGCACAATAGACAAGGAGCTAGCAAGGAGTGGTTCTTAACAGGAAAGGAAGGAAATCACAGGGCACACTTGGCAGAAAACAGGTAACAAACATTCAAGGCAACAGAAGCAAGACAGCTGAATAGAAAGACAGAAAACTAGAACTGGAACCAAGGAAACGGGAAGAAAGGCAGGGACTGGAAAGGGATATACAGAAGGGGAGGTTACAAGGGTAAACTAGAATAGTGCAGGTTAAGGAATCAAGAAAACAAAGTAGCATAGAAGGCAGCGCTGGGGCAGGATCAATAATTAAGCTAAGGCTCAAGAGTCAAGGTAGCACTGCAGGCAGTGCTGGTTCAGGAACAGGGAATTATTAAAGCTTCAAGGAGTCACGGTAGCACTGCAGGCAGGGCTAGTTCAAGAACAGGGAAATTACTAGAGCTCAGGAGTCAAGGTAGCACTGCAGGCAGTACTGGTTCAAGGAAACAGGACATAGCCACAGCTCAGGAAACAAGGAGTCCAGAGAGCACTGCAAGCAGTGCAAACCAGGAACAAGAAAATAGCTGAAGCCCAGGAATAGGAACACAGAATAACTATAGCTCAGGAACTCAGGAAACAAGAGCACTGCAGGCAGTGCTAATTCAGGTACAAGGAACAGCTATAGCGCAGGAACTCGGGAAACAAGGTAGTTCTGCAAGCAGTGCTAATTCAGGAGAAGGGAAACTGCTGCAGTTCAGGAACAGGGAATACTAAGGCTCAGGGGTAAAGGTAGCACTGCAGGCAGTGCTAATTCAGGAACAAGGAAAACAACATCAGGTCAGGAACAAGGCAAAACTAAAGCTCAGAAAACAAGGACAGCAAAAGCTCAGGAGTACTGGAAACCAGGATCGGTCTCACCGGTAAACAGCTACAAGGACCAACCTTGGCCTGAAGGGAGCTGGGGCTTAAAAGAGCTCACAGTATTCATATGCATCAGGTGTGAGCAGGCTAGAAGCAGCCAGCCACAGGTGAGCTGAATTTCTCCACCCATCCTTGGCCTGTAGAGGTGGAGACAAAGCAGTGAGCAGGGAATTCTGGGTAATGGAGTTTAAGCATAAGCAGGCTGGCTTCAAGTATAAGCAGGCTGGCTTTCACAAAACCCGCCTTCGATTGGGAATGGATGTCAATTCCCAAATAGTGTCCAAATGGCCGGAAGTCAAGATATGCATGCAAGGGAGTGTATAGAAGCATATTAGGACACTGGAGAGTCCCACAGTTCAGCCCCCTGGTGGTGGACACGAGAACACAGGGAGCGAATCGTGACAACGAGACTATAGAAAATAACATACTGAGGTGGCTAAATGTTATTTTCTATACTTTCAAAATGGCTGCCACATTATTTCTGCATATTTGGTGGGGGTTCAGTGGAAGGGATTTCTCCACAGGTAAAATTATTTTCCACACAAAAAAAAACCTGATTTTGTACGGGGAACCTACTCCCCCTGTGCTTACGTCTCTGCCATGGAGAACGCCAAAAAGGGGTGTGGGATAGAATCACCAGAAAATGTCTCCCAGGAGTAAAACCAATGTTTTTTTCAGACACTGTTTGAATGGGAATGTGTTTTTTCTGTGCCCACCTACACTGTAGACAAGTTTTCAACACATTCAAAGTTTTTAAAAACTTTTTTTTGTTTACTCAAGCTGTGGGTGCTATTGTAACCATCTAATGTCGATGTAGCTAAGTAAAATTATATGTGAATGTCACATTTGGTGTAATTAAATACAAACGATTTAGAAAAATGTGCTTTTTTAAGGTGACCCTAGAAAGAAATGTTAGTATATTGCTGTATATTCAATTTTTAAAGGCATTTTTAAGCTATGAAATTCAATGCTTACCAAACCTTTATGTATGTAATCACTTATGCATCCACGGATATAAGTTAATATTTGACAAAAATTTGGTAAATTGTAGTCCTATATTAAAAATTGTAGCCAAAAGAAGATGTTGAATTCCTCATGGAAAGTGAAAATCATCCTTCGCTCTAGTGATATTACTGCAGCATGAATATACCTAAATGTCTGAATGTGTGGAGGATGAATTATTGGCATCTTTGTGTACTGCTTTTGTAAAGGGTATACAAAGTTGTGAAGCTTAGTTTTTTCTCTTGAGTCCCAGCACTGTGACTCGTTAAGTTGGTGAAATATTTTCTAAAACATAACATAACATGTGCATTTGTAAAGCACACCTTCACCCGGAGGTATCTTGGCGCCGAATAACAGATGTTTCTTATTACCCAACTCAATGGTACTCATTTTATCGACCTCAGATGGATGAAAGGCTGAGTGGACCCACCGGGATTTGAACCTGTGACCGTGAAGTCAAACACAGGCCCCTACAGTGGAAGTATTAGTCCACTGAGCCACCAGACCCGAGCAAAAGCAGCAAAAAAAGGGCCCAGAGCAGCAGCGACCTTCCATTCTACTACATAGGTCTATGAGCACACTGTGTCGTACAGTTCCCCCTACACCAGGTAGCCCACCATCCCTGATGCCAGAAGTCTCAGGACGGGATGTTTGGCAATAGGAACGATGAAGTATACTAATTGGCAGGAAGTAGCCTATATGTTCCTGCTGTCGTTCAGAACTAATAGCTTTGATTTACAATGTGGAAAACCATTCCCAGCAACTGCATGTCCACAGAGTTTATGAATGCTGGGAATAGCAGGGGGATGATGCCACCTACGTCGTTCTTTAAAGCCTACATGGCTTCACAAGACCTGATGCTCAACCATGAGGTCAAGTAGTGCGTACATGTTACCAGAACTCCATAATGTAAGTTTTATATTACATATTTTATTTTTATATGGATATTGTGTATGGAAACAGTACTACATATTACTGCTGGCCCACTCCGTGCATTGCATGTTTAGTGAATTATGGGAAATAAGTAAGTATTAAACCATTCCTAAGAAATATGGGTGTTGAAAGCACGGCTGAAAAGAGATTATAATAATGATTCTAAACCTAAAAAAACATAGCATTTTGCCATTTATGGTCAGTTATGGTATCGCATGTCCCCAAAATGCAGTGATCATGCACTTCAGACATGCCCGTACCAAACAATACCCCAGCCTTTAATAATCTCAGGGCATTACTGTGCCTAGTGGGCACTGATCACAGAACACCTGCCTCTGGCTGTGTACACCTGTGCCAAGAGACCGCCTGCTCACAGGAAATGTTGGGCACAGGTTCATTGTCCTGCCTCTCAGATCTAGTTCAATTGTTACTTGTTTGACGTGCCAATGTAGTTTGTTTTTAAAACAGCTGATTTTTTTAAACCTTTAATGATTTTGACCCACTCCTTCATAACTCTTCATTGTCCTCCCGGATACAGAATCCTGGTGTCCTGCTTTGTAACTCGAATAATTTGTTGAGGTTGTTAGTGCGGAGAGTCTCCCTTTCTCGCTGTACTATCCCGATTTTTTTAAACATCGGACTCGCAGTATTTTGTGTCTTATAAATTAAGCAACAGAGCTTTTTGAATGGGAGAAATTGTTCAATTTCTGATTTTTATTTCAATTTATTTTATATTTAATTTTGCAGAGATGGACAGCTTGCTGAGGTAATCTGTAAAGTTGCTTATTGATGATTATAAACAAGCAAATCCATGCAACATCATGGGGACAGCGTCCTCTCTGGTGAATCCAGGTGAGGTTATTGAGGACACCTACGGAGGAGGCGGCGGGGAGGCTTGTGAGATTCCCGTGGAGGTAAAGCCAAAGGCACGACTTCTCAGAAGCTCCTTTCGACGTGGCCCGCGAGTCATTGGAGCCAGCTTCAAATCTACAGCTTCCGTTGATCTAGAGTGTGCTGCAGAATATGAAAGACTGAAGAAGGAGTATGAAATCTTCAAAGTCAGCAAAAACAATGACATTGCCTCCATGCAAAAGAAGGAAGCCAAGCTTGACAAGGAAAACAAAAGATTGCGGACAGAGCTGCAGGTATGTACTACTGAAAAGAGAGAGACAAGGCATAACAGAACAGTATGTTTTATTTTCTTGTATCATGCACACTGCAAATCTCTACTGCTTCTAGACATTGGATCATGGGATCTCCCTTTAGAGAAAGAAAGCTTTTATTTGATTAGTGCCAAACTGTTTGGTTTTTGCTGCATAATCCGTGTCTAGCCACCTTCACTGAGGCATGGTGTAGATGCTGTTGGCTGGGTTGTGGTTACAGCTGTCAGAATTGTGTCATTCTAAATCCACAGCTAAGTTGTTATTGTTTGAATAGCTGAGCCCAGTAGCTGCTTGCAAGGCATCTTAGCCAGAATAGGCAGCATAAATGGCGAATGTATTAGAAGAGGTGTGCCTTGAGTTTTGTTCTGAATTGCATTATAGATTGAGTGGGTGGAGTATTCTTTAGTAGATCTAGAGCAGTGAAGCTGTCACTGTGAAGTCTCGGTCCTGAAATTTGCTCTGTGATATGATTAAAGTTGTGTATGGTTGTATTATATATTTTTACTTGTGGGTATTTAGGCACTGTGCTTTAGATTCATTTAAATTTGAGGTAGAGAATTTTGAATGTGATGCTGTTTTTGCTGGGAATACCCTAAGCGTTTGAGATGGGGTGCTGCAGGCTTCCTGCTGTGTTTTACTTTTACAGTCTTTTAACCTGAAATGATGGTAGCCTACACAAGGAGTACTGAAATAGTCTAGGCTTCCACTGTCATGGCATAGCGTGCAGGAAGCATGTAAGCTTTGGTATTATTTAGGAGTTCGGTTTGGTGGAAGGAACCGTTTACCGTTCCTCCTGCTTGCAAGTTCATAGCACTCTAAGTTTGCATAATTTGATTTTGAAGGTTATGTTAAAATATTTCTGAAGCGCATGGCTGCCCCAGCAATGGGGCATCCCAGCGCTAAGGTCTGCAGGGTGAAGAGGGCAATTAATGATCAGAGAATAGCCAGGTCTTCATGGCCCTTCCAAAGGCCCAATGCACCAGGTGGAAAGAGGCAGGGAATTGCAGAGGGCGGGACCGAACGCCTTGAAGGAGCACCCGCCAGCCCTGGCCCTGCGTACCCGGGGCACACGGGAAAGGTGGAGATCAGCTGAGCGCAAAGCGCGGGCAGGCACAAAAGGGAGACACAGGTCACTCGGAATCCCAGGGCAAAGGCCTGGGAAGATTTTGTTGGTGATACAAAGGACCTTAAAGTGAATGCTTTGCTCTATAGGTAGCCAGGTATGGTGTGATCACTTAGTATCCATGTTTTGGAGGAGTTGTGCTGGCCTCATGTCAGGATTTCTGTTTCTGAGCTTATTAGTTTGAGGGTGTTTGGTGTGAGGGTGTTTGGTCCAACCCATACCTCAAAGTATTCGAAGAGTTTGTACATTATTATTATTTATTACCACAGCTTATATAGCGCAACAGCTGCCCCAGCAAGATGTTGATGACAGAACATTGTGGTAGTATGCAAGAAACTTTGCAGGTGGTGGAAATGCGTTCTCCCATGCTTACTGTTTGTGTGCTCCTCTCAAGGAACATCTTAACCCTATTTTCATGGGCTGAGTAGTTGGTCACTATTTAAATGTTGTGCTTTACAGTGTAAAATGTAGTTAAGAGGTCATCTTCTATTTTGAGTTGATTATCTCACACTTTATCAGTGTTTTCTCTTTGTGATATTTGTGTCTGAATCTGGACTGGCGTGTTGAGGAAGTTATGGGAGTTAATGTGTTGGCAATGGTTAGTGACTATTTTTTCTAGTAGTTTAGAGATCCATGAGAGACCTATAAAAGGGCTGTATATGAGGCAACTGTTAGTGAGTCTAGTACTTGATTGGCTAATAAGCCTGTATGGGTGGTCAAAGGGAAGGTATTGCAAGCATCTTTTCTAGGTCTGAAGCTCTTGAGAAGGGGCATCAAATCCTCAGCGGTGCTGGCATGAAATGAAAACATGGCCTATTTCTTGCTTGTCAACATTGCATTGTGATGTGAGGATGGATGGATGGTTTAGTGTTAATAGCCATCAGACGTTTATGTGCTTTACAGTGAAGAATGCAGCCACGGAGTCGCACAGGTTCTTGGTCTGAGTTGTGGATCAGGCTGGGCACTGAGGGTCTGCCACTTTTTTTCAGGAGCTCAAGGCACTCATTTGTGTGTTGGAAATTACTTGGTGGTATTCTGTCCATTGTTGCCTGAGGCGTGCCTGGTGCATTATGTTCAAAGAAAGTTTTTTTCTATGATTCTGCAAACTGTTTTGAATTTTGTTGGTAGGGCTCTGTATGTCTGTGTTGTGGCTAATGTTCTCCTGTCAGGGTGTAGAGACTTTCATCCGGAGATCAGTGCTTGAGAAGGTGTGTATTTTCCCAAAGGGCAGTACTGAAGGTGCTGGAAAATAAGTTTTTATTAGAGGGAAAAATGGTGTGGTGATAGTAGTTTCGACTGTGGAATGTGCAAATGGGACAAATGATGTTGAGACGGAGGATGCCGTTTTATGACCATGGTAGTCGTCCGGTGATGCTCCATATTGGAAGATTGTGTTGAGGCAATGTTGTTGTATGATGGTAATTTGGAGTATATTTTGTCATTAAAGAATGTTCACAAGTGTCTATAAGTTATTTTTAGGAGGTAGTGATTATGTCCTCAAGCCAACCTATTAAAGTCTCTTGCTACGAGTAAGTGGTTGGAGGTGAGGAACAAATCTGTTATGAGAGTGAATAAGTCATCCAGCGCGATAATGCCTGGGTTTGGTTGGCAGAGGTAGTAGACTATTTTGCTATTAAAGTTATGCAGAAATGGGATTCTGATACTCCGCTTTTCCTCTATATCAGTGATAGGGATGTTATGGAGACATTTTTACCATAAACTATTGCTTCTCTCCCCTTCAAAACCTATCTGATCATTGTGTGTGAGAGTGTAGATTTGGGGCTCCAGATTCTTCAGAGCAGTGGCAGTGGAACCAGAGAACCATTTCTCTGTGATGAGCAGAAAGCTAAAACAGGATAGGCAGATTGCTGACCAATACAGGGATGTCAAGGCTACTTGCTTCGAAACAGGAGTCCAGTATAACTTGGTGAGCACTAATGTAATATGATAAAACTGACATAGACATCTTGCTATAGATAGCATTTTGGTTTATGTTAAACAAATGATCAAATATGTGTGGGTTTCTTAATAGCTCGGATAAAGGCACTGGCCTTGGAGTACGGATCCTAAAGTCCAAAAGTGGAAAACATGACTAAGATTTCTCAAGTGAAAGCAAATGGCTTTGGCCGCAGAGTTTCTGTTGGTTTTAGTAAAAAAAAAACTAGATTTTTCTCAGACACTTTACCCAGAATAATTTGTAGCTGAAGGTGTTGTGCCAGACCCCACATAGCAATAAAATCTATGGGGCTAAAAACTCATAATGTGCTTTCCAATAGGCAGGAAACCTCTGTGGCCTACCTTGATCTTTAATTCTTTTCCCTGCTCTCATCTTCAGGGCCGCATACTCCATCTTTGTGAGGTTCTCTGAACCTCTGGAACCTCATCTTAATAAAAATATCCCTAAGATGCGCTCATGAGCAGTCCAAGACATGCTTGCTTTAGATACAATATGTTGCTCCTCTCTCTCCCTTTCTGTTGGATTCTGTGCTTGATCTGCTCTTTCATTAGAATTATATACTTGTCAATGGTTACATTCTGAAATCATCATGAAAGGTAGGACATTTGGTTGAAAAGAGTTTCCTTACTTTAAGAAAATAAGACTGAGAAGCTATTCGCTTCATACAGCCAGCCATATATCCCCTAAAATGAATACTAAAAACAAAAAGAATATGGAAAAAAGGGGGGGGGGGCAGTCGTATTCCTGTGCTATAGCTGTGTTGTCATACTTTTTTCTGTGGTACAGATAACTTTTTTTAAAAGGACACCGAGTTCTCACCAGTGCTCAATTTGTAAAATAAATAAAAAAGTAAGTACCAGGGCCCTTACGGGAGGCCGCTTTAGCCTACATCACCTATTGTCCCTGTTAATTCTGCAAATGCCACTATCAACACAACTACTAACCATCGCACTCTTACAAGTGTGGCAATTCAGATTGTTTTAGGCCACCCAAAGCTAAAAATAATGGCAAGTGGCAGGTATATATTTTTTTATGTATGTTGCTTGTTAAACATTGTTGTAGTGCTCATTCCAAAATTAGTCAGAGAGCACCATCATGTGGTGGCCTGTCAGTAGAGCTGGTGCTGACAATTAAGTGCCAGTGCTGAGCACTGGAAATGGCCAGCTCAAATTAAGCACTAGTTCTCACACATTCGGAGAAGGTGCACCAAGTAGAAGAAAGAATCCATAAAGAATAGTGATTTATTTGCAGATAACAAATAGATTTATGTGGTAAATACATGGAGCATTTAATCTAGGAGCAGTGACTTTACCGTTTTACAACTTTTTAAATTGTTTATTGGTAATTACAAATGTTTTTTAAGGGAAGTTGAAATAACAGGGGGACTGGATTTTCTTGGTTTTGTTGGGGGGTCTGAATTCCTTTTATCCTTCACTGATTTTTGTACTTTAATCTTTTGCGGCCTTAGCTTACACCTACTTTCGTCTGCCCCGTTTTGGTTTGGCGGTTGCCTGTCTTGTCTATGCCCGTCTGCACCTGGCCAGTCACAATTCATTTTGTGCTCCAGAAGGAACTCCTAAAATTAATCAACATAGGATATAACATTCTGCTTTATGAAGTACACAAGTGATTACAGGAACGTCTCCATATAATAATAAAACTATTTATAAAGCGCCTGGTTACCCAAAAACAGTGTGTCCCCGCGCTAAACACTGCAAAATAACTCAAAGGAAAGAACAGAGGTGAGCCAGAAAGGGGATGGGGGAAAGAGCGGGGATTATGCACGTAGAAAGAGAAAAGTTTTAAGTTTTCCCCGGTACCTGATTTCAGAGGGTTCCATCCGGAGCTCGAGCGGGAGTTCGTTCCAACACTTGGCAGCCAGGAATCTGAACGAACAACCTTCCATCCTAGCTCTGGTAATTTTGGGGAGCTTGAACATCATCATTCCAGAAGATCTCAGGTTCCTAATGGGGCGATGTATAGTTAGAAGGCTTTGTAAATAGCCAGGACCAGTGCCATGGGCAATACGATGGGCAAAGCAGAGGGACTTAAATTTAATTCGCTCCTTGATAGGGAGCCAGTGGAGTTTGGACAGAGCGGATTTCCCCGAAGCACTGCGAGGAAGTTTGAGCACAAGGCGTGCTGCAGCATTCTGAGCACACTGGAGTTGGTGAAGTCCTTTTTTGCTCAAACCTAAAAGCAGAGCATTCCTGTAGTCAAGATGGGGGGTTACTAAAGCGTGGACAATGATCTTCCTGGAATCCATGGGAAGGAGGTCTAAGACCTTCCGGAGAACTTTCAGTACGCTGAAGCACCTAGCTGTTACTTTACTAACATGAGACTTGTATGAAAGGTCTGAGTCAAGTATTATGCCCAGATTACGCACCGACACCACAGGACAGGGCGGATTGCCTAATTCCGCAGGCCACCACATGTGTGACCATGCTGAAGATGATTTCCCTACCACCAATAGCTCGGTTTTATAGCCATTCAGGCGTAGGCAATTGCTATTCATCCAAGTTGCCATAGATGAAAGACAGTTGGCGAAATTGGTGGCATCTTCTTTGTGGTCGGGCGTAAGCTTGAACATCAATTGGGTGTCATCAGCATAGCTGACAATGCCCACCCCAAAGGTCTCAGCTATGCGAGCCAGGGGTTCCATATAGATGTTAAACAAAGTAGGGCTCAAACTTGAGCCCTGAGGAACCCCATGGCTTGCCTTCCTGAGAGTGGATTTAAAGGGGGGGCAGTGCATCTGAAAGCTCCTGTTAACCAAGAAGGACCCCATCCAAGCAAGGGCCTGTCCCTTTACTCCCATATCAGACATCCGAGACAGCAGCGTTGAGTGCAGCACGGTGTCAAAAGCTGCACTAAGATCTAAAAGAACCAACACTGCTGTCTCTCCTTCGTCCACTATGCGCCTTAGGCCCTCAGTGGAAAAGAGTAGGGCTGACTCTGTAGAGTAACCAGCACTAAAACCCGATTGTGTGGGGTGCAGGAGAGAGTATTCCTCCAGATAACTGATGAGCTGTCTATTCACTACTTTTTCCACAATCTTGGCGCAAAAGGGAAGAAGGGAAATAGGACTGAGGTTTTGAAATTGGGAGATGTGGATGTTGGCCTTCTTTTTAAGGGGGATTACCTGGGCAGTTTTCCAAGCATCCAATACCTGGCATTCTTGAAAAGAGAGCGACACAATAAGGCTGATCTGGTCGATTATTGTGGTCTCCATGACTCCTTTACATCGAACCGGCGGGCAAACAGCGCTCGGTCAGCCAGATTGAATACTGTTGGCGATGCTTAATAACTCTTGCTTCTCAGCTGTAATAAAATAAGTGAGACCGGGATTCCCCGTATAGATGTTATTGGCAACTACCTGTTTACTTGGATTGATCTCATCCTTAGTAAAGGTGGCATGGATCTTATTGATCTTACTTACGAAAAAATCGGCAATAGAGTCGCACAATTCCTTCCAGTAAGTGTCTTGAGCTTCCATTCTAGTAGGGACCGTGAGCTCTCTGTAGATAGTAAAAAGTTCTCTGGTTGGGTTATTCGCTGAATCAATTCTACTTTTAAGGTGGCAACTTTTTTCGGATCTCACCAGTTTATGGTATTTATTCAGTTCACTTTTGTACAATAATTTATCCTCCCATATTATAGTGTTTTCTCCAGCTGCGCTCTAAAGTTTTACATCTGGCTCTGGCCAGTTTAAGTTTTTCCGAAAACCAGGGAGCGGTTTTAGATTGCCTGGCAGGGGGCTTGGATGTCCAGGGAGCTATCTCGTCCAGAGCAGTGGACAACCATTTTTCATAGTTCTTCCAAGCCTCCCGTAGAGAGTTAGTTTGCGGAGGAGTGTTTTTTTGTAGTGCACATCGAAGTGCTTCTTGACTAAAAGTTTTCCAGTTTCTCCGTTTCAGGGAAGGAGGTTTAAACAGTCTGTTTTCTAAAGGGTTATTATCTATAAAGAACGGGATAATGCAGTGATCTGACCAAATTATTCTAACCGGAGGGGAGACTACAATACCCTCCCAGTTAGCAAAGATGGGATCCAGAAGGTGGCCAAGTTGGTGTGTGGGGGTGGTGGATTGAAGATTAAGTCCCAACGATGCCAGCGCTTCTGCCACATCCTGTGCCTCCCTGCATTCCTTATCATCAAAATGGAGGTTTAAATCCCCTAAAATGATGAATTTTTTGTATCGAAGAGCTGGCTGAGTAATGTATTCTAAAAGCTGATTACCAAACTGTCCAGCTACTCCAGGCGGGCGGTACACCAGCAGACCATTAATGACACATCTCGGCCCTGTTTTAATAGTGAAAAGGCCGCTTTCACTATGAGGTAAAGTGGCCTTCACTAAGGTGCATTCCAACTCAGATTTATGAATAAGGGCTAGCCCCCCCCCCTCTTTGTTTATGTCTATCCAATCGGAGTAGACAGTAGCCAGGAGGAATGGCCTCGAGCGCTTCAAGAGACGAATCTTCGCCCATCCACGTCTCAGTAAGAAAGAGCATATCGGGATTATTAGTAGTTAATAAGTCATGTATTTCAAGTTTATGTTTTTTCATTGACCTTCAATTTAATAATAACATGTTCGGTTTGGGTATAGCATGAGTGTTGTTCTTCGAGAGTTGAAAGGACTGGTTGCAAAAACAGCATGACAGGGGTAGTGAATCAGCTTGAAAGACATGGCCACATCTATTTGCCACATTAGGGCGTAGTGACAGAAGCTCCTGTTTAGTATATTGTGTATTGTACCTGACCGGTCCCACCATATCAGATAGCATCGGAGGATTAGGAGGACGCGCCCCGCGCCGCGCGCCCCGCGCCCCGGTCTGTCGCGGACGGGCGCAGACGGGCTGGACTCTGGCTTGACTCCGGCGCGAATACGGCGCGCCCGCTGAACGCGTCCGCTGCGCGGAGCCATAGCTGTATGTTTTTATACTGGTGACTCTCGCCCCAAGGGAGGATAGCCCTACCCAAGATGGCCGCCGCAGTAACTCCGCCCGTGCCCCAGGTACAACAGCCCTGAAATCGGCCGGACCCTCAGGGGGAAGGCAGCGCAGACGTGGGTGAGTGCAATCAAAATGTATTAAAAAATAGGGTTAAAATAATGCCTCCACCCGAAAATCGGTGGAGATAGCCAGCGCCGCGCTAAATCCGCGTGCTGGTGCAGGGGGGAGAGGACACAAAGGGCAAGTGCATACAAAAGGATATTTTTAAAATCAAAGCAAGAGAAAAGAGTGACCGCCCGGCTCAAGCCTCAGGCGAAATTGCATATACAACACAGGATACAAGTGTTAACATACCACACACAATTCAGGACAAGAACAGTTTTACAAAAGCCTGGTCCCCTATGCCAGTACTCATGGCATTACTTAACATGCAACCTCTAGTCAAACATAGGCTAGTAATTGATGATTATACAGAGCACACTAAGCCAGATTTAATGATGGTGATGAGTCTTGGTTAATGGAGGAGTCCCTACTTGAAGTACTAGAAGCAATTCCAGATGGTTATTTGCTTCTGTTGAAGAATAAGGCTGACGCAGTCCCTACTTGAAGTACTAGAAGCAATTCCAGATGGTTATTTGCTTCTGTTGAAGAATAAGGCTGACGCGGAGAAAAAAAAAGAGGTTGTAGCTGCCATTGGCCACAAACCTTTACAGATTTGCCCATTGCAGTGTAACTCAATTGATAACATGGATCTTTTACTATTTAAAATATCATTAAAAATCAGCCCCTCAGTCTGTCTACTTGTGTACGGGCCTCCACGATACATAGCAGATTTTAGCAAGCATATATATGAATTAATATGTCCTTTATCTACTTAATTCTCAAAACTACTGGTTATCGGAGACTTCCTCTTTTGGCTAGATACACAGATCCTTGATACCAAAGGCCAGGACTTCATAGAAACAATGACTTCCTTGGGGTTTCAGTAACATATGCATTCTCCCACTCACATCAAAAGCCATTTGCTGGAGCTAGTCTGAAATCAAATCCTAGAAGTTAAGGATTTAAATATACAACCATGTATCTGGTTAGACCATTATGATTGAATTCGCTATCCCTCCTTTAGAATATTCAAATATTCAAGATACAGAACTTATTCACATAAGGAAATGGAAGCAAGTTGACATCAAAGGTATGGAAATTATTCTGGCCTTGAGCACCTCTATATTAGGCGACTCCATCTCGGAGGCTGAAGATCAATACACAAACTGGCTCAGATGAGTGGTGGATAGATTCATTCACCCCACAGCAAAGGCAACACATAACCAAGAGAGCTAAACCAGCCCTTCGGTTAAATAAAAAATTGCAAGAGGCCAAACTAAAACTGCACCAGACTGAACACCTATGGCGCAGGAACGAACTGTAAGAATTAAAAAAAAAATAAAAAAAAAAATATATATATATATATATATATCCCTGCATGTTAAGTTGGCCCGGATTTTCTCTGGATCAGCTTCGGCTGATTTTTCACCAAGTTATTGGAATACCGGGGCCCCTGTCACGTCTGGAAGACGGAGGAGGCGGTGAGGGAGTTATCCAACTCCACGCCGGGTGGGAAGCATTGTCTCCTGCCCCCGCTGAAACTACACCAGTTCGTTGACGGTATGCGGTCCGGGGTACCCGAGGGGGAGTGTGCTTGCAACAGACTACACAGGACATTGTTGGCAGCATTTCACGAAGTCCTGCAATCTGGATACTTATTTTGTATTTTCCCCATGCATTACTCGCATAGGCCCCCGCATGTTAAGTGGGCCCGGATTTTCTCTGGATCTGCTTCGGCTGCTTTTTCTCCAAGTTATTGGAATACCGAGGCCCCTGTCACGACTGGAAGACGGAGGAGGCGGTGAGGGAGTTATCTAACTCAACGCCGGGCGGGAAGCATTGTCTCCTGTCCCCGCTGAAAGTACACTAGTTCGTTGACGGTATGTGGTCCGGGGGACCTGAGGGGGAATGTGCTTGCAACAGACTACACGGGACATTGTTGGCAGCATTTCACGAAGTCCTGCAATCTGGATACTTATTGTGTATTTTGCCCGTGCATTACTTACCAGGCTCCGAACATTGGATTCTGGGATCAGCAGTTCCTCGAGGCTTTGAGGATTGCTACAGGTGTGCATTAGAACTACCGGGGCGGGGCGGATACTTATCCTATCCGTGTGCAGCAGGACATTTAAAGTGGGGTGGATGTCATTCCGACTGTTGTTTAAATCATCAATGGCGCTGAAGAAGGCTAGTTGCCGAAATGCATTTGCTCTGATGTTTTAATATTAAATTCATCCGTCATGTCTCCCAATGTTGGCCTCTGCCTTTTCTTCGAGGAGGTTGCTGTGGATATATATATATATATACATGGACATGATGTTACTCACCTGTGAGCAAGGCGTGGCAAACGCCGAAACCGGTCAGGACTTGAGTAAATAAATGCTGTCTCAGACATATTTCAGTGTCGTGTTTTGCATGGAAGTCGGAGTGGGGCTCTTTCTCCTTGGAATATATATATATATATATATATATATATATATAATATATATATATATTATTCCAAAAACAAAAAGAGTCACGCGGCACACTTCTTGGCAGAAAAATCACGATTTATTTTTACAGGTCTCTTGCAAAACTCCTACGCGTTTCGAACAAACGTTCTTGGTCACGGCAGTGTTCTACAATTAGTCCTTTTTCATTTCCACATTTTATGCTCTCACCCTTCCCTTTCAGTGGTGATGCATTATGGGCATTATAGTTTATTTGTGACTTAGTTTTAATGATTTACATTTTTATGAATTGGACATTAACGTGGGGAGAGTTCTAAAGACAGACACCCATTAAATAAGTTTTATCCTTAAGTAGGATATTTATTACGTATTTGCAAAAAGTATCGATTGCGCTATTGTTTAGGCGCTACGATTTTGTGGGTGTCCATTAATAGATGCGGTCAATGCTAGGGCTGAGTGCCCTTTGCCCCACATTGGGCCCAATTCAAATGGATTACATTACTATCACAAGCCCTCTTTGTTGTTATCTAAGTCCATTAACCAACCTCAGTGGTTCATGCTACGATCAAAAAATGCCATACATAATATCAATTCTTGTTATTGCATTTCTCAGTTAATTTACAAATGAACATGCATTTCTTCATCTGCATTCAGCCCTTTTGGGTGTTTTGTTTTGAATTTAATTATAAGTTTGGACTCTAGTCTTCTCAACTTTTGTAGTCTGTCACCTCCGCGTTCTTGTTTGGGAATTGTTGCCAGTCCCAGGTATTTTATGTCCTGCCATGTTTTTCCTTCGTGTTGTTTGATGTGTTTTGCCATGGCATAATCACTGTCATAATTTTGTATTGCCCGGATGTGTTCCAATATCCTTTTCTTTAAAGAGCATTTTGTGCTGCCTATATATTCTTTTCCGCAGTGACATCTCAACATATATACTACAAATGACGATTCACAAGTTATTTTGGTTTTGATTATGAAGTCCTTTCCTGAAGGATCTTTCAGGGTAGTTGTATTTTGTCCTATTTTACAAGCCTTGCAGGTCATGCACTTTGTAAATCCATTGCTTCTCCTTTGGAGCCAATCTGCTGATTTGTTTAGTGAAAAATGACTTCGCACCAAATGGTCCGAGAGGTTTGGCGCTCTCCTATATGAGATTAATGGACCGGTTCCAATGTCTTTATCTATATCCGGGTCTTTCATAAGAATGTGCCAATACTTCGAAAGGATTTTCTGGATCTTATAACTTTCCTTGTTATACGTTGCAATCATCCGTGGTCGTTCTTCTTTTTCTTTTTCTTGATTGCTTCGTTTGGACTGTTTATTCCTTTCTAATTCCAATCTTGTTTTCAGTCTGGCTTTTTCTTCCCCTTGTGCTATATCAGTGTGTTTGTAGCCTCTTTCCAGGAAACGCTCTTTTGTATCTATAAATGTTTTCTCCATTTCCTCTTTTGTTGAACAATTCCTCTTCATACGAAGAAATTCTACATATGGTATACTTTTTACAAGTTTTTGGGGATGAAAACTCAAGCCGTGGAGGATGCTGTTTGTTGCTGTTTTCTTTCTATGGGTGGTAGTTTTTATCTTGTTGTCTTTTATGAAGACTGATATCCAAAAATTCAATTTCCTTTGGATTGGTGTTATATGTGAATTTTAATCCTACATCATTACTGGGGGCGGCGTGGCGATGATAGCTCGCCGCACCCTGCAGTTCCAACTTCTCTCACACCCCTGTATCTCTGGCGTTGAGTTTCTGGTGGCCCGTTCCCTAAACCTTCCGGTTCCCCTTACGGTGATTCTCCTTTATCGCCCTCCACACAACATGCCCTCCTTTGTATCTTCTCTGCAGGATCTCCTGGCCACCCTGGCTGTAAACAACTCCTCACTAATTCTGCTTGGGGATTTCAATTTCTGGCCGGGCGACCCGCGGGAGGATTCTTCCTCCAAGGACTTCTCTGCCACTCTTCGTTGCCTTAATTTTTTACCGCACGTCTCGACTCCTACCCACACCCATGGTCACATTCTCGACCAGATCTGGTCTTTACGTTGTAACCCCTCCGTCTCTTCGATCTCTCCTTGTGTTTGGTCTGACCATTCTTTGATCTCTTTTTCCATCCCCCTGGCTCAACCTGAGAAAGCCCCTCTGCCCAAAAACATCTGGGCTTGGAGCTGGAAAAAGGTTGATCTTAATGATCTCTCTTCTTCTCTGTCTCTATCGGCCCCTATCTTGACCGACCTTCCTGTGGAAAATCAGGCGGATGCTATCCGTACTTGGCTTTCTTCGGCTTGCGATCAGGCCGCCCCTCTTAAAAAGATCAGAGCGGCCCGCCTTCACGACGCCCATAAGTGGTTCTCCAGCGACCTCAGATCCCTGAAATTAGAGCTCAGGCGGTCTGAACGTCGCTGGCGTCGTGATTATTGTCCCACTCTTCGCCTGAACTATAAGGCCCTTCTTCAAAAATACAAGTCAGCCATCCTAGCCGCCAAATCGAAATATTTTTCGGACCGCGTCGCCCTTTCGGCTAATAAATCTCGCGAGATTTTCTCACTGGTCCGCAGCCTTGCCACCTCTGACCGTGCAGGTCTTTCTCCTGCCCCCTCTCAATCTCTTTGTCATTCTTTGAATGACTTTTTTATCAATAAAATTATCAATATTAAGGCCAACATTCCGTTCGTGCCCTATCCCGACGTGCCGGATCATTCCTCCCACTCCTCCTCTGTTTTGGACCACTTTAAGCCTATTACACCAGAGCTCTTTCTTGACCTTCTGGTTAAGGTCAAGTCTGGCTCGCCGGCGGACTGTGCTCCTGCCCGTATTCTTAGAACCCTCTACACTAGCTGTCCCACCCCCCCTCTTACCTTTCTTAACTCTTGTTTGGCTTTGGGCTCTGTCCCCTCTTCTTTTAAGTCTGCCATCGTGCTTCCTATCCTGAAGAAAGCCGGCCTGGACCCCTCCCTTCCATCGAACTTTAGGCCGATCTCTCTTCTTCCCTATCTAGGGAAAATTCTTGAGAGCCATGTGACATCTTGTCTCTCTTCCTACATAGAGGAGAATAACATCCTGGCCTCTCACCAGGCTGGCTTTCGACCAGGCCACTCAACCGAGAGCGTGGTCCTTGCGGTCCTGGATGAACTGAAGGGCAAGGCCGACAGTAATCTTCCCCAGGCCTTAGTCCTGTTGGATCTGTCCGCTGCGTTTGACACGGTCGATCATGCCATCCTTCTTGACCGTGTCAGCGCAGCGGGCATACAGGGCTCTGCCCTCTCCTGGATCACCTCCTTCCTTCAGGGACGGTCGCAGGCTGTTCATCTCTCTCACTTTTCGGCACCTCCCCTCCCCGTCACTTGTGGTGTACCCCAAGGCTCCTCTTTGTCTCCTCTTCTTTTTAATCTCTACATCCGTCCTCTTATTTCCTCGCTTCTTGAGCTGGGGGTCTCGGTGTACAATTACGCGGACGACCTCCAGCTCGTCTTTGACCTATCCTCCCCCACTCATTCCCTTTCTAAGCTCAGCTCTACCCTTGTCTTCATTTCTCAGTGGATGAGCTTCAATCATTTGAAGCTCAACCCTGACAAGACTGAGCTTGTTCTCACTGGTGGCCCTGCTAATCCCTGGTCTTCAGTCCATTGGCCCCTTTCTTTTGGTTCCCCTCCTTCTCCTGTTCCCTCCGTCCGGACTTTGGGCATCAAGATCAGTAATGATCTTTCCATGCACGCGCACATCAGCTCTGTTGTATCCTCTTGTTTTCTTTCCCTCCGCCTCATCCGCAAAATCTCCCGGTTTTTTTCTGTTGATGCCCTCAAACTTATCATCACTGCCCTTATCACTTCCCGCCTGGATTATGGCAATGGCCTGTATGTCGGCATTCCAGCCTACGAGACTCGTCGTCTCCAGGCCATCCAGAACCAGGCGGCCCGTCTGGTTCTTCGTCTTCCCAAGTTTTCCCACATCACCCCTGCCCTTAAAACCCTCCACTGGCTCCCCGTTCATTTCAGGTCCCAGTTCAAACTCGCCTGTTTGGCCTTTCGGGCGCATGCCCGTTCTGCTCCTCACTTCATTAATTCCCTGATTTCCTCTCACGTTCCCACCCGCACTCTTCGGTCCTCGTCCCTCTCTCTTCTTCACGTCCCCCGTTTCCGTAAATCCCGCACAGGTGGCACACGCTTTTCTGTGCGGGCCCCTCAGATCTGGAACGCTCTCCCTCTCTCTATTCGCTCTATCCCCATTTTTTCTCATTTTCGCAAAGCCCTTAAAACTTTCTTCTTTCTCCAGGCTTTCCCAGACTAGTCCCCTCTTTTCCGTGCCCTCTGGTTAGACATTGATGTGATCCTCAGCGCCAGGAAGCCGCTTGGCCACAGTGCGCTCTAGAAGTCTTTTTTTCATTTCATTTCATTTCATTTCATTTCATTACTGTTCAAGATGTTAAAAAAGGTCTCAAATTCTGTTGGGGTACCTTTCCAAAGTAGTAACAAATTATCTATAAAGCGCACCCATAGCGCTACTTTCTCCATGTGTGGGTCGGTTTCTTCTCTCCAAGCTATACTCCTCTCCCACCACCCCATCATGAGATTCGCATAGCTTGGAGAGAAGGAAACTCCCATTGCTGTTCCACACTTTTGTTGATACATTTTTTGATTAATCAAAAAAACATTGTTGTACAAACACATCCTGATCATGTCTATTAACATTTTAGAATGTTCACGTTCTGTGATTGGTCTCTGTTTCAGGAAGAATTCTATTGCTCTTATTCCGATGTCATGGCTTATGGAGGTGTAAAGCGACACCACATCTATGGTTACCAGAAGATAAGATGGTTGCCAGTCTGTATTCATTAGTAACTTGAGGAAGTCCCCTGTATCTTTTATGTAGGAGATTAATGTAGGAACCAATGGAGCAATAAAATAATCAACATAGTTCGCAAATTTTTCATACAAACTTCCACAACTAGAGATTATCGGTCTGCCAGGTGGTCTTTTTAGTGTCTTGTGTACCTTAGGTCAAAAGAACATTGTTGGTATAATTGGGTTTTCCACCATTAGATATTTCTTTTTGTTTTCCGTGATTAAAGCTTTTTGTTGCCATCCATTGAGTTTTGTTTCCAGGTCTGATATGAATTCTGTCCAAGGGTGGGAACATCATAGTAATGGACAAACAACACTACATAGAGGAAGCATCACGCCAACTAAACGACAAAAATAATTATGAATTATTAAAAAGGAACCCGATTCCTGAATTCATATCAGACCGAAAAGAAATATCCAAAGGAGAAGCAATGGATTTACAAAGTGCATGACCTGCAAGGCTTGTAAAATAGGACAAAATACAACTACCCTGAAAGATCCTTCAGGAAAGGACTTCATAATCAAAACCAAAATAACTTGTGAATCGTCATTTGTAGTATATATGTTGAGATGTCACTGCGGAAAAGAATATATAGGCAGCACAAAATGCCTTTTAAAGAAAAGGATATTGGAACACATCCGGGCAATACAAAATGATGACAGTGCTTATGCCATGGCAAAACACATCAAACAACACGAAGGAAAAACATGGCAGGACATAAAATACCTGGGACTGGCAACAATTCCCAAACAAGAACGCGGAGGTGACAGACTACAAAAGTTGAGAAGACTGGAGTCCAAACTTATAATTAAATTCAAAACAAAACAACCAAAAGGGCTGAATGCAGATGAAGAAATGCATGTTCATTTGTAAATTAACTGAGCAATGCAAGAACAAGAATTGATATTATGTATGGCATTTTTTGATCGCAGCATGAACCACTGAGGTTGGTTAATGGACTTAGATAACAACAAAGAGGGCTTGTGATAGTAATGTAATCCATTTGAATTGGGCCCAATGTTGGGCAAAGGGCACTCTGCCCTAGCAATGACCGCATCTATTAATGGACACCCACAAAATCATAGCGCCTACACAATAGCCCAATCGATACTTTTTGCAAATACGTAATAAATATCCTACTTAAGGATAAAACGTATTTAATGGGTGTCTGTCTTTAGAACTCTCCCCACATTAATGTCCAATTCTGAACGATTCATAAAAAAGAAAAATGTAAATCATTAAAACTAAGTCACAAAGAAACTATAATGCCCATAATGCATCACCGCTGAAAGGGAAGGGTGAGAGTATAAAATGTGGAAATGAAGAAAGGACTAATTGTAGAACACTGCCGTGACCAAGAACGTTTGTTCGAAACGTGTAGGAGTTTTGCAAGAGACCTGTAAAAATAAATCATGATTTTTCTGCCAAGAAGTGTGCCGCGTGACTCTTTTTGTTTTTGGAATTAAACGAAGACACGCTCCCGGTCTTGGACGCGGGTACCAACAAAAGCGTTCCCTCTGCGACGGGAACAGTTGAGAGGTATATATATATATATATATATATATATATATATATATATATATATATATATATATATATATATATATATATATATATATGGTCAGTCGGTATATAAAGCAAAGTTATGGCAAGCAAAATCTAATTATCAAAATAACAGGATCTTTGAGACAGCTAAAAATCACAAAGAAACCTTTTTGATAACCTTACCTCCTCATAAAAGCTTACCCCCAAGGTGAAATCCTCTCAACTACTATGTGATCAATTAAATGATTGATTTTATTGAAAAAATTAAATTTTATTAAGAACAGTATTATGTGCCCTACTACTGCTAATTACCCAGAGACCAATTTAGAAACCAAAGGTACTAGTCTGACCAGTTTCCCAGACATTGCAGAGAATAAATTAATCAAATTAGTTAACACGGTTAAATCTGGATCGCCTTATGATCTGTGCCCACCCGCCATTTTAAAACATATGCCTAATACAATATTACCTTGGATAACAAGTCACTTCAGCAAGAAACCTTGCTATGAAAAACTACTGTCCGATCTCGTAACTCCCATTCCCAGCAAACATAATGGAAGCAGACATCGCTCAAGCGCTGTGTACATTCTTACAGACAACTGCATTTCTTCATCCTATGCAAACTGGTTTCAGACCTGCTCACATCACAGAGTTGATGATAACAGCGGTGGTTGATGAACTTGCATGTGATCAGGGATTGAAGATTGCACTGGTTCTTTTAGATCTCTCCGCTGCCTTTGACACCGTTGATCATATTATTTTGATCGATCATGTAATGGTGTCAGAGATGCTGGACAAATCCCTAGAGTGGGGTCAAGTCTTTACTAGAAGGTTGAAAACAATCAGTTAGGCTTGGAAACTTTACGTCCCAAGCGAATGGACTTGAATGTGGAGTCCCACAGCGCTCCTCCTTTTCACCTCACTTGTTTAACTTGTATATGAAACCACTAGTAACTGCTTTAACAATATCAGGCTCTCGAGTCTGATATTGTTAAAGCATATAATACATATAAACAATATTGTTGATATTGCAGATGAACACTCCGGCATCACAGGAAAAGTTCCTACATACTATGAGATTCATCGCCTGCTGGATTGCTAGAAATAAGCTGAAACTAAATGATGATAAAACCGAAATCATCCTGATGTGTCATAGGACTCCTCTCTGGAATGCTAATATCTGGCCTGCCGAGCTTGGCCCAGCACCCACTCCAGCTGCTTCTGCCAAGATCCTCGGGGTAGTGATAGATGTCAATCTCTTAATTAAAACACAGATCGGAGTGTTACTGTCAAAATATTTCCTCTTGCTAAAAACCCAGAGGAAGATTGCACATCTGCTGTCGTTTGACGCTAGCAAGTTATTTGTAACTTCAGCTCTCCATTCAAGACTGGATTATGCTAACCCTATCTATAGTGGTCTCCCTCACACTGCTCTGCATAAATCGCAGATAATCCAAAATGAAGCAGAATGTCTTATTTTTCTTGTTCCCCATTATTTACATTCTATGCCATTGCTTAGAGAGCTTTACTGGCTTCCAGTGCAGGAGTACATTTCTTTTCAATTGTGCTGCATGTTGCTCAAGTGCTTGAATAATACTGGCCCAAAGTTTGTGGTGGAAAGAGTGGTAAAGCATAAACCTGTTCAGAAACTGAGATCCAGCTAGGCAAATTGGCTGGTGGTTCTTAGATGTCATAAACTTAGGAAAGGAGATCAAAGCTTTTCTGTGATGGTCCCTCTACTTCAAACTCTCTAACAGCCAGAATCCGTCTGGAAAAGGACTTTGAGTAATTTTGCAAATTGCTAAAAACACCATTATTTACAGGCTTATTGCAGTAACTAACTCCCAATTAAGCTTCAACTGCTTAAGTATTCAAAGTTCCAAGAAACCAATGGTGAACATGCATTCTAGAAATATGAATGATCAGAGGATGCTATCCCTAATAGCCTCCCGCATACATTCTTAATACTCTTCATAATCCACAGACTCCCTGCACGGCTGCCAAAGAGGGAATCGCATCTCCAACCTTAACCTGGTGGCTGGTTCCTGCCACTAGCTTCCCCGAATGGCCTTTTTTACCTGATCACATGGTATTTGGTCATGTCTTCCTTGGGTTCTTTCACCAGCCCAAAATCTCCCTTAGAACTGTCTCCCTTTGCTCTCTGTGTACTCTCCATCCTACTCGACTCGCCACCTCCTACTCGACTCGCCACCTCCCAAAGATGCTCCTCTCCAGTCATTTTGCCCACCAATGATCTCTCACATTTGCCTAAGGTGTTCATGGATCACAGCCGCCCGCCCTTGAGCGTGGAAGTGTTTCCATCCTCCGTGTATGTGTATTCCATTTCTGGCTCTGTTTTTGTCTTGTGAGCTGTTTTCTACTTTAGGGATTTAGAACAAGACAAATCAAAGGTATAATTTAGTGAAAGACCGCCTCAGCCTATAATCTGCTCATATTATAAATTGTAATATTTGGAACTGGTCCTTAATAAGTTCAACTAACACTGCATATCTCTTGCACTAATTTAGAGATTCCAAAAGCTTGCACAGGAAAACATAATGAAATTGAAACTACTTTTAAATCGGCACAACACATAAACCTAAAGATACCCAAAAGCTAAATATTACGTGGGAAAATATTATTTTAATTGAAAGGAAAATATGTGAAATTATCTTCTGCTCTTTACTTTGCTGGCTTAGTGAAGATGCAGCTCCACCAAATATATTTTAATAATAAACATTTGTGATACCGTCTATATATTTCATTATTTTACCTCCAAGAATTAATAATTTATTACAGGCTCTTCAGAAAACCTACCAGAAAATACTGCGGGAGAGAGAGAGTGCGGTAGAAGCCAAATACCAAGCCATGGAGCGAGCAGCAACATTTGAACACGATCGAGACAAAGTCAAAAGGCAGTTCAAGGTGAGTGTTACAAGCAGTGTGTCCAACAAAAATTACTTTATAGTTATTTGCACAGTTAAGAAACATACCAAATCTCACCAACTGACAAAACATTGGATTATCAAGAGTCAAAGCTGCACCTTCTTTGGATGCTGTGATTCAGGATCAGAATTTCCATAAGTTCTTAAGCTTCATTAAACAATTGCATCTTGCAAGATTTTTAAAGTACTTGTTGCTCATCAGGTGCCCTCAGAAAGGCTGACATGGAGTTACACAGCTTCATTGCAGCTGCTGTAAATTACAGAGTGTTTTGAGAAGAAGTTAACCAGGCTTTTAGGTTGGACATCATTTTTAGGTTTCGCCCTGGCCGTTGCAACTGCGTAGCAGTTGATCCGCCCAGGGTGAAATCTTATGATCCTACATATGGGGCTTTGGTTCCGCCTCTGTCTTCCATTGGCTAGCTCCATAAATGGAGGCTAGCCATTGGAAGAGATTGGCTGTCAATCACGCTTTCCCCGTGAAAACGCGATTCGGGGGCGTTTCCGTGTCTTTTTTTAAGTCCCGCCCTCTCCTCTTCCCATTGGCTGGAATTTTACCTTCCAGCCAATGGGAAGGGGAGGGCATGAAAAACACGCCCCCGATTCTGCCGGCCGGGACACCCCCGTGACGTCATTCCCCGGGCCGCGCTGTGATTGGCTGCCGACCTGGGACCTGACTTGTTTTTTTTTTTACACAAAGAATACAAACCTTTTCTGGCGCTGCAAAGTTTTCCGACAGAGATAGTGAGCATTTGTTTCGAGAAAGCAAGTTATTTAATAGGGAAGCTTCTGGGTTTAAAAACTGCATTTTATGTATGGTCTAACTACCTGTTCTTCTATTTTTGTGAAAAGTTCAGGTTTTTTGCTTAAAAATTCCGGTCACCCTACCCAGGGGTCCGCCGCTGAGCACTCTGCGCCCACTGTGCTCGGTGTCTAGGCTCTATGGCTCCCAGCTCAGCCCCCGGCTCCTTACCATGGCTGCTAATTGTTTTCTTCCCTGCGTTTTATAAAGCGGCAGGAGTTTTATTGCCCTCGGAGGTGGGCGCGCCCTAGATGGATACCATTAACAGCTGAGATGGGGCGGGGACTTGGCAAGTCCACGAACCCTTAAATACACTACTCCTGTCCACGGTAACAGTTGTTTGTTGTTAAATGCACCGACAAGGTAACATTTTTATTCAAGTCGAACAAGTGCCACCTTAAAATACTATTATTGCACATCCAACGGTGCCTCGAGGGAGCCCTGACTGAAGCCTGTAAAGTTCGGTCGAACCCCTCCCCTCCCGACCCCCCCCCCCGCGTGCAAGCGACGTGGCAGCATTGTATGGTGCGGGCTGGGGAGCCCAGTGACTGCAAAGCCCAAGTCGCCAATCTCCAGGTTAAAGTGACAGATTTCTGTAGCTTGCTAGTGTGCGCTTCTGATCTTATCGCGTCATTAGCGGTGAAATGCTGTTAACACACAAAGTCTGCGTTCCATAAATTCACTATTTTAGTCAAGTTGCCCGATTCACCTACAACGTGATTCTCCATTCAAACCTGACACATTCATTGACAAGGCTGAAAGGCGCGGTTAAGATTCAGACCTGCAGAGCACACCCAGCGGCGAGAGGCTGCCTCAGTGCCCTGTACTTTGTTGCGAGTTGCGAGTTCAACCCTGTGTGTCTGCTGTCGCTTTCTTAGGACCCCTTGAAGTAGAACACCCGGCCCCTGGCACACAGGGAGGTTCAGCGCCTGTGTGGGTGCATAGCGCCTGTTTTCATTTCTATTAGCGTGTGCTGCTGTGGGTTTGTGTTTAGTGAAAGTGAGTGTGCAATGCCCTGCAGGGGGCTGGGCGGGTGCTCGCGTCCAGCTGTGCTGTCTCCAGCAGTTACCATGGTAGGGAGGTCTGACTCTGGCTCCCTGGGGCACAAGGATGAGCTGGTCTCCGGCCAATGGCTGGAAAGGAGGAGGGCGCAGGAGGGGAGAGGGCGAGCCTTCGGACTGACTGCCCGTCCCACCTTCCCTCACTCTCAGATGCACCATCTGTCTCTCCGGGTCCTAAGCACAGGCAGCAGAGGCGGGACCCTCTCTGGCTAAGAGCATCCTCTCAGCATCCGGTACCTTCACCCACTGAGAGACAGGCAGGGACCCTCACCCGCCGAGAGAACTGCAGCGCCCGGTACCAGCACCCACCGAGGGATCCTAATCCCTGAGAGAGGGCAGCAGCTATTGCACCCACCGAGAGACAGGAGGGCATCCTCACCTGCAGAGAGACGGACAGCCCTCCTCTGGGGGACTTGCAGCTCCTGGTACCCTCACCCTCCGAGAGACAGACATCCCTCAACTGAGGGACACCTGCAGCAGGTACTAACCCCACTGAGAGACGACCAGCTCTCATCCGATTCCTAGAGGGACCCGCACAGACACTGAGGCAGATTGGGGGTGACCCGTGCACGAAGGATAGCGCCGGAAGATCGGATCCGGGGGCTGCTCGGAGTGAGGGTTACGCGGGGAAAACCATCCCTGGAACCCGTCACTCGAGGAAGAACAAACGCGCCAGGCAGCACGAGCCCACCACACCAAGGCGCACTCCACACCGGCGACCACCCAGAGAGCGGATACCGAGGCACAGTTGCACTGACGCCGGCCCATGGAACACGCAGACATGCAAGTTTTACTCGACTTCTCCATCGTGCTGAGATAAGCAGGTAAGACAATTACCATACAAAGAACAATGCATGCCTATTAATCTGAGCAGTAACCTTGGCCAGTTTTGGTGTTTTAAGGCGCTATATTTTAACATTAGCACACGTGCTGAAGAAGATGCCGTGGATCTGGTTTGGTGCAAGGGTCGTGTGTTTTCTGGGGGTACCTGTGTTGGGATTTGCATCTCAATGCTATAAACACTCGCTTGCGCTTCTGCCCCCTGGAATCCCGGTCCATGTCATGTTTCTCTGTGTGCTCTGAGTGAAAGGTGTCGCCTCGCCCTCGCACTCAATGTTTCCTGGATCTGTGGAAGGATGTGTTCATCAACTCTGACCTCTGCCTCTGACCCCGTGTTCGTGCAGAGAGGTGTCACGACCCCTGTTTTGTCTCGGTTATTGGTCACCATTGATCCCGGACATTGCTGCACAGCCAGGGCCTGTCACAGCCTCCACCGCTCCCTGGGCTGGGGGGAGACCGGAGTGTGTCTGGCAGGGGCGGACTGGGAAAGAAAAATATGCCCGGGCTCCGAAATAAAAGAGGCCCCCATTAGCAAACCAGATACCTTAAAAAAAATCCTACATTTACTGGTAAGGCCAGTTTTGAATTTGTTTAAAGCTCTGTATGGATATTTTGCAAGGTATGGTAGGGTGCCTGCTTTTGTGGTACTATCAGTGAAATGTACAGTAAACACCGCTCCACCTGGCCATAAACAGGCCAAAAACGTATTAAAAAAAAAAAAAGCAGCCCACAGTTGATCTGTCAGCACAGCCCACCGGACAAAGCCTGATTTCCCCATAGTAACCAGAAATGGGGGAGTAAAGTATGTATGTACACGTGAGATTGTGTGTGCTGCTATTTGCTCTGTGTGAAGGTGTGAATGGTGGTGTTCAGCTCAAAGCTTATTTCCTGTACGGTGTATGCATGGTTCATGAAGTTCTATTTTACTTTCATTGTTTCAGTGTTATGTTCCTTTAGTTTGGCTGTTATGTATTCAGTTTCTTGTGTTCCTTTTATGTTCTTGTACTTTATTGAGCTACTGTTCGTGCGGGTGGTGGCAAGTGAGGGGGAGATGTGTGCTGTGCCCTCAGCTCTTACCTGTGCCCTCAGCTCGTACCCCTCTGCCCTCAGCTCTCACCCCTCTGCCCTCAGCTCTCACCCCTCTGCCCTCAGCTCTCACCCCTCTGCACTCAGCTCTTACCCCTGTGCCCTCTGCCCTCACCCGTGCCCTCAGCTCTGACACCTGTGCCCTGTGACCCTCACCGGTGACCATGGCCAGCATGGCGGGGGAGATCGTGGCCTTGCTGCTGGCCCTGTCGGGCTGGGTGCTGGTCTGCTCCACGCTGCCCGCCGACTACTGGAAGTGTGTGGATCTGTGTGTGTGTGTGGCTCTGCGTTCGGCTCTGTAGGTATGTATGTGTGTGGGACTCTGTGTGGGTCTGTGTGTTTTTGTGTGGCATTTGCGAGAGATTAAGCTATTGGCATTGTAAATGACAGTGCCATTTATTTATCTATTTTCAAAACCAACACAAATAAAAAAAAATTCATTTACAATGCCAATAGCTCTAACTTTTTCAAAGGCGAGACCGTTGCATTGTAAATGCTTGTTAAACCTGGGCATGAACGTCTATTGCACAGGCTCCTAAGAATATACTTTTCAGAAAATGGCAGAAGATATTTCTTGTTTCAATCTACAGCTGAAAGTTACCACTTTGTGGCATAGGTTAAACTCAAGAAAATAATGAAACAATACCCCGATATTGTAGTATAGGTGCGTGTTTTGATACCTAGGGCCATTGCATAGTGAAATCTAGCAGTGATGCTTGCTTTACTTATGACCTTCTGAGCTGGGGATAGTAGACATCTAAACACAGCTCTCAGGAACCTAAGACGTCAAATACTTTGTATCCCAAAATACTGAAAGAAGAGGTTGGGTACATTTTTGGGTTCAAAGGCCTGTGGTGTTTTCTGCTTCGTAAGTTATGTCTTGGTGCCTTTCAATTTGAGAATGCTGAAGCCCATCCGTGGTTCACTCTATAAGATAGCTTGAAAAAACATAAGATATCCAGACCTTCATGGTTGTCATGCAAATCAGCATCGGTGACGTAAATACACAACAGTGCTCCATTTCATCTAGTGAAACCTACATTTGTCACAGAGGTTTCTACATGTCCTGATCCATATAAAGTAGTTCGACCATTGGATAGAGTACTATATGTCCTGCTGTGACCAGAGAGGCTCAGTACAGTCAGTAAAAGATAGGGCTGGTAGGTTATAAACCGAAAATACAAAGATACATTCCCTCAAAACAAACATTTCTTTCGTTCCAGCTTTACTGAGCTCAAATATGTGGCATAGAAAACATTCTTCTCCACAAATAATGATTAATTATTCTTACATATTTTATTATATTTTTTCTTCTATTTCACATTATGAGTAATCTCTTTTCATTAATTTTCACACTGTTTTACATAGATGGGACTATCATCATTGTTGAAATAATACTGTACATGTACTACAATTGATCTCAGCACCTGTATGATCACAGCTGTCTGGATACAATAAAAACAATTCACTACACCCCCACACACGCTCACACCTCTCATCTCTGCAAACATATCTCTTGCGCACAGTACACTCACACTCTGCACCCCCAGAACAACACTACATGCCGGTAGGTTATCAAAGGAATAGCTTGCTGGTTTTTCAGCTTATCTTGCTGGGCTGTGACTTAATTAAATTGCAACAGCCTTGTGCATTGTGATCCGTGTGCATGTGTATGTGTTGTCTGATGGCATCTGCATATTAAATCAATAACACTTTCCACATTAGTTCTGGGACGAAGGAGTTCTTCACAGTCTTACCTTAATGATGACAAAAGCAACATGGACAACATGCCAGAGTGTACAAAATACAGGAAAAGAGGGCTGAGAAAATACTAGCACCGTTATGGGTAAACAAAAACAGATAAAAGGAAGTTGAAATAAAGGTGAATTCGCTGGTCCCAGCCAAAGGCCCCAACCTTTAGACAACAAGTGGCACCCTGTAAGAAAAATGTCAAGAAATTAAAATTCTGTAAGAGTGTGTCATCAAGATACCAAAGAATAACGAATGGTTCTGAAAAATATCTGTTGGAAAAGCATCTCTTACAAAGGTGCCACTTTCATGTATGTCAAGTGTGAAGTAGGCAAGGAGCCAATGTGAAATGGACTCCTTGCTAAAGAGTTCTGCGTATGTTTCCATCTACTATGTTAAGATTTCTTCTCGCCGGCCCAAAACTATTTTCAGGTCTTGGTAACCGGGTGGCTTCTTGGTAACCTGTTTGTTGATGCAGTGATATAGCTATGCTTCACATACTCCATTAAACTATAACCAAGGAAGCTTAATATGCAATTGAATTTATCAATTGGTACTCTGTTAAGTTTCTCTGTAGAAACCAAATTTTGGCCTATCTCTGCATGGTGTGTTGTGGGAATGGCTGTCTAGCTTATAACTCTGTATTCCCATCACACACGTTTCAAGTAGGTGCCTGATTACTTCTTCAAGCAAAACCATGCATCCATTCAAGACTGCTGATGCACAATGGGAGAGGTGCACAGATGGTTAGTAAATAGTATGTTGACCATGATTTTATTGGGCTCTTGTTGATCACAGAACCTTTATTGTGTGGATGCATGCGTTGTGGATATTCAAGGTTTGTGGAGCAAAGGCAAGTCACTCCACCTTGAATTTCTGAGTTTGCCCATGTTTTAAAAATGGATGATGATGCTAGTTTTCCCTGGCAGCAGTGTTCATTTGGACAAGAACCTTGTTTAATATGGTTTCAGGGATTCCCATGTTATGAGCTTTAGAAAGGTATTCATATAGCATACTGTTTTACCTGAAGTTGTTTTGAGATTCATGGACTTTTTTGTTCTGCCCAGCGAATTGCAGAATTAGCCATGTTGAAAATATCCACTTCTATACAAAATACAAGAAGTTTTTAAAAAGCTTTAATTATTTTCCCCAGAGCGGCTCTTAATGTCAACATCTGTCAATACTTATCTCCCATAATAAGTGTCGGAATAGTCCATAATGACTTCCAAAGCACAGTTTGGCGGTATGCCGAGTTAAAGCCAAAGGAAGAATCTCGTTCTAGTTCAGAGCGGTTGGATATCTAATTCTAAGGATATGTACCTGTGATCGTTCCATTGTAGAAGCTGCTGCTCCCCAGTATTTTGAAGTATGGGTGAAACAAAAGGACAGCACTTCCTTTGATTTCTCATCAGTGGACAAAACATTACTTCTCGATCTTCCCTCCTCGAACCCATCATGTGAGGGGGCTTCAATACTTATATAGATCATTCTGTACAATATCTTTTACTTTTATTCTTTCTTTCTAAAATTCCCTTTTTTGGTAGACCTAAGTATTAAACAAGAAGGGACAGGAGAGTTGAGAATAAGGCTTGGAGTGAGGAAAAGGGAATCTAAGGAATGAAATCTCCTTATGGTCTACTTTCCTATGTGGGAAGAAATACCTAGGTAGCTGGATCAGCTTTGTAAAATCACACAAAAATTCAGGGACAGCATCCAGAATGCTTCTTCCCTTTGTATTTTTATTGAAACAAACGTGATTACTGAAGTGTGTGAAACCAAAGCCAGCACCTAAGGAATGTCCTCCACACCCAACAGGTAGTGTGACACTAAAGTCAGGGAAGGCACCTATGCAGCATTCCTACAAATGTTTGCAATGGAGATCCTTTTAATCTTAGAAGTATCCCCCCCCCCCTTGCTGATCTACCATTTACCTGATCTGGTAGACCCTACCAGAAAGGCCTGGGAGCAGGAAGGGATGTTTGGAGTAATGGGATCACTACTAAGTAATATAGGGATCATACATACAGAGTTTTCCATGTGTGTTTTTAGAGAGAACCCTGGCAGGAAAATTAACTTGAATGAATGGATTGGACATTTAGATGGCACCAACCACCTCTTGTATATACCATTCATCCAGAAGTACCTAGAATACGTAGGTTTTAAGTGCTACTTTAATATGGGAGAACAAGGAGATTGCTCTAAGTTGGTTGGGGACCAAGCTCCAGGGAATTGGGCCGGCCACAGGAAATGCTATGCCACCTTTACATTTTCCGGAGAGGTACTGCCAGATGGGCTTGAACTTGGCTTCTGAATTGTCGAGGTGGTGAGTGGTGGTTGATATGTTGGCCAAATGAGGTGGATCATAACTTTGTCATGGCTATGTGTTAAAGAGGTGCCAGTTTTTTGAAAGGACAGAAATTTCAATGTGCCAACTACATATAGCTATTTTGTCATAAAGCTGTACTGGAAGGCTTTATTGATTATATAATACAAAAACATACATTTAAGAAATGTTAGAATACTATAATTTTCATTTCCCCCCACTTGGAATGTTAAGCATAGTTTTCCCATTCTTCTTAACTGTCACTGATGTGTACGTTAAAGTAATCTACACCCACACATGCTTAATGAGTGGGTACATTTTGCTTATATACTTTTTAGGTCTCACTGGCGTTGCAGCGCGAAGCGCTGCCGCCAACGAGACTTATAGCCGCCTTCATCTCTGTCAAGGGAGTAACAGCTGTGAACGAGCCCGATACAGACCTGGGCACGAGCCGACCCAGGTCTGTGAACGCGCTTCAAGGTTGAGCAGCTTGTGCACGTTTGTTGGACGTCAGGCACCGCAAGCGCTGCCAGACCAATTATCCCAGCATGAAACTCTACTTCCTGAGGACAAGACCAATTATCCCAGCAGGAGTCTCCACTTCCTCAGGCGCCGCAACAATTATCACAGCATGAGACCCCACTTATCACAGCATGTCAACAGGCGCCCCAGGCTGCTGGAGCACTCAACTATAATTAATGTGCAGTTGAGTGCTCCAGAAGCGTAGGGGCCTCTCTGCATGCTGTGATTATTATCACTTTGGGGCCTCATGCTGTGATAATTAGGGCGGCATGCTCTATTTGCAGCACTGAAGATTTTCAAAGAAGGCGAAGCAGCGACATTCATTGGAGACACTCACCCTCATGCCCTCACCCCCTCACTCGCCCTCACCCCCTCAAACCCCCTGACCCCTCACACACCTCCTCACCCTCACACCCCCTCACTCACACACCCTCACCCTCACACACCCTCACCCTCACTCACCCTCACACCCTCACACACCCTCTCACCCTCACACCCCCTCACACCCCCTCACCTTCACACCTTCACACCCCCTCACCTTCACACCCCTCACCCTCACTCACCCCCTCACCCTCACACCCCCTCACCCTCACACTGCCTCACTCTCACACCCCCTCACCCCCCTCACACCCCTCACCCCCACACCCCTCACACCCTCACACACTCTCACCCTCACACACTCACCCTCACACACTCACCCTCACACACTCTCACCCTCACACCCCTCACATACCCTCACATACCCTCACTCACCCTCACTCACCCTCACACACCCTCACACACCCTCACTCACCCTCACTCACCCTCACACACCCTCACACCCCCTCACCCTCACACCCCCTCACACCCCCTCACCCTCACACCCCCTCACTCTCACACACCCTCACCCCCTCACTCACCCTCACACACACACACTCACATACCCTTACCAGCATAGCATAACAAAACATAGCATAGCATAGCGAAACACAGCATAGCATAGCATAACAAACAAAAGCATAGGATAGCAAAAGCACAGCATAACAACACAAAGCATAGGATAGCAAAACAACAAAACATGGCATAGCAAAACACAACAAAGCATAGCATAACAAAACACAACAAAACACCATAGCATAACAAAACAAAGCATAGCAAAACAAAGCATATCATAGTAAAACAACAAAACATAACACAACAAAACATAGCATAACATAGCATAACAAAACATAGCATAACATAGCATAACAAAACATAGCATAACATAACAAAGAATAGCAAAACAAAACATAGCATAGTAAAACAAAACATAGCATAACACAGCAAAACATAGAATAGCATAACAAAACAAACCATAGCATAACATAACAAAGAATAGCAAAACATAGCATAGTAAAACAAAACAAACCATAGCATAACATAACAAAGAATAGCAAAACATAGCATAGTAAAACAAAACAAAACATAGAATAGCATAACATAACACAACAAAACAGCAGAACAAAACAGCAGAACATAACAAAACATAGCAAAACAAAGCATAGGATAGCAAAACAAAACATAGCATAGCAAAACATAGCATATCATAGTAAAACAACAAAACATAGCATAACATACCACAACACACCATAGCATAACAAAACATAGCATAACAAAACATAGCATAACAAAACATAGCATAACAAAACATAGCATAACAAAACAGCAGAACATAACAAAACATAGCATAACACAGCAAAACATAGAATAGCATAACAAACCAAACCATAGCATAACAAAGAATAGCAAAACAAAACATAGCATAGTAAAACAAACCATAGCATAGCAAAACATAGAATAGTATAGCATAGCAAAACATAGAATAGCAAAACAAAACATAGCATAGCCTAACATAACAACAACACAGCAGAACAAAACAGCAGAACATAACAAAACATAGCAAAACAAAGTATAGGATAGCAAAACAAAACATAGCATAGCAAAACAGCATATCATAGTAAAACAACAAAACATAGCATAACAAAACACAACAAAGCATAACACAGCAAAGCATAGGATAGCAAAACACAGCAAAGCATAGGATAGCAAAACACAGCAAAGCATAGGATAGCAAAACACAGCAAAGCATAGGATAGCAAAACACAGCAAAGCATAGGATAGCAAAACACAGCATAACATAGCGCAACATAGCGCATAACATAGCGCATAACATAGCGCATAACATAGCGCATAACATAGCGCATAGCGCATTAGCGCATAACATAGCGCATTAGCGCATAACATAGCGCATTAGCGCATAACAGCGCATAGCGCATAACATAGCGCATAACATAGCGCATAGCGCATAACATAGCGCATAACATAGCGCATAGCGCATAGCATAGCGCATAGCATAGCGCATAACATAGCGCATAACATAGCGCATAACATAGCGCATAACATAGCGCATAGCGCATAACATAGCGTATAACATAGCGCAGCGCATAGCGCATAACATAGCGCATAACATAGCACATAACATAGCGCATAGCGCATAGCATAGCGCATAACATAGCGCATAGCATAGCGCATAACATAGTGCATAGCGCATAACATAGCGCATAACATAGCGCATAACATAGCGCAGCGCATAGCGCATAACATAGCGCATAACATAGCGCATAACATAGCGCATAACAGCGCATAACATAGCGCATAACATCGCATAACATAGCCCATAACAGCGCATAACATAGCGCATAACATAGCGCATAACATAGCGCATAACATAGCGCACAACATAGCGCATAACATAGCGCATAACATAGCGCATAACATTGCGCATAACATAGCGCATAGCGCATAACATAGCACATAGCGCATAACATAGCGCATAACATAGCGCATAGCATAGCGCATAACATAGCGCATAACATAGCGCATAGCATAGCGCATAACATAGCGCATAGCGCATAACATAGCGCATAACATAGCGCATAACATAGCGCATAGCGCATAACATAGCGCATAACATAGCGCATAACATAGCGCATAGCGCAGAACATAGCGCAGAACATAGCGCAGAACATAGCGCAGAACATAGCGCATAACATAGCGCATAACATAGCGCATAACATAGGGCATAGCGCATTAGCGCATAACATAGCGCATAGCGCATAACATAGCGCATAACATAGCGCATAGCATAGCGCATAACATAGCGCATAGCATAGAGCATAACATAGCGCATAGCGCATAACATAGCGCATAGCGCATAACATAGTGCATAACATAGCGCATAGCGCATAACATAGTGCATAACATAGCGCATAGCGCATAACATAGCGCATAGCATAGCGCATAGCATAGCGCATAGCGCATAACATAGCGCAGAACATAGCCCATAGCATAGCGCATAACATAGCGCATAGCGCATAACATAGCGCAGAACATAGCGCATTAGCGCATAGCATAGCGCATTAGCGCATAGCATAGTGCATAACATAGCGCATAACATAGCGCATAGCGCATAACATAGCGCATAACATAGCACATAGCATAGCGCATAACATAGCGCATAGCGCATAACATAGCGCATAACATAGCGCATAGCATAGCGCATAGCATAGCGCATAACATAGCGCATAACATAGCGCATAACGCATAACATAGCGCATAGCGCATAACATAGCGCATAACATAGCGCAGCGCATAGCGCATAACATAGCGCATAACATAGCGCATAACATAGCGCATAGCACATAGCATAGCGCATAACATAGCGCATAACAGTGCATAACATAGCGCATAACATCGCATAACATAGGCCATAACAGCGCATAACAGCGCATAACAGCGCATAACAGCGCACAACATAGCGCATAACATAGCGCATAACATAGCGCATAACATAGCGCATAACATAGCGCATAACATAGCGCATAACATAGCGCATAGCATAGCGCATAGCATAGCGCATAACATAGCGCATAACATAGCGCATAGCATAGCGCATAGCATAGCGCATAACATAGTGCATAGCGCATAACATAGCGCATAACATAGCGTATAACATAGCGCATAGCGCATAACATAGCGCATAACATAGCGCATAGCATAACATAGCGCATAACATAGCGCATAACATAGCGCATAGCGCATGGGGCGTGGCTTAGCAAGCCACGATGGCGGCTGTGTCCTGCTGAGGCTCCGCGATCGGGCTAGCATCTTGCCCAGTTCACGAGATCGCCGGGAGCCTCAACTCGCCAACCACAGCGCCTGTGATGCCCCCATGCACGGGGGCATCCTTCAACTGACCTAAACCTACTGCGAGCGGACGACGCGACCCAGATTGTCCTCCGCCGACACCGAGGGACGCCGACCCCGAAAATGGCGGGCGCACCTCAGACCGGCAGACGAGAAAGCCCCCGGGAGTCAGCTCTCTGAACGACGGCCCCGGAAGACGCGGCCAGCCGACAGCAACGGAGAAACTCGCGGAGAGGGTGACACCAGCCTGCGGGAGTGCGCACCGGACGGCGCCCTCCTCCATCCCGGAGCCCCGACACACAAGATGGCGGCCGCCGCCCCGGGGCTCCGATACACCGGAGCTATTTCCCCGCCGGGAGCCTGATCGGCCCTCGGATTTGACCGACCTGCCACTGCGGACTGCGGGGAGCCGGCGAGCACACAGGGCTGGACAATCCAGGAGTCCGTGATCATCACGGACGGCGGTGAGCACTGATCCCTCTCCCCCTCCCCCCCTCCTCCGAGGATCCCAACGCCGGCACCCCGGTGGCCCCTGCCACCGCGGACAGAGGGGAGCCGGCGAGCACACCGACGACACAGGACTGGACACTCCTGGCACCATCATTGAGGGCGGTGAGCACTAATTTCTCCCCTCCTCCCCCGAGGACCTTAACACCGGCACCCCGGGGCCCCCTCCTCCCTCCGGGCCCCGTGGGAGATCATTGGGCACATCGCCACCCGGCGAGGGACCCAGCTCATATTCGCCTGACCCTAAAATGGCGCCCATGCAGGCCTAGCACCGAGGACAAACGCAAACCTCGCCCCGGGGTTAGGAGTACCCCACTTGCGCTGGAGGCGCTGCCAGCGGCCGTCCCCCTTGCCGATCGGCGCTGACACTAAGCCGCACACTGAGCCGCACTCCCCCCGGAGAGGAGAGGATACCCGCGCACCTCCCCCCCGCGGTCGGACCCACCGGCCCAGGCGGCCGCAAGCCACCTCTGACACCCCTGCTGAGGCTCCCCGGAGCGGAGCGGGCCCCGCCCCAGAACCGGAGAAGACTGAGGGAGCCGACCGACACGGAGCTGCCACCTACCCGGCGACGCTGTGAGCGACGACCTACCGCCCTCGAGGCGCACGACGACCCGGGGACCCCCCCTCTTCCTCTTGGCAGCACCCATGGGGAAGCCGAGGGCCCCTCAGGTGACGGCGGTCCCTGAAACGGCTGTCGAGAGGATGCCACAAACAAGGACATGGACGCAGGCCAACGCGTCGCAAACCGACCCTACACTATCAGCGAAACTGGACCAGGTGTTGGCGGCAATTGAAATGTCTCGCCTCTCGATGGAGGAGAGACTGGGCACCCTGACGACGGACATTAGCCTAATCCGCGATGAGCACCGTAAGTTGGCGGACAGGGTGAAGGAGGGTGAGCGGATCGTGACTGAATTACAACCCGCGGTGAAGTCGCAGGAGGCAGACATGCAGGAGATCCTGCGCCGCGTGGAGACCCTGGAGGAGCGCACTGTGGATTTGGAAGGGCGCTCGAGACGTTGTAACATCCGCGTCCTGGGCCTGCCGGAGGGGATTGAGAACTCGGCCCCTCTGACCTACATGGAATCCTGGACTAAATCGTTCACTCCGGATTGCGACCGGTCTCCGTACTTCTCCATCGAGAGGGCCCACAGGGTCCCGGCCCGGGCGCCCAAACCCGGTCTTCCTCCACGACCCATGTTGGCCAAGTTCCTGCACTTCCGAGACCGGGACGCGGTGCTCCGTGCGGCCCGGACGGCGGGCCCCCTGCAAGTGGAAGACCAGCACGTCATGGTGTTCCCGGACTATGCTCGTGAGGTCCAACAACGGCGATCCACGTTTCTGGAAGTCAAGAGGCGCCTCCGCGCAAATGATCTGCAATACTCCTTGCTATTCCCTGCCCGCCTTAAAGTGATCCACAAAGGGAAAGCCCTCTTCTTCGATACGGCAGCGGACGCGCAGGATTGGACTGAATTTAATTGCCCGCTGATACCTACACCCGGACCCCAGAGGACACGCAACAACGACTCTAGACGATCCAGGAACCGGGGCGCGAGCCGTGCTCGATCAGGCCACCCCAAGAGCCAGGCATCCCCCCCCGCGGGCTCACCCGACCTCGCACAAATCATGCAGGAGCGGCGAGACGCCCTACGGGCGGTGACCGAACTGCACACGTCACCCCCGGCTTCGGACCTGGAAGGTCAACCACACCTATTCACCCCTGAGAAAGACCGGGACAGTGATGGAACTATGTCGGGATTCGGCCCAATCTCTTCCCCCCTGGTTGTGGCACTCACATTGGATGCTGCCCTGGCCAGCCAACACACCACCTCTTCGTGAAGATTGAACTGTCAACTGCTATATCCTTCTCATGGTTGCCTGTTGTGTCGCGTGACGTCTAGAAGCCTAGACCAATTTACCTGATGTTTGTAAGCGCTAGCGAGCGATAGACATTTCTCCTACTAGAGCCCGACCCGCGCACAGGCCCAGCGGTGACACACGCTGCCACCCCCACGGATTTCTGTTGAACTTCTCCCCTAGTGGGACACTAGTTTGGATATGCCACCCCCGGTGACGTATCCTCAGTATTGGGACAGTTGCCCACCCGGAGTTCTAGTTGTTGTTACTTCCCCTAGTCCCCCCCCCCACGTTAAAGGAAGCTTGGCGCGCAGGAACATATATGGTGCACATACACGGGCGGCCCACGGGAGCTGTAGGGGGGCCTCCCTCCCGACCACATCACCCCAGAGATGGCAGTCCCCCGCTCAGACCTTAATATCCTTACACTAAACGTACGGGGCCTACACACGCCCAGTAAGCGCTACTCTGTATACTCCTACATTAGGCGCATGTCAGCCGGCATAGCGTTTCTGCAGGAGACACACATTAACGCTACTGAACTCGCTCGTTTGCAGGCCAAATGGCGAGGGATCATCTGTGCTACACAATATTCAGCGTTTGCGCGCGGCGCATTAATCTGGGTAAGGCCAGGTACTCCCTTCCGAGTGCTCCGGCGAGTGGTAGATAGAGAGGGCAGGTACGCGCTTCTGGAGGGAATACTTGATGGGCAAGGGGTACTCCTTGGCAGCATTTATGCCCCTAACACGGATCAGGGTCAGTTTTGGGATCACCTTACGGGCGTTTTGGCCCAGTTCACTACAGTCCCGTGGGTACTGGGAGGTGACTTTAACTGCACACTGAACCCCTCCCTGGACCGCTCGCACCCTCCCCCCACACACTCCCTGGCCCCCCGACAAGCGGACCTCTTTAGGACATGGACCACGCACTGGGCACTCACTGACGCATGGCGACACCTACACCCACTGGCTCGCATTTACTCCTTCCACTCGATTCCACACAACCTCCGAGTTCGCCTAGACCGTTTCCTCTGCTCTGCACCAATCCTCCCCAAGATAACATCTACAGAATACCTGGGTCGGATCCTCTCAGATCACGACGCCCACATCATACGCCTTACCTGGCGCCCCCCACACCCACCGGTCCCCACCTGGCGCCTCCCTAGGGAATGCCTATCGGACCCAGTCTTCAGAGACGCACACAAATCCAGCATACAAGATTACTTCACACACAACGAGAACACAGCATCATCGGTACTGGTGGAGTGGGACGCGTTTAAAGTGGTGGCGAGGGGAGAATGCATCAAACAGGTAGTGGGGGTCCGACGCACCTTAGAGCGGACACTTTTAACCACAGAGCAAGCTCTGGCCGCACTCACTAAACGACCTGACGACTCGGAGGAACACGCCGTGCTCACGGCCGAGGCTAAGTCGGAATACCAGACTGCCTGCGCTGACCTCCGAAAGTACAATTTCAGGGCATACGCCTCTAGGGTACATAAGGACAGAGACAAAACCGGGGCGCTTCTAGCCTGGATGGCGAGGCAGGACACTGAACTCAAGCCAATCACAGACATTATCAACCCGGAAGGTGTATTAGTGCAATCGCAGGCCGAGATTCTCCTGGCATTCCAGCGCCATTATGCGCAAGTGTACGGAGCCCCGGCCCACTGTTCCCCGTTCCCTGTGGAACACTTTTTAGACCCTCTGACGTTACCCGCGATATCAAATGACGACAAGCGCACACTCGACACCAAGATCATTCCCTCTGACATCACCCAGGCGATACGTGCCATGTCTCGGAATAAAGCGCCGGGTCTAGACGGCTTCCCACTGGAATACTACTCGACGTTCTCTCCCCTGGTAGTCCCCCGTCTGTCACGGATGCTTGGGGCGTCTCTCCACTTAGGGAGGTTACCTCAGTCGCTACGGGAGTCCGTGATTGTCACCTTCCCCAAGCCCCACAGAGATCCGCTCCACATGGGGTCATATCGGCCCATCACGCTCCTGTCGGCGGACTGTAAAATCCTAGGGAAGATCCTAGCTGATCGATATGCACAGGTCATACGCCCGCTGGTCCACCCCGACCAATGCGGCTTCGTCCCCGGGAGAAATACCTCCCAGAACCTCCGCCGAGTCTTCCATATTCAAGACCAAGTGCGTGACAGATTTCCCCGTGCCGCCTGCCTCATTATGGATCTCGAAAAGGCGTTCGACACCCTCACCTGGCCCTACCTGTTCTCGGTCCTGCGGCGCCTCAATGTCGGCCCGACACTCATGGCATACACACGTCTCCTGTACACCGATCTCACCACCCGAGTTCGCATCGGGAGACGCATCTCACCGGCGTTTGAAGTTCGACGAGGCACAAGACAGGGGTGCCCCCTGTCGCCTCTCTTATTCGCGCTGGCGGTCGAGCCGCTGGCGGTTCGGCTGCGTCAGGAAGGTGTAGATTGGGGCATACCGCTTGCAGACGGCACCCATTGCGTGTCCATGTACGCGGATGATCTCCTCATATATGTCCGAGATATTGAAATGGACCTAACCCCTATTGGGGCAGCGCTGGCGGAATTTGCAGACGCCTCGGGACTACAGGTGAACTGGGACAAGTTCACGGTCTACCCTCTACACCCGGACCTGCCCCCCCGGGAAGTCGAGCTCGGGCCACATAAACTCCCTTGGTCCGCGGAGGCTCCCCGGTACCTCGGTGTCCGCTTGTACCACTCTCCGGCGGACATTTTTGAGGGCAATCACCGCAGAATACTGGCTAGTCTGCGCCCGACAGTCGCCTTTTGGAATAAGCTACCGCTGGCCCCGATAGGGCGGATAGCCCTAGCTAAAATGGTGATGCTTCCCCGACTCCTTTACCACTTCACGAATCTACCGGTGATACCGCCCAGGTCCTTCTTCCGCAACGTTGACTCCCTCTTGGGGACCCTCATCTGGGGTACAGGCAGACACAGGATCGCCCTGAAAACCCTTCAACTCCCCACGTCGCAGGGGGGGCTCGGGGCTCCGTCCTTCGAGGCATATTTCCTCGCGGCACAGCTCCAATGGCTGTCCTACTGGACGGCGGACCGTTACCCTCAGGAGACTGTCACCTCTACCGGCAGAATCGCGACCCCGGAACTCACCCGTCTTCTCCTCCCGGGCACAAAGCCTCGGCGCACATACCCCCTCCAAGTGGCGATAGCGCGCCGGTGCATGATGCGGATCCACCGGTTATCCCCCAGCAGGCCCCCGTACTCCCCGCTGCTACCATTGATAGGCAGCCCCAGGCAAGATTCCTACTTCACGGCTCCACTGTTCGCCGAATGGTCCCAATGTGGCATCACGGATCTGGAATCACTCTTCGAGGAGGGTCAGTTGAAACCGCTCGACCGCTTAGTCGCAGAATACGGGCTCCCCCCGGGCCAATTCCTCAGATATAGGCAACTGCTTGATGGATACCGGCCCCATTTCAATCTCCAAACTGGCGAGCCAGACACGCATCCAGTAATACATGCTATCCTCCATATGGGGGTGGGTCGCCACCTGGTCACCTGGCTCTATAAATCCATCCGGGAACTCTCACATGCTCCCCTGACGACCCTGCGTGCTACATGGGAGGAGGACATAGGCCGCGCTCTACACGACTCAGACTGGACTAAAGCACTTGAAGCCCCAAAACGCGTCTCTAGGAACGCCCGCTTCAAAAATATCCAATACTATATACTACACAGAGCATACCTTACCCCAGCGCGATTGCAGAAGTTCTACCCCTCCACACCATTCCTGTGCCCCAGATGCTGTTCCCCTGCGCGGATTTCCGTCATATGTTTTGGGACTGTCCCGACCTCCAACCCTTTTGGCGGGCGGTACACGACACACTGTCGGAACTCACAGGTCACACTACACTGGCCACCTGGGAGTCCAGCGCACTAGGCATCCTCCACATCTCTAAACAGGAACCGGTGCATAGGCGCTTCGTGTCCCTGGCGCTCCTGTTGGCGAACAGATGCATAACCATGCGCTGGCGGTCCCCGGAGGGCCCCCCATAGCACAATGGAAAGGGGCGGTTGGTAAATGGGCGGCAGCGGAGGAAGATGCTCTGAGGGAAGAGGAAGCCAGGGGCGCGCGTAAAATTCCCATCTCCATGGAATGGGCCATGCTCCTCCACAGCTTCCGGCAGCTCACGCAAGCAGGAGACCCACTTGTCCCTTCCCCCTCCCCCCCCACCCGAGAAGGCCGGTAACCTCTACCGGGTGTGAGCCACCTCTGGGTCGAGTCCCGATTACCCCCTGTATCCTGAACAAACCCTTGTATGTCCTGCCACCCATCTGGTACCTCGCCTAAGCGGAATGCAACAACCCCCCTGCCAATTCCCCCTTCCCACTTTGGGACGCAGACTGCATGGCCCCCCCCCCTCCCGACACCCGCCGTCCATATCCCCCTGTTAAGACCCTGCTAGCGCCTACATGCTTCCCTCCCACAGTTTGGTTTCCCTCCCTGTTCACTGGTATATATGGACAAGTACAGATCCTGCGCTATTATGACGAGACCTTGCCTGCCCGTCATTCTTCATCGCCCCTAGGGCGACGCTGTTCCACCGTCTCCCAGCCGGCAGGCGTCTTTGCACGATTATAATGTACTGAGTAACTGAAGACATGTATATATGTACCAGTCATATGAAACAAGAAAACGTTGCACGCATGGCTGAATGTTGAGGCCACGTCGGCGGATAGTTTACGCTGTACTGATATACTTTGTTGCAACAATAAAAACAAATTTAATTTAAAAAAAAAAACATAGCGCATAACATAGCGCATAGCGCATAACATAGCGCATAACATAGCACATAGCGCATAACATAGCGCATAACATAGCGCAACGTAGCGCATAACATAGCGCATAACATAGTGCATAACAGCGCATAACATAGCGCATAACAGCGCATAACATAGCGCATAACAGCGCATAACATAGCGCATAACATAGCGCATAACATAGCGCATAACATAGCGCATAGCATAGCGCATAGCACATAACAGCGCATACCAGCGCATAACATAGCGCATACCAGCGCATAACATAGCGCATACCAGCGCATAACATAGCGCATAACAGCGCATAACATAGCGCATAACAGCGCATAACATAGCGCATAATAGCGCATAACATAGCGCATAGCGCATAACATAGCGCATAACATAGCGCATAACATAGCGCAACACATAGCGCATAGCGCAACACATAGCGCATTGCGCATAGCGCATAACATAGCGCATAGCGCATAACATAGTGCATAGCGCATAACAGCGCATAACATAGCGCATAACATAGCGCATAACATAGCACATAGCATAGCGCATAACATAGCGCATAGCGCATAACATAGCGCATAACATAGCGCATAACATAGGGCATAGCATAGCGCATAACATAGCGCATAACATAGCGCATAGCATAGCGCATAACATAGCGCATAGCACATAACATAGCGCATAACATAGCACATAACATAGCGCATAGCGCATAACATAGCGCATAACATAGCGCATAACATAGCGCATAGCATAGCGCATAGCATAGCGCATAGCATAGCGCATAACATAGCGCATAGCGCATAACATAGCGCATAACATAGCGCATTACATAGCGCATAACATAGCGCAGCGCATAACAGCGCATAACATAGCGCATAACATCGCATAACATAGCCCATAACATCGCATAACATAGCGCATAACATAGCGCATAACATAGCGCACAACATAGCGCATAACAGCGCATAACATAGCGCATAACATAGCGCATAGCGCATAACATAGCGCATAACATAGCACATAGCGCATAACATAGCGCATAACATAGCGCAACGTAGCGCATAACATAGCGCATAACATAGTGCATAACAGCGCATAACATAGCGCATAACAGCGCATAACATAGCGCATAACATAGCGCATAACATAGCGCATAACATAGCGCATAACATAGCGCATAACATAGCGCATAGCATAGCGCATAGCACATAACAGCGCATAGCACATAACATAGCGCATACCAGCGCATAACATAGCGCATAACAGCGCATAACATAGCGCATAACAGCGCATAACATAGCGCATAACAGCGCATAACATAGCGCATAATAGCGCATAACATAGCGCATAGCGCATAACATAGCGCAACACATAGCGCATTGCGCATAGCGCATAACATAGCGCATAGCGCATAACATAGTGCATAGCGCATAACAGCGCATAACATAGCGCATAACATAGCGCATAGCGCATAACATAGCGCAACACATAGCGCATAGCGCATAACATAGCGCAACACATAGCGCATTGCGCATAGCGCATAACATAGCGCATAACATAGCGCATAGCGCATAACATAGTGCATAGCGCATAACAGCGCATAACATAGCGCATAACATAGCGCATAACATAGCACATAGCATAGCGCATAACATAGCGCATAGCGCATAACATAGCGCATAACATAGCGCATAACATAGCGCATAACATAGCGCATAACATAGCGCATAGCATAGCATAGCGCATAACATAGCGCATAACATAGCGCATAGCACATAACATAGCGCATAACATAGCACATAACATAGCGCATAGCGCATAACATAGCGCATAACATAGCGCATAGCATAGCGCATAGCATAGCGCATAGCGCATAGCATAGCGCATAACATAGCGCATAACATAGCGCATAACATAGCGCATAACATAGCGCATTACATAGCGCATAACATAGCGCAGCGCATAACAGCGCATAACATAGCGCATAACATCGCATAACATAGCGCATAACAGCGCATAACATAGCGCATAACAGCGCATAACATAGCGCACAACATAGCGCATAACAGCGCATAACATAGCGCATAACATAGCGCATAGCGCATAACATAGCGCATAACATAGCGCATAGCGCATAACATAGCGCATAACATAGCGCATAGCATAGCGCATAACATAGCGCATAGCATAGCGCATAACATAGCGCATAATATAGCAAAACACAGCAAAGCATAGGATAGCAAAACACAGCATAACATAGCGCATAATATAGCAAAACACAGCAAAGCATAGGATAGCAAAACACAGCATAACATAGCGCAACATAGCTGTTGGACTTGGGCCTTCTGGCAGGTTCACCCCTGAACTTTTTGCCTTGAAGTGTAGTGATTTCTGGTCTTTGCGCACCTTGACACTGTGGCGCAGTGTAAAGTGCGTGCGCTCCCTGAGTGCGTGGAGTGAGACTGGCCTGCCCTCCCATAGGAATGCATGGGGAATGTCTGTGTCCCTGGTAGTTCCTGATGCGTGAGGCGTGCATGCTTAAGTTTGGTATGTGCGAACTCGTGAGAGTGAATGCTGCGCAACGGTATGTGCGGCGTGTATGTGTCGTGTGCGGAAGCGCCACTTCTAGGAGTTGGCATATTAGTGTAAAATATGCCTGGCGTGTGATTGGCTGGAGCTGGCTGGGATGCCAGGCTCCAGGAAGTCTGTGTGGGTCTGCCCCGGTGGTGAATGGAGAGATTAGCATGAGTGATGTGTGGGAGGAGTGTACCTGTGTCCTGGATGGGCTGGGTTTTCCCCACACAATGCTGGCTCCGCCCCCCTGTGGTGTGACTGATGACCCTAGCCCTGCCTGTGAATAGAATGGGTGGTTGGGCCATCAACAGTACTCCCAAACCAGCTGCGACTGGTTCTGCCCCCACCCTGCACCTAAAGACAAAGGGAAAAGGTGTATAAAAGAGGGGCTGTGACCCCATGAAAAGGTTCTTGTTTGCTGCTTGAATCTGCCAGGGGCGTGCTGCTGCTTGGGCTCAGGGATGGCTTGCCTCCCTGAGCCCTGCCCAGCCCCTGGCTTGCTGATGGACCCCTGATGGACTTTTGTTGCTCTTTGTGCCTTCCTAGCGCCTGGGAGCGCTGTATTTCTTTCCTAGCGCCTGGGAGCGCTGTATTTCTTTCCTAGCGCCTGGGAGCGCTGTATTCCTTTTCTAGCGCTTGGGAGCGCTTTATCCTGCCTATTGTGCTGGGAGCGCTGTTTTCATGCCCCCAGCGCTTGGGGGGCGCTGTATCTTATTTGGCTCGTGACGTGAGCCGAGATTCGCAGGAGCCTACCCTGCATGGTGCCCGATTTTCTTAACATTCATTCACGGGTGCCACCCCGCTATCAGTGCCTCGCGGGTGCTCACCCCGCCATCCGCGATGTATTTCGAGGGTGCCTACCCCTCTCTGTGCCCCGAGATTCACCGCCGCAAACCGCGGGTAAAAAGGAAGTCAGGCACCGTAGTGCCTGACGCTGGGCGGGACTTCCGGTCTGGAAAGGAAGTCCCGCCTGCCGCCGCGCAGGGATTGGCCGGCGCCCGACCGATGGAGAGAGCCCCGGGGCAGCCAGCCAAGTGCAGCGCCGGTGTTGCGGGGCTCCCATGTAATGGAGGGAGCCCCGGCCAAGGAGGACCGCCCCCGCTGCAAGGAGCCGGTAAGTGAAGCCGGCCGGAGGGGGTGGTGGAGAGACGGAGACAGAGCGGCCCCGTCTGGCAGCGGGCCGCTCCACCGTTGTTGAGTGTCCCCTGCAGAGCCCCAGGGAAGGGGGCCCTATGTTGTGGGTGCCTGCAAGGCATAGCGCCCCTCTCCTCATGTACTGAGCGGCCCCGATGGCAGCGGGCCGCTCCCACATTTTGGGCATTTTGTATTTAGAGCCAGGGAGGCTCCTGGGGCACTTTGCGATTTCGAGTCCCCCGGGCGGGACTCCAACGAAGAGGGCTCCACCGTGGGGCATTGGCTTTATGCAGGGCCTGCGAGGCTCCCACGTGGTGTGTGCAGCAGCATGGTCCCTAGAGCCTGGAGGGCTCAAAGTGCGCAATGAGTATTTCCAGAGCCGGTGGGCTCCAACCTATTGCGCAGTTTGGATTCAGTCTTGATTCCTGAGGGGCCAGTGAGGGCCCCTGGCGCAGATTTGTTTTCCAGCTGCCCAGCAATTAGTGGGCAGCTGCACCGTGTAGGTATTTCTTTCCCTAGGGACATGTACTGTGGACTTAGGAGTGAGGCGCACTCCTTCATCCCTGGCCTTTCCCCAGCTGCGCAGCACTTAGTGCCAGCTGCCGCGTTTAGGCCCCCTGTTCTGTCCCTCAGCTGCCCAGCAAGTAGTGGGCAGCTGCTACGTTTAGGTTCTGGCGCAGTGGCGCAACCTGGACTTTGTGAGTTCTGCGCTAAAGGTTTAGATGCTGTTATGATCTATGTCCTATTGCTTTTGGGTGTTAGGAAATGTACAATGTGTAGTATGTTTTGCGCACCCTGTGTTCTGCACCTCTGAATGTGTTGTTGATACATTATGTGCCCTGTTCCTTACACCGCTGAACGTGTGTTGATGCGTCATGTGTTCCTTACACCGCTGAATGTAGGTTCTGCATCATGTGTTTTGTCCCCAGGTCTATGCCCCTATGTGTATTGTGATACTGAGGTGGTTGTTCTTGCTAGTGCAGGTGGTGCTAGTAAGGTCCTGGTTCCCTGCGTGACCTGTTCCTAGGGTGGTTAGGATTGCGTAGGGGGGACTTACCAGTTACCAGTGGGTACTGGTTTTGTGCTTTATGTCCTATTTTGTGTTACAGTGATCTTCTGTTATAAGTGATCCCAAGGGCTTGATACTAAGCTTGCCCCCTGACCAGAGTCCCAGGACCAGTGGACTCTATGGTGCCTTCCCTGCCAAATTGATGGGACTTGTCTGATCTCCCTGGGCCCCTGGGGCCTCGCTGAAGTGTGCCTCGCTCGTTCCCCTCGGCAGCTCGTGCCGGCAGCCCGTCCAAGCCTCGAGCAGCGCCGCTCTCCCCTGAGCCGCGCCGCTTCGCTGGGTCGCCCGCATCCTGCCTCCCCCTCCTCTTCTGAGCCGCACACATTGGTCGCCCCAGAGAAACGCTTGTACCATGCCGGCAGCCCGTCCAAGCCTCGAGCAGCGCCGCTCTACCCTGAGCCGCGCCGCTTCGCTGGGTCGCCCGCTCAAGCTTACTAAGGAGGTCACTCGCATTATCCCGTGCAACCAGGACGGAAGGTACTGTCTGATAGGCTATGTTCTAAGTTCTAGGCCTACAAGTATTGTATTGTTACTTCTAAAAGTGCTGATTCCTGACAGTGGTCCAGGTGGCCCTGTCTTGTAAATAATCCCTTGTAAATTCTGCCCGTGCCTCTGGCACATTGTAAAGTATGTGTTTTATCTAATGTGTTTTGGTGTAATACAAAGGCTATTTTTATATAACCTTGTGTGGAGTTTCCTTTGTGGTGGGCCTTTGGTTGTTGTTGCTGGGGTGCGTGCGCAAATACTTAGCCTACATCGCCTCCAAGTTTAGCCTTGCTGCTCGCGCCACGTTACCTAGAGGGTGAGTAGGGGTTATCTTGGCGTGTAACTCCCTTGCCCTGACTTGGGTGTGGTGGTCTCTGACTGACTTTGGCGAAAGCCCTGGCCAGCCGGGGATCCCATTTCCAACATTGGCGGCAAGCGGTGGGATAAGGATTTGTGTTTGCGTTGTACCTTAGTAGCAGCTGGCTGCACCACAAAACTCTGCATTTTCGATAAAAACATTTTGGGGATTATTGTATGGAGTTTGCTGAAAATGTCATTTCTGTGGAAATGTGTTTCTTGTGCACTTTGAGTTAGGTGTCCCTAGCTCGGGAGGGTAGATCATCCCCCTAAGTGCAGTGTGTTTTCTGGATTCACCAGAAGGGTGGGATCCAGTGGTGGCAGCATAAGTGTGTCCAGTGCATGTGTCCCCCGTCCCTGCCCTGGAGTAATGGTACCTGTGTTAAGTGTGGTCAGGTTGAGAAGTCAGGGGTGGTAGAAACTGCCTTACCAGTCTGGGGAGGGGTGTGTGTGGATGAATGGTGTGTGGCACTGGACGTGTTTGTAAGTTCTCTGGATGGGGAGCTTGCTGAATGCTAGTTTGGTTCAGATATTTAAGTCCTGTGTGTTGAACTTTTCCCAAGAACGTCTGCAGATAGTGGAGCCTGCTTTTTGATTTCTGTGGTCTGTTGAGAGACAGAATTTTGGAGTTGGTAATGTTCTGGGAGGAGAGAGGCATAGGGGATGGAGTGATTCCAAAAGGAGTGTCTGAGGTGTCTTCCAGCCCAGCGTGGTGGAAGAGGTTCAGTGTAGCCCAGCTAGGTCTCGGTGTAGGGGCTCACGTCCTGTCTCAAGAGGAGAAGGAGTGGGTGGGACTGCATGTCTCCCGGTGCCCGAAACCCAGTGTCAGGGCCTGGAGTGTTTCTGAAGGGAACATCAGGTCGGGGGCCTAGGCTGTACCAATAGGTCATTTGAGGAGGATCTTCCAGAGTGTCTGGAGAACGTGGAACCTCTGTAACCAGGGTTCCAGTAGTTCTGGTGTCTGGCAGTACCGCTCCAGTTGGGAGGGTGCAGAAGTCCAGATGGAGGGGTGCGAGGGGGATAGGTTCCCCAGTGGAAGAACCAGTGGGTCAGGGGCCAACCAGAAGGGTTGTGTCGCCAGTGAGTGACCATGGTGATGCCACTTCTGTCCTGAGTGTCAGGCAGACTTGTACACGACACATTAGTTGTGTCACCCTCAAGGAAGTCCTGGTGCGCCAGGCATCTGACCAAAGAGGTACGTCCCTTGGTTGGGGAGCCAGTAGCCGGTGTTTCCGGATCTGAACGTAAGGGCAACTGTATGTAGTGTCCTGAAGTTACAAGAAGGGACTCCTGCCTGAGGAGAAGGAACCGGGTAAGCTGTATGGGGTATTGACCTGCAGTGGTTGCCTTGCTGCTGAAGGAGGAGAGGAAGTCTTAGATTTTTGTTTCCAACTTGTAGAAGTCCTGGTGCGCCAGGCATCTAACCAAAGGGTAGCGTCCCTAGGTTGGGGAGCCAGGGTCAGGTGTTGCCTGTCCTGGACGGCAGGGCGACTGTAGCCAGTGTCCTGGCCGGTTTGTCTTCTAGGGGTACCCCTGTGAACACAGGTGGGGCTCATCTTAAGTGAAGAGACCCTGTGTTTCCCAGAAGGGGTGGTACAGGCCTAGCAGGGATCTTTAGGGTTCTTGGCTGAGTGTTGTGGTACTACCCTGAGAGCAGGTGGGGCCTACCTTAAGTGGAGGGACCCTGTTCTACAGTGGGAGGGTGCAGAACTCTGGAAGGGGGTCAGAGGGAGTCTGACCCCTGTGCATCCGGTGAATTTGAATCCCAGGTGGTAGACCAGTTAAGGGAGTGGTGACCTATCTGTCATGACCAGCCTGGTGTCCTGTAGGCACCGCACTAAGCCGCGTCTGCCTTCGGCCGCGCAGTCTATGCCGCTCGCCGTCCCCGTCTCGACGCGGTCCGCGAGCCGCCGCCTGTGCCGCATCTGGCAACCCGCAAAGTGCAACGCCTTACTACACCGATCTGGTGCTGGTCTGACTGTGGACACTGCTGCTGAGGAAGTCAGGTCCTAAACTGGTGGGAGAGTTGTGTTCTGGAGGGTGCTTCAGAAGTAGAGGTAGGGTGGGGCAATCGTGCCCGTGACCTCTGGTCAGCCTGAGGGTGCGGACCCTAGGTTGAAGGATCAGTGGTAGTTTGGAACTACACTGAGAAAGGGAGTGGAGAATGGCTATTGTAGGCCAGGGGTTACTACCCCCCACTCTGTGGATGGGCATGGACCAGTGGTATCTGGGTGGCCTAGGGCCTGGTCCTAGCCGTGGACAGCTAAGGAGTACCAGTGGGGTAGCCTAGTTGGGCCTGTGTTTTTTTTAAGGATGTGCTTGTCTTATGGATTAACTTGGCGTAGAACCGGAGGGTGTCCCTGCAGTGCGGGCCCGCGTCCGTGTTCTATCGCCCCAAGCAGGGAAGTCCATCACGGTGGTGATTGGTCTCCCCTGCGTTTTGGCTGGAAGGGGGTCGTGTTGGACTTGGGCCTTCTGGCAGGTTCACCCCTGAACTTTTTGCCTTGAAGTGTAGTGATTTCTGGTCTTTGCGCACCTTGACACTGTGGCGCAGTGTAAAGTGCGTGCGCTCCCTGAGTGCGTGGAGTGAGACTGGCCTGCCCTCCCATAGGAATGCATGGGGAATGTCTGTGTCCCTGGTAGTTCCTGATGCGTGAGGCGTGCATGCTTAAGTTTGGTATGTGCGAACTCGTGAGAGTGAATGCTGCGCAACGGTATGTGCGGCGTGTATGTGTCGTGTGCGGAAGCGCCACTTCTAGGAGTTGGCATATTAGTGTAAAATATGCCTGGCGTGTGATTGGCTGGAGCTGGCTGGGATGCCAGGCTCCAGGAAGTCTGTGTGGGTCTGCCCCGGTGGTGAATGGAGAGATTAGCATGAGTGATGTGTGGGAGGAGTGTACCTGTGTCCTGGATGGGCTGGGTTTTCCCCACACAATGCTGGCTCCGCCCCCCTGTGGTGTGACTGATGACCCTAGCCCTGCCTGTGAATAGAATGGGTGGTTGGGCCATCAACAGTACTCCCAAACCAGCTGCGACTGGTTCTGCCCCCACCCTGCACCTAAAGACAAAGGGAAAAGGTGTATAAAAGAGGGGCTGTGACCCCATGAAAAGGTTCTTGTTTGCTGCTTGAATCTGCCAGGGGCGTGCTGCTGCTTGGGCTCAGGGATGGCTTGCCTCCCTGAGCCCTGCCCAGCCCCTGGCTTGCTGATGGACCCCTGATGGACTTTTGTTGCTCTTTGTGCCTTCCTAGCGCCTGGGAGCGCTGTATTTCTTTCCTAGCGCCTGGGAGCGCTGTATTTCTTTCCTAGCGCCTGGGAGCGCTGTATTCCTTTTCTAGCGCTTGGGAGCGCTTTATCCTGCCTATTGTGCTGGGAGCGCTGTTTTCATGCCCCCAGCGCTTGGGGGGCGCTGTATCTTATTTGGCTCGTGACGTGAGCCGAGATTCGCAGGAGCCTACCCTGCATGGTGCCCGATTTTCTTAACATTCATTCACGGGTGCCACCCCGCTATCAGTGCCTCGCGGGTGCTCACCCCGCCATCCGCGATGTATTTCGAGGGTGCCTACCCCTCTCTGTGCCCCGAGATTCACCGCCGCAAACCGCGGGTAAAAAGGAAGTCAGGCACCGTAGTGCCTGACGCTGGGCGGGACTTCCGGTCTGGAAAGGAAGTCCCGCCTGCCGCCGCGCAGGGATTGGCCGGCGCCCGACCGATGGAGAGAGCCCCGGGGCAGCCAGCCAAGTGCAGCGCCGGTGTTGCGGGGCTCCCATGTAATGGAGGGAGCCCCGGCCAAGGAGGACCGCCCCCGCTGCAAGGAGCCGGTAAGTGAAGCCGGCCGGAGGGGGTGGTGGAGAGACAGAGACAGAGCGGCCCCGTCTGGCAGCGGGCCGCTCCACCGTTGTTGAGTGTCCCCTGCAGAGCCCCAGGGAAGGGGGCCCTATGTTGTGGGTGCCTGCAAGGCATAGCGCCCCTCTCCTCATGTACTGAGCGGCCCCGATGGCAGCGGGCCGCTCCCACATTTTGGGCATTTTGTATTTAGAGCCAGGGAGGCTCCTGGGGCACTTTGCGATTTCGAGTCCCCCGGGCGGGACTCCAACGAAGAGGGCTCCACCGTGGGGCATTGGCTTTATGCAGGGCCTGCGAGGCTCCCACGTGGTGTGTGCAGCAGCATGGTCCCTAGAGCCTGGAGGGCTCAAAGTGCGCAATGAGTATTTCCAGAGCCGGTGGGCTCCAACCTATTGCGCAGTTTGGATTCAGTCTTGATTCCTGAGGGGCCAGTGAGGGCCCCTGGCGCAGATTTGTTTTCCAGCTGCCCAGCAATTAGTGGGCAGCTGCACCGTGTAGGTATTTCTTTCCCTAGGGACATGTACTGTGGACTTAGGAGTGAGGCGCACTCCTTCATCCCTGGCCTTTCCCCAGCTGCGCAGCACTTAGTGCCAGCTGCCGCGTTTAGGCCCCCTGTTCTGTCCCTCAGCTGCCCAGCAAGTAGTGGGCAGCTGCTACGTTTAGGTTCTGGCGCAGTGGCGCAACCTGGACTTTGTGAGTTCTGCGCTAAAGGTTTAGATGCTGTTATGATCTATGTCCTATTGCTTTTGGGTGTTAGGAAATGTACAATGTGTAGTATGTTTTGCGCACCCTGTGTTCTGCACCTCTGAATGTGTTGTTGATACATTATGTGCCCTGTTCCTTACACCGCTGAACGTGTGTTGATGCGTCATGTGTTCCTTACACCGCTGAATGTAGGTTCTGCATCATGTGTTTTGTCCCCAGGTCTATGCCCCTATGTGTATTGTGATACTGAGGTGGTTGTTCTTGCTAGTGCAGGTGGTGCTAGTAAGGTCCTGGTTCCCTGCGTGACCTGTTCCTAGGGTGGTTAGGATTGCGTAGGGGGGACTTACCAGTTACCAGTGGGTACTGGTTTTGTGCTTTATGTCCTATTTTGTGTTACAGTGATCTTCTGTTATAAGTGATCCCAAGGGCTTGATACTAAGCTTGCCCCCTGACCAGAGTCCCAGGACCAGTGGACTCTATGGTGCCTTCCCTGCCAAATTGATGGGACTTGTCTGATCTCCCTGGGCCCCTGGGGCCTCGCTGAAGTGTGCCTCGCTCGTTCCCCTCGGCAGCTCGTGCCGGCAGCCCGTCCAAGCCTCGAGCAGCGCCGCTCTCCCCTGAGCCGCGCCGCTTCGCTGGGTCGCCCGCATCCTGCCTCCCCCTCCTCTTCTGAGCCGCACACATTGGTCGCCCCAGAGAAACGCTTGTACCATGCCGGCAGCCCGTCCAAGCCTCGAGCAGCGCCGCTCTACCCTGAGCCGCGCCGCTTCGCTGGGTCGCCCGCTCAAGCTTACTAAGGAGGTCACTCGCATTATCCCGTGCAACCAGGACGGAAGGTACTGTCTGATAGGCTATGTTCTAAGTTCTAGGCCTACAAGTATTGTATTGTTACTTCTAAAAGTGCTGATTCCTGACAGTGGTCCAGGTGGCCCTGTCTTGTAAATAATCCCTTGTAAATTCTGCCCGTGCCTCTGGCACATTGTAAAGTATGTGTTTTATCTAATGTGTTTTGGTGTAATACAAAGGCTATTTTTATATAACCTTGTGTGGAGTTTCCTTTGTGGTGGGCCTTTGGTTGTTGTTGCTGGGGTGCGTGCGCAAATACTTAGCCTACATCGCCTCCAAGTTTAGCCTTGCTGCTCGCGCCACGTTACCTAGAGGGTGAGTAGGGGTTATCTTGGCGTGTAACTCCCTTGCCCTGACTTGGGTGTGGTGGTCTCTGACTGACTTTGGCGAAAGCCCTGGCCAGCCGGGGATCCCATTTCCAACATTGGCGGCAAGCGGTGGGATAAGGATTTGTGTTTGCGTTGTACCTTAGTAGCAGCTGGCTGCACCACAAAACTCTGCATTTTCGATAAAAACATTTTGGGGATTATTGTATGGAGTTTGCTGAAAATGTCATTTCTGTGGAAATGTGTTTCTTGTGCACTTTGAGTTAGGTGTCCCTAGCTCGGGAGGGTAGATCATCCCCCTAAGTGCAGTGTGTTTTCTGGATTCACCAGAAGGGTGGGATCCAGTGGTGGCAGCATAAGTGTGTCCAGTGCATGTGTCCCCCGTCCCTGCCCTGGAGTAATGGTACCTGTGTTAAGTGTGGTCAGGTTGAGAAGTCAGGGGTGGTAGAAACTGCCTTACCAGTCTGGGGAGGGGTGTGTGTGGATGAATGGTGTGTGGCACTGGACGTGTTTGTAAGTTCTCTGGATGGGGAGCTTGCTGAATGCTAGTTTGGTTCAGATATTTAAGTCCTGTGTGTTGAACTTTTCCCAAGAACGTCTGCAGATAGTGGAGCCTGCTTTTTGATTTCTGTGGTCTGTTGAGAGACAGAATTTTAGAGTTGGTAATGTTCTGGGAGGAGAGAGGCATAGGGGATGGAGTGATTCCAAAAGGAGTGTCTGAGGTGTCTTCCAGCCCAGCGTGGTGGAAGAGGTTCAGTGTAGCCCAGCTAGGTCTCGGTGTAGGGGCTCACGTCCTGTCTCAAGAGGAGAAGGAGTGGGTGGGACTGCATGTCTCCAGGTGCCCGAAACCCAGTCTCAGGGCCTGGATTGTTCTTGAAGGGAACATCAGGTCGGGGGCCTAGGCTGTACCAATAGGTCATTTGAGGAGGATCTTCCAGAGTGTCTGGAGAACGTGGAACCTCTGTACCCAGGGTTCCAGTAGTTCTGGTGTCTGGCAGTACCGCTCCAGTTGGGAGGGTGCAGAAGTCCAGATGGAGGGGTGCGAGGGGGATAGGTTCCCCAGTGGAAAAGCCAGTGGGTCAGGGGCCAGCCAGAAGGGTTGTGTCGCTAGTGAGTGACCATGGTGATGCCACTTCTGTCCTGAGTGTCAGGCAGACTTGTACACGACACATTAGTTGTGTCACCCTCAAGGAAGTCCTGGTGCGCCAGGCATCTGACCAAAGGGTACGTCCCTCGGTTGGGGAGCCAGTAGCCGGTGTTTCCGGATCTGGACGTAAGGGCAATTGTACGTAGTGTCCTGAAGTTACAAGAGGGAACTCCTGCCTGATGAGAAGGAACCGGGTAAGCTGTATGGGGTATTGACCTGCAGTGGTTGCCTTGCTGCTGAAGGAGGAGAGAAAGTCTTAGATTTTTGTTTTCAACTTGTAGAAGTCCTGGTGCGCCAGGCATCTAACCAAAGGGTAGCGTCCCTAGGTTAGGGAGCCAGGTTCAGGTGTTGCCTGTCCTGGACGGCAGGGCAACTGTAGCCAGTGTCCTGGCCGGTTTGTCTTCTAGGGGTACCCCTGTGAACACAGGTGGGGCTCATCTTAAGTGAAGAGACCCTGTGTTTCCCAGAAGGGGTGGTACAGGCCTAGCAGGGATCTTTTAGGGTTCTTGGCTGAGTGTTGTGGTACTACCCTGAGAGCAGGTGGGGCCTACCTTAAGTGGAGGGACCCTGTTCTACAGTGGGAGGGTGCAGAACTCTGGAAGGGGGTCAGAGGGAGTCTGACCCCTGTGCATCCGGTGAATTTGAATCCCAGGTGGTAGACCAGTTAAGGGAGCTGTGACTCTGTCATGACCAGCCTGGTGTCCTGTAGGCGTCGCACTAAGCCGCGTCTGCCTTCGGCCGCGCAGTCTATGCCGCTCGCCGTCCCCGTCTCGACGCGGTCCGCGAGCCGCCGCCTGTGCCGCATCTGGCAACCCGCAAAGTGCAACGCCTTACTACACCGATCTTGTGCTGGTCTGACTGTGGTCACTGCTGCTGAGGAAGTCAGGTCCTAAACTGGTGGGAGAGTTGTGTTCTGGAGGGTGCTTCAGAAGTAGAGGTAGGGTGGGGCATTCTTGCCCGTGACCTCTGGTCAGCCTGAGGGTGTGGACCCTAGGTTGAAGGATCAGTGGTAGTTTGGAACTACACTGAGAAAGGGAGTGGAGAATGGCTAGTGCAGGCCAGGGGTTACTACCCCCCACTCTGTGGATTGGCAAGGACCAGTGGTATCTGGGTGGCCTAGGGCCTGGTCCTAGCCGTGGACAACTAAGGAGTACCAGTGGGGTAGCCTAGTTGGGCCTGTGTTTTTTTTAAGGATGTGCTTGTCTTATGGATCAACTTGGCGTAGAACCGGAGGGTGTCCCTGCAGTGCGGGCCCGCGTCCGTGTTCTATCGCCCCAAGCAGGGAAGTCCATCACGGTGGTGATTGGCCTACCCTGCGTTTTGGCTGGAAGGGGGTCGTGTTGGACTTGGGCCTTCTGGCAGGGTCACCCCTGAACTTTTTGCCTTAAAATTATAGTGATTTCTGTCCTTTGCGCACTTTGACACTGTGGCGCAGTGTAAAGTGCGTGCTCTCCCTGAGTGCGTGTGTGAGATTGGCCTGCCCTCCCATAGGAATGCATGGGGAATGTCTGTGTCCCTGGTAGTTCCTGATGCGTGAGGTGTGCATGGTCAAGTTTGGTATGTGTGAACTCGGGGGAGTGAATGCTGCGAGATGGTGTATGCCGCATGTATGTGTCTAGTAGGGAAGCGCCATTTCTAGACATGGCTGTACGTGTGCTGTGAGGGTGCTGGCGTGTGATTGGCTGGAGCTGGCTGGGATGCCAGGCTCCAGGAAGTCTGTGTGGGTCTGCCCCGGTGGTGAGTGGGAGATTAGCATGAGTGATGTGTGGGAGGAGTGTACCTGTGTCCTGGATGGGCTGGGTTTTCCCCACACAATGCTGGCTCCGCCCCCCTGTGGTGTGACTGATGACCCTAGCCCTGCCTGTGAATAGAATGGGTGGTTGGGCCATCAACAGTACTCCCAGACCAGCTGCGACTGGTTCTGCCCCCACCCTGCACCTAAAGACAAAGAGAAAGGTGTATAAAAGAGGGGCTGTGACCCCATGAAAATGTTCTTGTTCCCAACTAGAATCTTGCCAGGGGCGTGCTGCTGCTTGGGCCCAGGGGGAAGGCTTGCCTCCCCTGGTCCCTGCCCAGCCCCTGGACTCCTGAAGAGCTTTGCTGGACTTGTGTTCCCCTGAGGCGCCTGGAGGCCCTTTGTCCTGCTGGTGGCGCTGGGAGCGCTTGACTGGTGGCTTCTGGCGCCTGGAAGCGCTTGTGTGCTGTCCCTGGCGCATTGGAGCGCTTTGTGTCCCGCTAGCGCTGAGAGCGCTTTGTTTTCCGAGGCCGGTGCCCACCCGGCGTTTGTTTGCACGCATTTTGCGTGAGGATCGGCGCGGGAGCCCACTCCGCTGTTTTTGCCGACTTCCGCGATCCACAGCCGGTGCCCACCCGGCATTGCCAGAGATTGGGGAGCTGGTCCCCGTTATCCTTTCACTTCGAGGGTGCCCACCCCTCGCTATGGCCCTGAGAAATCACCGCCGCAGCCGCGGGCAAAACCAGGAAGTCAGGCAGCATCGCGCCTGACTGTAGGCGGGACTTCCGGGTTGCTGAAGGAAGTCCCGCCCGCCGCCGCGCTGTGATTGGCCAGGGCGCCCGGCCGGAGAAGAGGAGCCCGGAGCCTTGAGGGCTCCACTTGCCGAGTCCCGGTCCCGAGATGGGGGACCGGGTGAAGATGCCCCCTGTTGGCGCCGGATGTCGCGTGGCGGGGCTCCCAGGAGTGAGGGGAGCCCCGGAGGCAGAGTCCCGCGCTGGCGCCCCGGAGGAGAGACGCCCGGTGAGTGTTCTGGGGGCTCCGGGTGTGTTTATGCACCAGTAGATAGCGCAGCCTCAGGGGTACCTGCAGGGCGGCCCCGGATGGCAGTGGGCTGCCCCAACGTGTTCTCAATACTATTGCCCAGAGCCTAGAAGCTCCAACGATTGGGGGACATCTTCTAAAAGGGCCCAGTAGGGTCCTCAGGGATCAATAATATCCCAGTTTGGGGCATAGTTGTTCCCTAGAGCCCCGTGGCCCCCCCAGGGATGCCCGTATGTAAAGCCACCTCCTGGGGGCAGGAGGAGTTTAGGAGCCAGTTGATTCTAGAGCCTAGAGGGCTCCCATGCACTGTTGTTCCTTCCGAGCCAGAGGGCTCCAACCTTTTTGCGCAGTCCTTCTCCAAGAGGGCTAGTGAGAGCCCTGGCGCAGATTTGTTTCCAGCTGCCCAGCAAGTAGTGGGCAGCTGCACCGTGTAGGTATTTCTTTCCCTAGGGACCTGTGTTCTATGGACTTGGGAGTGAGACGCACTCCTTCATCCCTGGCCTTTCCCCAGCTGCGCAGCACTTAGTGCCAGCTGCAGCGTTTAGGCCCCCATGTCCTGTCCCTCAGTTGCCCAGCAAGTAGTGGGCAGCTGCTACGTTTAGGTCTTGGCGCAGTGGCGCAACCTGGACTTTGTGAGTTCTACGCTAAAGGTTTAGATGCTGTTGTGATCTGTTGGACTTGGCCCGCAGGGCAGGTTCACCCCCAAACTTTTTGCTTTATGTGTGACCCTGTGTCAGTGATTTTTTGGGTCTCTGCGCACTTTTCCCTGGGTCCCAGAGTGAAAGTGCGTGCATGTAGCATGGCTGGCCTGCCCTCCCATAGGAATGCATGGGGAATGTGTGTGTCCCTGGTAGTTCCTGATGCGTGGGGAGTGCAGGCTCGAGTTTAGTATGTGTAAACTCGTGAGAGTGAATGCTGCGAGATGGTGTCTGCGGCATGTATGTGTCTAGAAGGGAAGTGCTACTTCTGGACATTAATGGGCGTGTGCTGTGAGGGTGCTGGAGAGTGATTGGCTGGAGCTGGCTGGCATGCCAGGCTCCAGGAAGTCTGGATGGGTCTGCCCGGTGGTGAGTGGGAGATTAGCATGAGTGATGTGTGGGAGGAGTGTACCTGTGTCCTGGATGGGCTGGGTTTTCCCCACACAATGCTGGCTCTGCCCCCCTGTGGTGTGTCTAACGACCCTAGCCTCCCCAGTGAAAGAAATGGGTGGTTGGGCCATCAAGAGTGCTCCAGAGCCAGCTGCAACTGGTTCTCCCCCCACCCTGCACCTTGAAACAAAGGATTTGTCAGTATAAGAAGGGGCTGTGTCCCCTTGGAAAATGTTCTACTTTTGGATCCTTGCCAGAGGGGGCTGTTGCTGCTGCTGGGGCCAGGAGGACCGCCACTTGGACTGTCTCCCTGCCTGGAGACCCAGTGTGCTGGCTCTGGCCCAGCCTTGCCCCCCTGCCTGCCTCCAGCCCCTGCTGGAGCCTTGTCCTGTCCTCCAGTGCTGGGGAGCACTGAGGACTCCTTGCCTGCAGCCCTGAGAGCGCTGCTCTCTGCCCTTCAGCGCTGGGGGAGCGCTGAAATCGCCTGCCTAGCGCTTGAAAGTGCTTGATTTTGGCCATAGCGCTGTGAGCGCTGTATTTTGTCCTGGAGGCGCTTGGGAGCGCCTACCCTTCGTTTCTAGCGCTGCTAGCGCTGGGTGTGCACAGCCGGTGCCCACCCGGCATCTGATTTCCTTGTGTGGCGATTTGGCGGCGCGGGTGCCACCCCGCTCATTGCCGCGTTGTTTTGCCCGTTTTTGTTGATCCACGAGGGAGCCCACTCCTCGGATCACATGGGAGCCCGCCTGCCTGTCTAAACACGAGCCGCCGCGCTGCCCGCGGCGACCCGAAAGTGGTGAGGCGGCCAGCCAACCCCAGCGCGGCCCCAGAGAGGCCGACCGGAAGTCCCGCCCCGCAGCCGCGACCCGGAAGTCAGGCAGGCCGGGGGCAAGACAGAGAGGTAACCGGAAGCGGACGGGAGGCCACCCCGCGCTCCGGTGAAGAGAGAAGCCGGCGTCTTCCCTTGTCCTCCCCAGGCTCCCAAAGTGAGGGAGAGCCCAGGGAGAAGTGTCCAGAGAGCCCCGAGGAGCGGGAGCTCTCGAGGAGCAGAGCCTGCCGCGTCTTGCCTGGAGCCCCGGCACGAGAGGAGAGGAGCCCCGCCCGCGGCCCAGCTGATCAGCCGGTGAGTGCGAGGGAGGGTTCGGTGTGTCCTGCGAGCGGCCCCATTGAGGGAGGGCCGCTCCACCGAGAGGAGCCCGTTCTGTGTTCGGTGAGCCCGAGAGGCTCTGGGGGTATTTTCTTGTGTCCTGAGTCCCCCGTGAGGGACTCCCAGACCCCGCAGTTGCTACCGAGCCCCGAGAGGCTCGTGGCCCCCCCCCCCCCCCGAGAGGGACCCCCGGCCCAGTAGGCGACAGTCTTGTTTGTGGAGCCCTGAGAGGCTCGAGGCCAGTCCGTGGGTCGTGAGCCTGAGAGGCTCCAGCCTGCATTTGTTATTTGAGCCCAGAGAGGCTCTGAGGGTGCCATTCCCTCGTGGTGGAGCCCAGAGAGGCTCCAGCCCTTTTGCGTTGCGAGCCCCAGAGAGGCTCGAGTGCCCATTCTGTTGAAGAGCCTGAGAGAGGCTCAGGAGGGCCAGTTCTTGTCCAGGAGCCCAGAGAGGCCCCACAGTGCCACAGTGGTGGTTCTTGAGCCAGAGAGGCTCCAACGTTGCCCAAACTTTCCCTGCACCAGTTGCCCAGCACTTTGTGGGCAACTGCTACGTTTAGGCCCTGACATTGGGACACAGGGACTGTCACAGGTGGTGACTGATCTAAGTTTTGCGCAATGTTATTGCTACACCTCTGAATGTTAATGCATCATGTGTTTTGTCTTTACACCCCTACAGGTATTGTGACATGTAGGTGGTTGTTTTTCTCCCTAGTACAGGTGGTGCTAGTGAGGTCCTGTTACCAGTGATTACTGGTTGTGTGCTCTATTTTCATATTGTGTGCTACAGTGATTTTTATTTCTACAAAGTTCCAAAAGTGCTGATACCCCTGACAGTGGTCCAAGTGGCCCTGTCCTGTGCAATATCCCTTGTAAATTCCGCCCGTGCCTGTTGGCACAGTGTAACAAGATGTGTGTTTTATCTGATGTATATTTATTATAATACAAAGGCTATTTTTACATAACCTTGTGTGGAGTTTCCTTTGTGGTGGGCCTTTGGTTGTTGTTGCTGGGGTGCGTGCGCAAATACTTAACTTACATCACCTCCAAGTTTAGCCTTGCTGCTCGCGCCACGTTACCTAGAGGGTGAGTAGGGGTTATCTTGGCGTGTAACTCCCTTGCCCTGACTTGGGGGTGGTGGTCTCTGACTGACTTTGGCGAAAGCCCTGGCCAGCCAGGGATCCCATTTCCAACATTGGCGGCAAGCGGTGGGATAAGGATTTGTGTTTGCGTTGTACCTTAGTAGCAGCTGGCCGCACTTCAAAGCTCTACATTTTTAGATAACCACATTTTGGGGATTATTGTTGTTGGTAAAATTCCATTGTTTCTTCTCCTGAAGAGTGTCATTTGATAATTGTGTCCTGTACATTTGTCCCCCGCCCTGCTTCCAGAGTTTGGTACCTGTGTCGCTTTTGGTCAGGTTGAGAAGTCAGGGGTGGTAGAAACTGCCTTACCGATCCGAGGGGAGGGTGTGTGTGGATGAATGGTGTGTTTTCCTGGACGCATGAGTGAGTTCTTTTTTAAGGAGAGTGTGGAAGTTTTGGAATTGTGTACTCCTACTTCAGATTGCAAGGTCCCTTGTGTTGCACGTGTCTGTGAGCATCCTGTCAAGATGGAATCGCCTTTTAACCTTTGTGGCCTGTTTAAGTACAGTGTGCATGAGTTGGTACGGTTATGTAAGGAGAGAGACATCCCAGTGAGTGAGTCAGACACCCAGTCCAAGCTTAGGGATAACATGATCCTGTGGCAGAAGAGTGACTGGGAGCGTGAGCACAGAGAGAGAGAGAGGGCCCGGGCCGCACACCAGGAGGGTGGTGGGCCTGAGGGGAGCCCTGAAGAGTCTGATGTGGAGAGTGAGTTTGACAGTGGGTGGGCGCCAGCAGAGAGCGAGTATCCCCTAGATAGGGAGTCCCTTGCTGGGTCCAGTGTCAGATGTAGCACCCCATCCCTTTCCCTGTCCCCAGAGGTGTGGTTGGATAGGAGAGAAGAGAGGGAGCACCAGCTGGCCATGGAAAAGCTCAGGTTAGAGCATGCCAGAGAGATGGCGCAGTTGGGTGTGAATGAGCGGATTGCAGAGGCTGAGAGGGCCTTTGCCAGAGAGAGAGTAGCTCGGGAGGGTAGATTATCCCCTGACCGCAGTCATAATGTTCTGGATCCCCCAGGGAGGGTTGAGTCCAGTGGTGGCAGCTATTTAGATTCCAGTATAGGAAATCCCAGTCCCAGCTCCCCCAGTCTGGTACCTGTTTCCCCAGAGGAGGAGTATAGGTTGAGATTCAGGGGCAGTATGAAACTGTCTCACCAGTCTTGGGGAGAGTTTGTGGATGAATGTCAAGATGCACTGTCTGATTGGTCATCGGTTCACACAGAAGGTGATTTTGTAAAACTGTTTGATCTGGTTCTCAGAGAGCAGGTGCTCAGTAGTTGTTTGCCAGGGTTGCGACAACACCTGTTGGACTATGGGTTGACTGATCCAGACACGCTTGCTGAGGAAGCAGAGCGCTGGGAAAGGGCCAGAGGTTCTGTAGAGTCATTGGTGAGTGACTCCGAAAGTAGTGGGTCAGGGATCTTCCAGCCCAGCGTGGTGGAAGAGGCTCAGTGTAGCCCAGCTAGGTCCCAGTATAGTGAGAAGGGTGTAGGGGCTGACTGCCTGGCTCAGTGGAGCAGGAGTCAGTGGGTGGCTGAGAGCCCCCAGAGGCCCGAAGCCCTGTCTCAGAGCCTGGGTGGGTTCTTGAGGGAACACCAGGTTGGGGACCTAGGCTGTCCTGTTAGCCCATTTGAGGAGGATCTCCTAGTGAGTAGAGGACCTGGAGCGTCTGTAACCAGAGCTCCTGTGGTTGAGGCTGGCAGTACCGCTCCGGTAGGGAGGGTACAGGAGTCCAGCGTGAGGAGTGATTGGGGGATGAGTTTCCCAGTGGATGCACCAGTGGACCAGAGACTAGCCAGTTGGGCTAGATCTTCTTGGAGGGACCCGTGTGGCACCACTTCTGGTCTGGGGGATCGTCACGCACTGTCAGGTGGACAGAGGGCGGGAGATCTGTGCCAGACAGACAGTCACACAACAGATGTGTCAGTTGTTAGCCTCAGGGGGATTGTGTGTGAGTCCCCAGAAGTCCTGGAGTGCCAGGCAGTTGTTCCACCAAAGGTTTTAGACCGGAGGTTGGATGGCCAGGTTCAGGATCAGCCTGACCTGAAGGGTAGGACGACTGTAACCAGTGTCCTGACCGGTTCTTCTTCCAGAGGAACTTCTCCAGGTGGGAGAGGGCAGACCTCTGGAAGGGGGTGCAGAGGGTGGGAGAGCCCACCTCTGACCCCGGTGCAACCTGAGGGGTTAAACCCTGGGTTGGAATGGCGTTCTGGGTGTACCCCTCGCAGGAGGAGGAACCCTAAAAGAAGAGGTAAGGGGAGGAGAGCCTTCCCTGAGACTCCTGGTCCGCCTGAGGTTGTAGACCCTAGGCTGGAGAACCAGTGGCAGTCTGGCCCTGTCTTGCAGACAGGAAGAGTGGAGAGTGGCTGTTATGTGCCTGGGGTTACTACCCCCCACTTCGTGAGTAGGCAGGAACCAGTGGCACCTGGGTGGCCTAGGGCCTGGTCCTGGCCGCGGACAGCTGAGGAGTACCAGTGGGGTAGCCCAGTTGGTCCTTACAGTAGCTTTAGAAGGAACCCTAGGGGTTCACCGTGGCATAGAACAGGAGGGTGTCCCGGAGTGGCGGGCCTGCGTCCATGTTCTATCGCCCCAAGCAGGGAAGTCCATCACAGTGGTGATTGTTCTCCCCTGCATTTTGGCTGGAAGGGGGTTGTGTTGGACTTGGCCCGCAGGGCAGGTTCACCCCCAAACTTTTTGCTTTATGTGTGACCCTGTGTTAGTGATTTTTTGGGTCTCTGCGCACTTTTCCCTGGGTCCCAGAGTGAAAGTGCGTGCATGTAGCATGGCTGGCCTGCCCTCCCATAGGAATGCATGGGGAATGTGTGTGTCCCTGGTAGTTCCTGATGCGTGGGGAGTGCAGGCTCGAGTTTAGTATGTGTAAACTCGTGAGAGTGAATGCTGCGAGATGGTGTCTGCGGCATGTATGTGTCTAGAAGGGAAGTGCTACTTCTGGACATTAATGTGCGTGTGCTGTGAGGGTGCTGGAGAGTGATTGGCTGGAGCTGGCTGGCATGCCAGGCTCCAGGAAGTCTGGATGGGTCTGCCCGGTGGTGAGTGGGAGATTAGCATGAGTGATGTGTGGGACGAGTGTACCTGTGTCCTGGATGGGCTGGGTTTTCCCCACACAATGCTGGCTCTGCCCCCCTGTGGTGTGTCTAACGACCCTAGCCTCCCCAGTGAAAGAAATGGGTGGTTGGGCCATCAAGAGTGCTCCAGAGCCAGCTGCAACTGGTTCTCCCCCCACCCTGCACCTTGAAACAAAGGATTTGTCAGTATAAGAAGGGGCTGTGTCCCCTTGGAAAATGTTCTACTTTTGGATCCTTGCCAGAGGGGGCTGTTGCTGCTGCTGGGGCCAGGAGGACCGCCACTTGGACTGTCTCCCTGCCTGGAGACCCAGTGTGCTGGCTCTGGCCCAGCCTTGCCCCCCTGCCTGCCTCCAGCCCCTGCTGGAGCCTTGTCCTGTCCTCCAGTGCTGGGGAGCACTGAGGACTCCTTGCCTGCAGCCCTGAGAGCGCTGCTCTCTGCCCTTCAGCGCTGGGGGAGCGCTGAAATCGCCTGCCTAGCGCTTGAAAGTGCTTGATTTTGGCCATAGCGCTGTGAGCGCTGTATTTTGTCCTGGAGGCGCTTGGGAGCGCCTACCCTTCGTTTCTAGCGCTGCTAGCGCTGGGTGTGCACAGCCGGTGCCCACCCGGCATCTGATTTCCTTGTGTGGCGATTTGGCGGCGCGGGTGCCACCCCGCTCATTGCCGCGTTGTTTTGCCCGTTTTTGTTGATCCACGAGGGAGCCCACTCCTCGGATCACATGGGAGCCCGCCTGCCTGCCTAAACACGAGCCGCCGCGCTGCCCGCGGCGACCCGAAAGTGGTGAGGCGGCCAGCCAACCCCAGCGCGGCCCCAGAGAGGCCGACCGGAAGTCCCGCCCCGCAGCCGCGACCCGGAAGTCAGGCAGGCCGGGGGCAAGACAGAGAGGTAACCGGAAGCGGACGGGAGGCCACCCCGCGCTCCGGTGAAGAGAGAAGCCGGCGTCTTCCCTTGTCCTCCCCAGGCTCCCAAAGTGAGGGAGAGCCCAGGGAGAAGTGTCCAGAGAGCCCCGAGGAGCGGGAGCTCTCGAGGAGCAGAGCCTGCCGCGTCTTGCCTGGAGCCCCGGCACGAGAGGAGAGGAGCCCCGCCCGCGGCCCAGCTGATCAGCCGGTGAGTGCGAGGGAGGGTTCGGTGTGTCCTGCGAGCGGCCCCATTGAGGGAGGGCCGCTCCACCGAGAGGAGCCCGTTCTGTGTTCGGTGAGCCCGAGAGGCTCTGGGGGTATTTTCTTGTGTCCTGAGTCCCCCGTGAGGGACTCCCAGACCCCGCAGTTGCTACCGAGCCCCGAGAGGCTCGTGGCCCCCCCCCCCCCGAGAGGGACCCCCGGCCCAGTAGGCGACAGTCTTGTTTGTGGAGCCCTGAGAGGCTCGAGGCCAGTCCGTGGGTCGTGAGCCTGAGAGGCTCCAGCCTGCATTTGTTATTTGAGCCCAGAGAGGCTCTGAGGGTGCCATTCCCTCGTGGTGGAGCCCAGAGAGGCTCCAGCCCTTTTGCGTTGCGAGCCCCAGAGAGGCTCGAGTGCCCATTCTGTTGAAGAGCCTGAGAGAGGCTCAGGAGGGCCAGTTCTTGTCCAGGAGCCCAGAGAGGCCCCACAGTGCCACAGTGGTGGTTCTTGAGCCAGAGAGGCTCCAACGTTGCCCAAACTTTCCCTGCACCAGTTGCCCAGCACTTTGTGGGCAACTGCTACGTTTAGGCCCTGACATTGGGACACAGGGACTGTCACAGGTGGTGACTGATCTAAGTTTTGCGCAATGTTATTGCTACACCTCTGAATGTTAATGCATCATGTGTTTTGTCTTTACACCCCTACAGGTATTGTGACATGTAGGTGGTTGTTTTTCTCCCTAGTACAGGTGGTGCTAGTGAGGTCCTGTTACCAGTGATTACTGGTTGTGTGCTCTATTTTCATATTGTGTGCTACAGTGATTTTTATTTCTACAAAGTTCCAAAAGTGCTGATACCCCTGACAGTGGTCCAAGTGGCCCTGTCCTGTGCAATATCCCTTGTAAATTCCGCCCGTGCCTGTTGGCACAGTGTAACAAGATGTGTGTTTTATCTGATGTATATTTATTATAATACAAAGGCTATTTTTACATAACCTTGTGTGGAGTTTCCTTTGTGGTGGGCCTTTGGTTGTTGTTGCTGGGGTGCGTGCGCAAATACTTAACTTACATCGCCTCCAAGTTTAGCCTTGCTGCTCGCGCCACGTTACCTAGAGGGTGAGTAGGGGTTATCTTGGCGTGTAACTCCCTTGCCCTGACTTGGGGGTGGTGGTCTCTGACTGACTTTGGCGAAAGCCCTGGCCAGCCAGGGATCCCATTTCCAACATGATCTATGTCCTATTGCTTTTGGGTGTTAGGAAATGTACAATGTGTAGTATGTTTTGCGCACCCTGTGTTCTGCACCTCTGAATGTGTTGTTGATACATTATGTGCCCTGTTCCCTACACCGCTGAACGTGTGTTGATGCGTCATGTGTTCCTTACACCGCTGAATGTAGGTTCTGCATCATGTGTTTTGTCCCCAGGTCTAGGCCCCTACTTGTATTGTGATACTGAGGTGGTTGTTCTTGCTAGTGCAGGTGGTGCTAGTAAGGTCCTGGTTCCCTGCGTGGCCTGTTCCTAGGGTGGTTAGGATTGCGTAGGGGGGACTTACCAGTTACCAGTGGGTACTGGTTTTGTGCTTTATGTCCTATTTTGTGTTACAGTGATCTTCTGTTATAAGTGAACCCAAGGGCTTGATACTAAGCTTGCCCCCTGACCAGAGTCCCAGGACCAGTGGACTCTATGGTGCCTTCCCTGCCAAATTGATGGGACTTGTCTGATCTCCCTGGGCCCCTGGGGCCTCGCTGAAGTGTGCCTCGCTCGTTCCCCTCGGCAGCTCGTGCCGGCAGCCCGTCCAAGCCTCGAGCAGCGCCGCTCTCCCCTGAGCCGCGCCGCTTCGCTGGGTCGCCCGCATCCTGCCTCCCCCTCCTCTTCTGAGCCGCACACATTGGTCGCCCCAGAGAAACGCTTGTACCATGCCGGCAGCCCGTCCAAGCCTCGAGCAGCGCCGCTCTCCCCTGAGCCGCGCCGCTTCGCTGGGTCGCCCGCTCAAGCTTACTAAGGAGGTCACTCGCATTATCCCGTGCAACCAGGACGGAAGGTACTGTCTGATAGGCTATGTTCTAAGTTCTAGGCCTACAAGTATTGTATTGTTACTTATAAAAGTGCTGATTCCTGACAGTGGTCCAGGTGGCCCTGTCTTGTAAATAATCCCTTGTAAATTCTGCCCGTGCCTCTGGCACATTGTAAAGTGTGTTTTATCTAATGTGTTTTGGTGTAATACAAAGGCTATTTTTATATAACCTTGTGTGGAGTTTCCTTTGTGGTGGGCCTTTGGTTGTTGTTGCTGGGGTGCGTGCGCAAATACTTAGCCTACATCGCCTCCAAGTTTAGCCTTGCTGCTCGCGCCACGTTACCTAGAGGGTGAGTAGGGGTTATCTTGGCGTGTAACTCCCTTGCCCTGACTTGGGTGTGGTGGTCTCTGACTGACTTTGGCGAAAGCCCTGGCCAGCCAGGGATCCCATTTCCAACAATGACATAGCGCATAACATAGCGCAGCGCATAGCGCAGCGCATAACATAGCGCATAACATCGCATAACATAGCCCATAACAGCGCATAACATAGCGCATAACATAGCGCACAACATAGCGCATAACAGCGCATAACATAGGGCACAACATAGCGCATAACAGCGCATAACATAGCGCATAACAGCGCATAACAGCGCATAACATAGCGCACAACATAGCACATAGCGCATAGCATAGCGCATAGCGCATAGCATAGCCCATAGCGCATAACATAGCGCATAACATAGCGCATAGCATAGCGCATAACATAGCGCATAGCGCATAACATAGCGCATAACAGCGCATAACATAGCAAAACACAGCAAAGCATAGGATAGCAAAACACAGCATAACATAGCGCAACATAGCGCAGAACATAGCGCATAACATAGCGCATAGCGCATAACATAGCGCATAACATAGGGCATAGCGCATTAGCGCATAACATAGCGCATTAGCGCATAACATAGCGCATTAGCGCATAACAGCGCATAGCGCATAACATAGCGCATAGCGCATAGCATAGAGCATAACATAGCGCATAGCGCATAACATAACGCATAACATAGCGCATAGCGCATAACATAGCGCATAACATAGCGCATAGCGCATAACATAGTGCATAACATAGCGCATAGCAAAACACAGCAAAGCATAGGATAGCATAACATAGCGCATAACATAGCGCATAACATAGCGCATAACATAGCGCAGAACATAGCGCATAACTTAGCGCATAGCATAGCGCATTAGCGCATAACATAGCGCATTAGCGCATAACAGCGCATAGCGCATAACATAGCGCATAACATAGCGCATAACATAGCGCATAGCATAGCGCATAGCATAGCGCATAACATAGCGCATAGCATAGAGCATAACATAGCGCATAACATAGCGCATAGCATAGCGCATAGCATAGCGCATAACATAGCGCATAGCATAGCGCATAGCATAGCGCATAGAGCATAACATAGCGCATAACATAGCGCATAGCATAGCGCATAGCATAGCGCATAGCGCATAGCGCATAACATAGAGCATAGCGCATAACAGTGCATAACATAGCGCATAACATCGCATAACATAGCCCATAACAGCGCATAACATAGCGCATAACATAGCGCATAACATAGCGCATAACATAGCGCATAACATAGCGCATAACATAGCGCATAGCGCATAACATAGCGCATAGCATAGCGCATCGCATAGCGCATCGCATAGCGCATCGCATAGCGCATCGCATAGCGCATCGCATAGCGCATAACATAGCGCATAACATAGCCCATAACATAGCGCATAGCGCATAACATAGCCCATAACATAGCGCATAACATAGCGCATAACATAGCGCATAGCATAGCGCATAGCGCATAACCTAGCCCATAACATAGCGCATAGCGCATAACCTAGCCCATAACATAGCGCATAGCGCATAACATAGCGCAGAACATAGCCCATAACATAGCGCATAACATAGCGCATAACATAGCGCAGAACATAGCGCAGAACATAGCCCATAACATAGCCCATAACATAGCGCATAACATAGCGCATAGCGCATAGTGCATAACATAGCGCATAGCGCATAGCGCATAACAGCGCATAACAGCGCATAGCGCATAACATAGCGCATAACATAGCGCATAACATAGCGCATAGCATAGCGCATAGCATAGCGCATAGCATAGCGCATAGCATAGCGCATAACATAGCGCATAACATAGCACATAGCATAGCGCATAACATAGCACATAGCATAGCGCATAGCATAGCGCATAACAGCGCATAACATAACGCATAACATAGCGCATAACATAGCGCAGCGCATAGCGCATAACATAGCGCAGCGCATAGCGCATAACAGTGCATAACATAGCGCATAACAGTGCATAACATAGCCCATAACAGCGCATAACATAGCGCATAACAGCGCATAACAGCGCACAACATAGCGCATAACAGCGCATAACAGTGCACAACATAGCGCACAACATAGCGCATAACATAGCGCATAGCATAGCGCATAGCGCATAGCATAGCGCATAACATAGCGCATAACATAGCGCATAACGATAACATAGCGCATAGCGCATAACATAGCGCATAGCATAGCGCATAACATAGCGCAGCGCATAGCGCATAACAGTGCATAACATAGCGCATAACATCGCATAACATAGCCCATAACAGCGCATAACATAGCGCATAACAGCGCACAACATAGCGCATAACAGCGCATAACATAGCGCACAACATAGCGCATAACATAGCGCATAACTTAGCGCATAACATAGCGCATAGCGCATAACATAGCGCATAACATAGCGCATAACATAGCGCATATCATAGCGCATAACATAGCGCATAGCGCATAGCATAGCGCATAACATAGCGCATAACATAGCAAAACACAGCAAAGCATAGGATTGCAAAACACAGCATAACATAGCGCAACATAGCGCAACATAGCGCATAACATAGCGCATAGCGCATAACATAGCGCAGAACATAGCGCCTAACATAGCGCATAGCGCATAACATAGCGCATAACATAGCGCATAGCATAGCGCATAACATAGCGCATAGCGCATAACATAGCGCATGTCATAGGGCATAGCGCATTAGCGCATAACATAGCGCATAACATAGCGCATAGCATAGCGCATAACATAGCGCATAACATAGCAAAACACAGCAAAGCATAGGATAGCAAAACACAGCATAACATAGCGCAACATAGCGCAGAACATAGCGCAGAACATAGCGCAGAACATAGCGCATAGCGCATAACATAGCGCATAGCGCATAACATAGCGCAGAACATAGTGCATAACAGCGCATAACATAGCGCAGAACATAGCGCATAACATAGCGCATTAGCGCATAGCATAGCGCATTAGCGCATAACATAGCGCATAACAGCGCATACCGCATAACATAGCGCATAGCATAGCGCATAGCATAGCGCATAACATAGCGCATAGCATAGCGCATAACATAGCGCATAGAGCATAACATAGCGCATAGCATAGCGCATAGCATAGCGCATAGCGCATAACATAGCGCATAGCGCATAACATAGCGCATAGCATAACGCATAACATAGCGCATAGCGCATAACATAGCGCATAGCATAGCGCATAACATAGCGCATAACCTAGCGCATAACATAGCGCATAACATAGCGCAGCGCATAGCACATAGCATAGCGCATAACATAGCGCATAACAGTGCATAACATAGCGCATAACATCGCATAACATAGCCCATAACAGCGCATAACAGCGCACAACATAGCGCATAACATAGCGCACAACATATAGCGCATAACATAGCGCATAGCGCATAACCTAGCGCATAGCGCATAACATAGCGCATAGCATAGCGCATAGCGCATAACATAGCGCATAACATAGCGCATAGCATAGCAAAACACAGCAAAGCATAGGATAGCAAAACACAGCATAACATAGCGCAACATAGCGCATAACATAGCGCATAGCGCATAACATAGCGCAGAACATAGCCCATAACATAGCGCATAGCGCATAACATAGCGCATATCGCATAACATAGCGCAGAACATAGCACATTAGCGCATAGCATAGCGCATAGCGCATTAGCGCATAACATAGCGCATTAGCGCATAACAGCGCATAGCGCATAGCATAGTGCATAACATAGCGCATAGCATAGCGCATAGCATAGCGCATACCATAGCGCATAACATAGCGCATAACATAGCGCATAGCATAGCGCATAACATAGCGCATAACCTAGCGCATAACCTAGCGCATAGCATAGCGCATAGCATAGCGCATAGCATAGCGCATAACATAGCGCAGCGCATAGCGCAGCGCATAGCACATAGCATAGCGCATAACATAGCGCATAACAGTGCATAACATAGCGCATAACATCGCATAACATAGCCCATAACAGCGCATAACATAGCGCATAACATAGCGCATAACATAGCGCATAACATAGCGCATAACATAGCGCATAACATAGCGCCTAGCATAGCGCCTAGCATAGCGCATAGCGCATAACATAGCGCATAACATAGCGCATAGCATAGCGCATAGCATAGCGCATAACATAGCGCATAACATAGCGCATAACATAGCGCATAACGCATAACATAGCGCATAGTGCATAACATAGCGCATAACATAGGGCATAGCGCATTAGCGCATAACATAGCGCATAGCGCATTAGCGCATAACATAGCGCATAACATAGCACATAGCGCATAACATAGCGCATAGCGCATAACATAGCGCATAGCGCATAACATAGCGCATATCGCATAACATAGCGCAGAACATAGCACATTAGCGCATAGCATAGCGCATAGCGCATTAGCGCATAACATAGCGCATTAGCGCATAACAGCGCATAGCGCATAGCATAGTGCATAACATAGCGCATAGCATAGCGCATAGCATAGCGCATAGCATAGCGCATACCATAGCGCATAACATAGCGCATAACATAGCGCATAGCATAGCGCATAACATAGCGCATAACCTAGCGCATAACCTAGCGCATAGCATAGCGCATAGCATAGCGCATAGCATAGCGCATAACATAGCGCAGCGCATAGCGCAGCGCATAGCACATAGCATAGCGCATAACATAGCGCATAACAGTGCATAACATAGCGCATAACATCGCATAACATAGCACATAACAGCGCATAACATAGCGCATAACATAGCGCATAACATAGCGCATAACATAGCGCATAACATAGCGCATAACATAGCGCCTAGCATAGCGCCTAGCATAGCGCATAGCGCATAACATAGCGCATAACATAGCGCATAGCATAGCGCATAACATAGCGCATAACATAGCGCATAACGCATAACATAGCGCATAGTGCATAACATAGCGCATAACATAGGGCATAGCGCATTAGCGCATAACATAGCGCATAGCGCATTAGCGCATAACATAGCGCATAACATAGCACATAGCGCATAACATAGCGCATAGCGCATAACATAGCGCATAGCGCATAACATAGTGCATAACATAGCGCATAACATAGCGCATAGCGCATAACATAGCGCATAACATAGCGCATAACATAGCGCATAACATCGCATAACATAGCACATAACAGCGCATAACATAGCACATAACATAGCGCATACCAGCGCATAACATAGCGCATACCAGCGCATAACATAGCGCATAACAGCGCATAACATAGCGCATAATAGCGCATAACATAGCGCATAATAGCGCATAACATAGCGCATAGCGCATAACATAGCGCATAACATAGCGCATAACATAGCGCAACACATAGCGCATAGCGCAACACATAGCGCATAGCGCAACACATAGCGCATAGCGCAACACATAGCGCATTGCGCATAACATAGCGCATAGCGCATAACATAGCGCATAGCGCATAACATAGTGCATAGCGCATAACATAGCGCATAACATAGCGCATAACATAGCGCATAACATAGCACATAGCATAGCGCATAACATAGCGCATAGCGCATAACATAGCGCATAACATAGCGCATAGCATAGCATAGCGCATAACATAGCGCATAACATAGCGCATAACATAGCGCATAGCACATAACATAGCGCATAACATAGCACATAACATAGCGCATAGCGCATAACATAGCGCATAGCATAGCGCATAGCATAGCGCATAGCATAGCGCATAGCATAGCGCATAACATAGCGCATAACATAGCGCATTACATAGCGCATAACATAGCGCAGCGCGCAGCGCATAGCGCAGCGCATAACAGCGCATAACATAGCGCATAACATCGCATAACATAGCCCATAACATCGCATAACATAGCGCACAACATAGCGCATAACATAGCGCACAACATAGCGCATAACAGCGCATAACAGCGCATAACAGCGCATAACATAGCGCATAACATAGCGCATAACATAGCGCATAGCATAGCGCATAACATAGCGCATAATATAGCAAAACACAGCAAAGCATAGGATAGCAAAACACAGCATAACATAGCGCAACATAGCGCATAACATAGCGCATAATATAGCAAAACACAGCAAAGCATAGGATAGCAAAACACAGCATAACATAGCGCATAACATAGCGCATAACATAGCGCATAGCGCATAACATAGCGCAGAACATAGCGCATAACATAGCGCATAACATAGCACATAGCGCATAACATAGCACATAGCGCATAACATAGCGCATAGCGCATAACATAGCGCATAACATAGGGCATAGCGCATTAGCGCATAACATAGCGCATAACAGCGCATAGCGCATAACATAGCGCATAACATAGCGCATAGCATAGCGCATAACATAGCGCATAGCGCATAACATAGCGCATAGCGCATAACATAGCGCATAACATAGTGCATAACATAGCGCATAGCGCATAACATAGCGCATAACATAGCGCATAGCGCATAGCATAGAGCATAACATAGCGCATAACATAGCGCATAGCGCATAACATAGTGCATAACATAGCGCATAGCGCATAACATAGCGCATAACATAGTGCATAGCATAGCGCATAACATAGCGCATAACATAGCAAAACACAGCAAAGCATAGGATAGCAAAACACAGCATAACATAGCGCAACATAGCGCATAGCATAGCGCATAGCATAGCGCATAGCGCATAGCATAGCGCATAGCATAGCGCATAGCATAGCGCATGACATAGCGCATAACATAGCGCAGCGCATAGCGCAGCGCATAACAGCGCATAACATAGCGCATAACATCGCATAACATAGCCCATAACAGCGCAAAACATAGCGCATAACATAGCGCACAACATAGCGCATAACATAGCGCACAACATAGCGCATAACATAGCGCATAACAGCGCATAACATAGCGCACAACATAGCGCATAACATAGCACATAGCGCATAGCATAGCGCATAGCGCATAGCATAGCCCATAGCGCATAACATAGCGCATAACATAGCGCATAGCGCATAACATAGCGCATAACAGCGCATAACATAGCAAAACACAGCAAAGCATAGGATAGCAAAACACAGCATAACATAGCGCAACATAGCGCAGAACATAGCGCATAACATAGCGCATAACATAGCGCATAACATAGGGCATAGCGCATTAGCGCATAACATAGCGCATTAGCGCATAACATAGCGCATTAGCGCATAACAGCGCATAGCGCATAACATAGCGCATAACATAGCGCATAGCATAGAGCATAACATAGCGCATAGCGCATAACATAGCGCATAGCATAGCGCATAGCATAGCGCATAACATAGCGCATAGAGCATAACATAGCGCATAACATAGCGCATAGCATAGCGCATAGCATAGCGCATAGCATAGCGCATAGCATAGCGCATAGCATAGCGCATAGCGCATAACATAGCGCATAGCGCATAACATAGCGCATAGCATAACGCATAACATAGCGCATAGCGCATAACATAGCGCATAGCATAGCGCATAACATAGTGCATAACCTAGCGCATAACATAGCGCATAACATAGCGCAGCGCATAGCACATAGCATAGCGCATAACATAGCGCATAATAGCGCATAACATCGCATAACATAGCCCATAACAGCGCATAACAGCGCACAACATAGCGCATAACATAGCGCACAACATATAGCGCATAACATAGCGCATAGCGCATAACATAGCGCATAACATAGCGCATAGCGCATAACATAGCGCATAACATAGCGCATAGCATAGCAAAACACAGCAAAGCATAGGATAGCAAAACACAGCATAACATAGCGCAACATAGCGCATAACATAGCGCATAGCGCATAACATAGCGCAGAACATAGCCCATAACATAGCGCATAGCGCATAACATAGCGCATATCGCATAACATAGCGCAGAACATAGCACATTAGCGCATAGCATAGCGCATAGCGCATTAGCGCATAACATAGCGCATTAGCGCATAACAGCGCATAGCGCATAACATAGTGCATAACATAGCGCATAGCATAGCGCATAGCATAGCGCATAGCATAGCGCATACCATAGCGCATAACATAGCGCATAACATAGCGCATAACATAGCGCATAACATAGCGCATAACATAGCGCATAGCATAGCGCATAGCATAGCGCATAGCATAGCGCATAACATAGCGCAGCGCATAGCGCAGCGCATAGCGCATAACATAGCACATAGCATAGCGCATAACATAGCGCATAACAGTGCATAACATAGCGCATAACATCGCATAACATAGCCCATAACAGCGCATAACATAGCGCATAACATAGCGCATAACATAGCGCATAACATAGCGCATAACATAGCGCATAACATAGCGCATAACATAGCGCCTAGCATAGCGCCTAACATAGCGCATAGCGCATAACATAGCGCATAGCATAGCGCATAGCATAGCGCATAACATAGCGCATAACATAGCGCATAACGCATAACATAGCGCATAGTGCATAACATAGCGCAAAATATAGGGCATAGCGCATTAGCGCATAACATAGCGCATAGCGCATTAGCGCATAACATAGCGCATAACATAGCACATAGCGCATAACATAGCGCATAGCGCATAACATAGCGCATAGCGCATAACATAGCGCATAACATAGCGCATAACATAGCGCATAGCGCATAACATAGCGCATAACATAGCGCATAACATCGCATAACATAGCACACATAACAGCGCATAACATCGCATAACATAGCACATAACAGCGCATAACATAGCACATAACATAGCGCATACCAGCGCATAACATAGCGCATAACAGCGCATAACATAGCGCATAACATAGCGCATAATAGCGCATAACATAGCGCATAATAGCGCATAACATAGCGCATAGCGCATAACATAGCGCATAACACATAACATAGCGCAACACATAGCGCATAGCGCATAACATAGCGCAACACATAGCGCATAGCGCATAACATAGCGCATAGCGCATAACATAGTGCATAGCGCATAACAGCGCATAACATAGCGCATAACATAGCACATAGCATAGCGCATAACATAGCGCATAGCGCATAACATAGCGCATAACATAGCGCATAACATAGCGCATAGCATAGCATAGCGCATAACATAGCGCATAACATAGCGCATACCATAGCGCATAGCACATAACATAGCGCATAACATAGCACATAACATAGCGCATAGCGCATAACATAGCGCATAGCATAGCGCATAGCATAGCGCATAGCATAGCGCATAGCGCATAACATAGCGCATAACATAGCGCATAACATAGCGCATTACATAGCGCATAACATAGCGCAGCGCGCAGCGCATAACAGCGCATAACATAGCGCATAACATAGCCCATAACATCGCATAACATAGCGCACAACATAGCGCATAACATAGCGCATAACAGCGCATAACATAGCGCATAACATAGCGCATAGCGCATAACATAGCGCATAACATAGCGCATAACATAGCGCATAACATAGCGCATAGCGCATAACATAGCGCATAACATAGCGCATAGCATAGCGCATAACATAGCGCATAATATAGCAAAACACAGCAAAGCATAGGATAGCAAAACACAGCATAACATAGCGCAACATAGCGCATAACATAGCGCATAATATAGCAAAACACAGCAAAGCATAGGATAGCAAAACACAGCATAACATAGCGCAACATAGCGCATAACATAGCGCATAACATAGCGCATAACATAGCGCATAACATAGCGCATAGCGCATAACATAGCGCATAGCGCATAACATAGCACATAGCGCATAACATAGCGCATAGCGCATAACATAGCGCATAACATAGGGCATAGCGCATTAGCGCATAACATAGCGCATAACAACGCATAGCGCATAACATAGCGCATAGCATAGCGCATAACATAGCGCATAGCGCATAACATAGCGCATAGCGCATAACATAGCGCATAACATAGCACATAACATAGCGCATAGCGCATAACATAGCGCATAGCATAGCGCATAGCATAGCGCATAGCATAGCGCATAGCGCATAACATAGCGCATAACATAGCGCATAACATAGCGCATTACATAGCGCATAACATAGCGCAGCGCGCAGCGCATAACAGCGCATAACATAGCGCATAACATAGCCCATAACATCGCATAACATAGCGCACAACATAGCGCATAACATAGCGCATAACAGCGCATAACATAGCGCATAACATAGCGCATAGCGCATAACATAGCGCATAACATAGCGCATAACATAGCGCATAACATAGCGCATAGCGCATAACATAGCGCATAACATAGCGCATAGCATAGCGCATAACATAGCGCATAATATAGCAAAACACAGCAAAGCATAGGATAGCAAAACACAGCATAACATAGCGCAACATAGCGCATAACATAGCGCATAATATAGCAAAACACAGCAAAGCATAGGATAGCAAAACACAGCATAACATAGCGCAACATAGCGCATAACATAGCGCATAACATAGCGCATAACATAGCGCATAACATAGCGCATAGCGCATAACATAGCGCATAGCGCATAACATAGCACATAGCGCATAACATAGCGCATAGCGCATAACATAGCGCATAACATAGGGCATAGCGCATTAGCGCATAACATAGCGCATAACAACGCATAGCGCATAACATAGCGCATAGCATAGCGCATAACATAGCGCATAGCGCATAACATAGCGCATAGCGCATAACATAGCGCATAACATAGCGCATAGCGCATAGCATAGAGCATAACATAGCGCATAGCGCATAACATAGCGCATAACATAGCGCATAGCGCATAACATAGCGCATAGCGCATAACATAGCGCATAGCGCATAACATAGTGCATAACATAGCGCATAGCGCATAACATAGCGCATAACATAGTGCATAGCATAGCGCATAACATAGCGCATAACATAGCAAAACACAGCAAAGCATAGGATAGCAAAACACAGCATAACATAGCGCAACATAGTGCATAACATAGCGCATAACATAGCGCATAACATAGCGCATAACATAGCGCACAACATAGCGCACAACATAGCGCACAACATAGCGCACAACATAGCGCATAACAGCGCATAACGCATAACATAGCGCATAGCATAGCGCATAACATAGCGCATAACATAGCAAAACACAGCAAAGCATAGGATAGCAAAACACAGCATAACATAGCGCAACATAGCGCATAGCATAGCGCATAGCGCATAGCATAGCATAGCGCATAGCATAGCGCATAACATAGCGCATGACATAGCGCATGACATAGCGCATAACATAGCGCAGCGCATAGCGCAGCGCATAACAGCGCATAACATAGCGCATAACATCGCATAACATAGCCCATAACAGCGCATAACATAGCGCATAACATAGCGCACAACATAGCGCATAACAGCGCATAACATAGCGCATAACAGCGCATAACAGCGCATAACATAGCGCACAACATAGCGCATAACATAGCACATAGCGCATAGCATAGCGCATAGCGCATAGCATAGCCCATAGCGCATAACATAGCGCATAACATAGCGCATAGCATAGCGCATAACATAGCGCATAGCGCATAACATAGCGCATAACAGCGCATAACATAGCAAAACACAGCAAAGCATAGGATAGCAAAACACAGCATAACATAGCGCATAACATAGCGCAGAACATAGCGCATAGCGCATAACATAGCGCATAACATAGCGCATAACATAGGGCATAGCGCATTAGCGCATAACATAGCGCATAACATAGCGCATAACATAGCGCATTAGCGCATAACAGCGCATAGCGCATAACATAGCGCATAACATAGCGCATAGCGCATAACATAGTGCATAACATAGCGCATAGCATAGCAAAACACAGCAAAGCATAGGATAGCAAAACACAGCATAACATAGCGCAACATAGCGCATAACATAGCGCATAACAGCGCAGAACATAGCGCATAACTTAGCGCATAGCATAGCGCATTAGCGCATAACATAGCGCATTAGCGCATAACAGCGCATAGCGCATAGCATAGCGCATAGCATAGCGCATAGCATAGCGCATAGCATAGCGCATAACATAGCGCATAACATAGCGCATAGAGCATAACATAGCGCATAACATAGCGCATAGCATAGCGCATAGCATAGCGCATAACATAGCGCATAGCATAGCGCATAGCATAGCGCATAGCGCATAACATAGCGCATAGAGCATAACATAGCGCATAGCATAGCATAGCGCATAACATAGCGCATAGCATAGCGCATAGCGCATAGCATAGCGCATAGCGCATAACATAGAGCATAACATAGTGCATAGCATAGCGCATAACAGTGCATAACATAGCGCATAACATCGCATAACATAGCGCATAACAGCGCATAACAGCGCACAACATAGCGCATAACATAGCGCACAACATAGCGCATAACATAGCGCATAGCGCATAACATAGCGCATAACATAGCGCATCGCATAGCGCATAACATAGCGCATAGCGCATAACATAGCGCATAACATAGCGCATAACATAGCCCATAACATAGTGCATAGCGCATAACATAGCCCATAACATAGCGCATAGCGCATAACCTAGCCCATAACATAGCGCATAGCGCATAACATAGCGCAGAACATAGCCCATAACATAGCGCATAACATAGCGCATAACATAGCGCATAGCGCATAACATAGCGCAGAACATAGCCCATAGCGCATAGCGCATAACATAGCGCATAGCGCATAGTGCATAACATAGCGCATAGCATAGCGCATAGCGCATAACATAGCGCATTAGCGCATAACAGCGCATAGCGCATAACATAGCGCATAACATAGCGCATAGCATAGCGCATAGCATAGCGCATAGCATAGCGCATAACATAGCGCATAACATAGCACATAGCATAGCGCATAACATAGCACATAGCATAGCGCATAGCATAGCGCATAACATAGCGCATAACATAGCGCAGCGCATAGCGCATAACATAGCGCAGCGCATAGCGCATAGCGCATAACAGTGCATAACATAGCGCATACCATCGCATAACATAGCGCATAACAGCGCATAACAGCGCACAACATAGCGCATAACAGCGCATAACAGTGCACAACATAGCGCACAACATAGCGCATAACATAGCGCATAGCATAGCGCATAACATAGCGCATAGCGCATAGCATAGCGCATAACATAGCGCATAGCATAGCGCATAACATAGCGCATAACATAGCGCATAACATAGCGCAGCGCATAGCGCATAACAGTGCATAACATAGCGCATAACATCGCATAACATAGCCCATAACAGCGCATAACATAGCGCATAACATAGCGCATAACAGCGCACAACATAGCGCATAACAGCGCATAACATAGCGCACAACATAGCACATAACATAGCGCATAACATAGCGCATAACTTAGCGCATAACATAGCGCATAGCGCATAACATAGCGCATAACATAGCGCATAACATAGCGCATAACATAGCGCATAACATAGCGCATAACATAGCGCATAACATAGCGCATAGCATAGCGCATAACATAGCGCATAACATAGCAAAACACAGCAAAGCATAGGATTGCAAAACACAGCATAACATAGCGCATAACATAGCGCATAACATAGCGCATAGCATAGCGCATAACATAGCGCATAACATAGCAAAACACAGCAAAGCATAGGATTGCAAAACACAGCATAACATAGCGCAACATAGCGCAACATAGCGCATAACATAGCGCATAGCGCATAACATAGCGCAGAACATAGCGCATAACATAGCGCATAGCGCATAACATAGCGCATAACATAGCGCATAACATAGCGCATAGCATAGCGCATAGCATAGCGCATAGCGCATAACATAGCGCATAACATAGGGCATAGCGCATTAGCGCATAACATAGCGCATAACATAGCGCATAACATAGCGCATAACATAGCGCATAACATAGCGCATAACATAGCACATAACATAGCAAAACACAGCAAAGCATAGGATAGCAAAACACAGCATAACATAGCGCAACATAGCGCAGAACATAGCGCAGAACATAGCGCATAACATAGTGCATAACATAGCGCATAGCGCATAACATAGCGCATAACATAGGGCATAGCGCATAACATAGCGCATAGCGCATTAGCGCATAACATAGCGCATAACAGCGCATAACATAGCGCATAACATAGCGCATAGCATAGAGCATAACATAGCACATAGCGCATAACATAGCGCATAACATAGTGCATAACATAGCGCATAGCGCATAACATAGCGCATAGCGCATAGCATAGAGCATAACATAGCGCATAGCACATAACATAGCGCATAGCGCATAACATAGCTTATAACATAGCGCATAGCGCATAACATAGTGCATAACATAGCGCATAGCATAGCGCATAGCGCATAACATAGCGCATAACATAGTGCATAACATAGCGCATAGCAAAACACAGCAAAGCATAGGATAGCAAAACACAGCATAACATAGCGCATAACATAGCGCATAACATAGCGCATAACATAGCGCATAACATAGCGCAGCGCATAGCGCAGCGCATAACATAGCGCACAACATAGCACATAACAGCGCATAACATAGCGCATAACATAGCACATAGCGCATAACATAGCGCATAGCGCATAGCATAGCGCATAGCGCATAACATAGCGCATAACATAGCGCATAGCATAGCGCATAACATAGCAAAACACAGCAAAGCATAGGATAGCAAAACACAGCATAACATAGCGCTACATAGCGCATAGCATAGCGCATAGCATAGCGCATAGCATAGCGCATAACATAGCGCATAACATAGCGCATAGCATAGCGCATAGCATAGCGCAGCGCATAACATAGCGCATAACATCGCATAACATAGCCCATAACAGCGCATAACATAGCGCATAACAGCGCATAACATAGCCCATAACAGCGCATAACATAGCGCATAACAGCGCATAACATAGCGCACAACATAGCGCATAACAGCGCATAACATAGCGCATAACAGCGCATAACATAGCGCACAACATAGCGCATAACAGCGCATAACATAGCACATAGCGCATAACATAGCGCATAGCATAGCGCATAGCGCATAACATAGCGCATAACATAGCGCATAACATAGCGCATAGCGCATAACATAGCGCATAACATAGCAAAACACAGCAAAGCATAGGATAGCAAAACACAGCATAACATAGCGCATAACATAGCGCATAACATAGCGCATAGCGCATAACATAGCGCAGAACATAGCGCGTAGCGCATAACATAGCGCGTAGCGCATAACATAGCGCATAGCGCATAACATAGCGCATAACATAGGGCATAGCGCATTAGCGCATAACATAGCGCATTAGCGCATAACATAGCGCATTAGCGCATAGCGCATAGCATATCGCATAACATAGCGCAGAGCATAACATAGCGCATTAGCGCATAGCATATCGCATAACATAGCGCAGAGCATAACATAGCGCATAGCATAGCGCATAACATAGCGCATAGCGCATAACATAGCGCATAGCGCATAACATAGCGCATAACATAGCGCATAACATAGCGCATAGCGCATAACATAGCGCATAACATAGCAAAGCATAGGATAGCAAAACACAGCATAACATAGCGCATAACATAGCGCATAACATAGCGCATAGCGCATAACATAGCGCAGAACATAGCGCATAACATAGCGCGTAGCGCATAACATAGCGCGTAGCGCATAACATAGCGCGTAGCGCATAACATAGCACGTAGCGCATAACATAGCGCATAACATAGGGCATAGCGCATTAGCGCATAACATAGCGCATAGCGCATTAGCGCATAACATAGCGCATAGCGCATAACATAGCGCATAACATAGCGCATAACATAGCGCATAGCATAGCGCATAACATAGCGCAGAGCATAACATAGCGCATAGCGCATAACATAGCGCATAGCGCATAACATAGCGCATAGCGCATAACATAGCGCATAACATAGCGCATAACATAGCGCATAGCGCATAACATAGCGCATAACATAGCAAAACACAGCAAAGCATAGGATAGCAAAACACAGCATAACATAGCGCATAACATAGCGCATAACATAGCGCATAACATAGCGCATAGCATAGCGCATAGCATAGCGCATAACATAGCGCAGAGCATAACATAGCGCATAGCGCATAACATAGCGCATAGCGCATAACATAGCGCATAACATAGCGCATAGCATAGCGCATAGCATAGCGCATAACATAGCGCAGAGCATAACATAGCGCATAGCGCATAACATAGCGCATAACATAGCGCATAGCGCATAACATAGCGCATAACATAGCAAAACACAGCAAAGCATAGGATAGCAAAACACAGCATAACATAGCGCATAACATAGCGCATAACATAGCGCAGAACATAGCGCAGAACATAGCGCGTAGCGCATAACATAGCGCATAGCGCATAACATAGCGCATAGCGCATAACATAGCGCATAACATAGCGCATTAGCGCATAGCGCATAACATAGCGCATAGCATATCGCATAACATAGCGCAGAGCATAACATAGCGCATAGCGCATAACATAGTGCATAGCATAGCGCATAACATAGCGCATAGCGCATAACATAGCGCATAGCGCATAACATAGCGCATAACATAGCGCATAGCGCATAACATAGCGCATAGCGCATAACATAGCGCATAACATAGCGCATAGCATAGCGCATAGCGCATAACATAGCGCATAACATAGCAAAACACAGCAAAGCATAGGATAGCAAAACACAGCATAACATAGCGCATAACATAGCGCAGAACATAGCGCATAACATAGCGCGTAGCGCATAACATAGCGCGTAGCGCATAACATAGCGCGTAGCGCATAACATAGCGCGTAGCGCATAACATAGCGCGTAACATAGCGCGTAACATAGGGCATAACATAGGGCATAACATAGGGCATAACATAGGGCATAACATAGGGCATAGCGCATTAGCGCATAACATAGCGCATAGCGCATTAGCGCATAACATAGCGCATAACATAGCGCATAGCATAACATAGCGCATAGCGCATAACATAGCGCATAGCGCATAACATAGCGCATAGCGCATAACATAGCGCATAACATAGCGCATAGCGCATAACATAGCGCATAACATAGCAAAACACAGCAAAGCATAGGATAGCAAAACACAGCATACATAGCGCATAACATAGCGCATAACATAGCGCATAGCATAGCGCATAGCATAGCGCATAGCATAGCGCATAGCATAGCGCATAACATAGCGCAGAGCATAACATAGCGCATAGCGCATAACATAGCGCATAACATAGCGCATAACATAGCGCATAGCATAGCGCATAGCATAGCGCATAACATAGCGCAGAGCATAACATAGCGCATAGCGCATAACATAGCGCATAGCGCATAACATAGCGCATAACATAGCGCATAGCATAGCGCATAACATAGCGCATAACATAGCGCATAACATAGCAAAACACAGCAAAGCATAGGATAGCAAAACACAGCATAACATAGCGCATAACATAGCGCATAACATAGCGCAGAACATAGCGCAGAACATAGCGCGTAGCGCATAACATAGCGCGTAGCGCATAACATAGCGCATAGCGCATAACATAGCGCATAGCGCATAACATAGCGCATAACATAGGGCATAGCGCATTAGCGCATAACATAGCGCATAGCGCATTAGCGCATAACATAGCGCATTAGCGCATAGCGCATAACATAGCGCATAACATAGCGCATAGCGCATAACATAGCGCAGAGCATAACATAGCGCATAGCGCATAACATAGTGCATAACATAGCGCATAACATAGCGCATAGCGCATAACATAGTGCATAACATAGCGCATAGCATAGCAAAACACAGCAAAGCATAGGATAGCAAAACACAGCATAACATAGCGCATAACATAGCGCATAACATAGCGCAGAACAAAGCGCATAACATAGCGCATAGCGCAGAACATAGCGCAGAACATAGCGCATAACATAGCGCATAGCGCATAACATAGCGCATAGCGCATAACATAGCGCAGAACATAGCGCATAACAGCGCATTAGCGCATAGCATAGCGCTTAGCGCATAACATAGCGCATTAGCGCATAACAGCGCATAGCGCATAACATAGCGCATAACATAGCGCATAGCATTGCGCATAACATAGCGCATAACATAGCGCATAGCATAGCGCATAACATAGCGCATAGAGCATAACATAGTGCATAACGTAGCGCATAACATAGCGCATAGCATAGCGCATAACATAGCGCATAACATAGCGCATAGCATAGCGCATAGCGCATAACATAGCGCATAGCATAGCGCATAGCATAGCGCATAACATAGCGCATAACAGCGCATAATATAGCGCATAACAGCGCACAACATAGCGCACAACATAGCGCATAACATAGCGCACAACATAGCGCATAACATAGCGCACAACATAGCGCATAACATAGCCCATAACATAGCGCACAACATAGCGCACAACATAGCGCATAACATAGCGCATAACATAGCGCATAGCATAGCGCATAGCATAGCGCATAGCATAGCGCATAACATAGCGCATAGCATAGCGCATAGCATAGCCCATAACATAGCCCATAACATAGCGCATAACATAGCGCATAGCGCATAACATAGCGCAGAACATAGCCCATAACATAGCGCATAACATAGCGCATAGCGCAGAACATAGCACATAGCATAGCGCATAGCGCATAGCGCATAACATAGCGCATAACATAGGGCATAGCGCATTAGCGCATAACATAGCGCATAATATAGCGCATAGCGCATAACATAGCGCTTAGCGCATAACATAGCGCATAACATAGGGCATAGCGCATTAGCGCATAACATAGCGCATAACATAGCGCACAACATAGTGCATAGCATAGCGCATAGCATAGCGCATAACATAGCGCATAACATAGCAAAACACAGCAAAGCATAGGATAGCAAAACACAGCATAACATAGCGCATAACATAGCGCATAACATAGCGCAGAACATAGCGCATAACAGCGCATAACATAGCGCATAACATAGCGCATAGCGCATAACATAGCGCATAACATAGCGCATAACATAGCGCATAGCATAGCGCCTAGCATAGCACATAGCATAGCGCATAACATAGCGCATAGCGCATAACATAGCCCATAACATAGCGCATAACATAGCGCATAGCGCATAACATAGCGCAGAACATAGCCCATAACATAGCGCATAACATAGCGCATAGCGCAGAACATAGCACATAGCATAGCGCATAGCGCATTAGCGCATAACAAAACACATAACATAGCGCATAACATAGCGCATAACATAGCACATAACATAGCACATAGCATAGCGCATAACATAGCGCATAGCGCATAACATAGCGCATAACATAGCGCCTAGCATAGCGCATAGCATAGCGCATAACATAGCGCATAGCGCATAACATAGCGCATAACATAGCGCATAGCATAGCGCATAGCATAGCGCATAGCATAGCGCATAACATAGCGCATAGCGCATAACATAGCGCATAACATAGCGCATAACATAGCGCAGCGCATAACATAGCGCAGCGCATAGCGCAGCGCGTAGCGCATAACAGTGCATAACATAGCGCATAACATCGCATAACATAGCCCATAACAGCGCATAACATAGCGCATAACATAGCGCATAACAGCGCAAAACATAGCGCATAACATAGCGCATACCATAGTGCAGCGCATAACAGCGCATAGCGCATAGCGCATAACATAGCGCATAACATAGCGCATAGCATAGCGCATAACATAGCGCATAGCATAGCGCATAACATAGCGCATAACATAGCGCATAGCATAGCGCCTAGCATAGCGCATAGCATAGCACATAACATAGCGCATAGCGCATAACATAGCGCATAACATAGCGCATAGCATAGCGCATAGCATAGCGCATAGCATAGCGCCTAGCATAGCGCATAGCATAACATAGCGCATAGCGCATAACATAGCGCATAACATAGCGCATAGCATAGCGCATAGCATAGCGCATAACATAGCGCATAACATAGCGCATAACATAGCGCATAACAGCGCATAACATAGCGCATAACATAGCGCATAACATAGCGCATAACATAGCGCATAACAGAGCGCATAACATAGCGCATAACATAGCGCATAGCGCTTAACATAGCGCATAACAGCGCATAACATAGCGCATAGCGCTTAGCGCATAACATATCGCATAACATATCGCATAACATAGCACATAACATAGCGCATAACAGCGCATAACATATCGCATAACATAGCACATAACATAGCACATAACATAGCGCATAACAGCGCATAACATATCGCATAACATAGCACATAACATAGCGCATAGCGCATAACATAGCGCATAACATAGCGCATAACATAGCGCATAACATAGCGCATAGCATAGCGCATAGCATAGCGCATAACATAGCGCATAACATAGCGCATAACGCATAACATAGCGCAGCGCATAACATAGCGCATAACATAGCACAGCGCATAGCGCATAACATTGCGCATAACATAGCGCATAGCATAGCGCATAACATAGCGCATAGCATAGCGCATAACATAGCGCATAACATAGCGCATAACATAGCGCATACCATAGTGCAGCGCATAACAGCGCATAGCGCATAGCGCATAACATAGCGCATAACATAGCGCATAGCATAGCGCATAACATAGCGCATAGCATAGCGCATAACATAGCGCATAACATAGCGCATAACATAGCGCATAGCATAGCGCCTAGCATAGCGCATAGCATAGCACATAACATAGCGCATAGCGCATAACATAGCGCATAGCGCATAGCATAGCGCATAGCATAGCGCATAGCATAGCGCCTAGCATAGCGCATAGCATAACATAGCGCATAACATAGCGCATAACATAGCGCATAGCATAGCGCATAACATAGCGCATAACATAGCGCATAACATAGCGCATAACATAGCGCATAACAGAGCGCATAACATAGCGCATAACATAGCGCATAGCGCTTAACATAGCGCATAACAGCGCATAACATAGCGCATAGCGCTTAGCGCATAACATATCGCATAACATATCGCATAACATAGCACATAACATAGCGCATAACAGCGCATAACATATCGCATAACATAGCACATAACATAGCACATAACATAGCGCATAACAGCGCATAACATATCGCATAACATAGCACATAACATAGCGCATAGCGCATAACATAGCGCATAACATAGCGCATAACATAGCGCATAACATAGCGCATAGCATAGCGCATAGCATAGCGCATAACATAGCGCATAACATAGCGCATAACGCATAACATAGCGCAGCGCATAACATAGCGCATAACATAGCACAGCGCATAGCGCATAACATTGCGCATAACATAGCGCATAGCATAGCGCATAACATAGCGCATAACATAGCACATAACATAGCGCATAACAGCGCATAACATATCGCATAACATAGCACATAACATAGCACATAACATAGCGCATAACAGCGCATAACATATCGCATAACATAGCACATAACATAGCGCATAGCGCATAACATAGCGCATAACATAGCGCATAACATAGCACATAACATAGCGCATAGCATAGCGCATAGCATAGCGCATAACATAGTGCATAACGCATAACATAGCGCAGCGCATAACATAGCGCATAACATAGCACAGCGCATAGCGCATAACATTGCGCATAACATAGCGCATAACATAGCGCATAACATAGCGCATAACATAGCGCATAACGCATAACATAGCGCATAGCGCATAACATAGCGCAGCGCATAGCGCATAACATAGCGCATAGCGCAGCGCATAACATAGCGCATAACATCGCATAACATAGCGCATAACAGCGCACAACATAGCGCACAGCATAGCGCACAACATAGCGCACAACATAGCGCATAACATAGCGCATAACATAGCACATAGCGCATAACATAGCGCATAACATAGCGCATAGCATAGCGCCTAGCATAGCGCATAACATAGCGCATAACATAGCGCATAACATAGCGCATAGCGCATAACATAGCGCATAGCGCATAACATAGCGCATAACATAGCGCATAGCATAGCGCCTAGCATAGCGCATAACATAGCGCATAGCGCATAACATAGCGCATAACATAGCGCATAGCATAGCGCATAACATAGGGCATAACATAGCGCATAGCATAGCGCATAACATAGCGCATAACATAGCGCATAACTTAGCGCATAACATAGCGCATAGCGCATAACATAGCGCATAACATAGCGCATAGCGCATAACATAGTGCATAACATAGCGCATAACATAGCGCATAGCATAGCGCATAGCGCATAGCATAGCGCATAGCGCATAGCATAGCGCATAGCGCATAACATAGCGCATAGCGCATAACATAGCGCATAGCGCATAACAGCGCTTAGCGCATAACATAGCGCATAACATAGGGCATAGCGCATTAGCGCATAACATAGCGCATAACATAGCGCATAGCGCACAACATAGTGCATAGCATAGCGCATAGCATAGCGCATAACATAGCGCATAACATAGCAAAACACAGCATAACATAGCACATAACAACGCATAACATAGCACATAACATAGCGCAGCGCATAGCGCATAACATAGCGCAGCGCATAGCGCATAACATAGCGCAGCGCATAGCGCATAACAGTGCATAACATAGCGCATAACATAGCGCATAACATATCGCATAACATATCGCATAACATAGCGCATAACATAGCGCATAACATAGCGCATAACATAGCGCATAACATAGCGCATAACATAGCGCATAACATAGCGCATAACATAGCGCATAGCATAGCGCATAGCATAGCGCATAACATAGCGCATAGCATAGCGCATAACATAGCGCATAACGCATAACATAGCGCATAGCGCATAACATAGCGCATAACATAGCGCATAACATAGCGCAGCGCATAGCGCATAACAGTGCATAACATAGCGCATAACAGCGCACAACATAGCGCATAAAAGCGCATAACATAGCCCATAACAGCGCATAACATAGCCCATAACAGCGCATAACAGCGCACAACATAGCGCATAACAGCGCATAACATAGCGCACAACATAGCGCACAACATAGCGCACAACATAGCGCATAACTTAGCGCATAACATAGCGCATAGCATAGCGCATAGCATAGCGCATAGCATAGCGCCTAGCATAGCGCATAACATAGCGCATAACACAGCGCATAACACAGCGCATAGCGCATAGCATAGCGCATAGCATAGCGCCTAGCATAGCGCATAGCATAGCGCATAACATAGCGCATAACACAGCGCATAACATAGCGCATAACATAGCGCATAGCGCATAGCATAGCATAGCGCATAACATAGCGCATAACATAGCAAAACACAGCAAAGCATAGGATAGCAAAACACAGCATAACATAGCGCAACATAGCACATAACATAGCGCATAACATAGCGCATAGCGCATAACATAGCGCAGAACATAGCGCCTAACATAGCGCATAGAGCATAACATAGCGCATAGCGCATAACATAGGGCATAGCGCATTAGCGCATAACATAGCGCATAACATAGCGCATAACATAGCGCATAGCGCACAACATAGCGCATAGCATAGCGCATAGCATAGCGCACAACATAGCGCATAGCATAGCGCCTAGCATAGCGCATAACATAGCGCATAACATAGCGCATAACACAGCGCATAACACAGCGCATAGCATAGCGCATAGCGCATAGCATAGCGCATAGCATAGCGCATAACATAGCGCATAACATAGCAAAACACAGCAAAGCATAGGATAGCAAAACACAGCATAACATAGCGCAACATAGCACATAACATAGCGCATAACATAGCGCATAGCGCATAACATAGCGCAGAACATAGCGCCTAACATAGCGCACAGAGCATAACATAGCGCATAGCGCATAACATAGCGCATAACATAGGGCATAGCGCATTAGCGCATAACATAGCGCATAATATAGCGCATAGCGCATAACATAGCGCTTAGCGCATAACATAGCGCATAACATAGGGCATAGCGCATTAGCGCATAACATAGCGCATAACATAGCGCATAGCGCACAACATAGTGCATAGCATAGCGCATAGCATAGCGCATAACATAGCGCATAACATAGCAAAGCATAGGATAACAAAACACAGCATAACATAGCGCATAACATAGCGCATAACATAGCGCATAACATAGCGCATAACATAGCGCAGAACATAGCGCATAACAGCGCATAGCGCATAACATAGCGCATAACATAGCGCATAACATAGGGCATAGCGCATTAGCGCATAACATAGCGCATAGCGCATTAGCGCATAACATAGCGCATTAGCGCATAACAGCGCATAGCGCATAACATAGTGCATAGCATAGCGCATAACATAGCACATAACATAGAGCATAACATAGCGCATAGCGCATAACATAGCGCATAGCATAGAGCATAACATAGCGCATAGCGCATAACATAGCGCATAGCGCATAACATAGTGCATAGCATAGCGCATAACATAGCGCATAACATAGCGCATTGCGCATAGCATAGAGCATAACATAGCGCATAGCACATAACATAGCGCATAACGCATAACATAGCGCATAACATAGCGCATAGCGCATAACATAGCGCATAGCAAAACACAGCAAAGCATAGGATAGCAAAACACAGCATAACATAGCGCAACATAGCGCATAACATAGCGCAGCGCATAGCGCAGCGCATAACATAGCGCATAACATCGCATAACATAGCCCATAACAGCGCATAACAGCGCACAACATAGCGCATAACAGCGCATAACATAGCGCATAACAGCGCATAACATAGCGCACAACATAGCGCATAACATAGCGCATAACATAGCACATAGCGCATAACATAGCGCATAGCGCATATCGCATAACATAGCGCATAACATAGCGCATAATATAGCGCATAACATAACCGTTAACATAGCAAAACACAGCAAAGCATAGGATAGCAAAACACAGCATAACATAGCGCAACATAGCGCATAGCATAGCGCATAACATAGCGCATAACATAGCGCAGCGCATAGCGCAGCGCATAACAGCGCATAACATAGCGCATAACATCGCATAACATAGCCCATAACAGCGCATAACATAGCGCATAACAGCGCATAACATAGCGCACAACATAGCGCATAACATAGCGCACAACATAGCGCATAACAGCGCATAACATAGCGCATAACAGCGCATAACATAGCGCACAACATAGCGCATAACATAGCGCATAACATAGCGCATAACATAGCGCATAGCATAGCGCATAACATAGCGCATAACATAGCGCATAGCATAGCGCATAACATAGCGCATAGCGCATAACATAGCGCATAACATAGCAAAACACAGCAAAGCATAGGATAGCAAAACACAGCATAACATAGCGCATAACATAGCGCATAACATAGCGCATAACATAGCGCATAACATAGCGCATAACATAGCGCGTAGCGCATAACATAGCGCGTAGCGCATAACGTAGCGCATAACATAGGGCTTAGCGCATAACATAGCGCATAGCGCATTAGCGCATAACATAGCGCATAGCGCATAACATAGCGCATAGCATATCGCATAACATAGCGCATAACATAGCGCATAACATAGCGCATAACATAGCGCATAACATAGTGCATAACATAGCGCATAGCACATAACATAGCGCATAGCGCATAACATAGCGCATAGAGCATAACATAGCGCATAACATAGCGCATAACATAGCGCATAACATAGTGCATAACATAGCGCATAACATAGCGCATAGCATAGCGCATAACATAGCGCATAGCGCATAACATAGCAAAACACAGCAAAGCATAGGATAGCACAACACAGCATAACATAGCGCATAACATAGCGCATAGCGCATAACATAGCAAAACACAGCAAAGCATAGGATAGCAAAACACAGCATAACATAGCGCATAACAGCGCGTAGCGCATAACAGCGCGTAGCGCACAACATAGCGCGTAGCGCACAACATAGCGCGTAGCGCATAACATAGCGCGTAGCGCATAACATAGCGCATAACATAGGGCATAGCGCATTAGCGCATAACATAGCGCATTAGCGCATAACATAGCGCATAACATAGCGCATAGCATATCGCATAACATAGCGCAGAGCATAACATAGCGCATAACATAGCGCATAGCGCATAACATAGCGCATAACATAGCGCATAACATAGTGCATAACATAGCGCATAGCGCATAACATAGCGCATAACATAGCGCATAACATACCGCATAACATAGCGCATAGCATAGCGCATAGCATAGCGCATAGCGCATAACATAGCGCATAACATAGCAAAACACAGCAAAGCATAGGATAGCAAAACACAGCATAACATAGCGCATAACATAGCGCATAGCGCATAACATAGCGCATAGAGCATAACATAGCGCATAACATAGCGCATAGCATAGCGCATAGCATAGCGCATAACATAGCGCATAGAGCATAACATAGCGCATAACATAGCGCATAACATAGCGCATAGCATAGCGCATAACATAGCGCATAGCATAGCGCATAACATAGCGCATAGCATAGCGCATAACATAGCGCATAACAGTGCAAAACATAGCGCATAACATCGCATAACATAGCCCATAACAGCGCATAATATAGCGCATAACAGCGCACAACATAGCGCATAGCGCATAACATAGCGCATAGAGCATAACATAGCGCATAACATAGCGCATAACATAGCGCATAGCGCATAACATAGCGCATAACATAGCGCATAGCATAGCATAGCGCATAGCATAGCGCATAACATAGCGCATAACATAGCGCATAACATAGCGCATAGCATAGCGCATAACATAGCGCATAACAGTGCAAAACATAGCGCATAACATAGCGCATAACATAGCGCATAACATAGCCCATAACATAGCGCATAACATAGCGCATAACATAGCGCATAACATAGCGCATAACATAGCGCATAACAGCGCACAACATAACGCATAACATAGCGCATAACATAGCGCATAGCGCATAACATAGCGCATAGCATTGCGCATAACATAGCGCATAGCGCATAACATAGCGCATAGCGCATAGCATAGCGCATAGCATAGCGCATAACATAGCGCATAACATAGCGCATAACATAGCGCATAACATAGCGCATAACATAGCGCATAACAGCGCACAACATAGCGCATAACAGCGCACAACATAGCGCACAACATAGCGCATAACATAGCGCATAGCATAGCGCATAACATAGCGCATAGCGCATAACATAGCGCATAGCATAGCGCATAGCATAGCGCATAACATAGCGCATAACATAGTGCATAGCGCAGAACATAGCACAGAACATAGCGCATAACATAGCGCATAACATAGCGCATAACATAGCGCAGAACATAGCGCATAACATAGCGCATAACATAGCGCAGAACATAGCGCAGAACATAGCGCAGAACATAGCATAGCGCATAGCGCATTAGCGCATAACATAGCGCATAACATAGCACATAACATAGCGCATAACATAGCACATAGCATAGCGCATAGCATAGCGCATAACATAGCGCATAACATAGCGCATAGCATAGCGCATAACATAACGCATAACATAGCGCATAGCGCATAACATAGCGCATAACATAGCGCAGCGCATAGCGCATAACATAGCGCATAACATAGCGCAGCGCATAGCGCAGCGCATAGCGCATAACAGTGCATAACATAGCGCATAACGTCGCATAACATAGCCCATAACAGCGCATAACATAGCGCATAACAGCGCACAACATAGCGCATAACAGCGCACAACATAGCGCATAACATAGCGCATACCATAGTGCAGCGCATAACAGCGCATAGCATAGCGCATAGCGCATAACATAGCGCATAACATAGCGCATAACATAGCGCATAACATAGCGCATAACATAGCGCATAGCATAGCGCCTAGCATAGCGCATAGCATAACATAGCGCATAGCGCATAACATAGCGCATAGCGCATAACATAGCGCATAACATAGCGCATAGCATAGCGCATAACATAGCGCATAACATAGCGCATAACATAGCGCATAACATAGCGCATAACAGCGCACAACATAGCGCATAACATAGCGCATAACATAGCGCATAGCGCATAACATAGCGCATAGCATAGCGCATAACATAGCGCATAACATAGTGCATAGCGCATAACATAGCGCAGAACATAGCGCATAACATAGCGCATAACATAGCGCAGAACAGCGCACAACATAGCGCATAACATAGCGCATAACATAGCGCATAGCGCATAACATAGCGCATAGCATAGCGCAGAACATAGCGCATAGCGCATAACATAGCGCATAGCATAGCGCATAACATAGCGCATAGCATAGCGCATAGCATAGCGCATAGCATAGCGCATAGCATAGCGCATAACATAGCGCATAACATAGCGCATAACATAGCGCATAACAGCGCACAACATAGCGCATAACAGCGCACAACATAGCGCATAACATAGCGCATAACATAGCGCATAACATAGCGCATAACATAGCGCATAGCATAGCGCCTAGCATAGCGCATAGCATAACATAGCGCATAGCATAGCGCATAACATAGCGCATAGCGCATAACATAGCGCATAACATAGCGCATAGCATAGCGCATAACATAGCGCATAACATAGCGCATAACATAGCGCATAACAGCGCACAACATAGCGCATAACATAGCGCATAACATAGCGCATAGCGCATAACATAGCGCATAACATAGCGCACAACATAGCGCACAACATAGCGCATAACATAGCGCATAACATAGCGCATAGCGCATAACATAGCGCATAGCATAGCGCATAACATAGCGCATAACATAGTGCATAGCGCATAACATAGCGCAGAACATAGCGCATAACATAGCGCATAACATAGCGCATAACATAGCGCATAACATAGCGCAGAACATAGCGCAGAACATAGCACATAGCATAGCGCATAGCATAGCGCATAGCGCATTAGCGCATAACATAGCGCATAACATAGCGCATAACATAGCGCATAACATAGCGCATAACATAGCACATAGCATAGCGCATAACATAGCGCATAACATAGCGCATAACATAGCGCATAGCATAGCGCATAGCATAGCGCATAACATAACGCATAACATAGCGCATAGCGCATAACATAGCGCAGCGCATAGCGCATAACATAGCGCATAACATAGCGCAGCGCATAGCGCAGCGCATAGCGCATAACAGTGCATAACATAGCGCATAACATCGCATAACATAGCCCATAACAGCGCATAACATAGCGCATAACAGCGCATAACAGCGCACAACATAGCGCATAACAGCGCATAACATAGCGCATACCATAGTGCAGCGCATAACAGCGCATAGCATAGCGCATAGCGCATAACATAGCGCATAACATAGCGCATAGCGCATAACATAGCGCATAACATAGCGCATAACATAGCGCATAGCATAGCGCCTAGCATAACATAGCGCATAGCATAGCATAGCGCATAACATAGCGCATAGCGCATAACAGAGCGCATAACAGAGCGCATAACAGAGCGCATAACAGAGCGCATAACATAGCGCATAGCGCTTAACATAGCGCATAACATATCGCATAACAGCACATAACATAGCGCATAGCACATAACATAGCGCATAGCGCATAACATGGTGCATAACATAGCGCATAGCATAGCGCATAGCATAGCGCATAGCATAGCGCATAACATAGCGCATAACATAGCGCATAACGCATAACATAGCGCATAGCGCATAACATAGCGCAGCGCATAGCGCATAACATAGCGCAGCGCATAGCGCATAACATAGCGCAGCGCATAGCGCAGCGCATAGCGCATAACATCGCATAACATAGCCCATAACAGCGCATAACATAGCGCATAACAGCGCATAACAGCGCACAACATAGCGCATAACAGCGCACAACATAGCGCATAACATAGCGCATAACATAGCGCATAGCGCATAACATAGCGCATAACATAGCGCATAGCGCCTAGCATAGCGCATAACATAGCGCATAGCGCATAACATAGCGCATAACATAGCGCATAACATAGCGCATAGCGCATAACATAGGGCATAACATAGCGCATAGCATAGCGCATAACATAGCGCATAACATAGCACATAGCGCATAACATAGCGCATAACATAGCGCATAACATAGCGCATAGCGCATAACATAGGGCATAACATAGCGCATAGCATAGCGCATAACATAGCGCATAACATAGCACATAGCGCATAACATAGCGCATAACATAGCGCATAGCATAGCGCATAACATAGCGCATAGCATAGCGCATAGCATAGCGCATAACATAGTGCATAGCATAGCGCATAGCGCATAGCATAGCGCATAACATAGCGCATAGCGCATAACATAGCGCATAACATCGCATAACATAGCACATAACAGCGCATAACATAGCACATAACATAGCGCATAACATAGCGTATAGCGCATAACATAGCGCATAACATAGCACATAACATAGCGCATAGCGCATACCATAGCGCAACACATAGCGCATAGCGCATAACATAGCGCAGCACATAGCGCATAACATAGCGCAGCACATAGCGCATAACATAGCGCAACACATAGCGCATTGCGCATAGCGCATAACATAGCGCAACACATACCGCATAACATAGCGCATAACATAGCGCATAGCGCATAACATAGTGCATAGCGCATAACAAAGCGCATAACATAGCGCATAACATAGCACATAACATAGGGCATGACATAGCGCATATCGCATAACATAGCACATAACATAGCGCATAACATAGCGCATAACATAGCGCAGCGCATAACAGCCCATAACATAGCGCATAACATCGCATAACATAGCCCATAACAGCGCATAACATAGCGCATAACAGCGCATAACATAGCGCACAACATAGCGCATAACAGCGCATAACATAGCGCATAACATAGCGCATAGCATAGCGCATAGCATAGCGCATAACATAGCGCATAGCATAGCGCATACCGCATAACATAGCTCACAACATAGCGCATAACATAGCGCATAACATAGCGCACAACATAGCGCATAACATAGCGCATAACATAGCGCATAACATAGCGCATAGCGCATAGCGCATAACATAGCGCATAGCATAGCGCATAGCATAGCGCATAACATAGCTCATAACATAGCTCATAACATAGCGCATAGCATAGCGCATAACATAGCGCATAACATAGCGCATAGCGCAGAACATAGCGCATAACATAGCGCAGAACATAGCGCATAGCATAGCGCATAGCATAGCGCATAACATAGCGCATAACATAGCATAGCGCAGAACATAGCGCATAGCATAGCGCATAGCATAGCGCATAACATAGCGCATAACATAGCGCATAACATAGCGCATAACATAGCGCAGCGCATAGCACATAGCATAGCGCATAACATAGCGCATAACATAGCGCATAACAGCGAATAACAGCGCATAACATAGCGCATAACAGCGCATAACATAGCGCATAACATAGCGCACAGCGCATAACATAGCGCATAGCGCATAACATAGCGCATATCGCATAACATAGCGCATAGCGCATAACATAGCGCATAACATAGCGCATACCATAGCGCAACACATAGCGCATAACATAGCGCAGCACATAGCGCATTGCGCATAGCGCATAACATAGCGCAACACATAGCGCATAACATAGCGCAACACATAGCGCATTGCGCATAGCGCATAACATAGCGCAACACATACCGCATAGTGCATAACATAGCGCATAACATAGTGCATAGCGCATAGCATAGCGCATAACATAGCGCATAACATAGCGCATAACATAGCGCATAACATAGCGCATAACATAGCGCATAGCGCATAACATAGCGCATAACATAGCGCATAACAGCGCATAACATAGCGCATAACGTAGCGCATAACATAGCGCATAGCGCATAACATAGCGCATAGCGCATAACATAGCGCATAACATAGCGCATACCATAGCGCATAACATAGCGCATACCATAGTGCAGCGCATAGCATAGCGCATAGCGCATAACATAGCGCATAACATAGCGCATAGCGCATAACATAGCGCATAACATAGCGCATACCATAGCGCATAGCGCATACCATAGCGCATAACATAGCGCATAGCGCATACCATAGCGCATACCATAGCGCATAACCTAACCAAGCATGGAGCATAACATAACCAAGCATGGAGCATAACCTAACCAAGCATGGAGCATAGCCTAACCAAGCATGGAGCATAGCCTAACCAAGCATGGAGCATAGCCTAACCAAGCATAGAGCATAGCCTAACCAAGCATAGAACATAGCCTAACCAAGCATAGAGCATAGCCTAACCAAGCATAGAGCATAGCCTAACCAAGCATAGCATAGCATAGCCTAACCTAGCCTAGCCTAACCAAGCATAGCCTAGCCTAACCAAGCATAGCCTAGCCTAACCAAGCATAGCCTAGCCTAACCTAACCAAGCATAGCCTAGCTTAACAAAACACAACAAAACATAGCATAACATAACAAAACATAGCATAGCTTAACAAAACATAGCATAGCTTAACAAAACATAGCATAGCTTAACAAAACATAGCATAGCTTAACAAAACACAGCAAAACAAAACAAAACATAGCAAAACAAAACATATCATAGCCTAGCAAAGCATAGCATACCAAACACAACAAAACATAGCATAGCATAACAAAACATAGCATAGCATACCAAACACAACAAAACATAGCATAGCATAACAAAACATAGCAAAACAAAGCATAACACACACCACACACACACAACCACAACCACACACAACCACACACAACTATCTATCTATCGGCCTCACTCTATCTGTCTATCTATCGCCCTCACTCTATCTATCTAATCGCCTTCACTCTATCTATCGCCCTCACTCTATCTATCGCCCTCACTCTATCTATCGCCCTCACTCTATCTATCTATCCCACTCACTCTATCTATCTATCCCACTCACTCTATCTATCGCATCACCACAGCATCACTCAGCACCACCACAGCATCACTAAGGGGCACAACAACATCACTATGCGCTACCACAGGATCATTGAATGCCACAGCATCACTAGTCGCTACCACAACATCACTCAGCGCCACCACAGCATCAATCTGTGCAACCATTCAACAACAACTGGGTCAAATATGATCTCTCAATGTTTCAAGCTTTATTACAAATGTCACAAAAAGAGGTTAGCATTTCACTTCTGTTCTTGGATTTTCGTCACACTAAAATACACTGAACATATTCTTCACAAAAGTTATTTACAAAAGTTTAAGCTATTGCTATTATAAATTACAATAACTTTTATTTAAGTATTAATTATTAAAAAAATTCAAAGCCATTGTTATTTGTAATATCAATACATCTAAGTCACGTGAATACAACACATATTGCATTACAAATGCTATAGGTGTCACAAGTTATAACTATTGGCATTGTAAATGACAAAGCTATTATTTTTGCTATTTTCAAAACCAACACATATATAAAAAATGTGTCATTTACAATACCAATAGCTCAAACTTTCCTAATGCGAGACCTTATGCATTGCAAATGCTTGTTATTGTTACTGATGTCCTTGTGTATTACTTTTTATATATCTCATTGGAGGATCTCCACCACTTAGTTATTTAACCTAAGCAAACCAACTCCCTTAACAGTTTGAATCCATTTGTATTATTGAAGGATAAATAGGCTTTAATTTACAAATCTCAATCCCCTGATATACTTGTGATGATTCAGTCTAATATTAAAGACTCAAATTAGGAAGGTCCTGGTGGGACTGTAGAAGTCTCCTTGCAGGCTGTCAAATACTCCTGCTGGTTGTTCGGGTTCCTGGTCAGGTGGCCAAGCCTTATTTCATCAGAAGTTTAAACATTCTCCTTGTGGATGATGCTGGTCAGTAGCTTTTTCAAGCTGTAATCCCAGGCTTCTAAAAGCCACTGAAGAGGGGGGAGGATGAAAACCAAAGCCACAAAAGGCTAGAGCTGCCTTTTATTTTCAAATGTAATTAAAGACATGTCTGTCAGACTTTACTTCACCTTTTCTGCGTTATGTGCATTCTTTTACTTTTCTATTTTTTTTCATTGACAGATATTTAGAGAAACTAAGGAGAAAGAGATCCAAGACCTGCTACGAGCCAAACGGGAACTTGAGGCTAAGCTGCAAAGATTGCAATCTCAGGGGATCCAGGTGTTTGATCCAGGAGAATCTGATTCTGATGACAATTGCACAGATGTCACTGGTAACCACTTGTTTTTTTTTAAATATTTTGTGCCAAGACTTTGCCGTGCACACCAAGAAAAAGTCTTGCCTATTAAATGCCTGCCGCTTAGATCAGTTTCCTTGTCCCACTGCCTAGGCCTGCACTCACTTTGAAACACCAATAATTTTTTTCACTTTCTAAAAAACACAATGAAGCAAATGTGCTATGATACTAAGTCGGCTGAGCTCCTTATTTGCTGAGTTAAAAAAAAAAAATCTAAATCTCTGACCCTCAAACCCAGCATCCGAACAATAAGGGTAGCACTTAGGTAAAGCCGATGGTAAAGTTTACTGGTGCTATTAGTTTAAATGACCAGTAAATTATGAACCAATGGTTTGTTAGTCATTGTCCAGGATTTAACTGAACTTACTGATTTTCTGTCAGAACAGATATAGGTCTACACCCACTAGGACATACCCAAATGTACCAAACTTTAGGGGTCCAAACCTTTAAAAGGACCTGTAGTGGTAAAATGTCCTTGTTTCTGCTTCATCTGTGGCCCTGAAGAGCACCAACATAGACCCATCGTTTCACCTTTTGTAACTAAGAACTGGTGTTTGGTATTCAGGCTCAACCACATAAATGTCTTCAGAACAATAATGGCCAGGAAAACCATTTAACCAGTTCCTCATTCTAGACGGCTGACTTCAGCCAAAGCACGAATACTCCACACTGGTACTCCACACTCAATGGAATTAGAAGGAGCAGATATGGGCACCCTAAAGGTATTTGGCTGATTGGGGTGGCTGCAGAAGTATCAATACCATTGCAATGAAAGAGTCCCTGTGGCTTCGTGACTCAGGTGATGCTCATCACCGATCGTTTGTCTTGCTTCCCAGCCACTAGGTTGCAGGGATCTTACTGCTTCTGGGTAGTCTTACTTTCGTACACTATCCTATACATAGATCTTCTATCCGCTTGAGATTTTGCAGATTTTCGAGAGGTCAGTGAAGCTCTGCTCTACAAAGGGCAGGACAGTTCTTTTTCTTTGACAGGACAAAGGTCTCTAGAAATTCCAGGTGTTCCCCACCCCCCTATTCTGATAGGGAATTCATATTCCAGCAGAGATTCTGTCTTTGGCAATTTATCTCCTCTGGGCTGATTTACATAGTCTTGTTGGAGTCCTATAAATTTATGAAAGTCACTAGTTTAAGGAGAGTAGTATTTATCCTTCTTTGGTGGTCAGAGCAGGAAGTCTGAGGCAACCAGTATATTTTGTGTAAAATCAAAGTCTTCTCCCAGTTAGATGGAAGTGCATCTTATCTGTTTCCAGTTTTCGCTGATGTTTGGATGGGTCTGTGTCTCTTTTTAATTATTGTTAGACAAAAATGTGGTTCAATATATTCATGTCAGAGGACAAATCTTACAACTTTAAATGAGATATCTGCAGAGACCAGGAGTTGCTGAGGAAGAAAAGAAGATGGACTAAAGTAGCTATTTTTGTCAAGTATGGGCAACCCAGTACTGCCCATACTTGACAAAAAGTCACTAGTGATTGAGCTATGTAAGGCCCACAATCAGATGGAGTGGAAGGGGGTCAACAGGAGTCTAACAGTAGGCTGCAGAATTAGAGAGGACAGATAAAGCATGCTTGATCTCAGTTAAGAAAGAATTGAAAATCTCCTGTTTCATGCATCACGCTCTTACCTTCACGCTGGTGAACATTATACATGCAAAGAACCTCCTATTTCTTTGAGGTGTACCACAGTTTGCTTCTGAACAACTTGTGGTACTCTAGCTAGTGTGGAACAGTCTCACTGAGCACTGCCATATTTAAATGGTCACGGGGTGTAGCCACATGTGTAGATAGCAGATCTAGAGTCATATGGGGCAACTAGGCCATGTTGCATAGTGACACATTGAGGGTACATGTCATTTGGACCGGGGGTTAGAATATGATGCATGATACATAGAACTAGATGACTACGCATCCTTAAATTGCTTAAGAGCCTACTTTTTATGACTGTTCACTGCAAATTTGCTAAGCAACCAATGTGTGTGTCAACTTAAGGCTAGAATGCATTAAACCAAAGACAGAATATGTAGCTTCACTGCGGAGAAAATTATACATTTTGTAACTAAAATTAATGTATAGTGTTTGTGGAACCCCCACCCCCAAAATGAGGATTTCTTGTATTCTTGAAAATAAGGTGTGTGCAGTACTTCACCTGAAAAAATGTGTGCATTACTCACTTTAAAAAAAAGTCGTTGTCCTGTGTTCCCCAAATGATAAAGAATACATTCAGCCACCACCTCTCATTTTATCAAGTTGGCGGTGGGATTTAGAGTGGAAAAATGTTTAACAGTAATGCATCACCAACATGGCATACTAAGATTATCAGCAGCTCACATGGTGTCCAAGATTCCTCACAGCATAACTTCAACTGATTCTTGCTGACTATCTGGAGATGATTGTGTGCGCTGAGAAAATAGCGACAGCTCCCTTGAGCCGTTTGTCAGCATTGGCATGAGCTTCATGGATAGGCTGTACACTAGCTCCTTCATAGATGGTCACAAGTCAGTTGTCCATGGGTACTTCCTAGGAAGTCCTCTCCGGTATTGTGTGTTTTTTTTTTTTTAGAAAGACAACAGGCAAGCACTTGATCCGATTCCCTTCCGTAAGTCTAAACCATCTTCTGAGCCCCTTTGCTGTACTACCAGGGAACACTTACCAATAGACATTAGCTGAAGGAGAGACGTGAAGTACCAAATTATGTTGGATTGGGCAAATAAGAAGGAAGGCGATGGGGCTAATAATGCTGCCACCCGAATTTGAAATCCACATTTGGAGCCCATAAATAATTTTTCTGCTTTAGAAATGGATACTTTAAGATAAAGCCCATCAGTGACCTTATCTACATGGCAGTTATCCACCATGACAGTGCTCACACCTCAGTGACCACCCCAAAATGAAGCTGCAGTTCACATAATTCCAGTGGCGGTACCTCAGCTAAGGCGGAGGAGCATCGGCCTACTGCTTTTCAGCAGTGCAAAAAAGGACAAATAAAATGATAATTTTTCAGTGCAAGCCAGTTTTTGGTAGGTGTGGGCTGTCAGAGTGGGGGGAGGATGACAAATGTGCACTTAAGTGCGCATGACTGTTTGACCGGCCGTCTTGGGCATCAAAACAGGCATGCACACTTAACATGTTCTCCACCTGGGTGGAGAACATGCACAGGCTCCCACGCTCTGTCTAAGCACCGAACCAGGTCACTCAGACCAATCACAACACTGCGGTCATGCTGGTGACAGCAGCGTCGTGATTGGCTTATGGGAGCCTGTATGCTTCCAGCTTCCGGGAATCAGGAAGAGGAGTGGATTAAAGATGTCGGAGGAGATACGGTGGCAATGCAGAGGTAAGTGTTAAATATTTTTTTATTCAACCCACCACCCTTGTTCTTTATAAGCCGCCACGGCCTAATTCCTATAGGAACCATTGTCTGAATGCCCAGTGGAAGGTGGTAGTTGCTTGAAAATTATATTTTACTTTGTATTTACTGTACACGTTTAAAAAAAAATCTTTATACGTTTGAAGATCGCCGACAACATTCAGATTTGAACTTATATATTCTATGTAAAACTATATATGTGTCCCCCTTCAGCCTGGCTTGGGTAAAATGGCATCATGGATTCAGATAAACTACCTTAAGCTCAATGGAGAGAAAACTGAAGTCCTGATCCTTGGCAAAAACAAAGATCTCTGGGGCCCACAACACTGGCCCGGTGAAATGGGAGCACTCCCTCTGCCCTCTAGTCAAGTCCGCAGTTTAGGTGTCATCATCGATGACTCGCTTACTATGCACCATCAGGCAGTCAAGGTAACCGCCACTTGTTTTACCACCTTGAAGTGGTTAAAAAAAGATCATCTTGATTTTGCTCGAGTCTACTCAAAGAACAGTAGTCCAGGCTTTTATCACCTCAAGACTGGATTACGGCAACGTTCTCTACCTCGGATCCAACAAGGAAGTGACTCGCAGACTGCAGATGGTGCAGAACTCTGCGGAAAGATTATTATGCAGGGTCCCTAGAGCTACCTCTGTCTCTGTGGGACCTACATTGGCTCAGGGTGGAGAACCGTATCAAGTTCAAAGCCCTGAGATACATGTTCAAAACTGGAGCAGCCCCTCAATATCTGCAGTCTCTGGTCTGCCCCTATGTGCCTTACCGGTGCCTTCGCTCATCCACTGAAAGGAAATTCTCTGTGCCCAGAATCAAATTATCTTGGATGGGTGGCAGATCGTTTGCATACCTCGGTCCCTCACTATGGAATGCACTTCCCACAGCCATCCGGAACGAAACTGTCTACACACTATTTCGCAAATCCCTTAAGACTTGGCTTTTTAACCAGTAACCTAATAAGCTGCTATACATTCTTATGATCTGCCTCGGCACCGGTAAACCCTTTTTGGGTAGCTGCCGCGCCATACACATTTAATAAATAAATAAATGTGTGCATGGATCAGACCGCTTTTGCAGACCCCCTGCTGTTCTGCACATCTCACACGCATAGGAAATGGATCAAAGGCATTTAAAAACTGAAATGTGGAACGTTATTTGATAATTGTTTATTACTTTTTGGCTCTGTTTGGTTTGTATAATGTAAATCGTGGTGGCAAAAAATATTTTTTTCCTTACTGCAGTGGATGAGTAGAAAGTGACCGAATACCACCCATAACTAGTCAATGCAGTGTAGTTGATGCCTGTGGGCACAAGTGTGGCGGTTTTGCTCTTCAGTCATTGAATTTTTCACTTAGGGGAACCTATGCATGTCAGTATGGTGTACCAAACAAGCAAACAGTACATTCAGGTTATACAATCTACAAGCTATTTCAGTTAGCTGGATAGTGCAGGATAGCGAGTTCAGCTCATGATGTGCCTTGTTTGCCTCGGGGAACTCTTGCCGCTGGATTCTTAACACAAAAGAGTGAACCACAAAAGCATTTATAAGTACAGTATGTAGTACAGACCTTGTAGTACAGACCTTTAGAACATGAAATGAGAGGCATCAACAATCCTCAATGTAACAGGCAACAACTCAAGCACTGTACTAAAAGAAACTGGTTGTATCAGGTCACTGTTGTAATTTCTTTCTTTTATTTCCATTACTTTTCAGCAAGCATAGCCAACGTATTTCCCCTAAACATAGGCTTCCTCAGGGTGAAGTCCTACAATTTGTATACTGTTTTCGTCACCCACTTTGGCGTGGTTACAAATCTGACCATCATGTATTGTGTCACTATGTCCAATATCAAGTTCTTCTGTAGTGCTACCATCCTTATTTTCAAGGTTCAGTACATTTTGCAAATTCAGAAAGTGCTCACCAAACGGCATGTATGGCAAAGGCTGCCTCCCGGACCGAGTACATGGCATTTGGTTGACACTTTTCAAACTTGCAAAATGTACTGAACTTGTAGATTGAAAATAGGGATAGTAGCACTACTGCATTTGATATTGGACATAGTGACATAATAGTTGATGGTGAGATTGGTGACACCAAAGTTCTAAGTTTAGCCCTGCCCATCTCTCAACAGAGATTTCCAAAGGTGACATCCTCCCCCTGCCCCTGTCCACCACTGATTAATCAAAGAAATAGAAACTACTCATACAGGAAGGAAGAAAGTAATGAAATGTCATGTATGCAGTTAGGGTGATTTCATCCTCCTACCCAAAATACACGGCACTGATGTATACATAAGTAAGCTGTTCATGGGTACATTAATATATTCATGTTTTCAGGAGCAGCAAGTAAAACAATCAATGCCAAAATTGTTTCATATGATCAGGCACACCAACAGCCTTTTAGTGTGCAGTGAGTGACGAGGAGGACTCATGATCTGATAAACAAAGTTTGTTATGCTCCAGCTATTTGTTAGATGTCCTTAAACACCTGTAGCTGATTAGCCACGTTTCTGGAGAAACCTATAGCTGAATTGCTAGCCCTTGGAGTGTCGCACCCATGAGCGGAGTGTCTGCTACTTCTTGATACACCCGTTCCAGAGAGACATATTCACAGCTCCAAGGCACAGAGGGCATTCTGAAAAATGCAAAGGGTAAATAGGTTAATGGATTCTCAGGGACCCTGCTTAAAAAGAGTTCCACTTTTCATCCTTCTCTCATCGCTCCAGTTTGAAAACTGTCTCTGAATCTCTAACAGCCCAATGCCCCAAGTCATGAAATCCCATAAACAGAAAATTATGTGTCTGAATATCCATTTCTCACAAGAAAAACTATTTCCCTAGAAAATTAAAGGGGGGATGATTAAAGATAGCAGTGTCTATGACAGTTCCCTAATTCTTCTAGACCGTGTGCAGCATTTGACTGTCAGCCATCCAATCCCCCAACATAGGTTGCAGTGTTACCAATGTCATAGGCTCTGCCCAGAGGTGGGTTATCTCCTCTTTATTTGGCCAAAAACAAAGATATATTTGGCACTGTAGTCCCTGGATTCACAGACTTTCTGCGATGGGCTACCTAAGCTCTCATGTCTCCCTCCCTCTTTACCTTCTATGTTGGAGCCCTTGCCAGGCCCATCTGCTCCCATGACCATCTCCTCTTTGTTATGTAAGCTGCTGCAACACAGATCATCACTCACCTGATAGGCAGACTAGCCGGCTGGTCAAGAACATCATTTCAGAAATGCATGGGGAGGTCCAGTAGTACATGGGTCCAGACTGCTGTATGTTTAATTCGGACAAGTGGTGGTTCATTTACAAATCTGTGTTAAACCGGACTCTAATATGAAAGTGGGGGTCAGGGCAATGTGTGATGGTGAGAAAACAACAGTTTTAGTCATTATTGGACATTGTAACATAATAGTTGATGGTGAGATTGGTGACACCAACGTTCTAGGTTTAGCCCTGCCGATCTCTAACCAGAGATTTCCAAAGGTGACAACCCCCTCCTGCCCCTCTCCACCACTGGTTAATCAAAGAAATAGAAACTACTCATACAGGAAGGAAGAAAATAATGAAATGTCTTGTATGCAGTTAGGGTGATTTCATCCTCCTACCCAAAATACACAGCACAGATTAATCATAGGTACGCTGTTTATGGGTACAATAATAAAATCATGTTTTCAGGAGCAGCAAGTAAATGAAACAATGCCAAAAATGTTTCATAGGATAGGGAACACCAACGGCCTTCTAGTGTGCAGTGAGTGATGAGGAGGACTCATAATCTGATAAAGTTTGTTAGGCTCCAGCTATCTGTTAGATGTCATTAAACACCCATAGCTGATTACCCACATTTCTGGAGAAACCTATAGCTGAATTGCTAGCCCTCGGAGTGTCGCACCCATGGGTAGAGTGTCTGCTACGGATCACTGACCATAATATCGACAGTCAAAATATCGACTTGCCAAAATATCGAGGTAAAAATATAGAATGCCAGAATATCGACTTCCTATCTACAAACAGGTAAGTACAAAAATATCGACTCCAAAATATCGATAGAAAAAATAAAGACAGTCAAAATATCAAATGTTTTAAATATCTTAAAAGTAATTTGAAAGTAATATATTAATAAATATAATTAATTTAAACATACCTAAAATACTTAAATAAACGTAAAATTAATAAATAATTAATTTAACTTAAAAAAATGTTTTAAAAAAATATATATATATGTATATGTGTGTATATATATGTGTATATATATATGCACAACAGTCCTTCCCAAACAGAAAAGGCGGAGGCCACACAGGAACAGGTAGGAAGGCTTTATTTAACAAAAATTCCACCAAGGCGTATGCATTTCGGCGTCTTGTTGCCATCATCAGCACCGTGGAAATAATGGGAAGAAGGAAGTGGGTCTGCACCTATAGGTGTCCTGCTGCCGTTGGATTGGCTGCCATAACTCCTCCCCCTGAAGGGCTCCACCGCAGGTAGTTCGTACTGTCGGTACTAGAACTACAGGACCCAGAATGCACAGTATTATTCCGAGGTCCCGCGGCGTTGATATCATCAGGAAAAGGCCATTAAGCAGGGCGGTGCACTCTCACTGTCCAGTGTTTCCCAAGTTGGCAAGGAAAGAGCCTCCTTCCGTCCCCACCGCACAACCACACTTCCCAGATGACTCTTTCGCGGGGGCATGCGGCGCGTGCAGCTAGCCCAGCGCAAGGAACAGTGTCCTCAACACCGCGTCCATTTCACCTGGATGATGTGGTGGGCCTGACAATGTCAACATGACCAAGTCCAATGCCGAAGCGTTGCCAGCAACTCGTCAGGCCACTTGATGTGCGGGGGCCTCCAAACACGCCACTGGCAGGCGTGTAATTGATGCACAACAGTCCTTCCCAAACAGAAAAGGCGGAGGCCACACAGGAACAGGTAGGAAGGCTTTATTTAACAAAAATTCCACCAAGGCGTATGCATTTCGGCGTCTTGTTGCCATCATCAGCGCCGTGGAAATAATGGGAAGAAGGAAGTGGGTCTGCACCTATAGGTGTCCTGCTGCCGTTGGATTGGCTGCCATAACTCCTCCCCCTGAAGGGCTCCACCGTAGTTATGTATATATATATATATATGTGTATATATATGTATATGTATATATATGTGTATATATGTATATATATATATGTGTATATATATATGTATATATATATACATATGTGTATATATATGTATATGTATATATATGTGTGTATATATATATATATATATATGTGTGTATATATATATATATATATATATATATATATATATATATATATATATATATATATATATATATATAAGCTCGTTTGCCATGTCCCAAAATTGAGCTCACTCGAACAATGACCAAGATGGCAAATCTTTAATGAAGGGTATAAACAGACTGCAGTTCACAGTCTGAAATGCAAACAACAGAAATTAGTGCACCATCAGTGGATTTTAACACCGGGACTCTAGTATCCAGAATGCATTGGGACACTTGACCAGCCCATCTGGGGGCGTATTAAAGGCGTTCTGGACTGAGACCGGAGCACGTACTACTGAAGCGAGCGCCTCTGAAGAAGAAGGACATACCTTTGAAACGCGTCAGGCTTATCGCGTCTGCAGCTGTTTGATCGTCAACTGTGAACTGCAGTCTGTTTATACCCTTCATTAAAGATTTGCCACCTTGGTCATTGTTCGAGTGAGCTCAATTTTGGGACATGGCAAACGAGCTTACATTTTGGGCGGCGGTCCAGCCGTCGAGCAGCACCACCCTGCTAAGAGAGGGGGCCACGCGGCAGGAATCATGCCGAGCCGCTTATGTGGAACTCTGACCTGGGATTTAAAACAGACGCCGTTGATGGTGGCCCATCTGAGGGTCTGAAATGCAAACAACAGAAATTAGTGCACCATCAGTGGATTTTAACACCGGGACTCTAGTATCCAGAATGCATTGGGACACTTGACCAGCCCATCTGGGGGCGTATTAAAGGCGTTCTGGACTGAGACCGGAGCACGTACTACTGAAGCGAGCGCCTCTGAAGAAGAAGGACATACCTTTGAAACGCGTCAGGCTTATCGCGTCTGCAGCTGTTTGATCGTCAACTGTGAACTGCAGTCTGTTTATACCCTTCATTAAAGATTTGCCATCTTGGTCATTGTTCGAGTGAGCTCAATTATGGGACATGGCAAACAAGCTTACATATATATATATATATATATATATATATATATATATATATATATATATATATATATATTCCAAATCCTGCACCGCCGCCGCGTATCAATTCACGCTGTGCCGTCAAAGCAGGACACGGACCCAAATTTCGTGCTTGTTATTTCTTTATTCGCCCAAGTGTCTGAAACGCGTTTCGCAGCGCGAACTCCGCTTGTTCACTCGACAGTTTGTATTTACCCAGAAGGCGTTTTTTAAAGTGACAGTGCTTGCATTAGTGAATCACGTGAATACCTTTCACTATAGACATAGACAAAACATTCTGTATGCATTTATGTATTGCGTTCTGTGCATATTGGGCTATCAGTTGATATACAATTACTAGTGAAATACATTTTTGTATTAAAATCAACCATTCTTGTGGCAAAATACATAATTGTTATTTGCTAAAAAATTCCGTGTAAAATACATTAGCCCAGAAACAGTTACATATAAATAATATAATGCTGTAGACGTTCTGTCTTTTTTCTAGTGAAAACAAGTTAAAAAGTGCTTAAATGTGCCAGTGCTTTTTAAAATCATTACAGTGAATTTTATTTTCCAAAACCAGTTTGATCTAAATTCACCACTGTTATCTCTTTTATAACTACAAATACCAACCATCTCATATTCTGACTGTTCATTACTGTTGATTGTTCTAGATTATTTCATTTCTTAAATTTCTAATATCAGCATTAAACATCGATCTCTTAGACTTGACCTTTAAACTGTATCACAACGGTGACTAAATTTTTTCCAACAACATAAATGCATGTTTATAAACATATATATACCAATGTTATTCTCTCCCTTTTCTACAAAACATTATACTAGATCTGATCTATAAATAGTAATGTAATACTTAAAAGAATTCTTTAAGAAAAATCCTAAAATATTTAAAATCGTTAATATAAAAGATTATTCATATGGATATATAAAATATTATCAACACCAACACTTTTTTAGAAATAGTATATGTTTCTTTTGTGTTTTGTAAAGGGTTCAAAATGCATACATATTGGCTTTTAGGCTGATTATATTAGTTAGTCAAAAAGGACCAATTTCCTTTGTAGTCACTATTCTAGACAAGTATATAAATCTTCCGTTAGGTTCAATCCATTCGGATGCTTCGAATCTAACAATAAAATGTATCTGGTCTCCAGCTTTCTTAATTTATTCTCCCTATCACCACCTCGTCTGTTTGGAGGGATTGCATCAATGAGATAATATGACAACCCTTTGTTGTTCGATCCTTGGCACGCCATGAAATGTCGGGCCACCGGGTATGTGTTGTCTGTGTTCGTTATTGCTCGGAGATGCTGGAGTATTCTGACGTGTGCTTGTAGTTTAGTTGAGCCTACGTAGATTAATCCACATGGGCAAGTTAGCACATATACAGAATATTCAGTTTTACAATTTAACATTTTATTTATTGTATAAGGTCTTGTCTTGAATGGACTAAGATATGTTTTAGTATTAGTCCCGTGTGTACAGGCTTTACATGATGTACATTTTTTAAAACCTTTCAGATTTTGATACCAAACTGGTTTGTTTATGATTTCAGGGTCAGATACAACTAAACAATCCCTCATAGAGGGTGCCCTACTATATGTAATGAACACCCTCTGCGGTAGCAGGGGTCCTAATACAGGGTCACTAAGTAGTATGGGCCATTCATCCTGAATGATTTTATGGATTGTTTTATGTTGTTTGCTGTATCCTAATATGAGGCGAACATTTTTTTCCTCTTCATTTGTATGAGATTTGTGTTGTTCCCGGTCTTTCTTGCTAACCAATAAAGTATCTCTGTCTATTGATGTTGTTTTGGCAATGGCATTGTCAATCATTCGTCTGGAGTAGCCTCTTGCTAGAAAACGTTGTTTACTCAATGTTTGGGCCTTATGTAATTCTTCCTGAGTACTGCATACCCTTTTTATCCTCAGCATTTCTCCATAGGGAATGCTGCTCACTAAATGGCAAGGATGGGAACTCGAAGCATGCAATACCGAGTTTCCTGCAGTTTTTTTACGGTATAAGGTCGTTTGTAAGGTATTATTGACAATGTACACTTCAGTATCCAGGAAACTAACTCTAGAGTTGCTAATCTCTGCAGTGAATCTTAAATTAAGATCATTGTTATTAAGTTTGACCAAAAACATTTCAGCTTCCACTCTAGTTCCATGCCAAATTACAAATAGGTCGTCTATAAACCTCAGCCACAACTTAACATTGGTTGCCATTATATCCTCATGTATTCCGCCGAGGACCAGCTTCTCCCATTTGCCCATATGCAGGCAAGCATAGCTCGGGGAGAAGCTGGCCCCCATGGCTACTCCTTGCGTTTGACAATATAAAAGGTGATTGAACATGAATATGTTGTTATATAAACAAAACTGTATCATTGCCAAAAGCATCTCATTATGTTGTTTGTACATTGGCTCTCTGTCCTTTAAAAAGTATTCCACCGCTTGAATTCCATCCTCATGTACTATACTAGTGTATAACGAAGATACATCTATTGCCATCATAGTATATTCAGAGTTCCATTCAAAGTTCTTTATTTTGTTTAAGAAGTCGCTTGTATCCCTGACATAGGATGGTAATGATTTTACGTGATCCTGGAGGAAAAAATCTACATATACTGAAGTTTTTTCTAGGATACTGTTCCTAGCACTAATTATAGGACGTCCTGGAGGTTTTTTGTTGTCCTTATGTATTTTAGGGATGAAATATATCGTGGGTACAGTAGGATTGTCGTTTTTTAAGTACCGGTATTCATTCTCACTTATGAGTTGCTTGTTGTGCCAGCCTGATAGTTTTTTGTAATAGGCACGATACATTTCTTTTAGTTTACCAACATCAGTTTGTGTATAACATTGTCTGTCGTATAATTGGCTCATGGCCTCCTTCATGTATTCGTCATGTGCCCAAAAGACTATATTTCCTCCCTTGTCACTGTTTCGGATTACGACTTCTTAGTTATTACTCTATTTTTTCATCAATTGGAAGTACTTGTGATCCTGATTTCGATGTTTTTGAATGCTTGTACTTGTTCCTATTTTTTTTATTCAACTTTTTAAATTTTTTCGTAATGACTTCATGAAAAGTATCTATGGCGTCATGTAACATGATAGGGCAATATTTTGATTTAGGTTTGAAATTCGTTAAACCTGCCCCTTTGATTGGCGTGTTGGTAATCAAGGGAATATGTGTTCCAGCCGGAGCATTGTCTTGATTCCACAGTTCCTCTAACTCTAGTTCAATGTTGGATCCCAATGGTGTTGTTGCCATGAGAGAGTCATCAGAGTCTTCACTTGACCGTTGTTGTTGTTTCATTGCGTACATTTTCTTGAGTTTTAATTTTCTCACTCCTTTATATATATATCCATCCGGATATTAGGGTAATCAAAGTTGTTTGGTGGACAGTATGATAATCCAAGGCTTAAAGTATTCTCTTCTTTAGTTGTTAATTTGAAGTTAGATAAGTTAATTACTGTTTGCATTACTTCTTTCTCCAGTAATTGCGTTTCCTTCTTGGTTGATTTGAATTTATGTTTTGCTGCATTGCGTCTCTGTTTCCGCTTGTTGTTTGCCCGCTTCCGTGCGTTTCCGAACGGGTCATTGGCCTCAAAGTTGCCATTCTTTGGGCGGCTAAAATCTTCATTTCTTCCCCCGGCGATGGTCTAGACCCAGTTGGGCCACTCAGGGTGTTCCTCAGCTCTGAATCATCTTCACTGTTCGAGGTATACTGATCGCTAGATGTTGTGGCAGCTTCCTCATCTGTTCTCCTTTGTCGACTGTCAATTTTATTAGCATTGCTTTGGCCTTGTTTTTGATGGATTTTGCGTACTGCATCATACTTTAGAGCAAAAGTAAAGATCTGTCCTACTTCATAATCAACTTTGTCGCGTTGAAACTTGTGAGTCTTTCTATCCTTTATTTTGTCTTCCTCTTTCTTTAACTGGTTAGTTATCTCTCTCCGTAATTTGGCAATTTCATCGTCATGACCCATGGACGCCAACTCTTCGTTAAGGGCATCTATTTCTGTTAATAAACGTGCCCTATCTATGTCAGCGTACTTGATTAATAATAAGATCTGTCTTCGTGATGAGTCTAAGTTAACTTCTGCCCATTCTCGCATTAATTCTGGATGCGGTTCTTCGTAAGTAGGTGCAGTTAGATTTCGGAGCCCCCGGGGGACTCTGCCCACCTCAATATAGCTTTGTAAGGACCTTGACTCCCACCACTTAGACATTTCCATCTTCATTTTCTTTTCCAGTATTTTCATTTTGTATGCCACAGAATCAGGTTTAGGTATTACAGCAGCTTCAGTAGGTTTTGCAGTAGAGCTCACTGAAAGAACATCTTTGAACATTCCCGTGGCTGCTGCCTCCCTTTCTTTAACAATGTCGCTCAACATCTTGGGTTTGTTTAATTGGATAAGGCTGTGTCTTAAGAAGCGGGTTTCTGATGTCCTGTTTCCTGCGTGTCTTCAAACAGCCTAGCACACTCCTCCACCCCGCAATACCGATTAGCACAGTACCTGTCGCTCGAGCCCTCGAACTCCTTGCCTTATGTGCGAGTGGGAACACTCACAGCCAGCCGGTGTCTTCGTGCTGTAGCTCTTCAGGTACACAATGGGTATACTTCGGGGCTGGGGGGGCCGCGGTATCTCCTTTCCAGGACTTGCAAATGTCCCCGAGTAACCCCGGATAGACATAGACAAAACATTCTGTATGCATTTATGTATTGCGTTCTGTGCATATTGGGCTATCAGTTGATATACAATTACTAGTAAAATAAATTTTTGTATTAAAATCAACCATTCTTGTGGCAAAATACATAATTGTTATTTGCTAAAAATTCCGTATATATATATATATATATATATATATATATATATATATATATATATTCACTGAAAAAACCATAGGTTATAGACCATATATAGTTAGGAATTAGCATTTACAAAACCTTATTTTACTCACACAAAACCATTGAAATTCCATATATAGTTAGTTACACTAACTATATATCGCGCACCCGCAATCCACTGCTGATGATGTCACATATTACATCATTCATGACATGGTCAGTGACATCACTGATGACATCACTGATGACATCTCAAATGACATCACTGATGACATCTCAAATGACATCACAGATGACATCACTGATGACAACATCCAATGACTGTATGTTTCTGTAAAGTTAAAATATGTCTTACATATTGAAGAATGAGTGGATTTATAAGTGTCTGGATGAAGGATTTAGTAGGTGCATGACTGGCTGTATGAGTGAGTGATTAAATGTGTCTCACTGAGTGCATGGGTTAGTGACTAAACTGTCTTAATTTCTGCATCATTATATCTTTTGTTCTGTAAACTGATGCATGTGTTGATCAGTAGCTATATGAGTAACTATATGGGTTATTGATTGGTTGCCCATGTATTTGTATGGGAGACTGAGTGTGTGTGTGGGTGTCTGGTAGGTGTATGACTCTGTGCATAGATGTGTGAGCAGTTGATTCACTAGATGTATGGGTTCAAAAGTGCATGTGGAAACAGCTGTATGGGGGGTTGACTGTGTGCATGAGTGTATTGGTGAGTGAATGGATATCTCAGTGCTACATGTCAAAGTAAGTACATATGTAAAACACAGTACATGTGAGAGTTGACATATATAAATAACTGCATAAGAGCCAGTGAATGTGTGAGTGGCTGTATGGATCATTGTGAACTTGTATCCGGGATTGTATAAGAGAGTAAATATGTGTTAGTATGTGTTTGAATAAGTAAGGTGTGTATAACTGTATAGTTGAGAAAATGGAGGTGTGATTGATTCTTTGCATGACTGACTAGGTGTGTGTGTAACTTCATGGATGAGTGACAGTCTGTGAGTGTCTGTTTACACTGAGTGTATCTAAGGTTATATTAGAGTCTGAAGAAGTTCATCGTATTATCACATGAATGATGTCATCAGTGATGTGATCAGTAATGTCAAACCAGTGATGTCATCAGTGATGTCATTTGAGATGTCATCAGTGATGTCATTTGAGATGTCATCAGTGATGTCATCAGTGATGTCACTGACCATGTCATGAATGATGTAATATGTGACATCATCAGCAGTGGATTGCGGGTGCGCGATATATAGTTAGTGCAACTAACTATATATGGAATTTCAATGGTTTTGTGTGAGTAAAATAAGGTTTTGTAAATGCTAATTCCTAACTATATATGGTCTATAACCTATGGTTTTTTCAGTGAATTTTCAAGGTTTTGTAAATGCTAATTCCTAACTATATATGGTCTATAACCTATGGTTTTTTCAGTGAATTTTCAAGGTTTTGTAAATGCTAATTCCTAACTATATATGGTGTATAACCTATGGTTTTTTCAGTGAATTTCAATGGTTTTTTAATAGCAAATATCAAAAGCTTTAAAATGTATTCTTCTTTAAATCGAAAAATATATTTTATATGTTTTTAATACAATTTTTTAATGTATTTTTTTTAATATATTTTTTTGTTTTGCTTCCGGTCCGCGAACCGGGTAGCTTCCCGTTAGCTCAATTTCTTGCCGCGACCTGGTCCGCGAACCGGTAAACGTTCCGTTTGCGCAACTGCCACGTTAGAAAACAACATCGTGACGCATCGCGTAATCGCGAAGTATCGCGTTGTCGCGTAATGCGTCATATGACGCGCCGCGTCAGCGCACCCGGAAGCTCTCCGGTCCGCGAAACGAAGCACGAAGCGCAGCTTCCCGGAAGCGATCCGGGGCGCGGCGCGGAGCGCGTAACGTAAGCATAACAGGTCATGTGATTTGTCATGTGACTTGTTAATAACACTTTTCATTGGTTCATTTCACTTTTGGTTTCCTAATGTTGTTAGGCTAGGTCATGTGACCTAAAAATAACACTTTTCATTGGTTTAGAACTATTTTTTTTTCCCAAATGATGAAAACCCCTCCTTGTTTTTACCTCATTCTTACTTTCTACTTCCAGAGAACAATACCTATTTTTCACAATGGCTTCTGTAATAGCTGCAGCTGGTGCTTCTCAGCAACCACCACCACCACCACCACCACCAAAAGGACCACCTCCAACACTGGACTTTGGTAGAGAGGAAGATAATGAGGACGAAGAGGAGGAGGAGGAGGAAGAGCAAGTAAGGCAGTTCCTGCCAGAAACACCAAGGCAGAGCCATATTAAAGAGCACTACATATGGCAATTTTTTAAAATTCCACCTGGACAAAATAAGGTCAATGCACCCCAGCTGTCTTGTTTGATATGTAAAAATATACTTTCTCGTGGCAACCCCAACAAGAAATACAGCTTTGGCAATCATACAATGATTTGCCACATGGAGCGATGGCACCCTAATAATCTTTCCCAAGCACAAGTAAGGGATCTTGCTGCCAATCCCCCAAATGTCATCCCCAGCACCTCCAGTGGACAAAGCTCATTCGCCGGACCAGACAATATTCAAGCTCCTTTTGAACACTACAAAATAGTTTGTATATATTGTGGAGGAACTATTTGTTATAGAGAGAAGAGTATTACTTTGATTAACCGAGCTAGAGAAAATCATAAATGCAACAAGATGAGAAAACAATGAATCCTTTTTATTTTTTTTTGCTCCTGTTGAGACATGTTCAAACCCTGCTTTTTTGTTATTTCCTCTAAAAAAACACAAAAAAAACACAAAATAGTTTTCAAAAATCAAAAAAAAATCAAAAAATTGTTCAGAAAATTAATAAAAAAAATAAAAAGAATAAAAAAACAGTTCTTTTCAGAACTACCTTCCATATAACAAAATTGCCCACATTTTTATACCCTGTCTTTCTTTTTTCCTCATAGTACGCTCCTCGGACCGCTTCCCGGTGCGCGTACCGGGCGCTCCCCACACAAAAACAAAGAAAAAAAATATTATTTTTTTTGCCCCGTGGGGCCCTTTTAAAGCCTCCACATCAAACCTAGGGGGTCAGGGAGGATCTACTATGCCCCCTTATGGTTATTTCCCCCTTTGTTTTGGCCTCCTCTTGTCTCTCGATCCTACCGAGAGACAAGATGGCGGCCGCTCCGGACCGTTTAGAATGTTGACAGACACCGGAGAGCCAATCAGCTTCGCTTCGCGAAGTTCCGTTACGCGTCAAGTACGCGAACCGGAGCGCTACCCGGAGCGCGCTTACAGATGTATATCTTTTTTTGAACGTTAATTTCTCAAAATCCACTGGAGCACATATCTTGAGACCTAGCAAAGGCACATCAGGCTAACAGTCCCTACAATTTTGCCAAGTTTCGTGCAAATCCATTCAGCCGTTCGGGCTAAAAGTGAGGCCAACCGCCCTATGGAAATTAACATGGGAAAAACGTGTTTTGGGACCCCCCTTTTTTCTCGGCCCCCCCTTGACGAAACCCCCCCAAATTTTCAGTGGCTGCTCAGAAACAAAATGTTCCATTTTCCTTAAAATGTCAGCCAATTCCGTCCACAAACGCCAAAGTTATTAGACATAGAATTTTCAAAAATCCCATAGAGAAAAAATCCTAACTATATATACCTACTGGCGACCGCCAGTAGGTAATATATATATATATATATAAACATATTATTAACAAAACATATACAATATTTTTTCCGTAGGATAGCGAGAGGGTTAAATTTACTATTCACACTCCAGAGAGTGCAACAGTAGGGAAAGCGTTGGATAGCGTAGGGATAAAGATTACTATTCCCACTCCAGAGAGCGCAACAGTAGGGAAAGCGTTGGATAGCGTAAGGTTAAAAATTACTATTCCTACTCCAAAGAGTGCAACAGTAGGGAAAGCGTTGGATAGCGTAGGGGTAAAAATTACTATTCCAACTCCAGAGAGTGCAACAGTAGGGAAATCGTTGGATAGCGTAGGGGTAAAATTTACTATTTCCACTCCAGAGAGTGCAACAGTAGGGAAAGCGTTGGATAGCGTAGGGGTAAAAATTACTATTCCCACTCCAGTGAGTGCAACAGTAGGGAAAGCGTTGGATAGCGTAGGGGTAAAAATAACTATTCCTACTCCAGAGAGTGCAACAGTAGGGAAAGCGTTGGATAGCGTAGGGGTAAAAATTACTATTCCAACTCCAGTGAGTGCAATAGTAGGGAAAGGAAATACTTCATATATAAATATAAATAACATAATTATTTTCAATTACAAAATAATTAAATTATTTTAATATTGTATAAAATATATATATTATTCAATTAAAATTACAAATAAAAATTAACTTTTAAAAATTACCTACTAATTATTTACCAATTACCAATAAATTAATTTACAATATAAAAATAAATAAAAATGAGACACAAAAAAATTTAATAAATATAATTACTTACAATTAAATTACTTCCCACCCTATTCCCCTATAAACCCACAACCCGCTACAGAAAATAAATTACTAAAATTAACATATTTATGAATTAATCAATAAAAATTATTTACCAATTATATTTTAATAATTACCAATTAATAATTAATTAACAATTAATTCAAAATAATTAACAATAAATAAATTAACATATTTAATTAATTATAATTAAATTACTTCCTACCCTATTCCCCTATAAACCCACAACCCGCTACAGAAAATAAATTACTAAAATTAAGATATTTATCATGTAATCAATTATAATTAATTACCAATTATATTTTAATTAATTACCAATTAATAATTAATGAACAATTAATTCTAAATAAATAAAAATAAATTAACATATTATATTAATTATAATTAAATTGCTTCTCACCCTATTCCCTATAAACCCACAACCCGCTACAGAATTATATTACACAAAAAATAAAAAATAATATTAACTTACCTTAAATTCGATATTTTTGTTGTCTATATTATGTCTAGTCGATATTATGTCCATTCTATATTTTTTATTCGATATTATGTCCATTCTATTCGATATTAAAAATTTCTAGTCGATATTTTTGTTGTCTATATTATATCTAGTCGATATTATGTCCATTCTATATTTTTTACTCGATATTGTGTCTAGTCGATATTAAAAACTCGATATTTTGACTCTATACCGTCTGCTACTTCTTGATACACCCTATTCCACAGAGACAGCCATTCTAGGACAAGATTCACAGCTCCAAGGCACAGAGGGAATTCTGAAAAATGCAAAGGGCAAATAGGTTAATGGATTCTCAGGGACCCTGCTTAAAGTGTTCCACTTTTCATCCTTCTCTCGTCGCTCCAATTTAAAAACTGTCTCTGACTCTCTAACAGCCCAATGCCCCAAGTCATGAAATCCCATAAACAGAAAATAATGTTTCTGAATACCCTTTTCTCACAAGAAAAACTATTTCCCTAGAAACTTAAAAGGAGGATGAATTAAGATAGCAGTGTCTATGCCAGTTCCCTAATTCTTCTAGACCGTGTGCAGCATTTGACCGTCAGCCATCCAATCCCCCAACATAGGTTGCCGTGTTACCAATGTCATAGGCTCTGCACATAGGTGGGTTATCTCCTCTTTATTTGGCCAAAAACAAAGCTATATGTGGCACTGTAGTCCCTGGATTCACAGTCCTTCTGCGATGGGCTACCTAAGCTCTCATGTCTCCCTCCCTCTTTACCTTCTATGTTGAAGCCCTTGCCAGGCCCATCTGCTCCCATGACCATCTCCTCTTTGTTATGTAACACAGATCATCACTCACCTGATAGGCAGACTAGCCGGCTGGTCAAGAACATCAATCCAGAAATGCATGGGGAGGACCAGTAGTACATGGGTCCAGACTTCTGTATGTTCAATTCGGACAAGTGGTGGTTCATTTACAAATCTGTGTTAAACCGGACTCTAATATGAAAGTGGAGGTCAGTGCAGTGTGTGGTGGTGGGAAAACAACAGTATTAGTCATTCTTGGACATAGGGTAGACTGCTGTAGCATGCTGTACTTCTCACTGTAAGAGGCCCTCTCTTCTTCCTCTCTCTTCTGGGGGTAGTACATCACTGACCCTACCCTGCAACTGAGTAATACCACATTAGAATTGAGCATTTTCTTATAGTTCGCGGAAGAAAAGGGGCTGCAGCTGAATCAGCATGATGGCAATCTGGGGCAGATTGCTGTTAGATTTCAAAGTTTGTTTTTCCTCCTAAGGACACGCATACATTTCAAAGAGTCTAGAGTTGGTATGGTGGAGTGGTCAGGCTCATCATGCAAAATAATTGTATCTTGTTTCAAGTCCATGCAAGGTGTTTTAATTCTCATTTCCTTCAAATTCATATTATCTCACAACACCACTCTTACTGCAGTTTAAGCGAATGCCTCCCCTCCTATTGCATTCATTTTGGATAAACCCATGACAAATCATTCTTTATCGAGTATACTTCTAAACCGTAAAATTAAAAACATCAAACAGTCAACAAATAATTAAATGCTCATTGTTAATTTTGTCAGTGCCTCGTGGTGGAATACATTCAATTATTTTCTATAGAAATACTCCTCATTCCTTGATGCCGACGCATTTCGACCTCCCCTAGATGGGTAAAAGTCAAGGAGGTTGTACTTGTGATTGACTCGTTGATTATGGAACCAAGATTGACTTTGAGCATCATTGCCATTGTTGTGTTAACGTTGGCAGTTTGCGGGTAGATAGTCTTAGGAATGTAGAGAAGAGTGTCAGGGATGTAGGATCATTTGGTCTCTTGATGTGTATTGCTTTCTGGGATAGTACGTGGACGTGTGTATGTGTGTGCCGGCACATGCACTTTTGTGATGGGATAGAAGGTTAGCTAGTTAGACATCTGCTGTCTTTATTTGTCTTAGTCGTGAATTATTTCTGGCCCGTTGCCCTTTCCAAGCCCAGCAATCCAAAGTATTACTCACCTTTGCTATAATGGCCAGCCAATCAGGAGTGAGAAATGTCTGCAGTTATATAGAAATTTCTTAGGAAATGAAGTATCTTCAATGTTGCCTTCAGTACAATGCACCATGCAAATCTTTACTTTTTCAGGTCTGAAGCCGAGTGCCCTGAATTGTAGGATATGAATGTCGCATAGTAAACCTCAAGCTTTATTTTGCTCATGTAAGTGGATAACTATGGTTCAAGCCAGGAAAATATGTTTTACTTTTGTCTTTCCAGCGTCCGGCACTCAGTGTGAATATTGGACCGGCGGCGCATTAGGAAGCGAACCTTCCATGGGAAGCATGATGCAGCTGCAGCAGTCTTTCAGAGGTCCAGAGTTTGCACATAGTTCCATAGATGTGGAAGGACCATTTTCAAATGTAAACCGAGGTGAGCAGTCCATTTACTTTTGGCTAGGTGAGTGTGAGGGCTTTACCTTTAGGCAAATGTCAACAGACTCGCATATACTTCTTGCCATTGTTTTCTGCTGAAGATGTAATACACAATTGCCTTGATAGAGGCAGAAGGCAGGTGTTTCCAGCTAAAGGGACGTAGTGGAAGGCAGCTCCTGCTCCCCTCATACAAGTCAATTCTATGGATGATAAGGGACTTGAGCGTTATCTGTGTTATTTGTCCTAATCAATTGAATTGCAAATGCTTTGAAAAAAGTGAGACATCTACATTCCAAAACTGGAATACCGCCCTGGTTCCTTATTAGTGCTCTCTAAAATCAAATGGCGTATTATGGAAATCTATTAGTATTATGGAAATCTATGAAAAAAGATCTACTAACTTTCTGCCAAATTTGCTGTAATTTCATTCAACCGGTTTGACTGTGGTGGTGTCTAAAATTCCCTATGGAAATTGCATGTGGAATTTGCGTATGTGAAACCCTAATTATTGGCGTTCAATTGACAGATCACCCCAAGACTTTCTAGGAGGGGCAAAGGTGAATGAATGTTTTTAATATTTTTTAGAAATGTATGTGAAGATCTGTCAAACCGCACCAAAGTTAATGAGAAACCAAAAAAAATCAATTTCCTATGGGAACTAGGTATGAACTATAACTACACTCTATTTATCTATCTATCTATCTATCTATCTATCTATCTATCTATCTATCTATCTATCTATCTATCTAACTGATCCTCAAAAAGTGCTCACTAAAGTCATACAATCCTTGTATAGTATTTATACATGTTACATTCTGAGGGAGGATTTCCCAGCATTTCTCTTTAGACACAATAATTAATTCCATGGAGCTACCCAATCTCAGTTAACTTAATATAGTTCTGATTCATAAATTGCCCAACCAATATTTCTCTATTCTTCATTAGAAATCTAACACATCATTGCTGCTGAAATGTTAATATAAAATGCTACTTTCGGTGGAACAGTTCTACAGTTGTGTTAATGCCCCGATGCCCTTTGTACTACTTAGACTTGCCATCTTGTGGAAAAGTTGACAGGCCTATGCATTATGTCCCTTACATTCTCTGTTATGTAAATTGTACCATGCCTAGAAGCGGTACTTATGTGATTTATATGCTCTAATATATTAAATAGCATATGTAGATGTTAACCTGTCTATGAATACATTGTGGCAGGCTAGCGCCACAGGGAGATGAGCATGATTTGGCCCCTACCACATTGTTAGGTGAAGTGTGGAAAGTGAATTTAAAACATATGTTAAATACAGCAGTAAAAGCCCCGTCATTAATATTTTTCAGTAAGTATTATCGTCATATTGAAGAATTTCCCATTGAAGAAAACTTGCAGCCAACTTTTTCCGTTCTTCACCTGATCCGTGGAGAATGTAGTTAGCATGTACTCCCACCAGGAACACATGGTTTCTTCAACACACTGCTATTTGCTTCTTCAATGTATTTGGTAAATATTCAGTGCATCAGTAATGCAATCCCCAGAAGGCAATACGAACCAGACTAGAAACATGATTTTCACAGCCCCATAGCATCATCTCCAATCCGCAAAGAAGCTCTTCATGTCTTCTTTTCCTATTCTTGCACCTTTTCTGAGAAGTACATCAAAATACCATTAGGAAAGGGATTAAATGTGCATCTTAAACCGTAATTTCCAAGATATATATCAACACACGCCATATAATTTCTTTGCAGATGACTGGGACGCAGCTGTCGCCAGTTTGTTGCAGGTGACTCCTCTTTTCTCCCAGTCTCTATGGAGTAACACAGTGCGATGTTTCCTAATGAACACAAATGAAACTCAGCCAGAGGTGGACATCTTCCTTAAGGTGAGAACAGAAAATAGCTGTACTGAGGTGTCAAGCCCTTGAAAGATTTAATAGGAGACTATGAAATAGTTAATGTTGAAGCTGAATGGCCACTGCCAACCATAGACTTGCTGGAAAATGGCATGCTGACCAGCCTTCCACAAGCAAGCCGGGTATACGTTTAGCTTTTAAATCATGAATGCGATTGTGGAAATTGAGCTTGGTGTCCTGCAAGGTGAACTGCAACACCCATTTATTGGTGTAGGTATCTAAGAACATCTTACTTTGTTAGGGGCTCAGCCATCAGCTGTAGGAACTTGATAGACCTTTGGCAACTCTTTTTCATCCAGCCCCTGTGATTTTGTTATGTTTCTCTGGTTTGATGACATTCTCCTTGCTTTTCGAAGGTATCTTCAGAATGTAGGTGAGCTGAAGGCCATCTTAGTTATATGGAGTATGCTGGAATTTTCTTCCAAAAGCTGCAAAGTAAAATTGATTGTCACACAAATTGCATAAAGGTCATTCAGTGCCAACGGTAAAGCTGCAGCATAGTGTTCCCTTTTGTTTAGTGTTGTGTATGGCATACATTTATCAATGTTTCACCTTTTTAGAAATTAGAATGAATAGCGGAGCAGAAAATATAGAAATAATGGAAACCAGCATTGGCATAGCCAATAGGTCTCCTCTATGGCTTTGCCAATATGTTTTACCCATGTTCTACACTAGTGTGGCTGCTACTCAGTATGGCTAAAAGTTATGGATGGACAGGGGCATGGAGTAATGTGTTCTAAAGTGAAGTAGAGTATAGTGTTATGGAGTAGAGTGGTTTAGAGTTGAGTGTTATGGTGTGTTATGGAGTGGCGTGCAGTGTTGTAGAGTTTAACGTAGGGAGTATAGTGTTGACCTAAAAAGTATACGATGGCCCTGATGCAGACTCTAGCATATAAGAGATTTACTCTATATTACTAAGTAAGCATGGGCCGAAAATTCGTTCCGCTCGCGGAATTTGCGGATTTTCCACGATTTCGCAATCTGCGAATCTCGCGAAATCGCGGTAAAATCCGCGAATCAGCGGGGATGAATTTTCAGCCAAGCACTTACAGGGTTACAGCAGCAGGTGCAAAAGTTAAAGCAAATATTTTGTAAGCATTTACAAAAGGGTTACAAAGAAATTAAGTTCAACTTGGGCACCTGCTGCTGTAAGCCTGTAAGTGCTTCCTGGTGCCTCGTTGCCTAATTGTAACTATTCTCTCACCCTGCTCTGACCCTTGAAGCAGGGTCAGAGAATAGTTACAAGTAGGCAATGAGGCGCCTATCACGAAAATTAAACCTCAACAGGAAGCACGGACAGATATAAAAACAAGCCTTTGCAATGCAATAGGTCTCGCATTAGGAAAGTTTGAGCTATTGGTCTTGTAAATGCCAATTTTTTTATTTATGTGTTGGTTTTGAAAATAGCTAAACTAATAGCTTTGTCATTTACAATGCCAATAGTTATAACTTTCGCAAATGTGACACCTATAGCATTTGTAATGCAACATGTTTTGTATTTACGTGACTTAGCTGTATTGATATTACAAATTACAATGGCTTTTAATTTTTTTAAATAATTAATACCGAAATAAAAGTGATTTTAATTTATAATGGCAATAGTTTAAACTTTTGTAAATAACTTTTGTGAAGATTATGTTCAGTGTATTTTATTGTGACGAAAATCCAAGAACAGAAGTGAAATATTAACATCTTTTTGTGACATTTGTAATAAAGTTTGAAACATTGAGAGAACATATTTGAACCAGTTGTTGTTGAATGGTTGCACAGATTGATGCTGGGGTGGCGCTGAGTGGTGCTGTGGTGGTGCTGAGTGGTGCTGGGCTGGTGCTGAGTGGTGCTGGGCTGGTGCTGAGTGGTGCTGGGCTGGTGCTGAGTGGTGCTGGGCTGGTGCTGAGTGGTGCGGAGTGGTGCTGGGCTGGTACTGAGTTGGGCTGGGCTGGTACTGAGTTGGGCTGGGCTGGTGCTGAGTTGGGCTGGGCTGGTGCTGAGTGGTGCTGGGCTGGTGCTGAGTGGTGCTGGGCTGGTGCTGAGTGGTGCTGGGCTGGTGCTGAGTAGTGCTGGGCTGGTGCTGAGTGGTGCTGTGGTGGTGCTGAGTGGTGCTGTGGTGGTGCTGAGTGGTGCTGTGGTGGTGCTGAGTGGTGCTGAGTGATGCTGTGGTGGTGCTGAGTGATGCTGTGTTGGTGCTGAGTGATGCTGTGTTGGTGCTGAGTGGTGCTGTGGTGGTGCTGCTTGGTGCTGTGGTGGTGCTGCTTGGTGCTGTGGTGGTGCTGAGTGATGCTGTGGTGGTGCTGAGTGATACTGTGGTGGTGCTGAGTGATGCTGTGGTGGTGCTGAGTGGTGCTGTGGTGGTGCTGTGGTGGTGCTGTGGTGGTGCTGTGGTGGTGCTGTGGTGGTGCTGCTGAGTGATGCTGTGGTGGTGCTGAGTGATGCTGTGGTGGTGCTGAGTGATGCTGTGGTGGTGCTGTGTTGGTGCTGAGTGATGCTGTGTTGGTGCTGAGTGGTGCTGTGGTGGTGCTGTGGTGGTGCTGAGTGATGCTGTGGTGGTGCTGAGTGATGCTGTGGTGGTGCTGAGTGATACTGTGGTGGTGCTGAGTGATGCTGTGGTGGTGCAGTTTGGTGCTGTGGTGGTGCTGAGTGATGCTGTGGTGGTGCTGAGTGATGCTGTGGTGGTGCTGAGTGATGCTGTGGTGGTGCTGAGTGATGCTGTGGTGGTGCTGAGTGATGCTGTGGTGGTGCTGAGTGATGCTGTGGTGGTGCTGAGTGATGCTGTGGTGGTGCTGAGTGATAATGTGGTGGTGCTGAGTGATAATGTGGTGGTGCTGAGTGATAATGTGGTGGTGCTGAGTGATAATGTGGTGGTGCTGAGTGATAATGTGGTGGTGCTGAGTGATGCTGGGGTAGCGCTGAGTGATGATGTGGTGATGCAGAGGGCAGAAAGGCACAAAAAGCAGTCTAACAAAGGGCAGAAGGGCAGAAAAACAAGGGATAAACGAGTAACAGAGGGCAGAAGGGCACAAAAACCAGTCTAACAGAGGACAGAAGGGCAGAAAAACAAGGGAAAAACGAGTCTAACAGAGGGCAGAAGGGCACAAAAAACGAGTCTAACAGAGGGCAGAAGGGCACAAAAACAAGGGAATAATAGAGGGCAGAAGGGCACAAAAAACGAGTCTAACAGAGGGCAGAAGGGCACAAAAACAAGGGGAAAATTAGTCTAACAGAGGGCAGAAGGGCACAAAAAACGAGTCTAACAGGGCAGAAGGGCACAAAAACAAGGGAATAATAGAGGGCAGAAGGGCACAAAAAACGAGTCTAACAGAGGGCAGAAGGGCACAAAAAACGATTCTAACAGGGTGCAGAATGAATCCCGCCCTGCGTATTTGTCCACGAAGATGCCACCTTTTTGTGCAATACCTCTACTCAACTGGAGAACTTTCTACTGTCTAATCAGTAAGTGCTCCCTCGTTGGCTAAATGTATAGGGACAGATTTACAATAACTGGCGCATCTCCAGGGATGCGCCAGTTATTGTGCGCCGCAGCTCGGCCACCCATGGTGCGCCGCATTTACAATGCGGCGCACCATGTGGCAAAAACGGCACAGATGCGTCACGCATCTGTACCGTAAAAGCAGCGCATTGTTGGAGCTGTGTCGTGCTTGCGACGCAGCTCCAGCAATGCTCTGGGGGGCCCTATCTCCCCAGTGCTGCATCAAGCCTTGCGCCTGCTTCAAGCAGGCGCAGGGTTTTGACGCAGCATTGGCCTAAAAGTGACTGAGTGAATTCTTGTAGATTTCACTCAGCCACTTTTAGGAGGCGTTCCTGCGCAGGAACGCCCTCCCCTGCGCCGGAACGCCTCCTGATGGCGCAGGGCTTTACAACGTGACGCATCTCTCAGATGCGTCACGTTGTTAATACCAAGCACCATGGTGCATCTTTTGTGCTGCCGCTGCGTCACAAAAGGTATCGGTAGAGGGTGGCAGTGGTGAACCAGAGGGTGGCAGTGATGAACCAGAGGGTGACCGTGATGAACCAAAGGGTGGCAGGGGTGAACCAAAGGGTGACAGTGCTGAACCAGAGGGTGGCAGGTGTGAACCAGAGGCTGGCAGTGGTGAACCAGAGGGTGGCAGTGGTGAACCAGAGGGTGGCAGTGGTGAACCAGAGGTGCTGTGATGAACCATAGGGTGGCAGTGGTGAACCATAGGGTGGCAGTGGTGAACCAGAGGGTGACAGTGCTGTACCAGAGGGTGGCAGGGGTGAACCAGAGGGTGCTGTGATGAACCAGAGGGTGCTGTGATGAACCAGAGGGTGGCCGTGGTGAACCAGAGGGTGGCCGTGGTGAACCAGAGGGTGGCCGTGGTGAACCAGAGGGTGGCCGTGGTGAACCAGAGGGTGGCCGTGGTGAACCAGAGGGTGGCCGTGGTGAACCAGAGGGTGGCCGTGGTGAACCAGAGGGTGGCCGTGGTGAACCAGAGGGTGGAAGTGGTTAACCAGAGGGTGACAGTGGTGAACTAGAGGTGCTGTGATGAACCAGAGAGTGGCAGTCGTGAACCAGAGGGTGGCAGTGGTGAACCAGAGGGTGGCAGTGGTGAACCAGAGGGTGGCAGTGGTGAACCAGAGGGTGGCAGTGGTGAACCAGAGGGTGACAGTGCTGTACCAGAGGGTGGCAGCGGTGAACCAGAGGTGCTGTGATGAACCAGAGGGTGGCAGTGGTGAACCAGAGGGTGGCAGTGGTGAACCAGAGGGTGGCAGTGGTGAACCAGAGGGTGGCAGGGGTGAACCAGAGGGTGGCAGGGGTGAACCAGAGGTGCTGTGATGAACCAGAGGGTGGCAGTGGTGAACCAGAGGGCGGCAGTGGTGAACCAGAGGGTGACAGTGCTGAACCAGAGGGTGGCAGGGGTGAACGAGAGAGTGGCAGTGCTGAACCAAAGGGAGGCAGTTGTGAACCAGAGGGTGGCAGGGGTGAACCAGAGGGTGGCAGGGGTGAACCAGAGGGTGGCAGTGATGAACCAGAGGGTGGCAGTGGTGAACCAGAGGGTGCTGTGCCCATACACAACCGCATGGGTAACTCCGCCATGCAAGCGGCCCGCGAACATGCAAAAAGCCCCGCAAACACGCAAAAAAAACCGCAAACACGCAAAAAACCCGCGAACACGCCCAAAAACAAAAATACGCAAATTCAGACGAATTCGCAGATTTTGCGGATTGCGAATTCGATTTCGCGCAAATTTCGCGGAACGCGAATTCGCAAATTTCGCCCATTCTTATTACTAAGCAAACTATGTTTAATGGAAAACAAAGTCTCATCATTCTCTTAAAAACTAGAACATTGCCTCAACACTGATTTTTATTCTGGATAATGCCTGTGCTGCTTGATGTTAATGTACCACCCACAGGCAGCCTCCAAGAATAACACCTGACATTTCAAGCTTCCTACCAACGTTTACACCCTTGTTAGGGTAGGACAGAAAATTTCACAACCCCTTGTACCACACCTCCGTTTATGGGGCGCTACCAAGCAATGGCAACTACATAAGACGCACTAAATATTGACACTGTTACTAAGGATAAATGCGTCAGATCCCATGTGAGCAGGTGTCCTATCATACAGAAACCAAAACCAAGGCTACGTAAATGCAAGTAGTATCCGCTCTAAAAACATGCAATATAAAAGTATAGTGCATAAACTTTCTCTGGCCAATTAATTTTAGAGTGCTAAAACAGGTGCATCTGTAGGCAGAAGCATGAGCTGGCCACCTCCACTTTGAAAAAGCATTAGGCTTTAATATATTTGTCCGAGAGAAAAATAAGTCAAATAATACACACATTCTAGTAATCCTGTCCTGTGAAAAGTTTTAATAATAATTTTTTTAACCTTTTGCTTCGTGCATAACAGACACTAGCATGGGCCCCGCAGCACTCAGGAGAGGACTGACAGCATCTTCTGCATCAATATAGGCAGATACTGGGAGCATCGAGCATAGACTCGTCCTCTCTCCGCCCTTTTATTGTCGTCTCAGAAAACCCAAGCATGTAGTCAGGAAGGCAAAATGCGGCGCACCCTCAGAAATGGCAAACAAGAACAGAATTACAAGTAGACCTAAGTGGAATAGCGGCCATCTTACAAGAGCAGTGGAATGGTATAAGTACGCCCGCTCCCGACTAACGCCATATTTTTGACAACATAGGAGCATAATACTAGGCGGGGATTGTGGGATGGGTGTAATCCTCTCACTTTGAAGTCAAAGAAAATAATTTAAAGAGGTCCTTCGAAAACAGTGTCTGACATTCTATGTGAAGCGATATCAATAAAAATTACAACCGTGTTTACCCAACTCGAATCCACTGAAAATGTCAAGGGCACGTGTGAAATGCTCTTAGAGAAAGTAGAAAAGTTCTCCCTAAACAGATGATATAATGGAACAAGTTGAAGTCTACAACTATTGGGGCACTGCCCCGAGGGAGTGAACAACCGACCAAAAGGAGCGACAAATAGGAAAGGTTAACCACTTGGAAGGAGGAATTTTAAAGGACACTCAAATTAACAAATTAGAAGCAATCAGCTGGGTGTAAGCCCACAAAGTATATACATGTCTTGAAGAGGCCCGCTCAAGCCCTGTCTAGGCTCAACCTAAAAAAAGGTGAGGACTTCCTTTCTGTGCATCCGCATGACGGTTCATCTTTTGTTTATACTATTGAGAGGTGCCTACAATACAGTGTAAGACACCTCAGTGGGCTATAAAGGCCTTTATGTGCCTCTAGTGTGATGTGGTAGGACATAGGCAAAGGTCTGTAACAAGGCATGTAAAATGATTCTCACCATGTGCTGTATTCAAAAGTGAAATAAACAGAACTCCAACAAATCAAATGTCAGTGAGTTTTAAAGAAACAACTAATAGCTATCTGCATCTTGTTACAAAAAAATAGAGAATTGGAACTTTTTACAAAGTAGAAAAGTGAACTTTGAACTAGCTATGTTGCGAAACACAAAGAAAGGGCAGGAGCAGAGGACAAAAGGAAAAACATAGGAGGAGGGAAGAAGGATAAGGTGAGAGAGATGAAGAGACAGGAGTTTAGCAAATGAATGGTGAAGACAAGTGAGAGTAGGATGAAAAAGCAGCAGCTGCAAAGTTGAGGATGAGGTGAATGGCGAAGAGTGGAGAGAGAGGGGTAGGTTGAGAAGAGTTAAGAAAAACATAACAGATGGAGTAGGGGTTGTAGGTCAAGTTAGAGTTAACAAGTAGGTTTTCAATAATTTTATGTATTTGAAAAGGTCTTATTCCGCTTAGGTCTTTAGGCAGCCAAAGCATTCAGTGGCCAGCTATGTAGCTACTATAATGTTTCATTGATTGTGGGAGACTGTCCTAATGTATCAATGACTGTAAAACATCTCAGAACTCCTGCCAGCTTCTCCATAGTGCCTGCTGCAATCTTTTGTCATTTGCCATCACAGCTAAGCCATGCACTACAACATCCGGCACAGCCCAATTTTAACTCTTGACTAATTATGAGTGACCAGGGTAGGAGGTTGCTCACTCTGTCTCTTGCCAGGTCTCCTGTAAATAAGTAATAGTTAGATGTTACGGTGTGCAGCCTCACAGTAATGCTGTTTGTGACATGTTGCTCAAGGGAAGGAAAGTTTACAGTTTAATCATTTATAAGCAGCAGACATGTGTCTGAGATTATGGTTCACTGTCTCTCTATTGTTAGTGATGGCCTGAGCATTCTGGGTTTCCTTTAAGTCTTAAATGTTTAACCAGGCCAAGTTGTCTAAATTAGGGAGCATGTGTATTATATTTAAGGCCATCATTCTCCTCAGTCTCTTCATGTCGCAGTTTAAATTTAATCTGCCAGCGACAGTGTTGAATTCAATGAAGAAATCAAGATGACTTATTCCAACGAGAACTCCAAACACAGTCATGTTTTCATACTGCCAGATAAAAATATATATGTATTGTGTTTGCATTAGGAGTATAAACATTTGCATATAGGTTCCACCTTATAGTTTCCACCTTTGTATTTTATCCGAAACAAAATACATTAGATAGGCAAAATATTTGCCATATATTGAACGTCTAAAATTCTAAAACTTAAATCACTGGCATTTGTAAAGCTATTCATTTGATTATGAAGCATTACTTTTGACATTTTGTTTATTTTGTTTGTAGAGCTATGCACCAAAAATACAAAGAATGTGTGAGTCCATGGGATACTTTTTTCAGGCTATTCATTTTCCTGTCGAGAGTGAAAGTCGCTATCTGGCGCTGAGAAAATTGGAAATCGAGAAAAGTTCTCTAGTAATTCTGTTTGTACATACCTCTTTGCCCAGGTAAGATGGTTCATCAGCTTTAAAGAGATTGGTTATTCCATTGAGCAATAGTGACTGACTACTTAAAATGGTCACTATTCTTAAAATGATCGACAGTCTTTGCCTCATACGCATTTCTGTAATATTTTAACAAGTTTTACGTCTGGCTTTGGGCTAGATAGTCCAGAAACTCCCGGAGCTCTTGTAATCCTCACAGAGAAAAGGGATTGTTGATGTAAATCATTGGAATGTGTATGGTTTTCTAGACTTTGCGATTGGTGCTTTATAACTAAATCATACACGACTTTCAGCTTAGCTGTTGCACCACACATTTGGCATTTGTCACTCCTGCATTATATTTGAAGTGCTCCTGTTCTTGCAGCAGCCATATTGGGGTCAGGCAGTGTTGGAATTGGTCCGATATCTACCTGTATGCTGTGTGATTGCCATGTCTTTGTTATTGAGGGTGACTAAGAAAATGTAAACCAGCATCAAGCATGGGTATCATTAACTTAGTGATTCTAGTATTAAATAATAATTAATCCCAAATCTTTTTTCCCAAATGTAAAGGTCTATTGCCATTCTCATGTTCCAAAAATGGAAATCCAAGTGCTCACTCATTGATCCTGTCAGTCACTGATTCTCCTGTCTCTTGTGCTTCCACCATAGAGTTCAGTAGATAGTTACCAGAGCAAATATGCTTGAATAACAATCTTTCTTTGTTGTGAAACAAAGAGATTGTAATAGCTGCTTAATTATGTTTTGTAATCCAAATTTAGTACACTTTCCATTCAGTTACCTGATGAGCCTCATCGTGCAGAAATAAACAAACCTTAATGTGCAGCAGCTGAAAGTGATCTAAATAAAACGCAGTTTGACCGGGTGCAGCACTGCATAAACCATGACCCTACCGAGTCATCATGAACAAAACATGTCTCAGTGTCAAGAACCATTAACTTGTGATGTTATTTTGGAGTAGCTAAGGTCGCAAGAGCCTGCCCTATTTTGTGAGTGTTACTGCCAATGAAAAGCGTACATATGAGGCATGATGTTGAATATTACTCGTATATAATGCTGTAGTGGTCAGGCATACCTATAATGATGAATGAGCTTTGTGTGTATATATGGGCACCTTTCACACAAAAGCCAGTTGTATTGAATTTGTCAATGTTGTTGAACTTGTAAGGAGGGAGATTTTTTTTTTCAGCAGTAAGTGGATACAAATGCCCTGCATCCTGGCAGGGCGAATTCTTCTTCTATGACATAGTACTGAAGCTTTGTCCCTGGCTTAGTGGCACCTTTTCATGTAAGCAGTGCAAGGTAGTGTCACAGATTGCAAAGAGTCGATCATAGGTGACATCTGGTGTGCCTAATGGCGCCTGCCAGGTTGTGAGTATTCATATTTGCTGGCCCCATGTACTGTATTTATGCCCTCCCAGGTAACCTAAACACATTTGTACAAGAGGTACACGGGAAAATGCAGAGAAAAATATTCTTTTATCTTTTAATTATGTATTCTGCTTTAAAATGCAACTGTCACTATATCTGGCATTTCTTTCTCATTACTAATGGGTTTTGTTCATTACTTTTTTCTTTGCACACTTTGCCAGACTAAGGGCCTGATTAGGACATTGCGGTACAAAAGGGGGTGGTGATGGACGGAGCATCTGAACCAATCAAACACTCACATCCAGTCAACAGATCTGGGTTTAACACCTTGCATGCTGATGACGGCCCCCAGCCGTCATGCACTACGGCGCTTGTGTGCTGATGACGGCTGGGGGCTGTCATGAACCCGCCCACTTGCGATTTTGTCGCACAGGCGCAGAATCGCTGCCGCATAGAAGGGGTTAATCCATCACCGTTCTATAGCCTACTCTGCCACACCAGTTCAGACATCGCCATATGCAAATCAGTCTGACCCTGTGCCTCATGGGTACAGTCCAGCCCGAACTGCCAAGCCATGCCTTCCCTGGACCGGAAACAAGCTTCCTAGGACCGGTTTCTGGCATTTCAACCGTCTTCAGCCCGGCTTGCTTGAATCCAGTGGCAAAGTGAGCAAGGGACTCACGTCTGAGCATACCCTGCCAACTTATGGCGAACAAAGCGGTACAAAAGGGGGTGGTGATGGACGGACCATCTGAACCAATCAAACACTCACACCCAGTCAACAGATCTGGGTTTAATCCATCACCTTTCTTTAGCCCACTCTGCCACCCCAGTTCAGACATGACCATATGCAAATCAGTCTGACCCTGTGCCTAATGAGAATAGTCCAGCCCGAACTGCCAAGCCATGCCTTCCCTGGACCGGAAACAAGCTTCCTATGACCGGTTCCTGGCATTTCAGCCGTCTTCAACCAGGCTTGCTTGAATCCAGTGGCAAAGTGAGCAAGGGACTCGTGTCTGAGCATACCCTGCCAATTTATGGCGAACAAAGCGGTCCATCACCACCCCCTTTTGTACCACTTTGTTCGCCATAAGTTGGCAGGGTATGCTGGCTGTAATGCCAGAAACCGGTCCTAGGAAGCTTGAATCCGGTCCAGGGAAGGCATGGCTTGGCAGTTCGGGCTGGACTGTTCCCATGAGGCACAGGGTCAGACTGATTTGCATATGGCCATGTCTGAACTGGGGTGGCAGAGTGGGCTAAAGAACGGTGATGGATTAAACCCAGATCTGTTGACTGGGTTTGAGTGTTTGATTGGTTCAGATGCTCCGTCCATCACCACCCCCCTTTTGTACCGCCTTGATTAGGACATTGGCGGTCCATCTGCTGGACCTCTGATGCCGTGGTTGGGAGATCACCGGGCAGCCTGCGGTATTCAGACTGCCGTATTACGAGTGTAACGCTGGGCCGGCGGTACGAAGTCGGTAGTCCCACGGTGGCGGCATGTCTCGCACCTGCTGCACATCTGTGTGCCATGCACCATGTTGTGCATGGCACACAATGCAGGTGCGACAGTGCATGGATTGGAAGGGGAGGGGGTACCATATGTGCCACCATGCACTGCTCCCCTGGGGGCCCCTTCCTTCCCTTTCTGCAATCCAGGAAAATGCTGTGGACCTGGGAAGACGTAATCTCGACAGCGGTGCCTGCCTCCGCTGCGCTGCCATTCATAGCTGCCTTTGCCTACATGGCACCGTCGGGTTCCAAGATCCTGGTGGTGAGGTTGCGAGCTGGTGGCAGTTCAACCACCAAATTTGTAATCTGGCGGTCAGACCACCTAGGTTCTGGCAGTTGGACCGCCACCACCGGATTTGCGGTCCACGTACTGCTGTACTCCTAATAAGGCTACTAGATACGCCTGAATTTCTTTGGAGAATTGTTTACAGTCTACCTTTTGCCTAAACCCCAACGTTTTGATTCTTCACAGTTCCTACCAAGGAACTAATATTGAGGATCTCTAATGTTTAATGGCATGTGCTGCCTTGCGTGTATGTGAGTACTTGGTCTCTGCATATGCTTTAGAAATATATATCTGTAAAGCATCTCTCTTTTAAAAATTCCTTCCAAATACCTGCTTCCTATCCAATATCTGCTAGACTGTATCCAGCAGGGTGTCTGCCTTCAGTACACGGGGTGGGGGGAGGAATGCAAAATTTGGGTTAACATCTTACTGTGACATATTCCTGTTTAGATTATTTATAAGTACTTTTACCCTTATTCCTTACTATCTGATTAGGCCCATGTGAGCCATTTTATCAATAATGCCTGCCCAAATGAATGGTGTCCTACACCCTTGGTTAGGATAATTGTATAAATTCATAAAGCGCTACAAGATCATACACATTTTTAGAAATGTTTTAATGTGCTGTACAGTGCTAGACAAATAAATATCAATGTTTCTCATTGTTGGTTGTTGAATATACTGCGAAATATTTGATACTGAGACAAAAACTCTGTCCCCAAAAACTGTCCCCATCCTATAGCAGTTTGTTGGAAGACTGTGACGAAGCCTTCATAAAGAATAGTGAATCAAAGCCTCGACTGATCTATCACAGAAGGGAAGAGGGCCAGGACTGCTCAGAGTCTGTGCAGCAGCTGATGGAGCAGGATGAAAATAAAACCAACAAAACTAAGGTAACGCATGCATGGGGGTACATGTGCGTACTGGTGTGTACGACTTCAGTGATACTCTCAGTAGACCTCTTGTTTGTGTTATGCCCCTGCCAGTAGGTTGGAGTAGTAACTGACCAGTTGATTAAGGTGGCAGTGGTGGAACTAAGGCATCACAAGGGCTAGTTGGTCCCCTTTTTTTCCCCCCAACCCCCAGCAGTCCCACAGTAATGGAAGGCGAGCCAGTGTTCCCAGGACAAAGGCCAACTCCTCCATTTATGATCACACACAACTATGAGTAGTGATTAAGCAGAGGTAAGACCCACTAAGAAAAGAGCCTCCATTTTCTCTGCAGCTGAAAGAGAACCATCTCCAGGACAACCTGTGAAGAGGCCAGTGGCTCTCATAGCAAGGGAGAAACTGTCCTTGGATCTGGGTATGTCCAATGAGAAAACTAGATAGCTTTCAAAAAGATATTTTATTCTATAGTGCAATAGTAGGGCTTCTGAGTCTGAAAGCAGCGATAATCCAAACTGGAGTCAATTGCGTGGATTAACAAAAGATGTAAGAGTCTTAGTGGCCCCCTCACCAACCTTCATGATCCCAATATTCTTTGCTCAGTTTACATCCACGAAAGAACAGCGTATGCAGCTAACATGAATGCTTTGGATGGTAGTGGAGGTGAAAGGCTCTGAAGGCAGAGACTGAAGTTCTTCTTACTTCTCAGGTGAATCCTGATTTTGCTGGATCACCTCAAACATCCGAAGAGGACGAGCCGTTTAGTATCACATAATCATAGCACACAAATGCCACATTGAAGAAGTTCCTGAGAAGCAGATTTTAAGATTGGCTTCCCGCAACACTGGAAGTTAAAACTGTAGGAGAGTGGGGTCTGCAATCCTATGGTCACCCCAGATTTTTGCTTTTTGCTTCACTGGTTTACGACTTTCCCTGGCTGTGGTCCTGCTAATCAGACCCACAGCCTAGCTGTTCTCTCTCTAAATTGACAACCATGTACTTTAGGTGCATTTACCAATTGGTACTGGGCCACCTTATCAGTCCCTGTACCCAGGGCATAGGTGTACCCAGGGCCTACCAGGGGCTGAAGCATGTATTATGCCACCCCTGGCTGGCCTTCTAAATCTGACACAACTGGCTGCATGACAGCTGGGGCAAGGTGGTGTAAACACCCTTTGCTATAGATATAGTATACCTATATCTAACCCTAAAATGGACACATATATTCCTATCAGTCACTCCTATGGAAGGCCTTAACAATCCTGAAGGCAGAGTGCTTGGAATTATGTGAGACGGTGCTCTGGCATGAGCTGAGCCCGTTTGCACCAAGTCCTAATAGCTGTTCCATGATCACGCTATACCATATACTCTTAAGTGCATTATAATCCTCGCGGTTAAATGCTAACTCTGGTATAACATTATCAAAACATGTCGAGTAAGGGGTCATACGATTTGGAATACTACCCCCTCGCCAATTCTGGCGACGGGGGTAGCATTCCACCCTTCTAGAGGGACACGACATGTATGTAACTGAGAACCCCAGTTAAAGTTAACTCGAGCCTTGGCATCACAAAATGGATGCTGCCACCACAGACACAAGTCTGACCTCCTGCTGCTGGGAGTCCTTCCAGCGAGGATGGCTTGGACAAAGGGTTTCCTGCCTTGGGAGGTGCTAGCACCACCCCAGACAGGATTTTGTGTATTGAGGTAGGGAGGCCTGAAAGGAATGAGACATGCCTGGGGCACACAAGGTGCCCTGTGCATACACCGGTTCAAACCAGTTGCTGGGGCATCCCTGCCCCAGCTCTGGCGGGAAACCGGACAAAGGATAGGGGGTGTAACCACCCCCCTTCCTGGTCCCACCCAGGGGAGGGACCTAGTCAGTAGTGCAGCCCCCTTTAGGAGAATAAAGGTAGGAGCTGGTCCCATTCCAAATTAGATTATCCTGAACTATTCAAGAAGAAGAAACTCTGGCCTTCGACGTTCTGCTCCACAGACGACTGAAGAATCTCCCTTGTGGACAAGGAGTATCCACCCTGCAACTGCAGGCACCATCAAGCGTCCAGCGGTTTCACTTTGTCATCTTCCCTCGAGGATCCAGACTTCAGAGCCCGATGAGACCCGGATTCCCAGACCTCTCCGACCTCAACCTGCATCTACAGCAAAGCTGAGACCCGTGGGTGCGAAGAGACACGTGGGACCGGCCATCTTGAACGAACCTGCACTTTGCTTCCAGCACGACTCCCGAGGTAAACTCGACCAAGTGCTTTGGGGACTGAGAAGCCCCAACCCCGAGCAGCCCCTGCACCGAAGCTCAGCCCTCCAGCATCCACGAGATCTGCGTGGGGCCCTTCTGCTTTGTTGCTGCTCGACGCGTTGTCTGGTCACTTGCCGGCTGGCTAGTGACCTCCCAGACGACGAACCTGTGAATTTCCACTGCTGATGTGGTTGCTCCAGATTGGCCCTTGCTCCCTTCCAAAAGAGGGGCACCCCGGACTCTCATAGTCCGCACCAGACGCTTTCTTCACTCACCGCGTGGGTTGCCTTTGCCAAGGCCTGTTGCCTCCAATTCCGGATCCAACACCGCCGACAGCGAGAGCCTGCGTGGGACAGCTCGTGCCTCCATCCTGGTCGTCAAAGACACCTCCTGGTCCACGTGGCTGCAGAGTCAAGCGTCCACTCTTCACCTGAACACGACGACGACATCTGGTTCCTTCCTGGTTCCACTCCAGTCACTGGCTAGTGACTGTGAACATTGTCCCCTCTGCTTTCAGGTTTCCTTCTTCAACAATCCACCCTTGGATTGCACCGGACATCTTCCTCCTGGTCGCCTGCAGCATCTTTTCTTTCAGGCTCCATTGACTTCAACGCGAGAACCCGACGCACTTTGAACCCTATGCACCCGCGGCCCGTGGGTGAGGTAACAAGAGCATTTCGGTGCTCAAGGGTAGTTTAACTGTCCTAGTGTTCAGTTCCACAGTCGTTTTAGTCCTATCTAGTCAGGATTGTCCGTACTCACCTTTTTCTTAAACTGTACTGTCCATAGACGTTGTTACGCATCTCGCGTGTGAGTTCACACTCTGCACACGCGTTCCGTGGGCCTCCTATTACTTACCTAGTGTTAGTGTAACGTGGTCCCACCGATCCTACAGCCTCTGGACAGCTCCATTCGAACTATTGACTTTCACATTCCACTTACTTAGTATATGGTTTGTCGTGCCCCTAGGGCACCATTGTAATTTTGTGCAACTTGTCGTATTTTTCGTAAGTGATTGTCATGTGCTTAGCCCTCTGACCTCATAAAGAGTTCGGAGGTGTTGTTATTAATAAATATACTGTTTATTTTCATAACAACCTGTGTGGTGTCCTTTCATCTGGTATTCAAGGGGTTATATTGTGGTAAAACAGCTGGCTTCACATGCCAAAAGAGTTTAGCCTAAGACTGCTTTGTCCATGCTACCATTAGGATAGCTGGTCTATAAGGTTGACTTACAACCAATCACCATAAGGGTTGTTTGGACTGATACAAGGTGATCACTAGAACTAGTGAGCATCATATATCAGGCCAACTTCTCACAAAAACTAGCAAGTGAAAAATTATATTGTAGTCATTTCAGAGAAAGTGGTTCGTTCAGGTACTTTCGAAAAAAATGGCAGGGCCAAAAATCCACGTCTCAGATTAATTTGCCATGAAACTGAGAGTCCAACATGGTGAAAAAAACTCCAATGTTCAAGTTGAGGTAGCAGATTAATGTATTGCATATTAATGAAATAGGTAACGATATTAAAATTGACAATGGTATGTGTTCTTACCAGGCAGCACGTTTTAGATCAAGAAGTATGGCCTACCTGAAATGTGTCTTTGAAAAGCTGTTAAACCTACCTCCTCTACCCACCTTCTTATGCCCAGAATACCCCAGATACTCGAACAGATAGACACACCAAAGGATAAAAGTATATTTCCACTACAATGTTTCAACATTCACCTTCCTCAGGTAGTACAAGATGGTTTGCTCAGTGGCTGCACAGATGACACTGCTGGATTTTCAATAAGCATCATGAGTGAAGATTCAGTTGGATTTTAAGTAATCTGCCACTTTGCTGTGCATTAAATAAAGTGCCTGTCTTCCTAGAGGTCTGGTGTGCGGAGTTCCTCTTTGTATGTGGATAAAGAAGTTGATGTATATATAGGTTTGTTCCATCCCCTAGCATCGAGGCCGCCCTGTTGACGTTAAGGCACGCATGCAGGGAAAATCGTGTTGGATGTGTAAATTATGTGAGCCTGACCCACCTGCATTGCACCAAAACAAAGGAGGTATGGTAATGAAACCTTACCGATTTAGTGGAGGTAACAGTGAGGCAAGGGAGTGAAAAAAAGGACTTCTATGTCTGTGTGCGTTTCAGGAGATAATCACCAGAGTGACAGCATGGCAATTATAGGAATTAATCCGCATATTAAAATTATAATTTAAAGAAATCCAAGGACTGCGATGCTCCTGTGAAGAGGAATTACTAATGGGAAAGTGAATTCCAAAATGGAAATACAGAGACTAGACTTTCAATATTGCATTCTTGGGATTGTAGTACTGTGAGACTACTTTGAAACCTAGTAGTCTCAAATAGGCATATAAAGTCACATTGTAAACACAGCGATCAATTAGATGGCTCACCTGTAAACAAGGCTCTAACATGAGCAGAAATGTGTTAGTATTAAAGGATTTAAGCAAGCTGCCTCTTTGCTGTGCATCAAATAAAGAACCTGTCTTCATGGAGGTCCGGTGTGCGTGTGAATATATGTCATATATATATATATATTACCTATTGGCGGTCGCCAGTAGGTAGTTATAGTTAGGACCTTGTTTCTATTCAAAAAGCATTTTTTCTTTTCCCAATAACTTTGGCACTGGTTGATGAATCTTCGTGAAATTTTAAAAACTAGTGGGGCGCTCTGGTCAGCTCCTATCTTGTAAGTTTTGAGGTGATTCAGCAAGTGGGGGCCGAGAAAAAATGGGGGGATCCCAAAACATGTTTTCTCCATGTTCATTCCCATTGGAAACTTTAGACACGGCTACAGCCCAAACTGCTGAACGGAATTACACCAAATTTGGCAAAAACGTAGCCCTTGGTTCAGAAAGAGATCTCTTATTAAATGGTATAAATCTGTTCAGTAGTTCCTGAGAAATTCAAAACTAAAAGTTTTGATATTTAGAGGCACGGAGTATCCACGCACGCTCCGTACCACGAGCTTTATGCTAATTGGCTGTCAACACTCCAAACCAGGAAGTGTTGGCAGCCATCTTATGCCTCAGTACAACTGAAGCACAAGAAAACAGTAAAACAAACGCGCAAAACAAGAAAAGGGGGCAGAGTAGAAACATCCTGACCCCCTAGGCCTGCTCAGGGGTCCCAAAAGACATTTTTTTTTAATCGGCCGAATTCGGGGGTGCGCGAATCCGGCTGAGAAAAAAAAAAAAAAACGAAGCACAGACTCCCGCGCTACGTTGCATTAAAGCCCCCGGGTGGGCCAGGTCCTGGGGGCAGAGAAAAAAGTGTGGGGGGCCCCAATCCCCTCCACACTGCCCCAGGTATCGCCACCTCCCCGGGGCAATATTAATGAGTTGCGGGTAAGTGTAAATTATGCGAGACAGTATTGACATCATGACCATTTCACGTGTGCATGTATAATATGCATCCTTCACATGGTATTTGTGATGTAAAACTCAGTAAAAGATTTAAACAAACCGGTTTAGAAATAATCTGCAACTTTGGCAATAGCAGACCTAATGTGCTGTATTAAAATATTTTCCTGTCGTGTGAATGAGGAGTTCCCTGTGCATGATGGCCTTTATCCGTGTAGAACACACCATGCCCAGTTGAAGCCAGTAACCTCACTGTAGGTCCATGGACACTTTAGGAACAGTTTCTGATTGTGCATCTTTTAATTGTGTATAAAATATATGCAGAAAGTATTGTTATTGAATATAATTTACTTTTTACATACATACTTCTTTGACCTTTCCTAGTCTCTAAACTGTTGTGCTATCCATTGCATTCGTTTAGGTCATCACTCATGGTGGAGACCCTGAAGAGGGTGCATGTCTAACTTATAATCATGTGGAGCGGATCATTAAGCAGGTATAGTGTTTGACTGGTTGTATTTCCTTACAGAATAAATGAAAATATTTGTTTTCTAATTATGGTTAATGACACATACGGATAATCTTTGGTCTTCACTGCAGGTCTTTAATGATATATGAGAGTAAACGAATAGCTAGATGGCTAGTAAGGCACTCCAGTCCTATGCTTGATATATTATGTATATCCTGGCCAAGTTACAGCAGCAGTTTTGGCAATAATCTCTGCACACCTATGTTGTCCTCTTGAATACTGAATTACCGAATGGTGGAAGCCTCCAAAATAACCCACCACCCAATCATCCTCACATTTCACGTAACCATGTGGTAGGAATGTGAATGCACACACATTGGGCCGCATTCACAAAGTTTAACAGAAGTAGTCAAAAAAATTATAGGTCCAATTAGTGACGCTTGAGTCATTGAATTAAAAGCCATTTCCTCTTCTCGGTTCGCATTCATCACAATAATCCACCCTAATACATAGGTCTTAGGAACTTTGGTCCATATCTTGCCTTCTGTGTGAACCCAGGTATCATGTTGCTTCCAAGATTCCATGCAGTAACACATCATTAAATGACATAGAAGACTCTAAGAACTCTGTCACTAACAATAGTAGCTGAACAATTTTCTGTCCCTTAAATCTAACCTCCATAGAATAGGAAATAGCTTAATCAGATATGTGCACAATACCTGACCAGTAGCTACGAACAAACCCTCTGGTGGAGCATGTCATCTCACCAAAATATTGTTTATATAAACATACACAACATTATGGATGTAAGAATAGGAATTAATTGCAGATAGCAATGAAGGAAATATGTCCTAGGGGGCCTTGCTCTGGCTTGGCCTAATGATCACCAAGCGAGAATTAACAGTTTTGGAAGAATAAGGAGGCTCCATCTGTTGTTAAATGAGTCAAGGGAATGGAACATTTCATGGGTTTAGAATACAGTATATTTGATTAGACGTTGCCCCAGAAACATCACAAGATAAGGAAAGATTGGGCCAGTCATGGAGGGGATATTGCTAGAACTGTTCTCAGCCAGACCATTGTCCATGGATAGTTTTTCACACTTTTGCAGTGTAGATTAGGTAGCTTTTGGGGTGGGTGAGGGTCTCGAGGGCTGAGGTGACGGGTCGCTTTGTGTTTTTTGTTTGCTCATGTTATGGAAGTTTGACGTTTTCCTTCCTATTTGGTTAAAATCAATAAAAATGTTTTAAAAAGTTTTTTAAAGCCCCACCATTTCGGCAGATGAAACGCATTGCTTTACTAAAATTCTTAATCTTGTGTTTTATGGATGATTAATTTGGATATAATATGAACTGAGAAGAATAAATCTTAAAGCAACTTAGAATTTACTGATCTCAAACATCACATTTTGGATGTATGATACTTTTGACTATTGAGAATGTATACTTGTTGTATTGTAGTAATATATTAAAGACACCAACGCTGGTGGGAGAGGTGTGGCGCCGCGGCCAGGGCGACTGACGCTGGAATCTGGGGATCAGGGTTCGATCCCCGGCTCCGGCGGCAGGTTAGCCCAGCACCATGCGACTCTGGGCAATAGCTTGCTTAATCTTCCCGACGGCCCCCAGCGCCTAGAGACCCTAACGGGTGATTGTGCGCTATACAAATGTGGATTATTATTATTATTATTATTATTATAACGCTTCTGCCTCTCTCACTGATACTCATAGTTTACTACTGAAAATGGAATATCATTCCATGTGATCACAGTAGATTTGAAATAATTGATCCCTTTTCAGATTCTGGTCTTTGAAGGAATTAAAATAATTAAGTTGATAGGGACATTAGTGCTTATTTGCTGCAGTAGTAAGATAAGAGTTTGACATTTGTTTGACACTTTGGCACAGCAGTTTTCCTGTAGAGCATCAAATACATTTTATCAGTGTGTTTGTATTTATTGCTCACCCATAGTCCTTGCAGGTAGGGTTTAAAAGAAAGAAGCTAAAGTGTCCACCTGTTTTAAACGTTTTTATTTTACATTGCCAGTGGCCTGTAGCACACACAATAACAATATCAGTTCGGTACTTCAGCGGAGTCAGACTGCTCCTGGCTGGTCTATTTTTTTCAAACCTAAAGATTGGAACTAAGCCAAAAAGAAAGCTTTATGTAAATGTTCTTTCCTTCTGCAGGATCTGCTGGGATGTGAAGCTGCCGACCCACAAACAAAGGATTTGTGGTCTGAAGAGGATTCAGCAGTTCCAGAAGAGGATGATTTTGCAGATGTTTTGTGGGATGTGCATGATGAACAAGAACAGATGGAAGCTTTTCAACAGGCGTCTAATTCAATGTGTGAGCTAGGATTTGAGAAGGTGAGTCTGTTGTTCAACTTGTGCCATCTGAGGAAGCTCTGCATAGTCTATTTTGCTGGGTAGTGTCTGATTCTTCTGACTTCAATAAACTGTGGTACAGAATTATAGAACACAGCCAAACAAATGCCAGAGAATCCTTGCACAGATTTTTATACAAATGTGTTGATTAGGTAATAAGATGGAACTCCTTAAAATATGCAAAGACCATTACAAGAACATTGATGAAGAGACTGAGAACCTTCTATATCATTTTATTTATGCGTTTTTATATAGCGCAGACTTTACCCGAAGGCGTCAGAGCGCTTCACAATAGGAACAGAAAATTATAAATGAACAAATTACAAAAGCAGACGATAAGTTACATGAGGTAAAAGTGACAAGGGGACACCTTGATAAACCTGCCTTGCTGACCGGATTGCCCGTGGATTCTTTGCCTCTCCTCCAACGCCTCGCGGAACCCGCTGCGCGGGTCCCGCTTCGCAGAGGGGCACTTTCCTTTCCTTTGTGGGCTGTTAGCTGCTGCTGGGGTAAGACAGGGGCTGAGGGCTGCGAGCAAGAGGGCTGGGACTACGTTTCCCAGGAGTCCCAGTAACCCCGCCCGTTCCACCTGGGCTGCTCTCCCTCCCCGCCCCGCCCCCAACGACCGGGTGATCATCGTAATAGCTATTTATTAACGTGTGCTTACTGCTGCGCGGGAGCTCGCCGGGAGAAGCCCGGGACAAGGGCGGGACCGTCTGCGGCCGTCAGAGGCCTAAAGAGACTGGACTGGGCCATAATCCCTGGTCGATTACTAAACGACCTAGGACTCTTGTGTAAGTGCTTGCGGGGTTATACTATATTATCAATCATTATGTCAACTGAAATACTAACCCCGGAGTTGGTTGGCCCTGAGAAACCTGTGAGTTTGATAAATGGGAAATTAGATAATTACTTTAAGAAAACTCTTTTGGATTCTCCTACCACCGCCACCCTTGAAGAACTTCGGGCTGAGCGACGGCGGTCGGTTGAAAGCCTAAAGAATAGACCATTCCCGGGTTCACCAGTGTTAATTAGATCCACGGGGGACGGAACTCTTACAGAAAATATCTGTACCCCCTCGCAGGACAGCATCCCTCTAATATTTAGAGAGGGAACATCTACGAGTGAATTTGAACCCTTAGGCACTACTAGTAAATTGCCAACTATTGCTACCACTCCTAGTATAACTAAATCTATTGTTATAACCAATGCACAAATTACCCCTATTCCTAAACTATCTAAAGCAGTTCAAAGTAGGGGAAAAAAAGTCACACCAGTTAAAATTTATGGCCCTCCTCCGACAAAAAGGCGTAAAAAATCCGACCTTCCAAAGAGGAAAATTAATCATGCAGACTTTGGCATCAAAAAGGACGACAGTATTAGGGGAGAACGGGTTAAAGTAACAGAAAAAGGAAGGATAGTTATATCACCTACGCATTCATGCGTAACCCCCCTTATAGACCCTGTTATCTCCACCGCAGACAGTCCCCCCGCAGTTGTGACGCTACAGGAACCACTAAATGGTGCCCTGATCGATAGTATAGAGTCTATATTGAGGACCCATACTCTGGCTATCGTAGACAGACTCAATAAACTAGAAAATAGACTTGAGAAGATAGAACATGAACTGGGAATCAAGATAGGGATTAATAAAGTGATGCCTAATCCCCTTATACCAACTCCGATTTTACTTACCTCACCAGGAATTCCCGCTATAACTACTATACCAACCCCTGTTCAGACTACCATCTTGCCTCAATCTTCAAATAATATGAGTGGAAGCACACCAGGGAGTAACCCTGTTGTACTTAAAAGTAAACCCACATTGTCCCCGGCTGTAACGTTTAATGGACAGCCGAATAACCTTGGTCAAGCTCCAGGGATTAAGACGAGAGTTAGAGGAAACGAGTGGCCGGCTCGAGGTAACTATAATAAGGGCCCCCTTCCAGAACTCCCACCAGAAGCTGTACCCTTTGTAGTAGTTCTTACTGGGGTACCAGAGCTAGAGAAAAACAAACGGGAGGGCTTTGCCCAGCTGAAAAATAAAATATCGCACTGGTTAAGTCTACACAGACCTATTGTAAATAATATCAATGGAGAAATTGTCCATGTCCGCCGCCTTCCTTGGCTGGGAGGAAGATCCAAAGATATTGAGGGAGACATAGTGGTCATTAATTTTAGAGATCAGAATGCTGTCCATTTTATACTTAACTCGCATTCTGACCACGGTAGTAAATCTATTACCCCTCGTCCCCTAACATATTTTTACCCTCGCTCAGTGGTGTTTCCACCCAATCATCCATCAAGGCAAGCTCCTCCCCCCCCCTTATTGAGGCAAATGCTCTCAAACCCATATCGTCCACCTGTCTACAAAAATGGATCTATTTTTAACGACAAGCAACCTCCCATAGTTGTAGATCCGTATGGGTGGAATACTGTAGGACCAAGGTACAACTCCCTAACACACAGGAGAATGGATCATCTTAAACCTTTTACACCCCTAGACACCACCAACAGGTTTGACGTGTTTAGTGGCCTGGAAGACTGCGATTGATGCCATCGAGCCACAGGGGAGGGGGGTAAGGAATTCTGTGGAGACACAGGGGGAGATACGGGTGCAGGCACGGGGGAAAAAGGCTCAACTGATATTAACCCACTCAATGGCTACAATGCTACTTGTAGCTTTGGGGGTAATACATGTAATTCTGGGCAGCTTCATTGTAACTCAGATATTCCTACCCCGGCTAATGGAAGTACAACTCCGACCCGACTGTCTGAAGACCCCGTGCCAGGGGAAGTAATTCACATCCATACCCTACCCCCACCATCTAGGGAGGCTGTTAGTTTAACAGAACGGGGATATAAGATGGCGAGTTGGAATATTGCTGGGTGGAATAATAAGATAGATTGTCTAGGATGGTTAGAATTTATAACCCAATTTGACATCTTGTGTCTCCAGGAGACTTGGGCGGCCGTAGATGTCTATCTTGATGGGTATGTTGCCTATAATTGCCATGCTCAGCCATCCAACATGGGGAGAGCCAGTGGTGGGATGGTGATATTGCTCTCTGTGAGGTTACCGGTTCGAGTGAAAACCCACCGGATTGTTGGTCTGCACTCCCAGCTGTTGTGGTTACAACACAGGAATGGGCGAAATGTTTTAGTAATAAACCATTATAACAATGTCTTTAACCATTCAAAAACATATATGGTTGATGAACTAGAAGCAGAGGTGGAAAGGCTACATGGGCGCAGTGATGTGTCTTTTGATATTCTGTGGGGCGGAGATTTCAACATTCACATGTGCCCATTTGCTGGCAAAGGGGTGTGTGGGTATGGGGGAGAGGTGGGGGAAGATCAGACCCATTTTCTACATTCTGTTTATGGGGAATCTCTAAACACTCTTATGCTTAAAATGGATCTATGCATTATGTTACCTGGCGTAGACAGTGAGGGTAACTCGGTACCGACCTTTATTGGTAGGAATTGTGCCACGGTTATCGACTACCTCATTGCCTCCTCCAGTATTACAGCTTTGTGTTCCTTACCCGTAATAGTAGACCCAGCCTTAAGCGATCATAACTGTCTAACTATGTATCTCTCCTTATGGGGGGATAAAGTAAAGGCGTCACATGGTGCAGTGACAGATGTAGTTCCACATAGACCTAATGGCCCTAGAATTAAATGGGGTAGGCAAAATGAGGAACGTTTACTATGTACCATTGTGTCTGCCTGTATAGACGAGGTGGAATGCTGCCTTGAACCCGAAAGGGATAATGCTGATATTCTAGCTAGCTTCGATATCATTAATAAAAACATTGCACAAATTTTAACTGGAAGAAAACCAAAGGGCCCTAGGATTAACGGGGGATGGTTTAACAGGGAATGTACTAACTCCTTACAAAAACTCAAAGCTGCTCTTAAGGGTAAACCCAGGGATAAGGAAGCAGTTAAAACCCTTAGAAGGGAATACTCTATTCATCTGAGGGATAGAAAACAGGAACTAAGGGAAGAGGCCTGGAACAACTTGACTAAGGCAGTGGATCTTAAGGATGCAAAGCTTTTCTGGTCCACTGTCAATAGTCCCTTCCTCCAAAATGAAGAAGCCCCGGTAATGTCTGCTCAGGTGTCTGAGGAACAATGGGTGGCTCATTTTACTAGCATTTTTAACCCTGAAGGACTAGTTGTAGAGGGTGATAGGGAGACCGTGGCTTTTATCCCCCTACCTCTTAATATCACAGTCTCTGAGGTGGATGCCGCCATCCGGGCCAGTAAGGGGGGAAAGGCGCCGGGCCCTGATGGGGTACCCGTTGACCTTTATAAAGCCGAGGTTTCTATCTGGAGTCCATTGTTAACAAAGGTTTTTAATGCAGCTGCAACGATTGCGGCCCCACAGATCTGGGGGGAATCAATCATTATCCCGGTGTATAAAAAAGGGGAGAGGGGTGAGGCAAAAAACTACCGCCCGATTTCTCTCCTCACTGCTTCCCTAAAAATTATGAGTAGGGTATTACTGAGTCGTCTGGAGGAATGGGTAGAAGATAAAGGGATCCTTGCGGATTCTCAGTATGGATTCCGCAAGGGGTTAGGCACCATAGAACAATGCATTAATTTAGATCTTATTATATGCAAATATACAAGGGCTAAACAAGGCTCGTTGTTTCTTTGTTTTGCCGACCTGACCAGTGCCTTCGACCTGGTTGATCATGGTCTTCTGTGGTCAACCTTGTTGGACATGGGTGCTCCAAAGGATATTATCTATTTTTTGGCCCAACTTTATAGGAATCTGACGGCTAAGATACGCTACGGGCAATCGGGGGAGTGTACACCCAGTATCAAAGTAGGTTCTGGAATTAGGCAGGGATGTGTCCTTGCACCTCTTCTTTTCTCCCTTTTTATAAACGCAATTGAGTCGGAACTACGGACCATCAGTGCAGATGCACCGACTGCTGATGGCCTTTCCATCCCAATATTGCTTTACGCGGATGACGCGGTTCTGCTCTCACAAACACCTCTTGGGTTGCAAAAACTTATGAATAAATTTGCAGATTTTATTAATGGGAGAAAATTAAAAATTAATAATTCAAAAACTTTTATAATGCCCTGTGGGAAGAAAATTAAAAACTTAAGGCCCTTTACAGTTATGGACCAAACTATAAAAGTGGTGGACAAATTTTGTTATTTAGGTATCACCTTTAACAGAGGGGGGATGTGGACACCTGAAATGATTAATGTAAGAGCCAAAATGGCCAAGTGTTCTTTTGGCATATTTAAGTTCGCATCCAAGTTAGGCTCAAGACGGATACCAGACATGTTGTACTTATACCGCCATAAATGTGTTGCTCTGGCCCTATATGGCTCAGGAGTGTGGGGCCATTGTAATAACAACATGCTCCAGGTTGAGGAAAACAAATTTGTAAAAAAACTCCTGTGTTTACCATCTTCTGCCTCAACAAAGCTGATCCATCAGGAGGTTGGTCTAGAACATCTATCTGACTTGATCAGATTAAGACCCCTGTTAGTATGGAGATCTATATGGATTAAGGAACAGACTGGTTTCACAAGGAAAATTATTTTAGACTGTCTTCATATGGACAAATGTTCCCGCATCCCTTGGCTTAACTATATTATTCGAACATTTAGCGATGTTTTTAATCTTACTGTGCGTGATAACCCTTTTTGTGTTTTAGATATACCGAAGAGTGAGCTTAAACATGAATTTTTGAGGGTTAGCATGGGGAAGCGTAACGCAGCTATTGCCCAGTTCTCTACACATGTTTTTTACGACAGATACACTAAGGAAGAAATGGGGCTTTCAGGATATTTTAAATTGGTCACTATCCGATCCCACCAATATGTATTGACAAGATTACGGATGGGGATTGTTCATTTGCTTGTCGCTTATCCTGTAATGAAGACCTATACTACTGCCCCCTGTCCGTGTGATGGGACCACAAAACAAAGTACGGAGCACTTTTTATTGTTATGCCCTCTCTATCTTCACCTCCGAAAAATATATCTGAAACCGCTTTTCAAAAAATATAATGTATCCACTATTGTATCGGCCATGGGGATTTTATTTGGACTTGATTCACAGGACATCTGTTTTTTTACTGCTGTATTTATTTTAAAATCGATTTGTTTGAGGAAAAGCACCCTTTTTGATATGTGATTAACTTAAAATTTGCTATATCCTCATGTTTTATCACTTATGTATGTATGTACTTTTATGATCATTAATCAATGATCGAATAAAGTTTTTGAATTGAAATTGACAATTGTGAGCAAACAAAATACATGAGGTAGCAAACAGTGCAATACAGGAGGAAAGAGTGACAAGTGTGCAGGTTACAAGAGAAAACGAAGTACATTTAGAAGTAATGTACTGCAATATATGCTAGACACAGAGGCACAAGAACAAACGTTACGTAGGCAAAGGTGGCACTTGTGCAAGTATCAAAAGCAAACAAAATGTGAGAGGTAGCAAACAGTGTGTTACAAGAGAAAAGTGGCGTGTGCATGTTACAAAAGAGAACCAAACACAGATACAAGGATAATACTGCAATAAAAGGCATACACTCCAACCACGCGAACACACTGGGAAGGCACTTCCATAGTCATGGAGAAAAGAGTTTTCAGTGATGGGAGGTCTTCCTTCAGATAATAGAGAGAGCGTGAATTACTTTAGGAGGTGTCTTTGGAGGAGGAGAGCTTTGAGGTCCGTTTTGAAGACTTGGGAGGAGGTGGTCGGTCGGAGCTGAGGCAGAAGTGAGTTCCATATTCTCACAGCGTTGCCTGAAAAGGATTGGGCCATCGATCTTTCCTTCTTGAAAGTGGGAGGTTCAAGCAGTAGATTTTCCGCATTACGCGAAGGTCTAGAGCCTCCAGAGAGTTTCAGCTTGTTCGCCAAGTAGCAAGGAGAGGAGGAGTGCAGGGCTTTGTGGGTAATACAGGCAGTCTTGTAGATAGCTCTAGCCTCGATGGGAAGCCAGCGGAGGGTGGATAACATCGGTGTGATGTGGTCGCTTCTTTTGGCCCCATAAATGAAACAAGCTGCTGAATGGAGAACAGATCTAAGGGGGGGACAAGTGGGATTTGGGGAGGCCAGTAAGAAGAGAATTGCAGTAGTCCAGTCTGGAGAGGACCATTGATTGCACCAGGGTGTTAAGGTCCTGCTCCGGGAAAAAGCGACAAATTCCCCAAAGAAGGCGCAATTGGTATCGAGCAGACTTTGCAATGGAATTGATGTGGGAGATTAGATTGAGTTTTTTGTCGAGTATGACACCAAGGGATTTTGCGCTGTCGACAATGATTGGTTTATTGTTAAGTAGATTCATCTGATCCATCCATGATTGAACCGGGGGAGGAGAGAGTGAGGCTCATTCAGTTTTGGAGGGATTCAGAATCAGTTGATGAGTTGACATCCAGTTTTGAATGGAGTCGAGAGTGGAGCTTAGGATGGAGAGATCGTGAGTGGAGGCGACCTTGAGGTAGATTTCAGTGTCATCTGCATAGAGATGATAGTGGATCCCGGATTTACTTAGGAGATTTCCCAGTGGTTCTAAATAAGAGATTGAACAAAGTGGGTGCAAATATAGAGCCTTGAGGAACACCTTTACCTACCGCCACAGGAGATGAAAGACTGTTATCTATTTTGATCATTTGGGATCTATCTGAGAGGAAGGAGGCAAACCATTTAAGCACAGTGCCCTCCAAGCCCTTTCTCTGTTCAAGAGTGTTGCGGAGGGTGTTGTGATTGACAGTGTCAAAGGCTGCAGAAAGGTCAAGGAGAATTAGAAGACAGGACCCCCCCCCGAATCAAGTATCCTCAGCGCGTCATCAACCACTTGCAGTAAGGCTGTTTCAGTGCTGCAGTTTTGGATGAAGCCGGACTGACAATTGTCAAGAAGATCCTTGTCCTTGATATGACGAGAGAGTTGTTTTGCTACACATCTTTCTGTGATCTTCGCAAGAAAGGGTAGATTAGTGATGGGGCGGAAGTTGTTGAGGTCTTTCGCATCAGCAGTGGGTTTTTTAAGCAGAGGGGTGACCTGCCCAGTTTTGAAGGAGACAGGAAGGGAGCATTGACAAAGGGAGAGGCTGACCCGAGTGGTCCAATAGGAAAGGGAATGGGTGTAGCAGTCAATGGCAAAGGCACTGGGGATGGGGTCCAGAGAATGGTTGGAGGGCTTTGTTTCGTGGATGCACTTGAGGAAGTCATCTTCAGAGATGGGGTCAAAGTTCTGCCAAATGGTTGAGGATTTGCGCTCCGCTGGAGGGGTAGGATGAGCGACCTGATCCACAAGTAATTTCACTTTTTCATCAAAGAATAAAGCGAAATCCGCTGCTTGCTTTGTAGAATCCTCCAACTTGGAGGTGGGGGGGGGAGCAGTTAGGAATGGATGCATGGGGTGAGTCCTATCACAAAGCAAGTAAGAGTCTTCAGATGGCTGAAACCTTAAAGATTATGAAAGTTATGACCTACATGTGGGACCATTTTTATGCATGCCGAGGCAGTCCGTGATTATGGGTCTCAAATTGTAAGAATGACCACTGTTGTCTTAGTAGTTTTTCCTTCTATTGTATCCAAAACTGAGCACCCAGTGCACACCTTTAGCACTTACCCTTCAATGTAGTCAAGCAGTCTGAAACTTACTCAGGAAGGCAGTGCGGTGAAGAAACTCAGAGTTCAATCAAAAACACAATAGCAGCTAATAAAGCACTGTCCTGCCACTGCTTTTATATGGGGAAGACTCTTTCTCTCTCAACAAGATAACTGTCGCTTTGTGGAGGAACCAGCTGGAATTAGCAAATAAGTTCCCCATGCTAAGGTAGTGTTTAATATTGTGTACAAGCAAGACCATTGCCTTCTGGGGAAAAATGATGGGTAAAGTTCTTCTGATCACTCCTGGGTTCCCTGCCTACCCCTTCCATAGGAAATATATCTAGGTCCATGTAGGCACATAATAGTGCTCAAAACCACACTTCTCCTGCAATGTAGCTCCCTTACAGTGTATGCTAGTCTCCTACGTCCTCGTATAAATTGTCATTATGACGTCCAGTTAAACGACTTGTAGCAGTGCTCATAGATAAAATAACACTTTTATCGCAACCCCTTTGGCGCAACCATGATACGTTGCAACCTATGAAGCTGTGGTGTATCTGCCGATCCACATTTCCCAGCAAACATGAGTTTTTGCTGGGAAACCTATATGAGGACGCAGGAGGATGAATTTATTGTTTATAAGGTGACAACTCGTATTGCAACAGGGGCGTTAACGCGGGACCACTGACCAGTTGTAATTTATGTGTAATTTGGATATTCGGATATGGAAAAGATTGAGTGTTACTGATACAAACTGTGTTATTAATACATAGAGGCACCGCAGTGACCCACTGTAGTGGCCGAATTATTGCCTATACTCAGCTCTGAAACGTATTGGATTTTCCAGATATAGTGCTTGATGTCATGATCTTGCTCGTGATCTTTGGGACACTTTGAGCTGAGCTGTTTATACAATATCCGGACTGAGGTTCTTGTATACATATTACAACGCAGGAACAGACATGACCAATTCTCGATTCTGGCTTGTTTGATGCCTACTTTTATGCCTTGAAAAAGTCTAAGCAAAGGCGAAACACGTGTCGGCTAATCGTGTGCTGGGAATTAAAAATTTTGTTACAACATGAATAAAGACTGCTAAACAGCATGCACAATTACTTTTCTGGATCACTGGTTCTGATTAATATCGTTGTATCTTCTCCACTTTTTAGTATAGGGATATAAACCCAATGATTGTATAAATCTGACCATTACTGTTTATGGATGAATAGTTGATCTAATGGTGTGCTGCATGAGCCTCAGTTTTTGTGTGTAAGTGGTTGCACATTGGTTTGTGCTGACAACACCTTTAGGTAGTAGGTGTTTGGGGCTGACTTAGCACCCGTTTGCTGTAATTTAGCACCCGTTTGCAGTAATATAACAAAATATCTTGAATTTTCACACTAAATTAGTGACGGACTATATTGTGTTTATTGAATGTGCGGACATTTCCCTGTAAGGGAACGCTACTACCTGTGTGTTTTTGTCAACCTTCATAGGGTGCTTTGGCTTCTTTGCAATGCAGCTTTCTTGATGCTGGTCTCTGAGTGCTGCTTAGTCGCTTGCGCTTCGTCTTATGAGGAAACCTCATCACATGCACTTCCTGACATGCTGTTGGGGCACTACGGTCTGAAGGCCTCACCACACGGCCTGGTAGTGCAGATGCATCCCTTGTTTGCAGTAGGTTATATTCTTCTTCTGCTCTCTCAGCTTATCACTGTCCTCCTTTTCTACGTCACCTCTTCTTCGTGAAAGGGTACCTACAGCATCCCTCCTCATTAGTCAATCAGTTATTTTCCTCAAGGGATGCCCAAGCCAGGCCTTATTGGCAGGTTGCAAAACTCTCAGAGGTTCATGTACCTGAACCTGTAAAGATGAGTTTGCAGTTTGTGACCCCAAGCCTGGAATATGGAGGAGTTCCTTGGCCTCCGCTGCTGTGGCACCTCAGATTCTGGTTGATTAGAAATCTTGGCACCCTGACTGTTAGGTTCTGTTCCATACTTATGCCAAGTTTACAAAGAGTTTGTGTATTCCATTGGTCCAACTCTGGGACCGGTTTCATGCAGTTTCTGCCATTTGCACATTTCTCCCACACTGATCAAATCATAGTCTTTGTCTCACTGTAACAGCAGGAAGTTGGAGTTGAATTGGAGACTTCTGTAACGGGGAAAAGAGGAGACCCAAAATAAGGGCATACAAGAGGTAGAGGATTCTGCACTTAACTACCACTCGGTCTGTTGGGTGTAACACTTCCAGGGAAAAATTCTACATCTTAGAATCTGATCCACTACAAAGCACCTCTGGAATCCTCGTGAGAAGCCCTACAAGTCGTGTTACTATCTGGGCTCTCTCCAACCTCCATCTTGTCTACCTCTCCTGTGCATGAAATAAAAAATGGAATCATGAGTGGACACAGCTATATGTAGCACACAAGTCTCCATGCACATAGGATTGCACTTACATTAACCACATGTTATCCATGCCCCCACGTGGACGGAGCGAAGGACAAAGTTGTAGGGGACTGGTAGATTAGTTTATAAACACAGGAATGGTAGACCAGTAAGCAACTAGTCCTGTCAGGCCACAGGCAAAAAAGCCTGTCTTGCAAGAAGGATCATTATCGCTGCCACTACTGCCATTCCTCCACACCTCAGTGAGCTGACGATAGTCCCGCTAAGGAAATGAGGGTACGCATTTTGTGTCCTTGGAGACCATGTCGCGTTCTCATTCCGTGTTACATGTGTGCTTGGGGGAAAAAATCAATAATCAGCAGAAACCTGCTATGCGGAACTCGAGGCAATGATGCACTCCCTTCAGAGGCATGTTGAGTAGATTTTCTGTCTTAACAGTGGTACTGCCTGAAATTAACATGTTTGTTATTTGACCTAGTATGCTGCCAGTATCCTTCTACTTACTGATGCATCTGAGTTTGTGGTATTCTATTTTTCTTTTTTTAATAAAAAAAATTTAAATTGTCCACTGCATGTAGTGTTTAACCGTGGCCATGGACATCTTGGTTATGATATTAAACATTGATGCTGTAAACTGAGTGATTTATAAATATCATCAGAAATTTGAGGTCACATTAAGAACACCATAACATTACTATTTTATGTATTTTTATGTTACACTTAACACCTGTTTTTCGAGTCTCCACTGTAAACGTTCATGGTTCTGGCATAATACCCATGTACTACAGAATGTAGTTCAGGGTTGGGACATCATCCCTATGCAGTGCTAGTTTTTCAATCAGTGTCTTTTGTGAAATAAAACCGAACAAATATGGATTATAGATAGCTGCAATGCTAATAAGACCAGCATGGCCATATATCTAGATTTGAAACTCAAATAGAATCTTCTGAAAAATCTTAGATGATATATTAAAAATAATGAAAATTGGACTTCTCGGCTGGTGCAATGCTCCACACTGCCATAACCTTGCTGATGGCATTGTTGAAAAAAATGAATTCCATTAACAATGACATTGTATATTATACATGTGGAATTATCAGTAATACCTCCTGAACACTTCATGTATGATGTTGCCTGCAACATTGTAGAAACAATCCCTGTTCTCATCTTGCATTGGATTAACTTGAATATAAACAGCCGCATCTCCGGTCACCTGAGAGACCTGCACTGGCTCCCGGTCAACAAGAGAATCACCTTCCGTCTCCTCACCCACGCACACAAAGCCTTACACAACCAAGGCCCAAGATACCTCAACAGCCGCCTCAACTTCTACACTCCCACACGCCAGCTTCGTTCGACCAGCCACGCCCTCGCCACCGTCCCCTGCATCCGAAGAGCCACCACAGGAGGAAGGTCCTTCTCCTATCTGGCCGCCAAGACTTGGAACTCCCTCCCGACCCACCTCCGCCTGACCCAAGACCACCTCGCCTTCAGGAAGCAGCTCAAGACCTGGCTGTTCGAGCAGTAGCGGACCCCCCCCCCCCAGCGCCTTGAGACCCTCCGGGTGAGTAGTGCGCTTTATAAATGCATTGATTGATTGATTGATTAAACACATTTCCGTTTTCTGCGGTTACCAGAACCCAGGCCCATTTAGTGGTTGATGAGGGAGATGTGTAATGGGTAAGATAGCTCAGGAGCATTATTGTGTGTTCTGCTATTGTGAACATTTTGTGTATTGTGTACATTGCAGGAAAAGAGAGCTCTCTCTGTAGAAGTCGCTCTGCTTGTCTGTACAAATCTTGTTGACGACCCAAATCAATTGTTTAGCTTTAGAGAGTTACAAGAATTACCTGAGGTAAAGGATTGGAACCAGTGACTTTATAGGTGCAATGTTCTACTAATTGTTGCTTAGAGAAGTCAATGTGAGAAATCAGAAGATACAAGGTACATATATGTAACACTTGCTCAGTACACATGTGCGACATGTTTTTTTGGCCAAAGAATGAAGAGTGTTTTCCCCAGTGCTTCACTGGAAATCCAAGCACCATGAAACCAGTAGGAAAATCTCCATGCAAAGATGTTTGATTTCCTTAAAATCTAATGTTTGTTACACATCCTAGATTCATTGGTCATCTTAATAAATCAAAAATGTGTCACTTTTGGGTGAAGCTTTCTGTCACATTAGATTTTAAAAGGGCAGTTGCTGTTATCATCTGCACCCTTGCAAGTTCAACAAATCAGAGGGCCTGGCTTGCATCTTGAACCCTGACAAAAACATTCAAAATAGTTTGCTGCAGTAGAAAACTGAATGTAGTTGGTTTCTGTACACAAAGCATTCATGAAGTAAACAATTTAATGTGTGTTGATGATTCAGAGTAATTTTGAGATGTAAAATAGTCCTTCATGCGGTGGAATGAAGGCACTCCATAAAAGGCAGAATGATCCAGCAAAAACCCAATACCATGATGTGAGAAAGAGGTGTTCCTCTGGGTAGAGCCAACGCGCACACTGTGTTTTTAAAAGAATTAATAGCAATGGGTATTGCAAACAGCAGTGTAATAAAGCCAGACCTAAAATAGTAAGCAGGGCATTCAAGAGGAAATGTGGGCAAAGTTGAGCTTGCTTTCATAACATTGTGTTATCTATTTGTTCCCTTGTGTTTAACCCTATTTTTTGTCATTTAGCGGCATCATGGTTTTTCACTGTTATGTTTTTGTCACAGTACTATGAGCGGCTCAATGATTTGGTGGCGGCACCTGCACCCATTCCCCCTCTCCTTGTATCTGGAGGACCGGGCTCTGGCAAATCCCTTCTGTTATCCAAATGGTAGGTTTTTGCGATTGTGAGCATTTTGAAAGCAGGAAGGTAATATTGCATCTTATGTAAGTTGGGGAAACATTGGTATAGTAAGCAATATCATTATGTATTGAATTTATTATTAATATGAAGAAGTGATCTGCAGACCAGATGCACCAGTGAACGTTTAAACTTTAAGATTCTTATTAAAGTACTCCCATGAAGGGAGATCAAATTCATGAGTGACATTACCTTAATGAGCCATGTTGCTCCTCTGTTCATTGAGCAATACAAAAAATGTGCTCTTACCGTGTCTACTGGTTTATGTTATTAATTCCATAGTGCCCAAAACAGCACTGAAAAGTAGTGGTCTATTTATTACAGTACTTATTTGTGATTTTTAAATTTGGACAGCATTAACTATACCAAAGCACTCGCACAGTGTTTTATAGGAGTGCAAGAACTATACAAAATGTACCAAACTAATTTGGTCAGTAAAAATCTCTAGCCAAGATAAATCTTGCCGAATTTAGGAAACAAATTTTAGGAAGCGTTAAAAAGCCAGAAATTGCTTCTAAAATTAAACAATAACTAATTTTCTGTAGTGCTATAAGCCAAAAACCGTGCCTCTTAAGCACTACTACTACAAGGATATACTAAAAAAAAGCATCTTGAAAATCTTGCTGAATAACAGAAGTTCATCAATGTTTGGTAAGACTTTTGCATCTGGAAGCACATTCCCAGCAGAGTTTCTGAAAGCCAAACCCACCAGCTTTCATCCTTATACTCCTGAGTTTTGGGTCTGAGGATCTCAATGTCGTAGGTAGAATGTAAGGAACACATTGCTCTATCACGTAATTTGGTGATTTGTCATGGATGCTACATGAGATAGTAGCATGGCCTTGAACTCACGGTTGGACCGAAACTGAGAACCAGGGAATTTCTTGCAGCAATTGTGAAATATAACTTTTTTTTCGGAACCTAGCCATCTTTCAATTTAGCTAATCTGCAGAGCACCACTATATAAAATGATTTACCTAAGAACATTTCTGTATGCCCTACATATGTCATGCCTACTTTTCTAAAAGACTGGGACTACTCTGAGTTTTATAATTGATTATACACTCAAACCAGCTATACCTTTCCAACCTGACCTCATTCTGGGCTTCTCCTCCTGGTATAAACATAACCTTGAAATAGTTCTCTGAGCATGTGGGTGCCCTGGAGCATCCTTCATGCTTAAGACTTTAGTGACAAACATACCTGTGCTAGGTAAATGTGATACGCATTTCCTGCACTTAGTTATGAGTGCCAGAGTTATCTCGGTATTGAGCAGACATGACAAGAACAATAGAGGTTCTGTACCATCATTGGCACTCACGTCTGAACCTTCATATTTAACTGAAATCTGGCCATCAAACTTGATATGTGTCTTCTTACCTTTCCAGCTACATCAAGGTGCCTGAAGTGGCTTAAGTGACATGCAACTTCCACAAAACCCCTTTTATAAATAAATAATTACTTTCATTACAAAACCCTAGACCTAGGGAGGAAAATACTGATTTGATCTGCTTCTTCCCAAGGCTGGTCACGTGTGACACTTTTCTTCATTCCTAGGATCCAGCTGCAGCAGAAGCATTCCCTGAACACCTTGATTCTCTACCACTTTGTTGGGAGACCCACTTCGACCAGCTCAGAGCCGGCATTGATACTCAAAAGACTGACATTGAAGGTACTTTTTAGATTAAAAATGTTTATTAATGTAAATCAGGGCATGTGTGTATATAGATGGTAGTTCTGCTGATGTGTAATAAACAGTTTCAGTGTTTATGTATAATTCTGCCTGTTGTCTTAAGAATTTTCCCATCAAAACCATCTCCTAAACACGTTATAAATGTTTAAGAAAAGAAATAAAAGAGGGCCTGTACTTACAAAATCACATTTACTCAGTCATTGGAAAGTTCAACATGCCAAATTGCAGGTGCACCAGTTAAACATGAGCTGTGACATGCCCAGCAAATATTTCAAAATGCCAGTGGATCTGGGGCCGTATTACACTAAGGGCGAATTGTCCTTGTATGTTACAGTAAATGAATATTCAGTGACAAACATTACATGTAAAGTAAGATAATTAAAAAATATATCTAATTTGATATTTGTCTTCAGCAGCTTCAGTTTTTCAGTTGAATGCTGTAGGAAAGTGCCCCTTTTTGTCACGTCACCCCCACTTTTTGCCACTGGTACTGATGTTTTTTGACTGATGTGTACTGGGTCCCTTCGAAACAGGTCTAAGGGCCAGTGCTCTTTCCCTAAAACAAAAAACAAATAAAATGGTCTAATGGTAACACAATTGACACACACTGTGGCACCCCTGTAAGTACCTAGTAAGTGTTAAACCTGGTTCCTAGGAAACCAAGGAGGGTCGCTAAGGGCTATAGCCTGTATTATGCCACCCTAGGGGCACTCCTACAAATTGCATGCAGACTTCCATTGTAGACTGCGTGCCATTGTGCAAACCATGAGCAAAAATACGTCATGGCACACTCGCTGTGTGCCATGCCAAAGTCACTACATGTAATATATGTAAGTCACCCCTGCAGCAGGCCTTGTAGCCCTAAGGCAGAATGCATTATATTTAGGTTTTCCTGTTTTCAGTTTCTATTTTTGTTAAATAGTGGTTGTTTTTTCGCAGTGATTTCAAGTGATTTCGATACCTTAAACAGTGGTTACACATGTTTGCGCTAATAAAAACAGAAACTATGTTTTTCAGGTGTTTATGGAATGTTTTGCTTTTATTATTGCTTGCTTTCTGCCCTGATAGTGCATGGTATATAGAAGGTGTAATTGCAGTGTATGAGGTCCAAATACATTTTTATATCTCAAATATATTGTAGTACACCATACAATACTTCAGTTCGTTTTTGGTCCTGCGTGCTCGTTTTTTCCTTCCCATGTAACTTTTATTTGTGAAAAGGCCCTCTCAGCATTGGCACTTGAGACGGGCAATGCCAAAACAGCCAGTACACAATTTGCTAACTCTGGCCACTGACCTAGCTTTCCATGCCAATACTGGTGCACCTGAAGATTGCGATTCTCTGGGACTGGTTCTGCAACATATGCGTTGAACTGGGCACATATGTCCTCAGAGTTATTGAAGCAGTCAAAAAAGAAGCAGCGAACTCACTTCCACAGTGAGGCTTCATTGACTTCAAATGCCAAGGTTGGAGAAGGGACATTTCTATGCATCATTGTAAGCCATTTCTCATACATTGTAAAATAAAATTTCCTGAATTGCTCCTCAACATTTCTTTGCTTACCAAGTAGCTACACTCTAACATGGAACATGTTGCAATGCCAAAGTCACTAGAATTGTCGCCCAGCATACTCTCATGGAGATGTTTCACATCTACACCAATTATGCTGAACACGTGGTAGAAAGGGGTATTTTCAGACTCTAAATATAACAATGCAGTAAAGTACTTTTTTCACATCACTATCAATATGCGACCATAGATCCTCCCGTTTCATGCTTTTGGTGTCATCACTCATTTTTGCCGACGCAAGCACTACCTCCCGGGTGAAGCGCACAACCAACGACCGACGTAGCCCTGCCCACTGTGTCGAACGCCCGCACCGCAGCGGAATGTCCGCAGCGGTAAATGGGTTAAATAAGCTAATGGCTTTTAAGGGATTGAACCTCTAAATGTAGTTTTTAAATCTGTCTCTCAACCCAGACCAGATAAGATTAATGTGTTTATCCTTTTAAAAAAAAAATCTAAATATGATTAATTATGCTTACTATTTCACAACTAGTGGCAAAGGGCATAGTTTTTGGATTAAAGCTATGATTAATTCTGTGCAGTTACTACCATTTTGATTTATGTTGTAGTTAGTAAAGGATGTTTGTGAACATATATAGGATCATGTTTATATATTTTATTTTAAAGGAGAATAAACTAGAACAAATAAAAAAAAGTACAGAAGTGTTTTCCATTTCTCAATTTATGTTATGTTCGCAGTTGATGCAACATTCGTGGACGGCGTCAACTTTATCTTTGGACCCAACAAAGTTTTTGGAAGAATTTCCACACTGGCTGGAAAAACTGTCTGCTCGTCACCAGGGCAACATCATCATTGTAATTGACTCCATAGACCAAATACAGGTATTATAGCATTAGCAGATTTTATTGTTGGATCAAATTTCTCTTCATGGTCTGTTAATGCTAATTCTTGAACTTTTGAAGAGAACATTCCCATTTTGAGCCACGTGTCTGGTAATGGAGAGCACACATCAGGAGGGCTGTTGCTTTTTATTGACTCTTCACACAGCCACAGAGCCTGATTTTTTCCATAGATACTGCTGGCCTTGATGACCAGTGCAGAGTGCAACACAAAAAGCAAGAAGAAAGCTCATTCACAGAGGAATACAACAAGGTCTTAGTTACTATTAAGGAACAAAATGTAATAGCATTGCTTACATCCCTGAACCACAGTTATGTAAAAATTGAGAAATTATTAATAGTATATTCATTATGAAGAAAAACATTTTGAAAATGGAAATCCGCTATTTCATTTTGAATAGTAACAAAGTAAATACATTCAATATTTTTTTTCTTTATTATAATTTACATTTTTGTGGGGTGCGGTTGGCTGGTAAAATATGATTAGGTGTTGAAGGGGTTAGAGTTATGTTCAAAATCAAATTTGAGTTAGAGACTGGGTGAAGTTCATGTCTATGACTGTGATTAGTGCTTTGGTAAGCGTTATTAGGTTTAGGAGGAAAGGTTAGTGTTAGATTAAGGGTTCTAATAATACATGTGGTTGTGTAAAGGGCTAGAGTTGGGTTTAGGGTAGGGTTAGGCTAGTGTAAGGTTGGGGCTGTGGTTAGTGTGGTGGTTGAACTATGACTTTAGAGGATTTTGTAGATAAGGGCAAATCTCTGGTTTAAAATTGGGGTTACATTTTTTATGAACTGTCTTTACTCTTTTATTCTTCATGATTAGCAATGCAATGTAAAATGTATTTGTCCTCCTAATTGGTCCTCCGTAAGCACCATATCATATGTAAACACTTCATATGTTTCTTCATTCTGCATTTTTTCATTATCACTTCAATGCAATTTGAGCAGGAACACATATGGGTTGACTAGTTAGTGATTCTTCAACTAAATCCTTCCTGGCTTTGGAACTATTTACTTACTTTAGCTAACTCTAGCCCTGGTGACTGGGCATTTGGCTTATTGCTAGGTATCTATCCCAGAGTCAGCAAACAGCATATCAGCGGCTGCAAAGGTGGCATATTAAGGTGCGTAGATGTTCCCAATACGACAAAGACACAACTTCATAAAGAAGACCAGAAAACACGGGCACCCTGTTAGATCATGGCTAGATCTATATAGTCTGTCTCTTTCTTGCTTAACCAATGCACCTTCATATGATTAAAACACAGAGGCAGGTCCTTGAAGTGTAGGGGTGCTGTAAGCCCAAACCACTGGGTGAGACATCTGTACAAACTGGCAGTCACATCAATGGGAGTGACTGAAAAATGCCAGAAAAGGAATTACCTCTCGCATCTAACTGGATTTGAATTGCCTAAGATATTTGTGTTCTTACACTCCTTGCATTTTGTTCTCAACCTACGGCTTCAAAAAAATGAAGTCATGAAGGAGAATGCTTCTGCTGTTCAGTGTATTCTAGTGACGTTCTCTTTTTCTAATTTTATGTAGCAAGCAGAGAAGCACATGAAGTGGCTCATCGATCCCCTGCCAGTGAATGTGAGGGTGATTGTATCGGTGAATGTGGAAACATGCCCACAGGCCTGGCGGTAAGATACATATTGTGCTTCTATTGATTTACATTGTTCGTTGAGGTTGCATTCAATTAAATGAAGGGCCAGATATACAACCACATTTCTGATCGCAAACCCTGGGATTCAGTAAATCGCTGGGTTTGCGAGCAGTAAATGTGTTTTTATAATGCACTAAACCCATTTAGCTATTCGGTAACAGGTTATCGAATCGCTAAATAGGTTTAGGAAACCATACATAATCACTGTTTGAAAAGACCATTTTTGGGGTATCCCTTTCAATTACCAATTCCTTATTGTGGGAAGCTGGCTCCTTATATAGTGCACCAAAACAAGGTACACTGTGCAAAGAGTCCAGGCAAACCCCAATTGGCTTACAGAGACACAAATTATAACCCAAATGCTCTCTTTTGTGGTAGTGTGGGCAAGCAGTTCGGCTAATCAAAGGGTAGTGCGAAGCATTTATTGCGCACACAAAGACAGTAAGTGAGACACATACTCAATAAAGAAATCCTACAGCAATTTGTAAAAAAGAACAGATTTGTATATGAATTTAGATAGCAAGATCATCAGAATCAGGTTAGTACTTTTCGATATTTTAATTTTTACAGGTTTTAAAAGTTTACACAGTGCAATTTCTTAAGTAGTAATGTTATCCCATGGGGGAAAAACATGTACTGTATTCGGGCACTTATCAACGACTTACGGGACTCTTCTCCCAGACTTAAGGTGAGTACAGGGCAGGGTCCAAGGCAGCACCAACAGGTCATCTCGGACGCCACTTCGGTGGCCGGATGCAGAGGTGCGTTTTGGCATCGGGTGTCCTGTTTAAGGCTATGGGGATCAGTCCGGCCAGAAAGATGCAGCAAGCTGGGTCTAGGGAGGCAGTCCGGGTGAGCCCACAGGGGGGCTCAGTCCTTGAGCTACTCGAGCACGTAGCAACACTTGGTCGTCTTCTCCTTGGGCTGTGGAGCTCGGGCAGTGATGCTTTAAGGTGTCTAGTTGCACTGTGGAGACCCACACAGTTTGAGGGGGCATGCAAAAAGAGGCTGCAGGCACAACTTGGGGTCCAGCCTAGGAAAACCCAAGGTTAGGCTCAGACTTTGAGGGTCACAGGACGGGCTTCCTTGGTATTGGTGTACACAACTGGACATAACCAGCTGGACGCAACAATTCTTGGTTGCTGCAAGGAGTCCGGTATTGGTACAGTGCTGCTCCGATCGGTCCTGGTGTCACCACACTTGCAGGGAGGACAGATCTGATCTGTAGGAGCAGGGAAACCTGTTCCTAGGTGGCTGCAGCATCTGTAATCCTAGTAAGCAGCAGGATGGTGAACCGAACCTTGCTTCTTTGGTGCCTTCAGCTGCACGAAAGTAGCTCCTCTACTCCAAGGGAGTTCTTTGGCAATTTATGAAGCACTGCCAGCCCTCCGGGTTTCTTGGAGTCTGAAGAGCACAGGCCCAGTGAATTTCTCCACTATTGTTGGGGGCAGCAGGTAGGCTGGTGGGGTTGGCACTAAGTCAGTCCTTGCTCCTCTGTTCTTGTGTCCGCAATCTTCTTTGTCCAGTCCTTCCTTGTGTCCATCAAAAATTGAGTATCTGGTATCAGGGGGTCTCCAAATCTGCAATTTAGTGGTGTTAAGGGGAGTGAAGGGTAATAGCCAACGGTCTACTTACCTCTGGGGTCACTACACCCCTTAGATGACCACTTCCTTTGGGGAGTGGGCAGCACCCTCTCCCAGAGTTCCTAATTCCACCACAGACAATGTGGTGGAATTTCTATCTTCGTGTTTACTTCAGGCAGCCCACCCCAGAGGTGTGTCCAGCCTGGTAGTGTAACACGTCTTCTGCATATCTAATTTTCCCACCTATCCTAGTGCCATCCAGGTATGGGGTGGCATCCTCCAGGTCTGGAGAAGCCAGGCTCCCTTATCAAAGGCGGTGGGCCCTTTGAAGCTCCCTGTCTTGACATGCATTATCTACCAGCCATCCTGTTTGCTACAGGGGCTTTTTCCTCCTAGGGGGTCAGAAACTCATCTGTGGTGACAGGCTGGACAGGTCCAGACAATCTGTACACTAGCGGACAAGTAGGTTTCAGGGGTACCTCTAAGGTGCCCTCCGGGTGCATGCATTAATAAATCCATCACTGAACTCATTTTGGGTTTGATACCAAACACCATAGGTTTCAGTGAAGCCATTATGTAGCTAGGAAACTCGTTTTGACCAGTGCCCAGAACATACCTTAATATGGCTTCCCTGCTCACTTGTAATATCCAGAAATGGAGCTAGACATTATGGGGGCATGTCTGCTCATGCTGATCTGTCCTCACATGTCCTATAATGCACCCCTCCAAGGCCTGCTGTAGGGGTGACTTTCATATAGCCCATGCAGTGTTGATGGCATGCTACACAGAAGTGTCATGTCATGTTTTCATACACGGTTTGCACCATGTCACGCAGTTTGCAATGGCAGTCTGTGTGGCATTTGTGTGTTGGTCCCTTAGGGTGGCATAAGGTATGCTGCAGCCCTTAGTTCTTTAGTATACTTGTCCTAGGTACCTGCAGTACCATTTACTAGGGACTTACAGGTGTGCTAATGTCCTTGGTCATTTGTAGAATAATCAGACGTTCTTTTGTTTTAAGGAAGGAGCAGTGGCACTGAGTCTAGTTAGCAGGCCTCAGTGCACTGTCAGAGTCTAAAATCAGCATCTAGCAGCTAAGAAGGGGTAACAAGATGTGGGGGAACAATTGCTACAAAATCCCAGTTTCCTACGCTTATGGTATGTATCAATGTTTTGCAAACATTTTACTGACACTTCAAAGAAGCTGGTACACCACTTGTATATGGGAATGGATCCCCAGAGATCTCGTTACAGAATGGACAAAAAGCATTTTTAGGTCGAGCTGGCGTTGGAGCGCGAAGCGCTCCCGCCAGCGAGACTATAGTCCCCTTCCTCCCTGTCAAGGGAGTAACAGCTGTGAACGAGCCCGATACAGACCTGGGCACGAGCCGACCCAGGTCTGTGAACGCGCTTCAAGGTTGAGCAGCTTGTGCATGTTTGTTGGACGTCAGGCGCTGCAAGCCCGCCAGACCAATTATCCCAGCATGAAATTCTACTTCCTGAGGCCCACAAGACCAATTATCCCAGCAGGAGTCTCCACTTCCTCAGGCGCCGCAACAATTATCACAGCATGAGACCCACTTATCACAGCATGTCAACAGGCGCCCCAGGCTGCTGGAGCACTCAACTATAATTAATGTGCAGTTGAGTGCTCCAGCAGCGTGGGGCGGCTCTCTGCATGCTGTGATAATTATATCTTTGGGGCCTCATGCTGTGATAATTAGGGCGGTATGCTCTATTTGCAGCACTGAACGTTTTCAAAGAAGGCCAAGCAGTGACATTCATTGGAGACACTCGCCCTCACGCCCTCACCCCATCACCCCTCACACACCTCCTCACCCTCACACACCTCCTCACCCTCACACCCTCACCTTCACACCCCCTCACACACACCCTCACATACCCTTACCAGCACAGCAAAACACAACACAGCACAGCAAAACACAGCACAACACAGCACAGCACAGCAAAACACAGCACAGCAAAACACAGCACAGCACAGCAAAACACAGCACAGCAAAACATAGCACAGCACAACACAGCACAGCAAAACACAGCACAGCACAACACAGCACAGCACAACACAGCACAGCACAGCAAAACAGCACAGCACAACACAGCACAGCAAAACACAACACAGCACAGCAAAACACAGCAAAACACAGCAAAACACAGCAAAACACAGCAAAGCACAGCACAGCAAAACACAACACAGCACAGCACAACACAGCACAGCACAGCAAAACACAGCACAGCAAAACACAGAACAGCAAAACACAGCACAGCAAAACACAGCACAGCAAAACACAACACAGCACAGCACAGCAAAACACAGCAAAACACAGCACAGCACAGCACAGCAAAACACAGCACAGCAAAACACAGCACAGCAAAACACAGCACAGCAAAACACAGCACAGCAAAACACAGCACACCAAAACACAACACAGCACAGCACAGCAAAACACAGCAAAACACAACACAGCACAGCATAGCATGAGACCCACTTATCACAGCATGTCAACAGGCGCCCCAGGCTGCTGGAGCACTCAACTATAATTAATGTGCAGTTGAGTGCTCCAGCAGCGTGGGGCGGCTCTCTGCATGCTGTGATAATTATATCTTTGGGGCCTCATGCTGTGATAATTAGGGCGGCATGCTCTATTTGCAGCACTGAACGTTTTCAAAGAAGGCCAAGCAGTGACATTCATTGGAGACACTCACCCTCACGCCCTCACCCCATCACCCCTCACACACCTCCTCACCCTCACACACCTCCTCACCCTCACACCCTCACCTTCACACACCCTCACACACACCCTCACATACCCTTACCAGCACAGCAAAACACAACACAGCACAGCAAAACACAGCACAACACAGCACAGCACAGCACAGCACAGCAAAACACAGCACAGCAAAACACAGCACAGCACAGCAAAACACAGCACAGCAAAACATAGCACAGCACAACACAGCACAGCAAAACACAGCACAGCACAGCACAACACAGCACAGCACAGCAAAACAGCACAGCAAAACACAGCACAGCATAACACAGTACAGCACAGCAAAACACAGCACAACAAAGCACAGCACAGCAAAACACAGCACAGCACAGCAAAACAGCACAGCAAAACACAGCACAGCAAAGCACAGCAAAACACAGCACAGCACAGCAAAACACAGCACAGCAAAGCACAGCACAGCAAAACACAGCACAGCAAAACACAGCACAGCACAGCAAAACACAGCACAGCACAGCACAACCAAGCACAGCACAACCAAGCACAGCACAACCAAGCACGGCATAACCAAGCACAGCATAACCAAGCACAGCATAACCAAGCACCGCATAACCAAGCACAGCATAACCAAGCACAACAAAACATAGCATAACAAAAAATAGCATAACAAAACACAACAAAACATAGCATAGCATAACAAAACATAGCATAGCATAACAAAACACAACATAGCATAGCATAACAAAACACAACATAGCATAGCATAACAAAACACAACATAGCATAGCATAACAAAACACAACATAGCATAGCATAACAAAACACAACATAGCATAGGATAGCAAAACTAAACAGAGCATAGCATAACACAACAAAGCATAAGATAGCAAAACAAAACATAGCAAAACAAAACATGGCATAACAAAACATGGCATAACAAAACATGGCATAACAAAACATGGCATAACAAAACATGGCATAACAAAACATGGCATAACAAAACATGGCATAACAAAACATAGCATAGCAAAACATATAATAGCATAGAAAATCATAGCATATCAAACACAACAAAACATAGCATAGCAAAACAAAGCATAGCATAGCATAGCAAAACATAGCATAGCATAACAAAGCATAACAAAGCATAGCCTAGCATAACAAAACATAGTATAGCATAACAAAACATAGCATAACAAAACAGCATAACAAAACATAGCATAGCATAGCATAACAAAACACAACATAGCATAGGATAGCAAAACTAAACAGAGCATAGCATAACAAAACAAAGCATAGCAAAACATAATAGCATAGCAAAACATAGCATATCAAACACAACAAAACATAGCATAGCAAAACAAAGCATAGCATAGCATAACAAAGCATAACAAAGCATAGCATAACAAAGCATAGCATAACAAAACATAGCATAACAAAACATAGCATAACAAAACATAGCATAACAAAACATAGCATAACAAAACATAGCATAACAAAACATAGCATAGCAAAACAAAGCATAGCATAGCAAAACACAACACAACATAGCATAGCATAACAAAGCATAGCATAATACAACAAAGCATTGCATTGCATAACAAAACAAAGCATAGGATAGCAAAAAAACATAGCATAGCATAACAAAACAAAGCATAGAATAGCAAAACAATACATTGCATAGCATAACAAAACATAGCATAACATAACAAAACATAGCATAGCATAACAAAACAAAACATATCATAGCCTAGCAAAACATAACATACCAAACACAACAAAACATAGCATAACATAACATAGAAAAACAAAGCATAACACACACAACCACACACACACAACCACACACACACAACCACGCACACATAACCACAACCACACACACAACCACAACCACACACAACCACACACACAACTATCTATCGCCCTCACTCTATCTGTCTATCGATCTATCGCCCTCACTCTATCTGTCTATCTATCGCCCTCACTCTATCTATCGGCCTCAGTCTATCTATCTGATCGCCCTCACTCTATCTATCGGCCTCACTCTATCTAATCGCCCTCACTCTATCTATCGCCCTCACTCTATCTATCTATCGCCTTCACTCTATCGCCCCACTCTATCTATCGCCCTCACTCTATCTATCGCCCTCACTCTATCTATCGCCCTCACTCTATCTATCGCCCTCACTCTATCTATCGCCCTCACTCTATCTATCGCCCTCACTCTATCTATCGCCCTCACTCTATCTATCGCCCTCACTCTATCTATCTATCAATCTATCTATCTATCACTCTATCTATCTATCTATCGCCCTCACGCTATCTATCTATCGCCCTCACTCTATCTATCTATCGCCCTCACTCTATCTATTTATTTAGATACTGATCGCCATCACTCTATCTGTCTAGCTATCTATCGCCCTCACTCCTATCTATCTATCTATCTATCTATCTATCTATCTATCTATCTCGCTCACTCAATCTCTCTATCGCCCTCTATCTATCGCCCTCCCTCTATCTATCTATCGCCCTCACTCTATCTATCGCATCACCACAGCATCACTCAGCACCACCACAGCATCACTAAGGGGCACAACAACATCACTATGCGCTATCACAGGATCATTGAATGCCACAGCATCACTAGTCGCCACCACAACATCTCTCAGCCCCACCACAGCATCAATCTGTGCAACCATTTACCAACAACTGGGTCAAATATGATCTCTCAATGTTTCAAGCTTTATTACAAATGTCACAAAAAGAGGTTAGTATTTCACTTCTGTTCTTGGATTTTCGTCACAATAAAATACACCGAACATATTCTTCACAAAAGTTATTTACAAAAGTTTAAGCTATTGCCATTATAAATTACAATACCTTTTATTTAAGTATTAATTATTAAAAAAATTAAAAGCCATTGTTATTTGTAATATCAATACATCTAAGTCACGTGAATACAACACATATTGCATTACAAATGCTATAGGTGTCACAAGTTATAACTATTGGCATTGTAAATGACAAAGCTATTATTTTTGCTATTTTCAAAACCAACACATATATAAAAAATGTGTCATTTACAATACCAATAGCTCAAACTTTCCTAATGCGAGACCTTATGCATTGCAAATGCTTGTTTAGAAATAGGCTCTTAAAAAAAATCAACAGTTTTTTCTTTTTTTAATCACGGCCACTTTAAAGAAAAGGAGCTGCACTGTAAAAAAATAAAATAACAAGTTAGCTGCATTTAAAAACAAACACAGAGACCTGATTGGCTAATGACGCCAGAATGCCACCATCGCTGTGATGACAACGAATCGTAGTGGATTGCAATTTGTGACCTACTTCATTACTATTAATGAGTAGGTTGAATTGAGACCCAGCGTGATTTCGTATTTAGTAAACCGACCTATTAGTGCATAAGTCTGTTAGCAACATATGTAATTAGTAAGTCAGTGCACGCATTGCGACCAGTTTTACCAAATGTATTGTACATTCATCTGCCCCTTAATTTATCCCCAAAAATTGTGTTTTTTTGCAGTTGTGAAAAAACTGTTAGTAAACTGTAAAATCACCCTTCTCTGTTGTATCTTCAGTGTATTGAAGGTTTAGTCAGCAGTGACATTACCTTCAGCAAAGTATCAGAATGGTGTTACCTTTCTTTGGGTAATCGCCAGACAGTGGTGTAGGCAAGGTCACATACAGAATCTGACACTTAATGTGCACTTCTTTTTTGTTGTTGAAGGTTGTGGCCGACTCTTCACCTTGATCCACTAAATTCAAAGGACGTGAAAGCTCTAATAAGTGCAGCCTGCAGCGCATCTGATGTCAAACTGACTGTAGAGCAGGTATGGTTTGTTCCTCAGCTGTCAATAACTTCCATCTATCATTTGACAGAGAGCTCAGTTCTCTCAGGTTCATTCTGGTTGTTGGAGTTCATAGTAGTTTAAGTCCTAGATGTAGACAGTGGTTGCTATCATTGTTAGCCAGTGCTGAACATCTCCAAAGGAAAGGATTGCTCTTTACAGAAGAGTGCCAATTAACATTAAATCTGTGTGAAATGATGTCCAACACTTGCTGTGCCGTCAATGGGTGGCAAATACTTCATTAACTGTGATTATAAACATTAAGGACAGCATTTACTAGAATGCATATTTGGAGAAAAGCAGAAGAAGTAGGCCTCTCACTCCTCTTCTGTTGAGCTGTGCTCTGGTAAGGGGGAGTGTTAAGGGGGGTAGTGTCTCATATCAGGAGGCATATGGAGAGCTCTGCCCCATAGCTTAAAATCAGTTCACACACACCTAATCATTATTTTTTTCAACTATCTGATTGTTTATCAAGCACTGTTCATTTGCAGGCCATGTGTATAAAATGATCGAATGTATTCTAAACATCTTAGCAATAATTATGAAAATTAGGGCCAAGGAGAAATAATCCCCATCCATATTTTCACACCCTGTCCTATCAGTCCACCTATGTTATAACGAGGTGTCTTACATCATAGTTGTACGAGTTGCCTCCTGTGTACATTAAAGGCCTAAAGTTGGAACTCTCCAGCAGTCACTCCAGGTGTCCCACCATGCTCTTTTCACTAGTATCTGCTAGATCTTTCTTAAGGGTAGTGCTCTGTGGATCGAAGAAGGGTCGGCTTATGCTCGGCTCCTGTAACATTACACAACATATTTTTCACAGGATATTTGCTTCTTGTTAAAAATATACTCAGACGCTCACTGCTGCTTTTCTTTCTTCTTCCTGTGGAGATGGAACACACAAAGCCATCTTCTCTTGTAGCCATATTTCAGCTGCTCCAGTCCAAACATTGGTGCAACAGAAAATTGACATTTTTCTTCAGTTTTTTTTAGTGTTAATTAAGAAAACGTAGAAATGTAACCATACATTTATTATCTACACAAACTAGGTTTAGTCTCCTTTCTAGGCTCTGTATTTGTATCAGGCACTGCATCCATTTTGACTGCTCGAACAATAATTAAGTTAGCACACAATCAGGTCTGTGTTTTATGTAGCATGAAAAATACACACACGTCAGGTTTTAGGGGACTATCACGATTAATAATTAAAGGCTTCTCAAACACTCCTCATTGCCACCGTTGAAAATGTTGCTTAAACACCTAAAGTCCGAGTTCTGTAGCAACAAACCACTCCATATTAGAATCAAAGTCAATCTCATAAATTGGAGAAAATTCACTTATGGCCTCATTACGATAATGGCGGTGTGGGAGCGGGATCACCCGACTCGCGCACCGCCAAACCCGTGGGAGAACTGCCTGCCAAATTAGGAGTTTTCTCCTGTCTGGTGGCTGGTTCTTTAGCATTCCCAAGGCGGTGCCTATGAAATAGGCACCGCCATGGGAACGACAAAATCAGTGTTGCAGTCCAGGCCGTGCAGGTACTGGGGTGCTTGCACACAGAAGGGTACAACATGTGCCCTCCTGCATGCACCCTTGGCGCTGTAGGGCCCTCTTTGTTCCCTCTCTGCCCCGCTTTTCATGGCGGCCACACCGCCATGAAAAGCATGGCAAAGAGGAAACTTGTAATATACTTGTCGCGCCGCAGCGGCTCGCCAAGCATATTGTGACCTCCAGGCCAGCATCCCTGGCGGCCCGACAGCCCTGGTTGTAACTGGGCGCTTGGAAAACCACCACAGCTGCGCCCATGCAAATCTGGTGGACCGTACATCACCAGACTCGTAATGCGGCCCTTAGTGGCCATGCTAATCTTTGTGATCTGAATGCAGAAACCATAGGTTATATCAATGGTGTGGAAATAGGTTGGAAGAGAGATAGTTCAGGAGTGTTGGAGATTAACTCACAAATGTAGGTAATTTGGGATTTGAAGAACTCAAGTAGGACTTTGCAATGTTGTTTGAATGTACTTGAATTGCCTTTTTAAGGTGGAAGGTGTGAGTGTTTTGTAGTAAATGGTTATCTTGGTGGTACATTGATGCATTTGATATAGTTACGCTTTTGACGCTCTAAATTGCTGTATGGTAGCCTCTGCAATTTATCTTTTAACAGGTTTATCTTCTTAAAACTTGAACGTTGCCATTACTGTTCCAAGATTCAGTGGGCTTGTTTTAATTCAGCTAGTTCTTTGCCACACCACATATTAGATGTGTTGATGCGTAACTTGGATTTCTGTACCAAGTGGTTGGTTTATAAACTAGGTTGGTTAGGAAGGCATGATCTCACCATATCTGTGGTTGTTTCGATGTTAAAATTGAAGCTGTGTTCCATTGTGTGCCCAAATTGTGTTTAGAGCCAGTAACCATTTGTAAATGACCTAAGGCATGCATTGTTTTAATGAGGTGTGCAGCTGTTTTTACATATCCTTGTCAACACACTGGTCAAGCTCATTTAAGATGAAGATTTTGTTGGCTTTAGACTGTAGATGTAGTGTCATTTCAAGAAAATCAAAAAACTGTAAGGTAATGGAAGTGTATTAAAAATGTGCTTGTGTTTATCAACATTAAATATTTTGTATATATGTTGTATAGTTTCGTCTCGTATCCAGATAGATAAGAACCTCCAAGAACTTGAAAGCATGCCCAGAGGGGTGGTAGACCACTGCTGTGATAAAATAACTGTTGAGATTAACACGGTAGCTGACAGCTAAGACCTTTAATGATGTATGGGGTATTTCATGTTATTGGCAGCTGGTTCATTTACTCTATTGCTTTCTTGCCCCCTTTTCTCTGTTTTGGTGATATGAGCAAGAATGCTATGGAGGGTGGCTATAGCAACTTCTTCAACCCATGTTTCATAGAGACCAACTAGTCTATTGCTTGCATTGAATTTTTGATAGGTTGTTGACTGCTTAGAATAGTAAATTGGCATTTAACATGTCTTCATTCAAAAATATTCCACAAGCCCCATGTTTAATTTAAATACGTTTGGTAATTAGCTTTCCTATTCCGGTGATATTAAAGGGTATGACAGAATCTGTAAGAGGGGGATGCATTGTTTGTTTTCTACCAAAATTGATACATGTTTTACAGTCCTAGGAACCCTGTCTATCTGGATATGAGAATAAAATTATGCAACAGTCCATAATGCCTGCCTCAAAATATTTGATGTGTGTAAGCATTCGCAAATGTATTCTTTTTTTAACAAACATCCATTACTGTACAATTTTAGGATTGTCATTGTACACAAATATCTTCTTACTTTTCATTTGTTTAAATTGTTACGTGCCAAGGAAATCGCAAATGAGGAATTAATTGTATTCAGAGATGTACACATTTTCTTGAGAGAGATACATTTGCAGACTTACAAAGTAAAGAAAGCTGAATTGAGAGATCCATGCTCTTTGGCCTAATAGGTCTAAGTTGACATGCTCACTAAGGAATAATGTCTTAAGACATTACTCGCACAAAATGATAGTGTGTAGAACAGTTAGAACTGGACCAAATGGATCATCGTATTCAGCCCTTGTTGTTTGATGGCAGAAAATGTACTATGCTGATGTATTTTCAGCAATGTGACAAAAAGAGATTGCCAAGTAGTACTGAGCCTCCTAGAGAAAGGCTGCTTCCTCGACTTGTTGTGTGCTGTTCTGAGGATGAACGGTGTAGAGATAGCTTTATTAATTGTTTGGGTTAAATATCGTATCACGAGGAAGACACTCACACGAGTTATCCTAATATCAGCATTTGATACAAATGGACTTTGTTGCAACGTTTTATGCAGCAGACCACTCTCCCATGCAGTTTCACCAGAAAGATGATGCACATATCTTAGATGAGGCTTTTGTATAGTTTCACTCCTTTCTGTCTAATCGAGTCAATGCAGCCATATTGCAGTGCTTTTTTAGCCCAACCATTGTAGTGAGCATGTTGCACTCTTCATAGATCCCCATTGCCATTGGGTTCCGGATCACATACAAGCTGCAATATCCGGTCAAATGGCTAACTTTGTGGAAGCCTTTTCCGACCCTTGTGTTTTTGGCAGTTACTTCAGTGTTGACTCAACTAAAGGTTATTTAAAGGATTTGTAGGTGTTTATAATAATATAGTACAACATTTCACGAAGATTGGTACTAGTAATGTCCTATCTGTGTAGTTCTGGTGGATAGGAGGCAGGCAGCAATTTTCGACTAACTGGCCCTCGTGACCTGTTCATGACCTTCACACAATGATCTTAGACAACACAAACAAATTACATCATCAATGAAATCAGTGTTAACATTGTCTGACATAACCAAAATTACATTATCCTTGATATCACTGATGCACATAAAATTGCACTTGTTTACATATGATATCAAATTTTAGATGTGTGAAGATTTTTTTGTATCTGATGCTAATTTCAGGGCATATAAGACCACCTTTTGACAATGTGAAGCAGATCTGCATGCACAGTATAATTCATAGATCTAATACCACCTGTGTGGCATGTGATAACACTGTGTTGTAAATTAATCTCCTTTTGGTCATGTGACAAAACTTCATGAAAGTATGATGGTGTTTTCTATCTGTTGAAGGCACAGTTTTCTGTCAGTTTAACTAAGTCCTTTGACTTTCCATGAGTTGTGTTTGGAATTGCTTTCAATATGCTTGCACCCGCATGGGTTTCATTGCACTAGCAAAAGCTACTGAATAGTAGGCCTTTAAAAAATCAGTAAATCTGGTGCTAAAGAACCAGGGGACTGATGTATCAAAGGTTTTTACCCATTTTGTGTCTATGGGGAACTGTGTTCATTCGGATCACTGAAACAAAATCGACGTCAAGAATATCGAGTTACAAAAATATCGAGGTAAAAATATAGAATACCAACATATCGACCTCCTATCTCCAAACAGGTGGGTACAAAAATATCGAATCAAAAATATCGATGTGAAAAGTATAGTTCGTCAAAATATCGAATTTTTTAAAATACTTTAAAATAATTAAAAATGAATGAAATAATAAATATAATTACCTTAAACATACTTAAATAACCTTATAATTAATGTAAGTAAAAAAAACAACATACACATTGATTTGTTCATATATTTATATATATCTTCAGAACAAAAAGCCAGACTGTAGCCCCGGATCCCCAGGGCCGAACAGATGACTCAACGAATCCGATCTGAGGCAGTTGAAATTTAATGAGCAAAGCTGAACAGAAGCAAAAACTGACGCGTTTCGGGCGGATGCCCTTGATCACAGTCAAATCTTAACCCATCATGCCTGAACTTTTAAAGTGCTAGTGCACACCATGTGATAACAATAGAGATAGAAAAAATACTACTACTACGTATCACTGGCATGGATTTGAGGCAGGATGGAATACAATCAATATGCACAATGTAAGTCTCCCAAACACCAATTAATGGCTGAATAAATTCATTGATGTGTAAAAACAAGATTGCTTCTGCATAAATGCTTATAAAATGGTAAAATGGTAAAATACAAACATGTATATTTTATAGTCAATTACACATACTAGCAGCTTGCAAGATGGATACATACTGACTTCCATAAAACTTTATGCTGAAAATAGCATATGTAAACAAAGTATTGTTGCAAAGCACACCTATTATATCACTAAAAGGTATTATTTTGAATGGACGTTCTAAAATACAATATATACCTATACAATATAAATGATATATTATGTGCAAAAATTGCCAATAAATACTATACATATATACAAAAAAACCATAAGCCATATTTACAATCTTGTGGGGACATCTAATATTGATGGCAACCCCAACTTGGTGCTAATATTGAGGGGACATCTAAACATGATGGCAACCCCTCCTTTCTCAAACCCATTTCCTACGTCTGGTAGTTGATCTCCTAATTTAGTGAAATGTGTGCCCAACATCTAATAAGTGAAATAAACAAATGAAAAAGAAAAAAGAGTTTTTCTATATAAATCTGTTTTTTTTATATAGTCCAATAAAGACTAGTTATTTAAATTCACTCTTAAGTTCAAAAAATGAAAAAGTATTGTTGCAGGGTTTCTGTACTCACACAGAACTGTGCACAGAGGAGTGGAACCTCGGCAAATTAGGGTGTCCCAAAACTTACCTTAGCAACCAACTCACCCCTTACCGAGCTAGCTACAGTGTCTCATTGGACATATCAAACACCCAATGTTTAGACAAACCAGAACATGAACTTACAGTACCTCAGGGTACGTGGGACTCATGAACACTCTTTCGTTATATTATCATTACAAACCAGAACATGGAGTAAAGAAGACACATGTGCATTTGAAATGTTTATTTACTAATGCCGTCTTCTCAGGCGCAGTATCTTAGATAATACAAGTATACTTATTATCAGTAGCAAAATTATCAGCATAGTTACTAAGACATAAAAAGCGAATGGTGACAGCATGTTAACATGCTGTAATGAATAAGAGTTAACAACACTTATATCTCACCCTCCCTAACACATATATTATATTATTAGCTAAGAAGGTCTCTTTGGGTTGTTTTAGGGCGGGCCCATACCTTAGTGTCCTAGCATGAAAGGAATCACATCAGCATACACCAGCTCTCTCTGCATGTGCACCGCATCAAGTGTGTTAACAGTTCTCGTGCAAAGCAATATCAATCCCGCCTCAAGCCCAAGTTGGCAAAGGCTGCACTTGTGTTATGACTATGAAGGCGTGGAGATCAGACCTCATAACAATACCATATCGTGTTGCTCCTGAAACTTCAGCACTCTCCGTGCAGACATGGTTTATTAAACAAAACTGATATCAGAGCAATAACATATTATTCTCACATGCACCACGGCAAACCACTAGGTTGAAAGCTAAGTCAACAATTAAGGGTCGTGTGCAGAAGTTGCAAGAAAGGAAAAATGGCGTTTAAATCTCAAATGTACCTATGCTAACTTAACACGATATAAGGATATATAGGAGCTATACAACACCCCCCCATGATCCGAGAACGGACTAAATAAGATAACAGAAGTGCCATCACATGAGAGCAGAATCCAATTATAAACGAGCATGAATAAAAATTCAATTATAAAAACTAATGCTAAAAAATAGCCCACAAGTATAATGTGGCTCAAGCCAATAGGCAAGCAAAAATAAAATGTCTTGACGAAAAGTCAATAAAATCAAGGAAATGCTATCAATCAGCATGTCAATTTGAGGCAGTGTCTATGACAAGACTGTATATGAAAAGTAAGCCGCAACAGCCTCCAGGAGGAAGTCACTGTCCTCATCCGAAAACAGTTCAGCCATCCAATTTAAAAGATGAAAGGAACATACGTGATCTTCCAGCACCGGATCCTCTATAACCATCAGAGGACAGCTCGGTGGGTTTTCAAGAAAACTTTGTTCCAAGAAATTTCGCGCTGCCGACAACACATCCCAGGGACCCATTAGTCCATGTGCCACCGCCAAGGCCATAATCCTTTCGTCAGAACAAACCAACTCGTGAGCAATGATAGGACTCATCAGTTGATCAAAATCGACGTCAGAAGATATTGGTCCGCAGAGACACAAATCAATGGCCCAAAGGAAATCACAGGTCAGGCAGCGAAATACAGGCTGGACACAGGTGAAATAGGAGAACCGAAAAGATAATCCAAACGCCGTGCTTAGAGTCGCCAACGGCAGTGTGCCATAATAATCAAGCATGCGGTTGCGAAACCGCGTCAGTAGCAGCTGAGCGTGGTCTTGCACAGGAAAGGCATCCATATTTAAAAAGGCAGAAAACCACCAATGCGCCAGCCGCTAATGCAAGTAAAAACGGGAACCCTCCAAATAAGGATGAAAAAATAGAATGGAAGAAGGCAGGGATGACTCCAAAAATCTTCTCAAAGGAAGTCACGAGACCACCGCTAACAACTTTAAAAAAATGTGCTAGGCCCGTTGTGGAGGATGCGTTAAAGATAGAACGGACCATGGCTCCGAAATGCAAAGGCAAATCAGTATTTAAAAGAGCCTGAACCTCCGTACGGGTGTTAGCAATGTGAAGCACGAAAGTTTCACGGGCCGAGCTCAAGGCCACCTCTTTCTGGGACAATAGAGCTCTTATTCTAGCCATGCCGCTGAATTCTGCTCCCAAGGTCGGTATCTGTGGCCAAATGGAAGACTCCCTATGTTCACGTGTGGGAGGATAAAGAACATTTCTGCAGCAAATAACTCGCTCACTAACTGTTACTATGAAAGCTATACCTTTAATTAAACCACAACAGTTTTCATTATTGAGCATTAAATAACTACCATTCTCTAACAATTTAAACGTGGGGATGATAGCAGGAACTGGCGTGCCCTGTAAAACGCAAGCCATATTCGGTCGGTCCTTGTTACATGAACCGTGTAACTGTATGTGTCTGCACATTAAAGAATGATCTGGCGTCTCAGTACACTCATCCCCTGTTAGATAAACTTCTTGTTCATCCTTGAAACATCTGTATGTGTATGGGAGTGACCAGACCTCATGAAGAAAACCGCTACCTAAGGGTTCAAAACGACCTATTGGCACATATTTCATACAATTCGAAAACTTATATAAAGCAAAAGGCAGCGTTATTAAACCGTGGATAAGCCACGTAGCAGCAGTGGCTTCTGCCACAGAAAAAGGTAAAGATTCCAACCTTTCAATATGTAGCATAGAAAAGGAAGCATCACGCATTGAAAGCAAGCGTTGTTTGTCTGTCAAATTAAACGGTGCAAATAAAGAGGAAACGTTCATGTATCCCCAGGGAACTTTACCCATTTTCAGAGTCTGAAGTGTCCATGCAAACTGCATGATTGACCGTAATTGATTTTGACCATGGTATAATACTGACACTTCATCATGCACAATATCAACAACAGACGACACAATATTATCTAATGTGTAAATTCTAGAGGAAAGCACGTTAATGCTATTGTCAACAACTGCAAGCACTTTTTCAAGATTCGCCTGATCAATAGCCCTAAGGCGTGAAGCGGCCTCAATCTGTGAGAGTTTCCAAATTTCATTGTAAACCCCATATAACCACCTTTTCGACCTGCCACTAGCTGGGCCTTTAATGAAATCATTCAAATCCACGTCTGCATTCAGTTTGGAAAGGTGATACTTAACCGCAGGTAAAGTTGAATGTTTCAGCCAAGCTTGACACAGCTTGCCCACAGAGTAAGAGGTGACAGTATGACTCAAATCAAACCGGGGATCAGATCTAACCGTCTTAAAACCGTCAGATATATTCAAAAATCTTTTTTGGCAAGAATCAGCACTACGGTGCCAAAGCAGCCAACCCCTGGGATTCATACTGGAAATGTTAAAGGAGGAATTAAGAAGCAGAGCCTGTATATCTTTAATGGACAATTGAGTAAAATTACTCCAATTCTCATATTCCTCCAACTCCGGGAAAGACGGGGTGTTTAACCTTTTAGATGTAGCCAATCCAAAGCATGTGGTCTGGGAAATGGTTTCATTTAAAAACAACATATGATTCGGGATGAGACATGCACGGTGCAAAGCCTCAGTGCCTCGTACCTGCCAGGCCCTTGAACCCCAAACTGATTTAAGGTCTATTGTTTCCTTCCATAACTCATAGCCCCCAGTAACTAATTGATCCAGGAAGGCCTTCGAATACAACAATTTGGTATCGGTAAGTCTAACCTTGGACAGTGGCAGTTTTTGAAATTTAAAATAAAAGGACTCGGGATTGGACTGATTAAAGTCAGTGAAATAAGTATACTTTTTAAGAAACGTTTCTGAACTCCCTTGTGTAGGTGCCGGGCAATGTTCCCACTGAGTAAAATTAACAGCATCCCTTCGGGAAGATGTTTTGTGTAAGAAGTGATTGCCATAATGTTGGTAACAGAACAATTCACCATAATTAGCAGATTCTAAATATAAATCCTCAGCATCAAAAGCAGCATAGTATTTCAAATCAGAAAACAAACTTTCCACAGCATTAACATCCCAATCATCAGAACGAATGTTTTGTTTCACCACATCCCCCATATTCACTCTAAGTACATTAGGAACATTAACGACTTCCGTTGGGCCATGAATTTGAAACCGAACTGCATCCCACGCGATTCCATCCAGAACAGGCCATGCTGTGATGTTAACCAAAGTCAAGTCTCTTCTTAATCTGTGTGTAGAATGTGAAGAGGAAAGTGGGGCCAAAGTTCCATTTAAATGAGTAATGCAAGTTCTCTCCTCGACATAGTGTCCATTCATAATTCGAAAAAAATAAAACACAAAACCAATTGACATAAAAAGGTAAACCGAAAAAAGGACCAGCCAAATGTATATCCAAGGAGGTATCAAAAAATGTTTTTTAAACAGGCTAGCATATACTGCAATTTGAGAGGGTTTTTTCGAGGCAAGGGAAGCAGAGTCAAATGAAAACCTGGATTCCGTGGCTAAACGAGATTGCAGGTCAGGCATGGACAAATCAGTGGGGTATGTATAGTCTGTCTCATCCATGTCAGTTCCGGGCAAATTATTTAATAATGGACTGGAAACAGCAGGTAATTCGATGGCCACTTCAGGTTCAATATTAGCGGCCGTGGGCATAATTGAATCTCTCACAATGGAAGGACAGGAAACAGCCGGTGTCATGCTAAGAAGAATCGGCCACTCTGTGTATCTTGACATTGTCAATAGAAATAAACCTGTTTTCCTTACGACCTGGAAGTGGTGGTAAAATGACTGTTCTTGTGCCCTTCACTCCAAGCACTGGGACCGGAGCTCGATAGGAGGGACCAAACTCTTTCTTGTTGTCGATCTTCTCTCGAACCAGTTCTCCAACTTGGGGTAGCCAGCCAACTACCGGGATCTGCAACGCATCATCCGAAGTGGAGGGCAAATGTTCCTTTGCAAGACTGTCTCTGGTCTTTTGTAGATTCTGTAAAACATTGCAATGTTCATCTGCGTCAAAGGAAGTGGCGCGAACCACAGAGTCTAGACCGTCAAGGTCAGGGACGTACATCTTGATGCCAAAGAGCATTTCGTATGGGGTCCGCCCACCCAGAGACCTTCTAGGGAGATTATTAAGAGCACGCTGCACGCCATAGAGGTGAGCCAGCCAGTTTCTGCCAGTGCCTATAACTCGGGCTGTCAAAGATTGCTTTAAATCACGGTTCATTCGTTCAACTACACTATTACCCTCAGGTCTGTAGGGTGACGAAAACTTGACTTGGACCCCCATCGAAGTCATGGCATCCTTATACGCCTTAGAGGCGAAAGCCGGACCCTGATCCGAATGGAAGGTACCACAGGCAAAAATCCCTATAAAGAAACGCAAATCTCTAATGACAGTCCGTGAATCAGCGCTGCGATGTGGCCATACCCACACAAAGCGTGTGCATGAGTCAACTGCTACTAAGATGTACTTATACGCAGTATCAGATGAAAAAGGACCGCAGTGATCTAAATAAACACAGCCTAGTGGTTTATTAGAAATGTACAACTGAGTCTGTGGCGGACGCGTAGCAGTTGAAGGTTTAATCTGCTGGCATATGTCACAAAGAAGGACATAATCACGCGTCTGTTTGTACAGTCCCCGCCACCAGAAACGTTGTTGTAGTTGCGTTACAGTGGCTGAGACGCCCGCATGCGCAGACGCCACACCTTCATGAGCCGCTGTAATCAAGTCTGCTCTGCGATCCGAGTTGGGAATCAGCCGTTCCCCAACATCAGGAATTGTCACAAAAGGAACCTTTTCGGGACTTAAGTGGTATTTATACTTCGAAGGGAATCCCGCAGGATGTTTACTTCCCTTCTCAGAGGCAGCAATCGCTGCCAAGATGTCGCTATCAATCTTGGTTTTAGACCTAGTAACTGCTGCAACTAAGTATGTAGATACTGCTGATTTCGCTGCTTCATCAGCAAGCGAGTTGCCAACAGCGTGTACTCCTACGCGCTGATGACCGAGAGTATGAATCACATAAACGAGTGGCAACATAGCCTTAAGCTCTGCCACTCGAACCCAGATCATTTTATGTTTTATTGTGCTACCCTTGGAATCATGAAAATCATTTTGAATCCAAAAGAACAAGTTTTCATTGTAAGACTGGACACAGTAGTAAGAATCACTTACAATTAGAGTAGTAACACTTGGATCTGCGTACTCCAGAGCTAGTAAGAGAGCACGAAGCTCTGCCAATTGTGCGGTGCAATCGCCCAGGGGCAACGTGTGTACCTCCCTGGAAATGAACTCATCATTCAACATAGCACCGACCACAATGGCGCATGCGGAAACGTAGGCATGTTTAGAGCCATGCGCAACCTGCGCCGACCCATCAGTGTAAATGATGCAATGGAAGTCCTCCAAAGGTCGCATCGCCAGAGGAGCAGGATGAACGAATTCATACTGCAAGTACTCTTGCGACCGTAAGGAAGCGTCAAAAATAAACATGACATCCGTGGATGACAATGACGCAGCCCACTGAATCCACCGAGGGTGCAAAGCCTTTGAATTTGGTACACTGGCTTTCGTGACTGCCTCCAAATGAGGACAGGGTGTTACCACTAGCATGCGTTTCCCCTGTGACAGAGCTCGTTCTTTTAGAATTGCCATCTGTACAGCAGTTAAAACTTTTTCCACTGTGGGAAACCGCATCTCAGCCGAAGTGTACAAGTGTGACTTGTAAGCGATAGGTACTGTGTCACCTTCATTAAAAGTGAGGTATGTGAAACCCACCGTCCCGGGAATTATTCTTATTACCAGGTTGGTGTGGTTATCACGAGTCAGTAAATATTTAGAAGCGAGCAGATCAGCCTGCAAGGATAGCAAAATGGCTGAATGCTCAGGCAGCCAGCATGATTTTGAGAAAGTTGGTTGTATCAAAGCATACAAAGGCTTGATACGCTGGGCATATTCCGGAATGTAAGTTCTGCCGAAATTCAAAAAGCCCAGTAAAGACTGTAATTTTTTCAGTGTTGTTGGAGCGCGCAATTGTGCGCACTTCTCTAAGAAGTGAGGAGCCAAACCTCTACCTTCATTGTTGAGCTCATAGCCCAAAAACAACACTGTGTGTTCAGCAATGTGCGATTTTGCAAAGTTAAATTTGTAACCCATGTCTGCGAAGTTGCAAATAACAGAATTTACACGACACAGATGCTCCCAAATATCGTCGTCTGTGAGATATATGTCATCCACATACGAAAAAGCATCAGGGTCGAGTGCCTCCAGAATAGAGACAATTCGAGCGGTAAATATACCAGGACTATTCTTGTAGCCCATTGGAAGACGCCGGAATTGCTTTTGGACTCCAGCGCTCGTAAAACTGGTCCATTGGGAGCTAAAGCTGTCCAATCTGTGGGCATAAAAACCATTGGATATGTCAAGCGTTGTCTTGAAACGCTTACGCACGAGACTATCCACTAGGGCAGAGCCGTGGGTATTCTGTACAGCACAGTTACGGCAATGCGAGTTTAAATGCCGGTAATCCAAAACCAAACGATATGATCCGTCAGGTTTGTTTACAGTAAAAAGGGGATTATTCATCGGTGACACACATGTTTCAATTACTCCCTGATATTCCAATTGTTCAAGGATTTCCGCGACGGAAGATTTTGCTTCACGCCGAATGGGATATTGAGGTTGAGGCTGCGGTTGAGACCGCAACGGAATTTCGTGGCAAGGCGACAATCTATCCCAACCACATTGGTTACGGTACAGAGCCGGCGCTAGAGCCCGAGCCCACTCTTCTGCAAAATGCTGCGCATGCTCTTTCGAGACAGTGTTCGCGAAACTGGGTAGGATCACCTCCTCCCCTCGCGGCGCCGCGAGCACAAAAGGTGGGGGCCAGTCAGCCTCCGAAAGTAAAATATCATATGTAGAAGACAGATTCTCCCAAAATACACCTTTAACGGTACGCTGTATGTCACCTTCAATTAACAGGACAATTTCAAAAAGTCTTTCAGGGGGAGCCAATCTCGTATCGGCTGTTTCTATAACAACAAAAACTTCAGTCGCTGTCACCCTCAGTAGTGGACGGAGCGCCTCTCTGACTATGGTAATCTCCGCCGCGCTGTCCAGCAAGGTCAGAGCCCACGTCAGATTCCGAAGCCGCGTTCTCACTATCTGTGGCATATCTATGCGCTGTTAAGGCCGCGACTTTCTTCTTCGCAAACTGCGGACGCTTAGGCGTAGAATCCTCCTGCTTCACTGCGCCGTCTGTCTGGCGGGACTGACCACGTCCTTGCTGGCCACCACGTCCACGTCCACCCCCTCCTCCACCACCGGTCTTCTGGGCCGATGTTTCCTGAAAGGAACGAGGAGAGCGTTGATCAGAACCCTGAAAACGATCAGGTGATTTAATCATCGCGCGATCGCGCAAATCATAAACTCTGTCTGCCGGCGCAGGAGCTTGTATTGCAGGAACAGGATCCAGAGTTTGCCTAGTCTGCTTCCCCTGTGTCTGTTTTTTAGGCCAATTCTGTTTTTTGGACTTGGGCTGGACATCTGTCACTGCAGATTGTCCCTGAGGTTGTTTTTTATCCTTCACTGGAAAATATTTCAGACCTCTACTTGTGCGGCCAATTGTCTTATAAGCGGCCACCACAATCTTTGCTAACTGGCGGGGTTTGTCGGCATCGGGCAGAGCAGCCAAAGCATTCGACACCTGAAAGTTAACTGCATCTCCTTTAACATTGGAGAGAATGAGATCACTTACAATCTCAAATGAACCACACAGGCGCATACCCAATTCCACCGCTGCCTCTGGACCGTGATCATTCTGAACACGTCTAATGATTTCAGGCAGGGCATTCATAGACGGGGTGCCGAAGCACCTCGTATAAACTGCCGCAAAAGTTTTTCCCCAGCTTTCACAGTCAACAAGTTCAGGAGTTATATCCTTCGGTAGAGTAATCGTTAACATTCTATGTTTATCAGCAGGAGTAGAATTCGGAAAAACCGCCTCCAGTTGATCAAACTTCTCTGCTAGCCAGAATGGGAAGTCATCGTTGTCAACAGGACGCGCACCAAAAACCGAATTTACCATCACTGGATTGAGACGCATTCCGCCTCGTTCCATGGGAGCGGCCGCACCCCCCTGGGGACCACCAGGAAGATGACGACCGATGTATTGCACTAAAGCACGAATCACGGAAATGGAAACTACATGTAGCCTGCGAATTTCTGCCAGGGTACAAGCCCCGTGATTCGGGTGCGGGGTAAAGCCACCCAACGCAGGCCAATTTGTACCTGGAATTGAGAGTGGACCTAACCTCGCAGGGGACAAAGAGTGGGGGAGGGCGCCATCAAACCAAACTCGATGCTGCCAATGATCAATAGGTATTTCCAATGCCCTGTACGGCGTATATTCAGCTGGGACATCCGAGGCGGTGTAGGAGTGGAACAAACCAGAATTAGCGTCCACAGCCGGAAACGTAACCCAAGAGTAAAACAACTCGTAAGGAAACGCCGGATCTGCACATACCACGAAAATCACAGCCATCCCATCTACTGGGACCTGGTACGTCTGAAGATGGTTGCGTACCGCTACGCGACTATGCTGCGCAATAGCCACCGCTGCCGCCATTACAGAATTGGAAACAAGAAAAAACAAAGAATACTTTGTAGCACAACTGGGTAGTAATTCAAAGAAACCTTTTGAGAAAGAATCAAGCTTGAATAAAGACCTATTTCAAAAAATAGGTAGGTTTCACCGACACCCCGCTTTCCGGAAACGGATGTGAAGGGGTTAAGGCATGAACGATAAACTACTCGAGTGTCATGATATAAGACCACCGAAAACCGTTGGGCGCCATGTTGCAGGGTTTCTGTACTCACACAGAACTGTGCACAGAGGAGTGGAACCTCGGCAAATTAGGGTGTCCCAAAACTTACCTTAGCAACCAACTCACCCCTTACCGAGCTAGCTACAGTGTCTCATTGGACATATCAAACACCCAATGTTTAGACAAACCAGAACATGAACTTACAGTACCTCAGGGTACGTGGGACTCATGAACACTCTTTCGTTATATTATCATTACAAACCAGAACATGGAGTAAAGAAGACACATGTGCATTTGAAATGTTTATTTACTAATGCCGTCTTCTCAGGCGCAGTATCTTAGATAATACAAGTATACTTATTATCAGTAGCAAAATTATCAGCATAGTTACTAAGACATAAAAAGCGAATGGTGACAGCATGTTAACATGCTGTAATGAATAAGAGTTAACAACACTTATATCTCACCCTCCCTAACACATATATTATATTATTAGCTAAGAAGGTCTCTTTGGGTTGTTTTAGGGCGGGCCCATACCTTAGTGTCCTAGCATGAAAGGAATCACATCAGCATACACCAGCTCTCTCTGCATGTGCACCGCATCAAGTGTGTTAACAGTTCTCGTGCAAAGCAATATCAATCCCGCCTCAAGCCCAAGTTGGCAAAGGCTGCACTTGTGTTATGACTATGAAGGCGTGGAGATCAGACCTCATAACAATACCATATCGTGTTGCTCCTGAAACTTCAGCACTCTCCGTGCAGACATGGTTTATTAAACAAAACTGATATCAGAGCAATAACATATTATTCTCACATACACCACGGCAAACCACTAGGTTGAAAGCTAAGTCAACAATTAAGGGTCGTGTGCAGAAGTTGCAAGAAAGGAAAAATGGCGTTTAAATCTCAAATGTACCTATGCTAACTTAACACGATATAAGGATATATAGGAGCTATACAACAGTATATCCAGGGTAAATGAGGAATAAATAAATTAAAAAGAAGGGAACCAAAATCTTCTTTTTGGGTTGCGAGGAAAGTCAATATGATTTCAAATAAGCGGATTTATAATCCAAAATATGAACACAAATTATGGGCTCTCAACAGGTTACAGAGACAGGGTAAAGATGTGTGGGAAAGACAATCTTATAGAAAATGATACAGGTCTTCTGTGGTGTTGATACCATTAGGAACCTTCCTATCAAGCTCTAATATCATTTTGGATTCGAGTTGGCGAAGCATTTTGTCTCTGTCCCCTCCCCGACGGGGTTGGGGTACAGATGTCAAAACGAAGTAGCTAAGACACTCCAGATTGTTGTTATGCACACTCTTGAAGTGTCTCGCCACTGAATAAGAATTGTCATTATTTACAATTGCTCGGAGATGCTGTAATATCCTGGCGTGCACCGCAAGCCGAGTACTGCCAACGTACCTCAGGCCGCAAGTACAAGCCAGGACATAAACAGCATACTCTGTCCTGCAACTGTAATTACCCTTGATCTGTATTGGTGTTAGACTGAATGGAGTCATGTAGGTGCTGGTGTTAACACCAAACGTGCAAGCTCAGCAACTCGAGCATTTAAAAAAACCTCGACGTTGCGGGAACCAGGGTTTCTGTTTTAGGATTTCAGGGAATGGATTGGTGACATGGTTGCGTAAAGAAGGTCCTCTCCTGAAAGTGATTTTAGGATTATCAGGGAGTTCAGGTGAGATAACACTGTCTGTTGGAAGAATTGGCCAACTCTTCGTAAGGATTGATCTTATTTTCCTATTTTGGCAACTGTATGGTGTAATAAATCTCAACACTGACTTTTCAGGGTCTTCACTGATTGATCTAATTCCTTTCTGTTGAAGAAGGCAGTCTCTAGACTTCTGATTCATTTTGTTGACTGCTCTTTTAAGAGTATCAACATGGTACCCTCTTGTTTTAAACCTACTCAGAGCTTCCATTGTACACTTCTCCAATTCCTCTTCACTGCTGCAAATCCTTTTGAGGCGGAGCAGTTCCCCATAAGGGATATTTTCAATTGTGTGGTACGGATGGGCACTACTAGCGTGCAGAGTAGAATTACCCGCAGTGGCCTTTCTATGGAGGGTGGTTGCCAAATTGTCTGACTTGTGGTATACCTCAACGTCTAAGATATCAACTGATTTACTGCTGATATGGTGGGTAAACTTTAAGTTATACTCATTAGCGTTAAGTTTGTCAATAAAAGCAAGTGCACTCAATTCATCCCCTCTCCAAATTAAAAACACATCGTCAATAAATCTTACCCACATTTGCACATTTTCTGTAAAGATGTCATGATGCGTGCCCATGAGGACCTGCTTCTCCCAATAGCCCACGTGCAAGCACGCGTAGCTAGGGGAAAAGCAGGCCCCCATTGCCACTCCCCTCTTTTGTAAATAAATGTCCTTGCCAAACATGAAAAAATTATGATTGAGGCTCCATGCAGCTAAAGCAACCAATATTTTACTATGATTATAGCAATCTGCAGGCCTAGTGCTCAGAAAATATTCAAGAGCCCTAAGTCCAATTTGTTGTTCTATGCTCGTATATAGAGCCTCAATGTCAAGCGTAATCAAAAGAGAGTCTTCTGTCCAAGTGGTATTTTTGATTTTGTTCAAGAAATGTCCTGTGTCCTTGATATAGGTGGGCAACTTAACCACCAGGGGTTGCAGAAAATAATCTATGTATTGAGCAAGATGTTCACCCATACTATTGATGGCCGAGATAATTGGCCGTCCAGGTACGGGGAATATTTCCTTATGGACTTTGGGTATAAGATAAAAACGTGCCATGACCGGTAATTCAACATGCAGGAATTTGAATTCTTGAGTGGAAATCAAACCCTCCCTCTTGTATTGAAGGAGGAGTTTCCTTAGTTTCTCCCTGGCTAGGTCATATTGCTTGACACAAGTCTTAGTGTAACATGCAGTATCAGATAGTTGATGGGTGGCCTCCGCGATGTATTGTTCTTGAGGCCAGATCACAATATTGCCACCCTTATCAGAACTGCACACCACATTGCGATGGTCGTTTTTCAATTTTGAAACCAATGCCCAATATTGTTTTTCTTGGTCTTGCTTAATTCTGCCTCGATGTTTCACCTGGTGGTGTAATTTCTTGAGGTCTGAGATCACTACATCATGGAATGAGTCTATTGCATCCTTAGGCATGATGGGCATAAAACTAGACGATGGTTTAAAAGGACTTGATCCTGCTCCAATTTGTTGGATTTCAGCAATCCTTGGCTCCTCTTGCGTTGACAAGTCATCACTCGTGTCATTCATTTCTTCACCCAGCTTGCATAAAGTGAGTAAGCCTCTAACGTCACAAGCTTGGAGACTTGAAGTAGAAGGTGCTGCTGAGTTTAATTCCGTGGTGTTTGGATTTTGTTTAATTTTGAAGAATTTGGACAGCTTCAGTTTCCGGATGTAGCGGAACACATCTATTCTTATATATATATATATATATATATATATATATATATATATATATATATATATATATATATATATATATATATATATATATATATATATATATATATATATATATATATATATATATATATATATATATATATGTAATATTAATTTAAAAAATTGCAATATTTTTACCATAGGATAGCAGAAAGGGTAAAATTTACTATTACCACTCCAGTGAGTGCAACAGTAGGGAAAGCGTTGGATAGCATGGGGGTAAAAATTACTATTCTCAGTCCAGAGAGTGCAACAGTAGGGAAAGCGTTGGATAGCGTAGGGGTAAAAATTACTATTTCCACTCCAGAGAGTGCAACAGTAGGAAAGCGTTGGATAGCGTAGGGGTAAAAATTACTATTCCCACTCCAGAAAGTGCAACAGTAGGGAAAGCGTTGGATAGCGTAGGGGTAAAAATTACTATTCCCACTCCAGAGAGTGCAACAGTAGGGAAAACGTTGGATAGCGTAGGGGTAAAAATTACTATTCCCACTCCAGAGAGGGCAGCAGTAGTGAAAGTAAATACTTCATATATAAATAAAAATAAACTAAATATTAATACCAATTACAAATTAATTAAAAGTAATTAACAATTTTATATAATACTAGCAGCCCGTCCCGACCTTGTCCGGGAGCAATCAGGCGTCAGGGCCCCCGCCCGCCCCGACATTGTCCGTGGGTCCCCCGGAGTTGCAGCCCGTCCCGACCTTGGCTTCAGGGCCCCCGCCCGCCCCTACATTGTCCGTGGGTCCCCCGGAGCCTTACCTCATCTGCCGCACCTCCCCGTGCTCCTGAGTTCACCGGTGCGCCGCTCCCTGCCGCTCCTCCCCTCTCCTCCCCGCTTGTCCGCCGCTCCTCCCAGCCTGTCCGCCGCTCCTCACCGCTCCTCCCCGCCTGTCCGCTGCTCCTCCCCCTGCTCATGTCTGCCGCTCCTCCTCGCGCTCTTGGATATCACTCCTCCCCGCGCTCCTGATGTCAGCACGCACATCGCAGCCGGCGCTACTTCCATGGGACTACTTTTTTTTCTCGTAAATATTTTAAATAATGTATATTTTTTTAATTTATATAGCCTATGTCCATCTGCACACCCTGACAATTTCAACGATGTATCGGGTGTGTGGACTGGCGCTGTGGTTCCCGAGTTTACCCGCCTCAAAGGTTTAAAGTTCTTCCTTTATAATAGTAGTATAGATAATAATCAATTAAAAATAAAAATAAAAATTAATTATTAAAAATTATTACCTATTAATACAAATTATTTAACAATTAACAATTAATTAACAATTACAAAATAATAAAAAAATTAGAGCAAAAATAAAAATTTAAATATTTAATTAATTACAATTAAATTACTTCCCACCCTATTCCCCTATAAACACACAACCCACAACAGAAAATAAATTAATAAAATTAACATAATTATCAAATAATTAAAATTAATAACCAATTTTATTTTAATTAATTACCAATAAAAAATTTAAATAACAATTAATTCAAAATATATACGAATAAATAAATTAAAAAAATAAATTATTTATAATTAAATTACTTCCCACCCTTTTCCCCTATAAACCAACAACCTGCTACAGAAAATAAATTTATAAAATTAACATAATTATCAATTAATCAATTAATTAAAATTAATCACCAATTATATTTCAATTAATTACCAATTAACAATTATTTCAAAATAAATAGCAATAAATAAATTAGAAAATGTAATTAATTATAATTAAATTACTTCCCACCCTGTTCCGCTACAAACCCGCTACAGAAAATAAATTAATCAAATTAACATAATTATCAAATAATCAATTAATTAAAATTAATCACCAATTATATTTTAATTAACAATTAATTCAAAATAAATACCAATAAATTAGAACATTTAAATAATTATAATGAAATTACTTCCCACCCTATTCCCCTATAAACCCACAACCCGCTACAGAAAATAAATTAATAAAATTTACATAATTATCGTTTAATCAATCAATTAAAATTAATCACCGATTATATTTTAATTAATTAACAATTAATTAACAATTATTTCAAAATAAATACCAATAAAATTAATTAATTATAATTAAATTACTTCCCACCCTATTCCCCTATAAACCCACAACCCGCTACAGAATTATATTACGCAAAAATTAAATACTATAAAATTAATTAATTGAAATAAATTATAAAATAAATATACACTTTTCACACATATACTAACATAAAAAATCACTTTAACAAATTAGATATTATTGAAAAATTAAAATTAACTTACTTACCTCAAATTCGATATTTTTGTTGTCTATATTCTGTCCATTCTATATTTTCGTTGTCTATATTCTGTCCATTCGATATTTTGTCCATTCGATATTTTGAATTCGATATTACTGCTATTCTATTCGATATTTTTGTAGTCTATATTCTGTCCATTCGATATTGTGTCCATTCTATATTTTTTATTCGATATTAATGCAAGTCGATATTAAAAACTCGATATTTTGAGTGTATACCGTGTTCATTCATAAGGGCCCCAGTTTTCACCCCTCTACTTAACTAGATGTAATTAGACATTCATTGAAGCAACAGATGAAGGAACATCAATAGTTTGCATCAAATGGAAAAGGGAACAACCACCGGTCTTAGAATGCAATTGATTGGGACCTATATAAGGGTGATGGTAGTGGGGTACAAAGTACATGTCCCAGTGTAACTAATTATTCAGCTTAGACTTCAGAAACAATGAGCCTATGCTTGAATTAGTACATGAGGCAACACAGAGGAACTTGACGGTGATCTAAAACAAGTTCATGAAGATTAAGCCCATAATGACCTTTGCACCCAAACTACAGACTAATTGTTAAAATACATATTTTGGGAAGCATAGATTGCCATTATCAGGGTATGGGGAATAGTGGCCTTAAACATTGAATTCTGGGAATAAGTAAAGAGCCAAAGAAGACTCTTCATAAGGACCTGAAGAGCGAAATAATATCTTCCATCAGAGTACCAGCTGAGTGAGCCAGTGTAAGGCTTCATTAATGAACTCATTTATGACGTCATTAATGAGAACATAATGAGAGCAATGGGACAAGTTATGGTTGAATACCTATCCATAGCTGGCACATTTCAGTGTTTTAAGGCTGATCTTTTAACAGTAACACCCTTTCTATTGCAGTTTTTCAGGGTATTTGCAACATTTTCATAGATTAGATTGTGATCATAGTAGAGAATTGTAATACCCCTTTTAGCAAGTCATTTTCTGTGAACACCTATGTAGTTATTGCAGAGTCTGAGATATTGACTTTTAAGTTAATTTGTACCTTCCATGCATATCAATTGTTTTTGGTCTGCTGGTAACTTTGGTGCTGATTAACTGTCTGTGAATTAACGTTTTGTGCCAGCCACCGTTATGCAATGCAAGGGATTCACCGATATTTACAAATGGCTCATTGCAAAAAAAATGTGTTTTTATAATAAACAAAGAGAGCACCCACTTACCCCAGGGAAAATATCTGGAGATTATAGAAAGTGATACTGCTTTTCACAATACTATCTATGATTTTCACTTAGAACCCCGAGATACACAATGTAATTTTGAGGCTTGTCAGATCTACGGCTATCTGTGGATGCCGCCATGCAGGAAGATAAAAAGGATTAAGGTGCTCCATCCCTAAGGAGGATTTAAGGAGAGGATATAAAGGAATCCTGCTAAAACAGATGAATGATTAATGAGATCAGTACTCCCAAAATTAGATCCAAGGCTTATGGATCGGACAAAAGGATGCAGCTTCCCTCTTTCGAGCATATTTTAAAACCAATAGAAGAAAAGGAAGCTTAGCTGTGATAAAATATACAGTGAAGCCATAGGACTAGAATCATGCATTGTATACAGTCCAGGGGGTGCACAGTGTGGTTAGAGGATAGGCCCTGCAGTCTAGGCCCATTGTTCATGGAAGAACGTTGTGCGTAGCATGTTCTGATGATCCAGTAATTAGATGCGCACTCAATACCGGGGCACATAATCGATACACAGACAGACATGAATAACCCAGTGATAAATTACAAGACCATTGTGGGTTATTGCTTAACTCAATGTAATGACCTAGCTTTGACATAGACTTTTATTTTTCTGGCATGTGTAGAGCAGTATTTTACTTCAGTAATTCTATGCATTTTGATCTGATTTTGTATTTACAGTATTGCTCAACAATATTAACCTTTCAACCAAATTTTATATTTGGATGTCCTGATGACTTACTTACTCAGCTTAAGACAATATTATTTTTGCACTTTTTAGGAAAAGAAGATAGAGAGACATTGTCGCTCAGCCACTACATGCAATGCCTTGTATGTCACTCTGTTGGCTAAAATGATCACATGGTAAGATACAACCTGAAATTGTTTTTCTAATGGTCCCTATTTTGATGCTTTAATGTCACTAAATCTCACAGAAATTGTTTTCAAAAAAGCATATTAAGTGTGACTTTTTTCAGATGTCTGGCATAAACATTGGAAAAGAATCAATCTCAACTTAATGTTAAACACAAAAATACAAAACGTGAAGCAATGAACAGGGCACGGCCCTTAATTGAGACATTTTTATTAGATGGTTAAAAAAATATTTCATGACACAGCTATTTAGTCAACATAAGCACGTTTTAAAGTTGGAGGTTTCTCCTCCTTTGTTTTAAAAAGTCACATCATTGGATTAGACAGCACATTGTAGCATGAGGGGGTGCATTATCTCTTTTATACATGTAGGGAGTGATTTAAAGTTTGTGTGTAATGATTTATGAAATAAGTGATGTTTATTTTGAAGAATTTTGAATTCACTGTTGGTGGAGATTAATATGTCAGAATCTCCTCTGCCATGTGAAAAGAAGTTATTTTTTCATATGATACTATGGCACAGTTGTCTCAGATGGTGAATTCTTCACTAGAAATATCATTCCTTCACAAATTGGAGGATTTTCCTTTGCCACTCAACATTAAATTGGACCAGTAGATTAATTATTTCTTGATGGTACACTGTGGTTTTTTGTTTCATTGACTAAACTTTACTCTTGATGAGTTTTTCTCCTTCTCAGTTTAGTTGCACCCTACTCATATGAGTCCTTAACAAACCTTTTATATTTCGGACAGTGCTGATAGTGCAGAAGCTCTTGATAATGGCCTCCAGCAGTGCCTTCAGTGTCAGGATACAATATCACTCTACAGACGAATGCTGCAGTTTGTACAGGAGTCCATGCTGTCTGAAGAAGACAAGAATCTGATGCGAGAGGTATGTCTACAGTTCTAGAAAATTTATATTTAGAAATCAGTTGAATATCTAGATAATTTTTTATTAACTAGATTTACTTTAGCATGTTGTAACCTATACTCTTATCACCCAACACCAAATCATTCTGTTTATTTAATTTGTCACATACTGCCAAACAGTGGAAAAGTGTTGAACAAGCAAGTGTTTCACGCAGATATGATTTTTCAAGGCTAAGTTGAAACTGATTCACTAAATCCAATGGTTTGTAGATTTACACATTCAAATGACGTTATAGTTGTTCCTATTCTCTACAGTTAGAAGCTGGTAATTTAGCTCCTACTTGTTAATTTTTTGTAATTTTGCTATGAGTGTACAAAATACTAGAGCCAATTTAGAAAGCAAGTCATGACATATATCGGCCGGAACGGTGTTCGGAACCATCGTAATCGGTCTGTCGGTCGAACTCCTTGAACCAGAGTCTTTCGGAATGCCTTCCGATCTACATCATAATGAGGCCCTTAGTATTGTAAGCAGCCCTGAGTTATTAGACAGAAATTTCTCAGTATGACAATTTCTACATAACTTAGAAGACTGTGTGTACTTCTTTTGCTGCCAAAGATGGGCTATATGTAATGTATTCACCACCATATAAAGGCTGCTGGTAGTATAATCTTTAGCACCTTCAGACCTTGGGTATTTTAAGCGAATAGTGTCTTTGTTGACAAGTTTTGCCAGTATACTATACTGTAGATAGTAGATATGTTTTAATACTCTGTGGTGTATTTCACATGAGAATTTCACTGTCTGCAAACAGTGTATTACAGAGTAAACTCTTTCCTCAGGGTAAACACTGTTTACTGAACCCTCTTTTCTACTCATATCAACTTCATTTCTCAATGTAGTTAGGGTGACTTTGAGGAACAGACTGAGTATCTTGAGGAAATTGGCTTTCTCTGAAAAGTTGTGTACACATTGAACACCACGTGCAATGAGAGTTTCCTATATATCTGTAATCCATTGTTAATATGTACTAGGCTACCCGTGAAGTATATGGTATAGGGTCAATGTTACACATAACACACGCATTGATTGTCCACAGGTCAGGCCCCACGATCCACCCCCTACAAGCATCCTACCACCTGCAGCACATGGCCTTCTGGAATAAGCAGTGTGCTGTTGGTCTCACAGGTCCTGGCCGCACTCAGGCGGACTTACTGACTTTGTCAGAGAGTCACCACACCAGAATACAACAAGCATTTGCAATGCAATATGTCTCGCATTTGTGAGAGTTTGAGCTGTTGGCATTGTAAATGACAATGCCTTTCATTTATATGTTGGCTTTCAAAACAGATAAATAAAAAGCATTGCCAAGGTGAGACCTTTTGCATTGCTTCCTGTTTCTGTCCGGGCTGCTGGTCTCCAGATGACAAGCAGCACAGAGCCTGGATTCCGGCTGAAGAATCTTCGCAGGGCCGCCATGATTATAGCTGAGGGAGGAGTCAACTGCAGCCAAAGAGAGGGAGCGAATGGAGAGGAGGAGGCAGCTTTAGTGAGCTGCACTGATGAAAAGAAATGTGCGTCTAATTGAAGTCTATTTTTTTCATTATTGCAAGATTTTGGAAAGCAGCGCACCACGCCGTCAGTGGCTCGCTGCTTACTAAAAGCATACAATATTGAAAAAAATAGACTTCGGCGAGCCGTGCCTTTCTTTTCTTAGTCGCGACTCACGTAGTCTATTTTTTCAATATTGTAAGATTTTGGTAAGTAGCACAGGACACCGCCTGTGGCAAGCAAAGAGGGCACCGTTGCAGGAAAGCATGTTGTAGTGAGCCAGCTTGCCTCGCGCTTACTGTGTGCAATGCGCGAGGCACGGGTCTCGTGCTGGCTGCCTACGTAATGTGTTGTGACAGTTGGTGGCGGAGCGACGGCCATTTTACCGTCATCGGTCACTGCTGTGTCGTGCTGGCGGGAGCCTAAAATAAACACTATTACTTATCTAACATTTGTGCCTTTGAGTTATTACAACTCATTACTGGCGACGAGCAGCTCTGGCTCCCGCAACGGACCCACAAAGATTCTTCAGGAAAAATAAAGCTTTACCTTGGATGAAGGCGGGAGAAGAAAAGCGAAGCTGAGAGAAGTTGGCCGCAATATCTCCGTGTTTTCGGCATATTGAAGTGGGATTCCTCTTATGAGAGTGGCTCTGTGGACGATCAGCGCGGGATCTGCCTTTGCTTCTTTCTGACCGAAGAGAGACGCTGAGGTTGTGACTGCGCATTCTCACGTAAGTCAAAGCGTGAGGAAGTTGCCGCCTACCTCATTAGCTTCCCGGCACCAGCTGCTGCCTTCCATCTCATCTTAAAGGGGAAGTACCCATTTGGTGGTGTGCTTATGATCGATAAAACCCTTTAAAAGAGACTCATAACACAAAATGTTTAATTAACTTATAGAAAAACACCGCTGGGGCTAAAACCACTCTATTGAAGTAACTAAAGTTAAAGCATGACACAGCGAAAAAATTTATTAATAATAGGAAAATAGAAAGAGAACTGACACTTGAGGATAAAACCTTTACACATGATAGAGGATACAGTCACTGTCAGACCCTGGAAAATTGTTCTTTTTATGTACAATGGAAGGTATTCACCCGGTTGATGTTGAACCACTGTTGTTCTACTTGAAAATTATTTATCTGCTGGGTGTTGGCAAAAGAAACTACAGTGGCATACGTTATACAACTTGCTCTCTTCATAAAATAACTAATGATGCAGTCAATTCGCCCTCCGCCTCCCTTCTTAGATACTCCAGGGGAACCACCTGTGGCATGGAGAAAATGGTTTGATGCATTTGAGAACTATTTGAGTGCCATGGGTGCGCACAGGTTTAGAGCAGAAAGGAAAAGATTTTTACTTCTTCACTCACTGGGTTTTGAAGGAAGAGAAACACTCAAACACTTACCTGAAGTTGTTGATGAAGGTGGTGAAGAAACTGATGAGTATCAAAACACTGTTAAAAAACTGAAAATAAGGTATGACAAGCAACCCAGTGTCGTTGTTTTAAGACATAAATTCTTTAAGAGAGCGCAAAAAACTGAGGAAGATGTTGACACGTATATTACCGCTTTGAGGAAAATGGTAGCAGAGTGCGAATTTGAACATTTCAGTGAACAACTAGTGCGGGATCAATTCATTAGTAAATGCCTGGATAAATCTATCAGACAAAAGTTGTTGTCCTTGGAAAATCCATCTTTAGATGAATCCATCCGTATAGCAAAAAGTATTGAAACATCACAATCCTCTATCAGAGAACTTGAAAGTAAAAATGTTGAAATGGTGACTCCTGTTCGCTTTAAAAATGTGGTGAAGAAAAGAGAATTTCAACAGAATAATTTTTTCAAAAGAACAGATATCTGCTTCAGGTGTGGTTATCCTTCACATGCTAGAAGTGGAAGGCCATGTCCCGCGAGGAATGCCACATGTCGAAAATGTGGGAAGTTGGGGCATTTTGACAAAGTATGCCAGACAAACCAGAAAAGTCCAAGTCAAGTCGCATGTGTCAAGGACTCGAGTGACAGTGACAGTGATGACACCCTCTGTGAACTTAAAGACATGGTTCTGGTGGTAAAAGAAGGAAACATAATAACGGGTGATCCAAATGACTGTGTTGATCCATATGCGATCATTGGTGTTGGAGATAAAAATCTGAGACTTTTAGTAGATTCAGGTGCCAGGATCACAATGATCAGTGAATCTTTATTCAAAAAGAAATGGGGAAATAGTCCTCTGCAACCACCAGATCGAGAACCTGTATCCTATGAAGGGAGGAGCATTGATCTTCTAGGGTATTTTGAAGACGTCTTGGTGTTCAAGAACAGGCACATATATGGGAAAATATATGTGGCCGTCAATGGATTGGACAGTCTTGGTTGGTTCCATCAAGGTTTGTTCAGCATGATGCTACGCCCTGGAGCAAAAGAGCAGATTTTGGTCATTCGCGACCAAACACATGTGGAAGAACTTCTCAATAATTTCCCTGAAGTGTTTTCTGGAGAGCTTGGAAAGATCAAGGGGTTCAAGCACAAGATAATGCGGTGCCTGTCAAGCACAAGATAAGGAGTATACCTTTCAGCATCCGCAACGACTTGGAAAAATAACTTTTGTCTATTCAAAAGAGAGGAGTTATTGAACCGATTGAATCGTCGGATTGGTCTTCGGCATTAGTTGTAGCAAGAAAAAAAACCAATGAACTCAGAATCTGCATTGATCTGCGCAGTTTGAACAAAGTGATTTGGGTGGACTCGCACCCATTACCCAATATCACGGAAATGCTAGGTGTAGTTGCAGGGGCTAAGGTTTTCACCAAACTTGACTTGGCCTCTGCATACCACCAGATCGAACTTGACAAGGATTCACGCCACTTCACTGCGTTCAACACTCCATCTGGATTGTATCAATTCTGCCGTATGCCCTTTGGCCTGGCGTCAGCAGCCTCTGTCTTTCAGAGAGACATGGTCAATCTGCTCAAAGGAATCAAAAATGTTGCCATATTTCAAGATGACGTCCTTATATATGCAAAGGATCAACAGGAACATGACATTGTTTTGTCTAAAATGTTGTCAATTTTCCAAGACCATGGAGTTGTACTAAAGAGAGATAAGTGTGTATTCTCTAAAGACAGTGTGGAATATCTGGGCCACACCATTTCGAGCGATGGTGTCACACCAAAACCGAGTTTGGTTCAAGCTATAGTAGACGCATCAGCTCCAAAAGACAAAGCAGGAGTAAAATCACTTTTAGGCCTAACAGAGTTATATTCACGTTTTATCCAAGACTATGCCACAAACATTCGCCCCATTTCAAAGTTGTTACAAGACAAAAGTGAATTTGTGTGGGATGATGAGTGCAAACTAGCGTTTGAATGGAACAAAGATAAATTGTGCACTGTCAGTGCCTTGAAACCTTTTGCACAGGATGTCCCTTGCACTCTGACTGTTGACGCCAGTAACTTTGGCTTGGGCGCTGTTTTGACACAAGATGTTGGTCCTAATGAACACACAGTGGGATTTGCATCCAGAGTACTTAGAGAGGCGGAAACGCATTACTCTGTGATTGAGAAGGAGCTCCTAGCATGTTGGTGGGGCATTGAAAAGTTCAAAAATTATCTGTGGGGACGCACATTCACACTTCAAATGGACCATAAACCATTAGTGTCTATTCTGGGCAACGCAAAAGGTCGAAGTGCTACTCCCCGCATTGCACGCCTTGCATCTAAGTTACTACAATACAATTTTGATGTTGTCCACATAGCTGGGGGAAAAAATGTGAGAGCTGACGCTTTGTCACGCTTACCTCCCTCCACAGACAAGGCCATCCAAAGTAATGATGATTGTTGTTATGATGATAATGAAGACTGTATTATTGCCAGTGTTGAATTGTTACACGTATGTTCTGTGGGACAAGAAGGTTGGAGGGAGGCTCTAGAAAGTGATCAAGTTCTTAAAGAAGTGAAGAAGTATATTGCCCAAGGGTGGCCGAGAGAAAGAAATGTGGGGGTGGTCTTACAACCCTATGTGAAGGTGAGTGATGAACTCTCTATTGAAGATGGTTTAGTTTTCAGGATTGAAAAACTGTTACCCCCCGAAAACATTAGAGCCACACTTTTAGCCAAGGCCCATGAAGGGCATCTGGGAGCCACACTCACTAAGCGTAGAGTAAGAGAGTACTTCTGGTGGCCACAGATGGATAAAGATATTGATGCGATGGTGCAAGAATGCACAATTTGTTCTTCTAGTGACAAAAGTTTTCGCACAGCCAATCCACCGCTCACGCCCATACCTCTTCCAGGTGCTCCGTGGGAGAAACTTGGTATTGATGTGCTAGGACCTTTCCATAGTTTACCCCATCAATGCAAATTTGCCATTGTGATGATGGATTATTACTCTAAGTGGGCAGAAGCTAAATTTGTGTCCAAAGTTGACTCTAAAGAGATCATTGACTTCATGAAAGAAATTTTCATGAGAGAAGGTTTTCCCCTTTCCATCATATCCGACAATGGGGTGCAGTTTGTGTCCACTGAGGTAGAAGAGTTCCTTAAAGAGTCTGCCATCACTCACTACAGAAGTTCCCTTTACCACCCACAAACTAATGGCCTGATAGAAAGACTTAACAGAGTTATTGGTGATTGTGTTAAATGGGCTATTGAACACAACAAAGCTGTTCCCCAGAGTGTGAGGGCTATGCTACGGTTCTACAGAACCACTCCACATTCGTCCACGGGAGTGCCTCCTTTTGAACTACTGAGGGGCAGGAAACCATGCACAGAATTTAGACCTGCCTGGATGTCCAAATGGTTCAAATCCCATTCTTCTCCCCAAGAAATTGATGAACAAGTCAGGAAAAGAAATGAAAAAGTACAGTCAAAACAGAAAGAATACTTTGATGAAAGGAAACGGGTGAAAAACAGAGCATTCGCTGTGGGGGACTGTATAAGGATAAAGAAACAAGGGTTTGTAAAAAAAGGAGAAGCTAAGTTCGGTGATATTGTTATGGTTGACAAAGTCTGTGGAAGTGCTGTTCGTGTCAATGGACAGTACTGGTGGAATGTCAACAAGGTGGTAAAAGTTAAAAGTGTTGAAGACAATCTGTTGAACTCTAATGATGCAAAAAATGTTCCATGTGACAATTTCCCATGTGATTCCAGTGTACAGCCTTCCGCTCCTCAATCCTCTATGATGAGGAGGAGCACCAGAGCCATCAGAGTTCCTATTAGATTCCGTCGTTGATTTTCTCACTTTCCTTTTTGTTTTCCTTTTGTTCTCCTCTCTCCTTCTATTTCTTCTTTTCTCTCTATTTAGGGAAAGGAGATATGTAGTGAGCCAGCTTGCCTCGCGCTTACTGTGTGCAATGCGCGAGGCACGGGTCTCGTGCTGGCTGCCTACGTAATGTGTTGCGACAGTTGGTGGCGGAGCGACGGCCATTTTACCATCATCTGTCACTGCTGTGTCGTGCTGGCGGGAGCCTAAAATAAACACTATTACTTATCTAACATTTGTGCCTTTGAGTTATTACACATGTCATGCCTGCAGTAAGAGAAAATCATTAAAGAAAATGGTGCTCACAAACTGTAAATAAAACATAAGTGTTAATGGGAGGTTACAAATGCAGAAAAGGTGGTACTAAGGAGCTAGCAAGCCTATTAATGAATCCGAAGCCAACATTTGCAAAGGACAATGACACAAGCTAATGAAAAATATCTGGGGAGAGTGGGCGGAGCTTCAAGTCCATTCCTGAATACAGCCTGTCTCGAAGAGCCAACGCAAGCGCTGCCTAGGCCAGACCCAAAAAGTGGGCCTATTGATTTTATCAAGGTATGAGCTTATAAATATATAAAGCAAATCTATCATTTTTGTCCAAAAATCACCAATATTGTTAATCAAATGCATATTTTACTAATGTTTAACAGTGATTACTATAAAAATGTTTAATACAGTTCTAATAAAAATTAAAAATAAATAACATGTCTGTGTTTTTTTTTTAACATAGCTTTTATGAATACATTTTATGGGTTAAAAAATATTAAAAGAAACAAACATTTTAGCTTTAAAAAAAAATCAAAAATCAACATGTCTCTGAATCTTTACCGTTACATTTATCAGCCCACAAAATGAAATCATAAAAACAAACACAAGAGGGCCTTTTACTCCAGCTGAAGAGCATAGAGCTCCAGCTAAGATTCATTAAAAAGAAATATGGCATGTTCTCTTGGGCTCATAGATTTAATGACCGAGGGAACTTACTAATTTTTTATTATTGAGGCAGCCCCTCCCAACATAATAATTGGTGGTGCCCCTGCCCTTTCTAAGGATATCACCAAGCTAAAGAAATATGTAAATAGCTCTCCCAGAGCATTATGGGGTGCTCCTTCAAGGAGTAGTGAATAATAAATGAGTGGCTCCTGACTTCTTTCCTCATCCCTCTGTGCAGGTTTGTTTCGCACTGGTGAGCATTGTGATTAATTGTTGTGAAATTGTGCTACCGTTGTTTTGAATACATCAGCTTTTGGAAACAATACAGTCACACCCTAACCCCATACAAGGGCAAAGAAAGCATTAAGTTGACAAGTTGTGCTTGTCATATTGCCATGAAACTGTCGCTGGAATGTTAAATGTATGTGTTACTGGCTTTAACATGTTCACCTGTTCTGCATCTTTTCTTACTCTAGGTTCTATGTCTTATTCATGTCAGCCACAATGGAGTGAGTGAGTCGGAGCTGATGGAGCTCTGCCCAGAGCTATCGTGGCCGGTTCTGGCATTCCTGATTCACAATCTGAGCAGAATGTTCCTTTTGACTTACGGTTGTGGTTTGCTAAAATTTCAGCATCTTCAGGTGACCTATTATGCATCACGCTGTCCACATGTTCTTCTGAACCTTTCTGTCATGTTTACTATAATGGACTGAGATATCGGCAAATCTCATGCAATGCTCAGCCAGTAATACAAATTCTGTCCAAAATGTGTACATTTTTATTTCTCAATAAGCTAATTGTATTTCAGATAGATCTACACACCTGCCATTTACAAACAACTGTTGGGTAAATTGTAAGTCTTGACATTTAGCTGCAGGTGTTATTTCTTACCTATATGCCCAAAAAAGGTATCCGCTCCCCTGAAAAAAGGTGCATGCCCCACAACGCTCCCTGTCCCACACTGCGAAACCTCCTCTTTCATCCTATTCTTCTCTCCTTTCTTGCCCATCATTTTTCAGCAACACCTCTCGTCTGTGCCAACCCTATCTGGTACATTCTCCCTAATACGATTACTGTCCTTACTCATTAACCATTCACTGCACCCACCATCCTTTCCATGCTCTTCCCACTGGTCTCCCCGCAAACCCTTGCAGCAGTATTATTTTTAGAAGAGGAAAGTTATCCGCATATGATGAACATAGGTTTCCGCCAGGCTCTCTATGCCATGGCATGCCATGCCATGCCACACAATGCCTCGGTTGTTGGCCCATACCAGCAAGTGTAGCCCACATTTTCAGCCTCTAAATTGGCTGAGCTGGGTGCAGAGTTCTTTTCACTGTGTCAAAACTATTGACTATAAATGTGTAAAGGTTGTTGGTGTCCACCCGTGCTGCCTGCACTCTGCTCAAATGCCCTTTGAGGTTTGATTAATTGATTCAATCATTTTAACTGTTCAGACATAAATTGTTCCTTGCTAAGTAAAAGAATTGGCATCAATTATTAAAGTGATGCGTCTTTAAGAATAGATATTCAAAATTATTTCCATGTACTTGCATACAGTTCATTAATATGTTTAGTGTTAAGTGGACGCTTAGGACCTTTCCAGGACGAGAGAAGTCATTGTGTTGCACAGTGAATCGTCTTTGATGATATGGATCATTTCAAGAAACATTTTCCAAATGTTTCATTAAAGATATTTTGCTAGAGTGACTTATGCTTAAGTGTCAGAAGGAAATCAGCCTCATGCATTCATAAAGTTAACTGAGTGAATCTTGAGAGTTGCAAGTCAGCCATGTAAAACTTTGGTTGGTGATGCTGTAACTGAACAGATTGAATTAATAATATAAATACTTCTGAAGCTAACATAACCCCTGCCAAATATGATTTCTCATAGACCCGGGCTGTCAACAAATGATAACTATATCTTATGCTAGCTAATTCAAACAGTGTTGATTTAGCCATCCTAAAATCTCAATCTTTAGTCAAGTGAATTTGGAAATTTAGCTAAAAATGTTAGGAAATTCTCGATATGGAAATTAACAGCTTCATGTAGGGAAGTGCATTAATAGTAGGTGGGGGTATTCACCTTCAGCTGGTAATGGTACCACAATCACTATTAGGTCCAGTCAAGTCTCAATAAATGAATCGTTGCTCAACATTTGGTGGCTTGGCAAACAAGCAGTCAGCCTTAACTTGGAAGACAGGTATGTGTAAAGCATTTAATATCACCAACACAGTAACTAAATAAAAGACACAGGACTGATTTATAACAATAGAGAATATTTTTATCTTTAGAGTGCCATACAAATGACAAAAATATAATGCAAGGAACCAGAGATGAATTTTTAAAGATTCAATAAAAAAGTTTGCATTCTAGCACCAAAAGGCATAAGTGCCACTCACAGCTATCTGGTCACGCTGGACTGGGTACAGAGTAAAAGTTTTAGGCTGACCATGATGGACCGTGGATTGGGTATGCCGAGTGCTAGGTTCTGGTCAAAATTTTACCTTTCGACTTAGTAATTTTCTTGGAGCTTTTTTCTTGTTGATGGGCTCGTCGTCGGGTCCTTGGGCTTCTCGAATCCGAAGTTCGAGTCAACAACAGCGGCCTGCAGCAGCGAGATGCCTTAGTGACTCTCTAGAAGTCTTTGTCCTCATCGTTGAGGAGCTGCAGAGCTTTCAGCGGGGCAAACCAGTGCGGTCAGGCTGATTCGCCAGTCGACAGTGTCAGCTTGACTCTAATCATCGAGCCGGTTTTCTCTTGGAGTTTTTCTGCAAAATCTTGCAGAAAAATGTCTTTCTATGTAGATCATGTTCCTTGTTAGTTCTTTTGGGGGAGAGAAGTGTCCAGTGGCATCAGCCAAGGTTTCAGGAGCTCTGGATCGACTCTTGGGGGCTAGGACTCCATCACCTCCCATGCACCTTCACATCCAGGAAAAATCCAGTTGCAACTGGTCAGCTGCAGTGATCCTCCTTTTGGGCTTGCAGGTGACTTCTTGCAGCTTTGTTGTACCTGTTGCTGATCAGGGAGTTCACTCCTTTTCCTTTTAGTCCGGCACAGTTATTTCTTTGCAGAGCCTTGAAAGTGCAGCGGGTGCAATTCTTTTGAGCGCAAGCCTTTGTTGGTGCAGTCCAAGGGCCCAGAAGGGCAGTCAGGCTTCTTTTGTTCCAGGCAGTGTTCTGAGGAGCTCCTGCAGCTCTCCCATATTTACCCTCCATTTGGGGCTGGCATGAGGGGGGTCCAACCAATATGGGTCAAGTTACCTCCTTCTGCTATGACCACTTTCTATGAAGTGTGGCACATTTCTTTCCTAGAATGTACTGTTTTGCCAAATATCAAAATGGAGAAAATCTCTCCTTGGCGTGTGTGTGTCTGTGTAACCCAACCCAAAGGTGTGGCTACCATCCAGCCCCTCCCCTAATTTAATTTGGGGGGGTGGGGGGGGGGCTCCCAACTGGCTAGGAAACCAGGAAGCTGAGGTTTAGCTGAGTCCAGTGATGTCTGTTCCCCTGCCTTTGAAGTCCAGTTTATATCCCCAGTCCCTTCCTGTCCCTGAAGAAGAACATGTATTGTTCGGTTAATTTAAACAATTACAATTAACAATATCTTCCTCTCCCTGGCTTCTCCAGAAAGCATATCTCCTCCCACCAAATGGCTTTATTGTTTCAGACCCAGGCCTGTTCAGGTAGCAACTAGCTCAGGCTATCAAAGGCTGACCCGTCAGAAGAGACTGCTACAGGGCTGCCTTGGGTAACTTCATGATATTAAGTTCTAAAAGTACTTTCCTGTAATGGTTATGATAAATATGAAAGTGACAAGTTGTTGGATTTATTTTAACCATTATTTTGATACTTTTAACAATATTGCTAGCTCGCTCCAACGCAAAGATGGACATTATTAAGTTTAATAAAGACTTTTCGTTTTAGCCTATGGGGCTAACAACACTTATCTGTTTTATCTGTCCTAGAAGGGTAAAACACTTTTATATTGTCCCTGCTTTGTATAACTATGCAACCTGCCCTTGGGGCACCTAGGGCAGACCTCAGGGGTGACATTTACATTAATAAAAAGGTAGTTTAGAATTGAAAGTATTTCCAAAGTCCTAAAGTCGAACTTATACGCGGTTTTATTTTAAAACCAGCCTACAAGGCAGGCCTGGCTTTAAAACCACACCAGACACCACAGCAGTGCATTCTTAAGTGCATTAAGTCCACTGGGATCTCTAAACCTAAATGCCCTGCCATATCCTAGGGACTTACAGGTAGGTTATCTTTACCAATTAGAAGTATACCATTTACCATATAGCTTTAGAGAACAGAGCTGTGGGCCTGGTTAGCAGAACGAAGGACACTTGCAGAGTCCGTAGCCACCAGCATCAGTCAAAAAATGAGGGTGATCAGGGCAAAAGAATGACTTTCCTACTCTTCCCAAAATGAAATGATAGTGCAAGGAAATGCTCTCAATTATCTGCAAGCGGGCATGTTTGGCGATAACTAAAACATCTGAATTAAATATACAAATAGGACCATACAAATGTTGACAACTTCTTGAAAGCAAGATACATTAAGGCATATTCCTGTAGTCTGGTCCTTGGTTCTGAAATTTCTTTACCTCAAATTTATTTCAGGCTTGGGAAGCAGTGAGATTGGAGTACATGAGTGATGGCCCAAACATTATTTTTGACTACAGAGAAAAACTGATCAGCTACTTCACAACGCAGCTCAGGTATGTGATACTTAGCTGAATCTATCTTTGGAACAGGTAGGCTAAAAGTGTGATCATATTCCATAAGAGAGAGAATAAGCTATTTCTCTCCTCTGTTTAAAGAGACTTTTTATCAGCAGTCTTATTTCGGCTACTCCTTGGTTAAGCTTGGTAGTGTGCTTTTGACTTTTGCACCCCTTTTGGCACAGATACATTTAGCGTGCATTGTTTGGTGCTGATACCCTCCATCCGTGAAACCTTGTTTTTCAATTATCATTATTAATACTAATGATCATCATAAACCCAAGCAGATTGATGTCACTTTGTTTTCCTAGTGTGTCTTGATATCATGAAAGAATGTCTGGTTTTCTGAGGTTAAGATAGAATCCAGGAGTACTTAGAGAGTGTGCCACCACTGTAATAGGATGTGAATTATGAATGCTCTGTTGTTGGGCTCTGATCTCTTAACATTTCTGCTGTACATTGTGGAGCAAGACAATTGTTTTTTAATTCTCTGTGACCCAGCTCTTAATTGTACAAAATGTCTAGGGGAATCATGAATGGTGCAGAGAAGTTTCAATGGCACCTGTGATGTAGGAGTACTGAAGTTTCTTAAAAGTGTATAATTTTATAATTTGTACTCTGTAGCCACTGGCTGTTTCTAACAAACATTCTATAGAATAACCAGACTTTCTTATTTGAAACTGGACTAATCCTGAACACCCTGTAATATTTACACGTCGACAATGTTTATTTAGTCTATTGTACAGGTCCCTCAAAGGTTTCAGCGGTGGAATGTATTTTTTGACACAAGTTGGATGAAAGAATCAAATTACAGCATTTTTATTTTCAGCCAAACATGAATGACTACACTAGACTACCTGGTTCACACTATTTTTGTATACTTGCTTGTTGTCTTTCATAATAAGTAGAAGATTTCAAAGGAGTTCAGAGAAAATCTGTGACTGAATGTCTCTACTTCTTTCACTTAGCCAAGACAGAGTGACTTGGAGAAGTGCCGATGAACTTCCCTGGCTTTTCCAGCAGCAGGGCAAAAAGCAGAAGCTGTACCATTGTCTTCTAAATCTATTTGTATCACAGAATCTTTACAAGAGGTGAGACCGTCTTCACACCATGTATTAGCATGTATTTACAACGCAAAGGACTTGTGCTTAGGTCACAGGTGTAGTATGCATACGAAGCCATAACTTACAGCGCCTTTTAGGGTGATTTGAAGGATGCATTTCTTTAGAAGATCCATACAGAGTATCTTAGAATGGTGAGCACCTCATTAAAATGTACATTTTATTCTATATATCAGTAATCGTTAGAGTGCTAATGTTGTTTTTTTGCAGCTTTTGTAATGCGTTGTGATCTCGAACATGTGAGATGTCATGCAAAGATACTCTGAGATGGTTCCAAGACTCTCTCCACAGGAAGCACATCAATGCACATAGTTTGTCAGTGTCCAGCATGCGATCAAGCCACCAACGAGTGTTTTTGTAAAATATTTCTGGGTTGTTCTCTTCTTGTTATATCCACTTTGAGAGTTTACCAGAGGTTGCAAGGTCTCTTGAGTAGGCATTGTGTGTGTACTGGCAATCAGGTGTCATGGAGCAGACCACCACATTGAGAACTTAGCTGTTCATTCCACTGACACAGTATCTCAGATTGGTGTTACGTGACTGACAGGGGGTATCAAATGTGAAGAACAGCAGTTGGATAGCGGAGTTCTGCATTTGGCAAAAGCTGTCATAGTCGGGCTTCATTGCATGCCAAGCCAGTGCTATGAATTAGTAGATAGTGGCACGTTCAAGCATTGTAAAACACCCTTTCCAGACAGTGTTCTAATCAGAGGATTCTGTTTGAGATTCCCAATCCAAGATGAAGGTGAGTCTTTCTTGTGATGTCAGTTCCTCTTTGAAACATATATAAATTAGGTTTTTACAAGTGAATGATGTCCCCTTATTTTCAAATGCATTTATTTCCCACTAACTACTATTTTTGTCTCCAAGTATTGCTCCTTTGCAGCTGTATTTCTCTTTGGATTTTTCTGATTTCCTTGGTTGGCTCTTTTCCTGGTGTCAAGGGGAGCTTGATGGATAGCTTATTTACTTCTGCATTACTCTTCAGCTTCAATTGTGAACTCAAAGATTGCCACAGAAGTTATCACCCATGAGTTTTTTCCGCTTTACTGGGACCTCTTATGTGGACACATGACACCTTTCACATATATATCTAAGTGCAGGGTGGATTCTTGGAAGAGTCACACATTACTCAGATGATGAAGGAAGAGACTTAACAAACCTTCTCAGCATCCAATCCTTGACCTCCCTATGTGGTATCAGCAGACAGGATTTTATGCAGTTCTTTGATTTTACCCTTGTTCATCATCTAATGGAAGTTTGAGCTGTCTCAACTCCCTGCTTCTTGTTGGATGTCTGCCATCCATATTCATGTGCTTGGCTTTTGACTGGATGAGTTGTAACCTTCCACTGCTGAGGTCAGGGGACTATTTCCTTCGACCCTGTTTCTGTGGCATTTTACTTCTGCACTTGATGGAAGTGCATGGCTCTTCCTCCTTTAACTTCTTCCCTTTTACTCTCTCCCTGGCTTGCATTCAGTCTACTTTCTCAGTCCTGCAGCTCGCTCTCCTCCCTCCTCCTTTCCCTTTCTTTCCACTTGCTCCTCTGCTCTTAATCTGGCCTGTGTCGCCCTCCAATTCTGCCCTCTTTCCTCCATCTGTAAGCTCTTCATTGCAGACTTAACACAATAGACATGACCCCACACCACCCTCAGCCAATTACCACTGTGAGTCCTGGCTTGTACTATTGTAGCAAAATCATTAGCAAACTCAAAACCATGAGGTACCCATCCTTAAGTTCTTTTTTCCATTGTTTATTATAGTTTTATTGTTCCAAGATGGCCACCACTGTGTGTCTAGATGCAAAGTGATGCAATGTCTCAACCATCTTGGAAGTGTTTTGTTTCTATTAGTTATTAAAGTCGCACCATTTTGTCAAGAGTCACCTTGGTAGCCATCTTGAAACAGTACCATTATAATGTAAAAAAAACTGAATTCCAAGCAGGCTGCCCAATGGTACTGACTTTGCCACTCCACACCAACTTATTTTAGGTGCTGCTTTTCCCTGTGTGTCTGTTTTTTTTTTGTGGCAGTCAGGAATTGCTGATTGGTAGCAGGTTGCTAACCACTTGCGAGGTGGCGGCCTACTCCGTGTTGTGGGTGTTTGTCCTCACATTTTTTATATTTTTGTCTTGGAAAGAGTGTTTTGTACTCTGCCCCTGATGTATTTGTTTTGTTTACCAGGGTTACTTTCCCGTATCCCTGTTTCTCCCCTCTTATTTTTGTTTTTTTGTACTATCGTCCTCTTCGCCTTCCTCTTTATAATATGGCAATGAGGTGCGGGCAGGAAAATGACCGGCGAAGAAGAGCATGTGGAGTAAAGTCTGCATACCTTGATGAAAGACCTTTTCAGTATTTTGTATGATTTTTCACAGGAGTATGCATCTGCACTGGTTGTGGGTTTGGGATCTGCTTTAGACTAATATTTCATAAATTGGAACCTAATGTATTAGTGTTTCTTGTAATTACAAATTTGTTCATGAAGAGTTTAGCAACTTTCCATTTGCTGAAAAAACTTTTTTCCTCTCACAACAAAGTCTTTGCAACAATGTAAATTCTAAATAGTAATGAAACAAATCCTTTGATCCACTCCTTGCCCATTGAAATTTGAGTCTTCTCAGCCATACAAAGAAGCCAACGAACTCCTAGTAGGCCTGACCAAATCAGGAGCATTGCTTTCAGAGAGGATATCTCCCCCACTTCCATCAGTCAGACAAGGAATGAACAATCTGTATGGATTACCGATGTATTTATTATTTTATTATCTTTTTTTTTTTTATTATTGTGCTAATTTGAGTGCATGTATCTTCAGTGATGCACAAAAAATGCCCTCCTTTTGGAACATGAAGTAAATAGGGAGAACTGCAAGGCACCGGTAGTGTACCTATATGTAAGTTGTGTTGTGCAGAGATGCATCTTTAAAGTTTTCTACATTTCTTACAGTTTGGCTGCTAGAAAGTGTCCTTTGACAATTTGTTTCCAGTTTTGAGAGCTGACCAAGAGAAATGTTTATTAGAGTTCTGTTTTTTTTTTAATTCCACTGGATCTCCTAGGTGAAGAGATGGTTTGCCCTTACTAATTTTAGCAATTGATATGTAAGAGGGTTGAAAGAGGATTGACCAAGGTGGATAGAGTTAGAGGATTTGCCATTTATAAAGGTAAGAGGGGCCTGCGAAGATTAAAGGGAAGTGGGGAAAGATGTCAGATGTTTCTCCTCTGGTACCCAACCTTGCTGTAGAGTGGTCTATTGGTTTGATAGGGGGGCCATTAGAAAGTTCTGCTATAACACTGTTAACTGGTGAGTATTTACCAGAACCATTGTGCATAAATCTTTGTTGAATAAGTGTGTTAACCTTCCACAGAAGGCAGAGTTAGTTGAAAATTCTAGTGCTCATTGTTAAAAGACCCAAATCGAGGTCTACGATAAAGCGTTTTTTTTTTGTAACAGCAAACCATAATAAAGTGTATCTTAATTGAAGATATTGGTTGTCTTTCAAGACTGGACTGTACTGTGTAAGGGGTGAGAAGTGGCCAGCATAAGCAAGGAAAAACTGTTTTGGTAGTGTTTCACTGTAGAGAAAATGTGGTAACCCATTTTGGCATCTGAAGCAGCTATTGTTGTGTAGCCCTTCATTCGACAAAGTAGTCTGTAGCAAAATGGTTTCTGCACTTAGATGTCCCTAACCTTCTGTATTACAGCTTAGCTCAACATAGCCCCATTCCAGCTCTCTACAATTGTTTCTACTAACCCATCTCTACATCCAGGACTACTACTTGAGAGAACTAGGTGACGTCCAGTATTTAAATCGTTTACAAGACTCTTATCTGGGATCCTTCAAAAACTTGATTTCAACTCACTGTTTTACAACCCCGTGATTTGGCTGTAGGATTGAAGGGTATTTAGTCACTTTTCAAAGAGCTCCAAATTCTAAAGAATTCTAGGATTGATGGAATCATTCAAGAAACAAAATTAAGGAGACACCAAGCTGTCACAACAAACTCTTGAGCTTGTTGAATCTTCTTCACACTCCAAGGTGCTGTTGACAGGTGGCCAAAAAATAGTGCTTTTGTTTCTGAAATATTTTTTTCCCTGGCTCAGTGGGAAGTTGACTGGCTGTACATGTGCTGGTCCGCTCCTGAATCCAGTGTGTTACTGACTGTTCCATAGGTTTTTCTTCAGAAAAGATACACATCCCAATCACCCTGGCAAGTGTTCTACTTGATTTCTGCTACTTACTGCTCTCCACCAAAATACTCAACTTAGCTGGAGACGGGTTCACCCAAATTAAATTGACATTTAACAAAGATAACAACTGTTTCCAAATCCAGGCCATAGCGTGACTATTGCTTGTGAGGAGATGATTGATAGTAGCGGGGTACAGGTCTTTTTATGTGCAGTGAAATCTGGAAAGCTCTACTAAATGTGCTTACACTCGTGACTTCCCTTGGAGTTTGAGATGTTTGTGCACATGTAGTGTGATGTGGCGTTTGAGTGATTGGGGGACCCCTTGTTGTAATGTCAGATATCATAGGCCTTTAAGCAACAAACTCCTTATGTTCCTTTGCATGCCCTATTACTGCTCATTTTTTCATACTCCCACTGCACAGCTGAGTGTAGCTGGGTTGTTGTTTGTTTGATTTGACTCAACAGGACTTTCAGTTGAACGCCTTTTGTTCATTGCACTAAAAGTCAGAAGTGGTTTGCAAGAAGCAGCACCTTAACAAAGAATGTGGGCATTGCTAGCCAAGAGAGGTGTGCTGTCTGCCTACCAATCTACATCCTGTGGTCAGCTCTTTTGAGGTGCCTTCAGTATAGAATCAGAGAGTCTGTTATGAACTATAACTAGAGAAAGTTGTACTGGAACTTATTTGTCTGAGATAGCAGCCAATGATGTGACAATCTGACCCAACGAGTTAGGTGTTTGAGATTACCGTTTCCTTCAAGCAAAATGTCTGTATGCCACTCCAAATGAAGGAGCGAACCAGTGGCAGGCCACCTAATGATGCGATCACCTGACAAAGGGAAAAGGCTGCCCTACATGCTTAGTTCCTTCTTGAATTAGTTCAAGAAATGTGACAAACAGCTGCTGTGAACACTTTAGTACATACTACCACCTAAGTGAGAAATGTGTCCCAATATTGTTGCCTATCCCAACCAAAGACAAATGGTGACAGAAATGGTATTCTTGGCTTTTCTCCATTTTCACAGAGAGAAAGAGCTGATTTCAATCCAAAATCAACATTGCAAAATGTTCTATTGCTGGATTGCAGTAGGCACTATTCCTCCTCATGATGCCAATTCTTAGCTCCCTTGACTTTAAAGATTGCAGACTCTGTAGGAGACCTGACACCCCTTTGGCAGCAGTGTGCAATCAGTGCCTGAGAACAATGGCAAAGTGTGTTCCAAGCTACCATAGACGTGCTAGAGCCAGCCATGTCCTGACTGCACACACCCAGCATCTTCCACCAGCTGATCCAGCACCATCCACAGTGGTAGGCGAGTCATCAACTGTTGGTAGTACCGAGCCAAATTCATGATGACAACTGTAACAGTCTGGAAATCAAATCCTCCTTTGTCAGCAGGGACTTAGAGTGTTGTTTTAATCTGGACCCCTATTAGAGTCTCAAAGCCAGAGTATATCCTATCAGGCCTTTTGATCTAGACTTGCAATATGACTTATACAAATTTTGGCTGGAGCGCTATTTTATCTGAAATTGCCTACACTCTCCCTGCAGTAATAGCATTGGGACATTTTGTTGTTTGATAAACTTGTTATCTTATACAAGATGGAGCAAGTCAAATAAAACAGGAAATAAATGCACATTATTAATTATTAAAATCACAAAAAGCAAGAACAATTTGAACTCAATATTAAAAGGAGACCAGTTTCGCTTGATTACGGGTAACCAATATTAATTTATTTTTATTCAGAGGTGAACACCAACATATAATATGAAGTGCTAATCTTGTATTTTAATTTATATATAAACACCCCAAATTCCTAGTCACACAAACTAGATTAAAATGTTCGTGACTGGAACCCCAATAATTGTAATTGCACCAGTTGCTTTAAACAAAAATATGGCTGTGTGGGTAGAATTTGCAGTTTGATCGATACAAGTCAAATAAGTTTTCTGTTGCTAAGAATTTTGAGTCGCCTTTGTGTCTGTCTTTTTAGATTATCCTTTCTTCTGACATGGCATCAAAATAACTGTTACTAGGCCTTTCAAGAAGTGGAAAAACTTGTAACTATAGAGGTCAGTTTAGTGTTTTTTGTTATTGATGTCTCTGTGGCACTATACCACAGGAGTGTCAATGATTAGGCTAGGTTTTGTCAGGGGCAATCGGAATTTGTCATAGAAAGGCTTGAGGTGTAAGCCACTGTAATTCCTACATTTAAAAAAAGTATTGTATTAGTTTCATACAATCAATCGGGGATTTGTGAAGCGCAGTACTCACCCATGAGGGTCCCAAGCTGCTGGGGGGTGTGGGGAGGTGGAGGGGGGGAGCGCGAGCAGCTCTAATTCAGCCAAAGAGCAATGTCTTGAGGCTCTTCCTGAAGGTGTGCTGGGTGGAGGAACGTCTGATGTTGAATGGGAGCTTGTTCCAGGTCTTTGCTGCCATGAAGGAGTAGGCTCTTCCACCCGTTCTGACTCTGCGGATGCGTGGGGTTTCGGCGAGGGCGAGGTCAGCAGAGCAGAGGTTTCTCTTGGGTACGTGGAAGGAGACTCTTTTGTTGAGGTACTGGGGTCTGGTGTTGTGGAGGGATTTGTAGGTGAGAGTGAGTAGGTTGACGATTACTCTCTTCTCGACGGGGAGTTAGTGGAGGTCACGTAGGTGCTGGGTGATGTAGTCATGTCGTGGGATGCTGAGGACGAGTCTGGCAGCAGTGTTATGGATGGTCTGGTGTTTGCGCAGGGATTTGTCATGGGTGACGGTCTTTCTGGATACGGGGGGGGATCCATTTCACAGTCTTGCGGAGGATGCGGAGGGTGTTGAAGCACGTGGAGGAGACGTCGTTGATCTGTCATGTCATAGTCCGGGAGGAGTCGAGTATGATGCCGAGGTTCCGGGCGTGGTCCATGGGTGTGAGGGGGGATTGGCAAGGGGGGGTGGGCCACCGGGAGTTGTCCCATGCCGAGGGGTGGGTCTGAGAACAAGGACCTCCGTCTTCTCAGAGTTGAGCTTCAGGCAGCTGCTGCTCATCCAGGATGCAACGCCTTTCATTCCTTCCTGGAAGCTGAGTCTGGTGGTGTTGGGTTCCTTCATAAGGGAGAGGATGTAGGATACTATGCGGAGTCCATGCTGTCAGACGATGGCGGCCATGTAGATGTTGAAAAGCGTGGGGCTGAGCGAAGATACAATCATATAAAGGGCTCACAGTTGTAAGTTTCATATTCAACAGTTTTTCACACACAGGATGAAAAGAGGTAACTATTATGTAGGTAAATAGAGCAAACCCACATTATTGATATATTGGAGACGATATTGAAATAGGTACATCATCTGTTACACATGGTACCGCCAGAAACAAATATCATAGAGTCCAACTCAAGTCTGTCAGCCTTCTCCAGATAGTGTGTTCAATATGACGCCACTTGTGGAGGATGTGACAAGCTCTACACAAGTTTGCACAAGTCATGTCAATCGTCATCAAACTTCTTCATTCTCGTCATATGGATATCATCAGTTAATGCCCTTTCTCTGAAATCATCAATCACAATTCCAAATCTGTTAGTTTGAAACAAACAAATCGTTATGCATTGTTTGACCAGTAAGAGTCAAAAGGTAGTAATTTAATATTGGATTGATGCCTTCGTAAGTACTGATAGTAGCCCGTGTAGGCATTACTTGGGGGATCTGTCTACAGTGTGTGTGTCATGTTTATATTGATAGTAATAGCAAAGAGACTACGAACAAGGAGTATAGGAGTTACTGGATACTGGAGGATTGTTTTTCCATTCAAGAATTATGACCAATTAAAGAAATCCCTCTTTTTGCAGAACATACTTTTAATATCTCGTGATTTGTTTTATGTTGATTAGGGGTTACTTTGCTGAGCTACTGAGCTATTGGCACTTTATTGGAAAAGATAAAAACTCAATGGCAGCTGAATATTTTGACTCACTGAAGCAGTATGAAAAGAACTGTGAAGGAGAGGAGAGCATGGCCTGCCTGGCTGATCTCTACGAAACACTTGGACGATTTCTGAAGGACCTGGGCCTTCTCAATCAGGTATCTGATTATTTCTCCTGTTTACTAACTACTTAGGCTGGTTTGTTTTTAGCTTTTCAACTGCAGTGACTTCTGTTCAGGCTAGAACTAAAACTCATAAATCAGAGTTCCTCTGAAGAAGAGGAGGCTTGGGGAACTTTTGTTGACCAATATTGGATGCATAGTATTGGTGAGTTACAGTTACATTTATATTCAGACATTGTGTTTGTGTCGTATTGTTCCAAGGTTTTGCCTAGTCTTTTCAGTGAATTAGTCTAAGTCCACATGATGTTTGGAAATGGGTATTGTCTAGCAAAGCCGGCCATGAATCCCATATGTGATAAATAGCCAGATGCCATCATTCTCCGTTGGTGCACCCAGATTATGTACTTCTAGTAGACAGTAGGCTTGTTCCATCATTCATACTGGTTTCCTCGAGTAGAACCACAAGACAAATTAATATATTAGACTGCTCGTGGATATTGGGCATCTGTTTTCTGAGCTAAAATCCGACAAGGCTTTGTGATGCAACCAATTTGCTAGGGAATTTCCTGAAACAATATTTAAATAGCATTTTGATGCTATAATGAGATGACAATCGGTAGAGGTACACTATGTAGAACATTCGAACGGCCCTTATTGGCTTACAGGGTTTAAATGAATAATCCCAAATGCTTTCTTTTGTGGTAGTGTGGGCAAGCAATTTAGGCTTATCAGAGGGTAGAGTTTATTCATTTTTTGAACACACAAATTCAATAAACGCCGTTTTCTTGACTGTGACAACACACTGCTACGATATTAATCTCAAGATTGTGAGGTTAATCCCCTTACGTGGGGTGACATTTTGCTTACATTTGGTGTACTCATACCTATTGGATTTTGGAGTCAACTATATTGAAGATATTCATCTAAACACTGTATGATATTTTATATTATGCGGTGTGGTCATTTGACTGAGGCGTATGAACATACCTTTTGATTGAATTGCCCTGATGAAGTCTGTTGCGTATACCGCTTAAAGAGGAAACACGTCCCCCTAAAAACTACTCCGACCCCAGCCCCCTCCCTGAGCCTAAAACCAGCCTGTACACCCTAAAACTCACGCACCTCCCTCCTGCCCCAGCCCAACTGTCCCCTCAGCCTGAAAGCTGCCCCTTTCATGTCCACTACCCTGAGCCATAAAACTCCCGATCACCTCCAGCCATGAAAACAGCCCTGTCCTGCCCAGCCATGAAAACTACCCCCAGCCTATACAAACTACCCCACCCCCAAAACCCTACTGACCTCACCGCGCTGCATCCTCTCCCGATCCTTCCTCTTCCTGCTTCTGCCAGCCAACCAGCAACTAGACCATGCATATGCCTCAACCACCATATGTGTGATTAAGGCAAGCGTGGTTACGCTTGTGATGCTGGAACATGTGTGACTGAGGCCGCCGTGTTCCAACTGTTTCTCCTCTGGAGCCAGGATGCATGGTCAGTTGAAGTGGACTCGCGCTGTGGAGCTCGTGTGCAGTGGTCTTTAGTCAAGTAGGTTGCCGTGGCCTGAGGCACTTGGTTTTTGAGGGCTTGCAGAAAGAGGCTGCAGGTGGAGACTGGGGGACCAGTCCGGTGGAACTCACAGGTGAGCTCTGGTCCTGGGGGTCTACACTGTTAGTCATGCCGAACTCTGGCTCGGTGCAGTGGTATTTTGTCCAGCGCATTCGAGGCGGTCAGAAGTACTTGCTTCCGGAGATGACCTGGAGATGGGGACACAACAGGACAGCTGGTCCATCCTTCGGCTGGCTTCTGCAGTGCTGACATCCCTTGTTGGCTGGTTGGTCACTGTAAGGTTGGTGTCTGGATTGGACCACCAACAAGTCTTGGCTGCTGCTAGGGGTCTGGTACCCCAGGTATTGGTGCTGGAGAGCTCCTGGAGGGTCTAGCATCTCGTAACTTGCTAGGGAGACAGGTCTGAACTCTGGGAGCATGGAACACCTCCTCCTGGCTGGCTACTGGGTTGTTGAGTCCAGAGTCAGCAGTTCAGTGGAGCGGAGCGTGCGATCGGTTCCTGCAGGAAACGGAAGAGAAGCTCCTCTACTCCAAGAGAGATGCTGGCCTGATTTATGAAGTGCTAGCAGCTCTCCAAGGGTTTTGGAAGGTGACAGCTGCAGGACAAGTCATCTTCTCACAATTGTCGGGACAGCAAGCAGGCAGGCAGGGTTTGGGGCCAAGTCGGGTTCTGGTCCACATTTCATGCTTCTCCGGCTCTTCTTGGTCCTTCTTCTTTTGGAGTCAGTCAAATCTCAGTTCCTGGCATCAGGGGTCACCTTAATACTGAATTTAGGGGCTTTAATGGGAGAGAAGGATAGTAGCCAATAGGCTACTTCGCCTTGGGGTCACTGCACCCCTATATGACCACTTCCTGTAGGGGTGGGCATAATCCTGTCCCAAAGTTGATAATTCCACCAAAATCAAGATAGTGGAATCTTTCTTTCGTGGTTCACATCAGGCATCCCACCTTAGGGGTGTGACTGGCCTGTAGTGCACCACGCCTCCCTCAATAGCTAATTTCCAGCCTGTCCTGGTATGGTGCCAAGTGGGCCTAGGAGAGGGGTGGCATCTTCAAGGTCTGGGGAAGCTGGGGGTCATATCTCAAAGTTGGCAGGGACTTTGAAGTCCGTGTCCTCTGGAGCAGGCATTGTTTCTGGACACAGAGACCATCCTTTGATTAGAAATGTTTAAGGAACCCTTGTTTAGAGAAGTTCTCCATTACATTAGTGTGGAACCTATATTGGTGCTGCATGCAACAATTGCTTTGCATACAATCTTTGTTCTCTTTCACCCTCTCTGTTGAATACACTTGTCTTTTCAGATGGTGTTCTTGTATCTAAGAATGCTCTTATTCTGTGTCCTGACAAATCGTTGAATGTACTTATTATTGCATTAATCAGGTCAAGTACTCCACCTAATATGTTCCTCAATAAGAATGCAAATGTCAGTTGGGCTACATTGTTGTGACTGAATGTCTTTTATACCTCAACTTGTTGTCAAGAATGCATATTGTAATATAGCTTGCACAGAGAACCCCAAGCTGATACAAATGTGTTTCTTTGTGATGATGAAAGGCTGACATGTAGAAAGATAAGGTGTGACATTACCAGAGACCAGAGTTACTGTGAAGGTTGTACTTGCTGTCAGAATCAGGACTTGAAGGAATGTGTAAACTTTAACTAATGTGTATGACTTTTTTTGCAGGCAGTAGCTCCATTACAGAGGTCACTGGAGATTCGAGAGACAGCACTCGATCCTGACCACCCAAGTGTGGCGCAGTCCCTTCACCAGCTAGCTGGGGTTTACGTGCAGTCTAAGAAATTTGGAAATGCCGAACAGCTTTACAAGCAGGCCCTAGAAATCAGTGAAAATGCATATGGGTCGGAACATCCAGGAGTTGCTCGCGAACTTGATGCCCTAGCCATGTTGTATCAAAAACAAAATAAGTAAGGGTTATTGTGATTCATTTGGAGTTGGGTTTTCTAAAGTATTCATCTCTGCAATCAGATATGAAACATCCTGTGCATCTAAGTAGCGGCTCTTGTGTGCTCTGACCTTCACAATTGTCCAGTTGCCCTTAGTTTCCCAAATCCAATGCCACAATAGAGCTTGGTAGCTCGCCATTTGTGTTTTTCAGTTCTTCAGTTGACCAACAGTAAACGAGAGCTTGCTTGGGCAGATCTTTCTTTAGATAAGTTTGGATAAGTGAACCGAGGAAGGAATCTCCTGTGGTCACAAACTTCCTTTTTTTGTGTTAGGTTTTTTCAGATTTGTGGATTGTTTCTTGAAGCTCAATGACAGGTCTGAGATGTTGTAGCCTCTATCAATTGCCTTTCCTAAATTTGCACACAAGCTTTGAAGTGGGTCTTGTTACTCTTGCTATTTTGACAAACACTGCAATTGTGTGCAAACTTTAACAGTAAGAAATATACAGAGACCAGGCGTGGCAGAATTATGAATCTCATCTTCATTTTTGTTGTCCATGCCTAAACAACAAGATTATATAAACAAATTAGATTTGAAATGGGTTCAGTTTACATTCCTGCTGTGTGTTTAATAAAAAAGGTTTCTGTTTTGTTAAGCGGAAAGATATAAAACAGGTAAAGTTGAACCTTCCTTTAAGCTCTGGAGTGACATTAATTGCTAAGCTCAAACCAGTGAAAAGGTAGCCTTCCCATCATTTCTAAGTAGTCTGACTCCCCCATTGACATGATGCAAAAAAACATATTAAATGTTGAAGATCTTTAGATAAACCGCTATGTCTACTCACAGGAAAAGTAGTGTTCCACTATTAAGAATACAAGCAGTATGATTTTTGGAATGGACCCCCTGCTAGGCTACCTTGTTTTTAACAACCATATTGGGAAGCGCCAGCTAATTATTTTCTCAAAGCCCTTCCTTGCAAGACCCTCACTCTCACATGCTTATATCACCCAGTCATGTTAACTGTCTTAGGAAGAGCCAGCAAATCACATTCGTAAGGCTGTTTAAGTTTGGTAAACCAACTCAGAAATCACTATTGGAGGGTACAATACTCCAGTAAATTTAAACAACATACCTTTTATCTGCTACCATACTTCCAACTTCCTTGCAATTGCATTGAGGCATGTCCTTGCCAATCATGTAGACATCACACCCTTCTCTTTATTGTATCTGCAGTAATTTTTTGTGCTTTGTTGAGAAGATGTTCTTTTTTCTCTTTTACTTCTCTCTAAGGTGTTTCCCTGTTGGGAAACATCCATCACAACGCAACTTTTACGACACAATACCATTACAACCCAGGATTTACAACACAAGTCATTACAACGACTTGCGCTGGAGGGCGCTGTAGGATAGGGAATAGTTTAATTTACTATCCAAAACCTTCCCTACTATCCACGGGGACTGGAGTTGGAATAGTAAATTAAACTATTCCACTATCGAGCGCCCCCCAACGCAAGTCGTTGTAACGACTTGTGTTGTAAAACCTGCGTTGTAAAGGCATGCGTAGTAAAAGCATGCGTTGTGATGACATACATCCTTCCCTGTTTGTTGGGGCCCCGTATCTGATGTCTAGAGCGAAGGAACTAAGCCTACTTGCGGGCTGATCATGTAGTATCAATAGCAAGTCTTGTTGGCTACTCTAATATTCAGAAGAAAAAAAAACCACTGAAACCAACATCCAGCCAGCACCAAGGACAAAACGTGTTTGCCAGAAGACCTACGGCTAGCACGTATCCTGGACACCTTCTGAAAATTCCTGATCTCTCCCTCTCTCCCTCTTCTTCTCCCTCTACCTCTCTCCTGAATCAGTCTTGTGCATTACTGTATAATTCACACTGTTGCACTCTAGGAATACCAGCCATAAATAAATGATGTATTAAGTTGTAAAGGTTACATTGAACAGTATACAGCACATTGGTTCTGTGATCATAACACGGTACTAATAGCTGTGCTGAGATTCCATCATTGTGCAGGGTAATCAGGCAGAGGCCATTCTTAGTTGTCATTGGGAATGACTAGGGTACAGTCAGGCAGGAAATATAAAGATCATACTATGTCCCCACTACTACAGAACCAGGTCACTGGCCATTCCATGCAGGTATAAGCAGCGGTAGGCAAGGGGAAACACTACAAACCTCACAGAATTCACTGAACAAACTGTTGAATTGACAGTATTGTTTTCTTCAAGAGTGATATCGGGCCTGATTTAGATCTCGGCAGACAGGTTACTGCTCACAATGGTGACATAAATCCTGTCCGCCGAAATATAAATCCCGTTATAGCCTATGGGATTTATATTTCTGCGGCTGGGATGTCAGTCACTATTGTGACGGAATAAACCGTCCGCCACGATCTAAATTAGGCTCATAGTAACTTACAACATAACAAAACCTTACAGGTTGCTGACAAAACCTTTATTAGAAAGGACATTATGGTTATTAACCAAAGTAAAAAAAAGTTGAAATTTTCTGGTTATGGTTACTCATGCAATGGTAAGCTCCCATAAACTGCTCATGAGTGCACACTCGACCTCACCGATTAAATTGCAAATTCCTTCATTGTTGACATCCCAGTGACATCACCATTTACATCTTTGAGAACTGCATTGTTGCAGCATACGTTTTCAGTTCATTGCATATAAAGGCTTATCATAAGCATATACCTGGCCTTTTTTGCTGTTTGGTAGCATAGTCAATGAATGCGGTGACACGTTTTGGAAACGTAGCAGCATTTCTTTGGTACATGACAGCCCTTTCTTTGTATATTTTGGCACATTTGGTAATATGATACACGTTTGGGGAATAAAAAGGCATATTTTGACAAAAGGCAACACTTTTTCCACACTTGACAATACTTTGTGTGCATATGTCTAAATGTTATAGATGTTATGTTGGAGACATTGCTGACTGTAAGTGAAGCAGTAGCTGTAAACTCTGTGTGGCCATGTCTGCTCTGTACAATTTGCTCTTCTTGTAATTGCCTTTGTGATGACACATCTTTGACATCAACGAGGCATTGGTAAAGTCACATGTAATGATATAAGTGATATTATCTGCAATGTCATTTGAGGTCACTTGAAACTCAATGGGGAGTGGTATGGTTACATTGCTAACTATGGGGAATTTTGGACTGTATGCAATTGTTCTTAAAAGTTTCATAAATATCTGACAGAGTGAAGTGCCCACGTGGTTACTTGCACCTGAGCAGAATGGCCGAGGGAATAGAATTAAAGAATTTAGGAGAAAGGAATCTGTGCTTGACCTCATGGTCACAGGTTCAAAATCTGAAGGGTCCACTGAGTCATTTGTCCTTCTGCTGTTGATAAAATGAGTACTAATTGTGTTGGATAACAGTAAAAATGTGTTATTCAGCACCAAAATGTCCCATGGGAACCATGCGCACTTTAACATAAAGTAAGACAACATGTTTATTTATAATCTTCTTGTTCTTTGTAGTCTAGTATTGGTACATTCCTACTTTACGCTACTATGTTGATTAATTATCATTCACAAAAAGAAGGAAAGTGTACCTTTACATTCTGGTCTCCCAGCAGTTCAGTTTCAGCTTCAGTGGCATGTAGAAGCAGTTATTAGTGCCTACATTTGACTGGTTGACTGAGCAATAGGCGTTCTGTTATATATTAGAGAAACTGTTCTCACTGGTGGTTAAAAAATATTCCCTCTTTAATTACTATTTGGTCTTCTGTGCTTTTAAGGTATGAGCAGGTTGAGCAACTGAGGAAAAGATCCTTGAAAATCCGACAGAAAGCTATACACCGGAAAGGGAGCATGGTAAATATTTACTGTTTATAAAAAATGTTTTAAAAAGTAAATATATATTTATATAAGCCGATCCATACTATTTGTACTAAGCTAAAACAACATCCTTAAGACCCAAGTGTAGTTCAAATCGAGAGTGAAAAATACTAAATTTTAAGAGCAAATAAAACAGAGACCCATTTGTCACATAAGCATCATGGGAAAATTTCCACATTAATATCATAAAGTGCTACGAGCGAAATATCAAGTTGAAGATAAACAGATTTCTCCAGCCAAGACTGTACTTAACTATTCTAAAGCCCCACATTGCTGGGTCTGAAAAAATTATGTAAAGAAGGTGACTACTGCACAAGTTCAAAGTGCAGTTAACTCAACTCCTCATTTAAACATGGAAATACTTCTAGTATTCAACTCAAAACACAGTGAAAACGCTTTAACGTGCTACCTGCTGAGTATCAAACATTTCTTATTTTGAGACTCTCTGAAGAACCTGTTGCGCCTCTTCTGAGGTAACGCAATAGTAAGATTGACCTTTAAACAAGATTTTCAATTTAGATCGCAGGACTATTGAAGCCTGTGCTCTAGCATTTCTGAATTACCCAATTAGCCCTAGAAAATCACATCTCTTTGTCGATGAGCTGCTGTAAAGCTGACTTGCCTGAAAATACCCTAATCTGTGTCCTATCAGGTAACAGAAAGGGTTTCTTTTGGATGGCATTAGAAAGAATAGCCCCATTAATCGATGGTCTGCGAAGTTCACAATCATCGTTTGAGGATACTTCGCATTTGATGCACCTTGAGCATGGACTCTGTGGGCTTGTATTATAGTGAGCTCAGCTGGGGCTTTCTCCAAAATGTGTTCTTTAATCAATGTCTCGATATACTGCAATGGGTTTTCATGACCCTCAATTACTTCTACACCCTCTATGATCCCCACAAAGTGCAAATTTTACCTTCTTGTGTTGTTCTCTATTTCGTCCATATTGATTTGGGAGGCCTTTAGTGTTTTTTAGAGGGCATCGATATCTTTGTCCCAATAAGAGAGCGGTCCTCCAGATCGGATACTCTGTTCAACTTCCTTAATCCTTACTGGAATTTGTTGCATTGTCTCCTCTATTTTATCCAATCGGTTATCGGTTTGGGGGGGGGGGAGGGCATGGTAGGGGCTCCCTGGGAGCATGTTAGGTGCTATGTCTGGGTACCACTGTCTACAATGTGGGTGGATAGGGAGGACCACGGGCACTCCCCTTCAGTTGGTGTTGGGTTGGATATGGGGAAGGAAAGTGTAGGGTGGAAAAATGAGCAGTTCCATAACCAAGAAGTTTATTATTTTTAGTTGCTTTTTGGGGTGGTTGTGATGAGCTATATTCGAACAGGTGATGTGGAGGAACACCAAAATGAGAGTGGTTGTGTTTAGACATTTAGGGTTTCGTATGATTCAAAAAGTTAATATTACTTCATGTAATGTCAATGAGTTACTCAATAAGTGAAATGCTCTTGCTATATTTAATTGGTTGACCACATTCAAATCGGAAGTGGTCCTTCTTCAAGAAACCCACCTTAAAGATAACCTTCCCAAATCTTCAGTCCCTAACTGATATTCACACCGTTTTTACTCTTCGACAGGTGCTGCTATAAGGGGGGGTTGCCATTCGTCTAGCCTATACAATTGATTGGCAAATGTTGCGATGTTTTAGGGATTGTATAGGGTGATGGCTATGAGTCAAAGTGGCAGTTAAAGAAACATTTTAAAATTTGGTTAACTATTATGGTCCTGTCACTCATCCGCGGCTCCTCTGCTAAGGTGAAGAAGCGTCACCCCACTACTTCAACTGCAAGCTGGATACAATAAATAAAATGATAATGTTCCGTTATCATTTTGTTTTTTGTATTCAGCTTGTAGTTGAAGCCAGGTGGGCAGGACTGGGTTCCCTGTGTCACAGGGGGAGGAGTGGTGGCAGCACCTTAAGTGTGCATGATGGATTGGCTGGCTGGCCGTCTCGGGCCGGCCAAACCAGCATTTGCACTCTCCATGTTCTCCACCCAGGCTCTATTACAGCTTGGGTGGAGAACAGGCACAGCCTGCCAGGCCTTGTCTGAGCGCTGAACCAAGTCGCTCAGACCAATCACAACGCTGCTGTGTATGGTAGTGCTTTGCAACAGTCTAAGCTGTTCATTGAGACTTCACTCCACAGTGATGTCTGAGTATAGTTGTGTTTTACGACCTACTAACCACTTTTCTTTGACCTCTCCTTTCTGATGAATGAGCGTTAGAAATTGAGTTTCTGGTTGGCTAGGGTATGCACCCAAGCCAGGCAGAACCCAACACTCTAGTCAGGGTAAGGGAGTTACAGACCCAAAATAACCCCTGCTCACCCCCTTGGTAGCTTGGCAGAGCAGTCCTACTTATCCCAGAGGTAATGTGTAAAGCGTTTCCGCATCACACATACACCAATGACACAATAAATATACCACAAAAGAGACTCCACACAGTAGTATATAGAAATATCTCCTATATTGCATATAAACACATAGACCACAATCACATTACTCACTAGGCAGTTGTCATAAACATCACAGTTGGTGCCATAAAGTAAATACTTATAGGCTGCACATGTCTTAGAGAACAACCTACACCATCACTGTATACATTATGCAAGTTAAAACAACATAAATCATACTATCCGCGCATGAATGCAGCAGAAAGGCTGGGGAGAAAAACACATAGATCCCCAAACCATTACCGGTCACCATAACACCATTACTGCGCCTGTTATGCAAATCCGATAAGGTAAGGCTCAAAATTACATTCATCATAATATCAGGGCATGAAGATGCAGCTGGTAATTAATACAGGAATCAGTACTAGTAAACACCATACACATCACACAGTCAGCCATATGTAGTCTCGAACCCCAGTGCTCCTATTAGCAGTAACGTGGTACACTACTCCTGAGATGTAGGTTACCTGGCCTGCTGCCCAACTACAACCAGGATCACGGTACCTGATGGTGTCCGCAGTAATGGGACTTCCCTGGAGGGTTTCCCTCCTGTCCTGCTGCTATTTTGACTTGTTTCAAGGCCCCCAAGGTGTGGTGATCAAGAAAAGGGAAAAAAGGGACGAGACTACACTGTTGACTCTCGCAAGGAGATCTTATTTGGTCTCCCGCGTGCAAAAATAGTGAATGACCACAGCCCGCTAAAGCACTTGTCGCAGCCTTTGAAATCAGCCCCACAAAGAACGGATTCAGAAAAGGGGGTGGTGATGAACAGAGTGCCTGAATTAAGCAGACCACTCTTACCCAGTCCAAAGATCAGGGCTTGATCCATCACCGTTTTTTAGCTCACTGCACCATCCCAGCTCAGAACTTGGCTATATGCAAATTAGTCTGTTCCTGTCCCAGTGCATGATGGGAACAGGGCAAACCAAACTACCAAGCCAATTCTTGTACTGGGAAGGAAACAAGCTTCCGGGGACCGGTTTCTGCCATTTCAGGCGTCTTCGGCCCGGCTTGCTTGAATCCTGATGGTGCAATGAGCAAGGGACTCACATCTGAGTATACCCTTCCACGCTTATGGTGGACAAAATGATTCAGAAAAGGGGGTGGTGATGAACAGAGTGCCTGAATTAAGCAGACCACTCTTACCCAGTCCAAAGATCAGGGCTTGATCCATCACCGTTTTTTAGCTCACTGCACCATCCCAGCTCAGAACTTGGCTATATGCAAATTAGTCTGTTCCTGTCCCAGTGCATGATGGGAACAGGGCAAACCAAACTACCAAGCCAATTCTTGTACTGGGAAGGAAACAAGCTTCCGGGGACCGGTTTCTGCCATTTCAGGCGTCTTCGGCCCGGCTTGCTTGAATCCTGATGGTGCAATGAGCAAGGGACTCACATCTGAGTATACCCTTCCACGCTTATGGTGGACAAAATGATTCAGAAAAGGGGGTGGTGATGAACAGAGTGCCTGAATTAAGCAGACCACTCTTACCCAGTCCAAAGATCAGGGCTTGATCCATCACCGTTTTTTAGCTCACTGCACCATCCCAGCTCAGAACTTGGCTATATGCAAATTAGTCTGTTCCTGTCCCAGTGCATGATGGGAACAGGGCAAACCAAACTACCAAGCCAATTCTTGTACTGGGAAGGAAACAAGCTTCCGGGGACCGGTTTCTGCCATTTCAGGCGTCTTCGGCCCGGCTTGCTTGAATCCTGATGGTGCAATGAGCAAGGGACTCACATCTGAGTATACCCTTCCACGCTTATGGTGGACAAAATGATTCAGAAAAGGGGGTGGTGATGAACAGAGTGCCTGAATTAAGCAGACCACTCTTACCCAGTCCAAAGATCAGGGCTTGATCCATCACCGTTTTTTAGCTCACTGCACCATCCCAGCTCAGAACTTGGCTATATGCAAATTAGTCTGTTCCTGTCCCAGTGCATGATGGGAACAGGGCAAACCAAACTACCAAGCCAATTCTTGTACTGGGAAGGAAACAAGCTTCCGGGGACCGGTTTCTGCCATTTCAGGCGTCTTCGGCCCGGCTTGCTTGAATCCTGATGGTGCAATGAGCAAGGGACTCACATCTGAGTATACCCTTCCACGCTTATGGTGGACAAAATGATTCAGAAAAGGGGGTGGTGATGAACAGAGTGCCTGAATTAAGCAGACCACTCTTACCCAGTCCAAAGATCAGGGCTTGATCCATCACCGTTTTTTAGCTCACTGCACCATCCCAGCTCAGAACTTGGCTATATGCAAATTAGTCTGTTCCTGTCCCAGTGCATGATGGGAACAGGGCAAACCAAACTACCAAGCCAATTCTTGTACTGGGAAGGAAACAAGCTTCCGGGGACCGGTTTCTGCCATTTCAGGCGTCTTCGGCCCGGCTTGCTTGAATCCTGATGGTGCAATGAGCAAGGGACTCACATCTGAGTATACCCTTCCACGCTTATGGTGGACAAAATGATTCAGAAAAGGGGGTGGTGATGAACAGAGTGCCTGAATTAAGCAGACCACTCTTACCCAGTCCAAAGATCAGGGCTTGATCCATCACCGTTTTTTAGCTCACTGCACCATCCCATGATGCACTGGGCCAGGTGTGGAAAAGTAAATTTTGCCATGTTCTGTGTCCCTACGCTTCATCCATCATATGTTATGTGTGCATGACCAATATGCATATGTTATTCCCCATGTCCGATTAATGACGCAATTACAGTTGTGTCCACCTCTGGTATGTTAGTTTCCAATCCTCGTGAATACTACGAATATCAGGCCTATGTAAGTAATGTTGCCACGTTTCTCAGTGTGCACGTTATTCAATTATAAAGTCCCCGTTTCCAGGCCTCGAAAGGGCCCGGACCACAGATTCAGCTCCTGTCTCCTGAAAGCCTCGCTAAGGAGCGATACAGCCCCCACCTGTATCCTCGACCCTTCACTCACTTCCTGCCTTGCAGTGCCCGGTGCACCCCGGCTCTGCCTCTGAGTCTGCCAAAAGTATGTTATAGTTCCAGTTATCAGTTCAGTCCTCCTCCTCTGCATTCCTAAGCTACTGAACTGCATCAATAGTTTCCGTCATTGTCTAGCCTTCTTGTCTCCACGTTAGAGAAAATACTGTATTTAATGGTCATTTAATATTCTTCACGCACTACATGTAGAATAATGCATGGTCCAGTCTTAGATTCAAGTTAGCTTTTCCCCTCATGACTTCTAGTTTATATCAACATGTTCCCTAAACAGTAGATACCAGATAGGGTTTAGGTACATGTCGCTCCGACCCTTCAGACTCTAGTCTCTGCTCCTAGCACAGAGTTCGTAGCCCCCAGCTTCTCCTAGTAACACGTCATTGCCAGTTTTCGCGCACCATTAGGTTAGAGGTCCCGGCTCCTTAGGTAGCCCCCTCCAATGTTTCCGCCCATCCATGACATATTCTGTTACGTTTTCCATCACATGTCTAAGTAAACTCCCAGTTACACCTCTTATTTCTCTTATCTCTCGCGACTGCTACGCGTCACGCCTTCTACTCCACCTACTGTTACGCCCACTGCAATGTAATGCTATGTGTTTGCGCTATGTATATAAGTCAATGTTTTGTTATTAAATGTTAGCGCGCTCATCCCAGACCCAGCCCCGGCAGCTGCCGGGCCTTATTGTCCTATTCCTATGCAGGTTGTCCTGATCCTGTCCTTATGCTGTAATAAACCTGCAGAAACTCCTACTACCTCGAATCTTGACTCTTATTTTATTGAGCTATCTGTTATGCTATAAGTCTAGTCAAAAATAGGGTATTATTTATTTATTTACCACATAATGGCGCCCGAACAGGGACTTGCCCTTTCCCCACGCGTCGGTGAAGCCACGCCGACCCCCTGACCCTCTGCAGTCGTGACGGAACCATACCGTGCACTGGCAGATATTTCTGCTCCAAGTATCCCTCAGGCCCACGGAGGAGACGGAGGAGGCGGTCCAGCATCCGAACGAGACGGTGGAGGAACGCGGCGAGTCCCGACCAGAGCCCAAGCCGAGAGTCCAAGGTCCGAGGTATCCGGAGGCCCACCCGTAACTGAAGTCCGAAGTCCGTCGTAGTCCAGTCCCGTCCGAGGCCTTCCGTTCCGTGCTGCCCGGTGAGTACCATTGCTGGGGTAGTGTCTAGACAGGGTCAGTCTAAATTGACTCCTGGTCCGTGGGTTGGTGGTACCCAAGCCCACAAACGAAGTGTTCACCTAGGTGGATACGGGTCTTGATGCGTTCCTTTATGGGACCGGTATGTTCCGTACTGTTACAGCAGTGCATCCAGTAACTCTAGTCTGTTCCGTTCTCGAGAATTCTGTTCTGTTTCTGTTTTCAGTATTTTCAGGTAGTATTCTGTTCGAACTGTTATTTATAATGTTGTTTAATGTATTTTCAACGTCGTGGTATGCCTGAATTGTTTTCTCAATTGTTATTGTTTTTCGTGTATTGTATTGTGTTCCGATTCAAGTTTAGAATGCCGCTCTTTTCCAAGTTACGTCAGTTAAAAACTAGAAAGGGTCTGCTGGAAGCAGCAGTTCCTGTTCCGCCTAGGGACAGTCCAGGTCACTTTATGTATCAGAAACATGGCATAAGCGCCATATTGTATCTAGATTTATGGGTAGAGTATACCAAACAGTTAGAAGAAAAGTATAGATGGCCCGTATCGGGTACATGGGATGCCGAATGTATTATGCGAGTAGAAGAAGCATTATGGAAAAAGAAAGCCAGACAGTCACAGAAAGATGCCATCGAGTTATGGCGTAAGGAAGCGCATAGAAGAACGGAAAAGGAAGTCAGAAAGTCAGAGTTAAGTAGAGAATCCCAAGAACGAGCCCAAGAAAGAGAATTAATCGAGATAGGTGAACAAGTCAAAGTCGAACAGTCAGACAGACGGAGGCATGCCCTTATTAAGGGTATGTATCCTCTCCTTGCCGAAGGTTTGCCAAAAGCGACCCCAGAGGCACCCAGTAATTTCCCGCCACCATTAGTTCCGACCAAGCTACGTCACCAACCGACCGCAGCTGATATTTTTATTTCGTCCTATTTGGACGACACAGTTCCAGAATATGCAAATCCAGTTCGCGCTCCACCTGTCCCTGTAAATCAGGCACTTCCCGTTCCTCCAGACACCGGAGTACCTGTTACGGTACCCCCGGGTCAGCCTGCCATACAAGTTCAGCCCACGTTACAATTACCGACCCTGCAAGCACGAAGAATGTCAGTCGACGATTCTAGTATAGGGGCCGCAGGAGGAGGTCCTCCTCAAACCCCGCCGCCACACAAGCGTTTATCAGCACTCGAATTACATGCTCAAGCATCACAGCGTACTCCAAAAAGCAATAAGTCTGTTACAGAAATCAGACAAGCCCTTGCCGAATGTGTCTATGACACAGTCCCAGGCGAGTATAATATGGTTTTATATTCCGTACGCGTAAGAAGGGTGACCGAGTATCTAGTCACCTTACCAAATATGAAAGAAGATCTAGACAGAATATATCGTTTCATCCGTACAGGGGATGATCCAGAAAGTATTGGCGAAATTATGTCTCAAAGGAAAGCCGAGATTCAGCTCATGATATTAAAGTTCCTGATCAATTGTTTAATAAGAGAACAAGATTACCCGTCTAAAGATCCCGCCGAAATGAGAATTCTAACAAGGTGGAGTGATAATATAGCCGAGGGTAAGCACAAGACCATTAGTGCCATGGAAAGTATGTACAAGAAAATTCGTAAAGAAATAATAAGGTTACACGAACAGCGTAAAGCAGCACAAGTAAGCGAGAAAGAAAGTATCTCTGATCCTGAAGAGGAAGACGAGAACCCCGCCAGAATAGCGTATGTAGGAAAATCCAGATTTCCAGATCGCCATTTACGTCTAGAACCTAAGTCTATTTTTCATCATCTAGCACCAGAACAAGGTTCCCTAGAACAAGTATTTCAAGCTACCGATCACATTCTGAAATCACGAGTCGGATATAGCGAATTAAGTACTATGCACGAACAAGAACTAGCCCGATCAGCAGTCCGATGGATTACCGATTCTACCACTTTTCCAGACGAAATAGTGGCACAAATGTTTCTGAAATTGGCCCCAGCCGAGCAACGACTGGTGGGTATGTATATGATCCAGCACCTCATTACTCAGTATGAGGGTCAACATTCTGATCCAGGCCCGTTGCACGATATCCTGAACGAGTTACTCCAGTACAGATGGAGAGGTCTAGGTACCGATTTAATTAGTGTCATTCTAGAACAGCGCCACAAGTATAGAACGTTCCTGAACCCGCATTTTGTTCATGTCTCACCCCCAGAAAGTAAACCATTCTACATAGACAGACAGAATCCGTTACGAGAAGTCCACCCAGTCCAAGGGGCGGGTGGCGTAATGCAACGAGTGTTTGTATACACTCCGATATCAAAGATGGAACTTCTTGAAATGAAGAAATTAATCCCCTGTCACGACAAAGATCCAGCGGGGTTCCATAGAGAATTAAAGGACATGCTCCGTATGGGAGAATACACTTACCCAGATATCATTAAAATGTTAAAGGTCCTGCTACCCGCAGGGGTGTATGAAAAGTTAAAGGAAAAAGAATGGGAGGTGGGAGAGAAAAAGATCGATTGGACAGCTCTAGAAGCTGAAGACAAGGCACGAGTACCAGGTACCGGTCTTGGAGATAAATGTAAAGAATTACCAGAATTATTGATACAAGTTTTACCTAGATTATTGACAACTAGGAAAGAAGACTGGGATGCAATCTCAGCCTGTAAACAGAAACAAGATGAGGATATTAGTGATTTTTATTCTAGATTTGAGAAATGTTTCAGTATTAACAGTGGTCTCAAGACAAGTAGTGAGTCATACCCTCATCTTTTCGTTACCAAATTAGTCGAGAATTCAAGTCCACAAATTAAAAACCGAGTTTTGAAAGTCGAAAGCACCTGGCAAGCAAATACTCCGTCCCAGATGCTCCAGATGCTCCAGTACCACCAGAATAGAATCAGAGAAGAGCAAGAACACGAAAGAAAACGTATGAAAGACACGAAAATGAAAGTGCTAGTTGCACAATCTATTCCTCAAGACAGTCAGAAGAGAGGTCCGAATCAAGCCGGTCATCCTACAGCTCCCGTTAAAGGGAACTGCAATTATTGTAAACAGCCAGGTCATTTTATAAACGAGTGTGCAGTTCTGAAACACAACATAGCTACTGGTAAGACTAAAGAAAGACCACGTCCGCCTAGACAAGAACAAGTTTCACAGACTCCTCAGCCACAGAATGCACAACAGACAGTTCCAGCACCGCAGCCTATTGCTGCAACACAGCATGTTACACAGCAGATGTACCAGTATGCACAGTCCGAGTATCCAGAGTATCAGTCATATTCATGAAACAGCCTAGAGAGGGAGGTAGGCTTGCCTCTCATCGAGATACCTGTAGACCAAGAAGGTCCCTATGTTCATAGTCAAGTATTAGGGAAAGACAGAAAGTTTTTGATCGATACAGGGGCAAGTAGGACCACAATTAGTCATGCCGAAGTTCCAGGGGCTCCGCTCTCAGGCTCAAGAAATGTTTCCCTTGGATTCTCAGGAAAACCCATAGTTAATGAAATATCAAAGCCAGTTACTCTAGAAGTAGGTCCATTGTCCCGTACTACTGATCTGTTACTTACTAAGTCATGTCCAGAAAATCTATTAGGCATTAAGACATTGAAAGAATTAGGTGCAGTTATTTGCTGTTCCCCAGAGGGAATACGTCTGTTCCTACGTGACTTTAAGGGTCACTATGTATTACGAGATTTTGATTCAAGATTGTCTAATGTTCCACAGCATTTATGGGCGCAAGGTCCAACTGATGTAGGTTACATGCAAATCACACCCTATCGTGTGACTCTCAAACCAGGTGTAGTGTTACCACGAATCAGGCAGTACAGATTGCCACCTGAGGCTGTAGCAGCCTTATCCAAAATTATTGACGAGCTGATGGCTCAAGGAGTAGTTGTAGAAACTGACTCCAATGTATGCAATTCTCCGATCATTCCAGTCATGAAACGTACTGATCCAAATGCACCCCCAGTATATCGATTAGTGATTGATTTACGAGAGCTTAATAAATGTATTATTCCTCAGTACCCAGTTGTTCCAGACATTTCTTCCCTGTTAACAGCCATTGATTCCGAAGCCATGTTTTTTACTGTTATTGACCTCAAGAATGCATTTTTTAGTGTTCCAATTCATCCAGACAGCCAGTTTCTTTTCGGATTTTGTTTAAATGGAAGGAGCTATATGTTTACACGCGCTCCTCAAGGATTCACAGAAAGCCCTAGTATTTACAGTCAAGCACTCAAGAGACAACTAGACAACATTCACATGCCAACTGACACTGCCCTGCTCCAGTATGTCGATGATCTACTGATCACAGCCCGTTCTGAACGTGCTTGCGAGCGAGCATCACTTACAGTTCTGTATTTTCTAGCCGAGATGGGGCACAAGGTGTCACCTTCGAAGCTTCAATTCTGTGTCCAGCAAGTGGTATACTTAGGACACTTGCTGTCCAAGAGGGGTAGGCAGTTGACACCCGACCGTATCCAGTTAATAGCGAGTCTTCCCCAGCCCAGAACCCAGAAGGAGGTACGTGCCTTTATCGGCCTTACTTCTTATTGTAGACAATGGATTCCCCAGTATGCATTTCTAGCCAAGCCACTGATACAGTTAACGACACAGGAGGCAGCCGTATCGACTGTCCTCCCTTGGACATCTGACCATACACTTAGTTTCAACGAGTTAAAGAAAGCCCTATGTCAAGCTCCAGTTCTAGCTACACCGAACTACAGTAAGCCTTTTACACTTTTCGTTACTGAACGCGAAGGTACAGCATTATCTGTCCTCACACAAGATCAAGCAGGTCAATACAAGCCCTGTGCTTATTTTTCGAGCACATTAGATCCAGTCGCCCAGGCGTTGCCTGCGTGCCTCAAGTCAGTTGCAGCCACAGCACTAGCTATCAGACAAAGTGATTCTATAGTTTTAGGACATTCCCTGACAGTACAGGTCCCACATTCAGTAGAAGTTCTTTTAAACCGAACACAAACTCAGCACTTGACAATTGCACGTTTAACAGGTTATGAATTGACACTGTTCCAGCCACACATAGAAATTAGACGCTGCAACGTCCTGAATCCTGCTACACTGTTACCATCAGTTAGTTCAAATCCAGACCCACATGATTGTGTGGAAGTAGTTAACATTACGACAAAGCCAAGACAAGACCTGACAGATATTCCGTTACCAGATCCTGACCTGACACTTTATGTGGATGGTTCATGTATGAGAACTAGTACAGGAGAACTAGTCGCCGCGTATGCAGTGACTACTGACACTGAAGTTATTGAAACACACCGTATTGATACTCTGTCCGCTCAAGCAGCAGAGCTAGTCGCTCTGACACAAGCCTGTATACATGCCAAGAACCTGAAGGTTAATGTTTACACAGATTCACGTTACGCATTCGGAGTTGTACACGACTTCGGAGTGCTCTGGCAGGAGAGAGGTTTTATGACTTCTCATGGAACCAAGATTCAGCATGGTCTCCTTATTCAAGCCCTGTTAGATGCCATACATTTACCGACATCTATTGCTATCATGAAGTGCAAAGCACATACGAAAGTCACTGACATTATTTCCCAAGGTAATGATTTAGCAGATCGCACAGCCAAGCTTACAGCACAGACTCCAGACATTCCAGTTAATCAGACACAGACACATACTCCAGATCCGATTACATGCATGACAGTTAAGGACCCTACACAAGATGTCATAGATATCCAGTTACATGCTACTCCTGATGAAATCAAGAAATGGTCTGTACAAGGAGGGGTCCAGACAGATCAAGGATGGTTAACGAAGGGTAGAGCCACATGGTTTCTCCCCGATTCTATGGTTCAAGTCATTATCAATACCGCACATAGTCCAGCACATTTAGGAGAAAAAGCTATGTTAGACAGTATCCAGAACATTTGGTCCAACAAGCATTTACGAGCTGCAGCCAAGCAGAAAGTCCGTACCTGTATGATATGTTGCCAGTTTAATCCAGGTAAAAGTGTCCCGGTGGAACAAGGTGGTTTCCAGCCCCCTGACCACCCTTTTGAGGTCCTCCAGATGGATTATATTCAAATGGAGCGATGTCGAGGTTTCAAGTATGTCCTTGTAGTTGTATGCGCCTTGTCCAGATGGACAGAAGCATATCCAGTCCCAGATTACACAGCCGCGACCACTGCCAAGCAGTTGGTCCGTGAATTCTTCCCTAGATATGGACTCCCTAGAGTCGTATATTCTGATAACGGCCAGCCATTCTCATCTGAACTCATGAAACACGTTTCCCTTTTGTTAGGGTACCAGTGGAAGTTCCATTGTGTACGCCATCCAGAAGCAGCTGGACTAGTCGAAAGGCATAATCAGACTCTGAAAATCCGTATAGCAAAAGTATGTAAAGACAAGGGTGTGGACTGGTTAGTAGCTCTGCCAGTCGCTTTATTTTATATGCGTATGGTCGCACATTCCAGATCAGGTCTGTCCCCGTATGAGGTCGTTTTCGGCCGCCCCCCTAACATGTGGGGTACTCCTAGACCCCGAAGTATTACCGATGTTTCATGTAATATGCTGACAGATTACCTAGCTTCCTTGATGTCTGCCCTCAACTCATGTCGTTCACAGGTTGCCGCCGCATTTCCAGACAATACCGAGGTGGCACCGCACGAGATCGTTCCAGGCTCCCTAGTGATGATCAGAAATTTTGACAGATCAAGTCCGCTGGAACCACGTTGGAAGGAGCCACGTCAGGTCCTCTTGACCACCCGAACTGCCGTCAAGTTGGAAGGCAGGAAGGGGTGGGTCCACCTTTCTCATGTAAAACTTTTCAAAGGATCGAAACCAGTCTTCAAAAACATTTCCAAGAACATTTCCCAGGATTCGAAGGATTGCCAGAACATTGTTTTAAAGGACTGTCCCGCACAAGACTTTATTACAACCCCTCCCTTGTTAGAGAAAACTCCGCAACAGGAGTATAAGTTAAAGCTCAGGTCTAATAAGTCAGCCAGTTTGATTGTATAAGTCCTCCCCTAGGTGAAACGGTTAGACTGTTTCTGACATGTATAAAATAGACCCCCATAGTGAGAGAGTCAGTCAAAGCTCAATCAAATGTATCATTTTTCTGAGTTTCATATTATTTCTCAGCATAATGATTTCCTGCACCAGCTATGCTTTCTATCTGTGTTTTTCAGTTCCTCATGTGAATATGTCTGCTCATTCTACAGTAGAGCACACGTTTAGTGATCTGCCTCCTCACGAATATGCATACCGCCTCGCTATGCGTAATAACACATTTATCTGTATGTTACATTATTCACACCAGACCAGCAATGCCACTAATTGTTGGGTGTGTGGTCGACTCCCCCCTTTCCAGACACCGAAGGGAGTTCTGCCACTCTTTCCTTATCCATTCTCACACAATGGTTCGTGTGGAGCATGGTCCACGCTGACGTCATCCTCAACAGATATGTCTTTTCTTAACAGTACATGTTTCCCAGACAAGCAAGGTTTCCCCCACAGAACAGGTTTAGATTTAGAAAATGAAGTATATAATTTAGGAAATTATTCGTCGAATTTCATGGTTCTGAATGTTCAGTCTGATACTACTCCAGACTCACCCGCTATTTTAGTACTACCAGTCAAAGGCGAATTATGTGTCCGTAGTTATGGTTCTGTACATATAGGTCATAGTGAATGTACTACTGTTATCCAGTATAGTGACAGTGGGAAATCTATTTTCAAAGCTTCACGTCATTCTTATTTTATTTGTGGTCAAACTGCATATGTCCGTCTGCCCCTCGATTGGGAGGGAACCTGTTACATTGCTTTCCTACTGCCACCTGTTTTTCTAGCCCCACCTGACTATCATAGGAATTCTTTCTTAGTACACACTAGACACAAGAGAAATCTCCCGATTGTCGATTATACTGAAACTGCCGCAGAGCAATTCATTGATATAGATAAAGGTGTTTTCCCTTATTTAGGTACAGTTGTAAATAGTAAGCTTATTCGTAGGTTAACAAGAACCCTTGAAGCAGTAGTAGATGAGACTGCCTCCGCTCTAGGTAACTTAACTGAAGAGCAATCCTTTATGAGAATTGTCGTTTTACAGAATCGTCTCGTCCTTGACGTCATACTGGCCGATAGGGGCGGGGCCTGTAGAATTCTCGGATCCAGTTGTTGTATTTTCATTCCAAATAACGCGCCGTCTGTTTATTCAGCTATAACCAGACTCCATAAAATTGCCCATCTGTTACACCAAGATCCAGGCACCTGGACATGGTCCGGTTGGTTCTGGAATATAATTTCCGCATGGGGTTGGAAAGTCCTGTCCTTTTTAGGTATTGCAGTAGCGATCATATTTAGCTGCTGCCTCTGTATACAATGTGGCCCTGCGATTTGCAGCATGTGTGCTACCTCTTGTATTCCCAGTCCCAAGCCCCGTTCTAAATCCCGTTCCAAGACAATTCGAGACGAGCAAATGGTACTGTATGAAATGATAGACGGTATCATGAATATTGATGTTTCCTGATGAAAACGTAGTGACAAGGAGGGAATGTGGAAAAGTAAATTTTGCCATGTTCTGTGTCCCTACGCTTCATCCATCATATGTTATGTGTGCATGACCAATATGCATATGTTATTCCCCATGTCCGATTAATGACGCAATTACAGTTGTGTCCACCTCTGGTATGTTAGTTTCCAATCCTCGTGAATACTACGAATATCAGGCCTATGTAAGTAATGTTGCCACGTTTCTCAGTGTGCACGTTATTCAATTATAAAGTCCCCGTTTCCAGGCCTCGAAAGGGCCCGGACCACAGATTCAGCTCCTGTCTCCTGAAAGCCTCGCTAAGGAGCGATACAGCCCCCACCTGTATCCTCGACCCTTCACTCACTTCCTGCCTTGCAGTGCCCGGTGCACCCCGGCTCTGCCTCTGAGTCTGCCAAAAGTATGTTATAGTTCCAGTTATCAGTTCAGTCCTCCTCCTCTGCATTCCTAAGCTACTGAACTGCATCAATAGTTTCCGTCATTGTCTAGCCTTCTTGTCTCCACGTTAGAGAAAATACTGTATTTAATGGTCATTTAATATTCTTCACGCACTACATGTAGAATAATGCATGGTCCAGTCTTAGAATCAAGTTAGCTTTTCCCCTCATGACTTCTAGTTTATATCAACATGTTCCCTAAACAGTAGATACCAGATAGGGTTTAGGTACATGTCGCTCCGACCCTTCAGACTCTAGTCTCTGCTCCTAGCACAGAGTTCGTAGCCCCCAGCTTCTCCTAGTAACACGTCATTGCCAGTTTTCGCGCACCATTAGGTTAGAGGTCCCGGCTCCTTAGGTAGCCCCCTCCAATGTTTCCGCCCATCCATGACATATTCTGTTACGTTTTCCATCACATGTCTAAGTAAACTCCCAGTTACACCTCTTATTTCTCTTATCTCTCGCGACTGCTACGCGTCACGCCTTCTACTCCACCTACTGTTACGCCCACTGCAATGTAATGCTATGTGTTTGCGCTATGTATATAAGTCAATGTTTTGTTATTAAATGTTAGCGCGCTCATCCCAGACCCAGCCCCGGCAGCTGCCGGGCCTTATTGTCCTATTCCTATGCAGGTTGTCCTGATCCTGTCCTTATGCTGTAATAAACCTGCAGAAACTCCTACTACCTCGAATCTTGACTCTTATTTTATTGAGCTATCTGTTATGCTATAAGTCTAGTCAAAAATAGGGTATTATTTATTTATTTACCACACAGGGACAGACTAATTTGCATATAGCCAGGTTCTGAGCTGGGATGGGGCAGTGAGATAAATAACGGTGATGGATCAAGCCCTGATCTTTGGACTGGGTAAGAGTGGTCTGCTTAATTCAGACACTCTGTTCATCACCACCCCCTTTTCTGAATCGTTTTTGGCCACTATAGGTGTGGCAGGGTATACTCAGACATGAGTCCCTTTCTCACTGCTCCATCAGGATTCAAGCAAGCCGGGCCGAAGAGGCTGAAATGCCAGAAACCGGTCCCCGGTAGCTTGTCTCCTTTCTGGTGAAGAATTGGCTTGGTAGTTTGGTCTGCCCTGTTCCCATGATGCACTGGGCCAGGGACAGACTAATTTGCATATAGCCAGGTTCTGAGCTGGGATGGGGCAGTGAGATAAATAACGGTGATGGATCAAGCCCTGATCTTTGGACTGGGTAAGAGTGGTCTGCTTAATTCAGACACTCTGTTCATCACCACCCCCTTTTCTGAATCGTTTTTGGCCACTATAGGTGTGGCAGGGTATACTCAGACATGAGTCCCTTTCTCACTGCTCCATCAGGATTCAAGCAAGCCGGGCCGAAGAGGCTGAAATGCCAGAAACCGGTCCCCGGTAGCTTGTCTCCTTTCTGGTGAAGAATTGGCTTGGTAGTTTGGTCTGCCCTGTTCCCATGATGCACTGGGCCAGGGACAGACTAATTTGCATATAGCCAGGTTCTGAGCTGGGATGGGGCAGTGAGATAAATAACGGTGATGGATCAAGCCCTGATCTTTGGACTGGGTAAGAGTGGTCTGCTTAATTCAGACACTCTGTTCATCACCACCCCCTTTTCTGAATCGTTTTTGGCCACTATAGATGTGGCAGGGTATACTCAGACATGAGTCCCTTTCTCACTGCTCCATCAGGATTCAAGCAAGCCGGGCCGAAGAGGCTGAAATGCCAGAAACCGGTCCCCGGTAGCTTGTCTCCTTTCTGGTGAAGAATTGGCTTGGTAGTTTGGTCTGCCCTGTTCCCATGATGCACTGGGCCAGGGACAGACTAATTTGCATATAGCCAGGTTCTGAGCTGGGATGGGGCAGTGAGATAAATAACAGTGATGGATCAAGCCCTGATCTTTGGACTGGGTAAGAGTGGTCTGCTTAATTCAGACACTCTGTTCATCACCACCCCCTTTTCTGAATCGTTTTTGGCCACTATAGGTGTGGCAGGGTATACTCAGACATGAGTCCCTTTCTCACTGCTCCATCAGGATTCAAGCAAGCCGGGCCGAAGAGGCTGAAATGCCAGAAACCGGTCCCCGGTAGCTTGTCTCCTTTCTGGTGAAGAATTGGCTTGGTAGTTTGGTCTGCCCTGTTCCCATGATGCACTGGGCCAGGGACAGACTAATTTGCATATAGCCAGGTTCTGAGCTGGGATGGGGCAGTGAGATAAATAACGGTGATGGATCAAGCCCTGATCTTTGGACTGGGTAAGAGTGGTCTGCTTAATTCAGACACTCTGTTCATCACCACCCCCTTTTCTGAATCGTTTTTGGCCACTATAGGTGTGGCAGGGTATACTCAGACATGAGTCCCTTTCTCACTGCTCCATCAGGATTCAAGCAAGCCGGGCCGAAGAGGCTGAAATGCCAGAAACCGGTCCCCGGTAGCTTGTCTCCTTTCTGGTGAAGAATTGGCTTGGTAGTTTGGTCTGCCCTGTTCCCATGATGCACTGGGCCAGGGACAGACTAATTTGCATATAGCCAGGTTCTGAGCTGGGATGGGGCAGTGAGATAAATAACGGTGATGGATCAAGCCCTGATCTTTGGACTGGGTAAGAGTGGTCTGCTTAATTCAGACACTCTGTTCATCACCACCCCCTTTTCTGAACCCACAAAGAACGGAGCCACCTCGAGGATCCCCTAGCACGGGAAGGACCTCCGTGGGATCATACTTTCCTGCGGCCCTCGAGTATGCCCTGGCGTTGCCCCAGACACACGCCAACAACAGGTTGTGCTGAGAGGCTCTGTGGCGGCTCCTCAGCTGCGTGACCTTCCCCTTTCACAGCTGTCGGCAGGCCTCGAGGATTGGGCATGCAATGCAGAAAAATGAGCCGGTGCTCCACACACTCCCCAGAGTACTGGAAGTTTGGCAGCTCCATGCTGTGCTGTCTGCGACCCTGGGAGGGGGTCCGCATTTGTGTGCTGCGCAGTGCACAGATGCAGGTGGGGCAAGGGTTCCTGGGAGACAACAGCGCTCGACTGGGGGGGCTTGGCACAGAGCAACTTCACTCCTCCCTTGCAGTGAGAGACAACAGGCAGGGGCCCCACAAGCTGAGTTCAGGGCAACCAGCAAAATTGCTTGGCAGACCACCTCTTTCCTTCAGAGTCTCCTCAGAATGAGGGGGAAATCATCCCGGGCTGGACAAAATGAAAAACCAACCGCTCACCATGCGCTTCCTTCTTTTTTAAAGTAGAAAGGACAGTCCAGTCCTTGTTGTGTGCAGACAGAAGCAGCAACTGCAGGCCTTCCCACCCCACACAAACCCAGGGGCAGTACTCCACACTCCGCTCTTCCTCCAGGCAGGTTCCTTCTGATTCAGCAAGGATCTTTTGAAGTCTTTGATTTCCCAGAGACTTCAAACAGGAGGGAAGCACACAAATGCCCTATACGAGCTTCTCAAGCAGGATACCAGGGCAGGGCAAAAAAAGACCGGCTTTTCCTATGCCCACAGACCGTAGCAGCAACTGCAGGCCAACCCACCCCTCAAACAGAAAAGGCATCGCTCCTAACACAGCTCTTCAGCTCTTCTTCTTAACAGTGTCCTCTTGTTTCCAGAAGTGATCTAAAGCCCATTACTTATACCCCATTACTTATACCCCATTTTCTCATTCTAGTCTTTGTTTCAGAGCCCCTGAGCTCAGTACAAACCTGTTCTGTCCTCCCTGTTCCAGCTTGACCACAGGGGATAGAGTCATCCCTGTGCAAAGAAGACACAGCCTATTCAGGGCTGAACTGGGGTGGCGGAGTGAGCTAAAGAACGGTGATGGATTAGACCCAGATCAGTTGACTGGGGGTGAGTGTTTGTATTGTCAACGCTCCGTCCATCACCACCTTTGGTTTTTCTTTGTTCGCCCTAAGTTGGCAGGGTATGCTCAGACGTGAGTCCCTTGCTCACTTTGCCACTGGAGTCAAGCAAGCCCGGCTGAAGACGGCTGTAATGCCAGAAACCGGTCCTGGGAAGCTTTATTCCGGTCCAGGGAAGACATGGCTTGGCAGTTCGGGCTGGACTGTTCCCATGAGGCACAGGGTCAGACTGATTTGCATATGGCCATGTCTGAACTGGGGTGGCGGAGTGAGCTAAAGAACGGTGATGGATTAGACCCAGATAAGTTGACTGGGGGTGAGTGTTTGTATTGTCAACGCTCCGTCCATCACCACCTTTGGGTTTTCTCTGCAAGCCCACTAGTAGCATTTGATTTACAGGCCCCGGCACACTCAGTGCTATTTACTAGGGACTTTACCAGTAAATCAAATATGCCAATCATGGATAGCCAATCATAATCACAATTTATACAGAGAGCATATGCATTTAAGTACTGTTCAGCAGTGGTAAAGTGCCCAGAGTCCTATAGCCAATAAAAACAGGGTCAGATAAACAGGAGGCAACATGTTTGGGGATAAATCTTCAAAACGTGCCAGGTTTAACAGTGAGTTTAGTAGCAGTTTGCAATAAATTAATCTTTTTATTAAGACCTCTTTCTAGGGTGATGGCTGAGTGTAGTAGTGATTTGCAACAGATTGGCCTCTCTGCTGTCACTTTTCTCCAGGGTGAAGAATAATTTTATGTGTGGTTTGTGACACCGTGACCTGTCCGTTAAGAACTCTCTACTGGGTGTGTGTTGTAATGGTTAGTGTAAATCTAACATCTGCACTAAATCCTCTTTCCAGGGTGACAAATGGTGTCATTGTGGTTTGCTATATACTAGCCTCTATGGTTAGACTTCTTACTTTGGTCATAAGTGTTTAGAAAAGACGGGACTATCTGCTGAGAACTCTCACCTCGGTGATAAGTGAGTGTAGTAGTTTGTACGGTCACAATGAGCTCTCTTCTGTACGTCTCTCACCGGTCTTCTTTTCTTAGTTAAAAAAAATCTAAATTGTACTTTATAAAGTATGTTGAAGATTACTTTGCTGGATTATGTCATCAGTGATGTCATTTGAGATGCAATTAGCGATGTCACTGACCATGTCATTAATTATGTAATACATGCAGTCATAAGCAGGGCATTCCGGGGGAACAAGTTATAGTTAGTTCAGGTAACTATGACTACTGAATTTTTGTGGTTTTGTGTGTGTAAAATCTGAACCTAACTATAACATCTCTGTAACTTTTTTTTTTTAACCAATTTCTACTTTTTTCAATGCTATTTCCTAACTATAATGTCTCTGTAACCATTGGTTTTGTTGTGAATTTTACAGCTTTTTGAATATAAATTGTACTATAATTTGACCCATGAGTTCAATTTGCTAATATACATTTTCACAAGTTTATAAATACATTGTATTCACTCATTCATTCTTATTATATATTTTAAAAATAAAAATTAAGGTAAGGTAACTTAATAATAATAAACCATTTATAAAGCACCTGGTTACATCAACTGGTGTGTCCCCATGCTAGGAACCACTATGTAAAAGGGAAGGCTGAAGGGGGAAAAGGAGTGAAACGGGAAATAAGGACACACAACCTCAGAGCTGGAAGAGCCAAGTTTTCAAACTTATGAAGTCTCTCTATAAATGCAATGCAGGAAGTGTTTTTTTTTTTTTTATTCATTTTATGGATCTGTTTCCAACCAAAAGCATACAATCAATACCAGACCAACACATTTAATACAAACATATACTATTGCAATATCTATAAGTATATCACTGCCTGTATTTGGGCATGTGAGTGGCTTTGTGAGTGGCTATGTGGGTGTGTGCATGGCTGTGTGGGTATTTAAGTGGATGTGGGAGTAGGTGTGTGGGGGTGTGAGTGGTTTTGTGGATTTGTGAGTGGGTCTATGAGTAGCTGTATGGGTGTGTGTGTGTGGGGGGGGAATGGGTGTGTGAGTGTATGGGGGTGTGCATGGTTTTTTGGGTGTTTGAGTGGGTGTGTCAGTGTGTAAGTGGGTGGTTGAGTAGCTATGTTGTGTGAGTGGGTGTGAGTGGCTGATGGTGTGTGGGTGTGTGTCACTGTGTGGGTCTGAGTGGGTGTGTGTTTTGGTATATGAGTGGCTGTACATGTATGTGATTGTGTGGGTGTGTAAGTCTGTGTGTGAGTGGGGATGCGAGTGCATGTGTGAGTGTGAGTTGGTCTGTGAGTGATTTTGTGGGTCTGTGAGTGGATGTGTGAATGGGTTTGTGAGTGGCTGTGTGGGTGGCTGTTTGACTGTGAGTGGTTTTGTAGGCCTGTGAGTGGCTGTATGGGTGTGTGAGTGGCTGTGTGGGTCTGTGAGTGTTTTTGTGGACCTGTGAGAGGGTGTGCAAGTGGGCATATAGGTGTGTGAGTAGCTGTGTGGGCCTGTGAGTGGGTGTGTGAGTGGTTTTGTAGGTCTGTGAGAAGTTTTGTCGGTCTTTGTGGCAGTGTGAGTGGCTGTATGGGTGTGTGAGTGGCTGTATGGGTGTGTGAGTGAGTGTGTGAGTGGCTGTGTGGGCCTATGAGTGGCTGTGTGGGTCTATGACTGGGTTTGTGAGTCTATGAGTGGGTGTGAGAGTGGCTGTATCGGTGTGTGTGTGTGTGTGTGTGTGTGTCTGTGTGTGAGTGTGTGTGAGTAGGTATTTGGGTCTGTGAGTGGGTGTATATGTTTTCTTTTAATTGGGGTCTGGATCTGCGGATCTGCAGCAGGGCACACAGGCGGTCACACCGAGTGCCACGGTGGATACCAAGACCCGTGCATGCTAACAAATTTTTTTTAGACAATTTCATGCCAAAGAGGGGACCCTCACAGACTCCTCCATCAGTCCCATGGGAGTCACGATACCTCTACCCTTACCCCTTCTTTCACTTTAAAATGTTATGTTTCCCCTGGCAAAAGAGTCTCAATGCAAAAAATGGTGGCCGCAAGTTTCCTCTCAGATTGCAGCCTATTATTGCATTGCTGACGGTGTGTGGCTCCACGGATCTGCCATGGTTGATTCATGGTGGTTCCGTGTCTCTAGATATACATAAATCTTTTTACTTTAATAGCTCTAGAACTACTTCATGGATTTACACCAAATTACAAAAAGCACTCTTTCTCGACCAAGGTCTAGCTTCTGCCAAATTTGGTATAATTCCATTTAGCGGTTCTGGCTATGGTTGTGTCTAAAATCCCTTTGGGAAATTGCATGGAAAAATCGCGTTTTGAGACTCCATTTTTCTCAACCCTGCTTGAGGGATCAGCCGAAACTTTACAGACAGTGGCTGAAGTGACTGGCAAAGGTTTGAAAAGTGAGGATTTATCAAAAGGTGCCGAAGTTAATAACACTCTTCCTATGGAAACTAGGTCATAACTATAACTACCTACTGGCAACAGTCAGTAGGGAATATATATTCACTGAAAAAACCCAGAGTGAGTGGCTGTATGAGTAGCTCTATGGATGAGTGAGCATTTGTGTGAGTACTTGTGTGGGTTTGTGAATGGGTATGTGAGTGATTGTGAGGGTATGGGAGTAGGTGTATGAGTGGTTATATAGGGGTGTGAGTGATGTGCAAATGGTTCTGTGGATTATATCATCAGTGATGTCATTTGAGATGTCATCAGTGTTGTCACTGACCATGTCATTAATGATGTAATATGTGAGGTCATAAGCAGTGAGTGCAATGCAGAGGTATAAGTTATAGTAAGCTCAGTTACCCACTCACCCACTCACACACCCACACAGGTACTCACACACCCACACAGGCACTCACACACCCACTCACAGTTCAAAACAGTGCACCAATTATAACATATATTGATTGTTGCATGTGCAGAATTGTTAATTGCTGTCTCCTGTGTTCTACTATTTATACATTATGAGGTTTTATTCAGTGAGCTGAGCTGAGCTGAGGAGGTGGTGGTGAGTTGGGGGAAGGGAGCAGGACGTCTTAGATGGTTTCTTGTATCAAGCACATCTCCCCACTTCAGGGATTCCTACTGTGGCAACTGATGTACACTAAGGTCCCGATCATTTGAGAAAGGGAGTGCACAAGGTTTCAAATGGAAGGTGTTCGGCATTGGAGGATGGGACATGTGTTTGTTTAAAGTGAGAGGTTTAATGAATGATAATGCCAGTACTGGTTAATGATCATGGCCATTCCAGCTGCTTTACTAACCATTGCCTATTGCAGGGGCGGCTCCTCCATGTGAGTGGAGTAGCATTGCCCCAGAAAGAAAAGCCTAAGCCAGAGCTTAAAAATAAAATGGTAGTAAAGTTTATTTATTACCATTTTATTTTTCAGCTACCGATCCATCCCGAACTGAGTGTCAGGACGGGGCGGGGCCATTGCTGCTAGGTGGCAGCAGGAAGCTGAGCGCTTAAATAAAAAATTGGAATGTCTCTTTGGCCGGCCGTCTTGCGACGGCTAGCCAGACATACGCAGTTTAAACCTGGAAAAGCACAAAAAGCGGGTTGAGGCAAGAGTCTGCACCTGTCACTACAAATGGCTGACTGTTATTGGTGATGGTGCTAAGAAACCAGGAAGTGCACTCCTCTACACTTCCTATTAGGGAAACCCCCCAAAAACAAGAACAGAAAAAAAAATTGAATCAGCACACATCAATTTAGATTATTGATAAAAGTTCAAATGATATCAAGTGTCCATGATGATTTGAAGAAATTGCAAGGTCCAAATTTTGTCTTTGTATTCAAAAATATTTTCATTATTGATCAATGGTCATTAAAATCCAGATATTTAGGCTTTTAAACCTCTTTAGCTCAGCTGTCTAAGACAGCTGAGTTGGAGAAAGCACAGACCTCTAGTGCTCTTAAGAGTGCTGAGAGAGCCCGCTCACTCCGATCCTGGTGCTTCTTTGATGCTGTTGAGAGCAGCACCAGGATTGGTTAGGGAGTTGGATGGGTCCCGCATTGGAGCTTGACTCAAAGAAAGAAGACCGTTCGAGGACGTCACGTCGCGCAGGAAGGTAAGTGTATTTTATTTTTTTAATCTTTTTTCTGTACCACCCACCTGAACACCTTGGTACATGCCAGCCAACTCTGGCCTATAGCCCTGTACTGCAGAGTACATCGCCCATGAAAATATTCACTAATAAATGTGCCTCTTCATAGAAGCAAATGATAGAACTTTGATTGTGTCTTGCTTGAATTAAGGGAAATAATTTCACGCAGGTGCAGGTGAGGGTAGGAGAGAGGGTTAAAAATGATTTCGGACTGAAACATATTTGATAGAGTCTTGTCTCTTTTGATCAATTCAGTAAATAGGTTTTAGCGCAAAAGTATTCTCACGTCACTAAACACTGACTCTATGATTGTTGCTCCTTCTTTTGCTTTAGTATGGATTTACTCTACTTCGTCGACGCGCCCTTCAGCTGGAAGAGCTTACACTGGGTAAAGACTCGCCTGACAATGCTCGAACACTCAATGAACTCGGGGTGCTCTACTATCTGCAGAACAATCTTGAGTAAGTAGCTTTTGTGACAACTTTCTATAACTGCTATGTTTCCTTCTCAGCCCTCCATTTTTGGACTGATATATTCCCCATAACACAATAGCAAGCTGCACATTCACCCACAAACCTTATCTTTACTGCAGTGCATTGAACACCGATGTGGTGTGTAATATTTACAATGCTCTTTAATAAGATCAGGAGATTTCATTATTAATTAATGTTAAGACATTGCTCCACACTATTTTCAATTGAATAATAAAATGTTGTTTCTGACTGTGAATGTTTTCATTTATGCCATACGTGCAATTTAGAAATTTTTTCCATCTTTCTGATTTTCAGCTGTTTATATGTTAGGGCGTAAGTTTAAAAAAAAATAAAAAAAATAAAAAAATCCAACATAAGCAGTAATTTGTCAAATGAGGGGGGGTGAGAGAAGGGAATGAAGTGCAGTCTGCAGACCCTTTACAGTAATATTAGTGCACAATAAGTGACATTTCCTTTGAACTGTTAACCAGCATGGGGTAGATACCTTTTAATTTCACCACCACTGTTGAACTAACCCAAAGGTGCTCTCAGGGCCTTGTGTCCTCAGTCGAATTTACTTGCACTGGTGATGGACAGTAGCTTCTGTGGAGTCAGTCAATGTGCAGTGAGCCAGTGTGTAATCTTCTCATCCTCCCTCCATCCAGGATTTACTGCCTTCCTCTCGCCAAGCACCTATGTACTCTGGTACTCTTTAGCACAACCTGTCTGTGAGTGAAGGTGGCACTCATGCTCACACCAGATTTTTGCTGTTGGGGCATCTAGTGGGAGCATCGAGGCCCTGTCCTCATCTGGTTTCTTTTCTTACCGAGATGGTTGTCTACCCCGAGTGCATAAACTCCCTTAGTGCATAAACTCCCTTAATTGATCCTGCCTTCCTGAGTTCCTCTCAAATGTATATACTATTTTTTTCTGTCAATCAGCATGGAATACTTTTGTTCTAAATTTAGTTTTCTTCTGGCCTGTCTCCTGATCGAGCTATCATTTTGGGATAATCTTCTGTCGCAGCAGCAGAGCAGGATGGTGCACCTGGGCATATGCAATCTGCATCTCCATACTTGGAGAGTGAGCAGCAGCAGTTGACCACTCTTGGCGTGCCACTTGAGACCGTTGATGACATCTTAGAAGCGAGGCGTCCCTCCACTAAATCAGTGTATACCTGTCGTTTGGGACAGATTATACGATTGGTGCGGCACCTGACAATTGACAAAGAAAGTTTTCTGTAATGTTGTTGTTTGCTCTCACCCTGGCGCAGCAAGGACTTGTTTTGGGCACTGTTAAGGCTTACCTGTCTGCTCTTTTGACTTTTTTTGTGGTTAACATACTGTTATTTAAATCACCTCTTATGATGAGCTGTTTTCAGTGCTTAACTTGTACGAGAGTGAGTGCCGGTGCTCAAAGTTCTGCTCAGAAGTGCTGCGTAGTCCTAAATCCACCTTGTGTCTCTTTAATCCACTTTCAGACACTCCCTGTCCATTTATTGCACTCTTGCAGGTTCTTGCTTTCTCCCTTTGCAACGGGTTTTCCGCATTTCACTTCCTCTGTCTTTCCGTTTAGTATGTTTTCCCTCTCCTGCACATGTCTCATGAGGAAAAATAAGCGCTGGTCCCCAAAAATAAGTGCTTGTGACCCCCACCAGCAACCACCAATTCAAAACCCTTTGTGATGCCTCCGTTAGATTTGAGCTTCACCCTCACTTTTTTTTGATGTGCACACCTTTTGAACCACTGCACAATTATCCTTTGAGACTTCATACTTTGAAGACCGTCTTTTTCATCACCATAACATCAGCTAGACATTTAAGCGAGCTGCAAACTCTTTCTGTCAACCCACCTTGTAACACTTTTTTGCCAGATAATTTTTTGTGTTGAGGACCCGTGTTTCCTTACTACTGAAAGTGGGCACTCTTTTTGATGTCTGGTAGGCTATCACCCTTACAACATTCTTTGCTCCACCTCATCACTCCTGTATTTGTATCCTAAAATGAAGATTTCACATTGATTGTACTAAGGGGCATTGAGTGTGCGATGAGCTCCTAGTAGGAGTAAAGAAGGACACAGCAATGAAGAAATGGACCATTTCTTGATGGATTGTTGTCAGCATAAAGATATGTTACACACTGTTGATGAATCAGCCCCCAGAAAGCTTGCAGACTCATTTCACAACAGCCAAAGCTGCTACTACTGTGTTAGCACGAGGAGTACTTGTCCTACACATCTGTCAGGCTGCTTTGTGGGCTTCGGTATACATGTTCATGAAGCACTACTGCTTCGACAGTGAAGTCAGTAGAGAAGAGTATTTTGCCAGCTAGGTCCCCTTTTGGGATGATCCAGTTCACAGATCCACCACCTTGGAAGGTACTGCTATTGTATTTATTGAAAAGCTGAGGAATCTGTGGTTATAAGTATCCATCAGCAGAACAAGTTACTTAACCTTTGTTAGCAATCTTTCTGGTGGATACTCTTAATAACGAATATCTTCCCTGCTCTGTGCACTGGACTCTTTCCACATCTAAAAAGGTCTCAAATTTAGAGATCTGCACACTGGTCATGCCTATTTACTAATGGGATCTGCGTCTGAGGGTGCGAACAGCCTAGAAAGCAACTGACATCAGCGTGCATGGGTGGTGCTTATATGTGGCTTCGCTCGTCATTTCTGGAGCCAAATTATGTCAGTGTGAGGCTGCATGATGTCACCTTACGGCACACGAGTACTGCTTTTAATGTTTTTGGATCCAGTCAGATGCCTGGGAAATATTCCCATGATGAGGAATCTCTGGTCAGATAGTGTATCCACCAGAAAGTTAGGTCCCAAACATAAGTAACTTGTTGATCAATGCCTTAGTGGCTTCATCAGCTCTCCCTCCTTAGTGGCCTTTGGCAGCAGAGCCTCAAAATCTTAAGTAGGCTCAGGAGATTTCCAAAGCGTCTTTGTCTGTGCCTTCAGTATCATAGTTGTCATATACCAATTCCTGGACCCCAGTAGAGTCCATTCTCTGTGTCTAGTAATGCCCCAGCCCATCTGGCTGGAGCATCCTTGAACGGTAAAGCAATGTCTTCCAATATGGACAAGGAGGCCAAGTGACTGGAGAAATATTGTAACAGAATATTCCACTCCAGTGATTTCTCTAGGTAAATGCTAAAGTCTGTGTGCATCCACGGGCTCCATCTCTGATACAACTTTGACTAGTACACCTTCTTGCTCCTGAACTATGGTCAGGAAGAGTACAAGTTCATGTTCAGCTTGGGCAAAGAGGCTGTCGGGCAGAATCTGTTAATGTCGAGGAACCTCTTTGAAATGGCCACTAGGACCAATAATGTTGTACTGACCAGGCATCAAGAGTCATGGCTTAGGGTCTTAGACCGAAGCCAGGTTAAAGTCTTCCAAAGCTTTTATTGTACCTGTCTAAATCCATGTCTTTGGGGCACCCCATGGATTCATCCCAGTCAGGGTTGATTAAAGCACCCAAGTACGACTCCTACCTAGGTTTAAGGTTTTCCAAAGTGTGCGAGGTGGTAGTGGTCTATGCATCTGGGAGACAGCCTTTGTTCTCATTGCTGCATCTACATATATATGTACCAGGGGTGAAGAATCTGGCATATCAAAAGTAAGCCTCACATATTTCTTGATGTCATGTGTAAGTTAAAGGTTTGGTAATTTGGTTGGTGCCAAGTCATGCTTTCAATGCAAGTGTTCAAATGCCAGTACAACTGGTAACCCCAGATGTCACACAGCATTGAGATCTCAACTTTATCCCATGCCTGGAGCCATCCTACAATAGTGCACTCAGTCACAGTAGAGGTTTTTTTTTTGTTGGCACTCCTTCTCTAATAATGTACCTCAATGCCTTTCACCATAGTCGAAGTATTATTGCGGTTGCCTTGGATAGTCTGCCTAAAGATCTCTTCACATAGTGCCCACAGAAATCCCTTACCACTAATGGGAAGCCTTTCTATATTCAGAGAGTCTTCCGCCAGTGGCACAAATCATCATTGACTAATAATGATAAAATATCGGAAAGGGCATTCCACTGCGGTACACATTACTTGGTAGTGTGGTCAGTGAGATGCATGGTATTCAGCCTCCCAGAGCAATGCATACAAGAGAGATTTAATCCGACAGTAGACTTGCCCTTCTATCTTGTAAGGAGTATTTTGGACAACATATATCATCTTTTGAAGTGCAATCATTTTACACGAGTTAGTGCTTCAAATCAGTGACGGCACGAGCCATGTTAGTTTTCCACATTGGATCCAAAATGATCTAGGAGCTTACCAAATTCTCTGACATAAACCTGTCATAAACCTGATGTTGTTTTACTGAATATATGTCCCCAAATGCTGAAAAGCATAATCTGCAAAAGGCAACAAGGTAATAGATTCAGAGACTATGTTGTTATTTGGTAGATTACTGATTATCCCTAGTTAGTACGAAAGCCAAATTATTAATATGATTTCTAACAATCTGGGTATGGGGAGATTTAAGAAACTTCCATACTATGGGGAAAATGTGTACTATGAAGTGGGATGTGCCTTGTTGTGCTGGTTTTTAGTTTGAAATTAATAGAAGAATCGGAGTATGGTGACATGAGGTTCTGCCACACATAAATGACATAAAGATATATTTTCCTCCAATTGACCAGGCCAACCAAGACCTCTAACTCTATTGTTGATGAAGTCCGAGACCATTAGCTTGAAGCACTTTCCCTCCCTCAGTACTGGAGCTTTGCTCTGCATTTGGTACCCCCTTCCAAACAGTAAGACTATACTTTTTTTACTCCTCCTAAATGTCTGCCTTTTTGCTCATTTCACTGATAATTCCAACTAATTCATTTGTTCACTCCCATTTTGCTAATCTTTCACTGTATACTATTTTTAATTCTTTTGTTGCTATTAATTCGGGGTAAGGGCCCCAATTTTTTGCCCTGGCCACTGATGTTGTCAGCGCCATGCTTCCTGAACTTTGTAATACTTTTCCTGCTTCAAACAGTGTTTCAGATAAGTGGAAACACACACAATTTATTCTTGTACTTATGAAATGCCCCCTGATCCTCTTATTCGCTGCAATTATCATACCATATTTCATCAGCTACCAAGGTCTTTAAAACAAATTTTACACCCTAATCTCCTTTTGAAGGAGAGCAATAAGTTGCTCGACAATGGTGAAAAAGATATCAGATCCTCTCAAGACATTGAAACTGTAAATTAGCTGTATCGAACAATATTCAAAACAATTTTAGCCACCCTGATCTTCTTAGGCATCTCTGCAGCTTTTGATATAGTTTCACATTACATTCTTATTACTCATTTCTCTGCTATTGGCTCCCTTCATTTCTTTCGAACAGAACTGAAGCAGTTCATCTTTCACCTTTTCACTGCTCCATTCCAACTGTCTCCGGAGTTCCTCATGGATCACCCTTTAGCTCTACCCTCTTTTGCATTATATTACTCGTCTTGTAGCCTTAATATGGTCCTTCCATTTCAAGCTCATGTCATTTGCGGATGATAGTCAAATTGGTTTCTCCATCCATGATGACATCATTTACACGTGGACAAATTCTGCTCCTATGTGCCAGCTGTTGCCAACTGGATGAATAACAACTGCTCTAAGCTTAACGATACCAAAAGGGAGGCCCTCATTATCACCTCAAATTCTTCCATCTGTTTATGGTCTTGGTGGCCCTCCCTCCTCCACCCTTCTCTGGTCCCTGTTACATCAGCTACAAACGTGGGCTTTCTTTTGACCTTTTCTAATGATGTTGTCCACGTCGCTTTTTATATCTCTACATATGCCAGAAAATCATTTCCTTCTTCTATTTCAAGTAAATCAGATATTAGATCCTCATCTTATCCTGGTACAATTACGGGAACTCGCTTTACCTGGGACTTCCCTTCTAATTGTCTCCAGATTACATAGATTGCTACTATTTGCCTTAGTTCAGTTTTCCCTTTTGCTTCCCCCATTTCTAATCTCAAATTCCTTCAATGGCTGCCCATTGTCAAACACTTTATCTTTTTAGGCCTCCTTCTCTGTAACCAGGCCCTTCACAAATCAGGTCCCATATATCATCAGGTACAGACATGAGCCTTACCCCCCCTAACGGTCACTTTGTTCTTCCCCCGCAAATCTTGTTTATCTTCCTTGGGTAAGGTATATTCATTTTGGTGGGCATCCTTCTCTTTTCTTACAGCAAAGCATTGAAGCTCACTCCTTATTACACTCTGCAGGCTTAAAGAAACTATTCTTCAGAAAGCAACTCAAAACATTGGTAGTTTAAACCTCATAGTAGTTAGTTGAGTGTATTGGTCATCAGATCTTTCAGTGCCAGGGTGGGAGCTCACACTTTATAAGTTCAAATGAAATCAAACCAGTTTATCTCACTCAAAGATCCAACAGGCCAGTAGCTCCACCATTATGTCTTAAAGCAATAGAGATGGGGTATTCTGTTTCATACCACGCTGCAAGTCGAAGGATCTGGTGAGGATCCCATTAGCTCTAATTGTGGCCACTGGTTGCTCTTGTAAGAGGTTGATCCAAGCCTGGAATCCTGGACCCAGATTCAAAGTGCCCATCATAAAGAGCTTTTCCACCAGGTCAAATGCAAGTTCCATGCCTATGGATAGAATACTTCCGGCTTTGACACCCCAGATGATTACTCCAGGCACTGAAAGTTCTCCTGGGGTTAAACCTCCTTGGGTGGATTATTTACCCTCAACTTTTTATTTAGCAGTGATATGGGCATTTAAGAGATCAAGAGCTCTTATGGCTTTTGTATGGGGATCATCGTTGTTCACTTCACTTTGGTTAAAATAATTCCATCAGCTTGTGCTTCCTAAAACATACTGAGCATGTGTGTTGTTACTTTTGAAGTTATTCAATTGACATCTCTTCGAGGAAGCCACGCTTGTTGTCCTCATCAGTTGGAAGCCTAAATTCACATAGAGCAATGTATTATGTCGCAAATGTGTTTGTGACCTCGAGGTCATCCACTTTACCCCCTCCTTGGTCGTTGTGCTCCATATGCACCGGTTTTGTTTTCCACTCCCTGGGCCAAATGGGTTACCAACCTACCTGCCTTATTATAACATATTATATCATATTATATTATAAACGCTTTTGAGTACCTAAATAGTGCGTTCTAGTCTGATCATCAACTAGGGCTATAAGTTCTTCTCAAACTATTATAGCCTTTCTTTTGCGTTCCCCTCCTCCCATCTGAGGTAGTTCACCCTTTAGCTCTAGCACAGTTTCATCTAATCCCATCATCTAATCACATTTCCTTTATGAACTCTGTTTACTGGCAGCTGCCGAGATGAGCATGCTGTGTAGCAAAGCCTTATGCTTCCTATGGCACTCGCCCCCTCACCCCCTCCCAAATCACTGACCCTCTTTTTCCTGGAAATACCAGTCCACCACCTTCACATCCAGTTTCGTCTCCTTTGACTTCTATCTTTACAGCTTCCAACTTCCTGTTATATTTCCCATTTCTAAAGAAATTTTCATTTCTACTGGAAAAATATCTGATATGCCCATGACCAAGTAGCTAATATCTCTAAACCATTGTGAAAAATAAATGAGTTGCCAGTATTAAGTGTGTGCAATTTCATTGGAATTTTTTTTTTTCCTATGGTTCATATTCCATGTGTCCTCAAAACCCATCAAAGTGGCAAAGTTCTAAAATATAGAGTTGTTGGTGCTCCTGCCTATGTCTCCTGCTTTTATATTCTTGTTAATCTGTCCAGATCCTCACGCACAGTCAAGTCTGGGAGAGGATGTAGCCTTACGGCTAGAGAAGTCGTCCTCGAAACTGGGCAACTGGGTTCGAGTCTCTGCAACGACGCTCAAGTTCAAGTTCAAGTTTAAAATTTGTATCGCGCACTACTCACCCAGAGGGTCTCAAGGCGCTTTAGGGAGGGGGGTACTTTACGTATCGAATATCCAAGTTTTTAGTTGTTTTCTGAAGGAGAGGTGGTTCTGTGTAGGCGGAGGTGGGGGGGGGGGGGGGGGGGGGATTCCAGGTCTTGGCCGCTAAGTAGGAGAAGGATCTTCCCCCCATGGTGGATCTTTGGATGCGTGTAATTGCGGAGAGGGCTTGATTGGACGATCGAAGTTGGCGGGTGGGGGTGTAGAAGGACAGGCGTGTGTTGAGGTATTCAGGTCCTAGGTTGTAGAGGGCTTTGTGTGCGTGGGTGAGGAGACGGAACATTATTCTCTTGTTGACGGGGAGCCAGTGGAGGTCTTTCAGGTGACCGGAAATGTGAGCTTGGCGGGGGACGTCTAGGATGAGTCTGGCTGAGGCGTTTTGGATGCGTTGGAGTTTTTTCTGTAGTTTGGCTGTGGTTCTGGCGTAAAGGGTGTTTCCGTAGTCCAGTCGGCTTGTGACCAGTGCATGGGTGACCGTCTTTCTTGTTTCGGTGGGGATCCAACTGAAGATTTTTTTGACCATACGTAGGATGTTGAAGCATGATGATGATACGGCGTTGACTTGTCTGGTCGTCGAGAGGGAGGAGTCCAGGATGAAGCCCAGGTTACGTGCCTGATCCATTGGTATGGGTGCGGTTCCCAGGGCCGGTGGCCACCATGAGTCGTCCCAGGCGGAGGGGGATGATCCTAAAATGAGGACTTCCGTTTTGTCCGAGTTCAGTATTAAACGGCTGTTCTTCATCCACTCGGCTACTTCTTTCATCCCTTCGTGTAGGTTGGTTTTGGCGGTGTTTGGGTCTTTGGTGAGGGAGAGGATCAGCTGGGTGTCGTCTGCGTAGGAGATGATGTTGAGGTTGTGTTGGCGCGCGATGGATGCGAGGGGACTCATGTATACGTTGAAGAGGGTGGGACTGAGAGATGATCCTTGTGGTACGCCGCAGATGACTTCGGTGGCCTCTGATCTAAAAGGGGGAGGCGGACTCTCTGGGTTCTTCCGGCGAGGAACGAGATGATCCAGTCCAGTGCTTTTCCTTGTATTCCGATGTTGCTGAGGCGTTGTATAAGGGTGCTATGACAGACTGTGTCGAAGGCTGCGGAGAGGTCAAGTAGGATGAGGGCAGCTGTTTCTCCGTTGTCCAGTAGGGTTCGAATATCGTCTGTTGCTGCGATGAGGGCGGTCTCGGTGCTGTGTTTGGCTCGGAACGATACAAAAGGGGATGATGGACGGAGCATTTCAAACACTCACTCACCCCCAGTCAACTGATCTGGGTTTGATCCATCACCATTCTTTAGCCCACTCAGCCACCCCATTTCAGACATGGCTATATGCAAATCAGTCTGACCCTGTGCCTCATGGGAACAGTCCAGCCCGAACTGCCAAGCCATGTCTTCCATGGACCGGAAACAAGCATCCTGGGACCGGTTTCGGATTCATAATCCTCATCAGCCAGGCTATCTTGAATCCAGTGGCCAAGTGAGCAAGGGACTCGCGTCTGAGCATAACCTGCCACACTTAGGGCGACCAAAAGCCAGACTGTGAAGGGTCGAGGGATTTGTTGGATTCGAGGAAGGCGGCGAGCTGACTGTTGACTGCTTTCTCAATGACTTTGGCAGGGAATGGGAGGAGCGAAATGGGGCGGTAGTTCTCAAGTTCAGTGGGGTCTGCTGTGGGTTTCTTCAGGAGGGTGCTGAGTTCGGCATGTTTCCAACTGTCCGGGAAGGTAGCGGAGTTGAGGGAGCAGTTGATGACTTCTCGGAGATGGGGTGCGATAATGGAGTCTGCTTTGTTGAAAATGTGGTGGGGACATGGGTCGGTTGGTGATCCTGAGTGGATGGTGTTCATCAGGCGGATGGTGTCTTCAGTGGTGATTGGGTTCCAGGCGTAAAGGTTGTTGGAGGGGGTTTTTAGTTCGGAGGTGGGTGGGGTGGACTGGTCTCCAAAGCTGTTATGTATGTCAGCGATTTTGTTGTGGACGAACGAGGCTAGAGAGTCGCAGAGGTCTTGGGAGGGAGTGATGTCAATTGTGCGGCAGTGGGGTTAGTAAACTCTTTGACGATGTTGAATAGTTCCTTGCTGTTGTCGGCGTTGTTGTCGAGTCGATCCTTGAATGCTGATTTCTTGGTGGATCGGATCAGTTGGTGGTGTTTGCGGGTGGCGTTCTTGGAGGTGGCCAGGTTGTCAGTGGTAGGGTTTTTACGTCAGGCCTTTTCGAGGGTGCGACAGATCTTCTTGGATTTCTTAAGGTCATCATTGAACCAGGGGGCTTTTTTGCTGCCTTGCTTCATTTGGTGGTTTTTCATGGGGTGTTATATCGTCCGCGCTGTGGGTGATCCATTGTGTGAGGTTGGTGGCTGCTTGGTTTGGGTCCGATGATTTGGCAGGAGGATTTTGGTGGAGCGATATGAAGAGTTGGTCAGTGGTAATTTTGTTCCAGTTTCTGCGGGGAATTGGTTGTGGGTGGTTGTGGGTCGTAGTCTTTTTGTAGTTGAAGTGAACGCAGCTGTGGTCCGTCCAATGGAGAGCTGTGGTGTGATTGAAGAAGATGTGCTTGCTGGAGGTGAAGATTGGGTCAAGCGTGTGGCCGGCATAGTGGGTGGGGGTGTCAACAAGTTGTTTGAGTCCGAGATTGGCGAGGTTGTCCAGAAGGGTGGTGGTGTTGCTGTCGTTGTTCTTTTCCAGGTGGAAGTTGAGGTCTCCCAGTAGAATGTAGTCCTCGGAGGGGAGGGCGTGTGGGCTGATGAATTCAGTGATGTCTTCGCTGAATTGTGTGCGGGGTCCTGGTGGCCTGTAGATGAGAGTGCCTCTGAGTGTGGTCTTGGGGTCGGTGTGGATTTGGAAGTGAAGGTGTTCGGTGGCTGCGAGGTTATCGTCGGAGCTGGTTGTGATGCGGATGGTGTTCTTATGGACGATGGCGATGCCTCCTCCTGTTTGGTTGATGCGGTCCTTTCGGATGATCGGAAGACGGCTGCAATGCCAGAAACCGGTCCCCAGAAGCTTGTTTCCTTTCCAGTAAAGAATTGGCTTGGTAGTTTGGTCTGCCCTGTTCCCATGATGCACTGGGCCAGGGACAGACTAATTTGCATGTAGCCAGGTTTTGAGCTGGGATGGGGCAGTGAGCTAAAAAACGGTGATGGATCAAGCCCTGATCTTTTGACTGGGTATGAGTGTTCTGTTTAACTCAGATGCTCTGTCCATCACCACCCCCTTTCTGAATCGTTTTGGCCACTATAGGAGTGGCAGGGTATGCTCAGATGTGAGTCCCTTGCTCACTGCACCGTCAGGATTCAAGCAAGCCGGGCCGAAGACGGCTGCAATGCCAGAAACCGGTCCCCGGAAGCTTGTTTCCTTTCCAGTAAAGAATTGGCTTGGTAGTTTGGTCTGCCCTGTTCCCATGATGCACTGGGCCAGGGACAGACTAATTTGCATGTAGCCAGGTTCTGAGCTGGGATGGTGCAGTGAGCTAAAAAACGGTGATGGATCAAGCCCTGATCTTTTGACTGGGTATGAGTGTTCTGTTTAACTCAGATGCTCTGTCCATCACCACCCCCTTTCTGAATGATTTATAATTGTGGTATAACTTTTAATTCATTAGGGTGATGGAACAAAATATTCTATTGCTCTGACTGAGTAACCGCACAATTTAGAGATATTCACCTGCCTAGTGGACATCTGTAACCTTTAGCCCGAACCGCCAACAAGGCGGTTCCTATCAATGTATTGAAAGTGTGCTATATGGTTCCTTCAACAGGATAATGCCATGCAGCACACTTTTAATGTTTTCTTTTTTTAATTTTCAAAAACAAAATCCCAAAGTGTGACTCGCTTTTTTTTAATTAAAAAACAAACTAATGATCCTTTCAACATGGAAGTTATCTCTTATGTGTGGGGGACAGTTCAAAGTTTTTGGTGTCACTTACAGCCACATTTTGATGGCGGTATGTGAATGTAAAAACTGGCAATTCCACTGCCCACTCTAATTTAGGCCGGCAGTCAAATGGGCAAACTTCCAATAGCTATTACCCTGGTGGAGTATGTCGGAGAAGTATGTCAACGATGGAGACGGAGTAGTCTCCTCCACTGACCTACTGTAGTTCTGCCCAACTCTAAATGAGGTGGGCAACATTTAGTTTGGCAGAGAGGCAGAGAGGGTGCTCCACCGTTGTGAAGAAGCATCCTGTCTGCCTAACTTAGACTCAGGCCCATAGTAGTGTTCCTGTGAATAAATAGTAAGTAGCAGCTAAAATAGAACCATACGTTTCACATTGGGTCGCTCACCTATCCTGTTATTTTGATGATCCATTGTCGCAATCATTCCTCCCTTCTCCTGATTTCCCCCACCATCTATCCCCACAAAGGGCTTGTTAGATTACATTCCAACAGTGCGGTCCTGAAACCCTGCTACAGCAGTCGTCCTTTTCCGTTCACTAATTTCCAGAGGCGGTTCTTGTCGATAGTAGAGATTGTCACTGCAGTCAATTCCGTCCTCTCGGAGAGGAGAGCCCTTCAGCATGTTCCATACCAGTTTTGTATCCCCCTCTAGCCATTGACTTACATCCTTTGGTGTGTCAAAATGCCAGGCTTTCTTATCCAAAAAGGACTATCGGTGTGATTGCTCTAATATTCCCTTGTGTCTCTTAATACTTTCTTCACTAGGTCAAATGCCCGCCTTGCCATCCCGAAAAACCAGACTTTGATTATTGCAGGGTAGAGGCCAACCTGATTCTAGCTGCTTGTGAGATGAATTTCCTGTCCCTAATACTGAAGGGGTGGGCTTCGATCACCCTAGGTGGTGTCATAGGTCCTCGGGTTGTAGCATGTTTTGTATCAAATTTGCCACAATTAGTCTAGCCGACGGTCCCGACTTCTACTCCGGAACCCCCACTATTGGCAAATGTTTGCATCTTAAGCAGCCTTCTGCATCTTCAACATCAGTTGCCAGGCATCTTGTTTCTTGTTTCTGACCATTATCTTCATTTCCTTCACATCGCCTGCCACTAAATCTGATTTTTTTTCTCAACCACTTCTCTAAAGTCAGCCTGAAGCAAATTCACATTAATGAAACCATATGTAGCTTATGTTCAAGGCCAGCTTTAGTATCGTTGGAGGTTTGAAGTACTTCTTTCAAGGATGGTTCAAGCCACCCACCCAAACGTCTCCTTTTGGACCCTGAAGGGCAGTTTTGTAGGCAGCAACATTGATTTTAGCTGACCTGCTGGTGAGTTGGCCAAGAGAATGTACCTTTCCATGCAACTGTACTTGTCCATCTGGTTCTGCTATTGGAAGTGTCTGCTGATTTCCCACCTCATGTGTGGTGCCCTGTCAGAAACATAGGATACGTTGGTCAGCCCCATCCAACAGGCCAATATTCTTGCTTTCCAAGACCTCAGTAACATAACGTAACATTTATTTGTAAATCACACATTCAATCCTTTGGGACATCTTGGTGCTGATTACAGGTGTTTTTTGTTAGGCATCTCTCTGTAAGGCTCATTTTATCAACCTTGGAAGGGTGATAGACTGAGGGGGCCGGGTTAAACAAGAGGATGCTCCCCATCTGCCACCTTCCCTGCTGCAGAACAGCGCCAGTGCTCTCCCACTTTTTTCCCAAGTTCAGCAAGTCTAAGTAGTCTAAACCATCCCATTCTACCTCTTAGCTGCCAGCTTCACCCCGTTAGATCGCGAGCCTCTCTATCCCAGGTCCTTGGGTTATCCACTGCTGTTAATCTTAACGTAGCCCACAGTTTATGATGAAGTGGAGGGGGAAGCCCTTGCTCTTGCAGCCACCTCCTCCAGCTCTTCACAGTGATCTCGCCTCCTAAATGCATAGTCCAACACAGCATCATCCATCCTGTGCAGGCTGATCTAAGCCTCCAGGATTTCAGAGATTTGAGCTGCAGAGGCAAAGGTCTCCTCGTTTCCACCCACATATGCCCATGAGCCATTACCCCTTGGCTAGAAGGGCAAGCACACCTTAGCGCTCAACAGAGAGGCCCAAGCAACACATCCCAGTGCCCTACACAAGGGAAGAGAGAGCTGCCATCTTCTGGGTCCACTCGCCTCCAAACCGTCCCTCAGAGTCACACAGCCCCTACAAGTACTGTGGGATTGGGGTGGTCTCCACTGGTCTTTATTCTGTTAGTATTAGCTTAGTATTGGGCTGTTTGGAATTTGTAGGTTGACAGGAGATCACTGTGAGAGCCTTATGGAAAGAGCACCATTGATCTTGGCGTCTAGGCCAAAGGGTATCAAACTTTGCTAGATGCATTCCTAATTCACAGGCGAAACCTGTTCATATAGGTGCTGCTTTTGATATTAATACAAAAATCATACAAAAACAGAGAATGTCTCAAGGGTGCTTTAGGATTCTGGAGGCAGTTTCCCCAATCCATTATTGATTTTGAACATTTCAGAGCAGCTGTTCTTAACCTGTGTTTCGGAGACCCCTGGCGGTCTGCAGAGGCCACTCAAGGGATCTGCCACTGCTTAAACATTTAAATAATATTAAAAGGTGAATAAAATGTATATAAATAAAGAAGTAAAATGTCAAACTGAAAAATGTAAAACCTTATGTAAACCTTCCCATTAAAATGTATTTGTGTTTATATTTCTTTGTGATTTGAATAAAATATACTTAATAATTTGTGTATTTGCTTTACGAATGCTTGAATATATTTTTGTGTGCTGTTTTGCAGTTTAAGTCACAGAAATTGGTTATGCCGGCCGAGGTCCCCGACCTACAGTAACAACTCCGTGAGAGTTCCAGGATTCAAATCGTGATTCAGTGGGGGTCCTTAAAGTAAAATTTAAGTGGGGGCCACAGCAGTTGGGTTGATAACCACTTTTCTAGAGAGCACAGATGTTTTTCATTTTTCCTTAATGAAGATATACTGACACATTAAGTTGTGCTTTGCACTACAAGTCCTATATCTCTCTCTCTCTTCCTTATGTCATGATCTGAAATTTATACAAATAATTCTACTTTTGTGCCTAGGGCAGCAGAAATGTTCTTAAAACGCTCGCTGGAAATGAGGGAGCGGATTCTTGGACCAGACCATACAGACTGTGCTCAGTCCTTGAACAACCTGGCAGCCCTTTATAATGAGAGGAAGCAACATGATAAGGCAGAAGAGCTGTATGAAAGGGCCTTGGAAATCCGGAAGAGAGCACTGTCTCCTGACCACCCATCGCTGGCGTATACCGTGAAGCACCTTGCGCTGCTCTACAAAAAGAAAGTAAGTGCCTGAGAGTGTTTTGTTTAGTTGAGTGTACAAAATAGTTGTTTTTGCCATATATTGTTAACAAACCCCAATTTTAAATGTTTGATGAAAGACGGTGTAGGGCCTTGAACAAAGTATAAATGCTTTACTACTCCAATTATTTCACTTTGCATGTACTTGTTAGCATGACAAGAGATGTAGGAAACTGAAAATCACCATAGAGCATCTCAATCACCTGTGTTAGAAATGTTATCCATCATTTATTTGTTCATAGTAAAAGGTAGGTGTTGAAGCCAGCGTTATAAACTTGTAATTGAGTCATTTGATTGCTATCTATGTATATACACACACATACAAATAGAATATAAACCTAGGGCACATGTTAAGATCATAAAAAAGATGTAATTAAAAAGAAAGTAATATAACTTAAGTTTCATTACATAATAATTAAATTTGAAAAGTACAAGTTTTAAAAAGAAAATTTATATATAGAAGCTAATGTTCAAAAACATTTTTAAAACACTGAAATTCACCAGCTATAGTTTACTGGACTAACTATAACTTGAGCCCCCTTAATGCACTGCACATGAACTCGCATATTACATCACTCATGTTAAATTACGTCATGGATCTTAACCAGTGTTTTGTTACATGTTTGGTAATATGTTATTTAGCGATGGTTTTATGTTATATTTATTGTATTATTTTATGGTTGTTGCTGTCAACCGAATAAAGATTTTATGACTGACTAACTACACCAGTTAATATTGAAGTAAACGCCAATTGTGTACTGCATTTACCACAATCCAAAAGGGCGAAAAATGTGGATATTAAAAGAATATGTAGCAGAGATAAAGAACAAGCATTTGCAATGCAATAGGTCTCGCATTAGGAAAATTTGAGCTATTGGTTTTGTAAATGACACATTTTTTATTTATGTGTTGGTATTGAAAATAGCGAAATTAATAGCTTTGTCATTTACAATGCCAGTAGTTATAACTTTCGCAAATGTGACACCTATAGCATTTGTAATGCAATATGTGTTGTATTTACGTGACTTACATGTATTGATATTACAAATAACAATGGATTTTAATTTTTTTTTAAATAATTAAGACTTAAATAAAAGTTATTGTAATTTATAATAGCAATAGCTTAAACTTTTGTAAATAACTTTTGTGAAGATTATGTTCAGTGTATTTTAAAATAAAAATCCAAGAACATAAGTAAAATATTAACATCTTTTTCTGACATTTGTAATAAAGCTTGAAACATTGAGAGAAGATATTTGAACCAGTTGTTGTTGAATGGTTTCACAGATTGATGTTGTGGTGGCACTGAGTGATGTTGTGGTGGAGACGAGTGATGCTGTGGCGTTCAGTGATACCTGCAATCCTCCCCCCAGGCATCGTCTTCTATTCTCCCAAAGTCGATTTCCAATTTGCTTCTCTGGGCATCCAATGGGGGCAGGCTGTGCATCAGCATGGAGACATATATTAGTGATACAGCGTGTTTGTGAAGAGCGGCCTCCCAACACTCTCCATTCTAGGACGTTTCCTCTATAACCTCCCAAAGACGGTACTCAAAGCCCTACAGGATGTGTGACCTGTTGGTAGCATAAATCTTGCCCCCCCTCGTCAGTTCAAATTGTGTTTGGAGTTTGGTGAATGGAATCATCCCTCCGTCCTTCCAGATGTCCACCACTTTCAATATTCCCAATATATCCCACTTCCTGTGACTCTCCACATCTTTCAGTTATGTTAGCAATGCCGAGCCGCAGAGTGGGGTCTCCAGTGTCACACATTCCCTCCAACCCAGTGCCCTTGGCGCTTCCCGCCATATTCTAATCACCTGGGCAGTTGTGCCTGGCAAAGAGTTCCACCTGCCAGCCCGACAGAGCCAGCGATGGCGCTTCCTGGATCCATTGCCCTCCTGTCTGCATATATTCATAGTTCTTGCTGAATCGCAAATACTCAGTCATTAATTACCTGACATTGGGCTGCCCAGTAGTATAACGTCAGATTTTGGAGGGCCACAGCACCATTTTCTGGCTTCCGTGTCAATACTGATAGGGCAATCCTCGGTAGGCCCCCATCCCTCTGCGGGCCGCCATCCCAGAACAGCTACCTGGTTGTCGTCGCAGCATCTCTGAAAAAAAATTGTCTGGGGCTCTAAATGGTGTATTCTGCAGTGTGAATATATAGACATTTATGGAGGAATTTCATTTTGCATAGGGCATCTTGGTATAGTTCGGAAATTTGAAGTCTTCTCCAGTGTTACACCACCCCTTTATAGTCATGCAAAGTATCCTCAAGATTTTCTTGGTAAAAGGTTTCCCGTTGCATGGTAACATAAATGCCCAGATACCTGAACTCAGTCCGCACCCTTCTCAAGGACCAACCTCCACCCTTAGATGGGATCCATTTCGACGAGGGAAACGCTATAGATTTGTTCCAATTAATGTGGAGCCCAGCATATGCACCAAACACCTCCAGGATGTGCAGGATACAGGTGAACGAGCATTTGGGTCAGCTACATACAATAGTATATCGTCTCCATAGATCGAAACCACATCTTCCCAGTCTGGGTCCCATTTTAGGGCCGTGAGTTGGGTATTACATCGAATCCAAGTCACCAGAGGCTCGATAACAAGTGCGAACAGGAGCAGTGATAGGGGACACCCCTGTCTGGTGCCTCTACCAAATCTAAATCCCCTCAACCTTGCCCCGTTCATGTGGACTCAACCCAGCGATTCCCGATATAACAGCCCATCCCATTTCAAAAACATTGGTCCAAAGCCCGTTTTATGCAGAACTGCCATCAGGTACGGCCATTCCACTGAATCAAATGGCTTTTCGTCCTTTAGTGAGAGCAGTATCATGGGCTCACCAATTCGGACCCGCGATCAACTTTAGGCATTTGGTCTGTGCTATATTTGAACATTGATTGACTCAGTCCTTGCTCAGAAAGTATGAAAGTATGTCAGCAACTTGTAATGGGAATTGTACATCTTGTTATATTTCATTCTGTAAGCTAAAAGGACACAAGTTCAACCTTAGGGCATATTACTTGTTCTCCACCGGCCAGGCCTTATCACCATTGAGGATCGCAGGACAAGACTACAAGAACAGAATGGACTCCACACAAAATAAAACAGGATCAAAAAACTCAGCCCTAGTTTTTAATTGTTTTCAGGAAAAAGAGATTCAGATCGGGCCTGCTGAAGCTGGAGGGGCAGGGAGTTCCACAATGTTGGCACTAGTAAGCAAAAGATGCACCCCCAATGTGCCCTGGAAGAGCTACGGTTCTTAGCAGGGAGATACGGTTTGATGAAAGAGTGTATATAGCGAGGACTCTTATTTGTAAAAGCAGGTTCCTAGGAGTGGAGTGGGGGGGAACTAGAGGGGGTAAGGATAACTGCTCTGCAGGTCCTACACCGCTGAAGCTCATCTACTAGGTTACTGCTGCCATGCGCTCGCAAGGTACTCCGTCTTGCAGCTCATGTTTTATCACTCCAAAATTCTTCCATACACCTGTTATTTCCAGGTGCCCATGCAAATCCTATTTTAGAAGGTGAAGTCGCACTTCTTCTTATTCAGTCAAACAGATTAGGGATTTTCGACTAGATTCATCAAAGACCCGTTTTGCGAGTCTTTAATAGCGATTCATAAGGAATCGCTATTAAGGACTTGCAAAACGGGATTCATGTAGGAATCGCAAAATAAATTGCGATTCCTACAGCTTCCTTATTTGCGATTAGCAATTTGCTAATCGCAAATAAGGATGCGATTTCAAGGGTGCAGGGGTGTCCAAAAGACACCCTGTAGCACCCCTGAAATGTGAATTTACACTGATGTTGTGCACACACATGTCCAAAGGACATGTGGGTGTGTAACATGCAACTTAGAATATGCATTAAAATGCATTTTTTCTAAGTTTTTTCGCTATTTACCACGAGGTTTGACTTCGTGGTAAATAGCGGTCCTAAATTGCGAAATCGCAATTTTTCAATGTTTCATGAATGGCATTTAAGGAATCTCTAATAGAGATTCCTTAAATGCTAATCCTCGCAAATTTGCGAATTCTTTATTAGCGATTTTTGCATTTGGGATGATGAATCCCAAATGCAAAAATTGCGCTCGCAAAGGGCCAGATTCTCAGAATCTGGCCCTTTGCGAGCGCAATTTCCTTTCATGAATCTAGCTTGACCCTATAAATGTGTTTATTTATGGAACAAAATTTACTTTGGGAATCTATTAGTGGTCTAATGACTAAGTGAGTATTTTAAATCATATGTTACTTTACCAGTGGACTGATCCGACTCACTTCAGTGTAAAGAATAGATGGCATTCAACCACAGGTTTTGGACTGAAGAACAGTTTCTTCCTTTAAGGGAATTTGTTTTCTAAGTTAGTAATAAAATGATTCAGGTGTTGTATCGTTTAGCTTATCAGAGTGATGGAGATTACATAAATGAAATGCATACATCAGTTCTATACTTTTCATCCTTTTGCAGGGCAAACTGGACAAAGCTGTACCTTTGTACGAGCTGGCTGTAGAAATCCGGCAGAAGTCTTTTGGCCCGAAGCACCCAAGTGTAGCCACTGCCTTGGTAAATTTGGCTGTACTCTACTGTCAGATGGTGAGTTCAGTGTTGTACACTCACAAACAGCATATGTCTGTCCCTGCTCATTGTTTGCATTTTCTGAAAGAGTTTCCTCAAATGTTGGTGGCCTGTTCAAATGTGAAATTCGTAGTCGAAGTTTTTATTTATTTATTTGTTTGTTTATTTATTTATTTAATGCGATTTTATATAGCGCAAACTTTACCCGAAGGTGTCAGAGCGCTTTACATAAGAACCAGTTGCAAAACATAAGGACTAAGGATTACATGCGTTACATAAAAGACACAAACAGAAAAAATTGCAAATGTACAAGATGTAAAGTCACACAAGGAACAGATACAAACAGAAATTAAAATTGCAAATGTACAAATAGTAAAGTCACTCAAGGAAGAGATACGAATGGATATACTCTGAGTCACATAGGAATGGTAGAGAGTACAAAGGCCTACTGCATATACTAGTGATTAGAGTTATCTCTATATACAGAAAAGCAGAGTTCCATTAAGTGGGGTCGGAGGGGGGATGCAGTCACAGCACCAAGGGAGAGTTGGAGGGATACACGGGTATGGAGAAAAGGCAAATCGGGAAAGGGAAGAAACATTTGAGGATCGTCAAGGGGGAAACCAGGGAAAAGGGTTAAAGGACGAGGGAATGGGCAAGATGGCGGGTCAAGGTCCAGAGAAAAGCGGCCGAGAGCAGCAGCAAAATAGCGGCCAGGACAATAGAAAAAATAAAGAAGTCCAGGAGAGTCCGAGGCGTAGTTTCTTTCATTCGAATGTCGCTGCAGGGCTGCTGCCTGCATCTGGTGTTTTCACAGCCCCGCTGCTTTGTTTTCGGAGGGGTGTGTGTGCCCCGAGGGCCGCTCCGCATGGGCCCTCTCTACTGGCCCAGAATTGCGGGGGCTGGTGCAGACGTGGGGCGGCCGGGAATTCATTGGTCCACACAAAAAAGTGAACCTATTTTTACTTACACTAGTATTTGGTATTGGCAATCCAACCTTGGCCAGTCAAATTAATAGTGGAACATTCAGATATGCTTCCTTTGTGGTTAATGATCCTTATTTACCTGCCAGGAGAACACTGTGGCTGCAGGAACAAATAGTGTTTTTTCTTTCCCTCGCTGCTCCCTCTGCCTCTACACAGAATTCTGATCCTAGCAATATGTGGATTTCTAAGCAAATATCAGCACCTGGTGTTCAGAGCTGTGCAGAAATAGATTCTGTAGACTTAAAAATCAGTAGCGGCTGGCATCTACGGGCAGAGGCGGTGTGGGCACGTGCAAAAAACACATTTTAAAAATCTTACAGGGCGAACGCAAGTCCTCCGCTCTGGACCTCCGCAGGAATTGGAAGCTGGACAGCGCCCTGATTGGAGGTATCGGCCTCAGTCGGTGCTCCACTGCGCCATGGAGACCTGCACTGACTCACCAAGCTGTCTTAAAAGCAGATGGATTAGAGAAGTTTAAAGTGTGTATGTGTGGCTGGCCGTCTCAAGACGGCCAGCCAAAAAGACATGCACACTTTAAGTGCATAGACCGCCCACCCTCCTCTCTGCTGCTGTCACTCCACAGCGACCCAATCCTGACACTTGGCACGGAATTGGGATGGGGATGAAACATATTATTTTTCATGGGAATCAGAGGGTGGGGGGGGGTTTAAGTGGGGTAACGATCCTCTGCTCCAGCGGAGGAGCCTCCCCTGGACTTAAAGAGTTTAGCCTGGAAAGTAGATGCACTGTGAGGGAAGCACTGGTCGGCGGTGAGCAGGGTTCAGTAAGCAGGTAAATGTATGAGTGTGCACAAGTTGGGGTAAAAGGTGGGCTGACATTTTGGCCGCGAGGAATTGCTGGCCTGTCTGCCAAAAGAACAGCATTTAGGGGGTGAACTGTGTGCCTTTAGAGCAGTATTGGAACATAATGGGACTTGGGGTGGTGCTATTTTAATTGCACGTTGCTGCTTGACAGAGACTCTATTTATTTGGCTGCCCACCCATTCTACCTACTGGCAGTGCTTAATTTGTAAAATAATACATTTTGGGGCCCAAAGTTTTCCTCAGAAACCCGTGGCCGGCGCTATTGAGTGTCCAACTGTTTCTTTCATCCACTACCAGGCTCTTCCTTCCTATTACTCTGTGTCAAGTTTGCCTGTCCCTCACTTGCAACCACTGGCTCAAAGTAAGCACTGCCTACTGGCTTTGGCTTGGAACTGCTACGTCTGAGTGAATAACTAGCAGCTGGTATTGCTTGCAGAAGCTGGCAATAATATTTAACTCCGACATTCGAATATTCACTTATTCATTGAAAGTTATTGTTAGTAGAGGTTTTCTTACTGGACATGAAAATTGCAATATCCTCAGCATCAAAATAAATAGCATTCAGTGCTGGGAATAAATCATTCGAATGTTAAGCGTGACCCTTAATTGAGTGACGTCCCCTAGTCACAGCAAAGTCCCAAATCTTGGGTTGACAAATTCAAAAAGTTCCAAAGAAAACGGTTCAAATTAAGTGAAGATTCAAAATGCGTTTATTCGCATTATAACGTTTGTAGAATTAATTCACAACAGCATTCAAAATAATCCAGTCTTTGAATTAGTACTTCATTTTCCAAATCAATGTTTTGTTGTCCAATGCATTTCGGCTAGGTAATAGCCTTCATCGGGGACCGGATTCTACAAATTAAATGATCACAATAAGTATACATCAGGGACCAATTCTCAAGTGCATTCTCAAATACATTCTCAAAATGAATCTCGAATTATCAGGTAAAGTTACATTTATCAATTGAATGAATTAAATGTACATGTAGCCAAAACAAAAAAAAAACTAAAAAAAACTAAAAAACGATGATATTAACCCTCCACCACAGTGAACTTTCGAAATGCGTGCGCCCTCTTCTCATTGAACCCGAAAGGATTTTAATACTCACTTCGTAAAGCAATGTGTAATCTCTTAGTTAGAATCCCTGCTCATGGGCAAACACGGTATATCCAACCGGCATGTCGGGAACAGTTAGTCCTCTGTTTAATAAACAGTGAAAGTGGACTTATGCTTATCGTGTTTTAGCGGCCATTCGAAGCCATCTATAAACACTGGGCTCAAAGTTGGATGAACAAATCCCACCGGAAGTTTGTTTTTCTATTGTGAGTCTATAGCCTGGCCGAATAAACCAAAGACTTTAGTGATGCCTAACATTCGACATTTTAAAATCTTATTTTATAGTGTTTGATAAATAAGGGAGTGTGGGGTTGGATTTGTGGTAAAGATTTTATTTTGTAAAAGTGTTTCTATAGCTTTTTATTACCCCCCCTTCATATTTTCACTCCATACATTGCAGCTGCCTAAGGTTGAAACTTTACATCTAAATGACACAAAATGTAAATCTGCCACTATGTTTAGTATCAAATGTTAGGGTAGCACCTGCATAATGACTCCATTTGCTTATTTTCCAAGTTTTTAAAAATAAATTGGCATTGACAGTGACTACATTGTTGATATCCATAGAAAAGGCGGTCAGTGCAAGGATGCATCCATGCAGGACATCTTTTGTCACAGGAAGGGCGCTAGTTGTATTACACCTCCTTGCCCCACCTAACGTTAGCAAAATTGTTCAGTCTGTGGTTAAAGTAGGCTGGTCCTTTGTTGTGCAAGTCCTGGTAGACGTGGGTCAGAGTTTGAACTGGCACCTTTTGGACAGGGAGCCAGCGGAGCGCTCTGAGGTGGGGGGTGATGTGGGCTCTTCTCGAGAGGTCGATGATGAGCCTGGCTGCAGCATTTTGGATGGTTTGCCGTCTTCTCAGTAGTTGTGAGGTGATGCCCACGTAGAGGGAGTTTCCGTAGTAGTTAAGTGAAGTATTCACATCAGTGAAGAAACATGTAGATAGGTTTTCATCATTTCTTTTGGACTGCTTAGTGATAATAAAAGAAATGGTCCAAAGTGCTGATTTATATTTAAATACACCTGCCTAAAATCACAATAGATGTTATTTTGTTATATCTAGTCTTATTGCGCATTAATATCAATTTCCCTAAAATGTTTTGGGTGCAGCATATCCGGCTATAATTTTCCAGATCATTTCAGCAAGCTTTCTTATAAACAGGAATGGTCTCGGCATCCTGCAGCAGTGAGGGTCGAAAGCCACCTTCAGCATAGTGTTTTGAAGTAGGTGAAAAAAAGAACCCAGATAATTGATTCTGATGTGTAGTAATCTTCAATGGTTTATAAAGTAGCCTCATCTCTCTTGTGGCACTTTACTGCGAGTTGTACTTCGGCCAAAGAGAACAAAATGCATCTACTTACGGTCCACTTTAAGTGAGAGAATATTTCAGCAGTAGTCATTCGTAATTAAACATTCCTTCGAGGTTACGGGCCTGATAGAGGATTTGGGGCTCGATGTTCTGTTTCTTTCGGAAACTTGGTCTCACGCTGAGTCCCCTACATGTTTAGAAAATAAAATTGTAATGTCCCAAAAACTATGTGATGGAATTAACCTGCACTTTCAGGACAAGATTGCAAGCATTGGGAACACTTTGCATGGCAATGCAAATGTCGCACAACCTAACCCTGAACATAGGACTCAGTGTGAGCCGCATTTCTCGGCATACCTGGACAACTTCCAGACATTAACAGAAACGGTCTTCCATAACCTGGGTGACAATGTCTCATCTGGTTCTCCCCTGGATCCTTTTCCCCATAAACTGTGGAAATCTCTAGGGCGTAATACCTTTCCATGGCTGAGGCAGATCTGCAATCAGTCCCTGGAAGAAGGTAAAGTCCCGGAATGCTGGAAATTGGCGGTGGTGTCCCCCTTGATTTAAAAGCCCTCTCTGGACCCATCAGTACCGGCTAATTTTAGGCCCATTTCCCTTCTTCCTTACCCGGTGAAGATTCTGGAGAAAGCAGTCAGTAGGACCCTGTCCTGTTTTCTGGAGGAGAATCTCTTATTGGATAAAGACCAGTTTGGTTTCCGTCCGGGGCAAGGGACTGAGTCCGCCCTGACTACAATGATGGATAACCTATGTATGCAGGCCGACAGCGGGAATATCCCTATTCTAGTGCTTCTCGATATGTCAGCTGCATTCGATACGGTCAATCATCTCTTATTGGTGGAAAGGCTGAAGAGGCTGGGAGTGAGAGGGTGTGCACTGCAAGGGCTTCAGTCCTATTTGGAGGGTCGCTAGCAGGTAGTAACTCTTGCACCCTTCTCCTCCGGTAAATCCCCAGTTGTTCACGGGGTGCTGCAGGGATCTGCAATTAGCCCTATTCTATTCAATGTCTTCTTGCAGCCCCTGTTTTCCATCATAAAGTCTTTTGGAGTCAGCCTAGTCAACTATGCTGACGATACGCAACTGGCCTTCTCCTTGGAGGGGGACCACGCAGTATCGATGGACCTGTTCCAGCAATGCATGCGGCAGACAACGGTCTGGCTCAGAAGGAACTCTCAGCAATTTAACAGCGGGAAGTCAGAGGTGATGTTCTGCCCTGCAGGCAGGATATCTAGACAACTGCCTTGTGACTTCAGACTCCAACCAGAGGATGACTCACTCATCCCGGTTAGGAAAGTTCATAATCTGAGGGTGTTGTTTGATGATTACCTCCACATGGAATCTCAGGCAAATAAGACCACCAGCGTTTGCTTTACTCTTATCCGTATGCTGCGCAAAATACTTCCTTTATTACCTAAAGAGAATCGTTCTCTGGTGGTAAGCAGCATCGTGGGCAGCAGGCTGGATTACTGCAATGCCCTTTATTTGGGAGCCCCTGGGTACATCTTTCAAGGATTGCAAAGAATCCAGTCTGCAGCAGCCAAACTAGCCCTTGGCAGGCCACGGAGTACCTCTTCTACCGCGGTTTTAAGGGAGCTTCATTGGCTGCCGGTTAGGGAAAGGGTCCACTTTAAAGCTCTATGTATGGTTTTCCGAGCTGTGCATGAGCTTGGCCTGGTTCCCCTACAGGAAAGGTTCAGTTGGTATCTTCCTACAAGGCAGCTTCGTTCTTCCAGTACTGGCCTGTTGTCAATTCCTCGGTTCAAACGGGCCAGGCTTGGAGGAAGGGCCTTTAGCAGGGTTGGCGCTCGACTATGGAACGAGCTCCCTCAGAACCTTAGATTAGTCAGCTCTCTGTTAGAATTCCGTAGGAACTTAAAAACCTGGCTTTATCCCATGATTTAGACCGTGTTCCCTCCTCTGCGGCGACCTGTTCTACTCTGGTCACGGTTAGTTCTTTGTCTGAAGCGCCAGGATGCCCGTAGGGTGACAGCATGCGCTATAAAAAAGCTAAAATCAATCAATCAATCATTGTAATGGTTCCGCTGTTGTTTCTGTGTAACATTTAGAAAAATACTGGAACTACTGTGATTCAGGACCATGATAGTGGATTACTGCTCCATTACAGTATACTAGTACAAGAGGACCATTGTCTTTAGATCAATCTGCGACCCCCAAAGCTTGCCATTATATAGAATCCAGGTCCCATTTGTCCTTCTTGTGTTCTATTACAGCCTTTTAGCCCGCTGTAGTGGGCTTTACCGGCCATTTAAGGCCCGAGCCGAAGGCTGTTCTGCCACTAGAGGGCAGAATGTTCTAACAAATATTAGAACATTGGAATGTTGGGAGCTCCATTGCAGACAATGGAGTGCTCCCTGCTCCTACGGGCCAGTAAAGGCCTGCAGAGCAACATTCTAATGTTCTTCAAAGGCTTCTCGAAGCTCGAGGGGATTTATATCCCCTCAAGCTTCGAGAACCCTTTGTTTAATTTGTTAGAACATTCTGCCCTCTAGTGGCAGAATGTTCTAATAGCCTTATAGCCCTTCGTAGCAGGGCTATACCGGCTATTAAAGTCCCGCTGTCTCGTTAAAGTCCCTCGCCTTCGGCTCGGGCCTTTAACGATTCAGCGGGCCTTTAATAGCTGGTATAGCCCGCTACGGCGGGCTGTAAGGCTATATTAAAACATTGGAATGTTGGGAGCTCTATTGAAAACAATAGAGTGCTCTGGGCTTCTAATGGCTGGTAGAAGCCCAGAGCCCTAACATTCCATTGTTGTCATTTGCAGCTGTTGTTGTGCAGAAAGGCCTCACAGAGCCCCCTGAGGCCTTTGTTTTATTTGATACAACATTTTGCCCACTAGTGGTGGAGTGTTCTAATAGCTCAGTTGCTGGGCAATACTGGCGCTAAAGTCCCGCTCCATTGTTAAAGGCCCTCAGCCTGGTCCAAAATCGCTACAGAGGCACAATCACATAATTCCAGTGGCCCTGCCTTACATAAACCCGGATCCTCCATGATCAGAGATCTTAGGGTCCATCCTCATATAACATGCGGAAGCCTTGCTTTTTAAGACAGCCTGAGCGTTTTCAGCAACAGCCCAGTAACGCCTCTGGCTAGTAATCCAACATTGCTTCCTCACACCCTTAAAAGCAAACATCACTGACCCCCCACACTATGACGAGTTGGTAAAGGGTGGGATTACATTGAGTGCGGGAGGCTTCCTATGTTGAAACAGTGGGCAGAGAAAAGTGAGCAAGTGATCCGACGGAGGTGTAGCTGGAACAAGAGCCTCTAAATAACTATGCTTCAACCTTGAAATTAAGAAATCCCTTCCCTAGAGACAATTAGAAACAAGCAGGCCATCCTGCTTGAACAACAGAAGAGGATGTTGTGTAACAGCTAGAGCTGCAGACTTGGGGGCAGGGGACTCAGGTTTGAATCTTGGCACCGGCTCAACATCCTGTGATTCTGGGCAGATCACTTATGGCCTGATTCAGATCTCGGCTGATGGGTTTCTCCGTCACAATGGTGTTTTCAGACTCAAATATCTACACTGAAAACATGTTGATGTAACAAGTGCAAAGGGGGCCTTAGCATCCAGCCAGGGTTTCTTCAGATTGTTGACCGAAATATAATCATTAAAAACATTTCTGAAAATGAGCGTTCAGCTAAAATGTTTGTGCAAACACAGTGGGATATAGATTGTGCATGATAAATGTTTGCTTTCTCACAATGAATGGCACGGAAAAAAATAAAATTCAGTCAGCAGTTCCTTTATTTGGTTTTAAGAACGTTCTTCAAGGTGGTCACTCATATGAAAGCAAATATCAACAGATGAAATAAATGTGCAAAAATCAGAGGTGGGCAAGCCACTGAAAGCTTGAGCCAGATGCCTGATCCAACTACAGGTCCTCTGAGAAACCTAATCCCAGATCAATCCGAGCTTTCATGGGGAGATGTGGCCTAGTGGCAAGAGCGAATCTCAGCCTCGCCTCAACATCATGTGACTCACCTTATCTATGTGCCGAAACAATGTATAAGGTAGTCTGTCTGTTGTTAAGCGCCCTTGTGCCAGATTTCTGCTATGCAAAACTCTAAAAAAAAAATGTGCGTTCTGCCTGTCGCCTTATACACCACGAATTACAAATAAAGCATAAACCTTTGATTAAGGCATACATGTCTACAGACTACATTGCACAGTGTAAAACCTGAAAACCTGGGCTCAATCCTGATTTAACAAACTATGCGGTCCTAAGCGTACACTTTATTTCAATTCTTTCTTTTATCTTCATGTTCACGTGTGACAGCATGTTTAGAGAAGTTCAAATTGAGCAGCTACGAGTTTGAGACCGTGGGCCTTCTGTACTTAGTGACCCTTCTCACAACAAACATTAGATTATATAAGGCACGTTTGGACATCGTGTGACAGATGTAGCGCCAACAATAAACATACGATTAACGTATGAAACTTGAAGAATCGAGTGCAAAGAGACCAATTGCAATAAGATTACAGTGCCCCCATAAATCTGCCCCATACATGGCTCCACTACAGGCTTGAATCTTGTATATCATCAGGGGAGGGAAAATAGTGAAAGTGGATGATCTATTGGAAAAAAAATTAATGGACCCAGTTCTTTGCTTTACGATCATGGCAGTTTTCTGGACCTGTGTTACCTATCTATGGGAGACTTCCAATCTTACAGCCAAGTAATCAAATTCATGGGCCATCTCTAGATCCCCCCCCCCCCATGAGTACCTTACTATCGGTGCAAGATAGAAGCAGGGACAAAGGCAAGATCCGGATCTGATGGACATTCAATTATCCTTGACAGGTGCTATTGCTTCATATGTAATATACTTACATTCAATTATCCTACAAAGGCACTAATGCTTCCTGTGTAATGTACATGCTTTTAATTGTCCTACAGGGGTGCTATTGCTTTCTGTGTAATATACATACATTCAATTATCCTGTACAGGCACTATTGCTGCTTTTGTAATGTACAGACTTTCAATTATCCTACACAGGCGATATTGCTTCCTGTGTAATATACATACATTCAGTTATCCTACATAGGTGCTATTGCTTCTTGTGTAATGTACATACATTCAATTATCATACACTGGCGGATAATCCTGCCTGTGTAATATAAATACTGCGACGTTCCAGTTTAACAGTACTCCTATTGTAGTTTATTACTAGGTTGTACCATACAATCACATCAGTGTTTAGAAGTACCTTCTCTTTCAAGCAGGCGCTGATAGGGAGTAAAGTTCATCTTTATTTTCACCCATAATCAGTTGCTATTTTAGGTGAGGCATTGCAACTGGCAAATACACACCTAGAATTAATAGAAGCAGTGTAAAAACATGTAGCTGTTTGATCTGCTTCAAGTACAAGTAAATAAAGCTACATTAATTAAAAGTTTCAATTCCTGAACACCACTTAGATGCGACAGCCCATCCTCCTCTGGGGGCTTCGATGAGCATGGCCTGCCCTTGGCAGAACAGTAAGCCCTGCCTCTTTTGTAGATGGGACAGGAGTTAAAGTTTGGGTTGTCCAATAGTTCTGAACTGCTGCACTGCTTGTGAAATTCCTCCAAGGAAGATAAGTGGGAAGAAGGTACAGGCTGCAAGATGAGTCCTCCAAGACTCTACAAGGTTCCTCACCTAAGACACATAGGGTAATGTCCTGTTTACACACATCAGCAGAATAAGTTGCTGGCCAAAGGATAGAATGATAATCACCACAAAGTTGGATAGCCCATGAACCTTTCTCCAGAAGGAGTACAGGCTGATCTAGATCTTTATAAAGATACAGTGGTCTGACTATAGAGTTGTCCCATTTGCCATTAGTATCAAAATGGACAACTTGATAATTGAAACCCACAAAGTCATGGGGCAGCCATTTTAAAACTTAAATGTGGTTGCTTTAGAATGACAAAGTTAGGTGTGATACTTTACATCCTCCTTCCTTCGAAAATGTTGCTCTTCAGTGCCTTTCTGTTGGAAACGAGATGCCATTCATCTGGCAGGTTGATCCTCCGAGTTGCTGTTACCCGGGCTATATATGTTGCATTCTATTCTGACCCACAAGCATTCTATCATCAGACCAAAGTTCTTTCACTGGCTGATAGATTTGCAACCTGCTGTTGAGATATTCTGTTTTGAATCAATAGTCGCTCATTTTAAATGAATTATTTTGCTGACTAAAGCCAGTGTGGAAAGACTTGGTTGGTCTTGAGGGCTCTTACTGCTATATTTTGGTGGACAAACAGGTTCTTAATGTTGGATGCTGGATGACACAGAATGTTTTTTTGTCTGCATTTTTTTAAAAGCTGTGTTTAATTTGAAACTGGTTTCAGATAACGGCGTACAGTTTATGTAAAGAGTAGCACTGTATGAACTACGGTCAGGGAGACTTGTCGAAATAACCAAAAGGTCTATCGCAGAATTGGTGCTGCTGCTGCTGGAGTTGACCTAAGGGGCAGGTCGCAGTCGAGCTTTTGATCTTTAGGGCCTCTTAAGAAAAAGGGCACCGGTGACCAGATTAAGTCCTGGTTGGTTATGGACGTTTGTAAGTGTTCTGGTGCCAATGCTTTGATTGGAAGTGGCATTAGAACAGTGCAGGAAGAGCACAGAATGATTAAATGTATGATATAGTCCTAAAGCAGTATAGGATGTGCAGTTCAGTTTGGTCGAAAATGGGCTTAGCAAATCTGCAATTGATAGAAGAATCTGGGACTGCTTGACATGGTTTACCCAAGTTTCCTGGATTGTAATGTGTAGATGGAGTATCCTGAAATTCCACTAACATTCTTCATGATCATTGGTGGTGTAAACATCAGGTATTTGTTTATGCTCCTCATCATCCTTCCTGCCCAACAGAGTGTAAATGCACACACGTGAAGCAATTGCGATGCCACTTTAGCCTATGAAAAGACATCAAAGGTACAGAGAAATGAGTGCAGAAGTGCTACATTTCCCTGTGGTGCTTTGCAAGAGAAAGGTGCAAGGTTGAGTTTTAATTTGATGTGGACGTACATTTAAATAGGTTCTGTTTACTCCAAATTCCACTGAGGGTGGCTTTTATGGGAGAAGAAATTTTAAGTTTGAAGGATGACCATGTTGTTGTTATGTTTCTTATTTAAATGAGGAAAATATGTACCTTGCCACTTTTGTTTAATTTTAGCTTTATGCATACTGTACTCTTAGTTCAGCTTGCTTATGATGCATGATGTTGAGGATTTGAAAACTTTTTGACATTCCTTGACAGTTCGAGATGTGTCTGTCGTGCTCCCAGCTCCTGATGTGAATCAGGAGCTTGACGTTTATGCTTGCTTCAATGGTGTTCAAATTATCACCCCAGTGGTGTTCCTTAAATAGTTAAGGAAGGGTTTGTGTGCACACATTGAAGAACCAGAGTGACAGTGTTAAACTCCTAAAGGTGCTCGACTGTGCTGAACGTATTTCTTCACAGAATCTACAGGTAAGTTTCAGTTAAGATAATTGTGTCTGCTCCACTGTACCTAAGAAGTATCTAGTTATACACTATGCTGTAAGTGGTGATCAGTCAAGGACATTTTGGGCTGTTTGTTGATATTCACCTATGGCAATAGAGATGACCTCATGGAAACCCATCACAAATCCTTTAGGGAGGCAAGATGCGGCCCTGCAATTGTTTCTTTACCTCCCTCTCCATGGCCCACATGCATCATTGTGTCTTTTTGCATTTCTTAATTTGCGAAAAATAAGGAATCGCAAATTAAGAAATGCAAAATGATATGCATCAATATTTTCGGTATTCTTGTGGGATTCGGTAAAAATCGCATTTTTTACCGAATCCCAAAGAAATACCGATTTCTTAACTTAATTTTCGCAATTCCCATTGATTCCTATGGGCCAAAAGGCCCATAGGAGTCAATGGAAATTGCGAGTGGCACTTAGAAAATTTCATGGGTGCAGGGGGGGGTCCAAAGGACCCCCCCATGCACCCCTGAAATGTACTTTTCAGCATAAGTTACATACACACATGTCCTAAGGACATGTGTGTGTGTAACTTTACAGTTTAAAAAATGCATTTTTGTGCATTTTGAATCAATTTCGCAATTTACCACGAAGTTGAACTTCGTGGTAAATTGCACTTCCAATTTAAAAAAACGCATATTTTTCTATAATGATGCATAGCATTTAAGAAATCGCACAATTGCGATTTCTTAAATGCTAACGCAATTTTAGAAATCGTAAAAAAGATGCGACTTCTAAAATGGCATGATGCATCCCAACAAGCACTTTTGCATTCGCAAACGGCCGATTTTAAGGAATCGCACCGTCTGCGACTGCAAAAATGCTTGATGCATGTGGGCCAAAGGTTTTGCTAGCAAAACATATGTTGGGATTGGTGAAGTTGCCTGTTTTTAGAACCAGGTAATCACTGTTTGTTTCTGGACATTTTAGAGCATGCCCTGTGTAGTAATCAAGTCCAGACGCGTAGAGGATTTTCAGATGTTTATTTGTAGTTAGTTACAGGTCATACATTTAAGTCCATTACAAAACCCCACCAGGAGCAGCCAGCATGCTGCTCAGCCCTTCTCAACTGACCTCTCTGACTCCCATTATTCTGTAACGCATCATCCATGGAACATTCCACTGGCAGAACATAATGTGGCATGAAAGCCAGGATACTACACCCTGGGAAATAATGTGTTGTTTAAAGCTGTGACGACCCCTCAAGGAAAGCATTGTTGTGAATCATGATATGGAGTATTTTATTCTATGTTGTGCATTTTATTTGTTAATCAAATAATTTTTTGGCAGGTTAGAAGGTACGTACATGAACATAATGTCTGCTTATTAAAAAAAGAGATTTTTACTAATTAAAAAAACTCTTGCTTTCTATTTAGAGAGACTTTTGCTGAATCAAACACATTTGGCCTGTCCTAAAGTGTATGCTAAATTTAGCTTTTGGTACATTCCAGTACTGTTACTAGAGAGTACTGGTGTTAACAAATGGATAGACTGATCTGTACTTAGTCAGTTCTGATACAAAGTTTTACCTGACGATTCCTCACTTCTGAATAGCCAAGGCTTGGACTGGATCCATAGAAACATTTGCAATAGCTCTCTGGTGCTGGCAGGTAGCATTGACTCCATTATGACATCAGATATGGAGTTGTGATGTTGTCTTCAGAGTCCTAAGGCAGTGAGACCGGCATTGCAAAAACATTTCCACACTAGTCGAGGTGTTCTGGATTTTCACTTTCTTATGTGAGGTTTCTCATAATTCAAATTTCATATACTTTGGTGCAGTGTGGTCATGTCCTCTCCAAAACACTTGGACTTTAAGCCCAGTTGATGTTGTAATGGTGCTATGTCCATCATGGTCCTGCATGGTGACTATCTATAGTGTCTTAGTTTGTGACATGACAAGTCATCTTGTAATCTGTCAATAGTCAAGTCAAGTCAAGTCAAAAAGGCTTTATTTCGATAAAAAAATTTATCATAAAAGCAGCACATGAACACAATACACAGTAATTTATAAAATCAATAGAGCACATATAAAACATTTTTACAAATTTACAAACAGTTCATTCAGAGAGTAAAAAGGAATTAAACAGTTAATTTTAGCCTCTTGATACGGATGGACCAAGCCCATGATAAGAATTTAGCTAAAACACAAGCATAGGTGGGACGGCTATCAGACATTAATATCCTGATTGCAGTCACATGACTCTTGGTACCTAACTGCCGACATAAATTTTTGAGCCAAACCCTCCTTGGAATTGCATACTCTGTGCATTCAAACATAAAATGCGCCAATGACTCTGGTTTAAGTGAGCACGCTGGGCAAAGCTCTGAGGTTTGAACGTGTGATTTCCAACTTGAAGTAAAAGAATAAAGGGGAAGGGTTCCTGCTCTAAATTTAAAGTATAGGGCCCTATCAAAGGGTTTTTGAATAGTGTCAAGATACACTTCCCGTTTAGGGTGGTCTTTAAATTTCAGGAAATCCTCAGTAAGTCTGCCCATGATAGTACTAGTATTTCTTTTTGTGGAGATCCAGTCCCAATAAAGTTTCTTGAGCGTTAACTTCGGGGGAGAAGTTCTATTTATCCACGCCTCATTAAGGCCCAAATTAGCTAGCAGCAACTTCATGTCTCTTAGCCATTTAATTTTGTGCCACCCGGGTAGTGACATGATTTCTGCAAGGCCTTGGGCATATTTGCTGAGTTCCTCCACACGCCACAGAAGCGCCCATAACAAGAGTGGTCGAAATTTTGCGAGGTCATCATTTGGGCGACATCCTAGGTCCAACATTAGCGGGACCGTGGGTGTTCCCTGCGGTAGAGACATAATCGCTCTGCAAAATTTCGTCTCAGATCTTGGTAGAGCATCGGAAATGGATGACCCCCAGAGTTCGGCCCCATAAAGGGCAGAGCTGACACCCTTGGCCGAATAGATCTCAAGGACAGTAGCTATAGGTCTTGTTTTACAGGAGCGTTGTTCTTTCAAAAGAGCTCCTGTTATTCTCTTATGAGTTAAAAGCATTTTGTCCAAGTGTGGTGTCCAATCCATTTTATGTGAGAGGCGTATCCCAAGATAGTCGAAAACTTCGACCCTTTCCAGTGGTTCAGCATTCAAAATAGGGGAGCGGACTGGTTTTTGGGAGGATTCAGAATAAGATATTTTGTCTTACTAGTGTTGATTACCAGGCCACGATTAGCACAGAAAGATTGAAAGTTATTTAGGAGTCTTTGGAGACCTATAGGGGTTTTAGACATTAAAAGCGTATCATCCGCGAAGAGGAGGGTTGGTATGCGCTCGCCAGCCAGGGATGGTTCATCTGAAGGATGTTTCCGAAGATGCTCAACCACCCCGTTAATATAAAGGGAGAAAAGGGGTGGGAGCCAGGACACATCTCTGGCGTACACCTCTCTCTACCGGGATACTATTGGTTTTTCCCCCCCAGGGCCCCACCTAATCTGGGCAAAACTGTTTTCGTGCAACCTAACAAGCAACACGAGCAAGTAGTGCGGTAACCCCATTTCAGCCAGTACGCTCCATAAGGTCTCCCTAGGTACAAGGTCAAAGGCAGTCTTTAAATCGATGAACGCGAGATAAAGACTGCCCTTGCCTATGACCACAACCTTCCAGTAAACCATCATAAGCCTAAAAGCTTGCTCGATTGTCCCAGTTCCTACTCTAAAACCCGCCTGGTAGTCAGTGAGGATTTTATTTTCTTCTACCCAATTTAGGATTCTTAGCAGTATAACCTTGCCAACTACTTTTTGGCTGATATCCAGCAGGCTAATGGGCCTATAATTTGACGGATCTTCCCTGGGGCCTTTTTTGTAGATAGGGACCACTTCCGCCCCTTTCCACGAGGAGTGGACAGGGGCGCCCCTACAGATAGCGACAAGTAGGGAATGGATGAATTTTCCCCACTTTAAGATGTCAGATCTTAGAAGGTCACCAGGGATACCATCCGGGCCAGCCGCTTTTTGGGGATGAATAGTGCCTATGGCATATTTAACCTCCTTAATAGTAAAATCAAAATCGCTAGGCTGAATGTTCCCGATTGGAGGGAGCAATGATGGACCCGCAACCCCCCTTGGGAAACACTCATCAGCGATTGGTCAGCTTGGCGAGTGTATAGCTTAGAGAAATGTTGGACCCACGCCTGACTAGGGATATTACAAGTTATTAGATCACTATCAGGCCTATTCCGAGCTCTAATAGTGTCCCAAAAACATTTAGAATCCCTCTTAAAGCTAGCTTCTTTGAGAATAAGCCAGTAGGCTTCTTCCCACTCCTTTTTTGCTAGACCCAGTATTTTCTTATGTTCTTTCCTGGCTAGCTGTATTTGGGGTTGGGATTTGCCTTTGACGGCTTCAATTAGCCGGGACTTGACTTTCCTGCAAGCTCCTGTATACCAGACATGCATTCCCTTGGATTTATTCTGGGGCCTAAACTTCCCTGCGTTGCCCTTGACCCAAAAGGCTTCCCCTATAGTCTTGACAGCAGCTTCGAAAATGGGTGTTGCTCTGTCCGCTGCCGTGGCTAAATCAATAGTATCAAATTCTGCTTGTGAGGCCGCAAGAACCACCTCTATATTAACAAGTTTGTCAAAATTACTGGCAACTTTGTCCCACTTTAAGCGCCTTCCACAAGAGGAAACAGTAACCTTATGCAAGCTTTTGGAAGGTGCTGGCAGTGCTGCATTAGACCAGGGATTCGTGATAGTTAGGGAAAGCGAATTATGGTCGCTCTCGACAGTTGGTATGACTGTCATATCATCAACCCAGCTCCAAAGCCCCATGTCCAGCAGGATGTAGTCAATCCTGGAGGTATGACCAACCCTGTTGAACGTCGGGGCACCCATCCGATCGGAAGGTGTACGGCCATTGGTGGCTCTTAGGCCAAACTCTAAGGTCAGTGCATTTAGCTGTACTGCACTGCGGGTCCAGCGCCTAATCGGAGGGATGGAGAGTGATGGGATGCCCCATCTACTGTCTTCATCGCCCAAGTCAGGGATACCATCTAGGGGGAGAGGGCTCATAGGTGCGATTGAAATCACCTGCTACTAGGGTAAAGTCAGCTTCTTTGGGATCCCTGAGTTGGACCTCAAGATCTGATATTACAGTTGAAGTGTGCCCATTTTTTATACCTCTAGCATAAACATTGTAGAGAGCCAGAGACGAAGCTCTACATGGATTGCATAGTAGAATGCCTAAGATATCTGGATTATTTATCTGTTTGGATGTTATTCTACAGTTCAGGGAGATGCTTACCCAAGTAATGAGACCCCCCGATGGACGCCCCTTCCCATTCATGGGTTTTACTGCTGGAATAAAAAAGGTGACAAACCCAACCCGGTGGAGTGGTTCTGTGCTCCAGGTCTCTTGAAACATGCAGATCTTATGTGCTTCAACCAGGTCACTCCACTCAGGTAGATCCAATTTCCTATTGATGCCCGCAAGGTTCCAACTAAGGATTTTTATTTTCTCCCTGTTGGTTTCTACTCTATTGCCAATGGTGTCTCCCAGGCTAGGGGATTCTATACATTCCCTCTCAAAGGCAGAGGATGGTGGCTTAATCAGGCTAGTGGCTGTCTCAGTTGGAAGTTTAGGGCATAACAGGTAAGACATAGCATGTAAGCCCTCCTCCTCACCCCTATTGGTGGCAAACTCCATAGGGAGAGCTTCATGGGAGTTAAGTCAATCCACCTCTTCCAGCGCACTGAATCTATTCCAGTGGGCAAACTGGGATACAAAGGGGTCAAGAGGAGGAGGTGGACCTTGCCATAGATGCTGCCACTGCTGAGTAGTATGATGTGGAGCATGTGTATACCCTCTATTTAATGGAAAGCTAAATTGAGGGGGAAATTGTCTTGGGGGCATGGGTAGGAAGTAGGACAAGGGAAGGGGGTATATTTGGGTAGCCGGCCCACTATTAGGTGAGTTGCAAATATAATTCACTACCCCTGTACTCCTGAAATTGATAGTTATAACATCACCATGTATAGTCTTGGTGTTTCTACCTACCCAATCTCCTCTTCTAACTGCATGTATTTCACCACACATGTTATTGGGCAGAGGTTTATGCAGGTGAAGCCACTGGGCACATTTATTTTTTAATTCGGCCAGGGTTTCTCTTCTTCCCTCCTTCAGTGGTGGCACCCCCGTCAGCACGACCACAAAGGGTGAGACTTCCGGCGGCAAGTTAATTGACTTAAAACGAGCCGACCTAGGCTTGGGATCATCATGCTTGTTGAGCGAAGTAGTTGCTGTCGAGGTGGTGGCTAAATTTTTAGGCCCCTTAACAGATTGATTAGACACTTTTTTGGAACCAGAAGGAGTTTGGGCCTTAGTGGTAGAGTCTGCACCACTAAAAGTTGGTAAGGGTGCAGGAGCCTTTTCCCCCGTTTGGGCCAAATGGTGCGTTAATGTTCCCGGTTTATCCAATATGATATTGGCCTTTGCGGTGGAATCTTTTGGTAGGTTGCTGTTGGTGACATTCACCGAGGGCGCTTCTTTAATTTTACCTTGAATCTGAGTGGACACATTTCCACTTGCCTTATTAGACCATTTAGTATTGATTAAAGATGTTAGTCTATCAATTTTGGACATTAGGGGCTTGATTTGGGCCGATATTGAGGCTTCAAGATCTGATTTTAGGTCTGCTACCATATTTTCGACCCAGCAGGGTATGCCTGATGTTGAATTAGGAGCTGGTGTCACAAGGTTATGATTCCTGGTGTTAGTTTTAGGTTTTTTCTTGGTCTTAGGCATATTCCTTAGTTCTGACGATACGGAATGCATCCTTTCCCTGAATCCTGCAGACAGTTATCAGTAGTGGGCTCTGGCCTTTCAAGTGTTTGACAAGCTTCAAGGTCTGGAGTGGTCTCTAAGTCAACAAATGATGAGTCAGACTCAAACTGAGAGACTGATAAGTCTACTGAGTTTGGTACAGTAAGTGTACCAGCAGCAGGTTGAGGTAGAGGAAGAGAACGATTGATTACAAGTTGCTGGGGAGGTGAGCTTACAGTTGATAAAGGGCCCAAGGACGAGCGTTTAGCGTTCATAAGGTCCAATGATACTCTTCGTTCCAGTAAAGAAATACTGTGGTCAATTGTCTCATTGACCCGGGATATAAATTGGTCAATAGGCCCAGTAATTTGGGCTACGGCCATCGCAGATTTAGTTTTACTTCTGGTTCTTCCAGGCATAACAGACATATGTGGGGACTTATAAAATGACTATGAAGGCAGTGCAAAGCAGTACAAAGAGCCAAGAGGGGTGGCCCGGTCCGGTCTCTGCCGGTCACTAACGGGCAACAACGGGCCCGCCCTTGGCCCGGGCTTCGCCCCGGGCTGCGGCCCGCGCGCGTCCCGCGATGCGCGTTGAAGGCCCTGCTCAAGTATCTGTGAGGTGAGGGGGGGCGGGGCACTGGGAGGGGGCGCGGCTCACGCGGGAAGAGGAAACAGCTGATGTTGTTGACGCTGTCCCTCGCAGTCCCGGGGCCGCGCCTCTCACCTCCTCTGCGGCCTCGCGTCTCCTCCCTCTGGGTCACAATGGGTTTTGAAGATGAAGGCAACTCCTGTGGCAAAGTCAGGTCAGAACTCGCAAAACGCTGGAACAACCTCTACGGCGATCTATCTGTCAATAGATGCATCGCATGGTGATCAAGGAACACTGAGACAAAATCTTTATGTCTTGTTCAAAAGAGGGCCATAGGAGTCAACATTTCAGAGGACATGGAACATTGACGTTTTTCTTCCCATATCCTTGATTCCTCACGTTCTAAAGAAGATTTGACCCTAGAAGAGCAGTAAACTATTACATCAACTGTACTAAATTTAAGAATAGATGACCAACTGTTTATTGGTTACATGCGTTCCAAACAAGGTAAAGCAATCCAAAAATGCAGGATTTCAAGATTTATTTATTTATTTTATTTTATTTTATTTATTTATAACACTTATAAAGCGCGCTATTACCAGTCGGTGTCCTGGCGCTGAAGTGATAATCCCCAAAGAGGGAGTTTTCATGAACTAGAGGGAAAAGAGCCATGTTTTCAGATCCCTTCTAAATGCCAGCAGATTCTCGTTCTGTTTAAGGGAAAGAGGGAGGGAGTTCCACGCCAGCGCTGCTCCCCTAACAAAACTCCTTCCGTCCCAAAGCACCTTCCTGATCCGGGTCGTTTTGACCAGCCGTCGACTGGCCGACCTATGTTGTCTGCCTGGTCTGTACCATTGAAAATGATCCTGAAGGCACCGAGGGCCAAGACCATGTAATGCCTTGAAGACTATGCAGAGGGCCTTGAACAGAATCCGCTTCCGCACCGGGAGCCAGTGCAACTTCTCCAGCTCCTTGGTAACTGAGAAAAATTTGGGCAGTCCCCCAATAAGGCTGGCGGCCGCATTTTGTAGGACCTGAAGTTTATTGAGCACCCCCTGTTGTGCCTCGAGGAAAAGACTGTTGCAGTAGTCGATGCGTGAAAGTACCAGAGCTGTCACCATTGTCTTTCTACTTCCCTCCGGTAGGAAGGCAAGAACCTTCCTAATAATTCTCAAGGTCCAATGTATAGAGGAACTCAATGCCTCGACTTGGGGTTTGAAGGAGAGTTGGTTGTCAATAATGATACAGAGATTCTTCACCTTCAAAACCGGGCAAGGTGGCTGTCCCATGTCAGTGGGCCACCAGCTGGGGCCCCAAAGACTGGTGTTTGACCCGAAGATAAGCACCTCAGTCTTGGAGGAGTTCAATTTTAAACAGCTTTTTGCCATCCAGGAACTAACTGCGGACATGCAGTCCTGAAACCTGACTGCCACATCCACCTCTGTCCCCGGGAGCGCCGAGACCACAATCTGGGTGTCGTCTGCGTAAGATGTTAGCTCAAATCCGAAGGATCTGATCATTGGGGCAAGAGAGGATACATAGATATTAAATAAAGTGTGGCTTAGGGAGGAGCCCTGCGGGACCCCCCTGGGAGTTCGAAAGATCTTGATTCGAACTCCCCCATCGCCACCACTTGTACCCGGTCTGTTAAAAAGGCTTTCAAGATGTTAAGTGCTTGACCCTGTACCCCGCAGCCCTCCAACGATCCACCAGCAAAGCATGGTGGACCGTATCGAAGGCCGCCGACGGGTCCAAAAGGATCAACACTGCCTGGCCCCCTTCATCAAGCACCTTCCGGACCTCCTCTATAGATTTAATAAGAGCGGTCTCGGTGCTGTGACCCTCCCTAAACCCATTTTGGGCTGGGTCTAGGCCCTTAGAGTTATGCAGGAAAGAGCAGAGCTGGGAATTCATGATTTTCTCAACCTGCTTGGCTGGCAGTTGCAGCCTGGAAATTGGCCTATAGCTGTTGGGATCCGCAATATCAAGGGAGGGCTTTTTAAGAAGTGGGCAGATTGAAGCTCGCTTCCATAGTTTGGGGAAGTCCCCCTTCTCAAACATTAGATTATAAATGCCGGCCAAGTAGTCCGCAATAGGAACTGCTGCAAGCTTTGCGATTGAAGTCGGGCAGGGGTCCTGAGGTGAGCCCGATTTGGTGGCCAACAAAAGTTTCAGCACCTAGTCTGCCGTGACTGGCTCGAAGGTCGAGAATTTAGCCCCCCCGGGGGTCCAGCCGGAGTATTCCCGTGGGGCATCTCTAAGAGACTCTGGGCCACAAAAGGTTCAAGAGAGGTAAAAATCAGTTTAACTTTGTTCAGAAAGAACCTTGCCAATGATTCGCAAAGTTCTATATTAGGTGGCACAGTCACGGATTTAGGGGAAGCCAGACTAGCCACTGTCTCGATAAGTTCCTTTGCTGAATTCTTGGCATTCTCAATGCGATCCGTGAAATAAACACTCTTGGCTTTCCTAATATTATCTTTATAAGCCCTTTGACACACTTTCAATCTCTCTTTGTCAGGCTCGGAGTAATTAGCTCGCCAAATCCGTTCTAATTTTTTGCATGCTACTTTGGCCTCTCTGAGCGCGTCAGAGTACCAGGGAGCTGATGGAGCCAGATGGGTTATTCTGTGTATTAAGATCTGTAATGCCTTAGCTAAAAAAAATATCCACCTGGAGGTATAAGAGCTCAGTCTATTAGAGCCAAGTATTCCACAAAAACTTTAACTAGAGGAGTACTAGTAGCAGTCGTATGCCAAGCGGCTATGTAGTCTTCTCTCCACACTTTGGCCAAACATTATTGTTTGGATTCCGAAGTAAAAAGCAACAGACATTTTGCCTGCTCTGTACTTCAAAATGTTCAAATATAAAACCGCTTTTCTCCACTCTCACCTCCTTCATATTATTGCTTGAGAATATTTTCAAAGGTGAGGAATCTGCATGTAGAAGTAGCCATCAGAAGATAAAGGTACTTACCTCGAGTAACAATATTTCTGGTAGATATTCTATGAACCTGCAGATTCCTTACTGACCCCACACTATCCCCATTCATATAACCTTCAAATGTTTTAATAAGGGAGAGGAGTTGGCCTAACGGCTAGTGCGCTCGACCTCGGACCTGGGGATCTGGGTTCGAGTCTCGGTAACTACGCCAAAACCTCCTGTGATTCTGGGCAAATCACTTAATCTCCCCGTGCCTAAAATGAAAGTAACTGGAAAACGTAAAATGTAACGTAACTGGAAAATATGTAAAGCGCTCTGATACCCGATTCGGTTCGGGTCTAGTTCGCGCTATATAAAACTCTGCAAAAAAATAAATAAATAAATAAATAAGGTTCCAAAGTAGTTATACAGTGCACTAATAAACAAGTTCTAGGTTCTCTCAAAAACGCCTTGAAAGTTGGAGCAAAAACAAAACAGAACTGCTGTTGGGATGCCTTACTCGAGGATTCATGACTCCGATGACATCATCACGACTCCAGTCTGATGTTGCTATGGAGTTGACACCACCTGCCAGTGCCACAGAGCTGTTGCAAGCATTTTGCTTGATCCAGTCTTTGACTGGGATATTCAGAGGTGAAGAATCTGCAGGTAGATAGAGTATCCACCAGAAAGATTGTTACCGGAGGGAAGTAACGTTTTCATTTGTTCTGAGATCCTCTGTGTGCTGTGGTCAGTATTTTTGCATTGGTTTAAACTGTATGAGTAGTATTTCTTTTTGTATTTCTTCTTTTATTTCTTTATTTTTAGAAGAGGCATATTGAAGCTTTACCTTTGTATGAACGTGCATTAAAGATTTACGAGGACAGTTTGGGTAGGACGCACCCCAGAGTGGGAGAAACACTGAAGAATTTGGCTGTGCTCAGGTAAGGCCACAACTTGGGTGTTTTCATCAACTATCTTTGACCAAATGGAGGTGCCACAGACCTTGTGTGTTCTAAGGCCAAATTTGGCTACAGTGAAGACTCTGCTTTGCAAAAGTAGAAGCCAATACCTGGAAGATCCTCAATGGAGGACTGTGGGCCTGAGGGCTTTAATAAAGCCCCTACTGAGTTCTGCAGGAAACATGGCTATCCATAGGCATACTAATGTGGCTGAAAACCAACAGGAAATGCTCCATTACACCCATGAAAATAAAGATATACATTTGGAAGGATATGGAAAATCTGGGGAAATGTTGTGTATTCATTTACAATGCTAAAGTAACGTCTACCAAAAACTCATTTAAAATGTTTTATTAAATTAGCTCAAACAAAATGGGCCTGATTCATAAAAGTAACTTAACCTTTTGAGTAATTTCCACTTTAGAGTAAGTTTACTACTATAGTGTATATTTAATACAAAAGTGTAAGTTACATAGCTCCACCCCATGGAGTATAGTAATTGGCTTACTATTGCATAGGTGGGCGACACCCTCTCTATAACCCTCTCTGGTCCTACCTAAATCCCTCTTGCTCCTCCCTAATCCCTCCCACTTTTGGAGTAAGTCTGTCTCTTTTAAAAGCCACTCCCATGTGTTCCACCCACATTTACTACTACAAACATATATTTAAGTGTGCTGTGACTCTGCAGTCTGAGCTGAGAACTCTTCACACATACATTTAGGTTATTGTGGAGGTGTAAGCTCTGTACGTAGGTTGTGAATAGCTTACTGTAGCATATTTTGTAGTACTACAAAATGTGCTACAAAGTGCAGTTTGTGAACTAGGCCCAGTATTTCAAAGCTTCATAGTAAATCACATATCCATAAATAAAGGACTTCGTACCATCTAAACAGGGTGTATTAATTTCCTAGTTCAATAAACGTAACAACGTTAAAAGCCACTGATCGATAGTTGTAAAAGATGGCTTCACACTCTTTGCTCAATGCAGATTTAAAATCCATAGAGGAAAGGGATTTGCAATGGGATAAAACATGGGGCTCAAATCCCCCCATATAACATGTCACTAAAAGACAGATCAATTAAGCCTTTCCAATCACCTTCATAAAAGTTGATATCTCTCACAGAGGGATTACTTCATGGTTCCTAGGGAAGTACTGGCAACATTGGAACATAATCCTATGACAGAGGATCTATTTACTTCTCACACCAGAGGGTGAGAGGACCCTACGATGAAGAGACTTGCTAAGTTTCCAGCAGTCTCTTCCAACTTCCAGGTCATGCAACAGTAAGTCCTCCAAAATGACACTGCAGTAAGCCTTCCTTCATGCCAGCCCCTACAGCAAGCTCCCCTTACTGACAGCCCCCACAGCGACTCACTGCAAGTGCTACTCTCTCAATTGCATTCAGTTATAATAAATTCTTGCCCATTCATCCCCTTGACTAGAGAAGCTCCTTCTCTTCGGATATCCCCCATCAATCACAATACACTATTGGAATTACCATCACCCTGAATTGCTTTTTAGGTCTCGTGACCTTAAATGCGCGCAAGCGCATTGAGGAACGAGAATTCAAGTGCTCAAAATGCTCATGAAACCACCAGCTTTTTGCTGGCGTTTTCATGCAGTTCATGTGAACCACGTGTTCAAACATGAAAGCGCATCAGCCTCCCTCCATTTGCCGCACAGCACATCAAAGGGCTTTGCCCAGCGTGCGCTCTGCGGCTTCTCCTCCCCTAACTTCCTTGCATTTCTCCTCCCCCTCCCCAGCCAGCTTCCCCCAGGCCGTGTTCCCTCATCCCTCGCACCCCCTCCTCCTTCAGCTTATCACATTCTTCAAACTAAAAATGCGTCCCCGCTTGTAGCATGCAGGGGCCTAAAGTGATTGCATTAACCAAACTAGTTTTCCTACCCAATGTTTTTCCCGACAGATAAAGGTAAGTTGCATTTATATTTTCCATTTAAGGTATGTGCGTTGTATTGTGTATGTCTGTACGTAAACATCTACCAAAATCCCCCAGGATCAGAGTTCACTTACTTTTATTTATGCACTTTGACTGCTGCCCAGATCAGTGATGAGTGCTTGGCAAAGAATAAATAGTAATAATAAAATACATTTTCATGCAGATTTTAATAATGCTAATCAGTAAGTGGCCACATCAAAGGCTCTGTGCCACTTTCACCCACACAGCAACACTTACAGACACGCAACGCCACTCACACCCACGCAAGCCCGCTATCATCCACGCAACACCACACTCACCCACGCAACGCCACTCACCCAAACAACACCACTCACACACGCAACGCAACTCATCCACGCAACCCCACTCATCCATGCAACCCCACTCATCGACACAACGCCACTCATCGACGCAACGCCACTCATCCACGCAACGCCACTCACACACACAACGCCACTCACACACGCAACGCCACTCACCCACGCAACGCCACTCACACACGCAACGCCACTCACACACGCAACGCCACTCACACACGCAACGCCACTCACACACGCAACGCCACTCACACACGCAACGCCACTCACCCACGCAACGCCACTCACCCACGCAACGCCACTCACCCACGCAACGCCACTCACCCACGCAACCCCACTCACCCACGCAACCCCACTCACCCACGCAACGCCACTCACACACGCAACGCCACTCACACACGCAACGCCACTCACACACGCAACGCCACTCACCCACGCAACGCCACTCACCCACGCAACGCCACTCACCCACGCAACGCCACTCACCCACGCAACCCCACTCACCCACGCAACCCCACTCACCCACGCAACCCCACTCACCCACGCAACCCCACTCACCCACGCAACCCCACTCACCCACGCAACCCCACTCACCCACGCAACGCCACTCACCCACGCAACGCCACTCACCCACGCAACGCCACTCACCCACGCAACGCCACTCACCCACGCAACGCCACTCACCCACGCAACGCCACTCACCCACGCAACGCCACTCACCCACGCAACGCCACTCACCCACGCAACGCCACTCACCCACGCAACGCCACTCACACAGGCAACGCCACTCACACATTTACAATGCCAATAGCTCAAACTCTCACAACTGCGAGACCTATTGCATTGAAAATGCTTGTTATGGTATAATCATAAAACGGTTTTGTTCATTCCTCTCTGCAAGGTTGTAGAGTGAGAAAATGGAACAATTTGAATCTCTCACAATACTTTACAACTAATATGTTGAATGCCTTATTGCTATGCTACCGGACAGAACCATCTCCCTCCTTCAATGAGCAGATGATACGCAACTGTTTTTTTGATTCTCTACTCTAGCCAGTGTATTCAATCTGACAGAATTCCTCACAAAACGACTTCTGTTTGTACATTCATTTTGAAAATGGACCCCACCAAAACTGAATTTAGACTTCTCTACTCCAAGTCCCATGCCTACCCACAACCCCAAACTCCACTTTACCTAAACAATAAATCTCTCTAGCCAATTTCAGATACCAAATTGCTTGGCTTTATCATCGGTCAAAACTTTTCTTGGCTGAACACATCTTTCAGCAAAATAAAGCTCGCTCCTTTCAACTTCACCTACTGAGAAAGTGGAACCCCTCTATTCTTCCACAATATTTTGGGTCAATGATGCAAGCTCTAGTGTTATCTCATCTGGAAGACATAAATGCACTATGGAAGGGTATCCTTTAATCCTCCACTGCTTCTCTCAGGGCTGTCCTTCATGCTGTGGGCCATTTAGACACAAGAGCCAAGAAAGTGAGTATATTAACCTCATCATAAGAGAATTTCACTGTCTGTCCTCTGGGAGCTAAAATTACATTTAAAATAACTTGCATTAGCCTAAACACCCTTTACACCTGTCCCCTTCTTATCAAATATATACATTGCATATCACACAATGCCTAAGATCAACAAAGAGTAAGACCCGCTTACCAGCTAGAAAAATTACAACCATGAATAGCCATGAATCAAGAATTCTCATGGCTAACTCCCAGGTGGTGGAGGATGACACCAGAACATATCAGGGTTAAGACACCAGAACATATCAGTGTGAAGAGACGATAAAATATCAGGGTGAAGACACCAGAACATATCCGGGTCACTCTGAACCTCCTGACATTCAGAAGGGACTTAAAGACCCACTTTTCATACTCAACCACTCAAACTATCATTTCCTCTTAATACTTGTCTTTCCTATGACTTCATCCATTTCATGATCCTCAGATGACACCTGATGTTACCTGTATCCAATGTCATCTGAGTTATTATGGAGCGCTCCACTGCTCCGGCAGCTAGGACTCTGCTACATGTGTTCTACAGATAAATACAAAATTAAAGAAATGGGCACACAAGTTCTCAATGAATGTGCCTGCACCCATGGCTTCTGTTCTACATGACCCTTGCTCTCACCACCGCCATGCCCTCAAATAAAAAAACACGAACTAACTTACACATTTCTTAGGAAGGACAATGTGAAAACTGACTGAAGCTGTCGAGAGACTGGGACTCTGTTAAATCTTACTTTCCTACAGTCCTCGTTACTTCATGTAGGTTGAGATATATAGTGCAGCTTCTAAATGTGAAAAGCTGAGCTTAGGTGGTATAGTAGGGTAGAAGTCTTTAGATACTTCCTTGCTGTCTGTCCAGTGGCATTCACAATGGCATTATCTTTGGTGATCAGCAACACCAAAGGGGATGATGGACGGAGTGTTGAACAATGCAAGCACTCACCCCCAGTCAACTGATCTGGGTTTAATCCATCATCATTCTTTAGCTCACTCCGCCACCCTAGTACAAACATGGCCATATGCAAATCAGTCTGACCCTGTGCAACATGGGAATAGTCCAGCCCGAACTGCCAAGCCATGCCTTCCCTGGACCGGAAACACGCATCCTGGGACCGGTTTCTGGCTAATCAGCTGTCATCAGCCAGGCTAGCTTGAATCCAGTGGCAAAGTGAGCAAGGGACCCATGTCTGGGCATACCCTGCTAACTTAGGGCGAACAAAGCAAAACCAAAGGGGATGATGGACGATGCAAGCACTCACCCCCAGTCAATTGATCTGGGTTTAATCCATCATCATTCTTTAGCTCACTCTGCCACCCCAGTTCAAACATGGCCATATGCAAATCAGTCTGACCCTTTGCCTCATGGGAACAGTCCAGCCCGAACTGCCAAGCCATGTATTCCCTGTAACAGAAACAAGCATCCTGGGACCGGTTTCTGGCTAATCAGCCGTCATCAGCCAGGCTAGCTTGAATCCAGTGGCAAAGTGAGCAAGGGACCCATGTCTGGGCATACCCTGCCAACTTAGTGCGAACAAAGCAAAACTAAAGGGGACGATGGACGGAGTGTTGAACAATGCAAGCACTCACCCCCAGTCAAGTGATCTGGGTTTAATCCATCATCTTCTTGACTGAAGGTGAGTGCTTGCAATACTCAACACTCCGTCCATCATCCCCTTTAGTTTTGCATTATCTTTGGTGATGTCACAGAGGTCGAAACTTGTGCCTTATAGCTAATGTCCGCCCCGCCCCCAGAAGATGTTAAAGTTTGCACATCTGATCCAATGCACTAAACCACTCTGATAATAAAGAGGGCATATTAAGACTGTGATTTGCTCCGCTTTACTTGTCTGTCAACTGGCCTCGCTATTTCCGGGTTTGCAGGAAACAGCACTAAGCATGATGGGTAGCTTCTTTTAATCAATTACGCATACATGCCAGACCATACTTAGTGCTGTTGGCTGCAACACTGGGGCTGATTTAGATCCATCCTCATGAGAAAGGTTCAGTTGACAGATAGTTATGAAAGAGATATTGTGAACTGAAGTCATCTAAACTCAAAATGAATGTAATTTCGAAAAAATACATGTAACCCCCCCCCAAAGAAATTATCGACAGCCAGGCGGATACACTAGGCCGAAGTTTCAGCAAAACAGCTGACCTTAGTGCACCTGCAAGCCTATTCACCCTGCCTTTTCTGAACTTGCTTTTACGTTGAGTTAGATCTGAGAAGCCTTCCAGATAGCTTTTACTGCAGTTTTCGTCTAGATATATTAGTGCCCAGACCCACATGCTCATTGCAGAAAGTAAATCTCCTGAACCTGCTAACACTGTGTCATTAACAACCTGTGTAGTGAATTCCTAGAAGGATGGATGTGTTGTCGCCATTTTACACAACTTTAGCTGCTCAATTCTGTAGTTAATTTATAGATCTGATAGAGACTACTAGCTGCAGATTCCTTCAAGTAGAATTATCCCAGGCGTGAGATTGGATCCGGAAAACTTTTTGCCACAGCATCCATGCGTGTCAGGGGGCGGGGCGGCATCACGCGACTCCGCATAGGCGGCGTCCGCATACGTGACATCAGCGAGGACACATAAGGCCCGCCCCGGCGCGCCTACGTCAGTTTTTCTCCTTTTCCGCGTGCAACGCGGATCCGGTCTTTGCTATGGGCCCGTATTGGCCCTTTTTTCTTAAAATTGTCTTCTTTGTGGAACAGCGTGCGAATGCCTTCGGGCTTCAAAACTTGCATGTTTTGTGGGCGTCTTATGTCGGCGACAGACTTTCACCTCATTTGCATGTGGTGTTTGGGGGAGGATCACGGCACCACAGATTGTGCGGCGTGCCAACAGTTGAAGCTGAAGTTGCGGCGAAAGCGCCGGATGAAACTACTCTTGGCCCGTCTCTCCCGGTCGACGTCCTCTCCTCAATCTGCTTCGGCGGACAGCTTCAGATACGGCCGTGGTCGTCGTCCTCGCCCTTCTCTGATGTCACGTGAGCATCGCTCCCCGGTGGGTAAGTGTCGCAGTTTATCCCCAGGAGCTGGTTTCCGGCCTGCCGGGGGCGTGGACTCTCCGTGGGTGCCTAGGCATCTCCTCTTCTCCCTGCTCCTGTCCTGAGGTCTTGAAGGATTCTGTGTTCTTCCTTGTGAGGCGCCCGCTTGCCCGGCCTTCCTGGGGCGGCTGTTCTTCTGGCGGCTTTTGACTGCCGGCGCCATTCTGGCTGGTATGTTGCTCTCCATCTGGAGTGGGCTCGCCATCTTTTCCCTCGTTTCCTTGAGTCCTCTAGGTTTCTTCCTCTTCTCCTCTTACTATCTTGGCATTGGATGGAAGCTATGTTGCCTTGTGGGGGAGTGGGGTGCTTCCGCCTTCTTGGCCTTGTACTTGATTCCTCTGCTATGAGTGTGAGGCCCTCTTCAGCCTTTTTCCCCCCGTACATCCTCCGGGGGTTGGTGGTGTTCTGCTTGTGGGAGTTTCCCCTTGCCTGGTAGGGGCGAGGTTCTTACCTGGTCCACAGACCCCCTTGTGGAACCCTCTGTTCTGTCCAGGCTGGTGGGGTCCTTTCGCAGAACTCCCTTCCCCGGGGGTATTGCTAGGGTATCTATTCTACGTGAAGGAATCTGCGGCTAGTAGTCCCTATCAGATGTACGAGTTACTTACCTTTGGTAACGATGTATCTGGTAGAGACGATTCTAGCCGCAGATTCCTTCACGGCGCACCCTTCCTCCCCGTTCTGCGAGGACACTTGGATTGGTCTTCAGTACTCGCCTCCTGGTGGGGGGGCTGTGTCTCCTGTGAGTGCCTTCTTGGCTCTTGATGGGTGGCTCCATCTGGGGGCGGTTCATTCCTCCTCTTGGGTCTTGGAGGACGGGGTTCCCGTGCTCAGGTGCTCTGCTGCTCTGGCTCCTCCGGGCTTGGGGGAATTACTTTCTATCTCTGTCCTTCCCTCCCCTCCTTCCATTGCTAACCTCTGATTGGGGGATTGCCTTGTCCTTGTTCCCCTGGGGGTGGTTACCCTCTATGTTGGGGTGGCTTGGAGGTTGTTGTCCCTTTCTGTCTTGGGACTGGCCCCCTTCCTTGTTCAGGATGGGGTGGTAGGTCTGCTATGTGTGTCATGACTTCACGCATGTTCCTTGCCTCTGGGGCACGGGAATGGAAGGCTGTGTACTGGCAGGGTGGCTGCTAAAGGCTCTGCTTGTTCTTTCTTCTTTCCCTGCCTTTGGGTTCTGCAGTGTGGACACTGCTCTTGTGGTGTTGTTAGTCGCCACTTCTTTTCCAATTTTCTGCTCATCGCACACTGTTCCCATGCTTCCACAGTTTCGTTTTTTTCTGGTGTCTCTGCGTTGTGGTGCGGAAAAGTTTTCTGAAGAAAACGTAAGTAAGCGCTCCGGGGTGGGTCTTATGTGACCTCGCTGACATCACATACACGGACGACGCCTGGGCGGAGTCGCGTGATGCCCCCCTGGCGCGCAGGGATGCTGTGGCGAAAAAGTTTTCCGGATCCTGTCTCACGCAGGATAATTCTACGTGAAGGAATCTGCGGCTAGAATCGTCTCTACCACTACCAGATACATCGTTACCGAAGGTAAGTAACTCGTACAGCAATCAAATACGTCCTCGAGATGCACAAGCACTGTGAGTCAGTCATTCAAGCTCAACTCCTACATATTTAGAGTCAAATAAAAATCAGCTTGAGAATAGATATATTGGATGATTTTTAGACATCATGAAATCAATTAAAGTGCAAATGCAATGCAGTTAAAATGGCAAAATTGCATAAAAGTGAAAAATACAAAATTAACAGTTTCATTAAATTTATCAAGGATGACATCAATTTTTTTTTTATTTGCTAATTGTAAACAGTAGTCCCTCTAAATTTCATAGCAGATGCACAAATTAAGCTGCACCCTAGTATTCTGAGCACAATATCAGCACAAAAACCACAGTAGAATAAGATCGCAACTCCTAAAGTCGAATTGTTTGTGTCAAAATAGGATGTAAATATTTCATCCTCAGGAAAACATATAGGGGCTCATGCATCAATCATTTTTGTCTTCCCAAATGGGCCAAATCACAGATCGGCCCATTTGCGAACGCAAAAAATGCTTTTTACATGCAGCAAACCCTATTTTGCAATTGAGTAACCTGTTACCAAATCGCAAAATGGGTTAGCAATTCGCTATTAGGAAGGGGCGTGTTTAGGGCGTCCCTGCCTAATACCGAATCACATCGGTATGTAGGAATGTTTTGTGACCGAAATGCAGTCGCAAAACATTTTCATTTTACCACCTACTTTAAGTAGGTGGTAACCCATTCGCAAATGGGGAGGGGTCCCCAAGGGACCTATTCCCCTTTGTGAATTTTTGTTACAGCATTTTTTAAGAGAAGGCAGTGGTCCCACGGACCACTACCTGCTCTTAAAAAATTAAAAGAGAACTTCTCATTTTTGTTTTAGAAACGTATCTCGTTTTCCTTTAAGGAATACGGGCTGAATTTCAAGTAAAAAAATGCTTTATTTAAAAACAATCACAGACATTGTGGTCTGCTGACCCCAGCAGGCCACCTGCCCTGCAATTTTTGGGATTCCTAGGGGGTCGGAAATTGTGACCTGCCCCATTAATATTCATGAGGTAGGTCATTTGTCATCCCCTAGGAATCGCAAAAAAGTGTTCAACACAATTTTATGTATGCCGTTTTGCGATTCGCAATTAGGAAATTGCAAGCATTCGCAATTAGGAAATCGCAAAATGGTTTCTTCATGCATATGGCCCAAAGTGCATAGTTCTTTCCACAAAGTTATTGTCATACATAAAATAAAGACAATCTTGTGGAGTATCCTTATCCAATGGCAAGCTCTGGGAGTATGGCAGTTATCTCAAGCAAATCTAGTCCACTCAATTCTGGAAAAATCACTTGTCACCCATGTTAGCTAAGGCTCAGGGTCAAGCTACTTCTAAGACAAATGAAAGAACAAATCAATGCTTTGCTCAGTTCAATAGTTTTAAACTCATCCTTCCTACATTTTATGTATGTCCATGAAAGGTAATTCTTCTGACATAGTGAATAATTCAAGTCTGCCCAAATAGAGTACCTAAATATATGTAAGCCTAGGAGTCTTCATTGTGACATCCATGAAAAGCACATCTGTACAAAACCTGCATCCCCATTAGACTATATTGCGATCAATAGTCTCAAAGCTGCTGCTTTTAACACATCTTCTATATAACCCTGATCAGGATCATCATGGTGGGCCAAAGTTGGAACACTCTAAGGAGGGCTCAGTAGCCTTCTGATGAAGCAGTTTACTTTTCTTCGACCTGAATGTGCGTAATGGTTTAAGACCCCAATTGCCAACTTCTTTGCAGCACTCTTTGCCTTGTAAATATAAAACATTGAGTCGATAAACTTTGTGTCCAACTTGGACCTCATTTACAGTAATTCAGCTGGTCTTCATGATTGCCAGGTCAGGAGGGCTCTGCTCCCCTGGCAGAGGACCGCCCTATTTGAAGATCCCCCACCAGATAGACTGACATTCTTATTCCTTTGGTGGATCCCCGCAGGATCAGTTTTACTTTTCTGAGCAAGTGTCATGTTTGATGCATGTGCTTGCCAACAATTTTTGTCATTCATTTACAAACTCCCACACCAGGAGTTTGTTACTGGGAAAAAAAATCAAAAGCCTTAATGCACTTTTTCTCCCAGCTTGTTGGGATGATTTCTGCCACATTCTGTCAGGTACCGCCATGTTTTTCCTGACGTTCCTGACGTAACTGAACAGAAATAATGTACATTGGACTGACCACCTTAAATAGGTTCAGCCCTGATGGATGCCCCTATGATGGATAGGCAGTCTGTCAAAGGTTTGTGCCAGCAGAGCCACCAGAAGTTTAAATCACCTTTTTTTGGGGCATGAGTTGTGAGGGCTGGGCATCTGCCACTTTTTGTCAAATGACCAAAATCCACTGAACTCTAAGTGGCCCTCTAGGATGAGAAACTAAAAGTAGGTCAGTTAACTTTCTGGAGCCTATTTGAAAAGAGAACTTTTCAATTTATGCCCATGTCAAATTCTTCAAGAAGACTGAATGACTAAACAGATTCTTAAGTGAGTATGTTTCTGTCTTAATTTGGAGTTCTTCATGCTGATACTAAATGCCTGAGGTTTCCTAATGTAAGTATTCAGTCCCAAATTGCTCATAGACTCAAAATACCGATATACTAGCCTTTGGAGCCTCTACCTTAGGGAAATCCTTACGGATGATCGATGCAGGGGCGTAACGGACACCCCCGCAGCCCCCGCAGTGCGGGGGGGAGGGGGACACTCTTCTTCTATATATGAAGGGGGGCCCCTCCGCTTGTTCCTCCAGGGTGTGTGTCAGACAGTGTCTCAGGGAAAGCAGACGAGGTTTGCAGCCTGATTTGAGCTGCTCTGCGCTGGGCTGACTCCGAAGTGAAGAGACAAAAAATTACTTTCTATTTCACTCTGAGCCTGCCAGGCCCCTTACACGAGCAGATCCCCCCCTCCCACTCCTCCTCACAGAAAGCGTCTTCCAATGCTTGTCTGAGAGGGAAAGAGGCTCCACAGAACTTATTAGCAGGGGTGGAACAAACACCTCCCACCCCCACGGGGCAATCTTCAGGATATGAAGGGGGGCACCCTCAGCTCCTTGGTAGAGAGCTGTGGGAGGTTTGCTCTAAGGCAGCTGAGGCAGCTACAGTCTGCAGCCAGTGTACCTGCTCTGAGCCCCTCCAGGCCTGAAGAGAAACGATGTTTCAAGTGACATTGTTTACTTCAGTCAGAGCCACCAGCCAGGCCCAGAAAGAGGATGGGGGTAGGGCCCCAGAGAGCAGGAGGCAGCACAGAGCACTGCTCAGGACCCTGACAGGGGTGGGAGTGGGGGCCCTCAGAGACAGCATTCCCCACAGGGCACAGCCTCTGAGAAGGGAGAGGACAAGGATGGGGGTGGGGGCCCCAGAGAGCAGGAGGCAGCACAGAGAGCTCACAGGGGAAAGGATGGGGGTGTGGGGCCCAGAGACCGCGCTGAATGCAGCACAGAGGAGAGCTGACAGGAGAAAGGATGGGAGCCCAAGAGACAGCGCAGGAGGCAGCGCAGAGGAGAGCTGACAGGAGAAAGGATGGGAGCCCAAGAGACAGCGCAGGAGGCAGCGCAGAGGAGAGCTGACAGGAGAAAGGATGGGGGTGGAGGCCCCAGAGACAGCACAGCCTCTGAGAAGGGAGAGGACAAGGATGGGGGGGTGGGGGCCCCAGAGAGATCATGAGGCAGAACAGAGGAGAGCTGAGGGGGAAAGGATGTGGGTGGGGGCCCCAGAGACCGCATTCCCCACAGGGCACAGCCTCTGAGACGGGAGAGGGCAAGGATGGGGGTGGGGGTGGGGGCCCCACAGACCACGCAGGAGGCAGCGCAGAGGAGAGATCACAGGAGAAAGGATGGGGGTGGGGGCCCCAGAGACCGCGCAGGAGGCAGCGCAGAGGAGAGATCACAGGAGAAAGGATGGGGGTGGGGGCCCCAGAGACCGCGCAGGAGGCAGCGCAGAGGAGAGATCACAGGAGAAAGGATGGGGGTGGGGGCCCCAGAGACCGCATTCCCCACAGGGCACAGCCTCTGAGAAGGGAGAGGACAAGGATGGGGGCCCCAGAGAGATCAGGAGGCAGCACAGAGGAGAACTGACAGGAGAAAGGATGGGGACCCCAGAGACAGCACAGGAGGCAGCGCAGAGCTGACAGGAGAAAGGATGAGGGTGGGGGCCCCAGAGACCGCATTCCCACTGCCTCTGAGAAGGGAGAGAACAAGGATGGGGGTGGGGGCCCCAGAGATAGCATTCACCACAAAGTACTGCTCCTCTGAGGCAGCACTGAGCTGACTTCAGCCAGAAAGTTTGCAGCTCCAGAAACAGGATCTGCTGGGAGGCATTGGAAGGTGAGAGTTACAGCTTTTGGTGTTGTAAAGGACAATGTTTTTTACCTATGCATGTTCTGTTTAGAGTGGAGGGAATGTGTGTGGTGCCAAGTGGACATATATGGTTTGGATTGGAATTGTTAGTTGTGGAATCGTGTTGCGTTGATTGGATCTGTGTAGTGAAATAATGTGGCATGGTCTGCAGTGTAATTATGTGGTATTGAGTGGAGTGGGATTGTGTTTCTTGGAGTGGGATTATCTGGAATGGTATTTTGTGTTGTGGAGTGGTATGTAGTGGACTTTACTTATGTGGTGTGCTGTTAAATATTGCAGCATGGTGTGGAATTTTGTGATGTAGATTGGATGTATGTGGTGTTTTTTTTTGTATTTGTGGTGGTAGTCTGAATTATGTAGTTTGTTGTGAATTATGTGAATTATGTGGTGTGGAATGGAAATGTGTAGAGTTGAATTATGTGACGTGGAAGTTACGGTGTTGAGTGAAATTATGTTGAGTGGTATTACGAGGCATGGTGTGAAGTGTAGCTATTTGCAGTGTTGCTACGTGGCATATACTGGATTTATGTGGAGTGTATGTATGCAGTATGGAGTAGAGCATAATTATGTGGTGGTTAATTATGTGGAGCTGAGTGGTATTATGTGGAGTGTTATTATGCTTTGTGATAAATTGTGTGGGATGAATTGTAGAATTGTGTGACGTGTGGAATTATGTGGAATTATGTGGCATGGTGTGGTGTATAATTATGCGGAGTGGAATTATGCAACATGTTCCAGGGTTGTATTTTTTGGAGGTTAATTATGTGTTTTAGAGTGGAGTGTAAATATGTTGTGTGAAGTGTAATTATATAGGTTGACGTGGAATTATGTGTAGTTGAGTTGTGTGGAGTGTAATTATATGGTTGGGAGTGGTATTAAGTTGTGTGGAATGTTATTCTGTGATGTGGAATTATGTAATATGGTGTGAAGTGGAAATATGTGTGTTCGAGGCATGTGGGCTGCTGAATTCATATCTATAGCATAGATCGCCGCCTAGTGTTGGGTCCGGATGATTGCACATTGTTGTCCTGGAAGAGTCTTCGAAGTATCACGACATAGGTGCTCCTCCCCTGGACTACAGTGCGCATGGGCAACGACTCCATCCTCAGATTGTTTTTTCCCGCCATTGGGTTCGGATGTAATTTCGTTATCTCCAGTTCGGAATCAACATAAACTTTTTCGAGGCCCGAAGGCCTTTTTCAAACCGTCGGTATTGTTTGCGTTCGAGGCCCGGTTCTGTTCCTACTCAGTTTGAGTCGGAGACCCAGGGAGTCGTGTGACTTTCGGTGATCGAGGCCCAGTCGACGCAGCAAGACTTTCGACGTCATGGAACGGAGCCCATTCAAGAACTGTCCCGTGTGTGGATCGAAGTATCCCCACATTGACGTCCACCCGGTGTGCAACAAGTGCCTGTCGCCGGACCACGATGAAGCCAGCTGTATGGCTTGTTCAAGGTTTCGTTCGAAGAAGACGCTTCGGCGCGTGGCGCGCCTCGAGGCCCGGCGGTCGGCCCCGGCACCGGTGGACATCTTCGACGACGAAGAAGCAGACGGACGAGAGGTTCAGATGCAAGTTTCACCTCCAACGGTGGACATCGAATGCGACGCGGATGTCGAAGGCCAAGACGTAGAAGAAGTCGTCGACGAGGTAGGAGACGACAATGAGGCCTATGGGGCCATGGAAGATAGCTCCGAGGACGAGCTATGCCCCGTTCGAACAATTACAAAGGCTCAGGTCGAGGGATCGCCACACGGCCTTACCCAAGACCTTATACCAGAATCCACTGCCCCGCCTTCAGGCCCGGCTACGGACACTTCGGCGGAGCCACCATTGTCGAAAACGAAACCGAAAGTGAAACCATCGGTGTCGACAAAAACAATAGTGGTTAAATCGGGCAAAGACCTCGAGCCGAAGATGGTCACGGGCGTCGAGCCGAAGTCCAAAAAGGGCGTCAAGCCGGAGTCAAGCAAGGGCGTCGAGCCAAAGTCAAGCAAGGGCGTCGAGGCGAAGACTGGGGCCCCGAAACCAGTAGTCCAGGCCGCCGATCCGAAACCGTCGGCGCCGACGTCTGCTGCCACGGACAGGGAGCGTAGCGCCCCTAAGAAGGATGCTCCTACGCCTCGGACGGAAAAGCCAATGTCATCGACGCTCGAGTCTTCCCATGTGGGTGGACCGAGGTCGGCTGTCGGGTCGACGAAACCGTCCGCTTCCTTTACGAAGCAGGTCTCGGACTCCCTCAAACGCATCAGGGACAAGGCTTCAGCGGCAGAACCACAGACACCTTCCACCCCGAAGCAATCTGTCCCGACGCCAAAGTCTTCGACGCCAATCCTCTTCACGTTGCCGCCGAAGGTGGCGCCGAAGGCCTTCGCACCACGGTCGGTGGCCAAGGACTCTGTGGTGTCGAAGCAGACTCACATGGCTGGGACTTGAAGCATCGACCACCCTTGCTAGAGGAACAGTCAGAGCATTTCATCGATGCCGACACTGGAAAGATTAAGCTTTACAAAACAAAAATCACGGCGTCGCAGCCTTTGGAGTCATACACAATTCCTCTAAAGCGCCAACGACCTGCTTCTGATTCACCAGTCTTGGTCGAACCAATAGTTCCTCAGACTCCAAGAATTGCAACACCCTCACCCACTTATTCTGATGGAGAGGATGCTGGGGAAGAGGATGAGGAATACAATTTTCCTGCCAACACAGAGCCTGATGAACAACAGGACTCATGGGTAGAGGCAGGTGACCAAGGGGATCAGCACACCGCCCATGACCCTCAGGTGTACAACGTCAAGACCTTTCCAACTGAGGATTCTGCGGCATTTAATGCCTTGATTGAGAGGGCGGCTAAAAACCACGACGTTGAAATGCATGCTGACCCTGTTGAGGTGGACTTCCTCTTTGACACTTTCTCATCAGCTGAAAAGACTGTAAAGACTCTTCCAATGCTAAAGGTGGTCCTTAAGCATGCTGCGGACATTTTTAAGGAACCCACACGGTCACGGGTAGTCAACCCTAGAATTGAGAAAAAATACAGACCGGCACCTGGCGATCCTACCTACATCAAGGGCCAGTTGCCATTGGACTCTCTGGTAGTTTCTTATGCCCGCAAAAGGGCGAATTCGCAGACCACTGGTGAAGCTCCTCCGCCAAACAAAGAATCCAAAGTGCTGGAGGCATCAGGAAAGAGAGTAGCAGCTCAGGCGGCCAATATCTGGCGTATCTCTAACACGCAGGCACTCTTGGCTAGATGCGACAGGGCACACTACGACACACTAGAGACCCTGTTGCAGCATCTACCAGACCAATATAAAGAGGCGGGGGAGATGTTTATCCAGGAAAGGAAGCTCATCTCCAACGCTTCCATTAAGTGTGCACTAGACGTTGCGGACACTGCAGCCAGGGCAATTAATACCAGTGTGATGTTGAGACGTCAGGCATGGCTCAGAATCTCCGGTTTTAAGCCGGAAATACAAACTACCATCCTTAACCAGCCGGTAAACCCTGACAGATTATTTGGTCCTGAGGTGGATACCACCCTGGAAAAAATAAAGAAGGATACCGAGACTGCCAAGTCCATGGGGGCTCTCCAGTCCCAACAGTTTCGAGGGAGCACTTTTCGTCGCTCAGGCAATAGAGGTGTTTCCAGAGGCCAGATGTCACAGCAAACACAATTCAATAAAGGTGGGGCGCAATCCTCTTACACCAAGCAAAGTAGAGGAGGATACCGGGGCAACAGCACCAAGGGCAGAGGCAGGGGTAACAACAACTCCTGTTCCTCCGCCACCAACTAACAGTGACTCCCTGTCACTGCCCCCCGACCATCCAACACCTGTCGGGGGGAGACTGCCAGTCTGGAAATCCATCACCACAGACAGGTGGGTCAGGAAACAACGTATCCAGTTTGGTTATTGTTTGGAGCTAACATCCACTCCACCCAACATACCACCAAGACACCGTCCTATGTCCACAGAGCATTTGCACTTATTGCAGCAGGAGGTTCTTGTCATGCTGCAAAAAGGCACAATAGAGCTCGTGCCAATGGGGGAAGAAGGCACAGGGGTGTACTCCCTGTACTTCTTAATCCCAAAAAAGGACGGGTCCCTCAGACCTATTCTGGACCTCAGGCCCCTAAACCAGTACATTCTCTCCGAACACTTCCACATGCTAACACTGCAGCAAGTTCTTCCGTTGCTCAATCAAGGAGACTTCCTCGCAACCTTGGATCTCAAGGATGCTTACTTTCACATTCCACTCCATCCATCACACAGGAAATACCTCAGATTCACCATTCAAAATCGGCATTACCAATTCAAGGTCCTCCCTTTCGGAGTGACCACAGCCCCCAGAGTGTTCACGAAATGTCTGGCGACGGTGGCGGCGCACCTCAGGAGACAGAACGTCCATGTCTACCCTTATCTGGACGACTGGCTGGTTCAGGCAAAGTCGGCCCAGCAGTGCGCCGCAGACATGTCCCACACCATTCACCTTCTTCACGGTCTGGGCTTCTCCCTGAACTATCCGAAGTCGCACCTTCAGCCAGCCCATGTGCGGCAGTATCTGGGCGCGACGATAGATACTCTGGCGGCCACGGCTCAGCCAAATTCAGTGAGGATCGACAACATCCAGTCGCTACTCCAAAAGTTCAGACCGCAACACTCACTTCCAGCAAGAGTGTTCATGCAGTTGATAGGCATGATGGCCTCCTGCATCTTCATAGTCCCGCACGCGAGGTTACATATGCGTCCGCTCCAAGAATGCTTGGCACATCAGTGGACTCAGGCTCAAGGACAGTTGAACGACCTAGTGTTGGTGACCGGTCGGGCATACAACTCTCTGCATTGGTGGACTCCACACAACCTTTGCAAGGGCCGACCGTTCCAGGAGCCTGTGCCACAGATTATCCTGACGACGGACGCATCTCTCCAGGGATGGTGAGCTCATGTACTCCACTACACGGTGCAGGGACTATGGACGACGCAGCAAAAGAAGATGCACATCAACTACCTAGAACTGATGGCAATCTTCATGGCACTGAAGTCCTTCAAAGTACATCTGTGCAACAAGGATGTGTTGATCCGGACGGACAACATGACGGCCATGTACTACATCCAAAAGCAGGGAGGTACTCACTCTCCACAGTCGTCTCATCTGGCTCAGAGCATGTGGAAGTGGGCCATTCAGAGGAACATCTTCCTCATGGCGGAACACCTCCCGGGCAAGGACAATCAGATGGCGGATCTGCTCAGCAGGTACAGCCACCAAATGCACGAGTGGGAGATACATCCATCAGTACTCCGCCCGTACTTCCAGCAGTGGGGTCATCCAGAGATAGACCTGTTTGCCACAAGGGAAAACGCAAAATGCCAAAGCTTTGCCGCCAGGTTCCCTCGCCCACAGTCGCAGGGCAATGCGATATGGATGAACTGGTCATGCAGATTTGCATACGCTTTTCCCCCAGCACCTCTCATACCACTGGTGGCACGAAAGCTAAAGCAACACTCGATGACACTCATCCTGGTTGCTCCAACGTGGGCACGCCAACCATGGTACACCACGTTTCTAGAACTCTCCGTGGTACCGCATCAAAGGCTGCACCTCACACCCAGGCTCTTGACGCAGAACCATGGCGACATTCAGCATCCAGATCCGCAACAGCTCAATCTGGCGATCTGGCTCCTGAGGTCTTATAGTTTGGCTACCTTGATTTGCCTCCTGAATGCATGGACATCATCCGGGAGGCAAGAAAGCCCACCACTAGGGCCTGCTATGCAGCAAAATGGAAGCAGTTTGTCATTTACTGTACAGAACATCACATCAACCCGCTAGATGCATCCATTCCTAACATCATCTGTTATTTGTTACATCTTTACAAATGCAATCTAGCATATGCTTCCATTCGGATACACTTATCCGCCATAGCGGCTTATATGAAGTCTTATTTTTTAATCAGAAATCACCCCTTCCTTCCAGTCTCTGGTGGCCGACTGAACTCAACCCTCCACCAGAACTGGTCCAAGCCGCACGAAACCTAGGCTTTCAATTTGACACCTCCCTCTCTTGTAAAACCCAAATCAACAAGGTCACCTCAGCTTGTTTCGGGAAGCTACGAATGCTAAAAAAAATCATCCCCTACCTACCGCTAGACTCTCGAAAAACAGTAGTCCATGCCTTGATCACCACCCACCTGGACTACGCTAACAGCTTGTATGTAGGTGCTCCCACCTACCTCATCAACCAACTACAGAGAGTCCAGAATGCAGCGGCCAGGCTGATTTGCAATATCCCATTATCGTCATTCCATTGCACCCCACCTGATCAAACTTCACTGGCTCCCAATAAGACTGCGTATACAATTGAGGTTTTCACAAGCCCCACGAAACCTCAGATCTAACCATCTCCGCCTTATGATATGCCCCCGTTTTCGTCTTTCACGCACTGGAGGAAGGGCCCTTGCAGTTGCCACTTCCAAACTCTGGAATCAGCTGCCCACAGAGTTAAGATTCCTGACGTCAGAATCCCTCTTTCGGAAAAAACTAAAGACCTGGTTTTTCTCCCAGATCTAATCCCTCACCTTCCTTCCACCTCTCAAACCCCTCTGACCCTCCTGAGATAATGTCTTCAGCTCCGGGACACCTCCGTCGGAGGTAGCTGCGCGCTCTACAAAATAATAAATAAATAAATAATAGCGGCTTATCCCCAAAACAGGCAGCATCTCTCTGTTGTTTTCAGGGTGCCTGCCATTAAAGCTTTCCTAGAAGGGCTGAAGCGGGTCATCCCTCCCAGGACCCCGCCAGCTCCTGTATGGAACCTCAATGTGGTCTTCACCAGGTTGATGGGTCCACCTTTCGAGCCTCTACACTCATGTGAGATTCAGTTCTTAACGTGGAAAGTGGCTTTTCTCATTGCTATTACGTCTCTACGGCGTGTCAGTGAGCTACAAGCGCTCACGGTACAAGAGCCATTCATTCAAATTCACTCCAACAGGGTGGTGCTGCGCACTAACCCTAAATTTCTTCCTAAGGTGGTTTCGCAGTTCCACGTCAATCAGACCATTGAACTGCCCGCGTTCTTTCAAAACCCTGAGACAGTAGCCGAAAGAATGCTCCACACTCTTGATGTCAAACGAGCGTTGATGTACTACATCGATAGGACCAAAGACTTTAGGAAGACACAACAGCTTTTTGTTGCCTTTTCAGCCCAGCACAAAGGCAACCCCATTTCCAAAGCAGGGATAGCAAGGTGGATCGTTAAGTGTATTCAGATTTGCTATCACAAGGCTAAGCGCACTTTAACGGTCCCCCCCAGAGCCCACTCCACCCGCAAGTTGGGGGCCTCCATGGCGTTTCTGGGTAATATTCCTTTGGAAGACATTTGTAGAGCAGCCACATGGTCTACACCACATACATTTACTAAACATTACTGTGTAGATGTGCACTCTAAGCAGCAGGCAGCTGTAGGACAGGCTGTTCTTAAAACACTTTTTCAGACTTCTGCAGCTGGCACAGGCGGCCGCCGTTAATGGAGGGACTGCTATGTATTCTATGCTATAGATATGAATTCAGCAGCCCACATGCCTTGAACTGAATATGCTACTTACCAGTATGCATCTGTTCTTGGCATGTAGGGCTGCTGACATTCATATCGCCCGCCCTCCTCCCCGGCGCCTGTAGCGGCTGCAGACTTTCTTACATTTACTCTTAGCATGGCCATCGCTTACACTGTTAAACTCCATCTTTGCCACAATGGCTAAAAACAATCTGAGGATGGAGTCGATGCCCATGCGCACTGTAGTCCAGGGGAGGAGCCACCTATCTCGTGATACTTCGAAGACTCTTCCAGGACAACAATGTGCAATCATCCGGACCCAACACTAGGCGGCAATCTATGCTATAGATATGCTATAGATATGAATGTCAGCAGCCCTACATGCCAAGAACAGATGCATACTGGTAAGTAGCATATTCAATTTGTAGGATTCTAATTATGTGGTATGGAATGTTGTAGGGTTAAATTATTTATAGTTGAATTGTGTGGTGTGGAATTATAAGCAGGGGTGTAACACAGGCCCCAGGGGCATAACACAGGCTCCCGCAGTCCCCGTATTGCGGGAGGGGCCCGGTGCTCCAGGGGCCCCCTCAACAGTGCCAGCAAGCCCTACACATCAGAGACCGTCTAGGTTAGGTAATGAATTAATATATGTAAGTTGTGTAACTTACGCTCGCTCTAGACTTTTCTTCATAAATTAAATAGTATGAGGCAGATTTACAAGCCCCTTGCGCCTCATTTCCGCCGTTGTTGCGTCACTTTTGTGACGCAGTGGTGGCGCAAATCCTGCTCAATGGTGCGGGGGTACTTACAACGTGACGCATCTGGGAGATGCGTCACGTTGTAAAGGCCTGCGCCACATGTAGGCATTCCTGTGCAGGGGGGGGGCGATCCGGCGCAGGAACGCCTCCTAAAAGTGGCTGAGTGAAATCTACAAGATTTCACTCAGTCCCTTTTAGGCCCATGCTGCGTCAAAACCCTGCGCCTGCCTGGAGCAGGCGTAAGGATTGACGCAGCATTAACTAGATAGGGCCCCCAGAGCATTGCTGGAGCTGCGTCACGCTTGCGACGTAATTCCAGCAATGCGTCACTTTTACGGCACAGATGCGTGACGCATCTGTGCCGTTTTTGCACCATGGTGCGCCGCATTGTAAATGCGGCGCATCATGGGTGGCGAAGCTGTGGCGCACAATTACTAGCGCATCCCTGCAAATTTGCAGGGATGCGCCAGTAATTCTAAATCTGCCCCTAACATTTTTAAAAATTGTAATGGTGCACACTGCGCAGCGTGCAGATGTCTCCGCCGCTGCGTCTGCGCGGTCTTACTCTTCACCCTTAGGGTGGGGCTGGTGACCAATTGTAATGCGCATTGCTGACTGGTGAAGCGAGGAGGCAACCCAGAGGCCAGAGTGGAGATAATTAAGAGGTAACGTGCGACTGCAACCGCCGCCCATAATTTAATTATTTCTCTGGCTAGCCTTTTTTGCCCGGTCTTCTGCGGCCTGCGCAGGTGAGTCTGTCTGTTCCCCCAGTCTATGCCACCCCCTGCAAACAAGTGCTCCCCACCCAAAATTCTTTGCAACGACCACTTGTGTGCGTAAGGTCTCTAGTTTAGAGTGAAGGGATTTAGTAAAAGAAAGGCGCCTTTGGTACATGAAGGTTGTTTGGAAAAGAGGGAGGTTATGTTGATAGAGCGCGCGAGGCCACCCGACCAACAGTTTTCGCCGTTTCCGGCTTCAGGGCCCATATACTTTTCAAATCACCATATACATCGATCAGGTGACTTCACGAGCTCTATCAAGTTGGAGTGTGTGTGTTCCCTGCTACCAAATTTCGGTGCACCCGACTTACCATCCACCGATGCGGGTGCCTAATGACCACAATGAATCAGGGAGCTAGCTGTAAAAGAAAGGCAGCAAAATACAAACCCCAAACAATAACATTCAAATACTGTTTAAATGACCACGGACAACTGGAAGTTTTAAAATGTTTATCTAAATTCAATATTTTCTTGCATGAGGTACAATAAAACAAGGCAATCAATAACCAAGATAACGTAAATCACATAAGCATGAAGAAATAATGACAGAGTAATCATCAAGGTACTAATAAAATGTAGCGAGAAAATACTATGTAAGTCAGTATTATCTAAACAGGGATAGGCTAAGTGTGTGTGACTATAGGAGAGCTTATAATGAATAACACGCTTCACTTAAGGTGAAGTGGCCTTTGAACAATCTAGGCAACGAAGTTCTGGACCATATCAGGAAATGACACACTGCTATGCAAAATATAATTTCTAACAAATGAGAAGGCATAGGAATAACTTTGCGAAAAATTATAAATGACTTTTCAATAGTTGCGGAAAGGCATGGAAAATATAACATATGCAATGTTGAACTTTATTAAAGCAAAAGTTAGAAATTCAGAAGGTGCAAGAATTTCAAGAGGTTCAGAGCAATATTTACCTAGAAAAGTGTGGAAACCAAACCCTGGCCACGGGTCAGTTAAGGACAGGAAACCCTCAGGGAAGGATACCCCTCAAAGGACAGCAGGTGCAGAATGGACACCCAGGATAGGACAGGATACCCTCGGAATAGGAATCAGGACAGGACCCTCAGGACAGGACAGCAAACCCTCAGGACAGGACCCTCTTCAGGACAGGACCCTCTTCAGGACAGGACCGGAACCCACAGTTCGGAAGCAACGCCTGCGCTCCACCCGCTCTGCAGCTATCGATCAAGACCCCGATTGGGTCAGCGAACTCCCAGCAAAGTGCTTCGCCAGCACTTTAAGGTTCAGTAGAACCTCAGTCTATGGTCAAATTCGGACAGAGTGCTCCGCAGCGCTCTGTATCTTCAGTCACCTATTGAGTGCGTTGGGTCAGTGACAGGTCAGCTAAACCAGACAAGTCGGACGGTTCACTAGGTGAACCCAGGGTAGATATACAGTTTGGGGACAGTGTACCACCCCCCAATGTTGCAAAGTGTCAGAATCCCTCAATTTCGATTGGTCCTAAGGTAGGGTTTGGGTAACACACCAATCACAATACACGATTTGAAGCCTTCATTAACATATTTGGGTACCGCCTAGCAGGTTTGGGGTTCCCATGAGAAGTTACACGGCAAACAGTAGCGCAATATTACAATGTATCATATAAGGAGCCACATTCGCTGTTCTCGCAGGGCAGAGGTGACTTTCTCAGGAGCATCTCGCCCATCACTGCCAACTGGCTATGTTCCATCAGCCAAGGTCCCTCGTGCTGCCGAATGTCGCACAGGCGCAGAAGGGACCTCCAATATGGCTCTCCTCTCACTCAGACCCCCATTTCCCGCGGTACATGAAAAGTAAGCGAAAACAAATTAATACATAATAATGTCATTATGAAAACACATCACAGGGTTTGTACTTTTAACTCATCATCAAGAAATAAACTTATTGCATCTAAATGTTAGCTACATTGATACGGACACAAGAGCAGTGGCACGAGCAGTACCACATGATAAGCACAGCTATGAATTACGCATGCGCATAACTTTCCCTCCACTTCTGCAGACGCGTCAGGACACGTGAGTGTGGCTGACGCATGCGCAGTAACTAAAATACAAGCGGCGGCCATTTTTAGGGACACGGATTAATTCATTAGAAATACACATAGGCAAGCTTCGGGAACTTTGCTTAAACAAAATAAATGTTAGTAAAACATACATTTTTGTTACCTTATTACACATAAACGAGGTTCTTGATTTCGGCAAGCCGCAAAATATGCGAAGCTTTGCTTCATCAATCCCCTCTTTGATGATATCTACTATCATCACAAATTATAATGGAACCAGATGCCAACTTTCTTTCACACTTTATAAAGTTCTATTTCTTCCAGCAACCGTTCTAATTTTTCTCTTTCAGTTTTAGCCGGATGAGAAGTCTTCACCTTTTTGTATATCTGATCATTCACTTCCTCTAATTCAATCTCATCCACACTTCGTTTCACTCCTCTTGCATTTACCTCGTGCTTTTTGGTGCGCTTGCGGTATTTACAGCATAAGACAATGGAAAGTATAATAAGACCTATAATACCAATTGGCATCAGAATTTTGAATAATAAGCTTTTACCTATGCTAGCAAGCCAATGACCTACATTTGAGAGACCATCTACCAGTCTCTTCCAGGCACTATCAACCTCGAGTGGTTTGAGTTCCTTTGCCAAATTAGTAATGTTTTTCACATATCTTTTGATCTGTACACTTTTATCCGGAATATAAGTGCAACAATGTTGCGCCTTCAACATCCGGCAGACTCCGCCCTCTTTCGCTAATAAGGTGTCAAGAGCAAGTCGATTTTGTAAAACCATTGATCTGATCGCAACCATTTCGGTATTGACCAGCAGAAATCCATGAGCTGTTTCAGTAGACAGCACATCTACTATAGTAGACAATTTGCAAATTCTGTGAGTGTTCAGAACCACTCCCACTCCAGGTATCAGTGCACTGAAAATACTACCCATAATTTCACCTATACTCTCTCTTTTACTACGCACTAAGCCATTAGTATCTTCATTGCTTCCAGCTTTTCCATTCACATGGTATATTTTCGGGAAAACAATGCCAAAGTAGCAGCTTCCATACCAGTGATCCGGCAATTTGAAATAAGCCTTGTCCCCACAAATATAATAAATTCCAGGAAACACAGGCTCTGACCCATTTTTGAAACCCCAACCTCCAATTACCTTGTAATTATGTTCGCATTCACTGGAACCAATGAAAACATTATTATAATAGCTAGTCTTCTCGCGGTGAAGACATAGCTTGCCTTTCTTTTCAAAATCCAGCAACAGAGCAGGACCCGCTCCACCAGATGATGTGCCTTCCATGTTTTCTGCCCACTTTGGCTTTTTCTGACTTTCGTCATTAGCCTTCTTCTGAATTTTAATTCTCCTTTTCTCTGCCATGTTCAGGAACATCTTTTCCTGCTCACGCAAAGAACAAGTCAAGTTATCTCTGTGTGCGTCTGCTATGTCAATGTTCCCTATAGTCAGAAAGTAGTCTCCCATATATCTTATGGTGTCAGTTTTGGTATGTACAGGATTCAAGTTCCCACGTATAGGAAGTTCAGAAAAGATCACGTCATTGTTAGAGTAATAATACTGTAACGGTCCCCTTTTGTAAAATAAACTAGCTAAAATGCTACAGGAAATTCCATATGTCAATGGCAGATGATGGTATGTCACGCCTTCAGCCACCGAAGTAGGTAGCTTCATGCAGACATAGCAATCTTCAATTTCCATAGTCTCTACATAGTGTATTAATAAGTTTGCGAAAACGTTTAAGTGTGTCTTGTTCTTAACTCCATGATAATGTAGTCCTCCCTCATCTGATGCTTCTAAGTTCTGTTTTGTTTGTCTCAAAGCTCTTTCATGTCTTTCTACACTCTGTGTTGTCAACTCCTCACTGTCAGTATTTACAGTTTCAGCAGGGACAATGTTAGTATCTTTACTTACAGCAAAGGGAATGAAAATTGTTAATCCTATCCAGATAACTATCAGTACTACTACACTACATATACACACCTTGCAACACGTCTTAAAACGGCTGCAACTAGGTCTACCATTCACTGTTGAATCAGACATTTTAGCTCAGAAGGAGTGTTCTCACCCCTCTTTTTAGCTTTTTACACAACTAGCTTACTTTGTGCAAATTCACGGTGGTTCGTCTTCCTCTTCAGCTGAGTACTCTGGGACAGGTTCTCCGTCGCTCACGTCAGTTATATCAAGATCTTCAAGTTCTTCCAAAACCAGTGTCCATTCAGGAGACTTGTACTTTTTGTTTTGTCTTTTTATTCGCTCACTCCTTCTTTTGGAAGAGTCTTCTTCTTGCTCTGCTATTCGAGCACTTCTTCTTGCCTCTGCACGTTTTTCTTCCACTGTCTTTATCCTAAGTCTCAATCTTTTTACAAACCTAGGCTCAAGGTTGTTTCTTTTCTTTAGTCTCTTAGTCGGTACTTGGACTTCACTTTCTTTTCTTATTTTCTTGTTCTCTCTATCTTGTGGTAATTCTTCTCCACTTTCTTCTCCTACTTCCCTTATCTGGCTAGTTCCAGGGCTAGCATCAAATTCTTCTGCCTGGTTGCCAATCTGGCCTTGTTCAGGAATATTTTGTTTTTGGCTTTCGATGGTCTTTATTTCTGTTTCTGTTTCCTGAACCCGTTCTTCTAACCCTCTCTGATCCTGTTCAAGCACTTCGATCTCTTGATCTTCTTCTGCTCGAACTATCACTCTGTTTCTAGTCTCTCCCTTATCTGCATCAGGTGTTCGCGGTGGTGTATCGAATACCTGCTCTGTCCCTGTCTGACCTTCTCCTTCCTCAGTTTTGATTTGAATCTCAAGCGGCTGAGGTTCTTCGCCTGTGCCTTGCTTTTCCTGACTAGTCCACTCTCTACCTTCACTAAGTCGTTCTCTTGTTCTGATAGGATCTTCAGTCAGATCAATCATCGGTATCCATTCTTCTGGCCATATGCTTGGCAGTTCGTCTTCAGCTACTCCTGGCTCAGTTTCCTGGACCTCTTCAGCAGGCTGGATTCTTGGCAGTTCGTAGTCAACTACTCCTGGGCCAACGTCTGCTGTTCCTGCAACCTGACTGGTGCTGGGCTGCTCGTTGTCAGTTGCTTCTGGTCTGGCTCCTTCAGGGTCCTCTGCCGGTTGCCCTTCTTCTTCAAATCCTTTGTCTGGCAATACCTTCTGGGTGTGTCCAGCGTGGATCCACTGAGGAACACCTGCGACCTTTACTGCAGTGGTTGTCACCAGGATTACTTGGCGTTTCTTTCCCCACCTTGGTGCCAGACAGCTTGATCGAGTGTGCTTCTTTATTTTGACCCAATCTCCTGGAACCAAGCTGTGGAGAGGAGTCGTTGGATTGAGGATGCCGTCGTCTCCAATCTGGCGAGAGATAGAACGCACTTGGTCACCCAATCTTCTGCAGTATTCAAGCACCAAATCATCAGTAATACTCAACAGTTTGCTTCCTGGCACCCATGCTTGTCTCATCACTCTTCCCATAATGATTTCATGGGGACTTAGGCCTGTCTTGCGGTCTGGAACACTTCTTAGTCCCATCAGGACCAGGGGCAGGGCCTTCACCCAGGTCATGCCAGTAGCATCTGTCAGCTTTGCTAGTCTGTTTTTGATAGTTCCATTTACTTGTTCCACTATTCCAGAAGCCTCTGGGTGGTATGCACAATGGAGTTTCTGCCTTATTCCGAAGGCCTTACAGAGTTCAGCCAGTATGTCATTCTGGAAATGTCCACCCTTATCTGATTCAATAATGCATGGTATTCCGAACCTAGGTATCAGTTCTTTTAGTAAACACTTCGCTACTGTCAGTGCGTCACTTTGAGGAGTAGGGTAAGCTTCTACCCATTTTGAAAATACGCAAACAATGACAAGGACATATCGTTTCCCTTCACAACGGGGCATGGTGATAAAATCAACCTGTATCCTTATAAAGGGACCCCCTGATCTCCCAATCTTGCTCAGTTCAACCATTGTCCTCTTGCCTGGGTTCATCTGTTGACATGACAGGCACCTCTGGCAGAGGGACTCTGCTACCTTCCTGAACTTTTTACTGTACCAAGTCTGTTGAAATACCAGAATCATGGCATCCCTACCAAAATCACACCATCCACACGTCTCGGTCTACACCCATCCTCCTTCCATTTCTCTCTTTCTTGCCAAGGAGCCGACTCCTGCCACTCTCTCACCTCATCCCATGTAGGCACTTCCTCAAACACCTGAAGCTGGCAGCTGGTTCCTGGCCCCCCTCGTTTTGGATTTACAATATACCGATCTTTGGCACACCATTGAGCCACTCGATCAGCATAATCGTTCCCCAGTGATACTCTGTCCATGCTCCTTTGATGAGCAGTACATTTGACCACTGCCAGTTCTTTGGGCAACTGGATGGCCTCTAAAAGGTCATGAACAACCTTTGCATTCCGAATGGGAGTACCTGAGGAAGTCATGAATTCCCTCTGTAGCCATAATTGGCCAAAGTCATGCACAACGCCATAACAGTACTGACTGTCAGTATACACTGTTATGCGTAAGTCCTTCCCAATTTTGCAAGCCTTTATCATGGCTATCAATTCGGCTACTTGTGCAGACTTGATGTTATATAGGTAACCTGCTTGTTCAATTTTTGTGAAAGACACTACTGCATAAGCAGCACTCAAGCCTCCTAATTCATGTCTTAGACAGGAACCATCCACAAATAGTTCTTTATCATGCTCAGGCAATGGTACTTCTTTTATGTCTGGGCGTGGCTTGGTACTGAACTCTGTTAGGTCAATACAATCATGTTCATCATCATCCCCACCTTCCATTTCCAAGGGGTCGGGGAGTAAGGTGGCAGGGTTCAGAATACCGCACCTAACAATGCTTACATTTGCTGCACCCACAAGAATCCTCTCGTATTTAGTCAGCCGACTAGGGGTGAGATACTGTGTTTTAGTTCTGGTCAATAGAATTACCACTCCATGTGAAACATACACGGTCACAGGATGTCCCATGACAATGGACTCACTCTGTTCCAAACTTGCACAGGTAGCAGCTACTGCTTTCAGACAGCCTGGTAACCCAGCAGCTACTGGGTCCAGTGTGGCAGAGAAATAAGCCACAGGCCTTCTGGTCGTGCCATGTTCTTGAGTCAGGACAGACAATGCGCAATTATCGCGAGTGTCACAGAAAAGGGCAAACTCTTTGGAATAATCTGGCATTCCCAACGCAGGGGCGGTACACAGACAGTTCTTCAATCTTGTGAAAGCCATTAGACTTTCATCGTCCCACTGTACAACATCTGGCATCCCTCTCGTGGTCATTTTTATCAAGGGCCTGGCTAAGGCTGCAAATCCCAGAATCCACTGCCTGCAGTACCCTAATACACCCAGGAACATTCTGACATCTTTTTGAGTACGGGGCAACTGCATTTTTTGAATTATTCTCACTCTTTCTGATGTGACTTTTCTGACACCCTTTTCTATTTGGTGTCCCAGATATTTTACAGATTTCGCACAGAACTGTAGTTTGTCAGGGGCTACTTTATGCCCTTTCTCACACAGATGATTTAGGAGGGCAATGGTGTCAACCACACAGTCCCGGTGACTTTTAGACGCCACTAGAAGGTCGTCTATGTACTGCACTAACACAGAGTTCCCAGGTAAGATCAAAGTCTCTAGACATTTTTTCAAGATCTGATTAAAGATAGAGGGGCTCTCTGTATACCCCTGAGGGACCCTGTTCCAACAATACACGTGACCCTCAAAAGCAAATGAGAAAAGAAATTTGCTGTCGGGGTGCAGGGGTATCGAAAAGAATGCATGACACAAATCAATCACAGTGAACCATTCAGCATCCCAAGGAATCTGGTATAATATCACTGCAGGGTTTGGGACAATAGGGCAGCAAGGAACTACAATTTTGTTAACCTTTCTCAGGTCCTGCACTACCCTATACTTGCCACTAGGCTTTTTGATGCCCATAATCGGTGAGTTGCATGGGCTGCTCATCACTTCCTGTATGATGTTTCCTTCCAATAATTTTTGTATTTCCAGAGTGACACCTGCTTTCACTTCAGCATTCATTCGGTAGGGCCTAGTGTTAGGATATACTGCATTGTCCTTGATGGCTATCTGTATGGGGTCCACATCTTTCATCAAACCCACATCTTTTCCAGTGAAATCCCACACTTCTGGCTTTACGGCTTCCTGGAGTTCTTGGGGCAAGTCCTGCAGGGTCAATCTTTTAATTTCTGAGTCAGGTCTAAGCAACAATAATTTATAAATGCCGTCTTCATCTGGGGTCTGTATTTCAACACCCTTTGGTGTGCAAAAGATGGTACAGTTCATTTTGCACAGCAAATCACGACCCAGTAGATTCACTGGACTGGTGTCACAGACGACAAATCTATGCATCTGTTTAAAATTTCCAATTGAAATCTCCATTGGTTCGGTAACAGGAGTACTAATCAATTGATTAGATACACCCACTACTTGGATATTTTCTCCCGAGAGGGGTAGGTTTGGAACGTCCACTGTTCTTACAGTAGAACGGGTAGCGCCAGTGTCCAACAGAAAGGTGACATCATTTCCGTCAACCTTTCCTTCAATATATGGTCCAGACTGGTCTACCGGCAAGGAAGCGCCAAGTACGCACTCCTCGTCCTCCCCTCTCAGGCCCCGTCAGTCCTGATCATTACAAAGGAAGGTATCATTCAGCAGATACTGCGAAGTTGCTGTATTTCTGTTCTCCCCGCTTTCCCAAACCTCTATCTCTTCATTTTCTGCCTGTCTTCCCCTGTATACCTGCTTGGGTGCTCGAGGCACCTGAACTGTTTTTACCTGGGGTTGAGTCTTTCTTGGTCTTTCTTTCTGCGTCTGTGGAGTTAAATCAGGAGTTTTCTCATTAACATCGACTAATTGGGGACACTCGTTTCGCCAGTGTCCAATTTCGCCGCACTGATGGCAGGGAAATTTTTTCATAGCCTCTTCCCTGCTAAATTTGGGCCGGGGCTTTCCTCCACCCCCTCCCCCAGGACCTTTGTTCTCAGCATTTTTAACCATGTTACTCAATTGTTTTTCCTGTTGTTCTGCGAGCTTCACCTGAGCCCACATAACCTTCTCCTTAAGGGCCTTTTTCTTTTCTGCCATCTCGTCCTCGCAGTACTTAGCGTACCGCAGGACCTCATCCATTTTCTTAGTATGCCAACAGATTTTATTATCTTTTATCCACTGACAAATTTCAGGTCTTAAACCATTTACAAACCTGTAAATAAAGTGCGTCATATCCTTCAGGTCGATGTTGTCAATACCACTGTAGGTTTTAAATACCTGCAATAACCTCTCATAGAAGGAGTGCACTGTCTCGTCCCTTTCCTGTGTTGTTCTATCTATTTTTGTCCAATCAGTTTCCTTCGCGGGCACCTTTTCTTTCAAATGCTGAATTACCTGCTCATACTTTCGCATGACATCCTTTGATGGCTCTCCAGTTTCCTTGTTTCTGGGATACTCTTCACTGGGCCAATCTATGGCTATTTTACACTGGGTCCATAAATCTACCGGAACCACAATGTCGAAAAACCCATCCAGGTCTTTCCACAGACATTTCTGTACCTTCACGAACCTCTCCACCTGCCTGTACCAGTCAACTGGTTTCTCTCGTAATTTTGGAAAATCGTTCGTGAAGGACACAATATCCTGCCTAGACCAGGGGACATGCACATATTTTCCCCCTGGAACTTCGCGCATGGGGCATAACTGCTCAGGTTTTTCTACCTCTCTTAAAGCAAACTCGGGAGTCACTTGTCGGGAGCGAACCTCTTCCCTCTTTTTCGCCCACCTGCTTCTCCATTTTTCCACATCTCCCCATTTCTGCAGTACCCCCATTAATTCTTTAATCTGCAACTTCTTCCCTGCCACATTCAGGTGTTCTATATCTTTGTCTGAGAAGTCTGCTCTGTACGGTTTCTGTAAGGGCTTGGATTTTGAGATATCTACCCCCATACTAACTGCTGTTTCGGTCAGTTTTTCATGGAGCACTCTGGTGTTCCTTGTAAAGCTTTTACATATGAACGACAATTCTTCTTCAGAGTAGGTATTCAATCGATCCAACCCCACATTTCCTGCCATTAATTCTTCTATTTCGACCCTCAGCTTGTAGAGATCTAAAGGCTTTGTTTGCGGAGTCTGCTTCTCTAATTCACGACTCCAACTCTCAATTTCATCCGGAGTTACCAGAGAGACATTCCTAGTACCTGTTGCTGTCTCTAATTTAATTTCTTTTGTATTAAAAGGGTTATACCTCTGCTGTGTTCCCTTTCCAGTCTGTTTGTTTGGCAATTCCAAAAACGCAACTTCAGACTCGCACTCACTGGACTGATCATCTATAATGATCGGTTCCTGTCTCGGGGTTGCCATGACTGGGGTCATAACTGGAGTAATCGGATTTCCCTGACCATTTCCATATAACGGGACCACCGGTCCAATAGTTACTGGAATAGTCAATGCCTCAGGACTGGTATTTAACTGAGAAATTTTCTGAATTATTTCTGTTCTTTGTCTAGCTAGAGCCTCTTGCTCCTTTTCCACTAGTACCCTTCTTAGAGTTGTGTCATGTAATATCTGGGGGGTCAATGGAGGAGTAAAACTCGGGGCAGTAGGATGCGTTTCACTTGGTCCTCCCCCATAATTTGGTTTCGGGAATAAAGTTCCAGTATTAAAGGACCTGCGCTCTTCCCCATATGGAGGTTGAACAAAAGGCAGTCCTGAATTCGAGGGTTTCTCTTCGCTTTCATACAAGGGTCTGGGAAAAAAGGTTTTCGTACGTGAATATTTTTCTTCCTGACTTGCGGGCACTTTGGGATATATATCCCTTGTTTCCGTCAGTTCGGGTTTTTCAGGATAGGGCAATACTTGACCACCCCCTCCCAGTCCCAGGGACCTGTCTTCTTCTTTTAGGAAGTGGCGTCGGGGAACATCTCCTACACTGGAAGGTCGGGTTCCCTCATTGTAAGGTGGCGGACTTCTGGTACAGATGTCATCTATTAGTTCATCATCTGAATCCCCCAGGGCCCCCCAATGCTTACATTTTTCAGTACTTTTCTCACCCGCTCCAATGTTATGACATGCAGGCATCATGGGAAACAGACCCTCAACAATCATGCTCTGCCTCCACTGTTTCATCCTTTTATCCCTGGATTCCTGTTTCTGCCTGGGGTACCACTTGGTCAAACCCTTGTCCATTCGGGGTCTTTCTCTTTCAAAAGCCTCAATCTCCCATTCCTCTAATGCCTCATACTGCGTTAGTCTCGGTCTGGGATGCAGTTCATTCATTCGGGTTCTTAAATTAAATAAGATCCTACCATTGAAAGTACCATCTAACGGAAAAGCCAATACTCCGTCATCTTTTGTGTACTTCACCCAATTCTCCAGCCACACACAGGTATTGTACCCTCGGTCAAACATCATGAATGAGGCGGGAGTATTGGGTGCTGGGACAAGAACACCTTCTCTAGATTTAATCGGTTTGTCCGTTTTAAAATAATTTTTCACCTTACTTACAAGGGACATTTTTCTCTTGGTTCCGTACATAATATCGTATCTATTAGCCTTCCACTGATCCCTTTCAAACCCTAGATGCCTTGGATCAGGTCGAGTCTCTGTAGTCCGCGAGTGCCACATACGACTTCTGCGCTAACTTTGTTTACAAACTACCTCCAATCAGAACGCGCTTCAGAAAATTCGTGCAACCAATGGGTGCGCGACACAAAATAAGCTCCGCCAATGGGTGCGCGGCCCCTTCGTGAGACAGTTCCCACGCTCCGGCGCTCACCCCTCCTTTACAATTTCAGCTCCGCTACCCGCCCGCTGCTTCTACCAATCCCAGCGCGGCACAGAGTGACGTCAGAGACGCTTCGCGACTGACTCCCTCCCTTCACAAGGTAACGGAAACTTTCTTTCTTTTAAAGTGCTCAGTGCTTGGTTATTTTACAACAAATACACATTCGCCACAGTGCTCAAGTGTCTAGACAGAGAAAGAATTCTTTTACTGCAAGTAAACTACTTCCATTTACTTTTCACGCGCTGCGGGCAGATCTCTTCTGCCTACCCTTCACTCTAGCATCGGTGAACCTGTTATTCCCCTAAACTCATCCACTTCTTTCCGGGATATATTCCGAGTTTAAGGTTTCTCAGCGGACCCCTCTGCTTTCACGCTAGCTCCGAGGAACCTGCTACTCTTCCGATGTGACCCTTACTAGGTTACGCCACTATGGGAATTTTGCCAATGAACCCCGTTACTGTCATTTATTCACACATGTATTCAGAAAACCCTAGTTAGTGCTTCCCGGTTATCCTAACCTGCACCTAACTTTCCTCGAACCTGTGACCTCAGGACAATGGATTCTATTCACCACTTGCCCTTTCAATTCCCCGGGGAGTTCGGACAACACTTAACAATTCGATTTACAAATGCATGAATTAGTACATATAACAATATAAGAACAAGAATAATAACAATACAAAAATTCATGAGTTTCAGCAGCGTATTCACAAGAGAGTGATCAGTTCCCTCAGAACAGCCGCTCTTATAGCAGCATTAATATAATAGCAGCTTCCGACTTAACTAGTCCAACTAATCCCTGCCTTACTCTCAACTAGTCCCTAACCATCCTCTAGCTACCAGAAAACTGATAGAGCGCGCGAGGCCACCCGACCAACAGTTTTCGCCGTTTCCGGCTTCAGGGCCCATATACTTTTCAAATCACCATATACATCGATCAGGTGACTTCACGAGCTCTATCAAGTTGGAGTGTGTGTGTTCCCTGCTACCAAATTTCGGTGCACCCGACTTACCATCCACCGATGCGGGTGCCTAATGACCACAATGAATCAGGGAGCTAGCTGTAAAAGAAAGGCAGCAAAATACAAACCCCAAACAATAACATTCAAATACTGTTTAAATGACCACGGACAACTGGAAGTTTTAAAATGTTTATCTAAATTCAATATTTTCTTGCATGAGGTACAATAAAACAAGGCAATCAATAACCAAGATAACGTAAATCACATAAGCATGAAGAAATAATGACAGAGTAATCATCAAGGTACTAATAAAATGTAGCGAGAAAATACTATGTAAGTCAGTATTATCTAAACAGGGATAGGCTAAGTGTGTGTGACTATAGGAGAGCTTATAATGAATAACACGCTTCACTTAAGGTGAAGTGGCCTTTGAACAATCTAGGCAACGAAGTTCTGGACCATATCAGGAAATGACACACTGCTATGCAAAATATAATTTCTAACAAATGAGAAGGCATAGGAATAACTTTGCGAAAAATTATAAATGACTTTTCAATAGTTGCGGAAAGGCATGGAAAATATAACATATGCAATGTTGAACTTTATTAAAGCAAAAGTTAGAAATTCAGAAGGTGCAGGAATTTCAAGAGGTTCAGAGCAATATTTACCTAGAAAAGTGTGGAAACCAAACCCTGGCCACGGGTCAGTTAAGGACAGGAAACCCTCAGGGAAGGATACCCCTCAAAGGACAGCAGGTGCAGAATGGACACCCAGGATAGGACAGGATACCCTCGGAATAGGAATCAGGACAGGACCCTCAGGACAGGACAGCAAACCCTCAGGACAGGACCCTCTTCAGGACAGGACCCTCTTCAGGACAGGACCGGAACCCACAGTTCGGAAGCAACGCCTGCGCTCCACCCGCTCTGCAGCTATCGATCAAGACCCCGATTGGGTCAGCGAACTCCCAGCAAAGTGCTTCGCCAGCACTTTAAGGTTCAGTAGAACCTCAGTCTATGGTCAAATTCGGACAGAGTGCTCCGCAGCGCTCTGTATCTTCAGTCACCTATTGAGTGCGTTGGGTCAGTGACAGGTCAGCTAAACCAGACAAGTCGGACGGTTCACTAGGTGAACCCAGGGTAGATATACAGTTTGGGGACAGTGTACCACCCCCCAATGTTGCAAAGTGTCAGAATCCCTCAATTTCGATTGGTCCTAAGGTAGGGTTTGGGTAACACACCAATCACAATACACGATTTGAAGCCTTCATTAACATATTTGGGTACCGCCTAGCAGGTTTGGGGTTCCCATGAGAAGTTACACGGCAAACAGTAGCGCAATATTACAATGTATCATATAAGGAGCCACATTCGCTGTTCTCGCAGGGCAGAGGTGACTTTCTCAGGAGCATCTCGCCCATCACTGCCAACTGGCTATGTTCCATCAGCCAAGGTCCCTCGTGCTGCCGAATGTCGCACAGGCGCAGAAGGGACCTCCAATATGGCTCTCCTCTCACTCAGACCCCCATTTCCCGCGGTACATGAAAAGTAAGCGAAAACAAATTAATACATAATAATGTCATTATGAAAACACATCACAGGGTTTGTACTTTTAACTCATCATCAAGAAATAAACTTATTGCATCTAAATGTTAGCTACATTGATACGGACACAAGAGCAGTGGCACGAGCAGTACCACATGATAAGCACAGCTATGAATTACGCATGCGCATAACTTTCCCTCCACTTCTGCAGACGCGTCAGGACACGTGAGTGTGGCTGACGCATGCGCAGTAACTAAAATACAAGCGGCGGCCATTTTTAGGGACACGGATTAATTCATTAGAAATACACATAGGCAAGCTTCGGGAACTTTGCTTAAACAAAATAAATGTTAGTAAAACATACATTTTTGTTACCTTATTACACATAAACGAGGTTCTTGATTTCGGCAAGCCGCAAAATATGCGAAGCTTTGCTTCATCAATGTTACACATTAAATATTAAAAGTGCGTGTCATCAGTTTCACCTGCGATTTATGTTGATGTGCGGATTTTACAGAAAACACAAAAATCGTAATTGCAGTTTGTGGGCGCAAGAAAATGTACCCTTCACCTATGAATTTACACCTTCGTCTGTGACTTTGGGAGAAGTTTCCTGGTTTTGCCCGACTTTGTCAAGACAAAGTGGTACCCACTTCCCCCCAAAACTGACCCGATTTCTTGTCGCTGATTTCTAGTTGCCGAGTGATGTAAGTTCTGAAGGGGCGGGTCCAGCTGAACTGGACATCATGGTGTTAGTGGGTAGAGTGGGGGGGTTGGGGCTGTGGTGGCAGTGGTGCTACATAAATTGCAGCTTGCCGAAAAAATGATTTCTAGCTGAGACAGATAAAAGTTACTAAAATACACCAACCTACATTGCTGCACAGTCGAATGCCCTTCGCTAAAATGGACAGGCCGCCTTTAGGTTACTCTTTGCTGTTTGGTTGGTAAACTGAGACTGAGGTGAAACGTTTGTTAGAACAGTCTTAAAAGGTGCAAAAATAACAAAAAATGAAGTATAAGTATCACAAAATGTGCGGCATTAGACCGCATAATTTGCCTTTTCTTGCTGCATAATTGAGTACCTGCAGCATCATTCTCATGGCACTGCATACCATGTACTTCCCCTCTGTTTACTGCTGTTGCAAAGAGCTACCAATCCTACCCCATTGATATGAAAGGAAAAAAATAAAATGTACAGCCTTTCTACGTTACGAAGCATGTTCTACCAGAGGCTGCACGTGACTTCTGTGGAAACAGGCACCAGCGTGTGTAACTCTCTGCTCTTTCTGGACTTTATTTTTTAACACCAGCACAACCCATCTCACTTGCGACCTTTGAACTGTGGGGCGCTCCGTGCACTTTTCCGCCCTGAAGCCGTTGTACTCCGCTCAGTAGCAGTAAAAGGATCAATGTTTCTAGTCCATAAATGTCTCCAAATCCCTGACTCTGTGGGTGTGACAAGATCACCCAGCATCCTGCCCCAGAAACCTGCCAACTCCACAGACCTCTCCAAGCAGAGATACCTGCCAGCCCCACAGACCTCTCCAGGCACAGAAACCTGCCAGCCCCACAGACCTCTCTGGGCACAGAAACCTGCAAGCCTCACTGACCTCCCAAAGCAGAGAAACCAGCCAGCCCCACAGACCTCCCAGGCACAGAAACATGCCAGCCCCACAGACCTCCCCAAGCACAGAAACATGCCAGCCCCACAGACCTCCCCAAGCACAGAAACATGCCAGTCCCACAGACCTCCCCCAGGCAGAGAACCCTGCCAGTCCCACAAACCACTCCAGGCAGAGAAACCTGCCAGCCCCCAGACCTCCCCAGAGACAGAAACCTGCCAGTCCCACAGACCTCCTTGGGCAGAGAATCCAGCCAGTCCCACAGATTTCCCCAGGCACACAAACTTGCTAGTTCCACAGACCTCCCCGGGCACAGAAACCTGCTAGTCCCACAGACCTCCCCGGGCATAGAAACCTGCCAGCCCCACAGACCTCCCCAAGCACAGAAACCCGCCAGCCCCACAGACCTCCCCAAGCACAGAAACCCGCCAGCCCCACAGACCTCTCCAGGCACAGAAATCTGCCAGCCCCACAGACCTCTCTGGGTACAGAAACCTGTCAGTCCCACAGTCCTCTCCAGGCACAGAAACCTGCCAGCCCCACAGACCTCCCCAAGCACAGAAACCTGCCAGTCCCACAGACCTCCAGGGGTACAGAAACCTGCCAGTCCCACAGACCTCCCCAAGCACAGAAACCTGCCAGCCACACAGACCGCCACAGGCACAGAATCTGCCATCCCCACAGACATCTCCAGGCTGACAAACCTGCCAGTTCCACAAACCTCCCCAGGCAGAGAAACCCGCCAGTCCCACACACCTCCCTAGGCAGAGAAACCCGCCAGTCCCACAGACCTCCAGGGGCACAGAAACCTGCAGCCCCACAGACCTCCCAAAGCACAGAAACCTGCCAGCCAAACAGCCCTCCACAGGCACAGAATCTGCCATCCCCACAGACATCTCCAGGCTGACAAACCTGCCAGACCCACAGACCTCCCCAGGCAGAGAAACCTGCCAGTCCTACTGACCTCCTTGGGCACAGAAACCTGCCAGTCCCACAGACCTCCATGGGCACAGAAGCCTGCCAGTCCCACTGACCTCACCGCTGGGGCACATGAGAACGTTTTTATATTTTAGTGCTGTGGTCAAAATAGAATAAGCTCACTATGGGCTAATTATTGTTGCTATGTCAGTGCAAAATAAATTTGTTCTGTTTTTTACCTGGTGTTAAAGTGAATGTCTTATGGCACGAAGTTGTAGGTCTCTTGTTTTTCTAATGAGATAGCTCCATAACTTAAATAAAAGGCATTTCTGGCATCTTCACAGTGGCGTAAAATAAGCCCCCACAGCCCCCTCAGTGCAGGGTGGGCCCTCAAGCTCCAGGGGACCTCTCTGCAAAAGTGGTTGGTGGTGGTCTGGGGAGGGGGCCCCCTTCGTGTACTTTTCAGGGGGGCCCCCTCAATTTTCGTTACGCCACTGGATCGATGGACAAGCTGAAAATCAAGGGTGCTCGGATTCAACCTTCCCAAGTCCCCTGATCGAGATCCTCAGTGAGTCCTGGCCAGAGTCCCGCTCTCCGCCCCAGCAGCTCGGCTGTTGTGTCGCCTGCCGCTGTCCCCGACACCTCTACCCAGGTAGGTGTTTGAGGCCCGACTCCCCCCTCTGGCTCCTGCCTTCGCCTCATCCCTGGTGGTCCAGTGGGAGAGCCTTGCTCTTCTGCTGTTCCTCTGTTGTCTGTCTGCGTGTTGTGCCCGTTTTGTCTCTGTCTATCTTTTGCATTGTTGTGCCTGCTATCTGTTTCGCCGCTCTTTTTGTCCTGCTGCTGCTCCCCACGGCCCCTCGCCCCTGCCGATTCCCACTCTCCGCCTCCCAGCTGCACTTCCCTCCCCATTCCCTATTTATTGTCAGCCGCGCTGCTAGCATGCCTAGGGCACACCAAATGCAAGCCCGTCTGTGCCCGACCGCGACCAGCGCCAGAGACCCTGGATCTCCGACCACCCACCTCTACGACTCAGCTGCCCTCCTCGCACTCAACCCCGGAAGGAACAACAACTGCTAGCTGTCCAAGCTGAACACCACCCACAGCCGGCTCTCCTGCCTTCACTGCCACCAAACGGATGTATGACGTTACAACGCATGCTATTACAACGCATGCCTTTACGACGCAAGTTTTACAACGCAAGTCATTACAACGACTTGCGTTGGGGGGGGCTGGATAGTGAATAGTTTAATTTACTATTCCAACTCCAGTCTCCGTGGATAGTAGGGAAGGTGTTGGATAGTAAATTAAAATTATTCCCTATCCTAGAGCGCCCCCCAGCGCAAGTCGTTGTAATGGCTTGCGTTGTAATGGTAGCGTCGTAATGGTTGCGTCGTAATGGTAGTGCGTTGTAACAGTTGCGTTGTAAAGGATGTTTCCCCACCAAACCACCCTCTGTGCCCCCAAGGATGCTGCCCCCCCCACTGGACGACAGCACCCCCGAAGCCTTGAGGTGCATCCTTCTCAATGTGCGCTCCCTGCACCGACACACTGTAGAGATCTACACCATCTTGCCAGATGTTGCCTTCCTCACAGAAACGTGGACCAACTCCACCTCTGCCCCCGACATCCCCACTGCCATCCCTGATGGATACAAGATCCAGAGGAAGGACCGCCCCAACCACCCAGTAAGAGGACTTGCCTTCGCACACAAGAGCTCCCTCCAGCTCGAACATTAGCTTGCCCACCATTGAACACTTCCATTTCCAGATCCAGACCAGTCCCAGAACACCCCTATGTAGCACCCTTGCCTACAGGCCTCCTGGGCCTTGAACCGTGCTCACCGCTACCATTGCTGACCTCATCGCGTCCCACGCCATTGCCTCCATGGACTACATACTCATCGGCGACCTCAACTTCCACCTGGACAACCTCATCGACCCCCAACTCCGTCACCCTCCTGGACAACCTTGCCAACCTCGGACGGAAACAACTCGTCACCACCCCCACCCACAAGGCAGGACACATCCTCGACCTCATCTTTGCAGGAGGTAACTACATCCACTTCAGCCACACGACGCAACCGCCCTGAATGGACAACCACCGCGTACACTTCCACTTCAACAAACCCCCAAACCGGAACCCCATCCCGTGAAGGTACTTGAGCAAGGTCAACGAGGAGCAGATCAACTCCACCCTCAATCACATTGCCCCCTCCACCTCAACTGATGCCAACCTCACAGCCAAAGAACTTCATAGATGGTTCACCAATTGTGCATACGAGCACACGCCCCTGCATAACGCCTTCAGACAGCGCCCCATAAACGCCACCTGGTTCACCGCCGACCTCCAAGAATCCAGACACATCTGCAGATGTCTCTAGAAGAACTGGAGAAACAGCGAATCCTCGGAAGACCGCACCGCCTACAAGAACGCCATGACAGAATACCACCAATGCATCAGATCCACCAAAAGGACCTTCATCCAGAACAAGATCCGCGCCAACTCCAGCAACTCAAAGGAATTCTTCAGCAACATCGAGGAATACACCAAACACCTCAGCAAAACCACGGACATCACCCTCTCCCAGGACATTTGCAGCAAGCTTGGCACCTACTTCCATCTGAAAATCAAGAGCCTCTACGACAGCTTCAATGACAAGATACCTGACTCTGAAACCACTCCCTCCACCAGTAACGCCAGACAGCCCACCATCTCCTCCTGGACCTCAGTCACCACCAAAGACAACGCATCAACCATGAAAGAAAGCTACTTTGGGGCCCCCACACTGCCCTGCCTCCCTGCACATCTTCCACAGATCCGCCGCCCGCATCGCACCAGAACTACGACGCCCCATCAATGCCACCTTTTGAAATCGGCACTTTCCCTGACGACTGGAAACGTGCAGAAGTCAGGCCCCTACTCGAAGACCTGAAGAACTACTGCCCCATCTCCCTCCTCCCCTTAGCAGCGAAAGTCACAGAGAAGACTATCAACACCCGACTAACGAAATTCATTGAAGAGAACTCCATCCTCAACCCCTCCCAATTGGGATTCCGCCACAACCACAGCACTGAGACCGCTCTACTCGCCGCTACAGGTGTACAGGAAGTACATAGTGCACTGTTGAAAGAGATAACCTCTAGTTCTGTCCTTGATTTAACGCCTAGATTAGACTTTTTCTGTTGTCTTACACTTCTATGCCCTTTCTCTCCAATACTACCTCCTTCGGGTATCTCAGACTCTTAGAGAGATCTGTTTTCAGATCTTTAGCTCATTCAAGGCCTAAAGCACCTCAAATTATACCATCCATGTTGCTTTCTAGTATTATTCTCGATGGGGATGGATGGAAAGTAAGCAGCAGAAAAAATAATTTTCTGATAAGCCAAAAATATATGAAAATTCTCCAAGGTATCACCTAAGTTCGCAAAGGTCTCATCTTCACCAGGAGATGTGATCTTCGGTCATAAGTAGGTTAGAAATGTGATCAGCACGTCAGTGAGCAAGATTTAACAGAATTTAAAGCAAGAAAAATAACTTGTATATTAAAAAGGTTAGCCTCCTAAAGTCATTAGAAATATTCCCTACACAAGGAAAATGGGCGGCCAATAATTAGAAATGTTCTTCACTCAAGGAATATGGTTGGTCAGAAAGTATTCCGCTCTTACTAATGCTAAGGATAAGAGTTTGTTGATTGTGACCACTGTCTGCCTAATTTGGACAAAGAAACTGGCAAACGCAGCAAAAGTATTAGTCCTAAACTCAATATTATGATGCTGTTCCCACTACCCCACATCCCTGCCTGAACATGAGCATTACTAGCACGGCACCCATTTTAGGTTTATAAATTAAGATGCGTTATCAAATTCCTAGTCTAACAGTTTTAGGTCACAGGTAACCAATGCAGGAATGCCTAATGCTATGCTCTTGTGGGATTCCTGCTCCTCAGATATGCGGCCCTGCACTATGTTTGATTTAACTCATCCCCAATTAAGGGAGTAGTTTTGTGTGGCCTAACATAGGCTTGAGGCACAACATGTGTATAAAAGCCATCACGTTCAAAGGGTACAGGGGATATAGAAGCATCAGAAATGGCTATACTATTGCTAATTACCAATTGACCAACAGGAAGCCTGAATTAAATCAGTTAATTGCTTGACGATTAAAAGAGCTTAATATATATAATCAACTGCAGCATTCAACATGAGAATAGTCCATAAAATTATCGCCCACCCACAATATCCTCCAAGCCTCCCCCCCCCTCCCCAACACAAGCTGGATCACCCAATTCCCAAGACATTTTATATCAATCTAGAAACAAGGCACTTTCTGCCGAGATCTACTGCTAAAATGATAATTCGGCAATAGTCCAAGAAATTATACAACCTCTACCTTTTCATATGAAAGTAATTTAGAGTCAAGGCAACTTGGCTGCACATTGAGAATTATTACGGTTGGTGTCCAACACATATGTTAACTATTGCTTTAACTAATGCCTTAATCTGTGATATTACTGTCAGTGCCCTCTCAGATAGCTTCTCATATTTTCTACCACCTTCTGTCAATGTCGTGTAGCCCCAGTATTTGTGTGCCTAAGGAAGCAATGTGTTCAGTTTACCCCATAAGTAGGTTTTCAGAGAAGCATTGTAGGTTTTCTATGTTGTGTTGTCCTGGTAATGATTTGTGCATCATTCCTAATGCCATGGAACTTTGAGGTGGCTTTCATTATCCTTCTACACATGGCAGAAATTAGAAGACATTCTGACACCATTACCCATTAACCCCAAAACTTATATTATTGCCCTCTTGCTCCTTCATATGAATGAGTATTTTTGGAAATATACTTAACAAATGTGGAAATTGTCGTATGAAATCAAACACACTAATAAGCAGCTAGCAACTGTTGCCAAACCATGGATGAAGTTTAATGTAAGTAAAGTTCAAGATAGCTATAGGTCATAATGTGTATTAACATATAGAAAGATTCCTGCTTCCATGTGATGAACTGTGTTGTCCAAAAAGTTAACTTGCTGCCATAAAGCTCCCCTTTCTGGTAATGACTGATCATTTAATGGAAACAGTCAAAAGACCTACAAAGCTAGTGATTCATTTCATTTTTGAAGCAGCATTCATTTAAATATGCTCCATTGCATGCCTTATTCACTGTCTGTAAATTGTGGCCGCATGTATTGAGTCATCACTTTTCTACTGTAAGTAGTTATTGCCTTTGAGCAGCTACATTGAGGCGGATGCCCAGTTCACTGTAGAAGTGCATTATAGCTTCTGGCACTCTCAATACATCTTAATGGAGTAGGCAGTCTGCCAAACATTAAATAATGCCAGAGCATCTGGGCACAGTCGCATCTACAGCAGCACATGGAATCCGAAGCAAGGAATGAGGTTATAAACTAGATTGTAGCCACCAACTGCCTAGGCTTTTGCTGACTTACCATGTCACTCCTGAGTCTTGCTCATGTAGGTGGTCCAAAGCACTATTTTGTTGGACTTTCCCTTTAATTTAAAACTTTATGAGAAATGCTATTTTGTAACAAACAAACAAAATAATTCCCCTTTCTAATCCCTTTTGCCTGTTTTAATCCACAGCTATGAAGGTGGGGATTTTGAAAAGGCTGCAGAGTTGTACAAACGAGCCATGGAAATTAAAGAAGCTGAGACATCTGTCGTCGGAGGGAAAGCTCCCTCTCGCCACTCTTCAAGTGGCGATACAATGAGTTTAAAGAACGCTTTGTCTCCTAATCTGCTTGCTAATCCAGGACACAGGTGACATGGACACATGGATCGTATGAAGTGGACACATGGATCGTATGAAGGCCTCATCCATAGGAGAGTTGGCTTTAGCTTTCTTGAAGTACCATCATTTTTCCTTGTTTTGTGCACTTTAAACTTAATGGACCAAATGTTACTAAACAAAATCCTTGTTGATCAGTATTAAATCAAAAACATAATCTGTATTGTAGGTTAACTCCTGTCTACCTATTTACTTTTGATACCTACTTTCTTGCAGTTGACCCCATTGTTTCGTTGAACATCATGTCTAGTGTATGGGCTCTGGTTATGGCACCAACTGAGATGACCTGTATTTGAGGGTCAAAAGCAATACTAGATGGTATTTTGGGAGTATAGGTCATTGTTTTGTCCATAAATTTGACATTCATTCTACATCAGAAATTCTGTCCAGTCAGCAGCATTTAGATTCGACTCTGATGTTGAAATCAAAGTGTGAAAACTGGGGTACTAATGAAAAATGGGGTATGGCTAATTAAAGGCTTCAGGGGCTGCTCTAAATGATTGGAAGCAGAAGAAATTATTCGACGGGCCCTGTGCAATATGCCAGCAGCTTGGGTTAAACTCGAAGGATCAAATGCTGCTGACAAATCCAGTAATATGAGAATCGCTGATAATCCCTCATTGTGAGATACTATTAATTTGTCTTTGATATTTAGGTTGGTCTCAGGCGGCGTTTTTGGATAGACATCATGAATGGAAGTTGTCTAGTGTTTTGATATTGTTCTTGATGTCTCTTAGGGTGATTTGTTACTCCTTGTGTTTCCAGTGAGAGCTAGCAGCACCCACTTTTATTGGAATATTCCATCCCTCTATTAGTTCTGTATGTTGTAAGGGGGATGTGGTACAATACCTCCAAGACTCGATGTGAACGTACACGGAGTGATGTCTTCATCTATGTGCAAAGAGTGATGTGGTATCATACAAACTATGTGTGTGTTTTTTAATTGTCCAATAGCTTTCAAACAAATGCATTTCTTTTTGCCTATGGAAATAACATGTGCATTTGTAAAGAGCACGTTCACCCCTGATGGGGCATCTTGGTGCTGAATAACATGTTTATTGCTACCCAACTCAATGGTACTCATTTTATCGACCTCAGGTGGATGAAAGGCTGAGTGGACCTGCCGGTATTTGAACCTCTGACCATGAGGTCGAACACAGGCTCCTGCAGTGGATGCATTAGTCCACTGAGCCAGCAGACCCGGCAATATAGTTTAGTCTACTCTACATACACTACCAACAGTCTTTCTGCAGTTTTTACTTCTCATCAAACAAGGTTCAGTGCTATGTTTGTGGTATGTATCCATTAGTTTTAAAGAATCACATATTGGAAAGTGTAGTCTTTTGTACGGTTTGGTTCCTGAAAAACAGATCTAATACGGAGCTAGAACCCTTAAGGGCTTCCAAAAAGGTGTTCCCCTGAAGCAGTCTTTACTATACAGTTATGTAATCTTGGTAATGAAAAACTGAATATAGTTTTGGATTTCCGGATTGACTTTGCTAGTTCCTGTCTGCCTGGTCCATGGTATTCCTCCCTGTTCTATCTGAAACACTCCTTTGCAAACAAGGTATTAATTTTTCATCTGCCACTATACACCATGCTGATCATACTATGTACAAAAAAATCTTCATTTACATGTAATCTTTGACTACTGAAAATCTATTTGAGTAAAACAAAACAATTAACAAAAACATTAAGTTTAAATTGTGAAACAATACACATACAGGAGTGTGATGGAGGAACAACAAAAAAAATTCAACCTAAAATCCTCCTGCTTTTGTGAGTCCTACACATCAGTAGTGCTCTCTCATTGGGAATGAGTGAAAGCAAGGAAAGATTTATGCCACGCTCTATGCTTGATACTTTCAAAGGGTTTCAGATCTTTGTTGAATACCTAGCTATGTTTGATTTCCTTTCAGTTGTGTCTTTCCGATTGCTAATAAATGCCCAGTCTTATTGCATGTTTGGTCACCCGGTAACTCCTTGTCCCAGCTTAATAGATGGGAACATATGTGTACCCCTTCTTGTCGCAACAAATCTACCCGACGTGTATAGCTCCAAAAGCATTGAATTGTAAACAGTTATTCAAGAAAATTTCGTTTGAAATGCTATGTTGTATGTACACTAGATACTAGTCACAGATACATCTGTCTCTAGCCAGACCTAAAATGCAGAAAGCAAATGAAAAAAAAAATTGCCACTCCAGTGCAATCTGAGTAAGACAAATTTATCAGAAATATCCTCTTTCACCAAAAGCTCTGCAAATCCTTACATATAAGAGCCTTAAGAAAACAAATAAACAAATCAAACTCTCCCCCAACATATACTGAATCTCTTAATCAAATTGCAGTTCCACATAACCTCAAATGATTTCTACTTATTCAGGATTTGTCCTATTAATAGGAGGTCCCAATATATAAATAAAATATTTTCTAATGAAAGGAATAATGTATACATAGACCAATTTAACTAATGACAGCGTGACTGGTACTCTGTATAGGGAACCCCTTTAATGATATGGACCTGTATATGAATCTAAATGAAATTAAGTGTCTTGGTAAAGGCTGGTAAAGTTTGGAAAAATAACTAAAAAGTGGGATGTGAAAATTAATCTCCTTGGTGGGAGTGAACCTTACCGTCTATAAGATCAAGTTAGTCAAGGTCTCGTCTAACCCAGTGGCGTAATGCAAAAGAATGATGGCCCCCATGCAGGATCTTTTGAGGAGCCCTGGCGTCTACTATATCTCACATATATTCATTTACCTTAGACTGAATGAGGGTCCCTCTGCGCTGCAGGGGCTTGTGTTTTGCCCCTGATCTAACGTCCGCTTTCGTGGGTGTTTCTAATCATAGCATTAAATTAATTTATATTTTACGAATATGACAGCATGACATGGTGAATATTTTCCCATGTCTACTTATAGCACATGTGTGCTACAGGGCAAGGAGAGTTAAATTACTGTAGTTCTGGTATATATCCCGATTTACGCCCTTTTAGCAAGTAAAACAAACCGAATATACTGGGACTTTTCTGGAAAAATACCCAAAACAGATAAGGCAACCCATAATGGATTTTGACACGAGAGCCAATGTAGCTCTGAAATCCATCAGAAAACACAACCTACATAGAAGTGTCCATTTCAGGCAGCTCAAATGGTGATCCCTAGGGGACTTGAGACTACAACAAGAATGCACCACAAACTGCCTTTTGCTTTTAGCTTTAAAGAGAAAGTTCCACCCTAAACACTTATTGGGCATTTATTTGCTCACAACAGAACATCTTACACTCATTTTAATCATGGGTTTCTCCAAATGAATATACTAAGTGTTGAGGCACTTTTCCACTGAAAATATGTAAAAGAGCACCAAGGAGGAGAGCTCTATTGAAAAAGGAACACACTGACATCATTATTTTGGGTCTGTGAGTTAAAAGCTTGCTACAGATGCCTGGTCATGTTTTCTAATTGGAATAGTGTCAGCTCAGCCTTTCTTCCCTTTAAAGTCAATGCATTGTGTATCAATAAAGTGGATCATGTTGCACCTGTTGTTCACAGGAATCAGTGAACTCAATGTTTTTTTAGAATTATCATCAATCAGCTCTGTTTATCATTTATTTTAAATCTTTGAAAGTTTAGAGGATGATAAGTGGACCTGAGAATAAGTCTTGATACTACATGGTCTGGTCTAATTATTCTTTTTATTAATTTTGGTAGAGAAGGATCAGTGTCCGTTGCTGTATGTTTGGAGACAGTGTCTATTTAATTTGAAACACATTTACAGAATTCTGAATATTTTAAATGATTGCTTGTTTCAAGTTTTTATCTCATACCTCAAGGTCAAATCCTCTTGCACTATCTTCGGGAGTGCTGCAGCGTTTAATATTAAGCCCTCTCGTGGATATTTCTGAAAAGTCAGGACTGACTATTATTTCCTAAGCAGATGATAACCAGATCATCTTTAACTCTCTCAGCTGCTCCAAATCAGGGCCCTTCCTTGCTCCAGTTAGGTTTGAGTAACATCTCACTGTGGATGACCAGAAATGCCTTGAAGTTGAATATACTAAAACTAAGGTCCTTGTTCTAGGAAACAACACTGAACTATGAGGAATTAACCACTGGCCTGACACTCTGGGACCTTTACCTGCTCCGGTCCCCAAAGTTAAAAACCTGGGTTTTACTATTGATAACCTCTCCCTTAAAGCTCAGGTGTCTGTGGTCACTGCAACTTGCTTTGCGGTTCTCAAGTGGCTTAAGAAAATTCTCTGGTTCATACCTCCTGAAGCCCAGAGAACGGTAATGCAGGCAGTAGTGATTTCCAGATTAGATTATTAAAATGTATTGTACCTGGGAGCTGATAAAGCTTCAGTCAATTGCAGCGCGTATAAAATGTGGCAGCACACCTCCTTTTCCATTTACCTCAACATGCTTCAGTTTCACCTTTGCTTCATAAACTTCATTGGCTTAAGGTGAACAAACGCATCAAATTTAAGGCCTTATGTTACATGTTCCGGGCCAAACCTGGTTCGGCGCCTCCCTACATACAAAGTCTGGTCAAACCTTATGCACCATCTTGTCAGCTGAGATCAGCTAGCCTTTTTCTTTTTTCTGTGCCTAGATTCCATCTTACTCATATGAGAGGTCGCTCCTTTTTTTACTTGGGCTCAGAGCTTTGGAACTCTCTTCCAATGGAATTTAGGATGTGCCACTCATTGTTAGCCTTGCACAAGAATTCAAAGACTTTCCTTTTCAGTCAGTATATACTCCTTATCCTGTCCGTGCTTTGTTTGTTGTCCTTCTCAGCGATAGGAGACCCTGTTGGGTAGAAACGCGCACTATAAAACTATATACTATAACATATGGGAGATATTAAGATACATTCCTTGCAAATTGATTTCTAAATGTCCAACAATAGTGGATTATAAGAATTTTCTGTTGCCAATCAGAGCATGCCTGTCCCATGTCTGAACAAGAAAACAGATTGATAAGCTTTGAATGCACTTTGTTGTATGCTCTTCTCTCCTTACACCACTACAGTATCTGAATAAACCCTTCTTGCTTCAGAACTCACTTTTGTGTTAGACAAAACAATAATTTATGTTAATGATCTAATAACAACACCTGCCTGTTTCTCCTTGGAATCCTTGTTTCTGTTTCTCTCTCCTCCCGGGCTATACTTACCCACTATTTTGGTGTTATTCATGTCTGGCATATGCGTTTTTCAGCTGGCGCTGTTACTAATCTCTGTAACAATGGAACCACCTGATGCCAAAATTAGGCCACCATTTCAAAGAATACTCATTTTATTTTGACTATGTTACATGAGCATGTTGTTGAGATAACAGCTGCAGTTTACTGGAGGATGTGCAATTTGGTTTCCGCCCAGGACATGGGACGGAAACTGCCCTTGTGACCGTTCTGGACAATCTTCGAATGTGGGCATACAGAGGACAGTCAGCAATTGTGATTTTGCTGGACCTGTCTGCCGCATTCGATACGGTCAATCACGAGGTCCTGCTTGCCAGGCTTGCTGGAGTTGGAGTGAAAGGAAGGGCACTTGAATGGTTCTAATCCTACCTGACTAATAGGCATCAGGCAGTAGCCCTTCCCCCTTATCAATCAGAGTTTATGGATGTCAAGTATGGTGTTCCTCAGGGTTCGGCGATCAGCCCTATCTTGTTTAACATTTACATGAGGCCGCTGATTGGTGTAATCAAGTCACACAATATTGACTTGGTGAATTATGCTGATGACACACAGCTGATCCTATCATTAGAGGGACACCAATCAACTGCACTGGACAAATTCCATGCGTGTATGCAGGATGTTACACAGTGGCTAAAAAATAACTACTTACAATTCAACGGGGATAAGACTGAGATCTTATGTTGTGCAGCTGGAAAAATCCCCCTTGTACTTCCAACCAGTTTTTGGCCTATCCCCGTGGCTACTCCTTTAATACCGTCCAAGTCAGTGCGTAATCTAGGGGTTAGCTTTGATTGGAAGCTAAGTCTGGAGTCCCAAATGAACAAAACTGTCTGGAGCTGTTTTTCTCTGATTAGAATACTTAGGAAGATTCTTCTATTGCTACCTCCACAGGCGAGAGCGCTGGTAGTAAGGAGCATAATCTTGAGCCGTCTGGATTATTGTAATGCCTTGCTCCTGGAGTCCCCTAAATACTTTATTAGGAAATTACAGAGAATCCAGACTATGGCAGCCAAGCTAGCCCTAATAAGACCACATTGCTCATCTGCCTCTCAGGCCCTCTCTGAACTCCATTGGCTCCCGGTTCTGCAGAGGATACAGTTTAAAGTGCTTTGCGTAGTTTTTAAAGCCTTGCATGGCCTTGGGCCCATACCCTTGCAGGATAGATTCGAATGGTATACTCCTTCGCGCAACCTCCACTCCTCTTCAGCCAAGCTGGTGAGAGTGTCTTGATTTAAGAGTTAAATCAGAAGGAAGGGCATTTAGTATTGCAGCGGGACGGGCCTGGAATAAACTCCCAATTGAACTCAGGCTGATGGAGAAATTGCTACAGTTCGGGAAGAAGTTGAAAACATCGCTCTATCCTAGAGCATAAGTTTCTGATCTTCTCATTCTAATTTATTCCTCTTTCCTCCACCACTCCTAGTTCGGTAGAACCCACGTTTCTAGCGCCAGGATACCAGTAGGGTCACAGTGCGCTTTATAAATAGGAATTACAATTACAGTGTCTGCTTGGAACTTTTTTCTGTTATGAATTATTTTTCTTTTCCCTCTAATATTTTATATGTTTTGTTTTTTACTCTACTGTGTAAACTCAATAAAGCGTTTTGAATTAAAAACAATCCCCAAACGTGATTAACATATACCCACCAAAAACAAATCCAGGAATATTCCACTTTAACCTTGACGTCCAGGAGCTCAAATGCAAATTTGTGAACTCTCCAAAATTGACTTTTGCTAAGCACATATTAAAAATGTATAGGAATGCATTTTTGGTACCATTTTATAAACCCAAGTATGATGACTTGCAAGAAGAAAACATGACACTCCTTTAAATGTAGGAATTGTAGTAGGTGTTTACAGGGTACTTTTCAATTTCCTGATGTTTTATGGGGAGCAACAAAACACATTTAAAAGGGGTTTCTGAAATGTTATAAACATAACGACATTGATAATGTTTACAATTGTATTCAATATGTTTAAGCAGTTTATTTTTTATTTTTGTTTTTTTAATAAAGCAACCAATTGACCCAATTATCTTTGGAATTTTTTCATATTTGCATGTATTTTCACAATGTTTTTCAAAACCAAATTCTAATTTAGCCTGAGCATCTCAATTCATAATATGCTTCAACTCTCTGGTTAGTGGCCAATCAGCATACATCACTAGTTTGCTATTGTAAGAGTGATGCCACAACAGCCAGCCTACTAATCTCACTTCCAAAATAATTAATACCCCAGCAAGTGTTTCTGGCTTGCTTTAAAACTGTTGTATACTTAGACCCTATTTTTTGTAATTTGAATTGACAACACAAAGCCCCCTATTCTTGTTGTTACATGCCCAACCCTTGTTTGATATGTTGTTATGAATGTTACATCCAGCTGTATTAAATTCCCCCGTTATAGTTAGTTCAGCTTAGTATAACTTGCGCCCCCGCAATGCACTGCTGATGACGTCACACACCAAAGTAGGCCTCAGTGAGGTAGACAATGAGGTGGTTAGACATCATGGCTGAGGCACCAAAGCTACTGCCAGAGCACTTGGAGCTTTCATAGCCAGTGGAGAGCAAGATGGCAAACACCGTCATGGCGAGCGCAACCTCCTTCTGAATGATGCCCAGCACACTGAGAATAAGCAGCCCCAGAGTGAAGACTGCAAGACTGGGGACCATGGCATTTAGGGGATTAAGGGACCCGCTCAGGAATCCCTGTGCGTCCATGATATGGATCACACACTTGGAGAACAATAGGGCTGAGACAGTAAGGCAGAAAAACACAAACAAGGGGATAGAGCCATGGCTTCACCGGGCTCCTGCAAGAGAGAAGAAGGAAGTAGAAAATATAGGAAGAAAGCAAATTAGTGAAAGAAGGTGGAAAGAAAGGAGTAGAAGTAGTAAAATGGGGAAAGCAAGAAGAAAGAAGTAAATATAGAGAAAAGAGAATTAGAGAAACAAAACGGGGAAAATGTTGATAAGAGGAAAGAGAAATAGGTGGTGAAAGAGAGTGAAGAAGGCAGAAGTAAATATAGGAGAAAAAAGAAAATTAGAGACAAATGGGAGATGAGAAAGCAAGAGAGGGAGAGATGGGAAAGTGTGTAAAAAAGAGAACGAGGATGTTACTATATTTTAAAAAGTAGAATTAGAGTGAGGTTCACAGAACTCACTCCTGAGGCGGAAAGCCGGGAGTCTTTTAATTGATATTTTAAATCTTTGTGAGTGATAATCTGCTTTTTACTCACCCCTCGGCCACTGCCTCTTACTCTCCAACCCCCCGCCCAGCTGATTACACGCTGCAGTGGGCGAGTCTGGATCGACCAGCGGACACGCCCATCACGCTGGCCACGCCCCCTCGCCACACTACTTAAACGAGCGCTGACTACGAGCGCGTCGTTCACAGAACTCACTCCTGAGGCGGAAAGCCGGGAGACTTTTAATTGATATTTTAAATCTTTGTGTGTGATAATCTGCATTTTACTCACCCCTCGGCCACTGCCTCTTACTCTCCAACCCCCCGCCCAGCTGATTACACGCTGCGATTCAGAAAAGGGGGTGGTGATGAACAGAGTGTCTGAATTAAGCAGACCACTCTTACCCAGTCCAAAGATCAGGGCTTGATCCATCACCGTTATTTAGCTCACTGCCCCATCCCAGCTCAGAACCTGGCTATATGCAAATTAGTCTGTCCCTGGCCCAGTGCATCATGGGAACAGGGCAGACCAAACTACCAAGCCAATTCTTCACCAGAAAGGAGACAAGCTTCCGGGGACCGGTTTCTGGCATTTCAGCCGTCGTCGGCCCGGCTTGCTTGAATCCTGATGGAGCAGTGAGCAAGGGACTCATGTCTGAGTATACCCTGCCACACCTATAGTGGCCAAAAACGATTCAGAAAAGGGGGTGGTGATGAACAGAGTGTCTGAATTAAGCAGACCACTCTTACCCAGTCCAAAGATCAGGGCTTGATCCATCACCGTTATTTAGCTCACTGCCCCATCCCAGCTCAGAACCTGGCTATATGCAAATTAGTCTATCCCTGGCCCAGTGCATCATGGGAACAGGGCAGACCAAACTACCAAGCCAATTCTTCACCAGAAAGGAGACAAGCTTCCGGGGACCGGTTTCTGGCATTTCAGCCGTCGTCGGCCCGGCTTGCTTGAATCCTGATGGAGCAGTGAGCAAGGGACTCATGTCCCCGGAAGCTTGTTTCCTTCCCAGTGTAAGAATTGGCTTGGTAGTTTGGTTTACCCTGTTCCCATCATGCACTGGGACAGGAACAGACTAATTTGCATATAGCCAGGTTCTGAACTGGGATGGTGCAGTGAGCTAAAAAACGGTGTTGGATCTAGCCCTGATCTCTTGACTGGGTGAGAGTATTCTGCTTAATTCAGAAACTCTGTCCATCACCACTCCTTGTTGTTAAATATGATTACACGCTGCAGCGGGCGAGTCTGGATCGACCAGCGGACACGCCCATCACGCTGGCCACGCCCCCTCGCCACACTACTTAAACGAGCGCTGACTACGAGCGCGTCGTTCACAGAACTCACTCCTGAGGCGGAAAGCCGGGAGTCTTTTAATTGATATTTAAAATCTTTGTGTGTGATAATCTGCATTTTACTCACCCCTCGGCCACTGCCTCTTACTCTCCAACCCCCCGCCCAGCTGATTACACGCTGCAGCGGGCGAGTCTGGATCGACCAGCGGACACGCCCATCACGCTGGCCACGCCCCCTCGCCACGTCAATAGTCTTACAATATAAAATATGCTCACCAACCGGAAGCGCGGCGAGCGCAGCGGGCGCGACGATTGCGCGCCGAAGGCGCGCATAAGGCAAGCTCGTCTGCGCTCGTCCGCGCCGAGACCGGGCCTAGGGCCACTTCCCCATACCCACCTGTGTCACACCCGTTGCTCAACAGGAAGGTATTTACTTACACCTCCGCCCAACTACTAAACATTAGGGCTGCAGTGAAGGTGCCCCATGCCTTACCACATTTGATATACACCAACTCTAGCATTGGCCCTCACAAATGTCCTACTTGCATTGGAGATACCCCTACACCTTCCGCGAATTCCCCCCGACAGGTCTTAGCAGCACTTATAAACGTTCGATCCCTCCCTAAACACAAAACTGAAATCTCCGAATTAATCGACTCTCTCAATCTGGATCTATTATTTATTACGGAGACATGGGGGGATGACTCCTCGGGCCCAGATTTTAGAGCGGCCACTCCAATAAATTACTGCGTAAGCCGACTAGATAGACCTAAAAGAAAAGGTGGAGGTATAGCCATCATTTATAGAGACCACTTCAAAGTTTCAAATGTGGAACCTAACTATACTGAGTGCGAGGCCGTTTCCTTCACCATTGGCCTTTCTGAAAAACAATCATTCAAGGGTATGTTAATTTATCGCCCCCCTGGGTCCAGGTCGAAATTTCTCACGAATGTCGGTAACCTAATTGAGGCTTCAGTAGGATCTCCCGACTTCACCTTACTGGGAGATTTCAACTTTCATCTTGAATTAAATGAGGACCCTGACACCTCGCTGTTAATTAACGACCTAGCTGCAGCCAATCTTCTGCAAATTGTTAAACAATCCACTCATCAAGCAGGACATACCTTAGATGGACTATTTACCAGCAATCCGCACATATCTGTCTCTAAGGTACTCCCTCTTATTTGGACGGACCATGCAGTCGTCTGTTTCTCCATAAAAACCAATTCCCTCACTCCTCCCTCCATATCTTCTTCCCCTGTCTCCTTTAGAGACTGGAAAAACATTAACCCCGACCATCTGGCGGAAATGATGCTACACAGCACTATCCCTAACGAACAGGATCCCACAGCAGCCTCCATTAATTATCTGAGCAACTTAAACACAGCTTGTAATAAGTTAGCTCCGATCAAAACTTTCTACCGCAAAAGAAAGCTCCCCACGGCCCCTTGGTTTACAGAATCCCTACGACTGCAGAAACAACATTGCAGGAACCTGGAAAGGCATTGGCGCTGCCATTACAGTTCTATTGACAAAACCGCCTATAAAAACGCTCTTGCTAAATATAAAGCACTTATCACATCGGAAAAAACACGCTATTACACTTCTCAAATCGATCAGGCGAAAAACTCTGTAAGAGAATTATTCCAGTTGGTCACTCATCTGTCCAACCCGCCTGCTCCGCGCTTAGAAGGATCACAGTCACTCTCAGATTCTTTAGCTAAATTTTTCGAAGACAAAGTTAGGGCCATTTTCTCAACCTTTTCCCAATTTCCCTCTTCTCCCACCCCATGATACCCCTTCCCAATAAGGCACCAAACTTTTCTGCCTTCGAACCTACTACGCAGGAACATATTCAACAGCTTGTTGCTCGCATCAAATCTGGATCACCACTAGACCCTTGCCCCCCTGCTATCCTCAATCTCAACCCTGAAGCCATCTCCCCCGCCCTTACCACCATTTGCAATGCAATGTTCTTAACTGGCGTACATCCATCTGTCTGGAAGGAGGCCATTATCAAGCCACTCTTAAAAAAAACCTACGTTAGATCCTCTCCTTCCGGCCAGTTACAGACCCATTGCTTGTCTTCCGTTCCCTGCTAAAGTTTTCGAAAAAATTATGAAAATACAACTATCGAAATTCATCAATGATAACAACCTACTTGATGACACCCAATTCGGTTTTCAGACAAGGTCATGGAACGGAGACGGCCCTATTAAAAGCAGCAGATGAGATAAGGATCACAATGGACAAGGGAGGAGCCGCGGTACTAATACTTCTAGACCTCTCCGCAGCCTTTGACACGGTCGATCACGTCACCTTGATCGACCGTGTCTCAGCCTTAGGAATAAAAAACAAAGCTAAGGAACTCCTTTCCTCATTTCTGGCTAACCGTCCACAGACGGTGAAGATGGGTAATTACATCTCCCAGACCTTCTTTCTCCCATGCGGAGTACCACAGGGCTCCTCGCTAAGTCCGACACTTTTCAACATCTATGTGTCGGACTTGGCGAGGGTTATAAAATCTTATGGAATTGCCCTTACAAGCTATGCGGACGACACTCAACTGGTGTTATCTGCGTACAATGATGGTACATCGGTTGCGGCCAACTTCCAAGAGGGAATGAGGGCAATAAGTTCCTGGATGTCATCAAACTGTCTTAAATTAAACTCTGACAAGACAGAGGTGGTGACATTCGGGAAACTGGAACCAACCTGGTCCCCCCAATGGTGGCCATCTGAGATGGGAATGCCCCCTCAACCGGTGGCCAAGGTACGTAACCTAGGAGTCATATTCGACAACAAAATGACTTTCCACCAACATGCCAACTCAGTGGTCTCATCTTTTTTTTATTCTAAAAAAGATCAAAAAACTGATCCCTTACCTACCTCCTTCCGCGGGCAAAACTTTAATCAGTACTCTAGTCTTTTCCAGAACAGATTACTGCAATGCTCTCCTATTGAATGCCCAGGAAAAGGTCCTCAACAAATTGCAATTGGTCCAAAATGCCTCGGCCAGGACCTTACTAACTATCCCTAAGTTCACATCTATCTCCCCGTATATCCGACAACTGCACTGGCTCCCAGTCAGGAGCCGGACTAAATTTAAGGCTTTATGCATCGCCTATAAAGCCATCAACAACCTAGGCCCACTATTCTTAAAAAAAGCCTTTTGCCCGCTAGAACACTCAAGGACGCTACGTTCATCGTCAGCCCATTTGCTGAAGGTCCCACGTACAAGAAGGGCCAACTGGGGAGATAGATGCTTCACCATCTCTACAGCGAAACTCTGGAACACGCTGCCCCTCCATATCAAAACCGCTCCCACGCTCATCAACTTCAGAAAAAAGCTTAAAACATGGTTGTTCTCAGCATAATTTATTTCTGCCACAGTGAGGGTTCTGTTTATATCAGCGCCGAGACACCCTTCTGGGTATTTGCGCGCTTTAAAAATTGCATAAATAAATAAATAAATAAATAAAGGATAAAGGAGACAGAAATAGAGGAACGTGGTGGGGAGGGGGGAAATGAGGGAAACCTAAAAGGAGAGAGAAAGTAGTAATACATTTATGGAAAAAAGAGAACTTGACAAATAAAAGAAACAATGTATAATAAGGGGGTTGGGAGAAAGGAAGGGAGAGAAAGAGAAGACAGAGAAAGAGAGCGAGGAGGGAGAAGTAAATGTACAGAAGAGGAGGAGAAATGTGTCATGAGGAATGAGTGAGAGGTAGGAGAGAGATATAGGCAGAGAGAGAAAAAGGGAGGGGTGAATAAAGGATAAAAGAAAATCACAGAAAGAATAGAACAATAATAGTCAGAGAAAAAAGATGGAAATCAATAGAGAATGAGACATAACAAACAGGAAAATGAAAAAGGCAAAAGAGTGAGAATGAGAAAGAAAAAATTAGAGTAAGAGTGGAAACAGTAATACTGAAAAACGGGAGGAGTAATAAAATATGGGAAAATTAGTGAGATGAATGATAGACAATAAGAGAAAATAAGACATAAAAATAGGAAGAATGAAAAAGGGAGGTGAGTGAACATTAGAGGAAAGAAGAAAAAAGAAGAAGAAAACGAGAGCAATAGGGGACAGAAAGAGAGAAAAAGAAAATGTAGAGAAAAAGAAAAATTATAGAAAAAATGGAGTGAATGAGATAATAGGGAAGAAAGAGAGAATGAAAGAAAGAAAATAAATATATAACAATAAATTATAAAAGAAAGAGCACGAAAGAAAAGAAAAAATTATGGTAATATACATTTAGGAGAAAATAGAATGAGTAAGAATGAGAACAGGAAAAATAAACAAGAAGTGGCAATGCCAATAGATCTGGCTTATAAATGAAAGTGCCTTTCCAGTCCTTGATGGGTTTAGGCACTCAGTAAGTTATCATACATGCACTTTCCAATTCATGTTTGCCTTCAATCTTGCATTCACCCATTTACACCACCACAATAAAACACACGCACAAACTCGGCAACATATGCAAGATAAATTAAATAAAAATAAATGTGAAAAAAGAAAACAGGCTACCTAAATTTGATAGGCATGTGGCTTGCAATAACAAAATTAAACAAAGCAGAAGGTGGCCATCTTGCAATCGTTTTGTACTAAGTGTATTGTTTTAATGTTCCAGCATTGCTGTCACATTGAAAACCAATGTTCTGGCCATCTTGGAATGGTAAAATAATGACCATACCTTTTCATCACGGTTGCCTGGTTTAAATGGAGTGGCTTGTGAGATGTGGTGCACTAGGTATGAAATGACATCCTAGCATGAGGTCTGCTAGCACTGTTTGGGGAGCTGTTGTATGTTCTAAAACATTTAAATAACAAGCATTGGCATAGCCAATAGGTCTCGCCTTTGGGACCTTATAAGTGCTTAGCCATACAACAGTTGATGTTGTGCTGGATAACTAAACACTTATAAGGTCCCATAGGCGAGACCTATTGGCTATGCCAATGCTTGTTTTAACTTTTGATTCAGTGACTTGTAGTCATGTATAAAAACAGGACTATAAGTCACAGAATCCCAAATACAATTCTAGACTATACTGGCTACCCGACCATGGACCCAAACATTTTTACAGCTCTGTTTTGTGCCGAGAATAAGGAACTCGCTGAAATTAAAGTACTCAACCCACGAAACATCTTCCGTTTTTGCCTGTAATACGACTTCTGAGTCTATGATGTTCTTGTCTGAGGCAGTTCCAGAACTCTCATGTTTGCCGGACCCATGGGTGACTGTCCCATCCAGGGTAGGTTTTTAGTTTGCATTCTGGGATGTGAAGCCCAATTTAGACCATTATAAAATCATGGCTGCATGCCACAGAATACAAAAAATAAACTTGAACTTCCACGCCCAGACCAGGATAACTTGCCGGCTCTGCAGCTGTAGTCGTACTTCGGTTAGAACTGTCTTTGGGGTCATTCATCTGTCTCCTTGGTTGACGCCAACATGTAGTCATACTGCTGTACATGGCTTTGGTCACCCTAGCCATGCTTGCAAGCGGGATGAGAGAGGCGGGCTTTAGGCACAGGACTAACGGATATGAGTACCATTATCTTGCTAATATTTTGCAGAAGTATTGTTCATTCAGTAGCCGTACTGCCGGATGACCAGGAGGTGCCGTGCCACTTCAGTATGACCACATGTGTAACCTCTTCCAAGTTGTCCAAAGGGACATCTTCAAGATGGCTGCCTCCAAGTTTGCTGCACTAGTGCATGCCTGGAACACAGATTTCTAGAAGCGATTATAACGTTAGTGCATGTGAGTTAGCCTTTCTCCAAACCATCTCATGGCTCTAAGGTTCTAAGGTCCAATGCGAGCATGACCAGGCAACGGTTCTACCCCTCACCGGCCTGAATCCCTCCACAGGAGAGGTAGGTTGCACGTGGTAATTCCTGGTTGTGCTCTGCCCCCAGCGGTCATAGAGACAAATAGAACGCCCCCTGCTTCTGATGTAGATCTCGCCCGGATCCTGCCTGGCAGTGTATGATAGTGTTCACAGAGGTGGAAGGAGTGAAACAGGGTGGCTGGAGGCTTTTACCATCTTGAGCACAAGAACAGAGCCGCAAGCGAGAGCAGGTCGGTTCCTTTGTGTTTTTTTTTTATAGAACGCTTTGTATCTGCAATAATGTGAAACATACCGTTAGTGTGTGGTGGAGTGCAAAACAGGCATTTTATTTATGGCTGTGTCTGTAACAAACGATAACCGTGTGCGTAACTATTGTATGCTTGTATGTTTTACTCAGCTATGTTTACAAATAGCAGAGCGATGTAGGAGCAAGCACTCACTGTGTTGTTGAACGTCGGTGTGTAGAACGATGATTCTATTAATGGCTTGTCTTTTAAACATGGAGGTGTTTGTAATTGAGTGTATCAGAACTCTTTGTTTAGGTGAGGTTATCGTGTACAGCTAGTCATGGAACAGGAATATTTATCTTTATGTTGGTGTGTGGCTAATAATAACGTTAGAGCATTTTGTAACGTATCACAGTGTGACAGAGCTATTTGTGTGTATGAAAGTCCCTGGCATTTGTAGAGCTGAGTGTACGACAGACCTGATGGTGATGGTAATATACCTTTGGTTGAGTGACTGCTCAGTGCATCTGGTGTCGAGAAATGCATTTGGGTATAACTGAATGTGAGTGAGGGCAACCTACATGTGTGGGGTTTTTGCTATTCAGTTGATCGCAATCTTGTGCTATTGCTACATCTATCTGACTTCATTGTCTGTGAGTAATAAGGCACATTCTCAGTATTGAGCAGTTATTCCTCTCTTGTGGACGTTTCGTTCAAAGTAAGTACGGCATCTTTGGCATTTTGCCTAGTTTGTTGGAATGATTGTATCTGCTGCATTTTTTTATCTCTGTGTTTTTATGTGAGTGGTGTATGTGGGTTGCTCGGTGTTAATATTTCAACTTTGAAACATTAGAGGATGAGCTATAGAAATCTGTGGCTCCTCGTTGGTGTAGTCCTATGAGCTATAGGTTTGACTGAACATTCGCATGTTTCTGGGAATTGTACTTTTCTAACTCAGAAATGGTCTGATCATTTGAGCTGTACATGTTTGTGGCTTATCAATAAACAAGCATTGGCCGCGCAACCACGAAAGTCATCCAATCACGGTGAAAGCGAAAGTGATTGCGATCGCGATGTGAGTTGTGTGCGTGCGCACGCAAAAATGAAATTTTAAAAGCCACGAGTGGTGACGCGAGTGGTGCGCGCATGATGGGAAAAAGTGTTGTGCACGTCGCGCGCGCTTGTGCGCGTAATAGCAAGCTGGTGGCCCGCAAGATAGCACTTTTAAAGCAGCTGCTAAATGTCTCGCTAGACGGCGCATGCGCTGGCTCAGGCGAGACCTAAAAAGAGGACATGGAAACCAATAAAAGGGGTCCTGGAAAAGGGGAAAACGGAAAATTCACAGACTCACCCACTAGCCTTGGCACTGAAATGCACAGATTTTTTCGAACGTATATGCATGTGATCAGAAAAATGTCGTCACTTACATGGCAAGAGTACAAAGGCTCAAGTGGGTTGACCCACTGCCTCCTAATGTATGCTGTCATGGATGGAAGGAGGGTGTAAAGGATAAAAGATACTCATATATGCCTGACCCAATATGCACTCTGTGTATGTAGGTGTTGCCACGGGATGGGGTTCACCGTGCTGATCATTGGTTAAAAGCCAAGTTCAAGCTGCACTCGAACGTATGGACCTGTAGTCCCAGGCTGAGTTTTGACATCAACAATGCATCTATAACGATGAAGCACATTAGGCTCCACAAGGATGAGAGTAGTAGATTTGCAAACCATGAAGGTTTATTAGCAGATTAGCAAAGTTACTAGCTCAAATCATGTAAGGTTATCAAAGATGAATGGTCAATGCATAAGTATCTTGGTTATATACTTCAAATCAATTCAAAATGATGAAATGCAAAGCAAAATGCTAAGAGTTGCAATAAAGCATAATAAAGCAAATTCCGTTTCTCTTGAATTGAAGATTCCCTAATATTCAAGGCAAAAGGAAATCGAGAAATGTATGAAAGAAGTCAAGCAGGAGGTGTTAGCAAGTGAAGTCTGTAAAAGGCAGAATCAAATAAAGATTCAGTCATGTCCATAAGAGTGGATTTGCTTAGGAGTCGAACTCATTCAGGAGGAGCGGATGGGCTTCTAGTTTCAAGGGAGTGGAAAGGGGCATCTGAATATAGCAAGCTCAGCAATGCACAATCAAAACACACAATTCTCAACAAGATGCAAACTCCCCATGAGGGGACGTGGCTTGACGCCAATGGTGCAAGAAGCTTTGAACAGAGCTCCTGCTGGTGAAACCACATCCAGCAACATCCTGCAACTAATGGCCAGCTTGTGGGGCTCTAAAGAGTAGTGGTGAGTCCCCTGGCAGCCAGGACACATATATGTGTGGTGGAGCTCATCATTGTGGATAATTTAAGGCTCCAAGAATGAGCAAACTGCATCGCGTGGTGGCGGTTTCAAGATAGTGGCCACTCGCTGACGGGCAACCTGTGAGGAAATCCTGGAGGCGCCAGGGCCAAGGCAGCACCTACAACTGCTTGGAAGAGCGAGACTGTCACAGTGAGGCAGGTCACTGTTGGTGGAGGTGAGGCGCTGACCGCACTGGCTGCCACTGTCTGGGAGTTGCCTGCACCAAGCTCGGAGTGGTGCATGCCTGGTGCGAGGAGACAGTGGAGAACCATGCAAGGGCTGCAATGGAAGGCTAGAGAGAGGGTTGATTGGACTACAATAGTCGCAAACCGAGAATAGCACTGGCCACCCACTGAAGTGAATTGAGAGACAACTGAGCGCAGCAACCATTAAGTGTGGCCCCCTGGCATTGCCCCACCTGGAGCTCAGGGAGATTGCAGTGGTGCTTTCCACCGCAATAGGTGGTTGGACACCCACCGACATAGGAGCTGTCCTCTCCTGTGCTGGGAGTGCCATAATGGCCCAGGCGGAGTGGCTTGAGGACTAAAGGAACCAGGGGCAGGGGGTGGAAGCCTCACATCACCAGCGGCCGGCCCAGTCAGATACGGGCCCCACAAGTGACAAGATTTTCAGCTAACAAGCGTGGGTGCCAGAGAGAGCACTGCTGTAGTGCTTGCAGTGGTGGTGTCATCTGAAAAAACTATTGAACTGGCTATTAAGGAATTGCGCCCCTCCGGCGCAATGGGGCCTGATGAACTCCCGGTATCAGTCTTGAAACAGGACTAAGTTGCCTGGAGTAAAATTCTTTTTTTCATATTTAGGTTCTGCTTCTTGAATAAAACTGTCCCCTTGTCTTGGAAAGGGAGCATATTGGTGCCATTGTTCAAGAAGGGCGATAGGAATGCACCCAAGAATTACCGCCAAATCGCCCTTCTCGACGCAATTGGAAAAGTCTTCTCTAAATGTCTCTTATCCTTGATTAATGATTGGGTTGATAGGAGTCACATATTGCCCTTAGAACAGACAGGCTTTGGTAAGGAACATGGCACCTTGGACAACCTTTCCGCTCTTCAGATAATCTCTGATAAATATGTAAGGGTTCGTGGGGGAAGAATCTTTGCGGCTTTTATTGACTTCTCCACAGCGTTTGACAAAGTGGTTCGGCCCTCGCTGTGGAGAAAGTTATCTGTCCTAGGCATGCCTCCTCTACTATTCGATTTGGGTCAGGCTCTCCATTCAGACACATGGTGCCAAGTCCTTCAAGGAGGGGAAAGGGGGTTGTCTCAAGCCATTCCTTCTATTAACGGTCTAAAGCAGGGCTGTCTTCTGGACCCTCTGCTTTTTTCCCTGTACATTTCAGATCTCCCTCTGTCTTTATCTTCTTGTGATGGTATAGCCCCAGTATTGGGGGGAGCTCCAATTTCTTGTTTGCTATATGCGGACGATATCCTTATATTGGACTTAACGCCCAAAGGGTTAAATAATCGTCTGCACGCTCTGCACCATTTTGCAGAATCCCACTACTTGAAGATAAACGCAGAAAAAAGTAAAATCATGTGTATTTCAGGGAGGAAAAAATCAAAATGTGAGAACTTTGGTTGGTCAATAGGAGGTCATAAGCTGGAGGTGGTAAAGTCTTATGTCTTCCTGGGGAAAATAATATCCAATAACCTAAGTGACAAGGCCCACATTGATAATAACACCCGGAAGGCCCTGTCTCAGGGTAGAAGCTTGAGTGCATTATACTCTGCCACTGGGAGAAGACCTTTCTCTTACTTGCTAGAGGTCTTCCGGGCGAAAATCCCGTCATCCCTCTTGTACGGAATTGAAATAGTCGATCTGGGGCAATGGTGTTTTTTACACGTTGCAGAAGGAAAAATCTTACGGTCTTTAGCCTCTACTAACACCGCCTGTACAGTGGCAGCTCTGAGACTTGAATTTGGCATCCGTAGTAGTTGGGTGCAGGGCTTGGCAGGGTTAGTGCGCTGGGTAGCCTGTTTGGCTAGAGGGGAAGTGGGGACTTTGAGACACTTGATGAAGAATGAATTGCTGGGCTCCTTAAGGGAGTACTCCTTAACTGTAAAGAATTTTAGAAGGGCTGCAGCCCTTCTACAATTGGAGGAGAGTACGCTTTTTTCCCTGTCTGCCGGCCAGTTAAAATCTCTTTTGAAACAGGCCTCATGGGATCTTAGTTTTAGGTTGGACAGGGAGTCCATTCTCGCAAAGAAGGGAGACACTACCCTTACTGATACTTGCGTATTAAATCATATGCAACCCTATGTCGCCTGGAACTTATCCCACGGCATACGGCGGTTTTGGCTTCTTCTGAGGCAGGATCTGCTGCCCTTAAATAATCTTATGGCTAGGTGGTATGGTTGTTCGGCAATTTGTAATTTGTGTAACTTGTTTACTCAAGATTGTATACACGTTCTCTTTATATGTCCTGCACTTCAATTATCTCGGCGTAAGTGGCTAAGACAAATATGCTTGAAATTAAGTATTCTTACTGCCAACTCCTTTCTACACGCTTTATATAATCCCCCCAATGAAATGTTTTGTTTCAGTATTTTTAACTTTTTTAAAAGCTTTTTAGATATTTATTAGATGGTCTTTTAAACTGTGTTGTGCTGACTATCTTGTATTTTGGTAAATTCTGTACATGTCTTTCGCATTTGAATGAGTACTTTGTATTGTGTATCTTTTTATGTGGACCTCTTTGGAGTTCCAAATCATAATAAAATAAACTTGAAACTTGGTGGTGTCTTGCTTCGCCTTTCAGATAATACAGAATCTCCTACACGGTGTGGCTCAAAACATATGGCGAAGCAGGAGATGTAACACAACAACACCTAATGCAAAGACTCTTTTCAGAATAAGGGTTGGGGTTTTATTTTACACAATGCTCTCTAACAGAAAGGCTTTCCCAGATGCCAAAATAACAACATTCAAATACAAATAGAGATATATATTTATATGCATGAAATAATAACACATTTGATAAATGCAACAGTTAAATGCATGAATAATACCATGAATAAACAAGCAACAAATAATATAAGGTAACACTCAAGAAAATATGCTGGCCATCCTGCAAGAGATCAGAAAGATATATACACTGAATCACAAATGATTACTTTGGATGCGTACCACACTCATTCACACATCACAAAGAAAACACCTCAAATGATCAAAGCCACTCTCTACACATCACAATGGCAATAATCAAAACTCAACACTTCACCTGATGCAAACACTGCATCTTAGCCCACTCCTGATCGGGGGATAAACAGCCGGGATAAGAGCCTCAGCAACCAGGGTTCCGCTGTACCGAAGTAGACACGTCCATCCCCATTCAGATTCCAAAATCCCAGTTTCTATGTCAACAACCCTCAGCTTTATAATCTCAAAACAACACTAGAAGGTTTGAGAATCATCCTCCCCGCACAAGGAAGCTTACTAGGACTGACCAGCTTCCCAGCAAGCATTCCATGGCAGGAAGGAGTTCCCACGTCCCCTCTCCATTCTCGCATGTTCCACCCTTTATCTTGACGAAGCTCACAAAAGCCTTCCAGGATACATTAAACAATCTCTCACAAAACAATCCTTGAGCGTGATTAACCTAAACAACTTGCAAGCATGGCTGTGCACGCAGATAAAGCTCAAGCCAGGCAGAGTCAGAATTCAGGATGACATGAGGCCATGTCAAAGTCAATAGTAAGAACCTAATAATGCTACCAATGTACACCACAATGCACATTTGTGCACTACTGCTTATAGCATCACATAATTCATCTCTCAATGTACAACACAGTGCACATGTGTGCACCACTGCTCATAACACTGCACTTCGAGACCAAAAAGTACATTCCACACCTCTCTCTCGCTGTTGCTTTCAAATGCACATCCCACACATTCTGTTCTTGGCAAGGCTGTTCTACTCTGTGACAGCTCCCACTGAAAGACTGCAAGATTACAAGAAAGAAACCTTTAAGAGAAACAAGGCATATGCAGGACGTCGTACATTCAGGCTAGGGTAAAATAACAAACCAAAGTCAATTAAAATAATGGTAGTGAAAGGTCTTCCCAGTGTGTCAGACCACAAGAGTGCCTCTAGCATTGCAGGTGGGCAGCAGGGAAGCCTAGCGAGCAGCTGGCTCAGGGTAAGTCTACTTCACTGAAGCCCTGAGATGTGGGGGCAGGAGACAGAATCCCGGTGATTCCACTTAAGGGCCTAGGCAGATATAAGCCCAGAGAGCGACGATATACACGACTAACGGGTGCTGCAGCTGGAGGGTGTGCTGTCTGGGTGCTCAACGTGGTGGACAAAGGGGGAATCTTGCATGCAGCTGTCCTGGACATAGGCTGTATCCATGAGGATCTGTGATGGAGACAGCAGAAAGGTGAAGTCGGAGAAGCAGAGAGCTAGCGCTGCAGAGACCACTGAGACTTGTAAACTGCAGGCCACAGTCGAATGACAGGGACTGCATGATTGGTTCCTCTGTATGTTGATGGCGGGCTTCCCTAGGGTGAAGATGGCTTCAGTATTCCTTGCCTGGGATGCAGGAGCCAGGCCATGAGAGGTTACTAGAGAATCCGACCTCCGGCCATACATTGACAACCCCTGAATTGAGGATTAGCTCACAAAGCCCCTATGAACATCTGCCCATCCACAGGGAGAGTTCAGTGGTCCTGCTGGCCCAGCAACAGTGGCAGGACAAACACATCTCATAACACGGAAGGGGATGGCTAACCTCCCAACACTATGGGGAAGATCACCTGGAAAAAGAACCAGCATGTGGGAGGCATACCCATAGAGGAGGCTGCTAAATCTGCACAAGAAATGGGAGGCAGGCCTCAAACCCAGGTCCACCGGAGGCGCCACTCTCCAGGACATTCTATAAGCGATTACAGCCTCTCAGGAGGTACTTGAGGCTAAAATAGACACCCTAGTGGTGGACATGGGGACCACTGCCGCGTAGCAGAACCAGTCACCATGACAGAGAGAGACCTGGAAGAAGTATCCCCAGGTTTGTCATTAGTGACTGAGCGACTAGTCTCAATGGAAGCAAAGGTTTGCATAATAGAACAGCAAGCGGAGCACGCAGAAAATCGATCGCGTTGAAACAACATATGAGTAGTGGGCCTACCGGAGTGAGTTGAGGGCAATAACTTGGTGGATTACTTAGAACGATGGCTCCAAGAAGAAGTCGCAGTGGAGGACCTTTCCTTGATTTCTGCTCTGGAAAGAGCACACAGAGTTCCAGCAAGGCCTCAGCTTCCGGGATCCCCCCCATGCCCGGTTGCGGGCCGGCTGCTATATTATAAGGAGACTTTACAATCGAAAATGGCACAGTTAGGATCTTCTAATATACAAAAGAAAATGATAGGTCTATAGTGCGTGGTTGTACAAGTGGCTGTGAGATCAGGCTGAGGCAAGTGTAAGAGTAGCAGTAGGCTGAGATATTCCCATCCGACCACCCATTTTTTTGCCGAGTCTCATCATGTGGGATATATTGTCATAACATCCAAGTATGCCGCCCAAACCATCAGCTGATGGTGCGGAATTGGATGAAAAGATGTACACTCAAGCCAAACTGATACTCAAAGGGTGTTACTTGAGGTGTGTGTGCAGTGCTGTGGTGAAGAAGTTAAAATTAACAACTCAAACAAAAACATATTTATTCAGAACTGTCCGAGTGTTAATATTAAAAACACGCCAGGTAGTTGAAACCTATGACTACACTATGGCGCTGTGCAGGTGGTCAACATGTTTCAGCCCTCCAGACTTATTGTCGGGCTTTCATCAGGACCTAGATGGAGGGCTACTGGAACGATGGTGCGTGAATACCAAAGGAAATAGTGAAAGAAAAATTAGAAATGCATATAGCTACCATGAACTTGGAGCCCCAATGTCCATGTGAAAGATGAATATCTTGTAACAATCCTGTAAATATAAACAAGACAATATGCATTCATTTATATAGCCGCATTCTCACAAGAGACTGTGCAAAACACTCTACAACCAAGGTAAAACATGCCTTGTTGGTTCAGGAGTAGATTTACTCATTCACAGAACAATTTTACTAGCTGTGAATACTCACCACGCATTGCGAGGAGAAACACCTCACCTCACCCACGACCGCTCGGGAAAATGAGGCCCTGCTCTAAGGTGCATAAAAAAGCATATATTTATATAAAGATAAATTAAATGCCTCATACTGTTCATTACAGCATCCTATAGCAAACCCACTGACTGTGAACGGAGTCGAGTATGTTGGTCTGCAGTCAGAGGTGGCCTTACCTGTCCGTCGGTACCTCTCTCAGGCGTCCGAGAGGAAGTGGAGGTACCGACCGGATGCAGGCTCCACCTTTATATAGTCCGACCAATCAGTGTAAATGGCTCATTAAGACATCAATAGCCCGCCAAAACATAAAGTGTCGGTTCGTTGAACAGCGCATGTGTATTATAAATGCTCCGTTGTTCACAACACGAGCATGCGCTGTTATAATCGCTTGGTGCTCGGCACTACTCGGCCGCGCGTGCGCAAAGCACCGCAACAGCGTACCGCGTCCGAGAGTGAACAGAGCACTGATCACTCGCGCAGCTCAAAGCATAGCAAAAAGCGTACTGCGTCCGTGAGTGAGTAAAGCACTGATCACTCGCGCAGCTGAATGACGATCACTGCGCCCGTGATTTAGACCTTACAGCCCTCTATAACGAAGGGAAAACAAGTTCACCAAACCTTCCCCCAAACCAGGAGTCGCAGAGCAGCTCAGGCAGCCCAGTCAATATCGACATCGACAGGAACTTAATTGTCAACCTCAGTTCTCGAGAACTCTCATCAGATGAGGAATCAGTATTGAGAAAGGGTTTGGGCTACGTCCCTACGAACAAGGGAGACGCTTTTGAGACCCGTTGTGAACTGGAAAGATTTTTTAGGAAAGTCCGCCTACATTTCTTCTTCAAAAAGGACAATACAGAGTCCTCTGAGAGATATGTCCAATTGACAAACACAGGGCTACGCCCAAAATCTGTCTGTACACCATTAGGACAGCAGGTACCTTCCAAGGTCACCACGTTTGAACAAGCCGTGACCCATGATGTCATGGCTCTATTTGATAGTGACCATCATTCTTTTCAGAACTTGTCCAACAATGAAAAAATTGCTTTGGCCCACCTATCAACTGATCAGTCCGTCATCATCAAGCCGGCGGATAAGGGTGGTGCCATCGTCATCTTAGATATGACCTCTTATCGTCAGGAATGCCTTAGGCAATTGAACAACACTGATTCATACCAACGTTTAGCTATGGACCCTACCCCTCGTCTACTTACTGAGATCAAAAACTTAGTAGAAGAAGCAAGCTCGGAAGGGTGGATTACACCTCATGAAGCCAAATTTTTGGTGACCAATAAACCGGTGATGCCAGGTTTTTACTGTTTGCCAAAAATTCATAAACCTACACGGCCTCCTCCAGGACGCCCAATCATTTCTGGCATTGGTTCCCTTTTGGAGCCATTATCCACTTTTGTGGATTTCTTCTTACGACCCATTGTAAAGGAGATGCCGACGTATCTGCAGGACACGGCCGATGTTTTGCGGCTGCTGCCCGAGGTGGAGTTCGACACCGAGACTGACCTACTGGTCAGTTTCGACGTCGAGTCCCTGTACACCTGTATTCCACAGGTAGAAACTCTAGAAGCCATTAGATCTCTTCTTGTCACACGTGACCTACAGAGTATCACTCCAGTGAATTTCATTATGGAATGTGCCAAGATGGCAATGATGGAAAATCATTTTAAATTTGAGGACCAGATTTATCTTCAAACCTCTGGCACATCCATGAGGAGTATTTTTGCCCCTAGCCTCGCAAACCTCTATGTTCATCTATTTGAGCAGAACATCGTGCTCAACCACAGCAACCCATACTTCCATCAGGTGTTGCTGTGGAAGAGATATATAGATGATATTTTCCTGGTTTGGCGAGGCACAGGTTCTGAGGTTGAATCCTTCCACGATTGGTTGAACCATCAGAATAGATATCTCAAATTCACTATTGAATTTAGCAAATTGGAATTGCCCTTCCTAGACATTCTTGTTTTCCCCAAAGATGGTAATTTGGCATGTGAACTCTACAAGAAACCTATGTCCAGGAATTCCCTGTTGGCATATACCAGCCATCATCCCCGAGCCTTACGGGATAATCTGCCTATAGGACAGTTTCTCAGAGTTCGCAGAAATTGTTCCTCTAAACTTTTGTTTGATAAACATGCGCAGATTCTGTCCAGGCAACTAGAAGACCGACAGTACCTGCGACATCTGGTATGAAAAGCCTGGAAACGTGCCTCTAATAACAACAGAGAGGCACTATTAGAGAAAAGACCAGACAAAGAACCTCTAGATAGACTGACATTTGTTAGCACGTTCAGTGTCTTGTCCAATAAGATTCAGAGACCGGTGCGTAAAAACTGGGGAATTCTCAATACAGCCCAAACCAATATACTTCCACCTTTATTCTCTTTCAAAAGGGCCCAGAGTATTAAAGACAGTTTGGTCCATACTAGACCTAGATTGAAAATGCCTGAAACCCACAACACACTTTGGAATACCCAACCGGTACGTGGCCATTTTCCATGTGGCTCTTGCAGCGCGTGTCCACTAAGCATGGGCGTAAAATCCGCTCCGCTCGCGGATTTTTCGGATTTTCGGCAAATCCGCAATCCGCGAACGCTCGCGAATTTGTCGAAAATCCGTGAATCCGCTCGCGGCGGATTTTTTGCTTGGTTGCGGCGCGCGGCGTGGTGCACGGCGTTCACTTTCCGTCATTTTAGCGTTTGCCGAGTTGTTTTTCTTTGCGAGTGACGCGCCATTTTAGATCTTGCTGCGTGTTCCCGCAGGAGTTTGTCGCCCGCGAATACGTACTCGCGGCTTGCCACCTTGCACAGCACACCTCGCGAGAGTTCGCAATTGCGAACACGTAGTTGCGGCGGAAAGGAACAATCTCGCACTTGCGAAATAGAGATTTTGCAATTTCGCACAAGAAAATCACCAGCAAACAGGATAAACCTTCAGAAAATTATGATTTTTATCAGAATCACTCCTCAGGTTGACATTTGCATGGCCTTTTTTTTTGCTAGGAGTCCATTTTGGGGGGGGGGAGGAAGGAAGTGCCCCACAGTCTCCAACTTCCTGTTCCTGTCCAGCAGGCTCCTCCCAGTGCTTTGTCCATCTCCTGGTCACTTTCATTTGGATCTGGAGCTGGAAGGATTACTTTTTGTGGGTGCTGCTGAAAGAGAAGGAGCGGCCTCCCGATCTGATCTTTCTGGTGCGGGGTACCACGGTGTAGGAGAGCTTGGCTCATCGTAGGGTCCTTTGGGGTGCGTGGAATTTGAGTTGGCTATTCAGGTATGCTGGTCCGGTGTCATGGAGGGCCTTGTGAGCGTGGGTTAGCATCTTGAAGGTGACTCTAGCTTCTATGGGGAGCCAGTGGAGTGTGCGCAGGTGCTGGTTTGAGTAGTGTGCAGTGGTGGACCCCTTTCCCACAAAGGGCAGAGTTTGATTCTGGTTCATCCAATGACAGACCGCACCATCCCTGAGGATTCATGTCACACAATGTAGCTCACTGAATCATACCTTGGCGCTGTAGCTGTTGTTGGATTGGTTCTGCCCACTCACGCTCATTCGGACCAGTGGTCTGAATTCTTATTTGCGAAAACTCTGGGTTCCCTTTATTGGCATCAGAGTGCAGTGCGGGCACCATCTGTAGACCTTTACTAAACAGAAGTACAGAGTAGACAGCGCCTCCGCCTGAATCTTTACATGAGAACTGTGCACAACACTCACTCAATCATGAACGTTCTCCCACATCAGTGAGAGCTCACTACAGTGCAAACATATGGCACCGATCCCTCTGAATGTAGACTTCGATGCCCCGATTCACAAAACAATTTATAAGTCAGTGCCCTCAGGTTCCTGGCCTTGCATAACAAAGTGTTGAGATTTAGACAGGTTTCAAGTCTCTGAAAAGATTTGTGAATTGTGAATTTTGTCCACACAAAGGCATTTGTGCATGCTTACTTGTAGATGGTGTAAATTAGACTTAAGGGAAAAACATTGCATTTGTGTAATTTGTTTATTTTCCACCCAAAAATATTTTTCCAGTAGAGAACCCACTTCTCTTTCCACAACAATTCTTCATTTATTTTGGGTGCACTCCCTTCCCACTTCCTGGGATGTTAGTTACATTGTTTGGCGGAAATAGATGCATGCGTCAATGGATGTACGAGTGTAAAAGTTCGCCTTTCGTGGACTGATTGAGCCTGTGCACAAATCCTGCTGTGAATCAGTTCCAATGGTATGAATTGTGGCAGAATCGATCTAATATGCTAAATGATGCTTTGTGGCAAGCTCAGGAGGATCCAAATTCATGCTACAGTAAATTCTTGAAAAAGGCGTTAAATGACACCGAGACGAAGAACCCCTTATTTCAAATTTTCCGTAGCTTAACAAACAAGGCGGCAAAATAACAATCATTATTAGAAGACAAAGGTACCCTTGCAAAAAGATCCCACGGCTGGATGGTTCTGCAATCCTTTATATCACTTTGACAGGCGTAATACCTCGGAGCAACATACTCGCCCCACATGAAACACAAGCTGATGGCAACTAGATTTGGGGTATTACCAAGCCTGGCTGAACAACCATCGTGGAAGTATACTGGCGTCAAATCCTGTGGTTTATGTGGTGAAGCCTGGCAAGACATTATCCATCTAATATGTGGCTGCCCTGGCCTAAAAACGCAACGCATGGTATTACTAAAAAAGGCTTTTAATGACAGAGGAATTCGTGCATGTAGATCTGCAATTATTAGAGGACTTGGCACTACAGACCCTCAGCTGACCTGTAAAATAATGAAATGTTTACTGTATTGTGATAACAACTATGTGGCACTTCCAAAACAATAATGTTTAGAATGTAATGGTCATTTTATAAGAAACGTAAAAAAAAGAAAAAGTTTTATGTTACGTCATGAAAAAACCTTAAAACGATAACAATATGACGTCACAGAATAATGTACAAACTTTAAACTGGCATCATGCGAAGGACACCGCTTCTGCTCTTTTTGAATAATATAATTAACATGTTTTTTCTTGTCTTTTAAATACTTTTAATATAGGGATTTTATATTTGTACTATGACATTGTTATGGTTTTAAATAACTTAAGCAATAAAGATTACTTACTTACAGTTCCAATGGCCCCTTCACTTGGTCGTCATGACAACACAGACCTCGTGCTACTTATATAATGCACTAATACTCATTCAGGGTTCATCTCTCCTCTCACACCATCGTCAGATTTATTTTAGTAGCAAAACCTAAACCAACAAAAGCAAGGGAGCACAGTACAAAACTATACAATAAAACAATTCAACTAAAGCAGCAATAAACATATGATTATGGAGCAAACACTGATCTTTATTTCTGACTCACTATCTGACCACCTAAATCTAGCTCCTACTTCACAGTTGCGTTGAGTGAGGCACATTCTCGCCCCCAATGACGTGTGTGTTGGAGTCTCACTCCAGGCGCTAGGGTTACTTGGTTGGCCCCAGTTAGAATTAAAAGACATCTGCTAAATGTTCCATGACACTGGCATTCGTGCTACATGGGCCCATCATGGATGCCAGGCAGTTATCCCCAAAGAAGCTGAGGATGGGGCACTGCCCTTCCCTCCTCTGCACAGACCCTCATCCACCTGTCCCGTGTGTGCCAGTAAGTGTGCCCCCTCCTGCCTTACACTCTGCATCCTCATCATCTCGCACTAGGCCATTCCTTCATCACATCTGTGCACATTGAACATGGCTCATAGCTGATGGAACATTAGTTTAGTGTATACTACAAGAAGTCATTGCCTCTAGGGACTGGAGTAAGAACAGTCTCAAGCATTTAATAAAGGTTTGAGAGGATAGCTTCACAATACAATATTCAATAACTGTTCCAAGACAGCATACCTGTCAGCTCCTATATTCTGGAATTTAAGAGCTCTTTATTCCATAAATTAGCCATAGGCATACTCTACCTTATCAACAATCACGCATATTATATTGACAAAAACGTCCTTACAAATTCATTAAAACTGGAGACGTTCTATTTTTAGACACTTCTCAATCCTTGTAATTTATTGTATTCTCTTTTGGATTTTTTTTCTTGATTATAAATCAAATGTGTATTTCTTACATAATATACTTCTTGATTGCAACTCTCTCTTTGCAAGAATGAGACAAATATTTCTAAAATGTTTAATTTTTAATTTTCAAAGACCACTAACAAATGTGTCTATCACTTAATCATAGTCTATATATGAATTATTCCTACAATTAAGATCTACATTGTAAAATATTTTTCTGAATTATTTTTGAACTGTTCATATTTCATCCTTCATGCAGGTTCACTGGCAATTATTTCATTATTCCTTAAATGCAAAATGGCATACCTTCTCTATAAGTGCTTATATGGTGTTATTCACATGCTGTGCTGTTGAACATAAGGATTTAAGTAGATCATTTTCAAGAACTGATTATTTGTTAGAGTTAAATAATCATTTTAGGAATTCACAGATTCTTGAAAATAACTATTAGAAATTCCTCATCTCTTTCACTTTTATAAAGCTGAATAAATGCTGACATTGATTTAAACCTTGCAGATGTACTGCCACTAGTCTGCTCATCCACGGCCTTTCCCCTAATAACCATGGGGCATATTATCAAGAAATAGCGTTAACATTATTGCCGCTTTGGCGGCAGAAAATGGCTGCTAAAGTGGCGATAATGGGCTTTATAATATGCCCTTGTGAATTCCCATTGAAGCCCATGTTCTGGTGTGAACATGGGCTTCAATGGGAATTCTCTACGGCGTATCATCAAGTCCATTATCGCCGCTTTAGCTGCAGTTTTCTGCCGCTAAAGCGGCGAAAATGTTAACACCGTGCTTGATAATATGCCCCCATGTTTTCATGCCTTCTTCACGTGGTTGTGTCTTAATTGCTCCCACTATCTGTAAAAGAACATTACTGATTGAATTACTTTTTAGGTTTCGCCCTGGCGTTGCAACTGCGTAGCAGTTGCTCCGCCAAAGGGCGAAATCTAATGTTAGCTCTATAGTGGCGACTTGACACTGCCCCTTCTTCCATTGGCTAGCTCCATAAATGGAGGCTAGCCATTGGAAGAGATTGGCCGTCAATCACGTTTTCCAGAGAAAACGCGATTCGGGGGCGTTTCTGGTTTTTTTTAAGCCCCGCCCCTTGTTGCCGTGTGTCCCGGGCCGCGCTGTGATTGGCTGCAGGCCCGGGACACCCCAGTGACGTCATTTCCCGGGCCGCGCTGTGATTGGCTGCCGGCCCGGGACACCCCGTGACGTCAGCCAATCACAGCACGGCCCGGGACCTGACTTGTTTTAACAGCCATAGGCTCCTGCTACAAAGGCGAGCAGACCTGCGGCACTTCTTCTATGAGGTAGGTTAACCTATAATTAAGGCACACTCTTCATTTTTGCTTACCGGCACAGTTATTTATTTGTTTTATCCAGACGCAGTAAGACCCTGAGGGCGACCCAGCGACCCAGCCTACACCTCGCCGCACCCGCTACGCGGGTGCCGCTTCGCGCAGGTGCGCGCAACACACCGTTTATGGGGGCACAGGAGCATCAAGGCGGCAAGGCGGAGGTAAGGGGTAGAGGCTCGGCGGGGCTGCGAGCGTGCGGGGACTCCAGCATCCAGGAGTCCCTGCGAGACCACGGACACAGCATCCGGTCCGCTCTCCCCGCTGGCCCGCCCCCTGTCCGCCTGAGGCCGTTAAAGGCGTCCTTCACCTCCACCTGTTGGGACTCTTCATTTTTGCTTACCGGCACAGTTATTTATTTGTTTTATCCAGACGCAGTAAGACCCTGAGGGCGACCCAGCGACCCAGCCTACACCTCGCCGCACCCGCTACGCGGGTGCCGCTTCGCGCAGGTGCGCGCAACACACCGTTTACGGGGGCACAGGAGCATCAAGGCGGCAAGGCGGAGGTAAGGGGTAGAGGCTCGGCGGGGCTGCGAGCGTGCGGGGACTCCAGCATCCAGGAGTCCCTGCGAGACCACGGACACAGCATCCGGTCCGCTCTCCCCGCTGGCCCGCCCCCTGTCCGCCTAAGGCCGTTAAAGGCGTCCTTCACCTCCACCTGTTGGGACTCTTCATTTTTGCTTACCGGCACAGTTATTTATTTGTTTTATCCAGACGCAGTAAGACCCTGAGGGCGACCCAGCGACCCAGCCTACACCTCGCCGCACCCGCTACGCGGGTGCCGCTTCGCGCAGGTGCGCGCAACACACCGTTTACGGGGGCACAGGAGCATCAAGGCGGCAAGGCGGAGGTAAGGGGTAGAGGCGTGCGGGGACTCCAGCATCCAGGAGTCCCTGCGAGACCACGGACACAGCCTCCGGTCCGCTCTCCCCGCTGGCCCGCCCCCTGTCCACCACGCTCACTATATATCATAACTAGTCTCCCGCAGCGCGGGATGCAGCCCGGGACAAGACCGGGCTAAGAGCTGGCCGTTTGAGGCCGTTCGAGGTCGGAGAGGACTGGACTGGCCCACCCTCTTTCGCCCAGTCCTCACCATTGACTAATTGGGTTCACCGTTCCGATCTCTCGCATTCTTCAGGAGGCCATACCCTGGACCTTGTTCTTGTTTAGTTATGTGTACCAGGTTGACTCGTAGCAAGGCGGTTAAGGGAGGCACATCAATCAGTGGGCCTATGGATGATTTCATCACCCGTACTAATTTTGCGATTGATCAGGAAATTTCCAAATTACAGACTCGTGTCTCACTGGAATTGGCTGCCGCAAGAAGACTATCGGAGGTTATTGCAGTTTCAAAGAAATCTTCATTGGGCCACATTGCTACTGCTGTTACCCCGGAGCGACCTGCTAATCCCAGCTCCCTAGTCTTGCAGGCAGAAATCCATCAGGTTCCGACTTTGCAACCTCCCTCTCCAGCCCCAGGGCCAGCTGTCAACGCGGGTGATTTAAATCTCCCTGTGTTGCCTTCTATGCAGAATGCCAGTTTTAATTTTTCTACTCCGGCAATTTTAACATCACTTAACGGCATCCAGGATGCCAGCTCACATCTCCCTGCCCCAGTAACTTTTAATTCTTCTAGAATTATTCCTAGTAAGGGTCATTTACCCAAAAGGAAAAGGTCCTCCCGCCATACTTTTTATCGCAAGAAGGCAAGAGTTGGGGCGGCTCAGAAACCGAAATCGCCCATTGTACCAATACTTAAACCATCAGAAGGGGCTAGTCCTAGGTTACAGTCACGTCGAGAGGGGGCCACCGAAGGAATAGATCCTGCTTTTACCACTACCACATTACAGGATGCGGGCACACACGTTGACGGTCGGGAAGGGAAGGATGGGGAATTTATAGGTATAGTTTGGGAAACACTCAAGAAACTTCTTTCTCCCTTTGCTCTAAGACTCTCATGTATTGAAAATAGTTTGCTGGAGATGGAAAAAAGCATCATTGCTTTGGCCACTCTTGGCTTGAGAAGTCTTGAAAACCAGGGCTTCGGGGTAGAGGATGCATCTCCACAAGCTTCACATTTTCCTCCCCCTGCACCAGCGTCTGAACGCCCGGTTCCCAAGCCGCGAACCCTGGGTGTGGACCAAATTACTGCTGCCCCTATACCTAAGGTTCCCACTCGTCCCTCCACCAAACCTTCGTTAAAACCTGCTATAGGCCCTCCCCTTAGACCCTCTCCCAGTGAGGCTCGCCTCCAACATCCTCGTGGCCCTTCTGCTAAGAACATCTTTAGAGGGGGCTACATCGACCTTCCCCCAGAGGCTAACGATTATGTGGTTGTTCTGACGGGCGTTCCCCAGAACGATAACGGCCACTACGAGAACCATTGGTCCTTGAAGAACAAGACAATGCATTGGCTTAACACGAACCGGCCAATTCCCAATGGTCAGAAGAGCAGAGTCCTGATGGTGCGTTGTGTTCCCTGGGTGGGCCCCACTAAGAAAACCGCGGTTGGGGACTGCATAGTGGTGACCTTCGAGGACCCACATACAGCACATTACATTTGCTCTTGCCCCTCTGGTTCTCGTGTTGTACCTAGACTTTTGTCTTTCTTCTATCCGCCACCCCCTAAAAAGATAAGGGAAGACGATTGGTCCTTGGTCCAGCGTCACGCATGGAGGAGCTACCCCCCCAACTACCAAACTCCCTTTGCGTGCTGGAATGGCCTTCCTACCTCGAATATGTTTGGCAGCCTTGAGGAGGTGGATTGACTTGCAGGGCAACCCACCTATGATGTAGTGGCAAAGGCCTTTTTATCCCAGACTTTAGGGCCTATCGATAGTCTTCCTGTACTGTTTGATCACTGTCCTACCACCAACCTAATCCAGACTGGAACTAAATACGCTCCATCTATAGAGGAGGGATTGTCCACCCCAACTTGCCCAGGATCCAATGTTGCTGTTCACTTGCTGGTCTCACCCCCCATGACCCCCTTGCAATCTACCCAGAAACCTGAGTCCACCCCAACTTCCCCAGAATCCAAAGTTGCTGTTCACTTGCTGGTCTCACCCCCCATGACCCCCTTGTAACCTACCCAGAATCCTTTTTCAGTCAAACATCTAACCGATGATGTAGGGGCTCCCATTCATCTGCAGAGCAAGCCCCTGCAAAGGTTAAACGTACCGGCTGTAGGTCCGGCTACCATTGTATGCAGCTCGGATGACGCTGTCAATCAACCAGGGCTGCTTACCCCAGGCGTTCCCCTAGTAAAAATTTTAAGTTGGAACGTGGCAGGCCTTGCCCGCAATTTTGACATCCCTGAGTGGAATGCTTTTTTGGACTCTTACAACATCTGCCTCCTGCTAGAAACCTGGTGCCTTGAACCCAGGCATAGAGTGGGTTACACAACCTACTTTGTTCCAGCTTCCCAACCTGAGGGCTGCAAAGGTTGCCCGTCTGGCGGCCTTTTAATATGGGTTAGCATCGCACTTGGTTTAAGCGTAACCCAAAAGCTTACCCACTCCCCAGACCTTCAGAGGATATCTATATGCTGTAAAGGGGGAAGGAAGCTAGAGGTTTTTAATCTCTATCTAAGGGGGGCAAGGGGTGGGGCATCATCGTTACCTGCCACAGGATTAAATGGTGAATTAAGTGCCTGTAGCACTGACTCCTATGTGCTCCTTGCAGGTGATTTCAATTGTTGTTTTGAGCCACTCGCGAGGGAGGACATCCTCGACTCATGGGAGGAGGATACAAGGAGGGGCATCCCTATTCTGTCCCTTCATCCAATCCGAAAATGTACTCATAGTGCGATAGACATCACCGCACTCTGTATGGAATACGATCTGAGACCATCTAATGGTCGATCTAAATCCGACCCTATGGGTGCCCACACTTATAATAGAACGGGCTGCACCTCCAGAATAGACTATACCATGTTGAACTATAACCTGTGGCCATTCCTGCAAGACATGGAAGTCATAGCAACCTGTGATAGTGACCACAACCCTCTATCCCTAACCCTTTTCTCGCCCTGGCATGCCAGGAAGCCAGTTAAGCCCGCCCATTTGTGGAAAACATCCCACGAAGTTGTTCCTTCCAATTGTGGAAGGCGTTTGAAATGGGCCAAAGTAGCAATGGACGAGGAAAGGATGGCACAAGCAGGGTCCATAATGTCAGCGGTGGGCCTACGCCTTGATGAATTGGGAACTAACACTGCAGCTGTCACAACATTGTTCACAGAAACTACTGCTGCCATAAGCAATTTGTTTTTTATCCCCCATACCAGTGCGAGGCTCCCAGTGATAGGTTCCTCCAAGTCAAGAGACAAGTGGTATACTACTGAATGTCGGGCCGCTAAGGGGGAACTCATTTCTGCAGTGAAGACCAAGGATACAGCCAGCATTCGATCGGCAAGGCAATTTTACAAGAAATCTGTGGTAAAGGCTAAGGAGGCACATGATTACAATTTTTGGAGGGAGCTATCTGAGGCGAGCTCTACGAAAGACTCTAAGGGGTTTTGGGATTTATTGAGAGATAGGAACAAGCCCATCAACCTACAAATTACCTGTAACATTCCTGGTGATGTTTGGTTTGCTCATTTTTCTAAGCTCTACACTGTCTCTCTGGGTGAATCCCAACCAAGGAAGGGTCCCTCGATTAGTCCCCTTGCCACAGCCTTTACTCCACATAATGTCTGTCCCTTTAGTATTAAGGAAGTTGAATGGGCGATCAAGAGCATTGTTTCCAATAAGGCTGCAGGCCCAGATGGAATCCCGGGCGATCTGTTGAAGTTATACCCACTATTGTGGAGTAGATTAATTTCTTCACTTTTGAATGCTGCTGTTTTGGGAGCCCCTTTCCCTGATTCTTGGCGGGGCGCAGAGGTCGTCCCTATTTTTAAGAAAGGTTGTCGGGACGACCCGGCCAACTATCGCCCTATTAGTCTGCTTGACTCAACCCAAAAAGTTGCAGGAAAAGTGGTATTGGGTAGGATTTTGCAGTGGGTGGAGGAACATCAGGTCTTGTCAGATTTCCAGGCGGGCTTTAGATCTGGGACAGGCACAATTGAGCAGACATTCCGCTTTTTAATGTTATACTGGAAAGTGGTGGTTCTGGGAGGAGGCAGCTTGTATTTAGTCTTTATAGACTTGCGAACTGCTTTCGACCTGGTCCCGCGGGCCCAATTGTGGAAAGTCCTAGACGGGTTGGGTATGCCATCTTATCTACTGGCATTGCTTATTAAGTTCCATGAAAGCAACTTTGCCCAGATCAGATGGGGTCTCCAGGGGGAAAAAACATCTCGTATCCCTGTTGATAGGGGCGTCCGCCAGGGTTGTGTGCTGGCCCCCACTCTGTTCTCGCTTTACGTGAACTGAGTGGTGGAGCATCTTCTCCAGGAACCATCTGATGCACCTTCCCTGGCTGGCAGGAAGATACCAACGCTCCTATTTGCTGATGATACCCTTCTGATCTCTAAATCTCCATCGGGCATTCAAAAGTTGCTTTCTGGATTCAAGGACTTCTGTGACACCAGGGGCCTATCTATAAATGTAGGTAAGACTAAATTCCTTGTAATTAACCCACCCAGAAAATCTGTCTTCCCCCCTGCCCTGGACTCTGTTCCACTCGATAGAGTCAAAGAGTTTGATTATTTGGGCATACGACTCTGCGACACTATGAGTTGGAAGCCACACCACCACAAGGTATTCCTGACCCATAAGAGGGTTGCAGGGGCTCTGCTCAAAGAACAACGTGCCTCATTTATTAAACCTATTGGGGCTCTCTTGGATATCTACAGGGCAAGGGTGGTGAGCGCTGCCTTGTATGGCGCAGAACTGTGGGGTGTACAGAGAGTTGACTGTTTAACCTGCCTCGAAAATAACTTCCATAAAGATCTCATGAAGTTACCCCACAGTACCCCTACTCTCCCCCTCCTGCTTGATGCAGGCACATATCCTATAAGGGATCAAGCCAGGCTCCGTCCCCTCTTATTGTGGGCAAGGATTTGGAATGTTCCAGAACTGTGCAGTTATGCTGACGAATTACGAGATCTTCTATCTTCTCCAAGCTGGCATAAAGTGACTTGGCTCAGGGAGGTTAAGCGGCTCCTTTATGACTTGGGCCTAGGCGATGCTTGGGTTAACAAAACAGCTCCCCCTAAGCAATCGTTGAAGAAGGTCTATTGGTTGTGGGTGGCTAATGCGCGAAGGTGTAACCCAAACCTTTGTAAATCTGCCGTTCAGTTCCTCTTAATTAAGGAGCTCCCACTTAGAGAATCCTACCTGGACCTGATTCATAACCCTGGAGATAGATCTCTGTATTTCAAATTCAGGGTGGGTGTCTTACCTGTGGGATTGTTTACCTCCACCTGGAAACCTCCACTTCAAACCCTACCATTTTGCCCCTTCTGTGCCTCAAAAGTAGAGTCCATTGCCCATCTGCTGTTTGAGTGCCAGGCGTATGCGGCCCCTAGGTCGAGATGGCTCAAGCCACTTTGTAGGAGTTTGGGTACCAGATCGCACCTGGAAGCCTTACGCATCCTTTGTTCTGATGCCCGTCCCTTTTTTGCCTGCTGTATGGCAAAATGTTTGGGCTGGGCTTGGCGAATAAGGTCTGCAAGGATGCTATTAATTCACTAGAGTCCTTTTTTAATTGTATGAGTTCCACGATCTGGATAACAACCTATTTTTAGTAAAACTAGGCTAATCCCTAGGTCTTCTATCCTTTGTATTGCCAAATCGATACTGATGTTTGCTTTTTAAATGTAAATGTTAAATGTTTTATCAAATTGTATATTGTAATGCAAGCTTTCATGATATGTTTTTATATCGAAATAAAGCAATACAACAACAATTAAGGCACACTCGTTAGCTTTAGGTAAGCACAATCAGCAGTGCCCGCGCTTTGGCTTCAATAATTCCGCTCAAAGGCGTGGGAGTTTTTGAAATCTGGCAGCACACTGGTGTGTCATTTTGTGTTACATAAATCTAGGGCCAATCGTTTTGTTGAAATGAATGGCGTGGTTCGCTTTTTGTTTCTTTTTTTTTTTTTGCTTTGCCCTTTCGTGCGCATCACTGCAGTCTGGGGATTCCGTAGACCACCCTGGGAGGTTTTTAAAAAAAAAAATCTTTGCCGCTGCACACTGCTTCCAGTTGCAAATGCTGGGTCTTTTTCCTCGTTAACTACCTTCTTGTGGATGGGAAGCCCGCCCTCCCCCCCCCTAGCCTGTGTGCACCTCGTCGAAAGGCACTGTTGTATCAGTAAAGCTAGCAAATTAGCGCTTGTTTGTCTTTCAGTTCCGCCACGTTTCCATGCACATCATTATTGCAAACTGGAAAAAAATATCTAATCCTAGGGAAGACACCACGGGTCGCCGCACAAGCCTGCTGTGCAGCTGGAAACGCACACGTAAGACAAATCGCCTTTACGTCGGGGAGGCTTTAAGGGAATCGTGGATGTGTTCTGAATGCTAAATTTCAAGATACACATCTTAAAGAAAGGTTGCCATAACAACGCGTACTTTTTTGCGTGCGTGTGTGTATAAGCAGCACCATTTCTTTTTTTTAATGGCGCTCTCTGTTAATCATGACTCAGGCACTGCAGCGGGAAGCTGCGACCCTCCCACTCCAGCAGGAGGAAGCGTGTGCAAAGGATGGGGAGGCAAAAAATGATCACCTATTTGACACCACGCACTCCGAGGAACCCCGAGCCGCCCCTCCCTGCGGGGCAGTGGTGTGCTTGTGGACAAAAGCCTTAACCGGATCCGAATGACTAATACCCCTTAATTGAACATTTCCACCTGCCTGCTTTCGTATTAGGGCTGCGGGTTTACGGTGTCTCCCCAGGAATGTGCAAATGACACCCTGGGGACCCGCTCGGCCGCGGCTCCCGAGCAGTGTGGTCATGTGCTCCGTTGAGGCCTGCGGTGCTGCCAAAGGCCGACACGCCAGGTTAATAGAACAGCGTGTCCCTGTTGCGGGACGCGTTATGGCCAGATAAATGCTCCCAGTGGCACATGCTGTACACTAACCTTCAATAGATCTGTCAGCGGCAGCATTTTCCTATTTTACACCCCCTCAGGAGCCTTTCCTTCGCACAACCAGGCGACCTTACCCGTCATTGCTGGTTACTGTCAGATACATTACGGCTGACACAGGCAGAAGAAAGCAAGTCATGGTTTTCTTTTTTTCGTTGTTTTCTTTGTTTTGTTGCTATGCTTCATTTTTTTGTTTTACCTCTTTACCCTGCAAAAAGGTCTCTCCTCATTTTCCTGTGCTGCGTTCTGCATTTGAATTGGTGCGCCATGTGAGAAACATCCGAGCAAAATGGCTAACGTAATTGATGAATTTTTGACCTCCACAAGCAGTTGCCTCATTCTTGTTAATTATTTACAACAAGGGGTGGTGATGGACAGAGTCTCTGAATTAAGCAGAGTACTCTCACCCAGTCAAGAGATCAGGGCTAGATCCAACACCATTTTTTAGCTCATTGCACCATCCCAGTTTCAGAACCTGGCTGTATGCAAATTAGTCTGTCCCTGGCCCAGTGCATCATGGGAACAGGGCAGACCAGACTACAAAAGCCAATTCTTACACTGGGAAGGAAACAAGCTTCCCGGGACCGGTTTCTGGCATTTCAGCCGTCTTCGGCCCGGCTTGCTTGAATCCTGATGGTGCAATGAGCAAGGGACTCACATCTGAGTATACCCTTCCACGCTTAGGGTGGACAAAATTATTTACAACAAGGGGTGGTGATGGACAGAGTCTCTGAATTAAGCAGAGTACTCTCACCCAGTCAAGAGATCAGGGCTAGATCCAACACCGTTTTTTAGCTCATTGCACCATCCCAGTTTCAGAACCTGGCTGTATGCAAATTAGTCTGTCCCTGGCCCAATGCATCATGGGAACAGGGCAGACCAGACTACAAAAGCCAATTCTTACACTGGGAAGGAAACAAGCTTCCGGGGACCGGTTTCTGGCATTTCAGCCGTCTTCGGCCCGGCTTGCTAGAATCCTGATGGTGCAATGAGCAAGGGACTCACATCTGAGTATACCCTTCCACGCTTAGGGTGGACAAAATTATTTACAACAAGGGGTGGTGATGGACAGAGTCTCTGAATTAAGCAGAGTACTCTCACCCAGTCAAGAGATCAGGGCTAGATCCAACACCGTTTTTTAGCTCATTGCACCATCCCAGTTTCAGAACCTGGCTGTATGCAAATTAGTCTGTCCCTGGCCCAGTGCATCATGGGAACAGGGCAGACCAGACTACAAAAGCCAATTCTTACACTGGGAAGGAAACAAGCTTCCGGGGACCGGTTTCTGGCATTTCAGCCGTCTTCGGCCCGGCTTGCTTGAATCCTGATGGTGCAATGAGCAAGGGACTCACATCTGAGTATACCCTTCCACGCTTAGGGTGGACAAAATTATTTACAACAAGGGGTGGTGATGGACAGAGTCTCTGAATTAAGCAGAGTACTCTCACCCAGTCAAGAGATCAGGGCTAGATCCAACACCATTTTTTAGCTCATTGCACCATCCCAGTTTCAGAACCTGGTTGTATGCAAATTAGTCTGTCCCTGGCCCAGTGCATCATGGGAACAGGGCAGACCAGACTACAAAAGCCAATTCTTACACTGGGAAGGAAACAAGCTTCCGGGGACCGGTTTCTGGCATTTCAGCCGTCTTCGGCCCGGCTTGCTTGAATCCTGATGGTGCAATGAGCAAGGGACTCACATCTGAGTATACCCTTCCACGCTTAGGGTGGACAAAATTATTTACAACAAGGGGTGGTGATGGACAGAGTCTCTGAATTAAGCATTCTTGTTAAGGCAGGTTCCAATCAAGGTATATGCTATTCATCAAGGCTGATTATGAGGCATTTGTTATCGCATATTGATTCAGTGTTTAATGATTTTGCTGTCTAGCTGTAGAGTAGCACGTTGACTGCATGGAAGTAACCTCAATTGGTGCAGCAGGTGCAGCGGCACCGGAGTCCAGATGTCTGATGGCCAGTACTGATTATAGCTGTATTTTATAGTTAAAACAGCAGCCAGAGTTCCCATTTCCTTCTTTGTACTCGCTGGTTACAATAGTTCCTTTATTCTTTGTATTCATGCTCGAAGTCAACACTTCGATCCAGAGCTCCTCCAGACCGCACACTGTGTGGGATAGAGGACTATCTGCGTCTCGCACGATCTTAAACCATATGTTCGTAGAAAGGGACTTTAGATTCTATATAAACGTGATTCATTACATTGTGAACTCATAATAACTCATTCCTTGTTAATGTTTTATACACTCCAGTTTTGCTTATATTTTAGTTATAATAACCAATAAAAGTATTCCATTACTGCTTAGTCGATCAACAGGTTGGCTCGCGCGGTCACCTAAATGAATCACGTAGCGCAGGGCTTTAAGTGGGATGGAAAAACTGGCGGGTCTCTCAAAGGGGCGTGTCCAGGTAATTAAGGGTGTGGTTTAAAAACACGTAAACTAAATATCTGTGTTTAGTATAGTATGCTTCCCAACTTGTATTTTGCTGCTTCTGTCATTGCAACCAGATATATGATACAATGAGTAGCATCATACTTACAACAAGTCAGGACTATTGGCATTGTCAATGGTTGTTAGTTGCATAAGATAAATAAGCAGCAACTATGGCGTGTATATAATGTGTAAAAGCTTCCCCGTAAGACCTGGTGACACCACGACAATGTTGCTGCTCTAGGATTTCAAAGAGAGAAGGGAAATCCAGAGAGAAAATTACTCTTGTTAAAGGATTTCCCTTCCCCGACAAGGCTCACCTGGGCTGGCTTGACATCATGCCATAACTTCTCCACTGTGAGAACTGAGCAGTGTTAGCAGCGCACATCCATGTCCCTGCTGTCACTGCAGTCCGGATGAAAACGGACCGCCTGTGCCAGGGCACAAAACAGAGCCTGATAGAGACCCCTTTCGAGGCCCCCTTTAAAAAACTGCCGGTGCTCAGACCCGCACCACCTAAAGCTCTGACGTAGCGCCTTATGCTTGCTGTTCGGCCAGTACCTTCATGTTGCATAGACAGTCCTAATCCTCAGAAAATATCAGAAACAAAAAAGAAATGTTCCACATTTTTGCTTTAAAAGGGCAACATCTGCAGAGATAAACCAGTGAATTCGATAGAGAAGACAGTGAGAATAGAAGTGTTTTTCTGGGTTTCATGCCAAGAGTAACGGAACAAACTGCCAAGTCTTGCATTTGTTTATTTATTTCCAGCATTCCTGGTTGTTTAGAAGGCAATCTGTTCAAAAAAGGTATGTTGTTTTTCTCCCTCACACAACTCCCCTTGGTTTCTCTCCCTCACACGGCTCCTCTTGGCTTTCTTGGTTATGCATCTAGGTGTGGAGGTCTCTGCAGTCTGCATTCCTCGCACCCACACACACCTCATTTTCGGTGTGGCAGCCTCTCACACCATCATTTCTTGCCACATTCAGTGACAAGGATGAAAGCTTGTCCACAGTGATCGGTAAAGTTGTGCTGATCACTGCATAGCGAAGGCTGCTACTCAGCATAGTTGTTTATTAACAATAAGCACTGGCAATGCCACTAGGTTTAGGCTTCTCATGCTGGTGCAATGGTGAAGTTTTGTGTACATTTTGTATTGTGTCACAAAAAGAAAACAGACTGGCATTTAAATGTGGGCACCATATGACTGCAACAAAAATTTTAAATTTAAAAAACATTCACTGGTGTAGCTGTATTTGCTAGTGATTTTTTTTAAAGATAGGACAAAAATTTCAGTTCTGAAAGGTATTTTACCATTATTTTTGTGAATGCGACAAGTAATCTTTTTGAACAGTGAATGAGACAGGTTGTCGCGACTGTCATCTGAATGTACATTTCTGTGGATGTATACCACAGACTGGAGGAATGACCTTTGGCTTCAGGGAGCCTGTGTGTGCAGCATGCAAGGACGATTGCAGGTACAATGCAGGCTGCCAGTCTCACTAAATCTGCCATATCTTATTGCTTCCACATGTCAATCACAGCATCTGGCTACCCCAGGGGTCTGTTCAAGTTAGGATCCGTCTATAGCTGATTTACTCAAAGATTCATGCATTCAGGGTTGTCTCACTCAAGTGTGTCAGTGGAGGCATGTATTTAGTATGGTCTCACTTAGGTGTACCAACAGATGCAGGCAGTGAGAATGGCGGCAGCCCAGGCAGAGTTGCAGCCCGTCCTGTTCTTGCTTCACTGCCTCCTAGCTGTGCTTGCTTCCCTGCCCCCTGGCTGTGCTTGCATCCCTGCCCCCTGGCTGTGCTTGCTCCCCTGCCCCGGTTGCTCGTGCTTGCTGTCCTCCCCCCCTCCTCATTGCTTGTGCTTGCTGTCCTGCCCCCTCGTTGCTTGTGCTTGCTCTCCTGCCCTGCTATTGGCATTGTAAATGACAATGCCATTTATTTATGTTTAAAAAAAAACATAAATAAAAATAATGTCATGAGCAATGCCAATAGCTCTAACTTTTGCAAAGGCGAAACCATTGCATTGTTAATGCTTGTTTTTAATGTCTTGCCACTCAGGATTTAACATTATTATTACATATATCAGGTGTATGTCAATCCATTTTATTTTGTCTTCCTCTTATTTTGTCCCATAAAGTTACTCACTACTCCACAGTTCCCCCAACAAAGATAGGAGGTGGGCTGTCCATATACTCCTAACTTTACATTGAATAAAGCCGGTACCATGGGAGTAAAGGGGCATATTAGCAAGAATCTCGTTAAAATTATCGCCGTTTTAGCGGCAGGAAACTGCAGCTAAAACAGCGGTTTTTGCTAATATGCCCCAAAGTCTTTGTTAAAAAAATGCAGATCCCACCAGGTGCCACAGCCCTGTAGATACAGAAGACACTGAAGACGGACAGACTTACTGAAAAAACTGAATCTTAGAGCAACAATAGTTCAGATTGGTATCATTTATACAGTAAATATTTTCAATGGACAGACTAAATAGCCTTATGCACTTAAGGGCATATAGAATGTGATACACAATATGCCACCTTGATTGAAAAGAATAGCAATTTATGTGTAGGAATTAAATAAAATATAAAAAAAACAACACAGTAACAAGTCAGAACACAGTGCAATGTGTCCTCAGTGCCACAGCCAAAGCTTAAAGAAATATAACAATCAAACGGTGAACATAGGCTAATGTATGAGTAACAAACAACCAAAAATGATTGAAAACATTCTTTGTAACAATAGGAATGATTCCATGTTTATTTTCTACTTAAGCGTGTTCACGGCTTTCGACCCTTTGATTAGGATACCAGGGTCTCATCAGGACTAAGAACATAAGGGACAAAAAAAGAATAGGTTTGAAAAAGTTGCTTACATGTGGTGGTAATCAAGAAAGCAGTTACCCGAAAGCCCCTGAAATCTGGGGATAGTGGATATGGTGCAGGAGATACAGAGGCACTCATGCACACCCTAATTGATTATTGAATGATGAATACTCACTCAGGGCTTGAGCCTGTGGTTACAAAGGCAAGGTAAATATAAATAATAAATTAGCACAATAATTTACCAATTATAGGACAGAGAGCGCTCTGTTAGTACTAGGACTTACCCCTGAGTATCAGCGCCCCTGCACTACTAGCGCCACGGTCGACTTGAAAATAAAGAGTGCCAGGTGGAGAAGCTACTCCACAGCCACTCTGGGCAGCGTGGATCTGTCAAATATGGCCACATGCAGGGGAAAGAGGAACCACAATTGGCAGAGAAGCTCCTAGTAATAATTGTCACAGGGAAGGTTGAATACTCTGGTCAGGGGCGGCTGTAGGCTCATGGCCGCCCTGGGCAGGGAGCGTAGGTAGGGGGCCCCGGAAGAGGGGGTCCAGGCGGGGCGGAGCCCCCTGGAGCTCAGGAAGGTGGGACAGAGCCGGAGGCTGCCAAATCCCTGCCAGGGGCCGCCACGCAAATATGTATCCATCCTCAGAGAATTATCATATTAAGGATATATATTGGTGTAGCGGCCCCTGGGGTGTGGCGGGCCTGTGCAGGTGCACAGCTTGCACATGCCTAAGGCCTCCGCTGCTCTGGTAATACAGCGGGGCATCGTGGCTAACCGTCACTGTCAATAGCAAGCACGAGCATGAGGTTGGGATGCACTTCCTACAATCAAATGAAAGTGAGGCGTGAAATGTACGGTGCGTTCCAAGCTTTTTTACTAACAGATAACTAGTAGATAGGAGGCTACTTCTCAGTTACGAGAAAAAAATATTAGTTTCAACAAATGTATCATTCCAGAGATCCTTTACAAAGACAAAAATATGAACAACAATGCATCGAAATTAGGAACTCTCATAAAAAGGAGAAATGTATAGACAGAAGGAACGTAAACATAATGTGAAATTAAAGAAGGAAAATACTAGGTTAGCTGTTGTATGTCGAACTCAAAGAGCTCAATAATTAGCATGAGCAATAAATAGATGTGGGCCTCAACACAGACAATTATACGATCACTATGTATATACATATATATCTACATTACCCGAACAATATGCATCTTCAAAGCAGCGTCCAAGACACACATTCCTATAATCATAAGGCTGAACCCTTGTTGCAGTAATAGTACAAATCATTGTCCAGATTCCACCGTGCTTATATGATAATTTCTTGAATTTAAGGGGGTGAGTAGCTCTGTGTAAAGTCCATGAGGACATGGCATCAGAGGATAGCCTGTATTACTCACGAAGCCGGGAGACAAAACCCCTGCACTCTTCAAACAAATTTAGTCCATTTGTGACGGAATTGCAAATGCGGATCCACTTGCTTTCGAGTCATTGTAAAATGAGGGAGAGGTTCCCCCCTCTCTCGGGCATCTCCGCTACTTACAGCACTTGCCGTCTGATGTCTTCAGGCTTACGTTGATGCTCTATATAGTGTGATTCAAGGGGGGGCTGTGGTCACCCCACCAGGGAACCTACTTCAGTGCTGTCCAATCCGAACCTTAATCTGTCCAATATAGAGCAAGGGACAATGGAACCATATACAATAAACCACCTTAGTGGAATTGCAATTGGAAACGCCCTTCAGTACTACATTAATAGAATCATGCTCAAAAACGTTGGTGTTGGAGGTGTAGTGACTCACAATGCAATTCCCATATGGGTGTGTCTTCTCAAGGTGGATCTGCCCAAATACTGTCCAAGTACTTCTATTGAAAAATCTAAACTCTGTAGAATGTGCCAGTGTTTCCTTATGGATGCTGTAATCTTTTTAAAAGGTGGGCAGAACGTGGTGACACATGTAAGTCTGTTACAATCTTCCTCAGCATTCGTTTTTAAAAGGTCCTCTCTGTGGTTATACCAGGCTCTTTTTTATGCAGATTTAACAATTTTGCATGGGTAACCTCTTTGGAGTAATCTGTCTCTCAATACATATGCTCCCCTAAAATAGTTTAATTTATAGGTACAATTACACCATAAACTCAAAAATTGGCCATAAGGTAAGCCATCTCCAAGGGGCTGAGTGGGAAAACTGGTGTATGATAGAAGCGTGTTCCTGTCAGTCGGTTTTCTGTAGGGGAAGATACCAGTTTCCCTTCATCAAGTTGGAAGATCTAGAAAAGGGATTTTCTGGTTGTCCCAATGGCATGTGAACTGTAGATTAGTCTGTGTTTGGTTGAGGTGTTCCACAAATTCCTCAAGTTTGACTGTGGACTCGTCACAAATGACAAAAACGTCAACCATGTAAAGCCTCCAACACTTAATGGCGGACCTGAAAGGATTTTGTTCAGTCAGAACATATTGATGTTCAAATGAGTCTGCAAAAATATTGGCTAGATTTGGGGCAAAAAAATGCACCCATTGAACTCCGGCCACATTGCTGATAGTATTGATTATCATATCTAAAATAATTTGTCATCAAGGCAACCATCAAAAGATCAATTATTAATTCAGTGGGCACTTCATGAGTTCTCGGGCGTTCGCCAACCACTTGTTCAATGGTTGTAGGATTTCTTGGTGTGGTTTGCTAGTGTGAAGCGAGATGATATTCAGAGTAACCAGTCATTCACTCGATGAGTCAAAGGGGATGCCTTCTACCAGATTAATCATATGCTTGCTCTCTCATGCACATCTTTCCACTGTAGGAACTATGGCCTGATTCAGATCTCAGCGGACCGGATACTCCATAACAACAGTGGCAGATATCCCGTCCGCCTATCTATAAATCCCATTCTATCCTCTGGGATTTATATTTTGGCGGACGGGATATCCGTCAGTGTTGTGATGGAGTAACCCATCCACCAAGAAATAAATGAGGCCCTCTGTCTTTGATAAACACATTAATGTGTTCGCCCAAAGGCTCTAGAATAGAACCACAACTGGATAAATTCTGGCGGCCGAGCGGGCATTCCAAACTCTTATGTACTTTAGGAAGCATATGCAAGCGTGGCATTCTAGGGAATTGCTTGTTCAAAAAGGCAATTTTCCTTAGAGGAGAGGAAACCTTCCTCTTTTGCCTTTCAAGTGACTTCGAGAATTTTCAACTTGACGTAGTTTCAGATAATGGTTGGAATTGGACAATTGTTTCAGAATGTCAGCATTGTGGTTTTCAACAGATGGTATGACTATATCTCCTCTTTATCAGCAGGTTTCACAAAAATGGTAGTATATCTTTTGAGGGTCTGTATATATTACATATATTATTAAATAAGTATGAACTTTCTGTCCTCTTTAAGTAGATGCAGATCTCTAAGTATTACATTTTCCAATGTAAGTATCTCATAGGGCATTCCATTGGTAGGAGAAAAGAATGAGAAGCGTGGCCTAAAACCTGATGCTGAATTACCAGTGGCATCTTACTTTTTTTTTTTTTTGTAAAACAATTTTTATTGCAGATAATTATGCAAACATTACAGGTATTTCTCATGTAAGAGCATGCGGGATCTCAAAATAATCAAGTCTCTGCAATATAATTTTCCACATCATCGCAATTCGTGGTCTGGGGCTGGGTGGTAGTTGTCACACCAATTGCTTCCCCTTCATCACTACTCAATGACGTATCTGATGATCAACCGCTGTCTGCTTTTAACTTTACTTTCCCCCCTCCACCAACCCCCCCTTCCAGCATCCGGTCCGTTCAAACTGTTAGGTCGGTGGCAATGGAATGTTGCAACCCCCCTCCCCACCTTCCGTGCCCTCCCCCCACCCACGGTGGTCAGTGGTGTCTCGTGTCTGGGTTGTCGCATGGTGAAGTGTGTTGGTGACCTGCGGAGTCTGGAGATGTCTAAGGAGTGTGTGTGTCCATGGTGGGAGCTATGGCGGGTATCACCTCCCCGGGTTCCCCAGGGTCCTCAGCTTCATCTTCTCCCTCGCTCTCCACTGTGTTATCCCTAAGTGCCTGGACTAGAGTTTCCCAAGCTAGTGCCGCTTCCTGGGCCTTCTCGTCAGGCCCCCGTCGAGCCAGTTGATATCTGATCGTGCTCTCTGCCGCCGCCCATTTCTGGAACTCAGTCCGCCATTTCCTATGTGTCGGCGCTGCCTTCGCTTTCCATCCCCTAGTGAGTTCCCTCTTCGCAAGGAGTAGGCCCATGTCTATGAATTTGCTTGTCAGTTTATTCTTACGTGTGTGCGGAAACCAGTGAAGGAGTGTAGTTGCACTATCGTAGTGTAGCTCCCTCTCTGTGACCGCGTTCATGGTATCGCCCACATCCCTCCAGAAGTCCTGTAAGTGTGGGCAGTCCCTCAGCATGTGCAGTAAGTCTGCGTCCAACCGTGCGCATCTAGGACACGCTGCATCCTCTGCTCCAAAGTATTGCGCTATTTTGTGCGGAGTGAGATAAGCCCTATGAAGGATGTAGAGCTGTATTAACTGGAACCGAGCGTTCCTAGTGCTCTTCTTGGGCCTCTGAACCAACTGGGCCCACGTCGTATCCGGGATCTCCCTCTGCAGGTCAGTCTCCCATTGGGTTTTTAAGCGCGTAAGGGGTCGTAAGGTGCTCTCGAGTATTCTGGAGTGTAGGCACGTGACTGCCTTGACCGTGCCTGCGGCCATCATCACATATTGACACGGTGGCGACGTCGTGGGTTCACACAGTCCCTCGCCCCAGTGCGCTTGGATCCCTCGTACCACCGCCGCGTGTAGCAAATAGTCACCTCTCGGGAGGTCGAATTGTTCCTGTAGGGAATGATACGGCGCGAGTACCCCGTCAGTGAAGAGGTCTCCCACCATCTGTAAGCCAGCCTCCTCCCAACTCCGAAGGCTCGACCAGTCGCCTCCATGCGGCAGTGCCGTGAGCATACCCAGTGGAATTTCGGGTGCGTACGGGTGACCGGTGCCCGCGCGCTTATGCACGCGGCTCCAGCAGAGCCTCAATGTCCGCTCCTCCTGAGATAAGTCTCTGAGTGCTAGCTTCTGCTGCAGGGTGATGTATGCTAGCACATGGCGAGGGGTGCCAGTGTCCCTTTCCTGCTCCGGGCCCCGGTATACCCTTGCCACTTCCTGTGTGAGGAATTGCAGCTGGGCGGCCAAATAATAATACTCGAAATCAGGGACCGCGAGTCCGCCCTCGTTCTTCGGGCGGGTCAGGGTCGCCAAGGCTATCCTCCGCCTGCCAGCCCCCCACAGAAAGGACACCACCTGGGATCTTAGCCGTCGAAATACGGCACTTGGAATCCACACTGGCAAGGTTCGAAAGAAGTACAGTAACCGCGGCAGGGCGATCATTTTTAGCAACGAGACCCGGCCTGTCATTGACAGCGGGAGGGTGGCCCAGAAAAGCATGTTACCCTGCAGTGCTCGGATGCAACGGTTTATATTGCCTTCAAGCAAATCTGCGGGTTCGTGGTAAATGTACACCCCTAGGTAGGGCAAACAGGCCGGCTCCCAGCGGGGCACGGGACGGGTCATGGGGCACCTCTCCGCTTTCCGGAGGGGAAAGAGGCAAGTCTTCGCCCAGTTCACCTTCAGGCCCGATACTTCTCCGAAACGCGCCAACAGGTCTTCCGCCCCCACCACTGCCTCTTCGGCATTCTCCAGGAACAGTAGGAGGTCGTCCGCATATAATGATATGTAATGACGGGTCCCGTCCACCTCCAGTCCTTGGTAGGAGTCACCTTTCCTAGCGAGTGCTGCCAGCGGCTCTATCGCGAGGGCGAACAGCAAGGGAGAGAGTGCACACCCTTGTCTAGTACCCCTAAGCACTGCATATTTATCTGAGATCAACGCTCCTATTCGCACCCTAGCGCCCGCTGACGCATACAGCACCTCCGTCCACCGCACGTACTCATCCCCAATGCCGAAGCTTCGCAGCACTTTGTACAAGTAGCCCCATTCCAGGCTGTCGAAGGCTTTTTCTATGTCGATCGCCATCACCACCGGGGCCTTGGCGGTCGGAGGAGGATCCGCTATGAGCCTCAGCAACCTACGGATGTTGTGAGACGTATTCCTAGTGGGGATAAAGCCCGACTGATCCTTGTGAACCAAGTCTTGCATGTGGGCCATCAGCCTGGTGGCCAGGACAGTGCTCAAGATTTTATAGTCCGTCGTGAGCATCGACAGTGGTCTGTACGATGCCGGGTCAGAGCTGGTCCTATGCGGCTTGAGCAAGGGGATCATGAGCGCCTCGCGCATCGAACAGGGCAATTCCCCCCTCTCTTTCGCCTCGTTATATATGATTTGGAGCCGTGGGGCAAGGATATCAATGTATTTACCATAGAACTCGACGGGCAGGCCGTCCACTCCCGGCGTTTTCCCGCGCGCCATTTTCTTTATGGCCCCCCTAATTTCCGCTAGGTCAATCGGGCCCCCAAGGGCTTCCGCTTGGTCCGGTTCTAGGCACGGCAAGTGTATCTCAGACAACAAGTTCTCTAATATCTCGGTTCGGTCCGCTGGGCTTCCCCTATACAGTCGCTCGTAGTACGCTTTAAAGCATTGTAAAATGTCTGGCTGGGTGTAACACTTGGTGCCGTTCGCATCAATCAGGGACAATATTGGAGCAGCACCCCTATTGGGGTTTGCCAACCAGGCTAGGAGCGTCCCCGTCTTATCTCCCTCAGCGAGCGCTTTGGTTAAGTATGTTTTGTGATCAAAACAGCGAAGGCGCTCCACCTCTACTGCCAGCGCTTCTCGCGCCGAGCATACGCTATCCTGCATGTCGGGGCGGTTGGGCCGACGTTTCTCCACCTCCCGCAAGGCGTGCTCGGCCTTGTCCACATCTTCTACCAGTGTTCGCCGCACCCCCGCGAACCAGTGGCATCTTACTTATGAGCAAAATAAAATCCAAAGCAAACTTTATGGAAGTACTTTTGCAATTCTGTTTGTAGAGCACAAACATCGGTTCTCTCCTGGATATAAAAAAAAAGATGTCCTTTTCTATGAAGTGAAACCTGTGCCGAGGATAGGAGATGCTGTGATAAGTTAAAAATGGGAATGGGCTGATTATTATTGGTCATTCTGTCCAAGGAGAAGTGATATTTTCATCAGTATTCATGGACCCTCTGGTCCCCAACTATGGTACTTCACTCTGGTTTGGTGGCCCTCATTCTTTGTCTCTACCTCCTTTACCTCGTTGTCCACTCTCTAAAAAAAGTCTGCTGCATTGTATTTAAACTGCTGCTCTGAGCCCTCATGAGGTCATATTCATGCGAACCAACTGATGGGTCTGAAAAAAATATATTTATCTAGAGAGGAGCTGGGTGTGTAGAAATCGTCTTTTAAAGGGTAGGCTTTTTCTTTTGAGAAGTTGTAATATCCTTTGTTGCTTCATCTGCTTTCTTTTATAATTCGATCCCCCCTGCAGTCCTTGCATCATTGCATCTACTTCACGAAGAGAGGTGCTGGAGGCTGGAACTTTTTGTAGCCTATAGATCTCTGGAGTGCAGAGCCAACAACCCTTGGCAACGGCAAGTCGACATAGTGCACAGGGGTTTGTTTCCCGCAGTTCTAACTAGGGATATGGGCCTCAGAATTGCAGAGAGGACAGGTCAGGCCACCAGGGTGTTGCAGAACCACCACCGGTGTTGCTGGGCCTTGGAAGACCATAGGGCGGCAGGAGCAGCAGACCAGTCAGATTTGTTGCAGTGCCTGTATATGCAGGGGAATGACTCCTTCACTTTAAGGGCAATTTATTCAGATGCCCTTGATGCCCACAGGTGTTCTGGAGAACCTGGATGAAGCACAGACACAGACGATGAAGAATACTTGAAGAACAGCGAGACCATGAGCAGCAGGAATCTTCCTTGGTGCAGTCTCTGTTCCAGTCGAAGTCCAACAAAGTCCAAGTGTCCAGACAATTGAAGAGCGACGTAGTTTCATAGTTGAGTCTTGTCCCAGAACGAATCTGAGGACCCACCCAGAGGGAGGCCCTTAAGTACCCTAAGGAATGGGTTAAAACAACTCAGCGTCCCTCCCAAAGGAGGGGCTGGACAGAAGGGAGGACACTCCTATGTCCTTTGTCCAGTTTTGCACTAGAGCTGGAACCAAGGGTTCCCGAACTGGTTCAAACTGGAGAATGCCAGGAGGGCACCATCTGTGCCCATCAAAGCAGTATGGTGGTGCTGGCAAACACCCCCAGCCCAGATGAATTCACTAAGTCCTGTCTGGGAGGTGGTCACATGTCCCTGTGATAGGAAACCTATTCTTCTACCTTCCCCTACTCGAGCTCAGAATCATGTCTGTGGTCGACAGCAGCACTAGCTTGCTAGCAGACCCTTAAGGCTGTTACTGGGAGTACTGTGGACTTCCCAGAGGAGCCCCCCAGTACATGGAATCATACCTCCAACACCGGCAACGGTGTTGGGGTATGATTAAAACATGTTTGAACCCAAATATTCTCAGATTTGGCACCAGCCACTATATAGTTAGCCATTGCATAATGATTCATGGCCACTATATGTATCAAAGGGCTGACTGCACTTACAAAACCTAGAGAATCGACTCTGGGGGTTGTAGAGGTGTCCTGCTCATGCAGGGGCACCCTCACACTTATAACTAGGCTTTCCTGTTTTCAGTTTCTATGTTTGGTAAATTCTGGTGGTGTTTTTTCAGTGTTTTCCAGTGATTTCCAAACTTTAAAAAAACAGTGCTTTTCAGTGGTTACTCATTTTCACACCAAAAAATCAACAGAAACAGTGTTTTACAGGTGTTTATGGAACGCTTCGCTCTTATTATTGCTTTTTACATTTTCTTCAGAAATTGTATACTGCTCTACATTTCAGAAGTTAATACAGGCATGAAATACTTTCCATTGTCCTTTGATTCTGCAGCTCAGATTTGACAAGCATTTGCAATGCAATAGGTCTTGTATTTATGCGAGTTTGAGCTATTGGCATTGTAAATGACAAAGCCTTTTATTTATGTTTTGAAAACAAAAACAAAAATCCTCAGCTGCATCGGAGTGGTCCCACCTGACGTCTAAGTCTACATGCACTTTTTCATGAGGTGGGCCCTGCTGCAGCCACGCTGCAGCCAACAGAGCTGAGCCTCGCTGCACGAGCGGCACAACGTTTTTGCGACCCCTCTCCTCCCCTCTGACCCCGCGCATACTTCTACAGTGCTCGCATTTACACGCTGGGACAGCACATGTGTGACCAAGGAAGAGAGGCTTCTGTTCACTTATTTGGCAATCACTTCTGAATTGTCCCCAGCCGCCGCGCTTTATAGTGGAGGGGCACTCAGAGCAGCGCACAGAGTCATGGACAGATGATGGGGATCACAAGAGTGTATGGATGATCACTCCTCGACAGACAGCACAAGCCCCACCATTTTTTCTACCTAAATGGGGGTACCTCAAATGACTAAATAGCTGCTGAGTTAACAAAAAAAGGACCACTCACCTCACGTCACAGCAAACTCATAGGACCTATAGCTTTGCACCTCATTTCCAAACGGAAAGAAAGGACCATGAATGCTGATCTGCCCCCATAGAAACAGATAGAGGACATTACCTTGCTAGCTCGTGTGGCATAGAAAGAGTAATAGGACTAACCCACTAATATTTGTCCTTACTAATCGTAGAAGCAGCCATCTTGGAACAACTGATACCCCATCCAACCTCCACAGAGCGTACCCATTATTCTCAACAACTAACACGCGAACTCACAAATTGATGGATATTATTTACTTTAAATCTTAGCAACCACTAATTCTCTAACCTAGGATACTACCTAAATTGGGACATTATTAGCCAAGTTAACCAGACCCCGCTCAAACATCAAGGACCATCTACCTCTACCACTACGTGACCTATTAAATGTAATGGAGCGAGGACCTATCCCAAGGACTCATTACCTGGAATAACAGGGAGGCCTTAACTGCTCATACTCCCCAAATACTGCTCCCCCCAGTCTACCTCTCTTCCCCAAGTCTACCTCTCTTTTTCATAAACTTTTATACCATACTATGGAGCCTATGGGCCCGCACACCTATTCCATCAAATTCCCCCCTTACCTCTAAAAAAAGGTAGCCAAAAGCTTCAAACATCGTCTACTAAAATCCTATCCATGAACCCCAATCTCTGACCCGTATTATTAAAATAATACAGGACACATAACAAACGACATCATATTCTACACAAAAAGGAGAGCACAATGGCGGAAAGCCTTTCTCCCCCTATTCTCAATTGCATTAACCAAAAAAACCGCACACGGTCTCACATTAAATATCACTCCCTCTCGGTTCTACAAAGCAACAGCTATTTTTACCATTTATCATAATGGGATTATCCTCATGCAGGCAGCCGACCATAATCTGAATTTACTGGACAACATCTTCCCTAGCATCAAAGCAAAAGTGGCAAGACCCTATTCCACCCCCTCCACAAGCCATTCTCCTAACCCTTTGTCGGATTCCTCACCTGATTCCTCATCCAATCATTCCCCCCTGACATCACACTGTTCATGTACATCCACCTCAGACCTAGCCGACAACCCATCTAACAACATATATCCACATAATCTCCACTCCTTCCCCAGCTCCACCACACCCTCTACTACACCAACCTCGCCTATCACTAGCATAACCTCGACCCCAGATCTCCCTCATGCCCCGCGTCCTCAACTTCCCCTCCCCGTCTCCACAACCGTACCTTCACCCACCTCATTGCAGGCGCTGCCCCAATCTCTTGCTCCCACACACTTACTTTAGATACATCCACCGGTCCATCTTCTCCATCTCCCTGCACTATAAATCTCACAGTTCCTCCTCCCATACCTCATATCAATAACCCCTCACGACCCCTCTTCACTCCCCCCCTCTCTAATCACCACCACTCTACAAGTAGGTCACAGAACAAATTAGACCCTCCTAAAGTACACATCAACACCCCATCTGTTCCTCTCTCCACCCACCACTGCCCTATGGACTCACAACACCAAAATGCCACCATCATGCATCGAACCAGCTCACCTCTTGCCCCTGGACACCACACCAGCAATAACCCCTCCTCATCTTACTATAGTTGAGGCCACGAACATGATAACTCAGACACCTGACCTCAGACTCAATGAGATACTTCTATCCCTTCAACAAATAAAAGAGGACATCCCAACGCTGCATGACTTGATCCCGCATCAACACATCTCACTAACTAAGCCTATACATCGGCAACGCTCTAGCACCCAACCTCAACTCCCCAAATGGAATACAGTACCCTACCCTAATGCCTCATCAAACCCGACTAGGGAAAAGCGAGACCTATCTCCAAGTGAGCTCACTTCCCTGCTTCATTCCTACAAACTCCCTTCCCTCCCCTCTACACCAGCACATACAGACGACAAACAGATATTGTCCTTAATCCAACCCATCCAGCCCAATGCATCTAGAAGTAAAAGACGCGCCCCCAGAGGTATTGGCGAAAATAACCTCAAGAGAATACCCATCTCCCATGACCAGAACACCACTTTGACCAAGGCCCAGCTAAAATGTATCCTACTAAACTGTAGATCAGCATCTCGCTATGCCGCTGATATAGCTGACCTCATTATATCTAATGAACCTGACCTTATCATCTTGACGGAAACCTGGTTAAACGACTCATCCTCACCCATCTTAGACATTTTAGTTCCCCCAAACAATTACATCACAAGACTTGATCGACCTGATAAACTAGGGGTGGCATCGTCTGCATTCATAGGAACAACCTCTCTGTGAACCAATCAATCAATCATGACATTCTTATAGCGCGCTACTCACCCGGAAGGGTCTCAAGGCGCTGGGGGGAGAGGGGTCCGTTACTGCTCGAAAAGCTAGGTCTTGAGTTGCTTCCTGAAGGAGAGATGGTCCTGGGATCGCCGGAGGTGGATGGGGAGGGAGTTCCATGTCTTGGCTGCCAGGTAGGAGAAGGATCTTCCACCGGCGGTGGCTCTGCGGATGCGTGGAACCGCAGCGAGGGCGAGGCTGGTCGACCGTAGCTGGCGGGTGGGCGTGTAGAAGGTCAGGCGGTTGTTGAGGTACTTGGGGCCCAGGTCGTGGAGAGCCTTGTGTGCATGGGTGAGGAGTCGGAACGTGATCCTCTTGCTGACTGGGAGCCAGTGCAGGTCTCTCAGGTGGCCGAAGATGTGACTGTGTCGGGGGATGTCCAAGACGAGTCGTGCGGAGGCGTTCTGGATGCGCTGGAGTCTTTTCTGTAGTTTGGCTGTGGTTCCGGCGTAGAGGGTGTTTCCGTAGTCCAGTCGGCTGGTGACGAGTGCCTGGGTGACCATCTTCCTGGTTTCGGTGGGGATCCATCGGAAGATCTTTCGGAGCATGCGCAGGGTGTTGAAGCACGATGATGAGACGGCGTTGACTTGTTTGGTCATCAAGAGGGAGGAGTCCAGGATGAAGCCCAGGTTACGTACGTGGTCCGTTGGCTTGGGAGTGGTGCCCAGGGCAGGGGGCCACCAGGAGTCGTCCCAGGCGGAGGGAGATGATCCCAGGATGAGGACTTCCGTCTTGTCTGTGTTCAGTTTCAGACGGCTGTTCTTCATCCACTCGGCGACGTCTTTCATCCCTTCGTGTAGGCTGGTTCTGGCGGTGGCTGGGTCGTTGGTGAGGGAGAGGATCAGCTGGGTGTCGTCGGCATAGGAGATGATGTTGAGGTTGTGTTGGCGTGCGATGGCTGCGAGGGGGCTCATGTAGACGTTGAAGAGGGTGGGGCTGAGCGATGATCCCTGTGGTACGCCGCAGATGACTTCGGTGGCCTCGGATCTGAACAGGGGGAGGCGGACTCTCTGGGTTCTTCCGGCAAGGAACGAGATGATCCACTCCAGTGCCTTCTCTTGGATTCCGATGTTGCTGAGGCGCTGCACTAGGGGGCGGTGGCAGACAGTGTTGAACGCTGCGGAGAGGTCCAGGAGGATGAGGGCCGCTGTTTCCCCGTTGTCGAGCAGGGATCTGATGTCGTCAGTGGCTGCAATGAGGGCGGTCTCGGTGCTGTGGTTGGCTCGGAAGCCGGACTGCGAGTGGTCGAGGGATCCATTTGTCTCGAGGAAGGCGGCTAGCTGTCTGTTGACGGTCTTCTCGATGACTTTGGCAGGAAAAGGGAGGAGCGAGATGGGGCGGAAGTTCTTGAGGCCGGTGGGGTCCGCAGTTGGTTTCTTCAGGAGGGCGCTGAGCTCGGCGTGCTTCCAGCTTTCCGGGAAGGTGGCAGTGTTGAAGGAGGCGTTGATGATGTCCCGGAGTTGGGGTGCGATGATGGAGTCGGTCTTGTTGAAAACGTGGTGGGGGCAGGGGTCGGTTGGGGATCCGGAGTGGATGGTGTTCATCGTGCGGGTGGTGTCTTCGGTGCTGACCGGGGTCCAGGCTCAGAGGGTGGTGGTGGGGGGCGCTGGTTCGGTGGTTGGGTGCGTGGTTGGTGCGCCGAAGCTGTTGTGTATTTCAGCGATCTTGCGGTGGAAGAACACGGCAAGAGAGTCACAGAGGTCTTGCGAGGGGGTGATGTCGTTGTTTCCGGCGCTGGGGTTGGAGAGTTCTTTGACGATGCTGAAGAGTTCCTTGCTGTTGTGGGCGTTGTTGTCCAGTCGTACTTTGAATGCTGTCTTCTTGGTGGTGCGGATCAGCTGGTGGTGTTTGCGGGTGGCGTCCTTGAGGGCAGTCATGTTGTCTGTGGTCTGGTCGTTGCGCCAGGCTTTCTCGAGGGTGCGGCAGTTCTTCTTGGAGTTCTTAAGTTCGTCGGTGAACCAAGAGGCTTTCTTGCTGCTGTGTCTGCTGGGGGGGGTCTTCAGTAGTGCGAGGTCGTCTGCGCAATTGGTGATCCACTGTGTGAGGTTGCTGGCTGCTTCGTTGGGGTCCGTTGTGCTGGCGGGAGGTTTCTGGCTGAGGGAGGTGGTGAGCTGGTCGGCGGTGACCTTGTTCCAGTTCCTGCAAGGAACCTGTTGCGGGTGGTGGTGGGTCGTGGTTCTTCTGAAGCTGAAATGGACGCAGCTGTGGTCAGTCCAATGAAGTCCAGTGGAGTGGCTGAAGGAGATGTACTTGCTGGAGGAGTAGACTGGGTCAAGCGTGTGGCCGGCGTAGTCGGTGGGGGTGTTCACCAGTTGCTTGAGACCGAGGTTGGTGAGGTTGTCCAGCAGGGTGGTGGTGTTGCTGTCCTTGTTGTTCTCCAGGTGGAAGTTGAGGTCCCCTAGGAGGATGTAGTCAGCGGAGGGGAGGGCGTGCGGGCTGATGAAGTCTGTGATGTCTTTGCTGAATTGTGTGCGTGGCCCCGGGGGTCTGTAGATGAGTGTGCCTCTGAGGGTGGTCTTGGGGTCGGTGTGAATCTGGAAGTGGAGGTGTTCGGCGGCGGTGAAGGTGTTGTTGGAGCTGGTCGTGATGTGGATGGTGTTCTTGTGTACAATGGCGATGCCTCCTCCAGTCTGGTTGACGCGGTCCCTCAAGGTGATCTTGTATCCGTCCGGGATGGCGATGGCGATGTCGGGCGCTGAGGAGACGTTCATCCAGGTTTCCGTGAGGAAGGCGACGTCTGGTGAAGTTGTGTCTAGCAGGTTCCAGAGTTCGACGGCGTGTCTGTGGACGGAGCGGGTGTTGAGCAGGATGCACTTGAGGTGGTTGCTGCTGTTGCTCGGCTTGGAGGGTGCGGTGCAGATCCGAAGGCAGGTGTATTTGCAGGCTTGGCAGGTGAAGGGTCCATGGGTGCGCCTCGGGGTGGCTTGAAAGCAGGCGGGGGTTCGGACGGCGTTGAGTGCGTTGAGGGTGGCGGCGTCGTAGGTCCGTCGTGTGGTCAGGCGTCGGCGGGGGCCAGGGGTCCTGGCACTGGGCGCGGTCCAGGCACGGACGGGCGTAGACGGGCTTTCCTTTGGCGCGCCTTCGGCGCACAATCGGCGCGCCCGCTGCGCGTACGTGCGGACTCTGCCATAAGTGGAGAGTGGGGGGGAGGAGGGAGGGAGGAGCAGTTGGGAGGCGGGGGCGGGGTGGGGAATAGGAGGGGAGAGGGTACAGAAAGCAAAAGGGGGCGGGCCGTGGGGGAGCAGTGGCAGGGAGTGGGGAGCGGGGAAAATACAGGGGGAAACAGGCGGCAGTCAGAAAGTACAGGGCAAACAAAATTAGGCATAGAGCACAATAGAGCACAGTAAACACAACCAAGAGTCACCTAAGCCCTGGTGCAGCAGCGAGCAGGCGGCAAGAGCAGGGGGACCGGCGCACTCAGGAGGAGCCACGCGGCGGGAGGAGCGACCGGCTCTGACAAGGTCAGGTCGGGTCACAGCTCCCCGTCGCGTGTCCACAACCTAAGTAGTCAGTGGGAGGGAGAAGCAGCTGGGAGGCGGGAGCGGGGTGACGAATAGGAGGGGAGAGGGTACAGAAAACAAAAGGGGGCGGGGCCGCGGGGGAGCAGCGGCAGGGAGCGGGGAGCGGGGAAAATACAGCGGGAAACAGGCGGCAGTCAGAAAGTACAGGGCAAACAAAATTAGGCACAGAGCACAATAGAGCACAGTAAACACAACCAAGAGTCACCTAAGCCCTGGGGCAGCGGCGAGCAGGCGGCAAGAGCAGGGGGACCGGCGCACTCAGGAGGAGCCACGCGGCGGGAGGAGTGACCGGCTCTGACAAGGTCGGGTCAGGTCACCACGTTAACTCCCGGGGATTCTCTTCATGTGAGTACCTCTGCCTAGACATCTCGAGCAATCACAAACCAATATGCTCACTTCACTCTCTCTACCATCCTCCAGGTAACAACCTTACCTTCATCGAGCACATCGTGGATATTTTAGCAACAAATGTCGGTCAACAGACTACTCAGATCTTCCCGGGGCGACTTCAACCTCCACTGGAACGATCTAAATGACCCAGAGGTCAATAGCCTCAAAGCTTTCCTGTCCAACCTCAACCTGTCCTAAATCTGTGATAGTCCCACCCACGTTAAGGGCTCAACCCTTGATCTAGTGATCTCCAAAGTAGACTCTATTCAGCTTGATTCGATTCTTCCTTGCGACTTGTCCGACCATCACCTCATCACATTCCATATTAAAGAAGTAGTTAAATTACACTCTATCCAACCTAAGAGAACACAATTCTGGTGGAGTAACCTAGATAACCTCAATCCTACCACTCTCGCAACTGCCAGCCACATCTTCACGCCACCACTGGATGGCTTAGATGATGTACAGGACTTGACCAATCACTACTTCAACTCCATGAACACGATACTCGACGACCTAGCACCCCTTGAAATTAAAATAATCACCAAAAAAGACGCAAACCCTTGGTACGATGGTAGGCTAAACGATGACAGAAGATCCCTGAGAGCAATTGAAAGACAATGGAGATCCGCTCCATCCGCTGCCCACCTCAAACTACTAAGAAGCACCAGAAACTCCTATTACAGAAAGATTAGACGCTCAAAAGCAGACTTCATATGTAAACAATTAAACCAAGCCAAGAACCGCCCCAAAAAACTATTTGAAATAATCAAAAATCAATCAAAGGATGTCTCCCACTCACCCCAAGCTAGTCCAGACACACTCCCCAATTGCGAGGAGCTGGCTGCCTTTTTCAATACAAAGACTGAAAATCTAAAGACAGACCTACGTAACGACCTACTATCCCACACCCACACACACAATATTACCATGACTACCATACCAGTGACCCCGCCTAATTGTTCTTCAAAGCTCGACCTCAAGAACAACGCTTCCTGGTCCACCTTCAACTCCTACAGTGAATGTAAATTGATACTTGTATAGCGCACTACTCACCCGCAAGGGTCTCAAGGCGCTTGTACGAATACCGCTGTAGAACCCATCCTGGCTTTCCCTGTGAGGTGTCTACTCCTGGGCACCTCCAAGGTGGAGGCCAGGCTTCCTTAGCGTTGTGGGGGCCATTGTGGAGATTAAGCAGGCTATTGCCCAGAGTTGCAGAGTGGGACTCCATGATTGGAATAGGCACCGAGGCGAGAATTATCAGGTCCGTGGAATTTTTTAGCTCAAGACCCGCCGAGGCGGGGAATTGAACCCTGGTCCCGGGCTACACCGCTGCATCAGGGTCTGCCGCTCTAACCATTGAGCCACACTTCTCCACTAGTGAAAAACTATCTTAAATACGCTCATGGCCTTGAATCCCTCTAGCCATTTCAAAGATCCTCTCCCAGCATCCCACTTAAAGACCTTTCCGGCCACAGCTAGTGCCCCTATGGACCAGGATTATAAACACCTCCCTTCTTCAAGGAACCATCCCCGACATCCTCAAAACTGGTCAGGTATCCCTCATTCTAAAGAAAGTATCAGCTGACCCGTCTATCTATCTATCTAACTATCGCCCTATATCCAACATTTCGACCCTGGCCAAATTGCTCGAAAAATTTGTCCACATGCAGCTGAGTAACCACTAAGCATGGGCGGAATTTTTTTTTTTTTGCGAGTTCGCAAGATTTTTTTTACCAGTTCGTGAACGAGAACTTGCGCATGCGGTCGCAACGGTCGCGAACATGTTGTTTCCACTTAACCAGCCTGCTAGTGATGCCTTTTTCCTGTTTTGGGTCGCAATGGCGTGTTCGCAATTTACTGTTTCGGGTCGTAATGACGTGTTCGCGATCGCGGCGCCGCTCGACCAGCTACCAAAATCTCGCAGTGCATGCGAACAGGGAGGAAAACTCGTCAGCGAACGCAGAATCATGGTAAGTCAATGCCGCACGCGTGAGATTGCATTTTTGAAGCGCGAACAAGAAAAAAAAATCGCGGATCGCGAAATTGACAAGAATTCCCAAATTCCGTGAACGGAACGAATTTTCAGCCCATACTTAGTAACCACCATCAACCATCAACTACTTCAATCTGTTAGATCAATTCCAATCAGGCTTTTGATCGGGGCATAGTACCGAATCAGCCATGACCAACATCATAGATGACGCCCTACAACTACTGGATCAAAACAAAGCCTGTTTGTTAATCCTACTTGACCTATTCTCAGCCTTTGATACAGTCAAACACTGCAACTTACTCGACCTCTTACAATGTAGAATGGGTCTATCTGGAACAGTGTTAAACTGGTTCACTTCTTTCCTCCAAGACAGAACGCAAAGATTTAAGATCAACCAATCTTTATCCAATCCCACTCCAGTCAAATTGGGAGTACCCCTGGGATCCTCCCTCTCCCCTACACTCTTCAATCCGTTTATGGAACCACTCACTGAACTTCTCAACTCCTCAAACATCCAATATCACATGTACGCCGACGACACACAGTTCTACATTAAGGTTGACTCTCTTGAAGATATCAAGGGCTAGATGTAGGTAATTCTCATTTATAGACTCTAGAATACAGATTTTACCGATTCGGTATTCTAGATTCGGTAAATGAGATGTAGTTAAAAATACGGTATTTTTTACCGAATCTGTAGGATTCGATAATTACCGAATCGGTAATTACCGATTCGGTAATTGTCATTGATTCCAATGGGCCTTGAGACCCATAGGATTCAATGTCAATTACCGAATCGGTAATTACCGATTCGGTAAAAATACCGAATTTGCAAGGGGGACAGGGTGTCACTTTGACACCCTGTTGCACCCCTGATTTGGCTTGTGTGCCATGTGGCCCCTAAGGGCATGTATGTGTGCCACATGGCACAGGTGTACATGCACAAATGTGCATGTACACTGGAATTCGTTATTTTCCATGCAATAGTATTACATGGTAAATAACGAATCGGTAATGGCCTGTGGCACTGTTTGAAGTGCCACCTACATCTGTATTTACTGATTCGGTAAATTTACCGATTCGGTATTTTACAGAATCGGTAAATTTACTGGTAAATATACCGATTCTGTAAATTAAAGGCCACCTACATGTCAAATCCCAAATACCGGTTGGTAACGGCCGAAATCGGATGTTACCGACCGGTATTTGGCGACCTACATCTGACCCCAAGTCCCTTAACTCAACACTCCAAAAAACACAGATCTGGCTGGCAAACAACCATTAAAACTTAACACACAAAAAAATGAATTCCTCTTTATCACTCCCCCAAACAAACAGACACGATCCGCGAATGGATGCAGCAACTAACAGCACTCGATGGTCAACCTCGCATTATTGAGTCTGCGAAATCCCTAGGAATAACTCTGGATAACAATCTAAACATGCAGAACCACATCAGCGCGGCAACTAAAGCAGCCAATTTTCAGATGAACACATTAAGAAGACTGAAGCCATTTATACCTGCGAAAGACTTTAAACAGGCAGTCCAAACCCTAGTGACTCCCAGAGTGGATTACTGGAGGGTCGCTCTCTGTGGCCTTCCCAGGTCAACAACCATTCCTCTAAGAGCCTCAATCAATACAGCTGCTAGACTCATCACAGGCTCCAGAAGAAATTGCCACATTTCCCCCGACCTCAGTGCCCTCAACTGGTTACCTTTTGAGGCCAGAATCCATTTGAAAATCGCATGCATGACTCATAAGGCATTGCACCAAAAAACGCCAAGATACCTTGCCGAGAAACTAGTACTATCGGGGGCAGCAGAACTACTAGGAGCTCTGATAATCTTCTACTAAAACCACAATGTTTCTCCCCAAATATTTTTACAATCGTACCTTCTCAGGAATGGCCCCCAGGATTTGGAACGCCCTGCCCCCAGAAACAAGATTGAATCCGTCCGCTGCGTTCTTCAAAAAAGAAGTGAAAGCAATCCTCTTATCCAGATTCACCTGAACTTTCCTATATATTCTTGTTGATATGTGCTAGTCGCAAATTTTTTACCATGTATGTACTCAATTAACCGAACGTATTCTTATGTATTTGTCAATCACAGTTCTGTGCCTTGTAAAGCGCTCTGATACCCGCAAGGGTCTTGTTCGCGCTATACAAGACAGCCAAAATATAATAAATAAATTGTTATTTGCAATGTCAACAGCTCAAACGTGGGTAAATGAGCGACCTATTGCATTGCAAATGCTTGTTTTAAATGAAAGCGTGAATTGGTCACTCAGCGTTTGTCAATAAATATACGTAGAGAATTTTTAAAAATGCTATGATGAAATTGCAGTGTGGCCGAAGGGGCATATGCAAGTCAAAAAATGGGGTTAAGAAAAAGACTTAATCTAGCAAAAAAAAAAAGAATAAGTATTTGATGCTTTGTTATTGCACTTGATTTTTTTTACGTAGGCGAGGCCTGACAAGACTTCAGTGCACTGATATAATCTGATGTACTAAAGCGAAAGGGTTCTGAAATACACTTTAATTTTGAAGAGACCATTTTATCACCTTTGCAGCAAGATGGCTTTAAAAATGTGGATGTTCCTAAAGTTGAGCGGTGCTAATTCCTTTCTTAGACATCAATTAACCTCCAAACAAATGCTTACCTATCTAATCAATACCTTTTTAATGTTAGAGCTGAATCTAATCAAAAGCAGCCCAGCACAGCTGTAAACCAGGGTCCCACATGTAAAAGTTAGGAGGGCCACATGCAGTTCTCAGGCCGTGCTTTGAGAATCACTAGCCTAGGATCACAAAATGTGGTCAACTGGGGGCAGCTGGAATGGACCCCAGGTTTTATGATTCCAAATTGGGCAATTCAATTCAATTCAGCATTTAGATGTACATGCTTTGCTTCCCCTACACCCACCTTACAGCCCCACTGTCCCAGCCTACCCCCCTGCAGGCATCAGTGCTGCCCTCTGGTACACCAGAGAGCAAAGCTGTGTGCCCTCCGAAAAGATATGGGCTGAGGAGCGGACAAAATGTACATTTTACCTGCAAAGTAACATTTGCACTTTGTGACTGCCTGAAATAGTGGGAATCTTTGCTGGAAAGAAGGATTTAGCTCATGTGCTTTTCCTGTAAGTGATTCACTATCAAAAGTTGGGCTTTGCTAAGACTTTTCCCCGGACTAACAGTTTTACAAAATTATTCCTGAACTTTAAACTTGTCGTAACCGTTGCAAGTTTCCCCAGTGTGCGAATAGCACAGAATTTTTCAACCTGAAAGCGGAAGATTGAAATACTGGCGCAGTGTGTGCATGGTGCACAGATCTGTAAACTGCAGACTAAACAGGATACATGTTGGCCTAGTGTGCACGGTATGGAGAATGGTGGAACCTGCAAGCCACAGGGTCAAATACTTTCCCAGGGTGCCATGTTGCACAAATCCGTTTAAACCTCACACCAAAGGGTGAAATGCTGGCCTGTTGTGCATGTTGCACAAATCTGTTTAACCCTCACAACAATGGGTGAAATGCTGGCCTAGTGTGCATGTTGCACAAATCTGTTTAACCTTCACACCAAAGGGTGAAATGCTGGCCTAGTGCGCATGTTGCACAGATCTGTCTAACCCTCACACCAAAGGATGAAATGCTGGCCTAGTGTGCGTGTTGCACAAATCTGTTTAAGCCTCACACCAAAGGGTGAAATGCTTGCCGAGTGAGCATGTTTCACAGATCTGTAATCTTCACACCAAAGGGTGAAATGCTGGCCTAGTGTGCATGGTGCACAGATCTGTAATCCTCACACCATTTACCCCGATTGCAAGGTACACGCACTTGAAAGCCCCTCCAACGTCATACCTTAACCCAGGCTTCAAGGCACACTCACCTATAGGTGCCGCTCCTCAGTGAAGCAACCTTCTTCACCCCAGCTGCAAGGTGCACTCACTTGTAAACGCCGCTCTTCCTCCAACACCATACATCAAACCCAGGCTTCAAGGTGCACTCACCTACAGCCACCCCTTCACCCCGTAAACTTGTAAACATCGCTCTTTTTCCAACTTCATACTTCCACCAAAAACCCAGGCTTCAAGGCGCACTCACATCCAATGACAGTATAATCTGGCTAGATATGAAAAGTTACTTCTGCCGTCTGGCTGCAGCCTATGCGTGGTAAATACCAGGAAACAAAAAAACAACAAAGTTGCACAATTTTAATTTATTATTGCCAGAAGAGACCAGAAGAGAAGGTGACCCTGCAACTCTCTCTGCCTGAGCGTATGAGGAAGGAGAAAAACAGAGAGTGAACTGGAGGGGAAAACAGGGGAAGAGAAACGAAAGAGGACAATAAAGAAACACCAACAGACCACAGAAAAGGAGAGAGGTAATAGTGTTGTGTGTCCATGTAAGCGGAATAGGGACTGTACAGCAAAGCGAGAGAGAGAGAGAGCGCACGTCAGGAGAGAGAGGTTATCAAGCTGCAGGCGAGGAAAAAGCTGAGCCAGAGGCGACAAGTGAGAGACCAGATATGACAAGCCCGCGAGTGGTGCAAGAAACTTAAGCGTGCCGCCTCTTTCCCTGGTGCCCACCTCCGTCACCCACTCATTTGTTAATAACATCAAAGCCTTGTTATGTAAATGGTCTTTTTAAAGACATGTGAAGTACTCGGGTGCAGCCCGCCGCAGTAAGACAGCAGAGCACAACAGCTCCTCTCCCCCCACATGAGCCAAGCAGGGGTCCTGGTGTTGCTCTAGCCCTAGCGCCATTCACACCAACGCTTCCCCATGTGCCAGACCGGCCCAGAAGCACTGTTTTCCCCTGACACCTCCGCGCCAGGCACCACAGTTTATAATGCTTTGGCTCCATCAAGTGGCTAAGTGCTGCAACAAAGAAGAAAATCTGTGACACTCGGTTTAAACCGGGTCAGCTAATTTTCCTCTGGTAGGGTGCTGTCGGGTAGAGTCGGGTTTAACCGATTTCCGGACAGCCTATTTATAACCCAGCACCCTGCCTTCAGGATTGAAAGTCCTGCCTTAGGGGTGACTTATAGGTTTTAAGTGTAGTGACACCAGATATAAGGAACCTTTTATCTGTTGCAAGTGGTGCTTAGACCCGCTTACACAAGCTGGAATGGCAGGCCTGTAGTTTCAGTTTGAGTGGTCTCTCATGAGTGGCACAATACATGCTGCAGCCTATGGAAGACCCCTTGTGTACATATGCCCTAGGTACCTTGGTGCCAAATACTAGGGACTTGCATGTGTACACCAGTAGCCAATTACAGAAGTACTTACCATGACACATGTTGGGAAGGAAACACAGTGACTGGGATCCTTAATAGCAGGATCCCAGTCAGACTAGCAAAATAAAATACCAGCACTTGGCAAAAAGTGGGGGTAACCATGCTAAAATGATCCTACCTTCCTACACTTTGCCTGCCCCCTTCTTGGTGAAGACCTCCACCAATGGGTGATGGTCCGTCTGCAGCACAAACTCTGTTCCCACTCAAATTTTTTAAAGTGACAAATTCCCCACGAACATGTGAGGATTTCATGCTCTACCATGGAATACGTCAATCTTGCCTCCCTCAATGGTCAAGATACATAAGCTATTATTACCATTCTCCCATCACGATGTTGCAATCAATCAATCAATCACAGTACTTGTAAAGCGCGCTCCTTACCCGTGAGGGTCACAAGGCACTGAGGGGAAGGGGGTGCTGCTACTGTTCTAAGAGCCAGGTCTTGATGAGTCTTCTGAAGGCGAGTAGGTCTTGTGTCTGACGTATGTGGGTAGGGAGGGAGTTCCAGGTCTTGGCGGCAAGGTAGGAGAAGCATCTGCCGCCGTAGGTCATACGTTGGATGCGGGGGACAGCGGCGACAGCGAGGCTGGCGGAGCGGAGCTGGCGGGTGGGGGTGTGGAAGCTGAGTCTGCTGTTCAGGTAGGCTGGTCTGGCGTTGTGGATAGCTTTGTGTGCGTGGGTGAGAAGCTTGAAGGTGATCCTCTTGTCGACGGGGAGCCAGTGTAGGTCTCTCAGGTGGGGGGGGGATGTGGCTGTGACAGGGGACGTTTACGATCAGTCAGGCGGAGGCATTCTGGATGCGTTGTAGTCATCGCAGGTGTTTGGCTGGGATTCCTGTGTAGAGTGCATTGCAGTAGTCCAGTCTGCTTCTGACGAGGGCCTGGGTCACTGTTCTTCTTGTTTCAGTCGGGATCCACTTGTAGATCCTGCGAAGCATGCAGAGGGTGTTGTAGCAGGAGGAGGAGACGGCGTTGACCTGCTTGGACATGGAGAGGGGGGAGTCGAGGACGAATCCTAGGTTGCGTGCATGGTTGGTGGGTGTTGGTGCTGTTCCCAGTGTGGTCGGCCACCAGGAATCGTCCCAGGCTGTAGGGGTGGGTCCGAGGATGAGGTCCTCCATCTTGTCTGAGTTCAGCTTCAGATGACTGCTCCTCATCCAGTCGGCGACAGCCTTCATTCCCTTGTGGAGGTTGGTTTTGGTGGTGTGTGGGTCCTTGGTGAGGGAGAGGATGAGCTGGGTGTCGTCGGCATAGGAGATGATGTTGAGGTTGTGGTGGCTGGCCACTTGTGCGAGGGGGGCCATGTAAATGTTGAACAGCGTCGGGCTGAGGGATGAGCCCTGGGGGACGCCGCAGATGATGTCGGTGGCTTCGGATTGGAAGGGGGAGGCGGACTGTCTGGGTTCTGCCTGAGAGGAAGGACGTGGTCCAGTCAAGGGCCTTCTCTTGGATTCCGGCTTCTAGGAGGCATGTCTTTAGAGTGCGATGGCAGGCCATGTTGAAGGCAGGCTGACAGGTCCAGGAGGATGAGGGCTGATGTTTTGCCGTTGTCTAGTTGGCGCCTGATGTCGTCTGTGGCGGCGATGAGGGCTGTCTCGGTACTGTGGTTGTGTCTGAATCCGGACTGGGACGGGTCCAAGATGTTGTTGTCTTCCAGGTGGCGGGCCAATTGCATGTTGATAATTTTCTCGATGACCTTTGCCGGGAACGGGAGCAGGGAGATGGACCGGAAGTTCTTGAGGCTCTTGGGGTCCGCTTTGGGCTTCTTGAGGAGGGCGTTGATTTCGGCGTGCTTCCAGCTTTCCGGGAAAGTTGCTGTTTCGAAGGAGATGTTGACCTTCCGTAGTTGGGGTGCCATGGCTGCGTCTGCTTTGTTGATTATGTGGTGTTGGCACAGGTCTGACGGAGATCTTGACTGGATAGAGTTCATGACCTTGCAAGTCTCGTCGTCGTTGACATTGGACCAGGAGGTCAGGCGGTTTGCGTTGGTGGTGTTGACAGGGGAGGTGGAGTCTGGCGTGGTCGGGGAGGTCGTGGTGTTGAAGCTGTCGTGGATGTCAGCGATCTTGGGGTGGAAGAAGATAGCTAGTGAGTCGCACAGTTCTTGTGAGGGCGGGATGTCGTTGGCGTTGACGCTGGGGTTGGAGAGTTCCTTTACGATGCTAAAGAGCTCTTTGCTGTCGTGTGCATTGTTATCCAAGTGGTCTTTGAAGGAGGATCTCTTGGCTAATCTGATGAGGTGGTGATGTCTGCAAGTGGCGTCCTTGTGGGCTGCGTGGTTGTCCGGTGTGCGTTCGTGGAGCCATATCTTCTCCAGTGTCCGGCATGCGCGTTTGGAGGTCTGGAGCTCGTTGGTGAACCAGGTGGCTGTTTTGCTGATGTGGCGTTTTTTTTAGTGGGGCGAGGGTGTTGGCGCAGTCGTCGATCCACAGTCTGAGGTTGCAGACTGCGGAGTCTGGGTTGGTGGGGTCGGTGGGTGGGTTCTGGACGAGGGTGGTGATCAGCTGGTCTTCGGTGACTTTGCTCCTGCAGCGGCGAGGCAACTGTTGGGTGCAGTGGTGCCTGGTTGGTTTCTTGAAGGTGAAATGGATGCAGCGGTGGTCGGTCCAGTGGAGTTTGGCGGTGTGGTCGAAGGTGACGTGGGAGCCTGTGGAGAAGACGTGGTCCAGCGGTGGCCGGCGGCCTGGGTGGGTGTGGTGACGAGTTGTCAGAGGCCGAGGTTGGTGTGGTTGTCGATCAGGGCAGCGGAGTTTGTGTCGTTGTTGTTCTCGAGGTGGAAGTTCAGGTCCCCGAGGAGGATGTAGTCCGTGGAGGCGAGTGCGTGGGTGCTGGCGAGGTGGGCGATGGAGCCGCGGAACTGAGCCCGTGGTCCGGGGGGTCTCTAGATGAGTGTTCCTCTGAGGGTGGTGTTGGGGTCGGTGTGGATCCGGAAGTGCAGTTGTTCAGCGGTGTTGAGGATGTCGTCTGCGTGTGTGGTGACCTTGAGGGTGGACTTGTGGCCGATGGCTATTCCTCCTCCGAGTCCGTTGGCATGATCCCTGCGAGTGATCTTGTAGCCGTCCGGGATGGCTATTGCGATGTCGGGCACCGAGGAGTAGTTCCACCAGGTCTCGGTCAGGAAGGCCACGTCTGGGGCAGAGGTGTCGATCAGATCCAAGAGCTCGACGGCATATTTGCGTGCGGAGCGGGTGTTGAGAAGTTTGCAGCGGAGGTGGTTGGGTCCAGTCCTTGGAGGTTTGGTGGTTCTGTCGCAGGTGAAGCTGCAGGTGCAGCAGGAGAAGGGTCCTAGGTCCGTTTCAGGGCGGCCTGGAAGCAGGTGTGGTTTCGGCCAGTGTTGAGTGCGAGGAGGGTGGTGGCGTCGTATCCGAGTCTGATGGCGTGGCGTTCGCGGGGTTCAAGGGTCCTGGCGCTGGACACGGTCCAAGCGTGGACGGGCGCAGACGGGCTTGCCTCTGGCACACCCGCTGCACGCAGCGGTCGTCATTTAAGGTGAGGAGGGAGGGACGAGAAGCTGGGAGGCGGGAGCGAGTGGGATAGCTAGGGGTGGGTCCGCAGGGGAGCAGCGGCGGGAACGGGACGGCTGGGATACAGAAGAAAAAAGGAGGGAGAAAAACAGTGTCAAGGAAGGCAGAAACGGGACACAAAAGAGGGGGAAAACAGTGTCACAGAAGGCAAAAACGGGGCACAAGAGAGGGGAAGAGCAGACTTACGAGCAAGTCCTCAGCAGCAGCAGCTGGGTCAGAGGCACACAGGCAGAGCTGTGCGGAGGGGGAGCGACCTACCAGGAGGTTCAGGGGTCACAATAACACCACGCCCAAATCTACACTTCTGGCATCAGTGAAAATTATGCTCTTGTTGTGTGTGTTGAATGGTTTCAGTGAGGGAGCAGACGATATGTTCTCTTTGAGTTGCATAAAATCATGTTCAGACCCCACACACCACAGAAACCTAAAACATCTTTGTCATTAGCTTCCTCATATTCACTGTCTTGTCAGCAAAATTAGGTATAAACCTCCAATAGTACTTGGCTAAACCTAAGAAAGAACACAGCTGGTCTTTGTCCTTAGGGAATAGGGCATATTGTATGGCCCATGGGTGATGCACAGTACTCATTCAGCAAGTGCCCCAAATACTCCACTCCCTTCATTTCAATCTTACAGTTTTCCAATTTGATCGTCAACCTACTCTCTTACAATTTTGGCAAAACACCATGCAATACCTTATCATGCGTTTCCTCGCCTTTTCCAAATATAAGGATATCATCCTGGAAATAATTTACATTCGGCATTCCCTGAAAGAGATGGTGCATTTTGCTCTGGAAAACCGCTGATGAGGACGCTAACCCAAAGGGCATGCACAAAAATCTGTATGCCGCCTGTGGTATAACAAACAAGGTGAAACGACTCAACTCGGGAAGCAACAAGATCTGGTGATACGCTGGCGATAAGAGTAGGGTAGAGAACACTCTAGCCCTCTTGACCAACATATCACAAATGTGGGTGAAAGATGTCTGTCCACCCATATCTCTGCATTGAGATCATGGAGATCCACACACATTCTTAGATCTCCATTGGCCATCTTCGCTAGCACAACTGGGGATAACCGCTCCATTGCCTCTATCTCCTCAATGATGCTCTCTTCACACAACTTGTGCAAATCCTTCTGTAAAGGCTCTCTTGTGAAGAAGGGTACTGGACTCGCCTTGTGTACTTTAGTTGTGGTATTGTCCTTTAGTCTTATTTTATGTGTGAATCCTTTCAACAAACCCAGATTATCACTGAAACCCTCTTAAAACTTCTTGTTTCAATTATCTTGCAACACTCGATTGACGCTGGGCTTTGCCTCTATCACTTGATCTTGGTGATTGGGATCCAGTTTTATTTACAGTTCTCTTTGTTGCTGCTACCATGACAAACATCCTTTGCAATGTACACCTTTCACAGGGCTGACACACCTTGTAACTCCAAAGTACTGGTCAAGTACCCAACCAGATCAATTGGCATGTTGCCATATGCCACTAGCTTGATGTCCGGCGATTACACATCCTTCCCAGGAAATTTGCTCATGTGATGCTCTCCAATCAGTGTGTACCGTGCTCTTGAATCAACCATCATCTGCACCTACACTATCCATAGTGACTGTGCAGAAGGGGTTATGCAACTGACCCTCTACTCCCACTTCGTTAACTTGCAACAGGAACTCTTTTGGCACCGTAATCTCTGCTTCGCTGTTCACAGAAGCATTTACACATTTTGGCTTGTGAGCAAAAACTCCACTTCTGCCTTTGTATACTGTGGCAAAATGCCCACATGACTTGTATTTCAGATATATCCGTCCCACTGCAGTACGATCAGGACTGGTTGCATATGTCCCTTTAAACCACACTTGTAGCATGTTACATCCTTGTTGAACATTTCCAAAGTCTTTTCTGCTTGTATCTCTTACTTTATTACACCATTGTCTTTGTGTGTCTGCCAAGGTGCACTCATCATTTGATTTACTTCACCTGACTCCATTTCCTTCACCCCCTCCTCAGTGTTATCCGCCCTCTTTGCAATATCTATTACTTTGCTTAACATCAGACCCTCAGTATTTAGTAATTTCTTTTCTGTTTTTTTGTCTCCAATTTTTTTGCAACAACTGATCTCTTAACATCTCAATCAATCAATCAATCACGGCATTTAAGTAGCGCGCTGCTCACCCGGGAGGGTCTCAAGGCGCTGGGGGAAAGGGGTGTGTTACTGCTCGAACAGCCAGGTCTTGAGTTGCTTCCTGAAGGAGAGATGGTCTTGGGTGCGTCGAAGGTGAGTGGGGAGGGAGTTCCAGGTCTTGGCCGCCAGGTAGGAGAAGGATCTTCCTCCGGCGGTGGTTCTGCGGATGCGAGGTACGGTGGCGAGTGCGTGGCTGGTAGATCGTAGCTGGCGCGTGGGCGTGTAGAAGGTCATTCGGTCGTTGAGGTACTTGGGTCCCAGGTCGTGTAGGGCCTTGTGTGCGTGGGTGAGGAGTCTGAACGTGATTCTCTTGCTGACTGGGAGCCAGTGCAGTTCTCTCAGGTGTCCGGTGATGTGGCTGTATCGGGGGATGTCCAGGATGAGTCGTGCTGAGGCGTTCTGGATACGTTGGAGTCTTCTCTGGAGTTTGGCTGTAGTTCCGACGTAGAGGGCGTTCCCATAGTCCAGTCGGCTGGTGACGAGTGCCTGGGTGACGGTCTTCCTGGTTTCAGTGGGGATCCATCTGAAGATCTTACGGAGCATGCGCAGGGTGTTGAAGCTCGAGGAAGGTACGGCGTTGACTTGTCTGGTCATTGTCCAGGATGAAGCCCAGGTTGCGTGCGTGGTCTGTAGGTTTGGGGGCGGTGCCCAGGGCCGGGGGCCACCAGGAGTCGTCCCAGGCGGAGGGTGATGATCCCAGGATGAGGACTTCCGTCTTGTCTGAGTTCAGTTTAAGACGGCTGTTTCTCATCCAGTCGGCGACGTCTTTCATCCCTTCGTGTAGGTTGGCTCTGGCGGTGGTGGGATCGTTGGTGAGGGAGAGGATCAGCTGGGTGTCGTCGGCGTAGGAGATGATGTTGAGGTTGTGTTGGCGTGCGATGGCTGCGAGGGGGCTCATGTAGACGTTGAAGAGGGTCAGGCTGGGAGAAGATCCTTGTGGTACGCCGCAGATGACTTCGGTGGCCTCGGATCTGAACGGAGGGAGGCGGACTCTCTGGGTTCTTCCGGTGAGGAACGAGATGATCCATTCCAGCGCTTTCTCTCGGATTCCGAGGTTGCTGAGGCGTTTCACTAGGGTTCGGTGGCAGACTGTGTCGAACGCTGCGGAGAGGTCCAGGAGGATGAGGGCCGCTGTTTCCCCGTTGTCGATCAGGGTTCTGATGTCGTCAGTGGCTGCGATCAGAGCGGTCTCGGTGCTGTGATTGGCCCGAAATCCGGACTGTGAGTGGTCGAGGGATCCGTTCGTTTCAAGGAAGGCGGCAAGCTGTATGTTGACGGTCTTCTCGATGACTTTGGCCGGGGAAGGAAGGAGCGAGATGGGACGGTAGTTCTTGAGGTCGGTGGGGTCCGCTGTTGGTTTCTTCAGGAGGGCGGTCAGCTCGGCGTGCTTCAAGCTCTCCGGGAAGGTGGTGGTGTGGAAGGAGGCGTTGATGGTGTCTCGGAGATGGGGTGCGATGGTGGCGGCGGCTTTGTTGAAGACGTGGTGTGGGCAGGGGTCGGTTGGTGATCCGGAGTGGATTGAGTTCATCGTGCGGGTGGTGTCTTCGGTGCTGATCGGGGTCCAGTTGCTGAGGGTGGTGGTGGTGGGCGTTGGTTCGGTGGTAGGGTGCGTGGTCTGTGAGTCGAAGCTGTTGTGTATGTCGGCGATCTTGCGGTGGAAGAACGAGGCGAGGGAGTCGCAGAGGTCTTGCGTGGGAGTGATGTCGCTGGTTCCGGCGCTGGGGTTGGAGAACTCTTTGACGATGCTGAAGAGTTCTTTGCTGTCATGGGCGTTGTTGTCCAGTCGTTTTTTGAGTGCCGTCTTCTTGGTGGCGCGGATCAGTTGATGGTGTTTGCGGGTGGCGTGCTTGAGGGCAGTCCAGTTGTCTGTGGTGCGGTTGAGCCGCCAGACTTTCTCGAGGGTGCGGCAGTTCTTCTTGGATTCCTTGAGTTCGTCGGTGAACCAGGGGGTTTTCTTGCTGCCGGGTCTGCTGGGAGGGTTCTTGAGTGGTGTGAGGTCATCGGCGCAGGCGGTCAGCCACTGTGTGAGGTTGCTGGCTGCTACGTTGGGGTCCTCTATGATATTTTTATAATCACATGTCGAACTAGTTTGCATAAGTCAGCCATAAAGTTTTAAATCGTCTCTCCAGAATGTTGACTTATCTTCAGTAAATTGTACCTTTCCAGCACCACATTCCTTTTTGTCCATAATTGATATCCAGTTTTGCATAACCCCCTCAAACTCATTCAATTCAACCCCCTCCTCCACGTCCAAAGAAGGAAACTGCTTTAATATGCATCGGCCCTCTGCTCCTAAGCTAATTTTAAGTATTGATATTTTGCACGCTGCTGTAAATATATCTCATCCTATTGCCAGCACATAGGCCTCAAAGCCTTCTTTCAAATTCTCCCACAGAATTGTGGGTTCCTCTGAGGCATTTAAATATGTTGTGGGAGCAATTACTACTTCCATCATCAAACTGTGTCTCCTTTCCTTTTTTTCCTTTACTTGTGAAAACCAGTTTTAATTTTCAGACTTTACCGTTGTTTTGTTTTATTTTTGTCCTATTTCCTTTCGCTCTTCTCCGTTGTCCTTTTTTTGTCCTAGCGTTTCAACTTTAAGAATATTCCCCTCATTAATTTATAAAAAATTTTCTCCTCAAATGCTGCTCCAGGGTGTGTTTACATACTTCTTCTGTTGCCAAGCAAAAACGTGTTGGCAGTTGTCCTGGTATCACGTGCAGGGTGATGCGTGCATACATCTGGGTTCTCGTGCTAGACTCCGTTTGAGGAGCTCACCCAGAAATGGCTAATATCACCGAAAAATGTATAATACCAGCACCATGCCTCCAGCCTCATCCTTCACAGGATGATGTCTCCTACCTTCACAGGCTCCCTGCTTTCCTCTGCCACCGTTACCATCACCAACAGGTTGCTGCCAAGATTAGGATTCAGGCGGCGCTGTCAACGCTCGCCTCTCATTGAACAGGTCCAGAATCTTGTTGCCACTATAACGTCCACAGCAGACGCATTAACAAGGATAATTTCAAGTAGGTTTATTGTAGTAACGAGAGGACGCAGTTGCAGCGCTCCCCACCTCCAAGCCTCCTTCCAACGATCCGTTCATTCCATGTGACATCTCTGCATTCCAAGAATGCAAGATGCAACAGAGGACACTTTATTTATTTGGACTCCCTTGAAGGTATCACTCACAATGAACAGGCGCTCAGCTTAGAATCCTCCTGAACGTTCTAGGAGGAACCAATCTGATTGCTGGGGCAGGGGAAACATAAGAACAATGCAAAACATTATTCAAGTTACTGTAAGTGACTGCATTACTATACATCATATATAGCATTACACAACACATCACCTCCCTTTAATGGAAACTTGGGGCCATATGTGTCATTATTGGAAATAGCAATTACCTAATTGCGCTTCTCTGCAAATCACGATTAGGTAATCACTATTCCTAATGTATGAAACTCCATGAATTTCATTTAGCAATTCCTAGTCAGTTTCAAATCGACCTATTTCATGAATATTAATGTTGCAGGCCGCAATTTGTAACCCTTTAGAAATCGCTAAAATCATGGGGATATTGGGCTGCAGGGGTCAACTTTTAAATAAAGCAATTTTTTTAATGCAGCCTGCTTTCCTTAAAGGAAAAACATGTGTGTTTAAAAAAGAAAAAGGAAAAGTTTTCTTTTCATTATTTAAGAGCAGGCAGTGGTTGCCTGCTCTGAAAAAAAACGTTTTCGCTACCATTCTCAAAGGGAAAGGGGTCCCTTGGAGACGCCTTCCATTTGCGAATAGGTTACCACCTACTTGAAGTAGGTGGTAAAATGTGAATGTTTTGCAACGTTTTTCAGTCCTTCATGGCGCTGCAAGTCGGTTAGGAAAGGACACCCTATACACGACCCTTTCGTGTTCCGAATTGGTATATATTCGCAATTCCAAATTGTGTTTCGATATCAAGTTACCGATTCACAAAATAAGATTCATACATACCAAATTGCATTTTCCCGGGATCAAATGGCCTGATTCTGCGAATTGTGCTGTTTGTGACTGGTAAAATGCATGATACATATGGCCCAAAGATTATACCATCCCTGAAGAACTTTAAAGTTAGGTGTTCTGTTACAGGTTTAAACTTAACTCTACCTGCTATGATGGAAGTGTCAACTTGAGATTTTATCTTCACAGGGGATTCTTGTCTACGTTCCCCTACAGTAACACCACTAGAAGGAATCACTGGACTGGGTGTGCTAGGAATGGAGGTACATGACCTGGGTCGAGATACTCCAAAACAAACTGGCACGTCTTTCTCCTCCCCTCCTGTGCAAGTATCAACCTTTCGAATAAACTGGCTAACATCACACTTTGACACCCGTCATTTATTCCATCACTTTCCATCCTGGGTTACAATACTTCTTTTGTTTGCTTTGACAACTTTATAAGCGTAAGACCTGCTCATTCCTTTCACTGTTCTCTCGAGGATAGGTATCATACTTGTGTAAAGAGTTATAGCTTGTCTCTACTTTCCTCTGGTGGTTTGAAATGTTGCTCTCTATGGCTGCCCTTTCCTGCTTTATGTAGGGAATCTTTTCATTTCGCAATTTGGTCTTAAGCCAGTATAGGCACAGGTTAGACCACAGCTTTCCAAACTTTTATTGTTGGTGACACACCTTTTTGTCAATCTTATGTTAGGGTCACGGTAACGCGAGCAAGCGCAGCAAGTGAGCACGAACCACCTCAATTTCTTTTCCCCCCCCGAGACATTTTTGAAAAAGTAGTAGGCAAAGCATTGAATGACGCGCGTCAGGCCCCTCCTGCCAAGTTCTCCTATGAGCAACTCACATGCACACTGACCTTGTTCACCGTAACAGGAATGCTTCAAAATGTTGCTGTGAGCTCAGCGCTAACTTTCAGCTTGTGTATGATGTGCAGACTGTACCGCTTCTTCCCCAATCGTTTTCACAATATTTGTAGCTAACACTACCAGATCTACACGAGCTGCTTACAACTGATTTGAAAACCTTTAGGGCCCGATGTAGGTCGGTCGGTAACGGCCGAAAATCGGTATTTTCGGCCGTTACCGATCGGTATTCAGTAAATGGTATGTAGGGCCACATATTTTACAGAATCGGTAAATTTACCGATCAGTAAATTTACCGATTCTATAAAATACCGAATCGGTATTTATACCTAATCGGTAATTTTGATATGTAGGCGGGACTCTTCTGAGTCCCACAACCCTTACCGAATCTGTATTTTACCATCAAATATATTTGATGGTAAAATACCGATTCCGGTGTGCATGCACATGTGTGCATGCACACCTGTGCCATATGACAGGCAGACCTGCCCTTAGGGCAGGTATGCCTGCCACATGGCCCCGAATCTTTTTTGGGGGTGCTAGAGGGTGTCAAAGTGACACCCCCTGCACCCTTGTCAAAATCTGTATTTACCGAATCGGTAAATACCGACCGGTAATGCCCCATTCATTCCTATGGGCTTCAAAGCCCATAGGAATGAATGGGGCATTACCTGTCGGTATTTACGGAATCGGTAAATACAGATATTTACCGATTCGGTAAAAGGAACATCTGGATGTTCCTACATATCCACCCCTTAGATTTACCGATTTTTAATTACCGAATCGGTAAAATTCGGTAATTAAAAATCGGTAAATCTATTTTACCTACATCTGGGCCTTAGATCTCTGCCAGGCCAGGAAAAACTGGTGCTATCTATACAAGCATAACCTCATCTCAGACAATGTCACCATTAAAACATGGCCCCAAAATACCCATGTTCTATAAGATCAGGAAACTTGCATTATATTGTGTACATGCTGATTTTGGCCACGCTCCTTGACTGAGACTGCTTCTGGGAGATCCAAGGGTGTCCCAGTGTGGCTGGCGCTTGACGCATTGCATCACGTCTTCCTGTCTCCCAAAGATCCCCGCTTGCGATGCCCAGGAGTTGTTTGGAAACCGTGGGACACCTGGCTCCCGCTCTGCTTCCCCTCCCCTGCACTCTCCACCCTCACAGTCCTTATTGGCCCTCAAGTAAGCCATCATGGCCGAGAGAAAAAGGACAGAGTGGCTCAGCAGTGGCAATAGCAGCATGGGACTAAGACCCTCGATCCTCACAAGTACAGTGCCACATACCTCGGGGGTTTTTCTTTCTGTTGCTAAAAACCACCGCAATGGAGCGCACACCGCTAGCCCCTCCTCCGGATCGCCCCTCGGGATTCTGGTACTTGTAGTTCAGTAGTGGATCACCCGGGTGGGTGCAAGTCGGTACTTGTTGGACTGATGAATCTCTAGACCCGATACATGTCCCGGGTTTTTGGGTATCGCCCGAGACATGGCTCGGGTTTCGGGATAACTTCCCTCATCAGTAGAGAAAATGGTTTAGGGGTGGAGGAGAAGGCCGCCAAACACAAGTCAATGGCCTCGATGCCCGAACCGGCACGCAGGGCAGCATCCAGGAGCCCGTCGGCTCAAAGCTCAAGGGAGCCAATTAGTAAAAACCACCGCAATGGAGCGCACACCGCTAGCCCCTCCTCCGGATCGCCCCTCGGGATTCTGGTACTTGTAGTTCAGTAGTGGATCACCCAGGTGGGTGCAAGTCGGTACTTGTTGGACTGATGAATCTCTAGACCCGATACATGTCCCGGGTTTTTGGGTATCGCCCGAGACATGGCTCGGGTTTCGGGATAACTTCCCTCATCAGTAGAGAAAATGGTTTAGGGGTGGAGGAGAAGGCCGCCAAACACAAGTCAATGGCCTCGATGCCCGAACCGGCACGCAGGGCAGCATCCAGGAGCCCGTCGGCTCAAAGCTCAAGGGAGCCAATTAGTAAAAACCACTGCAATGGAGCGCACACCGCTAGCCCCTCCTCCGGATCGCCCCTCCTCCGGATCGCCCCTCGGGATTCTGGTACTTGTAGTTCAGTAGTGGATCACCCAGGTGGGTGCAAGTCGGTACTTGTTGGACTGATGAATCTCTACTGATGAGGGAAGTTATCCCGAAACCCGAGCCATGTCTCGGGCGATACCCAAAAACCCGGGACATGTATCGGGTCTAGAGATTCATCAGTCCAACAAGTACCGACTTGCACCCACCTGGTTGATCCACTATTGAACTACAAGTACCAGAGTCCCGAGGGGCGATCCGGAGGAGGGGCTAGCGGCGTGCGCTCCATTGCGGTGGTTTCTACTAATTGGCTCCATTGAGCTTTGAGCCGACGGGCTCCTGGATGCTGCCCTGCGTGCCGGTTCGGGCATCGAGGCCATTGACGGTTGTTTGGCGGCCTTCTCCTCCACCCCTAACCATTTCTCTACTGATGAGGGAAGTTATCCCGAAACCCGAACCATGTCTCGGGCGATACCCAAAAACCCGGGACATGTATCGGGTCTAGAGATTCATCAGTCCAACAAGTACCGACTTGCACCCACCTGGGTGATCCACTATTGAACTACAAGTACCAGAGTCCCGAGGGGCGATCCGGAGGAGGGGCTAGCGGCGTGCGCTCCATTGCGGTGGTTTCTACTAATTGGCTCCATTGAGCTTTGAGCCGACGGGCTCCTGGATGCTGCCCTGCGTGCCGGTTCGGGCATCGAGGCCATTGACGGTTGTTTGGCGGCCTTCTCCTCCACCCCTAACCATTTCTCTACTGATGAGGGAAGTTATCCCGAAACCCGAGCCATGTCTCGGGCGATACCCAAAAACCCGGGACATGTATCGGGTCTAGAGATTCATCAGTCCAACAAGTACCGACTTGCACCCACCTGGGTGATCCACTATTGAACTACAAGTACCAGAGTCCAGAGGGGCGATCCGGAGGAGGGGCTAGCGGCGTGCGCTCCATTGCGGTGGTTTCTACTAATTGGCTCCATTGAGCTTTGAGCCGACGGGCTCCTGGATGCTGCCCTGCGTGCCGGTTCGGGCATCGAGGCCATTGATGGTTGTTTGGCGGCCTTCTCCTCCACCCCTAACCATTTCTCTACTGATGAGGGAAGTTATCCCGAAACCCGAGCCATGTCTCGGGCGATACCCAAAAACCCGGGACATGTATCGGGTCTAGAGATTCATCAGTCCAACAAGTACCGACTTGCACCCACCTGGGTGATCCACTATTGAACTACAAGTACCAGAGTCCCGAGGGGCGATCCGGAGGAGGGGCTAGCGGCGTGCGCTCCATTGCGGTGGTTTCTACTAATTGGCTCCATTGAGCTTTGAGCCGACGGGCTCCTGGATGCTGCCCTGCGTGCCGGTTCGGGCATCGAGGCCATTGACGGTTGTTTGGCGGCCTTCTCCTCCACCCCTAACCATTTCTCTACTGATGAGGGAAGTTATCCCGAAACCCGAGCCATGTCTCGGGCGATACCCAAAAACCCGGGACATGTATCGGGTCTAGAGATTCATCAGTCCAACAAGTACCGACTTGCACCCACCTGGGTGATCCACTATTGAACTACAAGTACCAGAGTCCCGAGGGGCGATCCGGAGGAGGGGCTAGCGGCGTGCGCTCCATTGCGGTGGTTTCTACTAATTGGCTCCATTGAGCTTTGAGCCGACGGGTTCCTGGATGCTGCCCTGCGTGCTGGTTCGGGCATCGAGGCCATTGACGGTTGTTTGGCGGCCTTCTCCTCCACCCCTAACCATTTCTCTACTGATGAGGGAAGTTATCCTGAAACCCGAACCATGTCTCGGGTGATACCCAAAAACCCGGGACATGTATCGGGTCTAGAGATTCATCAGTCCAACAAGTACCGACTTGCACCCACCTGGGTGATCCACTATTGAACTACAAGTACCAGAGTCCCGAGGGGCGATCCGGAGGAGGGGCTAGCGGCGTGCGCTCCATTGCGGTGGTTCCTACTAATTGGCTCCATTGAGCTTTGAGCCGACGGGCTCCTGGATGCTGCCCTGCGTGCCGGTTCGGGCATCGAGGCCATTGACGGTTGTTTGGCGGCCTTCTCCTCCACCCCTAACCATTTCTCTACTGATGAGGGAAGTTATCCCGAAACCCGAGCCATGTCTCGGGCGATACCCAAAAACCCGGGACATGTATCGGGTCTAGAGATTCATCAGTCCAACAAGTACCGACTTGCACCCACCTGGGTGATCCACTATTGAACTACAAGTACCAGAGTCCCGAGGGGCGATCCGGAGGAGGGGCTAGCGGCGTGCGCTCCATTGCGGTGGTTTCTACTAATTGGCTCTATTGAGCTTTGAGCCGACGGGCTCCTGGATGCTGCCCTGCGTGCCAGTTCGGGCATCGAGGCCATTGATGGTTGTTTGGCGGCCTTCTCCTCCACCCCTAACCATTTCTCTACTGATGAGGGAAGTTATCCCGAAACCCGAGCCATGTCTCGGGCGATACCCAAAAACCCGGGACATGTATCGGGTCTAGAGATTCATCAGTCCAACAAGTACCAACTTGCACCCACCTGGGTGATCCACTATTGAACTACAAGTACCAGAGTCCCGAGGGGCGATCCGGAGGAGGGGCTAGCGGCGTGCGCTCCATTGCGGTGGTTTCTACTAATTGGCTCCATTGAGCTTTGAGCCGACGGGCTCCTGGATGCTGCCCTGCGTGCCGGTTCGGGCATCGAGGCCATTGACGGTTGTTTGGCGGCCTTCTCCTCCACCCCTAACCATTTCTCTACTGATGAGGGAAGTTATCCCGAAACCCGAGCCATGTCTCGGGCGATACCCAAAAACCCGGGACATGTATCGGGTCTAGAGATTCATCAGTCCAACAAGTACCGACTTGCACCCACCTGGGTGATCCACTATTGAACTACAAGTACCAGAGTCCCGAGGGGCGATCCGGAGGAGGGGCTAGCGGCGTGCGCTCCATTGCGGTGGTTTCTACTAATTGGCTCCATTGAGCTTTGAGCCGACGGGCTCCTGGATGCTGCCCTGCGTGCCGGTTCGGGCATCGAGGCCATTGACGGTTGTTTGGCGGCCTTCTCCTCCACCCCTAACCATTTCTCTACTGATGAGGGAAGTTATCCCGAAACCCGAGCCATGTCTCGGGCGATACCCAAAAACCCGGGACATGTATCGGGTCTAGAGATTCATCAGTCCAACAAGTACCGACTTGCACCCACCTGGGTGATCCACTATTGAACTACAAGTACCAGAGTCCCGAGGGGCGATCCGGAGGAGGGGCTAGCGGCGTGCGCTCCATTGCGGTGGTTTCTACTAATTGGCTCCATTGAGCTTTGAGCCGACGGGCTCCTGGATGCTGCCCTGCGTGCCGGTTCGGGCATCGAGGCCATTGACGGTTGTTTGGCGGCCTTCTCCTCCACCCCTAACCATTTCTCTACTGATGAGGGAAGTTATCCCGAAACCCGAGCCATGTCTCGGGCGATACCCAAAAACCCGGGACATGTATCGGGTCTAGAGATTCATCAGTCCAACAAGTACCGACTTGCACCCACCTGGGTGATCCACTATTGAACTACAAGTACCAGAGTCCCGAGGGGCGATCCGGAGGAGGGGCTAGCGGCGTGCGCTCCATTGCGGTGGTTTCTACTAATTGGCTCCATTGAGCTTTGAGCCGACGGGCTCCTGGATGCTGCCCTGCGTGCCGGTTCGGGCATCGAGGCCATTGACGGTTGTTTGGCGGCCTTCTCCTCCACCCCTAACCATTTCTCTACTGATGAGGGAAGTTATCCCGAAACCCGAGCCATGTCTCGGGCGATACCCAAAAACCCGGGACATGTATCGGGTCTAGAGATTCATCAGTCCAACAAGTACCGACTTGCACCCACCTGGGTGATCCACTATTGAACTACAAGTACCAGAGTCCCGAGGGGCGATCCGGAGGAGGGGCTAGCGGCGTGCGCTCCATTGCGGTGGTTTCTACTAATTGGCTCCATTGAGCTTTGAGCCGACGGGCTCCTGGATGCTGCCCTGCGTGCCGGTTCGGGCATCGAGGCCATTGACGGTGGTTTGGCGGCCTTCTCCTCCACCCCTAACCATTTCTCTACTGATGAGGGAAGTTATCCCGAAACCCGAGCCATGTCTCGGGCGATACCCAAAAACCCGGGACATGTATCGGGTCTAGAGATTCATCAGTCCAACAAGTACCGACTTGCACCCACCTGGGTGATCCACTATTGAACTACAAGTACCAGAGTCCCGAGGGGCGATCCGTAGGAGGGGCTAGCGGCGTGCGCTCCATTGCGGTGGTTTCTACTAATTGGCTCCATTGAGCTTTGAGCCGACGGGCTCCTGGATGCTGCCCTGCGTGCCGGTTCGGGCATCGAGGCCATTGACGGTTGTTTGGCGGCCTTCTCCTCCACCCCTAACCATTTCTCTACTGATGAGGGAAGTTATCCCGAAACCCGAGCCATGTCTCGGGCGATACCCAAAAACCCGGGACATGTATCGGGTCTAGAGATTCATCAGTCCAACAAGTACCGACTTGCACCCACCTGGGTGATCCACTATTGAACTACAAGTACCAGAGTCCCGAGGGGCGATCTGGAGGAGGGGCTAGCGGCGTGCGCTCCATTGCGGTGGTTTCTACTAATTGGCTCCATTGAGCTTTGAGCCGACGGGCTCCTGGATGCTGCCCTGTGTGCCGGTTCGGGCATCGAGGCCATTGACGGTTGTTTGGCGGCCTTCTCCTCCACCCCTAACCATTTCTCTACTGATGAGGGAAGTTATCCCGAAACCCGAGCCATGTCTCGGGCGATACCCAAAAACCCGGGACATGTATCGGGTCTAGAGATTCATCAGTCCAACAAGTACCGACTTGCACCCACCTGGGTGATCCACTATTGAACTACAAGTACCAGAGTCCCGAGGGGCGATCCGGAGGAGGGGCTAGAGGCGTGCGCTCCATTGCGGTGGTTTCTACTAATTGGCTCCATTGAGCTTTGAGCCGACGGGCTCCTGGATGCTGCCCTGCGTGCCGGTTCGGGCATCGAGGCCATTGACGGTTGTTTGGCGGCCTTCTCCTCCACCCCTAACCATTTCTCTACTGATGAGGGAAGTTATACCGAAACCCGAGCCATGTCTCGGGCGATACCCAAAAACCCGGGACATGTATTGGGTCTAGAGATTCATCAGTCCAACAAGTACCGACTTGCACCCACCTGGGTGATCCACTATTGAACTACAAGTACCAGAGTCCCGAGGGGCGATCCGGAGGAGGGGCTAGCGGCGTGCGCTCCATTGCGGTGGTTTCTACTAATTGGCTCCATTGAGCTTTGAGCCGACGGGCTCCTGGATGCTGGCCTGCGTGCCGGTTCGGGCATTGAGGCCATTGACGGTTGTTTGGCGGCCTTCTCCTCCACCCCTAACCATTTCTCTACTGATGAGGGAAGTTATCCCGAAACCCGAGCCATGTCTCGGGCGATACCCAAAAACCCGGGACATGTATCGGGTCTAGAGATTCATCAGTCCAACAAGTACCGACTTGCACCCACCTGGGTGATCCACTATTGAACTACAAGTTCCCAATTCCCGAGGGGCGATCCGGAGGAGGGGCTAGCGGCGTGCGCTCCATTGCGGTGGTTTCTACTAGTTGGCTCCATTGAGCTTTGAGCCGACGGGCTCCTGGATGCTGCCCTGCGTGCCGGTTCGGGCATCGAGGCCATTGACGGTTGTTTGGCGGCCTTCTCCTCCACCCCTAACCATTTCTCTACTGATGAGGGAAGTTATCCCGAAACCCGAGCCATGTCTCGGGCGATACCCAAAAACCCGGGACATGTATCGGGTCTAGAGATTCATCAGTCCAACAAGTACCGACTTGCACCCACCTGGGTGATCCACTATTGAACTACAAGTACCAGAGTCCCGAGGGGCGATCCGGAGGAGGGGCTAGCGGCGTGCGCTCCATTGCGGTGGTTTTTCTTTCTGTTGCTGTTATTGTTGCCTAGTGTTAAGTAAGAACTCCATCGGGCAAGCAGGTGAAAGTGAGTTCTTTATTTTTATAGACACGTATGCAAACATATGGTGTCCTAGAGTGTACGCAGCTGACTACACACAACACCTAGGATCATATTTACGGAGGCCATTCCGGACTGCTCTAAGTAAGAGACATGAGGGGACCTTCGTTTTTTCAGAACGTTGCTCGCATGGGAAAGTGCTGCACCAAAGTAACTTAACTAGTATGGCAACAACTTCGGAGGTGTAGTTACTACACCTCCCAGATTGGCACCATGCTAGTTAAGTTACCTAGCACTAGGGAAGGGATACAAACTACGCCCCTATGATTGGAGCCATATTATTAATGCCATCAGCGTGTTTTAAAAATGTCCAAAAAATGTCTACATCTCACTACTTATGTACCGAGTGAGTGCCTGGAACTCCGATGCCACTGTGTCAAAAGGCCGCGCGCTCAGTGCCGTAGCACTCCTGGAGGTGGGTAGGGGGGTGTCAATACTTCTACTGGCCTCTCACTCCACCGCTGAGACTGCAGCTGAGACTCAGACAAAGCCCCCACTGAGCCTCGGTATAGCAGAATCGAGCTTCGGACGATGAGGCTCCGCTCCGCTGCTGCTCCGCCTTTCCGCCTTGCACGTCGCAATCACTGATTGAGGCTCGAGTCGCACTCCCCTGATATCGGCCGCAGACTTAATTGCATCGCATTGTGCGACACACTTATGGTTGGGGCGCGACACAGTAACGTGTTGCGCCACACAGTTTGGAAAGCTGTGGGTTAGACAATGGATGTCTTCCCTTAAGTAGCCAGAAAGGGGATACCTCTATTGCCGAATGAGGCTAAATCCTCTATGCCTACAACCTCTTACGAATAGACAATAATAGATTAATGGGTTATGGCCCATGAATGCTAGGTGGATGCTCTCTTTGAGGTACCTATTGAAACGTTCCACTTGCCCATTGTACTGAGGGTCGTATGAGGCAATGCAAATGTGAGTAATATGGTGGTGTTTTAAAACTCAGTGAATTCCCTGGAACACAGTTGCACACTGTTATCTGCAATTGGAGTTTCCGGGAATCCCCACCTGCTCAATATTTCCAATAGGAATTTCAGCATTACAGATGTGGTGATCCTCTCTGTAAATTATACTTCTGGCCACTTGGAGTGGTAGTCAACAAGCAGTAAGGCATACTCCATGTTCGACTGAAGACTTTTAAATAGGCCATAAATATCTAATCCTAATTTCCTTAATGCCATGGAGGGCCTGGTTAGATTTTTCATGGGGATACATGGGTTTTACAACTCTGGTCAGTGGAAGCACACACTTTACATGACCTTATAACGTGCTGTGCCTCGATGTGCATGCGTGACCACAAATAGTATTCTCTCAAAAGACATTTTTAAGGCCTAAATTCCCATGTGTCCCTGGTGACCAACTTTCAATAGACCTTCACATAACACATTTATAATTCCTTAATACTGCAATTTGACAGAAGAAACACAGTAAATCCTTCAAAGATTTGGAGTGTGGCTATGCTTTAAGTATATATTCCTTCACTTTCTTTAGTTCTTCATCTTTAGCATTCTCTGCGATCCACACAATCTCTTTTATTCCGTCCCCAAAACTTCGGCACACATCACCAATACATGCAACCATGTTACCCTCATCCAAGCACAGGCTTGACTCAAGGGGTTCATTTACAGAAAGTCGGGAAAGGCAGTCTGCCGGTTAATTGCATTTTCCAGGTACATAGAAAACCACAAAACTGTACTCTTGCAACTTCAAATATAACCGTGCGACCTGTGCTGTTAACTTCCCTGAACAATTCCTGAACAAGGGGTTTGTGGGCTATGTGTAGTACAAATCTGCTGCCCCAAACAAAGTGTCTAAAATGGTCTATGGCCCAAACACATGCGAGTAGCTCTCTTTCAATTACAGGGTATCTCATTTCAGGCTTGCTCATAATTCTGGAAGCATATGCTACTGAACTCAATGTACCGTTGTTGATTATATTTATTTATTTATTTATTTTAAGAAGCTTATAAAGCGCGCAGCTACCCCCATGACGGGGGTGTCCCGGCGCTGATAGATTAACAGCTAAAAGAGTGAGTAGTGAGTTAAAGAGAGGTAAACAACCAGGTTTTAAGTTTACGTCGGAACAGAGGTTCGGTCTCAGTGAACGGCAGGTCAAGAGGAAGACTGTTCCACAGTTTGGCCGTAATTACACCAAAGGCTCTGCCTCCGCACCTGGAACGGCGAAATCGAGGAACTACCAAGAGGCGGAGGCTATTGGATCTCAACGTTCTGATAGATTGAGAGAGTTTGAGTCTTTTTTGCAGGTAGACCGGACGAGAGCTGTTGAGAGCGCGGAAGGCAAAAACAAGAAGCTTGAACTGGATGCGCTGGGAGATAGGAAGCCAGTGGAGTTTTTTCCAGTATTAAGATATTGAGTGACGAAACGGAATATTTCCAATCAGCCTTGCAGCAGCGTTTTGTACCATTTGTAGACGATCTGTAAGGTACCGGGGAGCGCCGGCATAGAGACTATTCGCATAGTCTAAATGCGACGTGATAAGAGCGTGAACAACGGTTTTACGACAGTCTATTGGCAAGTAAGTAAAAATTTTCCTAATCATGCGGAGTTTGACAAAGCAAGCCGAAGAGACTTTATTGATCTGGGCTTTGCAGGATAGATCAGTGTCAAACTGAAAACCAAGGTTGCGTACTGTCAGGGCAGGGGTAGGGGGGGGATTCAAGACAGGTGGCCACCACAAGGAGCTGGAGAGTGTTGTTTTTTGATTAAAAAACAAGACCTCAGTTTTGTCAGTATTCAGAACAAGGGGGTTAGTGGCCATCCAGGAGCAGATGTTACTGAGACAGTTCCGAAAATTGGAGAAATTAGCATCAGAGTGATCTTGGAATGAAAACACTAGCTGAGTATCGTCAGCGTAGGAGATCACTCTGACCCCCCAGGATTCGACCTCCCGTGCAAGAGGGCCTAAATAAACATTAAAGAATAAGGGGCTTAGGGCAGAGCCCTGAGGTACTCCACACAGGAGAGGTTTGCCCTCAGATTCAAAGGGACGGAGAAAGACCTTCTGAGTCCGGTCAGTGATGAATGATCTAATCCAAGTTAAAACCTTACCACCTATTCCCAACTGCCTTCATGGGAGACAGTGTCGAAAGCGGCAGACAGGTCGAGGAGAACCAACATGGCTTCCTCACCCCTGTCCACACACTCCCGGATGGTCTCAGACACCTCAAGAAGAGCGGTCAAGAAGAGCGGTCTCAGTACTGTAGCCGTCCTAAAGCCCGACTGCGAGTCGTGGAGCAACTGCTCGGATTCCAAATATTTAGCCAGTTGGTACTGAGCCGTCTTTTCCAAGATCTTTGCTGGCTTAGGCAAGAGGGAAATCGGACGATAATTACAAAGTTGTGATGGATCAGTGTCTGTTTTTTTCAGGATGGGAACCAGCATAGCCTGTTTCCATACCAGAGGGAAAAGACCAGAATTTAGTGAAGAATTCCAAATGGAAAGAAGAGGGTTAATCAGGATAGGGGTAAGATTGACCATTACCTTAGCAGGGACTGGATCTAGGGGAGACCCGGATTTGCCTTGGATAAATAATTTGGTGGCCAGCTCAAGAGTTAGCTCTTCAAAGGAAAATAAGCCTGTCTGAGGCGCAGTATCCCTCAGTAGAGGGGAGGGTAGAACAGGTTCGAAAGGTGCGATTAATTTAGTGATTTTTTCCTGAACAAAATCAGAGAGGTCATCACAAAGCGCCTGACTAGGGATGCACAAAGTAGTCAAGGCAGGAGGGCTGACAAAATCCTGTGATGTATTCCTATAGGTTCTGTATCGATCCCCCTATTCCTGACCCTGTTCTGGTTAACAATTAACTAGCAGCCATCCCATGATGCAAAAACCGTTATCTGAATAAGCCACACCACGGCACAGGAACGCGTTATCTGATTAGGTCATAACGCTTGCCATCTAATTAGGCAAGCACTATTCCTTCAGCCCCTGATAAGGCATACGGAGTTCTCCAAACAAATCAAACCTATGACAACCTGGGAAAATCCCTGCGGCCATTGTTTTGATTTTACCAAGAACTTCAGTAAAGAATGTGCTAACGACTAGTTCGTATGACATCCTTATTGACGTATCTATGTCCATCCTTACGTCAATCTCGGCACCTTACAGGTATAAATATTACCGACATTGCCTTAAGCAAACACACGCGGTGGTGACGAGATCGGAGCAGCGAGACTTGCCGAAGAGGCCAGCACAGAGCGGACCCCGCTGGCGCTGCCCCGCCTTCCTGACGCACTGAGAACGAGACGCTGCTTTCTCCTGCCGAGAAATCCAGCTCCGGCGCTTCCAAGCAGCCCTTGCAGGCAGCCTGGAATATCAAGACCAAAGACGAGAGATACCAGCCCTCAACCATTCTAGATCTCAGGTACAGAACTGAATAACCCCTTGCAGAGAATTCTTGAGTCAGTCACTTGGCAAAACAAACTTAACTTAAACTGCTACTTATCTACTCCCGCCCAAGTATTAGGCTTCGGTCAGGTACACTGGGGTAGGCGTAGTTAGAAGCACCAGTTGAGTACGATTAGTCAAATGTATATATGTATGTATCTATTTTATCCATTTTAAATATCATATGGCTTAGAAACCATATCAATACTTTCACAGTATTATTTTATACTTCTGCTTTTATTGTATGCACTTTACTTAACCATAAGTATTGCAATAATATCGATTCATTTCTCTTGTACGAGAAAAGAGACTGATCAATAAATAACATCTTTTATTGAACACGCCCGTCTCTTCCTTTTCTCTACAATCTGGTGAAACTAAGAATGCACTGAACTGACTGAGTAAAATAAGTTGTCTTTTGTTTTCACACGACTCTAGAGATACACTCTTGATTAGGGGAGAGCAAAGTTGTCATGTTCTATGGTTGTCAGAAACTAAATCCCTTCTTGTCTATCCAGGGAGGTTAAACTCCTCCTTGCCTATTCGAGAAAGTTTCTAGTGAACTCTGAGCTAGCTGTCAAACCCAAAACTTTAAGTCTAATATCGTCAGTAGAAGACCTAGTTAACCTCCGTCCTAGGTCTATACTATTGAAGATATTATTCCAATGCGCAGAGCCTATTGGGATAATAGGAACTACACTACATGGCGCCCAACGTTTGGAAAGGCGATAAAACTAACGCAAGACATTAGAGTAACTCAGTCGTGCTTTTTCACACAGAACCCCTTTTTTTCCCATAATACTCCAAAGACATTTGGAGTGGGTGAAAGGTCATATCCGCCAAACCTCGCAGGAGGAGACTCCTATGTATGGTTCTTGGTTTAGTCAACGTTGAAGGATACACTGTTCCAAAATATTGTGCATCTAATCTTTGTTTCCATAAGAAACCTGTTCTGCAAACAAACGGAATAACCTTCCTGTCGGTAAAATGGTAGACAGTGAAGAAGAAAGAGAGACAGCTAGAATAGCAGCTGAACTCGTAGCAGCTGATAATACTATGCAAGAAGCAGACCCGGATATAATACTCATCCCGGTCAACAAAAGGAAATCAGTAACTTTAAAACTTATAGAAAATGGACTGACACCTAGAGGTGGCACAGTCATATTCGTAATAGAGGCACACGAATATCGGCAGACAGAGGTATTCTATTCATGGATAAACTTTCCAGCAGCTAATGCTGTAACAAAGGTCTTCCACTATTACAAAACAGAGGAACCTCCTGATGAGTACATTCCTTTCGAGGAGGTGGAAGTACCACTCAAATTCCAAGAGCACTTGCTCTTGTTTAATGGCACCCTAAAACATAATAATCACATCACCAGGCTCGGTCCACTAGGTAGACCAGGAGCAACGTGGCCGGTCCTAGCCGGATACACACCACATCCAGACATCGAAGGGATGTCTGCAGCAGCTCTTTTAGTACAACTAAAACAATTAATAAAAGTACATAGACAATTAGTCCAATATGTAATGCGGACTTCAACAATCCAACCGGCAATCAAAATTCCACAGCTGACCCCTCACCAGGGGAACACAAATAAAATTACACCACAGAACATACAGTCCTGTCTAGGTAAAGTGCCCGCAAAACGGGAACAAATACCTTTCTGGCTAGCACAAAAAATCACTCAGATAGAGGCGGTGTTTCCAGACACCACTCCTCTTGAGAAACACAGGATTCTGACTATCTGTCTTCCAATGGGAATCGCACCACACGTGGAGGACTGTGACACTTGGGGTACAGTCTTTGCTTCCATCTACACAAAAACACATGGTGTACCATCCATGTCAGTAATACCAGATGTGCTAAAACAAATTCAAGATGAATATGGTCCAGAACCCGCTTTAACTCTTGGTATGAAATTACTGAAAGACTTCAAGCAGGTCTCGGCTATATTACTAGCCAACATAAAGGGAGAAGCAGCAAACGTGGCGATCCGCCAAAGGTTAAAAGAAACAGATATAGCAGACCAACCAGCTGAAATTGCCAGAATCATAGAAAAATCCTATGAAGAACTAGGAAGAGATAGTCTGGGTGGAATACCGGTGAAACCACAACTGATTGAAAGTCCTGAAAAGGTATTTATAAAAATAATTTAACAACACAAAAAAAGAGCTGGGAAGGAAATAAACAATCCTATCCTAAAGAAAAAAGATTCCAGACCAGAGGAAGGTCTCCTCGGCGGAGAGAAAGATCTCCTGACCAAGGACGCAAGTCTCCCCAAAGGGAGCCCTCTGTGAAAAAATACAACCTTAGAAATAGGGATAATATAAAGAAACCTGATAGATATCAAGATAATGATACACGTCCCTCTCAATCTTTTCAGACTTCCTCGCAGAAATCGGAAAGAAGAGGACGATCAGAACACCGGGAAGAGCACGTCAAGTCCAAAGACAAGGAACCTGCTCATCCAAATAAAAAACTTACAATTTCCAAAAAAGAAGGTAGCCAGCATTAAAGTAATCAATAATGCCGAGAATACTGAGGACACAACTGAAAAACGGAGAATGGGCTCAGACAATGCTAGACAGCGCAGCAGAAGTGAGCATAGCTCGCAAAGTCCTTATGAATCATCTGGAGACAGTGGACACAAATGAATATATTCAAGTGGAAACTGCAGACACCAGAGTTAGCAAACCTCACAAAATATATGAAATAACATTACGTGTAGGGGGGGATAAGACTACAAAAATAAGGGGTCTATTTTGGGATAATCTCTCCCAGGGCTATGACATCCTTCTAGCTGAACGAGACTGGCCACCCGAGTTTGTCAGGGAGTGCCCTCATGGCGAAGAAATGATTATGCCTGCCTTCTCAAATCATATTCCAATTCATAAAAAATATACACTTGCAAGAAAGTGGGCAGTAGCTCTAGCTCCTGCTTTATATAAAAATCATGTAGGATGGGATAAGGACTCTCCTCCTCATAAAATCCAGTTAAAATCACAACCTACTGCACAAAGGCAGTACCCAATTAAGCAAGAAGCTAAAAAACAGGTAAAAGAGATCCTAGATCAACTTGAATACCAGGGGGTGATTGAAACTTGCACCTCACAAATGAACAACCCTTTGTTTCCTGTCTCCAAACCAGACAACTCATATCATCTAGTTTTGGATTACAGACACCTTAACTCATGTTGCAAAACTTTTGCAGTGCAAAACTCGCATAGTGCTGCACTAATGAATAACATAGTGCGCAAAAAATACAAAACAACATTAGACATCTCTAATGGATTCTTTTGTCAAAATATAGCACCAGAGAGCAGATATTTGACTGCGTTCTCGGTAAATGGCTCGCAAAAAAGTTTCTGCCGTTTACCCCAGGGGCACAAGAACAGCCCAGGATTATTCTCAGCGAGAGTAACAGAATTACTACAAACTTATGATGACGAGGCATTATCCTATGTCGACGACATTTACCTAACAGATGATGACTTTGATACTCACTTGAAGAGAGTGAACACCATAATACTTGGGTTCGCATCAGAGGGTTACAAATTCAACTTTAAAAAATCAAGAATTGCCCATCTGACAGTCCTGTTTTTAGGATATGAATTATCAAGTGAAGGCAAAAGCCTGGCTGACAATTTCCTAGAGAAATGTGCTGTACTCCAAGCACCTAGAACACTAAAAAACCTACAATCAATTCTAGGCTTCCTAAATTTCGGAAGAACATACATTGCAAATTACGCAGAAAGGGTAAAACCCCTTTATGATCTAATAAAACCAGATTTTAAAAGAATCAATTGGACTCAAATACACACAGAAATTTTGAGATCTTTACAAACAGACATGTTAATTAAAACAAAATTAGAAACACGTGATAACACACGCAATCTTGTGATTCGAGTCATCCCAGGAAGATGCGGATTCACATACCTGACCTGTAATGAGGGAGAAAAGGTACCAATTGCATATAAATCACACTTGTACACAGAAGCTGAAAAGAAGTTCAGTATTAAAGAAAACATTGTTCATGCAGTTCAAACGGCTATAGCAAGAGAAAAAGACAAAGCTGACGGTAGACGTATCACAGTCAGAACAGCAGAGTCAGCCGTAAAGGCATTAACAACCCCATGTAATTTACCAACAACAGCGTTGAATCCAGAATGGATACAATGGGTGAATTCAATTACAACGGACAGAGTAAAATACTACTTTGATCCAGAATTAAAAGAATTAAAATATCTAGAATATGAAATGACATACCCTCTGCCAATCGACATTCGGCCCTTACGACAGTACGCCTGTGTAATCTATACAGACGGCCATGCTCAACCACCAGGGTGGGGAGAACAAGCATACAACCCCACATGTGAAATTACAAAAGAAGTGTGGCACGGAGGGAAACTGAGACCTCTGCTAATAAAAACACACTCAGTAGAAACTAATTCAGAAGAACAATCTGAAATAATAGCATTGAAAATGGCGCTAGATAATGCAGATCGCGAATTCCCGATACTTATAGTGTCCGATTCATATTACTGCGTCAAATCATATAACAACGATTTGCAGAAATGGATTCAAAACGGTTACAAAGATGACACAGGTGCAACAATAAAGCAAAAAGTGCTTTGGAAACAAATAGTTCTTTTGCAGAAAGAACTACCAAAAACTCACGTGATAGTCATCATTCATTGTGAATCGTGAATTCATTGGCTGAGACAGCCACAACGGTAGCAACTGAATCGGCTTCCGTAGTTAGAAAAAAGCGTGCAGTAAAATACATTGACGGTGAAACAGTGCTGGCGGTGAAAACTTCATCAAAAGGCGACTGCTCAGCGCTACCGATCAACTATCCACTCAAATATACATACATGATCGATGCAAACTCCATTTCTTTTGCTCGAATCCCTGGAGTGGGGTACAGAGTAATTCCAAACACGGACAGGAGAGGCTTGTTAATAGCAGACACACATATGGGTGAGGGTCTCAGACACCTCAAACTAAAAGATTCTCTGGAAGAATTACAATCAAAGTACTGGTGGCCAGGCATGAGCCTGCAGCATCATATTTTTGTAAAAAAATGCCCTGACTGCAACAGAGATCGCAGTGGCGAGAGAAACGGTATATTACCATGGCGTTTCACTCCGGAATGGATCAACAATAAAAATTAATGCGTCCAATTAACATATAAAAACTATTTTCCACTTGTAATGTAGACCCCAGCACTCGGCTGACGTCTGGACTGTTATAAAAAGATTTGCGAGTCTATAATGGCATATACGCTAGAAGCATGCTACGTTTGACTAATGTTTTTTCCTCTTGCCCTAAAGCGTGTGGGAAAACATGGCCCAATGAGCATAGCATAGCGGGACTCTTCTCACTTCCTACCTGAGGGAACGGGATGGTGTAAAGAAAAAACCAAAGGCATAGAGCAATCTATAACAGCGAAGGTATTAGGTTCGGGAGCTGGGTGGGTCAAACATCTAATAAGTGTCCAGTGTAGTCTAAACAACCTGCCAAGAAATTCTCTGAGGGGATTCAGTCCGTACGAATTATTGTTTGGGACTAGAATGATGGTCTTAGATCTTGACAGTCAGACTTCAGTGGTTAAAGAAAAAAGCTTTGATATCAAAGATCGTTTGGCTATTTTACAGGACTTAAACGAAACAAGGAAAGACCTGAGCAACATAAAGTTGAAAACGTGATGCTAGAGGAGCTCTAGTTTCATCCCCAAGTAGGCACACATTGTTTGTCGACCTCCCTTAGCTAAAGAAAAGACGACTAAGATGCAGTTCCATATATGTTTCTTGATTTTGTTTAATTTTTCACAATTTCTTATTTCAAAGTTTCTTAGAATAAGGCGGATTCACATAACTGTGATTTAAATCATATTTCAATGTTGCAGTTCAGACATTGTCTACTGAGTATGTCCAATGCATTTCGGGCATTAAGAAAACAGCCCGGCCGGCGTTTTGGCGGAGACGAGTACCGGACCGAAGGCATTCACCGACTCTAAATAGGTTCACCTACACTTTGAACACAGGCATTGTCAAGTCCCTGATGAAGCCAACAATGAACAGTAATAGCTCTATAGATGAGGAGATAGACGTAAACCATATATTAAGCAAAAACAGAACACATCCTGATTGGAAACAGTGGATGATCTGTCCCACAGATACTAATAACTGTCAAGATAGATTCCTGAACAAAATACAGGGGTTCACATTGACCAGGCCAGACCCTAGATATTCCCAAAGACAACACCCAGGGATAATTACCACGTACAGTGTGGGCAAGCTCTGCCTTCAATGGCTACAAACATCCACACTGGCAGAAATTAAGCAACACCTAACTTTACTTACTGATGGTGCTGACTTGCGTGATTTCATCATGGGACCGCGCAAACAGCGTCAGAAACGCTTCATAGCAGCCTCTGTATATGCAGCTTATAACGAAGCCTGGAAAATAACTCAAATTGAAACGTCAGAGAGAATACGGGAAATTGACCGTATTAATTTGGAAAAATCACTTTCTGTAGTGGACAATGGGTTAATGACTCTGTCCTCCAGAATATACTCTTTGGACAGCATTGTGTCTTCAGCAATCGACATAATATCGCAAGACTTACTGTTGTTACAACACGGTCAGTCCCAATTGCGTTCTATTGTACAGCTTGGCTGGACGTTACAAAATCTGCGTTCAGGCTATGTGCCTTGGCATTCAATCAACACAACGTCACTATTCGATATCTTTAACCTTACTGATAAACAAATCAGTATGGCACAGAAGGGTGCTGATTATACAATCCTGAGCATTGAGAAACTCGAGAGATTACCAGTGACAATGTCAGAACGACCTGTCAGTGAATGGATAATACATGGGATAATTAATATTCCAATATCTACTTTCAGGTTTCAATACTGCCAAAAATATATACAGGCTGGCATGTACGAAAAATTGGGAAAAGGGTACATTAAGTCAACATGGAACTTGCCCTATTCACATGCATGTGTCAGTAATAAAGGCCAGAAAGTGTTTCTTAGTGGCAATAATTGTGCGATGTCACTAAGCGGTACACTTCTGTGTAATGGTATTAGTTTACACGGAGCCTGTGAAGGGTCCTCAAATAACCTTTCATGCCACCACTAGGCACACCTGCAACACAAATAGAACCATTCTTTAAGAGACTATCGAACGGGAGTTACATTATAATTGTAGACCGCAGATGTTGTAGTTTGGTGCCCGGAATACCTTATCTCATAACTACGACTGCGAAGGTCATGTGCTGTGAACGAGTATTGTTCCCCAGCGCAATGCCAGACAGGGAGGCAAGGTTATGGCCGAATTTGAAAATTGCTTCTATTCGAATTGATACTTTAAGCAGAATGAAAACAGTGCTCCTTCAGACGCCGACCAGGCTCACGTCATCAAAAGAAACGTATGATCTCCAAGTTGCAAGGACAACGGCAGAGATTCATTCATTGTTATCAACTAATTCCCCCATACATCCTGAACGAAATCTTAAATATTTCTGATACCAGTGGAGTCTCAAATGTATTTAAGACAGTGTTTTCGGGGGCTTTAACACCATTTAAAGCCATTCTGGGTATTTTTCCAGACTTCGTCCATTCCATCTTTGGCGGACTTCCTCTCCTTTTGGGACTAGTGGCAGGAATCCTATTTTTGATCCTGTTATTTCACTATGGCAGACCGTGTCACAGACAAAACGCCTGCGACAAGGGAAGAAACAATCCTAGCCATTGGATACCGGGACCGGATATCTAAGATCCTTGGACTATCCCGGCTTAGAGACCTGAACATGACTTGGTTTCTTTCATTTAGACCAATGTGGCAAAGATGTGTTTTACCTGTATTGAGGTGCTTGCTATGCGGAGAAGAATGCGTGTTGGACACCTGTCTGACGCTACAATCAGATGCGCCAATGGATGCAGAAACTTTGTTGGGTCCGGTCACGGCTCATGCATTGTGCTGTCCCCAGCGGCTACCAATCCTGATGACGGCATTCGTGGAAACTTCACCACTACGATTGAGGGGTAGTGAGGTTCAAGATGAAAGCAGCATCGATCAGGTACGACCTTCTGTCAGCTATGCTGATCAAAACATCAATGGAGGCAATCATGCTCATGAATGCATGGTGACCACTTTTTCCGAGTTAGTGGAACTTTCACAGGAAGCTGTTGACAGCTTTTTCGACAGTCTAAATGATATGATGTTCTCACCAGAGCAGAAATAATGACTTTTGAGCAAGCTAGCACGCGGCGTTCCAACCACCAGGAATTTTGCCTTCAACTTTAATGATAAAGTAACGTGAACAATTTTTCTTCAGTCTACGATTTTTTTCACAACCCCCAAAATATTTTTATGGCTTTTTCGGGACACTTATCTTCTGCTTAAAGTAGAAACTATTCTTAGAGAACTAAATTTCTATTCTAGGAACTTTAGAGACATTAGCTGTCTTCTGGCGTGTTCATGGATATTTTATTTTGTGATGAAATGGTCTCGCAATTTTTCTTCTGTATTAAGAGCCATTTCATGTGTTATTTTCATATCTTGTTAATAATAATGTATAAATATGCGTGATTAATTTAGCATTCCTCTACTGCTTATGTGCATATAGTGCATATGATTATATTTTTCTCGTGTATTACATACATATTTTCGAAATGCATATGGATGTATTTTGGGGTGGTACGGTATACACATACGTCACTGTATATTTACTATGCCTAGATTTGTAAACATGGACATAGTCTGCGTGGAGTGGGTGTGATGTATTCCTATAGGTTCTGTATCGATCCCCCTATTCCTGACCCTGTTCTGGTTAACAATTAACTAGCAGCCATCCCATGATGCAAAAACCGTTATCTGATTAAGCCACACCACGGCACAGGAACGCGTTATCTGATTAGGTCATAACGCTTGCCATCTAATTAGGCAAGCACTATTCCTTCAGCCCCTGATAAGGCATACGGAGTTCTCAAAACAAATCAAACCTATGACAACCTGGGAAAATCCCTGCGGCCATTGTTTTGATTTCACCAAGAACTTCAGTAAAGAATGTGCTAACGACTAGTTCGTATGACATCCTTATTGACGTATCTATGTCCATCCTTACGTCAATCTCGGCACCTTACAGGTATAAATATTACTGACATTGCCTTAAGCAAACACACGCGGTGGTGACGAGATCGGAGCAGCGAGACTTGCCGAAGAGGCCAGCACAGAGCGGACCCCGCTGGCGCTGCCCCGCCTTCCTGACGCGCTGAGAACGAGACGCTGCTTTCTCCTGCCGAGAAATCCAGCTCACAAGGAGAACGAATTCCAGTGGACTGTCCTATCCAAAATTGAAAAGGATCCTCGAGGGGGGGACCTGGAAGCACGCCTAAGTCAAAGAGAAGCTTTACTTATTATGAAGTTTAATACTGCCACGAACGGGCTCAATGAAATTTCCGAAATTTTTAAACCGCTGTAAAAATATGGTGGTTGCACCTGTTCTGTTTCCGCGCACCTTTGGCTGAAGCCCATTGAAGCTGCCTGTCTGTGGTGCCAAATTATCAGTACATTTCGCCGTTAGTCAATATATCCAATGAATAAACTACCACATCCAGCATCCCATGCGGCAACCCCGCGAGGAAACAGGAAGTATAACGATGTACACTGAACATCGCGTTTCCATGACACACAGCAAGTGAATTCAGTGGCGTTTGGAACTTACATCCGCTCGGTAAGACGGCAGCGCTGCAAGTTTGAGCAGTTTCGCTGCAGCGCCCAGTTCATCTAAAACACTGAATGTTTTCTGTTCCCGACAGGAGAGACGAAGCCTGACAAGTAACGAGAGCCGCGCTTGAGAACCATTGAGCAGCGCGAACAGATGTACCGACGGTAAGCGCAAATGATGCATAAATGTCAACGCAGCAGCCGTGCCATTTCTGTGGGTTGTCAGTAAATGGACCCCTTGTTTTAACATTAGATTTCGTGAACACGAGCAACACAGACGAAAAGAAACCGCATATACTCGGCAGGAATCTGTGCAAGCACCGCATTGGAACAATGGGTAAGCCACTCCAATGGAACTGTGGAGCTCATTTTCGCGACGTTGTCTAGGTTGCTTTTACCCGTTACATGCTGTCACTTGAGCTTTTTCAAACTTTCTCCCTTCTTTCAGTGTGGTCATGAAATGATACTTGGAGCGTGGGATAATTGGAGTACAAATATAAGCTGGAGACTTTCAGGTATGAAGGCGTCTAGGGGGACGCAGTGTTGATCTAAGGATATCGTTTTTTCTAAACGTAGTTAGTCTAAAACTGTGTCATTTTGTTTTTTGTAGATAGTTATTGGTCCTGAGGAGAACCCATTAATCAGCCAGGGTTCGAAACGCGTCGACCAACGGGGTCCCTGCACACACAAAAAAAGTTTATTTGTATACATAAAAGGAAAAAGTTTCCCTGTTACAGTTTTGATTTGTTGAAATTTGTGACATATGGTGCATTAATTGTGTTACACACGTAGTTGTGTCTAAGGGACCTCCCCTTTTCTTCTTCTTTTTTACATATAATTTTGTATTTCTTATTTTTTATTTTTTGAGATGTATGCATGGATGTTTGTGACATGAATGTGAAATTGGCCAAATGAAAGGTGTTGAGTTTATTTTTTCACTGGTTTGTTCTCCAATGTGTTGTTTGGTTACGTACACGAATACACTTTTATATCATGTTGTTCTTTTGAAAAAAATGTTTTGAACAATTAAAATGAATATTGAATAAGGTACATTGGACTAAGTTGCAATTTTTAAAGCAACATTTCACGTTTTCCTTCATGAAATGATTAGGAATATTTGAGTAGTCAGTCTCAGCATTGGCAATTGTGTTGTTCTATTATTGAGAAATCCAGCTCCGGCGCTTCCAAGCAGCCCTTGCAGGCAGCCTGGAATATCAAGACCAAAGACGAGAGATACCAGCCCTCAACCATTCTAGATCTCAGGTACAGAACTGAATAACCCTTTGCAGAGAATTCTTGAGTCAGTCACTTGGCAAAACAAACTTAACTTAAACTGCTACTTATCTACTCCCGCCCAAGTATTAGGCTTAGGTCAGGTACACTGGGGTAGGCGTAGTTAGAAGCACCAGTTGAGTACGATTAGTCAAATGTATATATGTATGTATCTATTTTATCCATTTTAAATATCATATGGCTTAGAAACCATATCAATGCTTTCACAGTATTATTTTATACTTCTGCTTTTATTGTATGCACTTTACTTAACCATAAGTATTGCAATAATATCGATTCATTTCTCTTGTACGAGAAAAGAGACTGATCAATAAATAACATATTTTATTGAACACGCCCGTCTCTTCCTTTTCTATACAATCTGGTGAAACTAAGAATGCACTGAACTGACTGAGTAAAATAAGTTGTCTTTTGTTTTCACACGACTCTAGAGATACACTCTTGATTAGGGGAGAGCAAAGTTGTCATGTTCTATGGTTGTCAGAAACTAAATCCCTTCTTGTCTATTCAGGGAGGTTAAACTCCTCCTTGCCTATTCGAGAAAGTTTCTAGTGAACTCTGAGCTAGCTGGCAAACCCAAAACTTTAAGTCTAATATCGTCAGTAGAAGACCTAGTTAACCTCCGTCCTAGGTCTATACTATTGAAGATATTATTCCAATGCGCAGAGCCTATTGGGATAATAGGAACTACACTACAATCCTTCACAATTTTAAAGTGGGTTTTGGAAGAGTTCTCAGCGTTTTTAATTGACTGTGAGAAGTAACCTCTCATCGTGGCGCGTTTTAGTTTTTGAAATTTATTCAGCGCCAGCTTGTAAATAGCTTTGGAGTCGGAATCGTATGTCTGACGCCATTTACGCTCCAATTGTTTACACCGGGTTTTTTCCTCACGTAACGCAGGGGAAAACCAAGGGGCCGAGGGTCTAGTTCGTGAAGAAGTAATGAAGCTAGCAGGGGAGATAGTATCGATAGCGGCCAAAACGGCAGCATTATATTTAACAACTTCTTCGTTAAGGTCCCTAGTTGAATTGAATTGATAGGAAAAGCAGGGATCGATGGCATCGCAGGTGATTTTGTGCCATTTTCTCCCCGTCTCTCCATTCAAAGTAGAATGAGGGGGCGGGATGGGGACAGAGAGGTCAAACGGAAGAAGGAAATGGTCCAACCAGGTAAGGGGCAGGGAGGGAAGGGAAGAGATGCCTGGATGATTAGAGAATATAAGATTGAGTGTGTGACCGGCAGTATGGGTAGGGCCTTTAACTAATTGGGGCAGAGTTAGTCCAAGTAGAGTCTCCGTAAGGTGAGATGCTTGAGCGCAAGCGGGATTATCAACATGTAAATTGAAATCTCCTAGTATCCGAAAATACGCATGTCTGAAGGAAAGATCAGCGATCGTGTGCAAGAGGAAAGTAAGTGAGGTAGCAGAGGCATTAGGGGGATTGTAGACCAAGATACCCGCCATAGTAATAATGGAAGAGTCCAGGATCGTGAAGTACATGGCTTCTATAAGCCCAAGATTCGGACGTTTTTTAACAGTAACCTGGAAATGAGATTTCAAGATTATGGCAAGGCCGCCACCTGTTTTGTCGTTATCACAGTTGATACCCACCAGACGGTAGCCCGGGGGGGGTAGCCAGGTGAATGTCAGGTTTAGACGAGTCTTTGATCCACGTTTCGGTAAGGAATAAAATATCCCAAGTCAAGGTGACAATGGATAACCAAATATCAGTGGCGTGCCGAGGGAGGGAGCGACAATTGACTAACGCTGCTTTTATCAAGCTGGGGGAGCGGCGAGGAAAAGAGGACTCTATAGGGGAGGCACGACATTTGGAAGGGGAGGTAATCATGAAATCACAGTGACTACATTTAAAAGGCAGGTCAACCGGGTTGAAAGGACAACAGAGGTCGGGAGGGGAACAGGTACCTTGTCTTAAATTGAGGAGCTGATTGCGCGACCAGTGGATATTTGAAGTCAGAGCGGCAGGGGGACTGGCGCTGGGTGCGGGTCCGGCGCGGACGGGCGCAGACGGGCTTGCCTTATAAAATGTTCTGAATATTTATATTACGTAATATACGGTCTGAGAATTTTTATTCTTTCAATAAATAAAGTGCAGGTTTTTTGTATACTCTGAGTCATTCATCTTTTATTCCTTTTTATTAGACTTGACACTTATGACTGTACTAGATATTTATAGAGTTATTGTTATTCATTTGTCAATAGCTGTAACTCCATAGCCTGTCTGCTGCTATTTTTACAGCTATGTATATTCTTATGATGTTTTCACTTGTCTATCTTTCATGTCCATACCTCTCTTGCCAGCTAACATCTGAAGTCTCTAATTAGATCAGTTGGAGCAAGTCGCACTCACATTCGTCCTGCACGATTTAAAAACACTCTGAAGTTTGTTTGTTCAAGTCGTGCGAAATACACTTTGCCGACAGATACGTTAGATAAGTGAAGTCTGAGCATGTTTTTGAGCCCGCTTTGGAGGCTGACGACTTTTTTTTATAGAAATGTCAAGATGTCGGTCTGATCATTTTTCCCTAGTTTTATTGGCTTGATATAGGCATTCATTGCCATATGACAGACTCTGTTGGCTTTCGGAATTGTTTTGAACATGTGGGAAAGTTGGCATTAATTGTGCTGTATTTTGTTTTCTTTTCCAATGCTAGTATAGGCCTGGAGTCTTTAGGCACTTCCAAATAGTGGTGCCACTTTGAAGACTTTGTGTCTCCTATTATTAGACATCAACTGTCTATTTTTGACAGAGGAACGATTTTCTCCTAGTTTTCTACTTTCGTGTTAGTCATCGAGATACATCAAAGGTATGTCTTAGCCATACTTATATGTGTTCTGATAAAAGATCCACATCTATTTGTGATCGCTTATTGACCACTCATTTCCATTCCCATGCTTGTAGATTGCTTCTAACTTTGCTTTGCCGTACTCCTGTTGGATTGGATTCCTATAAAGCCATACCAAGTCAGTCAAGTCAAAGTCAAAGGATCTTTATTCGGATATATAAAACATCCATAAAAGTACAAAGTTATCACACAATCCACATAATAAATGATTAAAAACAGTATAAAACAATTTAAAAATATACAATCAATTTGTGCAATGGATGCATGGCAATTGTATTTTATAGGGACCATCAATCATAACGTTGTAAATGCATCACTTTATAACTAGGCAGGCACTCAATAATTGTAGACAATGATGTAAATTAATTAGCTATGTATAAAATATAACAGTATATACGCTGATTGGCTATGTGCAAAATATCGCCGATGTGCTGTGCGGACAACTATAAAGTGCAAAGTGCAATAAAGATATTCAGACACTAGTGCAAACCACAATATTATACAAATAATTCAGTTATCAAGGCATATTCATAGTTGTTCAAGAACGTGTCGCTGATAGGAGGAAGCAACTTACTCTAAAGATTATTTCATCACAATTCAACAGTAATATTTCCTTAAAGGCTAGATTAAAATCCATCATGGCATGCTCTTTAAAATATGGAATTAAATAACGTTTTGTGTATCTAGCATAATAACCACAAAAGAACAAAAATTTTAACAAGGTTTGCTTACACCCTCGATTACAGGGACATTGCAAGGTTTCTAAGTTTTTATTAAAGCCCAGTGGAAATGATAAGGAGAATCTGATACTTCCATCCCTAAGATGAAAGAGCAAACGTCTATTCCACCTCCCCAAGTTTTTTGTAAGGTATCTCTGCGGCATGTTATTAAGCCTGCTACCCTGTACCAGGAGGGGAATGTATCTTATGATGGCAGGTTTATATTTCTCAGATGTTTCTCGCTCTTTCTGGTATAGGTTATACAATGCCCCTCTTACTAATTTATGATGTGCTTGTTCGGTGGCTTGACAGGAAAAAAATAAGTGCTCCATGCCCACACTTGATAAACTGCTTTTTACTGCCCCTAGCCAAGGTATATGATGTGCCCTGTCACACCGTAGGCAGTCCAGGATTATTTCTTGGGTCAAGGAAGCGGCAGGGTTCCGCCATATTTTTTGCCAGAATAATGCTGGTCTTGACCTGATGAAATCCTCCACATAAAAAAGATTCAGCTCCCTATGGCAAATGTAAGTGGGTGCTGAGATAGAAGCCCCCAAAATTTTCCTGCAAAATAGTCAGGATTGGGTTGTGATCGCTATATATAGTGCTGGGTACGTCGGCCTTTATTAAACAATCCACAAGTAGAGAGGAAATTAATACGTAGTCAATGGTGGAAGAACAGCCACGCCCTATGTATGTGGCCAAGGGGCCTTCGCCCGTGGTGCGGCTGGCTGTCTCCATAACATTGACTAAGTCACGGGTAGCTATGTGATTGAGCAATTCCTCCCCTCTTTTACAAGGTAGCACCCAACTAGAAGAGGCAACTGGGTTGGAGTTACCCTTGTGGATGTGGGTATTAAAATCGCGTCCCAGGATGATCCCATCAAATTTACCATAGGTATGTCCATCCACAATTTTATCGATGAAATCAAACAGCCTTATAAAATTATTATTGGGTTGGAATGAAAAATCATTATTATAGAAGTTGATTAAACATAACTTAATTCTGCCTGAATAGATGATAGCCTGGCAAATGTCATCATGTGTCTCCACAGTTTTAGTATTTCCACCTGCGGTGATCTTTACCCATAATGATAAACCTCCACTGGGTCGTCCCACCGCCGGGCATGGTACAATATGATTATGGCAAATATACCCTTCAAAGAGAAGACCACTAGTACACCATGTTTCCTGAAACATTAAAATATCGAAAGTCTTAATCCAATCAAACTCCGGGCACCCCTCTGGCAGGACAGGGCTGCCTGTCTGGTACTCGTGGGCCAGGTTGAGATGGTTTGGCCAAAGTGGTGCCCTGTGATGGCAAAGGCTGATTGCTCCCTGTAGGGCTATCTCTAATCACACTTCTAATGTCAGATGTAATTCGGGTGGTGCTTTCCCCCATAATGCCCCTGTTGGCTGTCTCCATATCTTTCAGGAATCGATCTCTCCTTAGCTTATCAATACTAATAGAACATTTCCTTTTTGCGTCTTCCCTTTTCACCGGGCTCTCTAGTCTATCCACCCTTTTATAAATCATATTAAACTGTTTATCCATTTGACTTTTCATTTGGTTAAAAATTGAGTCTACAATAGTTTCAGTGAAATTCCCATTAGGTTTGTCCTGTGAGGCATTTCCCATGATTGGCTCAGTCTGTGTGCAAACAGAGTTTTGTTCACAACAAACAGAAACAGTGGCGATGTTGGTAACAACCAGGGGTGCGGACTCTGTGTCAGGGCCACCACTGGGTATCGTTTTCCCACGAGACCACATGCTCTGTGGGGTAGGTTGCCCTTTGTTACGTGCAGGTTGTTTCCTCTTGTTTAATGTTGGTTTAACGGGGCCTCTCTTCCTTTTCTCCCCTACTGTCTTATCACTCGGAGCCATGGAGAGGATGGCAGTGAGGTCCGTGAGATCTTGTTGCGGGTCAGTGATGGTAATAGTATTACTGTCCGCTGTTAAAACAAGAGGTGCGGGTGCCGGCAGGGCAGTCTTAGTAATTGTGACCACTGGGGAAAGTGGCAAGATGTTAGACATACAAGCTAGCTGGGTTTCAGGCAGTTCCAAATGTGAGCTTGACAATCCCATGGACATTCTTCGTTCAATATTTGCAGTTTCAGTGGTGACTAAATTGAAAGCATCTTCCAGAATGCTTTCAATTGAGGCAGGTATCACCAAGGAAGTTTTAGTGGCCTGGCTCGAGATGATGTTATTCCGTTTCCCCATGATAATATAAGGGTAGCTCATCTTTGTCGCTGCTTAGTGGGGTGGTCCGCCCGACCACTGTCGACCCCTGACGGCCACAGACGGCCCGCCCTTTGCCCGGGCATAGCCCGGCGCATCCCGCACGCGTCCTCGCGGGACGAAGGAGCAGGCAAGTCTCTAAGCGCCTCCTGGCACGTGGGAAGTGTGCGTTCTGCCCCTGAGGCTCCTGGGGCTTGTAGGCGATGTTGTGAGGAGCGGTGGACCGGCGGAGCCAAGCCCGGCCGGTCGGTGAAAACGGGGGGGCAGAGCTAAGCCCGGCCGCGAAGAGGGGGAACAGCAAAGTCGGAATTGTTTTAAACACGTGGGAAAGTTGGCATTCATTGTGCTGTATTTTGTTTTCTTTTCCAATGCTAGTATAGGCCTGGAGTCTTTAGGCACTTCCAAATAGTGGTGCCACTTTGAAGACTTTGTGTCTCCTATTATTAGACATCAACTGTCTATTTTTGACAGAGGAACAATTTTCTCCTAGTTTTCTACTTTTGTGTTAGTCATCGAGATACATCAAAGGTATTTCTTAGCCATACTTATATGTGTTCTGATAAAAGATCCACATCTATTTGTGATCGCTTATTGACCACTCATTTCCATTCCCATGCTTGTAGATTGCGTCTAACGTTGCTTTGCCGAACTCCTGTTGGATTGGATTCCTATAAGACCATACCAATTGGCGTATCATTATATCGATAAGGTACAGCCATGTATTCACAATATCTTTTCATTGCTTTAGAGCTACTTTTAACTGACTGTCATTCCAAAGTTAATGTATCACTTTAAGGGACATATTGTTTTTATCATTTTAAGAACACCTTCTTACCAGAACGGTCGGTTGTCCTCCAGAGATTCTTCTGGAAGTGCATACAAACATAAAAACATTTTATTGGTTTGGTTCTGGTGAGCAACTCAAAATCCTGTCTCAACTATTTTGCTCTATTCTATTGCTCATATGTTTTGTTGATATATCAGCATGATCCTCAACATCCAAGAATCCAAATGGATGACCATGTTTGACTCCGTGACCAATAGCCTCAACGAGCTGGAAAGTAGCCGTGCACAACTAGCAACACTGTCTAAATAACACGCCACCACACTATGGTACACATTGATAATCAACCAACCTTCCTACATGACATTTCAAACAAAATATTGGTGGGGTACCCAGCCAGGGACATGTCAACCTAATATGTATACTTGATGTTGCCATTCTTGTCAATATACCACAATGCTATGCCACTTTCCTCATCATGTTTGAGAGATGCGTGTCTTCTTGTCTCATATTCTGATTTATTATAAGTCCCTCAATGCTTTGCATCTCATTTGACCGTAAAGTGCTGCCTCACCCCTATACGGGGTATCCCAGACTTATTAGTCTACTCCCTTTTTGGAAGTGATCCACCTATGAATATATTGTGCCATATGGTTTGTTATGAAACGCAGTAGGATACTGTCATCGTGGGCACTACACCCTCATGTCTGGAGAGGTGCGCGCCCTTATTGTCCTTATTGTCCTTCTGAATGCCTTTTGACAATTATACTCTAATACGATCATTTTGACACTGGGTAATACCATCTTTGGGACTATTGGCAATTCTTATACCTTTATTCTCTGTGTTTATACTATAGAACAACTGCCAATGCTGCCAATATGAGTCACAAGATTTTAATTTTTATTCCCATCACACGAATTAAACACTATGAGGGCAAAGTTGATTTTTAGAATTAATCTTGTATTTTTAATTTCTATTTAGTTTGTCATCTTTTCATTTGTTTCAGCGGATTTTATACATTACAAACAAAGGAAAACATATCTACAAAAACATTGAATCAACATATATACCCCTAGTTAATACTATACCCCTTGGTATCAATCATACACATTCGCTCTCTACAAGTTCTTACATTCCACACATTCACACTCGAATATTTTACTCGCAACAACCATTTTTTATGTACATTTCATATACTCAATTCAATTCAATTCAAAAAATACTTTATTCGGATTTCAACAAATCCATAAAAGCAACACATTAAAAGGAAAATGCATAAAAAAGTTTACAAGTTTACAGAAGTAGTCAAAGACTACAAAAGGAACATACAGATATAGATGTAAACAGTCGGTGTAATCCAATTACTAAAGTGCAAAAGCATTGGGAGCTATAAGCATAGAAACAGTTCAGGGGGATTCCATCGTTTTGCGTGTATGGGAGATAACTTTCAGAAATGAACTTACTCTGAAAATCAGTTCGTCATTTTCAAGTTTTAAAAGCATAGCATAGGATTGAGTCAGGGAAACTGGTCTGTGCTTTTTAAAATATGGGGCTAAAAACCATTTGATATATTTCATATAAAATTTACAATTAAAAAAGAAATGTAAGTCATTTTGCCTACTAAGTCCATCGCAAGGGCAGGGGCGAAACACATTTCCAGTGTTCATCATACTGTGGCCCATAGGAAAACAGAGTGAAAATTTTATAGTCCCTGCTCTCAGGCGAAATAATAACGATCTCTCCCAATTCGTCATTGGGAGTCTCAAGTACAAAGGAATTTGTTGTGGAGATGGGCCATTACTTACGTTATTCACATATGACCTAACAGTTTGTTTTTGTAGTTCTTCCTCCAACCTCTTTTCCCTACAAGCTCTTTTTTGGGAGCGTTTCAGCAGTTTTTTGCCGAGACAAGGAGGAATACATTCAACATGCAGAAAAATTGACTATAAATCTGATTGACCGGGGATACCCCAAAAAACTGCCGAAACACTCCCAAAAAAGAGCTTGGTGGACCCCGCGAGAATGTCTATTAGAGAAAAGATCAAGACAAAAATTGGACAGAATAGTACTAGTCACCACATACTGCCCCAATTCCAACAAATTGAAAAAGTTGATTAACAGCAGCTGGCATTTGGTTAAAAATCTATGCGAAGAACTGAAAAAACCTCCATTATTCGCTTTTAAGAAAGAGTCAAGCATTGCTAATAGACTGATGAGAGCAGCACTGCCAACAAAAACCCAACCAACATTAAGAACTATGATTGGACTGCGCCCCATAACAGGCCACCACAAATGTGGTGGTTGTAATTGCTGTGCTTCAACGGAGGAAGGGTCAGTTTTCATACATAATGGAAAAATGTGGAGGCATGACTATTTTACAAACTGCAAATCACGTAATGTGATCTATGGGATCATATGTCCGTGTAATGCACTATACATTGGCAAAACCAATCAGGAGATTCGCTTGAGAATCCAACACCATAGATCTAGGATAAAAAGAAAGGTCCCTAATGCCCCCTTGGTGAATCACTGGCAATTGAAAGACCATAAAGACAATGATCTACGATGGACAGTTATCATGAAAGTAGAGACAGATCCAAGAGGAGGAGACCTGGAGGCAAAACTTGCACAAAAAGAGGCCATGATGATTCTGAAATTTAATTTGGCCATTGAAGGACTCAATGAGTTATCAGAAATATATAAACTATATGAAAGTCACTTTCCACTGTTTAAATAGAGCCGCTGCCCTCAATATGGTGTTATGACGAAACATGATCTCCCTACTTCTGTAATAATGCATAGAAATCCATATTTTTAACCAAATGAAAAGTCAAATGGATAAACAGTTTAATATGATTTTTAAAAGGATGGATAGACTAGAGAGCCCGGTGAAAAGGGAAGACGCAAAAAGGAAAGGTTCTATTAGTATTGATAAGCTAAGGAGAGATCGATTCCTGAAAGATATGGAGACAGCCAACAGGGGCATTATGGGGGAAAGCACCACCCGTGTTACATCTGACATTAGAAGTGTGATTAGAGATAGCCCTACAGGGAGCAATCAGCCTTTGCCATCACAGGGCACCACTTTGGCCAAACCATCTCAACCTGGCCCACGAGTACCAGACAGGCAGCCCTGTCCTGCCAGAGGGGTGCCCGGAGTTTGATTGGATTAAGACTTTCGATATTTTAATGTTTCAGGAAACATGGTGTACTAGTGGTCTTCTCTTTGAAGGGTATATTTGCCATAATCATATTGTACCATGCCCGGCGGTGGGACGACCCAGTGGAGGTTTATCATTATGGGTAAAGATCACCGCAGGTGGAAATACTAAAACTGTGGAGACACATGATGACATTTTCCAGGCTATCATCTATTCAGGCAGAATTAAGTTATGTTTAATCAACTTCTATAATAATGATTTTTCATTCCAACCCAATAATAATTTTATAAGGCTGTTTGATTTCATCAATAAAATTGTGGATGGACATACCTATGGTAAATTTGATGGGATCATCCTGTGAGGCGATTTTAATATCCACATGCACAAGGGTAACTCCAACCCAGTTGCCCCTTCTAGTTGGGTGCTACCTTGTAAAAGAGGGGAGGAATTGCTCAATCACATAGCTACCCGTGACTTAGTCAATGTTATGGAGACAGCCAGCCGCACCACGGGCGAAGGCCCCTTGGCCACATACATAGGGCGTGGCTGTTCTTCCACCATTGACTACGTATTCATTTCCTCTCTACTTGTGGATTGTTTAATAAAGGCCGACGTACCCAGCACTATATATAGCGATCACAACCCAATCCTGACTATTTTGCAGGAACATTTTGGGGGCTTCTATCTCAGCACCCACTTACATTTGCCATAGGGAGCTGAATCTTTTTTATGTGGAGGATTTCATCAGGTCAAGACCAGCATTATTCTGGCAAAAAATATGGCGGAACCATGCTGCTTCCTTGACCCAAGACATAATCCTGGACTGCCTACGGTGTGACAGGGCACATCATATACCTTGGCTAGGGGCAGTAAAAAGCAGTTTATCAAGTGTGGGCATGGAGCACTTATTTTTTTCCTGTCAAGCCACCGAACAAGCACAACATAAATTAGTAAGAGGGGCATTGTATAACCTATACCAGAAAGAGCGAGAAACATCTGAGAAATATAAACCTGCCATCATAAGATACATTCCCCTCCTGGTACAGGGTAGCAGGCTTAATAACATGCCGCAGAGATACCTTACAAAAAACTTGGGGAGGTGGAATAGACGTTTGCTCTTTCATCTTAGGGATGGAAGTATCAGATTCTCCTTATCATTTCCACTGGGCTTTAATAAAAACTTAGAAACCTTGCAATGTCCCTGTAATCGAGGGTGTAAGCAAACCTTGTTACATTTTTTGTTCTTTTGTGGTTATTATGCTAGATACACAAAACTTTATTTAATTCCATATTTTAAAGAGCATGCCATGATGGATTTTAATCTAGTATTTAAGGAAATATTACTGTTGAATTGTGATGAAATAATCTTTAGAGTAAGTTGCTTCCTCCTATCAGCGACACGTTCTTGAACAACTATGAATATGCCTTGATAACTGAATTATTTGTATAATATTGTGGTTTGCACTAGTGTCTGAATATCTTTATTGCACTTTGCACTTTCAAGCATAATGGAAAAATGTGGAGACATGACTATTTTACAAACTGCAAATCACGTAATGTGATCTATGGGATCATATGTCCGTGTAATGCACTATACATTGGCAAAACCAATCAGGAGATTCGCTTGAGAATCCAACAACATAGATCTAGGATAAAAAGAAAGGTACCTAATGCCCCCTTGGTGAATCACTGGCAATTGAAAGACCATAAAGACAATGATCTACGATGGACAGTTATCATGAAAGTAGAGACAGATCCAAGAGGAGGAGACCTGGAGGCAAAACTTGCACAAAAAGAGGCCATGATGATTCTGAAATTTAATTTGGCCATTGAAGGACTCAATGAGTTATCAGAAATATATAAACTATATGAAAGTCACTTTCCACTGTTTAAATAGAGCCGCTGCCCTCAATATGGTGTTATGACGATGATCCCTACTTCTGTAATAATGCATAGAAATCCATATAAAATTTCCGCCCAAAATATCATTATGATCATGATGATTGCCCAATACTAAATATTTCGCAACTACATCTATGGAGTAAACAATGATTATCACATGACAATTAGAGAATAACCACAATCCCCGAAGGAAGTGTACATCACCCATTTGGACGGGATCTGCTGCTGAATTTAACAACTTGAGAATATGTTCGAAGGAACAAACACCCCATTCAAAGATGGCGCTCAGAATCAGGGACAGCACCACGTGACATGAATAAAATGGAAGTACGCCCGCAGAAGAATACAGACCGACCGGGACTGAGAGATCGGATTGGGATATAGCTGCGAAGCAGGACGAAACTAGGTAAGACGCCGTGATCGGCTTGAAGCATGAAGCAATCTCTAGGCTTCTTGAACACCGTGACAATTGAATGAGTCAGATTGACACATTCTTGTTTCTCCCATTAGGCACTCGGCGGAAGTGTCCGGAGTAGCACTCCTTAAACAAAACGTCCACATCAGAGGTGCTTAAGATTTTCAACTAGGTAAGAAGTTTACCATAGCGACCGAGTAACAGAGAGTGATTACACACCTAACATCCCAGTTAAAACATTCTTTCATTGCTTTCTTTTCAGCGGTAGAGAAAGTCTCCTACAGAGTTTAAGTGAGTGGTTTGATTCATTTTCCCTCTTGAGTGAAATCGGATCATTGTTTAACTACGTATGCTAAAAAAACATATTTACCATCTAGGTGGTTCTGCGTCGTGGTGAACTGAAAGACCCCTTAATCAGAAGATATACTAGAGAGGTAAGATGCAGAAAGGTGGTTGTTGAACCACAAAACAGCTTTTAGGGGCAAATATCTGAAAGTACTAATAAGAGTCCCTTCTCTTTTCTCACTTACAGTTTACGGTCCTGATGAGAACCTCATAACAAAAGGGAGTTCGAAACGCGTAGACCTCATTTTTTGTGAACCATAAGGAAATATAAATAATATTTGTATTTTATTTGATTTAGTGTACAAAGTATACTATGGTTCCTGTAGAAATTGTATATGAAATGTACATAAAAAATGGTTTTTGCGAGTAAAATATTCGAGTGTGAATGTGTGGAATGTAAGAACTTGTAGAGAGCGAATGTATATGATTGATACCAAGGGGTATAGTATTAACTAGGGGTATATATGTTGATTCAATGTTTTTGTAGATATGTTTTCCCTTGTTTGTAATGTATAAAATCCGCTGAAACAAATTAAAAGATGACAAACTAAATAGAAATTAAAAATACAAGATTAATTCTAAAAATCAACTTTGCCCTCATAGTGTTTAATTCGTGTGATGGGAATCAAAATAAAAATCTTGTGACTCATATTGGCAGCATTGGCAGTTGTTCTATAGTATAAACTAGGCAGGGTTTGGCCTTGCTGTCTGGGAGCCCATACCCAGTGTCGTGTATCCTTTATTCTCTGTGTGGCATCCTTTATGTAGTCTTTTCATCATTCACATATGCATCCTGGGTGAACCGACGTGCACGCGCCTGACGCTACGTGCCCATTCATTAACAGTGACAGCAGAGTTTTTACTAATTTGCCGATGTAGGAGGTGCAAACAGATCCCAGTGTTTCACTGAACGGTTCTTCTGATTTATCAGGTATGTTCTCTCCCTCTGGCACTCCCCTACGTAATTCGGTACTCTAGCTATGATCTTACTGAGATCAGCTTCTTTAATGTCCCGCATTGTTTCCCTCTTTTTTCAGAGATTGTATCGACCGCGGCTGTGGCGAACATCGAGACCTTTTTCCACCACCTAACTCTAGGCTGTCTAGGCTACCCCAAGTGAGTAGCCTCTGCCCCCCTTTTTCTCATTTCACTCTTGGTGTTTGCTGCCTTGTAATTAGTTGCTCCTAATGCTGCTCCCTCCGTGTTTTTTTATGTTTTTTCTAATGCAGCAACGTCAGATGAAAGTGCCAGCATTTTGAATCACTATATCGTATTATACCATTCTGTCACCACTAACTGTAAGTCTTCTTGTATTTTTATGAATATGCAACTTTACATGATTAATCTCCCTCGGGCACATGATCAACTAATGCGCTCGTATTGTATATATTACAGATCATCACCCTTCGCCACTTTGGAGCCGGACGGCCCAATTTAGTGATGTTTATCTGACATGGTAATTGACCTATTGACCATTCTTTGGTTTCCTTTTCCAATCCTCCAGTTTCCCTTTACTTATGGTGTTTCATTGTTTTAGGACTACTGAAGCCCCTCCCCTTCCATCACCGTCCTGATGAAGACCCCGCTCCAAGGCTGTACTGTTGCCTAGGATCACCCTTGGGTTCGAAACGTCGACTTTTCTCCCTCCCCCCGACCAGCTGAAGTCATCGCAAATACAAAATATGTTGATGAGCAAAAAGCATGGTCTATTCTAATAGTGAAGTGCTCATTTATAATGTACAACCTGTTGGCCTTGGTCCACTACCAACTGCCAATTAGAATTTTGAAGTGAAAGATTAGTCCTCTACTTTTCACGCAAAATATTTTCTTATTACTTGTCTCTTCACCTGCACATCTATATCTTCACACTCCTTTGGGGCACCAGCTGTTTGTTTTTATGTACATGATTATTTTGAATTGCTTGCTTTGTCCTAGAGACTGTTTACTGGGACCCCTCTTTCATATGTACCATATGTTTTGTTGAGTACGACTTGAGACTTCTTGGTTGTTCCTCAGATTTATATTTTTTTAGTTTCAACCTTTTTTTGAGCACTATTATTTTCTTTTGTGCACACTTTTGCACGTTATATTTCGTTTCACAGATGGTGGTATAGGCACATCAGATACAGTCTTATGCTTGAGAGATATTGACACTCAATGTACTTTAATTTTTTCGTAATTAATCTCAATGTTGTTTTTACTGATAAAGGCGCCATGTTCGCTGAAACGCGCATCGATATTTTGAAGAACCAACATTTTATCATTTTATCAATGCCCCTTTGTTCTTACTCCCCTACTTTTCATTGGCTCTGTATATGTTTTGTCAAGTGCTTTGTTTGTAAACATTGTGATGTTATATTAATTATATTAATTTCTGTGATCATTCAGTCTTTAATATGTGAAACAATATCAAAGCACTCAAAGTTGAACTAATTTCATTATGTTCGTTTTTTATTGTCTGTAATTGTGTTATATGTTTATGCTGTTTTGTATGTGTTTCTTGTTTATTGATTTATGAATTTTGAGTCTCTTTTTTAAAAAAAACAGTTTGTATTAATAAAAGTGAGCTTTTTATCATCAACAAGAGTACATTGAGTTTAGTGCTATCATTGTTAATGTATGGATATACTTTATATGACCAACCAGTTGCCTAGGGATTTCTCTTATTAACAATTGCATTTTCCCTGTTCTAAGAACGTTAATTAGTAACATGGAGTCCTTATTTTCACATCATAATGTATATGCTACTGTCCATGTTTTGTTAGCAGTCTTTTGTGAGTGAATACTACCTCATCCAAAAGCACTGGCATCCACTGAGATAATGCACCATTTTCTTTTAACAAAAGGTTACGATGTGGGTGCCTCTGTTATCTGTCTCTTGAGATTGATAAAAGCCTCGTTTTGTAAATCACCCCACAAAAAGTCTGCATCCTTCATAACAATTTGTGCCAGGGTACCTTTAATGTGGCGAAGTTCTGAACAATTTTACTATAGAAGTCGCATAATCCAGCAAAAGGTTTCAGTTTATCCTTGTCATCCAGTGGAGGGGAATGGCATATGGAAACATTGAAAGATTTGTTTGGTTTTATTCCACTTTTCAAAATCAAGTGGTCTAAGTATTTCGCCTCTTGCTTGAATAGTTTACCTTTGTGAGAGCTTAGAACTAACCATGTCTCTCTCATTCTTCTGCATACTTTGCTGATTACTTTTTCGTGTTCCTTCTCATTCTTTGTGTAGATCCGCTTATCATCCTGGAAGCAAGGTACCTTGGCCTCCATATCTTTGAAAAGGTCAAAAATCATCCTTATGACCAAGGAAGCAGCAGATGATAAACCGAATGACATTCTCTTGTACTGAAATAGTCCAAAATGAGTAATGAAAGCTGTCTAGTGACTGGATTGCTTTGACAATTCAATCTGATGATATGCATAGCGTAAGTCCAGAGTCGTGAAGACAGTTGCTCCATTTAACAGTGAAAGAAGATTATTGATCCTAGGCAGGGGATGGCTATCTGCTATGATACACACATTGACAGCTCTGAGGTCCACACATAACCTCATGTTTTTATCCAACTTCTTGGTTACCACTAATGGAGATATCCAATCCGATGATTCTATTTCTTTGATTATATCATCCTTGTAAGGAATCCGAACCCAACCCTCAGTACATACCTAAAATCCTGGAGTTGAGTCCGCCTTCCGATGACTGGAACCAGGATTCCCCCTTTAGAGAAAAAAACAGGACAAACATTACCACTTCGTACACAACACCCACCTATCCCGTGTTACTGTAGTAGGACAGGGACTCGGCAAACAGAAACCCGGAAGGAGGAGCCAGCCCTGGAAGTGAAAAGAGAGAGAAAGAAATGAAGGACCAGACGAGAGGAGAGCGAACACCCTTTACCTACCCGAAGTAGCTGAAGAAAACCGCAGTGATACCACGAGCTAGACGGACCGACCCCAACACTGAGGAGGAACCCCGAGAGGGTGGCAAGACCGAAGAAGATACAGAGAGGTGGAGCCCCCCAGAGGACATGGAAGTGTGGCTGAAACTCTGGAGAGTTGAGGCGGAGAGGGTAGGTGATTACGGATGGTGGGAAGATGTTAGGAGAGGAAGGGAGGGAGGGCACGGTAGTGAAAGGGGAGCACTAATGTGATTTTGAAGAAATCCCTACTGTTTTCCCACAAAACCACATAACTGAAACGATTGGCAATATCTCGGCCATATATATGAAGAGGGGTAGAACAGTTGTGTGGAAAACACCGAAGCGGAGGTTATGCATAACTGATTAGGAATTATTTTTCTTTTGGTAAAGTGAGAAAACCTGCAAAATATAAGAAAGAAACAGCGGTCTCATACGCCTGAACTGTTATTGTTTACTTGCCCTTTGTTTTCTCAGAAAGTAAAGGAAAGGGGCTGATCTTTCCACAGAAGCCCTCCTGTTCTAATTCTATTTTAATGAGTTTTTTATGGGTTTTGGTTTATTTTTCTTTGCTCCAACTAAATCCCTACCACAATCATCACCAGTGGTGTAGTGAAGGGTAGATAAAGCCCTATAATTGGGGAAACAATACATATAGTTACCACTCCTTTCTGACTCCTTCTCCGACCCCAATGGTGGTGCCATTGGAGGGAAGACGACTCTAAAAAGAGAAGGAAGAAACGGAGTCGTTAAATGCCTGATGTTGCCTTTCTGTTTAATCCAATTACTTGAAAAACGTCATCATTAAGGAGTACTTCAGCCTCTGTGTCTGTTTATACCGGCCTGCCCTCCCACAATCCTTATGAAGTTTCTCCAACAGTTTTTGTAGGTCGTTTGTTGTGCTAAATTGAACATTTCTCCTTTTCTGTTTCACTGGCTTAGAATTGTCTTTTTTTCTCATGTGATATGTAAATCATTTTAGTTTTCCAATCCTATCACAGAAAGCTTTTTGAACAAGTTATGAAATCACACACCTGGATCATCTTCCTTATTGACTATGACTGTTTCAGCTGAACAAGGATTTAGCATTATCTTCAAGAGTCTTTGTTCTCTCCAACCCAACATACAGTCTCCTTTATGAGCAATGTGTATTTTTGCTTCTGCTGATCTTTTCTTGAAGGATACTTTGGGGCAGAAGTATCCAATCAGACTTGTCCTGGTTCCGTGGGATGTAACTGCTCAGATATCAGCTGGGAGCAATGATATGTGATCTATTGACTAAGTTACCTCCATAATGTCTCTGGGTATTATAGTGACTGGTGATCTTGGTTCAGCTAGGAATGTCAACTCTGCCTCCATCAATTGGAGTACACATCTGGGATGTTTCAAGTTCTCTGAGTCATAGTTTCCAACTGGTCTAATCATCAATAGTAGATTAGTGTTTTCTTCCTCACTTCTTGCATTAATTTCACTGATTCCTTCTTCAGATATTTGGGCAACCTTAGCATTGCCCTATATTGCTTCTCTGCATACCTTTTTGAAGTGGACCCATCGATAACAGACACTTTACTCCTTGTTCAAGGCAGTGCCTCCTATAAAGTTAGCAATATGAGATAGGCTTCCACATCTGTTACATTCCATTTTGGTTCCTGCCCTATTCTCTTTGTGTAGGTGGCTTTTGTTGCCACATTCACTCTTCTTCATGAAACAGACTTCTACATAATTCTTCTTTTCTTTGAATAAGGTGTTCAGTCTTGCACCAATAATATGAAAACGTATCTCCTCTACTGAAAATCTGAAGCAGGTATGGTAACCCATGCTATAAAGTGACCTTCCCATCAGCTCACAAAAGTCATTTTGTCAATGGCTTCCTGTCTATTCACTGAAGAAGGTGTGCGAGCGCCCTGGGCGTAGTTGGAAGCACTGATTTACCAAAGCTCCATACAGTGTAAAACCACCTGGAACCTTTGTGATAAGATGCAGCCTCACCAGGAATCAGTGTAATGGAGAACGGTGTGTGGTCTGCATTATGAATAAAGCTCTCTGTTTTCAGTTTTTACTAATTTTTACGATAAATACAGACACAAAACCATTTATTTTCTTGACTGTATTTTTTTTTAAAGGATAATAACAGAAATGGTGTGCTTTTTCAGTGATTATAAATACACTTTGCCATGAATGCTAGGCCAGTAAATGTGTGGATTGATAGTAAAGGGGTTAAAAAAGTAAGGAATTTTAGTAAAGAGGCTTAAACAGCTGTGCACAAAGCTGATACTGAAATGTGCATATTTTCATATGAGTGCATTGATTTATCTTCTGTGGGTGTTTATATCACTGAAACCTGGCAGGTATTCAAGCAGGACTGCATATTTTTTGGTTAAATAAATGAGGAAATATATCCGTTTCATCTTTACTTTTTTCACAAAACCCATAATAAATATGGATAAATACAGATAAAGTTGACAAAAAATAAATATGGATAAATACATAAGGAAATGACAAAAAAAGAAATACCATAAAACTGGGAGCCCTAGTTAGGAATTATACATGTTACCAAGGCAGTGGGTATGTGAAAGTAAATATACTGACTTTACTGTACCCAGAGAGGTGGTCTCGGCCACACCACCTCTGAATTAGGGGTGCAGATGCAACAAATACTTGAATATGGTCAGACTTGTGGGGTTCGGACTCCAAGTTAGAGCCAGGTGGTCTGTGGAAAGAAGTGCAGGAGTATTATGCTAGGGTCAGGGGTATGTGTTTCTACCAGTGGTCCCAAGGGATCCTCAAAAAGAGTACCTTAATACACCCCAAAAGACTCATTCTGGTTGGCGGCAGAGAGAGGTGAATTACCCTTCTTACATATATAATATCTTTTTTTTTTGCAGTGTAATATAGCGCATACTTGACCCAAAGGTATTGGAGCGCTTTTACATAAGCACCAGTTACATTACGCAAGAACACATTTTTTAGGTTTCACCTGTGAAATCTCTTGTATTTAACGATAATAATATGTATCAGTTCCCATAGCCGAATTACTCTGTTCTTTTGCTTTTGTGTGGAACTTTTGTTAACTTCCTCTGGCTGTTCACACTGTTTAATACCCATTCACTGTCAAGATAAGCTCTCTTCCAAATGAAAAGGCAGGCAGGTTCTAACAGTATGCTGCAATGCTTACATTTTATTACTTAATTGTGTAAAGCAGATGCTTTAGCCTTAGAGGGTTTGTGGCATTTCCTCTTCATGCCTCTGTACTTTTCTTTGCACTTTGTAGGCATTTCTGGACTGTGTTTTGCAACCTAATCTATTTGAATATTATGGTCAGATTCTAAGTGTTGTAATAAACATTGAGTGTTAAAAATAAAGATAATATAAAAGAATTATCGTTTATTGTACTACTAGACAGACAGCCAAAAGTGCAGTTACCTTGCAGAAAACAGGGTCAAGATTTGAATGGTGCTGCAGGTGCAGTAGCACCAGGCCCAAAAGCTGTCAGAACTCCTCTATACACATAATATTTCTATATCTGACTACTAAACAGGCAGTCACAAGGGCAGTTACCTTGCAGACAACAGGTTAATGATTTCAATGGTGCAGCAGATGCAGTTACACCAGGACCAAAAGGTCTTGGGACGCCACTAAACACCTAAAATTGCTATCTTTTACTGCTAAACAGGCAGTCACAAGTGCAGTTGCCTTGCAGACAACACGGTAGTGATTTGAATGGTGCAGCACGTGTAGTAGCACCGGGCCCAAAGGTTGTCAGAACTGCTCTAAACACCTTATATTGCTATATTTTGCTACTATACAGGCGGTCACAATTGCAATTACCTTGCAGTTGAAAGGGGCTTGATTAATATGGTGCAGCAGGTGCAGTGGCACCGGGGCCAAAATTTATCATAACTCCACTAAACACCAAATATTGCTTTACTCTACTACTAAACAGGCAGTCACAAATGTAGTACTCTTGCGGGCAGTAGGGGCATGATTTGAATGGTGCAGCAGGTGCAGTGGCACCAGGCCAAAAGTTGTCAGAACTCCTTTAAACACATAATATTGGGTGGAAACAGGCCTATCTAATGGGAAAGGTATGTACCCACGGGAACATGGTATTTATTAGCACAGCGAAGCTTAACTTTGGAGAAACAAAAAATATAGCAGCTGTTTTCCGCTGGGGCAGAGAGGACAGTTGAACAGAAGGCAATTGCTATCATGGCTCAAAATGGCTGCTGAAAATAAAATGGGCGCGAATGCTAACTGAAGACATACGGTGCATGGAAAACTTAGCCAAACATTTTTATTCCAACAGCCTTAACCTAGCCCTGTAGTGAAAAAGTAAAATGAAAATAACCAGGTTATTATCATTTTATTTTTCCTTTCTGCTGCTCTAAGAGCAGTGGGGCGACGCTCCTCCGCCTTAGCGGAGGAGCCGCCCCTGATATGTGGAGCAAAACTGTCCTGCAAAAAAACACAGATTTAAGCTGTACACAGTTGCAACCAAATTTGCTCTGTGGGTGACCGTGAAGTATGCATTACTCCCAGCCCAAATGAGAACCCCAAGACCTGCCCAAATAACTCACAAACCGGGGATTTCTTGTGTGCTATGGAGTCCTCACTGGGCCTCATTTCCCTGATGAGAACCCCACAAGGGGAACATCATTTACGACGCGGTTTTTACACCGCGGTGCCTTTAACCCGCAGCTATTATAACGCAAGTCGTTACTACGACTTGCGCTGGATGGCGCTGTGGGATAAGGAATCTTGCAATTTTATATTCCAACACCTTCCCTACTGTTACGGGGACTGGTGTTGGAATATAAAATTATAAGATTCCTAAATCCACGCCCTATAACGCAAGTCGTTGTAACGACTTGCGTTGTAATACTTGCGTGGTAAAGGCACGCGTTGTTACAACATGCGTTGTAACAACGTACATCCACCCCACAAACAACCCAAATCTTCTCGAACTGGTCAGCTGTATGTTCTTGGGACGTTTTTCCAACCATTTTATGCACATTTTAAGATGTTTTTAAATTCCCTACTGCGTGCTAAAAACAAAGCTTGCAACCAGCACTAAGTATAGGTAGGACTCAACATGAATTGTGTTTTATTGTCTAGAAGGAGAAATCAGCGCTGTGAATAAGGTGTCCTTCAGATCAATGCACCAAGCAGTTGTTTAAAGATGCTTTTTGTACACAAGTTCAGTTTAATCTGAGGCACCTAAGGCTAAAGAAAGTCATGGTGACGAGAAGGCTATGTGAGACACAATAGAACTTTTAGAGGAATTTTAGAGGAATTTAATTATGATATTTGAAAAAATCGCATGTGTGAGCCCTGAGGAACCTGCATTTAGTATTGCTGAAATGTGTCAGCTTCAGATGGTATACCATGAGGCGTGGTTGACAAGAATCTGAAATAAAACATAGATGTCCCAAGTGGAAGAAGGAAAACATTGAAAAGTGGAGTAATTCTTTTCTTTGGACACACTTGCTATAGGTACATCCCTCCTCCATTATACAGAGACGGGACATCCAAGAACTTGCTCACAAGCAGGAACATGACGTCCTGTCTACTCACTGAGGAAGGTGAGCGAGCGCCCTAGGCGTACTTGGGAGAACAGACTTACCAAAGCCCCATAGAGAGTCAAACCACCGGGAACCTGTCTGATGACATGTAGCCTCACTAAGAATCAGTGTCATGAAGAAAGGTATGTGATCTGCATTATGAATGATACATGTTCCAGAGACAGTGGGTATGTGAAAGCAAATGTAGTGACTTTCCTGTAGCCAGAGAGGTGATCTGGGCCATCCGACCTCTGAATTAGGGGTACAGGTGTAATCAAAACTTGAATATGGGACACGTCACTCTTGTGGGGTTCCTCGAGCCCAGGCTGGGGCCAGGTGGGATGTGGAAAGAAGTGCTGGCAGAATGGGCTGGGGTCAGGGGTTTGTGTTTCTACCAGTGGCCCCATGGGACCCTCATAAAAGCACCTTCACACACCCCAAAGGAATCATTTTGGTTGGCGGCTGAGAGGGGTGAATTACCTTTCTCACAATAGAAGGCCTCAATTAGAATTCCCTGCATCACTGGAACGTTACTTTTAGTGACGCTCTGATGGGGCACATTGCAGTGCCATGCCTACAAGGCCATGTAAGCCATCCTGCGTGGCTCTTCAAGGCCTTGTAGATGTGGTGTGAGGCAACGCAGCACAAGGGAGAGGATGTGGCCTAACGGCTAGGGTGGTCGACCTTGAAGATAGAGAACCGTGCTCGAGTCTCGGCAGGGACACTCAACATCCTGTGATTCTGGGCAAATCCTTAATCTCCCTGTGCCTAACAAAAATGAATGTGTCAGTTCGTAACGCAACTGGGGCTCATGTAAAGCACTCTGATACCTTTGGGTCTAGATTAAGCTATATAAAACTCAACAAAAAAAGAAAAGTTGCTGCGTTGCCTCACACTGTGATGGGGAGGCGTGTCATGGGAATCAGAGTGGGTGTTCCCATGTAACACCCATGGCATATGACACATTCCCAGATTTATAATGTTCTGTAAACCTGGGAATGCGCTAAAGGCTACGTAGGGGAGGCTCAACGAAGAGAAATATCTTTATTTCTCCTTTTTTCCTCTTTCTATGTGTGCTGCTTTCAGCAGAACACGTAGAAGCAGAAAATTGCCTCCATTGATTGTTTTTGTGCAGGAAGGTGTTCGTTCCTGCACAAAAACAATCATTAACACAACGAAGAGTATGTGGCCTAATGGCCAGATCTGCCAACCAGGTTAGAGGTTTGTCATCAGTTCAGCATCCCGTGATTCTGGGCAAATCACTTACTCTCCCCGTGTCTACAAACAAAATGAATGTGTCCTTGTGTAATGTAACTGGTGCTCATGTAAGCACTCCAATACCTTCGGGTCTGATTCATGCTATATATTTAATGAATCTATGACAAAATATCGAATACAAAAATATATACGTACAAAAATATCGCAACAAAAATATTGATTACAAGAATATCGACATCCTATCTCTAACAAGGTAAGTACAAAAATATCTAGAAAAAAAACTATAGATGTCAAAAATATCGTTTTAAAAAAATATCGTTTTTTTTATTTAAAAATATGTAAGAATAATAAATTAATACTTATAAATGTAACAAACATAGTTTAAAATATATTATTCTATTTAAAATTAATAAATTATGTAATAAAAACACCTAATAATAAAGATATAATACATAGTATATTCTTCATTATTAATAACTTCAAAAAATAATTTTAATAACGTATAAATAAATGAAAATATAATAAATTACAAATAAATTTATATACATAAAATAATAATATAAATAACAATTAATTAAAATGTAAAACAAATTAAAACAAGCATTGAAAATGCAATAGGTCTCGCAATAGAAAAGTTTGACCTTTTGGTGTTGCAAATGTAATATATATATATATTTTTTTTCTAAATCGATTTTTTTTTTTTGTAAAGTGTAGTTATTTTTTTCATTTTTTACATGTAAAATCTTTTGCAATTAAAAATTAAAAATAACATTAGGTCACTATTCTTTATCTATAACAATGTACACAAAAATGTTTTTTTGCACATCAATACATGTGAAAAAGGACAAAAATAAACATGTAACTTTACTAATGCTATAAATGTAACCTTTGTTGTGGTGCCAAAAATGCAATACTTCTTGCATTATGAAACTTTGAGGTTTCCGTATTTCAAATGACAAAATTTGTATTTATGTTTTAGTTTAGAAAATAGAGAAATTAATAGCTTTGTTTGTTGTGCTATGTTTTGTTTTGCTACACTATGCTTTCTTTTATTATGCTATGCTATCTTTTGCTACCATATGCTGGTGAGGGTGTGTGCAAGTGTGGGAGGGTGAGTGAGGGTGTGTGAGGGTGTGTGAGGGTGGGGTGAGGTGGTGTGAGGGTGAAGGTGTGTGAGGGTGTGTGAGGGTGTGTGAGGGTGAGAGGGTTGTGAGGGTGAGTGAGAGTGAGTGAGTGTGTGAGGGTGAGTGAGGGTGGGTGTGAGGGTGTGTGATGGTGAGGGTGTGTGAGAGTGAGGGGGGAGGGTGTGTGAGGGTGAGGAGGGAGTGTGAGGGGGAGTGAGGGTGTGTGAGGCTGTGTGAGTGTGAGGGGGTGAGGATGAGGGGGGTGATGGTGTGAGGGTGAGGGGGTGTGATGGTAAGTGAGTGTGTTTGAGGGTTTGAGAGTTGTGTGGGTGAGGGTGTGTAAGGGTGAGGGTGTGAGGGTGAGTGAGGGTGAGGGTGAGTCAGCATGAGAGTGTTGTGATGGTGAGGGGCCTGAGGGTGGGTGAGTGCGAGGATGTACGGGTGAGTGAAGGCGTATGAGTGTGTGTGAGGGTGAGTGTGTGTGAGGGTGAGGGTGTGAGCGTTGTGAGGGGGAGGGGTGAGGATACGTGAGGGGGTGAGTGTTTGTGAGGGTGAGTGGGTGAGGGTGTGTGAGGGTGTGAGCGTGAGGGTGAGTGTGTGAGGGTGACTGAGGATTGGTGATGTTGAGGTTGTGAGGGTTACTGTGAATCAGTGAGGGTGTGTGAGGATGTGTGAGGGTGTGTGGCGGCGGGTGTGTGTGAGGGTGGGGATGTGTGAGGGTGGGGGCGTGTGAGGGTGTTGGTGTGTGAGGGTGAGTCGGGGTGATAACGTTGTGAGGGTGAGTGTTGTGAGTGTGAGTGAGGGTGTGTGAGGGTGAGGGCGTTGAAGGCGGTGAGGGCGGGAGGGTAAGTGAGGCTGAGAGTGTTGTGGGTGTGAGGGGTTGTGAGGATGTGTGAGGGTGAGGGTGTGTGAGGGTGTGGGAGGGTGAGGGTGAGTCGGGGTGATAACGTTGTGAGGGTGAGTGTTGTGAGTATGAGTGAGGGTGTGTGAGGGTGAGGGCGTTGAAGGCGGTGAGGGTATGAGTGTTAGAGTGTGAGGCTGAGGGCATGAGGGTGAGTGAGGGTGTGTGAGGGTGAGGGTGTGAAGGTGTGTGACGGAGTCTGGGGGTGGGTCAGGGTGTGTGAGTGTGAGGGTGTGTGAGGGTGTGTGTGTGAGGGTGAGTGAGCGTGAGAGCGTTGTAAGGGTGGGGGGGTGAGTGTGGGTGTGAGTGAGGGTGTGTGATGTTGAGGGTGTGTGAGGGCGTTTTTGTGTTGTGTAGTTGTGTTAGTTGTGTGTGTGCTTGTGTGTGTATGTTTGTATGTGTTTTTTTCATTGTGTGTGTAGTTGTTTGTGTATTTTTGTTCTTTATTTAATTTTCGGAAATGTGAAATAGCAGATGTGTGACTGCCCCATACCAATTATTTCAAATTTAAGTCTTGCGTTCTAGTTATTTTTGGGAATCGCGTACTGTTTTGATTGACGTCCCTGTCAGCCAATGATATTTCAAAATCCTCTGACGTTGCGTAACAATTTACTCGCATCTAATTGGAAATCCCCATATTGGTGAAAGCGCGTCCCGTGTAAGGAGTGTTGGCTTCGTTGTCCGTCCCGTGCATCGTTCGACAGGTAATTTTTTTAATTTATTTTATTTTGTGTTTGTGTAGTGTAATGAATTTGTCGATTTGTTCTTTCCTATTGTTTGATTTGCATTGTAGTGTTTTTGTCTTGCAACTAAGGATGTTTATTTTGAAATGTCGGCTCTTTATGTATGTAATGCCTTGTATCCTATTGTTCTGATCTAATGTTTGATAATGTTTAATATTGCTTAGTAGTTGTGTTAATAATTAGAACCTAATTTTTTTCTTTCTGTGTTAATATGTAGTTTGTAGTATATGTGCGTGAATAATTTATATTGTTGTAACGCTACGTTCGGTTATGTAATTTATTATTAAATGTATGTTTGTATATCTTTTTATCTTGATGTGTATGTAAATTTCGTGCTTTGTTTTGCTAATTTTCCTATTCGTTAAACATCAATGCAATGTTTCAGCTTTGTGTTCCGATGTTAATTCTTAAAGCAATATTTTCTTTTTATATATGCTTTCTCCATGTTGCTATGAGAATTCTGACTGATGTCAACATTACAGTAGAGTTGAATAATATATTTATTATATTTGATGTAATTTCGTGTTAATGAATGCCATTGTTATATGCGTATGGCTTTTTGTGTAACTCTTGACCATTTTGTTTAATCCGTCCCATTCCCCAGGAAGAATAATGCTTATTTATTGCCCCAATAAAAAGTAGGCTGTTTCACATTTGCCTTTGTACATCCTCGTCCTCACTTCCTGCCACATATTTTCGTTCTTTTGTAGGTGTTATATTGTCCGAATGTTTTTTGTTTTGACCTGAAGCCTGATAAACATCCTTGCATGCTGTAGTTCACTTTTGGGAAGCAGCTTTTGGGTGTAACGTATCTGATGCACTATTCCGTAGCCCCCCTTTGTTTTTAATTTCGTTGTAAAAATTCGTTATGTCTCTGAAAAAGGCATAACATTTATCAAAATGTTACATGTACAATGTTTTGTTTGTAATAGGGTGGATTAGGAGGCTCTTTTTTGAGTCTTTAGTTATATGGTGTTTTTGTATTCTTTAAACAGATTGTTGATGTCGCCGGTGGATTAGGATGGTGTACTTATTGTTTGGATTTTCTTTTGGATGATGTATTTCTGTTGCGTATCTTGTGGGTGTCTTTGGAGTTGAAACTCAGAAGGCTTTTGACTGAGTTAATTGGAATTCTTCTTTTTATTTTTGTTGAAAGTTCACATTTCCTTATTAAATCACCAAAACGCTTAAGTCCTTATATCGAAATGCAGAGGCGTAAATTATCATAAATTGTCAGTGAGGGTGTGTGAGGGTGTGAGGGTGAAGGGGTGTGAGAGTGAGGGTGTGAGGGTGAGTGAGGGATTGGGTGAGGGTGAGTGAGGGTGGGGGTGAGTGTTTTTTTAAGGGGAGGGTGTGTGATAGTGAAGGGGGAGGGTGTGTGAGGGTGAGGGGGGAGTGTGAGGGTGTGTGAGGGTGTGTGAGGCTGTGTGAGAGTGAGGGGGTGAGGATGAGGGGGGTGATGGTGTGAGGGTGAGGGGGTGTGAGGGTGAGTGAGGGTGGAGTTGAGGGTGTGTGAGGGTGAGGGTGTGTGAGAGTGAGGGGGGAGGCTGTGTGAGGGTGAGGGGGGAGTGTGAGGGCATGTGAGGGTGTGTGAGGCTGTGTGAGGGTGAGTGGGTGATGATGAAGGGCGTTATGGTGTGAGGGTGAGGGGGTGTGAGGGGGAGTGAGGGTGTGTGAGGGTGAGAGAGGGTGTGTGAGGGTGAGAGTGTTGTGTGGGTGAGGGGGTGTTAGGGTGAGGGTGTGAGGGTGAGTGAGGATGAGGGTGAGTAATCGTGAGAGTGTTGTGAGGGTGATGGGGCTGAGGGTGGGTGAGGGTGAGGATGTAAGGGTGAGTGAAGGTGTTTGAGGGCGTTGTGAGGGTGAGGGGTGAGGGTAAGTGAGGGGGTGAGTGTGTGTGGGGGTGAGGGTGTGTGAGGGTGTGTGAGGGTGAGGGTGAGTCGGGGTGAGAGCTTTGTGAGTGTGTGAGGGTGAGGGTGAGTCAGCGTGAGAGCGTTGTGATGGTGGGGGGGTTAGGGTTGTTGTGAGGGTGGGTGTGTGAGGTTGAGGGTGTGTAAGGGTGTGTGTGTGTTGTGTAGTTGTGTTTGTGGTGTCTTTGATTGTGTGTGTGTGTGTGTAAGTATTTTTTTCATTGTGTGTGTAGTTGTTTGTGTATCTTTGTTCTTTATCTAATTTTCCAAAATGTGAAATAGCGGATGTGTGACTGTTCCATAACTATATCTTCTTATTTAAGTCTTGCGTTCTAGTTTTTTTTTTAATCGCGTACTATTTTGATTGACGTCCCTGTCAGCCAATGATATTTCAAAATCCTCTGAAGTTGCGTAACAATTTACTCGCGTCTAATTGGAATTCCCCATTTTTGTGAAAGTGCGTCCCGTGTGTACGAAGTGTTGACTTCGTTGTCCGTCCCGTGCATCGTTTGACAGGTAAAACATTTTTTTTTTTTATATTTATGTTTGTGTAGTGTAATGAATCTGTTCATTTGTTGTTTCCTATAGTTTTATTTTCATAGTAGTGAATTAGTCTTGCAACGAAGGATTTTATTGGAAATGTCGCCTCTTTATGTATGTAATGCATTGTATCCTATTGTTCTGATCTAATGTTTATAATGTTTAATTTTGCTTAGTAGTTGTGTTAATAATTCAAACCTAATTTTTTTCTTCCTGTGTTATTATGTAGTATGTTGTATATGTGCGTGAATAATTTATATTGTTGTAACGCTACGTTCGGTTATGTAATTTATTATTAAATGTATGTTTGTATATCTTTTTATCTTGATGTGTATGTTAAATTCGTGCTGTGTTTTGCGATACTTCCTCTTCGATAAACATCAATGCAATGTTTCAGCTTTGTGTTCCGATGTTATGTTTTTAAGCAATATTTCCTTCTTATATATGCTTTCTCCATGTTGCTATGAGAATTCTGACTAATGTCAACATTACAGTAAAGTTGAGTAATATGTTTTCTATATTTGATGTAATTTCGTGTTAATGAATGCCATTGTTATATGCGTACGGCTTTTTGTGTAACTCTTGACCAATTTGTTTAATCCGTCCCAATCCCCGTGTGAATAATGCTTATTTATTGCCCCAATAAAAAGTAGGCTGTTTCACATTTGCCTTTGTACATCCTCGTCCTTGCTTCCTGCCACATATTTTCGTTCTTTTGTAGGTGTTATATTGTCCGAATGTTTTTTGTTTTGACCTGAAGCCTGATAAACATCCTTGCATGCTGTAGTTCACTTTTGGGAAGCAGCTTTTGTGTGTAACGTATCTGATGCACTACTCCGTAGCCCCCCTTTGTTTTTAATTTCGTCTTAAAAATGTGTTATGTCTCTGAAAAAGCCATAACATTTATCAAAATGTTACATGTACAATGTTTTGTTTTGAATAGGGTGGAATAGGAGGCTCTTTTTTGAGTCTATAGTTATATGGTGTTTTTGTATTGTTTCAATAGATTGTTGATGTCGCTGGTGGATTAGGATGGTCTACTTATTGTTTGGTTTTTGTTTTGGATGATGTATTTATGTTGTGTATCTTGTTGGTGCCTTTGGAGTTGACACTCAGAAGGCTTTTGACTGAGTCAATTGGAATGCTTCTTTTTATTTTTTTTGAAAGTTCACATTTCCTTATTAATCCACCAAAACGCTTAAGTACTTATATCAAAATGCAGAGGTGTAAATTATCATAAATTGTCAGTGAGGGTGTGTGAGGGTGAAGATGTGTGAAGTGAGGGTGTGAGGGTGAGTGAGGGTGGGTGTGAGGGTGAGTGAGGGTGGGGGTGAGGGTGTCTTTAAGGGGAGGGTGTGTGAGAGTGAGGTGGGAGGGTGTGTGAGGGTGAGTGGGGAGTGTGAGGGTGAGGATGTAAGGGTGAGTGAAGGGGTCTGAGGGCGTGTGAGGGTGAGGGCGTGAGCGTTGTGAGGGTGAGGGGTGAGGGTAAGTGAGGGGGTGAGTGTGTGTGGGGGTGAGGGTGTGTGAGGGTGTGTGAGGGTGAGGGTTATTCGGGGTGAGAGCGTTGTGAGTGTGAGGGGGGTGAGGGTGAGTGAGGGTGTGTGAGGGTGAGTCAGCGTGAGAGCATTGTGAGGGTGAGGGGGCTGAGGGTGGGTGAGGGTGAGGATGTAAGGGTGAGTGAAGGGGTCTGAGGGTGTGTGAGGGTGAGGGTGTGTGAGTGTGACAGTGTGTGTGAGAGAGACGCTGTGTGTGAGAGAGACAGTGTGTGTGTGAGTGAGAGAGTGTGTGTGAGAGAGACAGTGTGTGTGAGAGAGACAGTGTGTGTGAGAGAGACAGTGTGTGTGTGAGTGAGAGAGTGTGTGTGTGAGAGAGTAGTGTGAGTGAGAGAGAGTGTGTGAGAGAGAGAGAATGTGTGTGAGAGCTACAGAGTGTGTGTGAGCTACAGACTGTGTGTGAGCTACAGAGTGTGTGTGAGCTACAGAGTGTGTGTGAGCTACAGTGTGTGAGAGCTAATGAGTGTGTGATAGCTACAGAGTGTGCGATAGCTACAGAGTGTGTGATAGCTACAGAGTGTGTGATAGCTACAGAGTGTGTGAGAGCTACAGAGTGTGTGAGAGCTACAGAGTGTGAGAGCTACAGAGTGTGTGATAGCTACAGAGTGTGTGATAGCTACAGAGTGTGTGATAGCTACAGAGTGTGTGATAGCTACAGAGTGTGTGAGAGCTACAGAGTGTGAGAGCTACAGAGTGTGAGAGCTGCAGAGTGTGAGAGCTGCAGAGTGTGAGAGCTGCAGAGTGTGTGAGAGCTGCAGAGTGTGTGAGAGCTGCAGAGTGTGTGAGAGCTGCAGAGTGTGTGAGAGCTGCAGAGTGTGTGAGAGCTGCAGAGTGTGTGAGAGCTGCAGAGTGTGTGAGAGCTGCAGAGTGTGTGAGAGCTGCAGAGTGTGTGAGAGCTCCAGAGTGTGTGATAGAGAGAGAGAGAGTTGTATTGCCCCAGATAAAGAGGTGGTATGGTCTAAAGATGTGTTTGGAGTGTGAGAGAGTGATGTTTTCATCTAATGATCTTTTTTTTTTTGTCATCATTATGTTTATTCCCCTTACTTCAATTTTGCTGTGCCTTGTTGTATTCAATATTTTCTGCGCATTAAATTCATGGACAGTCACATGAGTTAGCGTCACATAATCTCCAATATTTATGTGGAATAGTGTTGCTTCTCTCCACAGTGTTACTTTGATGTCATCCGTAGCATCTTTTAAAGTAATACATCTTGCCCATTGATAAAGACATTCTTCACGTCCTCTTCCTAAAAAAAAACATTTTTGGTAGTTATTGAGTATTGAAGACATAGTAATTGAGCGAGTTATTTATTATTTTGTCCAAGGTAACATACTGTTTGCTGTTCACGACAAAATCATTTTTTACTTGTGTGCAGATTATAATACCCAACTGAACATCCTTTGTAAAATATGTTTTTTTTTTTATATGGAGCTTTAGCCGATGTTTTTTTTTATTTGACTATGTGATACAATGCCAGATTAAAGTATAAAAATATAGGACGTTCTAGATAGTATGACGGGGTGTTTAATGCTATGTGTTCTTAGCTGCAGAGCTGAGTTAACAAAGATGTTTTTTTTTTTAAACTAACTAGACATATACTCTTAGTGACATTCCTATATTTCTGTGTTTATACTTACTTCAGATATTGTCCCAGAAACAGTCATAAGACTTTTTAATGTTGCACTTTTGATATCCTTAATGGGAGAAGCAGATGGTGCAGGCGGTTGCAAAATGTTCTTTGCTTGTTGGATAAGTTCCTCATGTATTTTCATTGCTGGAAATTTTGTTACTTTGCTTTGTTTAGTAATTACAATTGTTTTGTTTTTGATGATAAAGTTGCGTATCAGCAGTCCACAGTTACTTTTAGTTTGCTCGTATAATTCTTCTTGATAACAAGTACATTTGATAGTTCCAGTTTTATCAGCTAGAGCCAAATGAAAGAGAACTTTTTGTTCTTTCTTTGCATTTTTGTATGTTGTTTTTCCAGAACAGTTGATTACATTAACTCGTATGGGTTTCTGATAAGGTTTGTTGTCATCGCTAGTAATATTAATGATTTCTTCAATAGACATCATCTGAAATATAAAATATGTTACAAACAATGTTAAATACAAACCCATAGTGCTTTATGATCACTGTAATAGCATTCTAATGTACCATAGTTGTGTAGTTTCTCATTAGTATATATGTGATCTAAAATGGATTGGTAGTTAGTTGTGTAATTGTCTATGAGTTGTTTACATTGTAAGTTTTCTTCAAAGAATCCAATTAGTTGGTTAGTGTATGAATTTTGTAGAGATACATCCACATTGAAATCCCCCATAATGATTAATTTGTGTTTGGGGTAAAAATTTGTAATATTTGAAATTAAAACAAAAAGAGAAGTAATATGTTTATGTGGTGGTTTGTATAGGATTATAATAATGTAATCCATGTTATTAATATGTACTGTAAAATGTAAAATGTCTATGCCTTCGTGTGTCTCATAAATAGGCAATATAAATAAATCTTTTTTGTAGTACAATATCATTCCATGGTTTGTGTTGTATGTATGAAATTTATTAAATATAATGTGATGATATTGTGGTAGCGTAAAATCATTAACTGTTGCCTTCCTTGTAGTGTTGATCTCAGTTAAGCAAATAATGTCAGCTTGTAATATGTTGCTATCAGCTATCATTGATGTAAAATGTTTCTGTAGTGACCTTATATTGTGTGCAATGATATTGAAATGTGCAGTGTATGTATGTAACTGTGGGATATTAATTTCAAGTGGCATATGTGTCCTTAATCTGTGCATTTCCTCATTAACATTTGGGTGTACTATAATTTTCCGTTCATCAAAATTCTGGACATATACATTTTGTATTGATTTAGCCCTGCTAATAGCAACATAATGCAAATGATGAATTTTGCTGTTATTAAAGTGGATATAAAGTGGTTCTAAAGTATCACCTTGTGTGCGATGTATAGTGCGCGCTGATGCTTGCCGTCAAGGAAATTGCTTCCGTATAATGGTAATACATTTCTTAGTGTATTGAAAATGCCTAGCTATAGCATATATTGGTGTCCATGTGCTTAGAATTTGTGAATGATATAAGTGCTTATAATGTTGCCTGTTTGTTTGTCCTATACTCTGATTGTCAAATAACACCCAAATAATAATAGGTGTATTATTAATCAATTCCACTAATTGTACCACACAAGTTGCGCCATTTGTTAATCCATCATTGACATCCACATTGCAACTTATATCATAACGTAGTTGTAAAGCTATGTGTCATGTATGTGCAAGTCCCATTGTTTTTTGTGGATCTTTGGGCAATTGCTTAAGTATAGTTTTCTTAACATTTTCTGCCAAATCTGAACTTACGGTATCGCTAGCTACTGTTATGTAGACTGGATAATGATTGCTATTTTTTTTCCAAAACTTTCCTGTTAATTTCATTACCTTCTATATTAGTAGACATGATATATGGTATTGTCTCTAAAAGACTCTCATCAGGTTGTATATCCCTTTGCTTAATTTGTAAAATATCTTCCTTTGTATGCTTCCCCTCCCTTAAGCGGTTTAGTAGTTCAGCAAATTGAAGATCCTCTTTTTGGCGCATAATTTTAGGTAATTCAAATATTTTGAAATGTTCTTTCCATAAGTTACTACTTAAAGGACCATACAATTGAGTAGTATCTTGAAAAATGTATCTGTCAAATACAGGTTTCAATTGGTAAAAGTCTCCTATGGCTAAAATTGAAATTCCTCCAAATGGTTCATTAGATGATTTTATTTCTTGAAGCCTGTTATGTATAAAATTTAACATATTATGCCCGACCATTGATATTTCATCTATAATAATAACTCGAACATGCATCATTTCTATTTGTAGAGCAGTTCTCTGTTCATGACTCAGTTGTTTATAATTCAAACTTTGTGATACCGATATTTTAAAAGTACTATGTAGTGTTTTTCCATTAATATTATGGGCAGCCTTCCCTGTAGGAGCAGTAAGTAAGATATAAATATTATCAGGATTTTCACCTGCCTTTGTGTTATAGTACCATAGTAATATTTGATATAGTGCAGATATTAGAAAGCTTTTACCAACACCAGCCCCTCCTGTGCAAAAAGTATAGCATGGAGTGCTTTTTGTTTTAAACCAATGCAAGTGATGGTAAACAAATTTTAGTTGTTCTTCTGTTAAGTTTTGCATAATTTGTTGGTATTTATCATCAGGTAAAATAAAGTTAGTTGAGCTTTGTTCTTCGGTGATAGTTCTAAATCCCAAATCTAATGCCAAATCATATACATGTTGTTTTTCAGAATTCCCCCCTTCTGTGTCTATATTTACTGTTGGTGATAGAGGAGGTGAAATTACATTAGGATTACACTGTTCATGAATAATGTTTGTACCTTCCCCGTGCTGATTGTTATAGATTTTCAGTTGCGCGTCAACAAAGTTTTTAACTTACAGATACCTCTCATAATAAGTTTCCTTTTTTTTTTGGATTTTATCTTCTTCCCTCCATGGATAGTGCAACATTAATATTTCTCTATAATACTCTTCTGGTTCATTATTTTTGTTAAATCTGCAAAATCGTATTATTTTGGCTCGTGTGCGCTTATTTAAAGAATAATAATTATTCTGATTTTGTTTTTCTCCTTTTCCGTCACTACATTCTATTTCCAATTCTTCCTCATCTGAGCTGTAAAAGTTTCTTTCTGCGAGTACATTTTCTGAATCATTTATTTCTTTTGTATAACTTTTGTTTTTGACATAGTTGAAATTAGATGCATAATCGGCTAATGTGCACATCTCTAATGTTTGAGGCCGTTTGCACTACTTAACAATAATATTTTCACATTGAATGTCAGTTGAATTTTCTGGCAAATTATTAATAGTTTCTATATCACGCATTAAATACGTCCTTTTTTCTGGACGGCTAGTATTAATAAATACAAATGATCTTGAGCTTTTCCTTAATGGTATTTGAAGAATTAGATATGCAGCTTCTTGAGCACTAATTTCTGTGCAGTTGAGGAATTTGTTTGCTATGTGTTTAAGTTGATCTTTTATATTACTATTGCTTTTAACCTCTTTAGCAGCTTGTGCAATAAGTTTGCTAATTCCTCTTTGCGATTTACTGATATATGAAATAATGTAGACAGCACAAGCATAAGGGTCATGTATAAACTGCAAATCTATGTTTGCTCGCCAAGGTTGTAAAATAGTACTATTGTAGTTATTGATGAAGCATTCGGCTGGCGTTCTTTTAAAAAATATAGTTGTTTTTTGTAAGGTACTTTGTATACAAGTAATATATTCTTCATCATTCATCTTAATTAAGTCTAAAAAATCATCAAAAGAAAGTGTATTAAAAGTAGTAGTATTCATTGCTTCATGGATAATTTCTATATTATCTTTCCATTGCTTATCGGTCCCCTCAAGTGTTAATGGCTCTAATATGAGAGTTCTTGACATAGGATATTTAGGATATTGATATTTGCATGTCCTTTTCTCTTTACGCCTGCAATTTTTAGTGTGACCATGCCTTTGTAGATTTATTAAAGGTTGTAAAACAGGGTCATCAGACTTATTACATGTGATATATTGGTCAATGAAGCTATTGACTTCCTCCACTGGCGAAACACCATATAGTGGTGCTTTGTTTACCCAGAGTAATGCATGTATATGTGGAGAACCTCTTTGTTGGAGTTCGACTCTGTAAAAGTAGTCTACTATTTCCCCAATTGGATTTGTTCCATTCATCAAAACACAATTAAATAACTTCCTAACTTGATAGTCAAACTGTCTTGCACATGTTATCGGATCTTGCTGTATTAATTTACATTTTGTTTCCCAAGACATGTTTGCGAATTCTTCCTCTGTGCATTCCTTTTCGTTTCTAACCCTCAATAGTATATTTATTAAATGGTGCCATTTTGTTTCGGCAGCAGATAAAGTAAAAAAAATGTGGGTATGCCCAGTTGCCTTATCATAGCAAAAATATCTTTTTTGCAACCTTCCCAATATGGAGGTGAACTGCGTATAGTTTTTAATACTTTGTAACCTTCATTAAACTGGAAGACATCCTCAATATTATATTTTATGTCTTTCGCAGTAATTTCTTTCCCATCTGTAAAATTTTTCCTTATAGAAATGTAGATTTTTCCGTGGATTTGCTTAATATGTAATTTTTTAAGTTTGAAAAAGAGATTAGTAACAGATTTTGCTACTCTTCTATCATAACTCCTTAACTCTGATTGGCAAATAGTACTATAATGTACCGGTATGTGTCTTTCGTTATTGTTTGGCCTTCGTTCACCACAAAAAATAGTAGGGAAAGCCAAAAACTCTGAATCTTTATCCTCATATAAACCTCTTGGCGTGTTATGTTCAGCTGGAGCTAAACTTAACACATTCACAGAATTTGCAGTAATAGTTTCATTTGTTAACATAGTATCTAAATTTCCAGCTTCCATGTTGTCTGAACTATCAGATGAATTGTTTGTCTCCGAAGTCTCATTATTATTTTCTATTTCTGGAGGTATATACTCCCATTCTGGGTTAATAGTAACACCATATTCGTTACCAGTGTACTAGTTGTTGCTAGGCATGTAGCTGCCTTTTTTACCGTATTTGGTCTAACATTTTCATAATGTGTGTGTGATTTATACACTAATTTCCTTTTTAATTTAACAGGAATTGTCATGGCGTCATTAATTTGCCTTGGTAAAATGGTAACAGTTGTCATAACATCTGCAGGTACATTAACTACAGCACCTGATAATGATTTTTGAAAACCGCGTGGCAAAGTACGAATTTGTAGGAATGGTATTCTAGGCGAAACTAATCTTTCTTCTAAATCATATAATTCTAATTCAGTTGGTACATTTGGGAGCCCCATGCCATTTAGAACTGAACATGGTGGTATTTTTTTTTTTTTTGATGTAATAATAGCAAGTCATACAAATTAAATTTGTTTTCTTCTTACTAATGTCACACTTTTTAAAAATTTCAGTTTGGCAAACAAATTTCTTTACTGTTGCTAATGTCTTCCTGTGTAGCATTTGAACTTTTCCGTTTTACTCTTTTTGGTATACATATACTCAAGTTTTTTTGTTTTTTTTTAGATTGTTTATTTCTTTCCTGTATAGACTTACTAGTTCCTGCTAACTGAGAATGATTAATCGCATTGATATTCTCTCCCTTACTTTTATTCTGTAAATCATCTGAAGATATTGTAGTAGATTTCAAAGTATTAATTTGAGTACCTTCAGTAGTATGTATCCAAAATGTTTTCACTTGTGGTAAATGACAATTTTTCTTGTGCACTGCAAGTGCTTTTGCATATGATTTCTTCTTAATGATTTTTATATCTATTGGTGTTAATTCAAATTGTACACATTGCTCAAACTTATTTGTAAACTTATATGCTAGTTTCACAACATATTGAGTAAGCCCTTCTAAAGAATAAAATTCAAGTGTAACACATGTTCCATTTGAATGAGGCATGCCTTCATTGTCCCTGCTATGTGAATCAAATACAAAGTATGTTTGCATATGTTTGAAAATGGAAATCACATATACATTCATACAAAGTATAACACCACAGTGCTTATTAAGAGTAACATTTAATGTTGTGCTAATACCTGGGTAGTCTTTATTCAAACGTTTAAGGACATCACCATAGTAAGCGTGCCGTAGTGTAAGGGAATATATCTGTTGATTGTGGTCTATATATTTTGGCAAGTCATCAGGATGCATAGGTGTTTCTTTGTTAATAGAATGCATTTGTAGATATAAAGCGTCACCACGATCCATTATATAATGCAGATCATTTGAATTCCATGTAGTTACTGGCTTGCATAAATTGTGCAAAACAGCAAAAGTACTATTTGGTAAGCATTGCTTTCCTTGTGATTTGCTATTAAATCGTGTATTACCTTGATGGTAACTTGCTTTTAAGCACCTATGCATATTATATGTTATAATAAAAGGATGTTGTCACCAATTTAAATTTTTATCCTTCTTCGAATAGCTAATGTTTTTGCTGACTGTAAAGTAATTAATTATTACAAACTTAGTTCTAACTCCTAAACATTTTTTACCTTAACTTGTGGTTGGTTTGAGGGCGTCCGAAGAATCTGAAAGGGGAAGAATTTTTGTTTTTGTTATAATATATGTTGCCAAAATATCACCCTAAGAGAAATTTTTTATTTTTAATGCAATTATTATATAAACTTTTCAAATGTTTGACGGAGTTTGTTATGAAAAAAGCGCATGATGATGATTGAGGGAGTTTTCTTTTGGACAGGGTGAAAGAGGAAGAGAGTGCCAAAGACTGTTGTTGATTGATATATTTTTTGAGAGTACTATAGGGATATTGAGAGATTAATGGTGAGAGGTGTGAAGTGTAAGATATGTTTATTAGTTGAATAAAACAGATAACATGATGAAAAGACAATACATTTTTTTAAATATTATTGTTAATTGCAACATGCTTTAAAAAAACTGAAACATTGAGAGACCATTTGAATGAGTTGTTAATAAATTATTACACATATTTATGCTTTTGTGTGAACGAATGATGTTGTGTCGTTTGTGGTATACTTTAGTAATGTTGTGTTGGCTCTGAGCAATGCTGTGGTGATGCAATGGATAGTGAGGGTGATAGAGGCAGTGTGAAAGATTTAAATATAGTTAGGGCGATAAGAGAGACAGGGGATGGATGGATGGATGTAGCAGGGAGATTAATGGATAGATAGATGGAGGGATGGATTGATGGATAGAATGGGGGTGATGGAAGGATGGAGTGGGAAGAGAGAAGATTTGAATAAGTATTTTTAAAATTGTTAGACAGATTGATGCTGTTGTGTGAACGAAGGATGTTATGGCTTGTGTAGTATACTATAGTAATGTGTTGGCTCTGAGTCATGCTGTGGTGATGCAATGGATAGTGAGGGTGCTAGAAGAAGTGTGAAAGATAGATATAGTTAGGGCGATAAAGAGACAGAGGATGGATGGATGGATGTAGTGTGGGGATTAAGGAATGGATAGATGGAAGGATGAATTGATGGATAGAGTGGGGCTGATGGAAGGATGGAGTGGGAGGATGGATGGCTTGGTGGAGTGGGCTGACAGATGGATGGAGTGGGGTGATGTATGGATGGAGTGGGTGAATGGCTGTATGTAATGGGAGGATGAATGGACGGATGGACGGATGATTGGATAAATGAATGGATGCAGTGTAATGCATGGATGTTGTGCGATGAACACATGTATTAGGGTGGATGCACAGAGTGTTATTGTTGGACGAATGTATGTATGTATGAATGGATGGATGCAGTGGGATGGATGGATGGGTGGATTGATTGTGAATGGATGGATGGATGGAGTGGAGGTATTAACAGATGGCTGGATGCAGTGCAGTTTATGCATGTAGTTTTGCTGATAGATGGAGTGTGTGGAAGGATGAATGAATGGAGCGGTGGAGATGGATGGCTGTATAGAAGAAGTGTGTGTTAGTTATTTTACTACAATCAATTTCTTTGTATTAACGCCAACTAAGGCATCACATTTAACGTGTAAGTCTGCTTTGCAAATTCTAAATATTTTCCCAAAACTGTGCTTTGTAAACGAAAAGAAGCTATGAACATTTAACGACCGAGTTTGGAGCCATAAAGTTAAGTAGTAACATTTAACGTGCAAGGACTGAGACTAGAGACAGAATATAATCAATGTAAACAACTTTTTTTAAATGTACGCATGTCAACTACTTTTTTCCCTTCCTTAAGGTGCAAAAAGTAATAACATTTAACGTGCAAGTTCGGCAGCAAAACTGTAAAAATTTTATTGAAATGTTTTGCTAGTTATGGACACAAAAATGTTAAAAACTATTGTATAATTCTTGAAGCAAATGTAAACTAGTAACATGCGTGTGGTGAAGAAGCAGGGGGTGCTGTCTAAGTAGGCTGCTGAATGTGAGGGAGGCTGAGTTTTTAATGTAGTTAAAAAGAGTACGCAAATAACTTTTGAGCATTCTACGTACAAGGGTGGCGGCTGAATCAAAAGTAATAATTTAGTACGTGCAAGCATAGAGCCTAGAGGCAGATTGTATCAAATGTGACCTAAAAATAGTGTAATGTACGCATACACAGTACGTTTTCTTGGATAGTAATGTAAGTGAAATGCTGTGGAATTTGTTCGAGCTGTGTGTTTATGTGAAAGTAATTGGAGATGGAGGCGCACGTGCTGGAGAGGGAGGGGAAGTTAATATGCTGCTGAATGGAAGAGAGGCTGTGTCATTTGTGTTTAAAATGTAAGGTGAGGCTGTGGGCACTGTGGAGCTGGAGTGAAGCTGCCAAGGGATGCGTTCTGCGTGTAATTTAATATGTGTAGGCTATGTGTTGCAAAGTCATTCTGTGAATAGAACTTGTGACCGTATTTATGTTTGCGGTGTGGCGAAGTGATCCGAGTTGACTGTACGTTAGAAGGAATTAAAATATTGTATGCTGTGTTTCCATGTTAAAGAATAGGATAGTGAGGCGCGCGTGTTGGAGAGGGGTGGCTGTTAGTATGCAGCTGCATAAAAGAGTGTGTGCGTGATTTGTGTTTTACATGTAAGGTGAGGCTGTAGGAACTGTGGATGAGGCTAATTGTGTTTTTGATTTGCATAGAAGCTGGGAATGAATGCGTTCTGCCTTTAAAGTACTATGTGCAGGCTGTGTGTCGCAAAGGCAGTTTGTGACTATAAGTTGTGAACGCTATGTTGTTTGAGGTATGGTGAAGTGGTATGACCTGATTTTCAGTTAGAAGGAATGGAAAGTCTGTGGGCTGTGTGTTCTGTTAAATGAATTGGAGAGTGAGGCGCGAGTGCTGGAGAGGGGTGGCTGTTAGTGTTGAGCTGAATGGAAGAGTGTGTGTGTGATTTGTGTTGTAAGTGTAAGCTGAAGCTGTGGGCACTGTGGAGCAGGCTAATACTGTTAAGTGGGCTGCAGTTCAGGGAATGAATGCGTCCTGCGTGTAATGTTCTATGTGTATGCTGTATGTTTGAAAGGCATTTTGCGAGTAGAGGTTTTGGCCGAAATGTGTGAGTGAAGCTGCCAATGAATGCATTCTGCGTGTAATTTACTATGTGTAGGCTATGTGTTGCAAAGGCATTTTTTTAATAGAAGTTCTGACGTAATTTTGGTTTGCGGTGTGGCGAAGTGATATGAGTTAAGTCTGCATTCCAAGAATTCAAATATTTGTGTACTGTGTGTTTATGTACAAAGAAATGGATAGTGAGGCGCGCGTGCTGGAGAGGGGTGGCTGTTAGCATGCAGCTGAATGGGAGAGTGTGTGTGTGATTTGTGTCGTTAGTGTAATCTGAAGCTGTGGGCACAATGGAGCAGGATGATCGTATTAACTTAGCTGCAGAGAAGCTGGCAATGAATGCACCTTGTGTGTAGTTTACTATGTGTAGTTAAATGTGTGTGCATCGAAGTTGTGAAAGAAATGTTTAGTGAGGTGTGGCGAAGTGGTATGGCTGTTAGCATGCAGCTGAATGGGAGAGTGTGTGTGTGATTTGTGTCGTAGGTGTAAACAGAAGCTGTGGGCACTATGTAGCAGGCTGATCGTGTTAACTTAGCTGCAGAGAACATGGCAATGAATGCACCTTGCGTGTAGTTTAGTATGTGTAGTTAAATGGGTGTGCGTTAAAAGGTAGTGAGGTGTGGCGAAGTGGTATGGATGTTAGCATGCAGCTGAATGGGAGAGTGTGTGTGTGATTTGTGTCGTAAGTGTAATCTGAAGCTGTGGGCACTATGTAGCAGGCTGATCGTGTTTACTGAGCTGCAGAGAAGATGCCAATGAATGGACCCGGCGTGTAGGTTACTATGTATAGTTAGATGTGTGTGCGTTAAAAGGTAATACCAGGGGACGTACAAGAGGCTGTGTGTGTGAAAGTCAGCTTGTGCATCGAAGTTGTGAAAGAAATGTTTAGTGAGGTGTGGCGAAGTGGTATGGATGTTAGCATGCAGCTGAATGGGAGAGTGTGTGTGTGATTTGTGTCGTAAGTGTAATTTGAAGCTGTGGGCACTATGTAGCAGGCTGATCATGCTAACTGAGCTGCAGAGAAGATGCCAATGAATGGACCCGGCGTGTAGGTTACTATGTGTAGTTAGATGTGTGTGCGTTAAAAGGTAATACCAGGGGACGTAGGAGAGGCTGTGTGTGTCAAAATCAGCTTGTGCATCGAAGTTGTGAAAGAAATGTTTAGTGAGGTGTGGCGAAGTGCTATGAATTAAGTGTGTGTTTGAAGGGATCATCCGATGTGAAAATACAAACTGTGTAGCAGAGTTAGAATGTGTAATCTTCCTCAGTAAAGGGTGCTATGTGAGTTGATATTACCTGTGTGTGTGTGTTATGACGTTACAGCAACTGAGGCTGTGAATCATTTGTAAAGTGAGCGTGAAATAGCATGTGAAATGTTTTGTGAGATGTTTGTAAGTGTGGTAAGCTGTGTGTAACTTAGCATTAAGGTGTAGATGACTAAGTAGACATTGTGTAGCAAGAGACAATTGTGTTTCAGACCCCCCAAACGACAGTTATGGATTAATTGTAATCTGAGCATTCAGATGTACTTACATGATATATTCTTGAGCGCCGATTTGTGTTTCCCTTTCAATCCGATGTAGAATGTCTACGATTGACCTACAAAATATATAGAGAAAATAAAAAAAAACATTAGGTATCGGCTGCTTCTAACAAAGATATTCCCACCTTCATAAACTACGTAGTGCTTTGCAATGTATTAGGAGAGAACAGCTTGTATTTTAACTACAATTTCACACAGCAATTTAAAAAAGGTGCGATGTTGATGAAAGAAACTATAAATTATGTTTTCCTTAGAAGTATGATGGCCCTCGGGGAATAAAAATGTAACATACATGCACTTACTTTTTAAGGATGTATGGCGTAGTCTTTCAGCGGCTGTTTGTTGCTCGCAGCAAATCCAGCGTCGTTCTGTTCGTCACTGTTGTCTTCCCGTACCAAAAACAGAGTATGACTGAAAGTAACCCGTTTCCCTGCTTAAATAGGGTGAAACTTTGGAAAGAAAATGCAAGGTGTTTATTATTGAACAAAGGATCAAAGGTGATTCGCCTTCCCTTGCCCCAAGGAGATCTCCTCAAAGATATTGTGTGTGACTTTCAAGTGTGAAAGTTTGAATGTCTATGTAGATGGAGTTTCTGCAGTGGCGCGACAGTAAACTTCACAGGGCAACTCCCTCAATCGCACCTCTGACTTCGCTCTACACTGGCCCCAAAAACTGAAATCCCAACGTAGCTTGTTAGTATCAAAGTACTTTTTTAAATGTGTCTGCAAACGTAGACTGCAAAATCTTATCTTGAAGTAAATAACCAATGTTGCACGTTTTTTTAGAAATCTTTTTAGATTTCACCCAAAACTCGTAACATAAAGTAAATTACCAATGTAGCACGTTATTTTAGAACTGTTTTTAGATTTCAGCCAAAACTCGTAACAGCAAGTAAATTAACAATGTTGTACGTTATTTTAGAACTGTTTTTATATTCCAGGCAAAACTCGTAACATAAAGTAAATTACTAATGTTGCACGTTATTTTAGAATTTTTTTTCGATTTCAGCCAAAGCTCGGATTTTTTTTCTTTTAAATAACAGTGCTGCGGATGTGGCCCTTATTGTGTGTGTGCCTACTTTTTAAAGCATGCTGTGTGTGTACGTGTTGGAAGGATGCCGTAACGTCTGTTTGTGTGTGCCTTGTTAAAGCATGTACTAACAGCTTCTGTTGTGTGTGCCTGGTGGCTACATGTGCCCAAACTGCATGTGTTATGTCTGTCTGTTGTAAAAGTGTGCACACATGGCTGTTGCTGTATGTTCCAGGTGCAAAATAATGCACTGTGGACTGATGATATTTGGTGGTGGAAGTATTTCCTTTACGCCATAATTGTGGGCCTGCAGAATCGAAAACACATCCTTCCTTTGTAAAAAAGGATAAGATAAGTAATTGCATGCACTGTCTGTTGGTGCTGTGTGTCTACGTGTTGGAAGCATGCAGTACGGGTGTCGGTGTGTGTGACTGTTGTAACAATGTACTAAACGGTACATAATAGGTGGAGCTGTGTCGTTGGAGCTGGGTGATGGGTGCATCTAGGGAGCTGTGTGGTGGGTGCATCAGTTGAGCTGTGTGTTGAGTGCCTCGGTGGAGTTGTGTGGTGGGTGCATTGGTGGAGCTGTGTGGTGGGTGCCTTTGTGGAGCTCTAGGTGGCTGTCTTGGTGGAGCTGTGTCCTGGGTGCCTTGGTGCAGCTGTGTGGTGTGTGCATCGGTGTAGCTGTGTGATGGGGGAATCTGTGGAGCTGTGTGGTGTGTGCATCGGTGGAGCTGTGTGGTGGGGGCATCTGTGGAGCTCAGTGGTGGGTGCATCGGTGGAGCTGTGTCGGTGTAGCAGTGTGGTGGTTGCCTTTGTGGAGCTGTGTGGAGCTGTGTGGTGGGTGCATCGGTGGAGCTGTGTGGTGAGGACATCTGTGGAGCTCTGTAGTGGGTGCATTGGTGGAGCTGTATCGGTGGAGCTGTGTGGTGGTTGCCTCAGTGTAGCTGTGTGGTGGGTGCATCGGTGGAGCTGTGTGGTGAGGACATCTCTGGAGCTTTGTGGTGGGTGCATTGGTAGAGCTGTATCGTTGGAGATGTGTGCTAGTTGCCTCAGTGGAGCTGTGTGGTGGGTGCATCGGTGGAGCTGTGTGGGTGGGGCATCTGTTGAGCTCTATGGTGGGTGCATCGGTGGATCTGTGTAGGTGGAGCTGTGTGGTGGTTGCATCAGTGGAGCTCTGTGTTAGTTGCATTGGTGGAGCTGTGTTGGTGGAGCTGGGTGGTGGGTGCATCTGTTGAGCTGTGTGTTGGGTGCATTGGTGGAGCTGTGTGTTATGTGCCTTGGTGGAGTTGTGTGGTGTGTGCCTCTGTGGAGCTGTGTGCTGGGTGCATCTGTGGAGCTGTGTGGTGGGGGCATCGGTGGAGCTGTGTGGTGGGTGCATCGGTGGAGCTGTGTGGTGAGGACATCTGTGGCGCTTTGTGGTGGGTGCATTGGTGGAGCTGTATCGTTGGAGATGTGTGCTGGTTGCCTCAGTGGAGCTGTGTGGTGGGTGCATCGGTGTAGCTGTGTGGTGGGGGCATCTGTTGAGCTCTGTGGTGGGTGCATCGGTGGATCTGTGTAGGTGGAGCTGTGTGGTGGTTGCATCAGTGGAGCTCTGTGTTAGTTGCATTGGTGGAGCTGTGTTGGTGGAGCTGTGTGGTGAGGACATCTGTGGAGCTTTTTAGGTGGGTGCATTGGTGAAGCTGTTTCGTTGGAGATGTGTGCTGGTTGCCTCAGTGGAGCTGTGTGTTGGGTGCATTGGTGGAGCTGTGTGTTATGTGCCTTTGTGGAGCTGTGTGGTGTGTGCCTTTGTGGAGCTGTGTGCTGGGTGCATCGGTGGAGCTGTGTGGTGGGGGCATCTGTGGAGCTGTGTGGTGGGTGCATCGGTGGAGCTGTGTGGTAAGGGCATCTGTGTAGCTCTGTGGTGTGTGCACCGGTGGAGCTGTATCGGTGAAGCTGTGTGGTTGTTGGCTAAGTGGAGCTGTGTGTTGGTTGCATTGGTGAAGCTGTGTGGTGGGGGCATCTGTGGAGCTCTGTGGTGGGTGCACCGGTGGATCTGTGTCGGTGAAGCTGTGTGGTGGTTGCATCAGTGGAGCTCTGTGTTAGTTGCATTGGTGGAGCTGTGTTGGTGGAGCTGGGTGGTGGGTGCATCTGTTGAGCTGTGGAGGCGCGCGTGCTGGAGAGGGATGGGAAGTTAGTATGCTGCTGAATGTGAGAGAGGCTGTGTGATTTGTGTTTTAAGTGTAAGCTGTGGCTGTGTGTCGCAAAGTCAGTGTGTGATTTGAAGTTGTGAATGATATATGAAATGAGATGTGGCGAAGTGGTATGAGCTTAGTAAGTGTTAGAAGGAATAATAAAATATTGGTTTGTGTGTTGATGGCAAATGAATTGGAGAGCGAGGCGTGTGTGATGGTGAAGGGTATTTGTTAGTATGCAGCTGAATGGGAAAGTGGGTGTGTTAATAGTGTTATTAGTGTAGCTGTGTGCACTCTGGAGCAGGCTAAACGTATTTTAGAGCTGCAGAGAAGCTGGCAATTAATGCGTTCTGCGTTTAAAGTACTATGTGCAGGCTGTGTGTCACAAAGGCACTTTGTGACTATAAGTTGTGAACGTAATGTTGATTGCGTTGTGGCGAAGTTGTATGAGCTGAGTGTGTGTTAGAAGCTATCCAAAGTTTGTGGTGAGTGTGTTTATGTTTCAGTAATTGGAGAGTGAGGTGCCCATGCTGGAGAGGGGTGGCCGTTACTATGCAGCTGAAAGTGCTATTCCTGTTTATTGTGCTGCAGTGAAGTTGCCAATGAATGCGTTCTAAGTGTAATTTGCTTTGTGTACTTTGTATGTTTTAAAGGCATTTTGTGAATAGAAGTTGTGATCGGTGGAGCTGGGTGATGGGTGTATCTGTGGAACTGTGTGGTGGGTGCATCTGTGTAGCTGTGTGTTGTGTGTTTAGTGTTGGAAGTATTTGCTTATTAGTAAATTGGGGTTCACGCCAAGTGTATTTATTTGGCATTCCCCCATATCTTTTTCGTTTTAAAACGTTTTTTCCGTATCGTAGAAAACCGTATAACATTTGGCATGGAACTGTGGAGGCTGAGGGTTCCACAAAAACTTGAGAGCAATGCGAGCGCGCTCGAGAGAGAGGGGGTGGTCTAAGTAGCCAGCTGAATGGGAGCTAACATGATTCTTTTCTTTTTGAAAAGAAAACGTATGTACACTAACGAAAGCTAAGTACTACCATAGAAGTTGTTTTTTAGTGAACAAAGTATCAAAGGTGATTCTCCTTCCCTTGCCCCAAGGAGATGTCCTCAAAGATACTGTTTGTGACTTCCAAGTGTGAAAGTTAGAATGTCTATGTAGATCGAGTTTCGTCAGTGGCGCGACAGTCGACTTCCCTGGGCAACGCCCTTAATCGCACCACTGACTTCGCTCTAGACTGGCGAAATAAACAGAAATTCCAACTTTACTTGTTAGTATCAAAGTACGTTTTTTTAAATGTGTCAGGAAAATTTCCCTGCAAAATGTCATCTGAAAGTAAATAACCAATGTTGCACGTTATTTTAGAACTATTTTTATATTCCAGGCAAAACTCGTAACATACAGTAAATTACTAATGTTGCACGTTATTTTAGAAGTTTTTTTCGATTTCAGCCAAAGCTCGTAATAATTTTTTTTTTAAAAGAACAGTGCTACGGATGTGGCCCTTATTGTGTGTGTGCCTACTTTTTAAAGAATTCTGTGTGTGTACGTGTTGGAAGGATGCAGTAACGTCTGTTTGTGTGTGCCTTGTTAAAGCATGTACTAACAGCTGCTGTTGTGTGTGCCTGGTGGCTACATGTGCCCAAACTGCATGTGTTATGACTGTCTGTTGTAAAAGTGTGCACACATGTCTGTTGCTGTATGTTCGATGTTGCAAAATAATGCACTGTGGACTAATGATATTTGGTGGTGGAAGTATTCCCTTAACACCATAATTGTGTGTATGCCGAATGGAGAAAACATCCTTGCTTTGTAAAAAAGGATAAGATAAGTAATTGTATGCAATGTCTGTTGGTGCTGTGTGTCTACGTGTTGGAAGCATGCAGTACGGGTGTCGGTGTGTGTCACTGTTGTAACAATGTACTAAACGGTACATACTAGGTGGAGCTGTGTCGTTGGAGCTGGGTGATGGGTGCATCTAGGGAGCTGTGTGGTGGGTGCATCTGTTGAGCTGTGTGGTGGGTGCCTTTGTGGAGCTCTGTGGGGGCTGCCTTGGTGGAGCTGTGTGCTGGGTGCCTTGGTGCAGCTGTGTGGTGTGTGCATTGGTGTAGCTGTGTGGTGGGGGCATCTGTGGAGCTCAGTGGTGGGTGCATCGGTGGAGCTGTGTGGTGGGGGCATCTGTGGAGCTCAGTGGTGGGTGCATCGGTGGAGCTGTGTCGGTGTAGCAGTGTGGTGGTTGCCTTTGTGGAGCTGTGTGGAGCTGTGTGGTGGGTGCATCGGTGGAGCTGTGTGGTGAGGACATCTGTGGAGCTCTGTAGTGGGTGCATTGGTGGAGCTGTATCGGTGGAGCTGTGTGGTGGTGGCCTCAGTGTAGCTCTGTGGTGGGTGCATCGGTGGAGCTGTGCGGTGAGGACATCTGTGGAGCTTTGTGGTGGGTGCATTGGTGGAGCGGTGTGGTGGGGGCATCTGTGGAGCTCAGTGGTGGGTGCATCGGTGGAGCTGTGTCGGTGTAGCAGTGTGGTGGTTGCCTTTGTGGAGCTGTGTGGAGCTGTGTAGTGGGTGCATCGGTGGAGGTGTGTGGTGAGGACATCAGTGGAGCTCTGTAGTGGGTGCATTGGTGGAGCTGTATCGGTGGAGCTGTGTGGTGGTTGCATCTGTGGAGCTCTGTGTTACTTGCATCGGTGGAGCTGTGTGGGTGGAGCTGAGTGGTGGGGGCCTTGGTGGAGCTGTGTGGTGGGTGCCTTGGTGGAGCTGTGTGGTGGGTGCCTTGGTGGAGCTGTGTGGTGGGTGCATCGGTGGAGCTGTGTCGGTGTAGCAGTGTGGTGGTTGGCTTGGTGGGCCTGTGTGGTGGGTGCCTTTGTGGAGCTGTGTGGTGGGTGCCTTGGTGGAGCTAGTCTGTGGCATGTGTGTGTTTATGTAAATGAAAATCTACAGTGGGGCACACATTATAGATGGAATGGGGGGGTGGGGTGAGATGAGTCAGCTAGATGGGAGAGAGGCAGTGTGTTTGTAATTACCGTTAATAAAAAGTTGCCTTATGAGCTACAACACTTTTCTTTACATTTTGCATGCATTATTAGTTTTCAAAAGATAAATTATGTTAAGAAAACGTTATTTTAATGACGCCGACAAAGTAATTAGCTTTTATGTCCAAGACTAAAGATTTAATTTAAATTAATAGCATCCCTCGACCCATGCCTTTTTTAAATGCATTTTATGTACATTTAAACTTTTGTGCGCTTGGATAAATGTGCATTGTGCAGAAAGTGAAGACACAATAGGAGAGAGGGTATGGGATGCGTGATAGCGTGCTAGAAAGAAAGCTGCTGTAATCAACGAGAGTGACAAGAGCGTGCAATAACTGAAGAGCCAATGGGAGAGAGGCTGGGAACTGCGTGATTGCGTGCTGGAAAGAAAGCCGGTGTGAGTCAGCTGAAAAGAGCGTGCTATAACTGTAGAGCCAATGGGAGAGAGGCGAGGAAATGGGTGCAGCTGAAAAAAGCGTGCTATAACTGTAGAGCCAATGGGAGAGAGGCGAGGACATGGGTGTTAAAGTGCGTGTGAGGGAGAGTGAAAGCCGTGGGCAGTGAATACATTAGGGGAGGAGAAATGCCTGAGGAGCTGCGCACGCTAGGGATAGACGTGGGAGGGAGGCTTGTCGCTTTGATGTGCACGCCCTTTTTATGTCAATGCGCTTGCGCATTGAGCTTGCTTTTCACGGGCACTGCATGGAATCGCCATGGAATCGCCGGATGGTTAAACTCTGTTTAAGACGCTATAGTCTCGCTTCGCTCAATGCGCATGCGCATTGACAGGCGAGACCTAAAAAGGAAGTAAATGTTGGATAGCGTAGGGGTAAAAATTACTATTCTCATTCCAAAGACTGCAACAGTAGGGAAAGTGTTGGATAGTGTCATAGTTCGCTTTGGCATCATTACGATGACCTTGTTTTCCCGAGTTTCTACGTTCTAGGGCATGAAACTACAATTCCCAGCATGCCCGGGGCGTTAGCGACGTGATACGCATCCGCGTACAACCAGGAAATAAAGACGGAACAGAAAGACCCAGCGTTGCCGAATATTATTGCCTATGGCTGGTGATTTCACGGATTAAGGATTCGGGGTAAGTGCTTTGAGTCTCGCACCGCCTCTCAGGTACCCTGTGGTTGCCGGATGCTTGTTCTGCTGCTTTGGTTTTGATGAAGATCACGCAATGTAACGCGCTTCCTTGTACATTGTTTATTCTTGAACCAGTGCTGGCGTTCGTCTCCTGATATCGGGAGCGATTTCAGTGACTTTATTGAATCGGAACTGGTAGTCTCAGACTTGTACTTTGCTACCAATCAGGCAATCTTCGCGTGGTTTAACACGAGACTTTGGGTGCATTACGTGGTGATTGTTGTTAGATGGATCAGGGGTCCAGGCTGGACTCGCCAATCACCTATTGAAACAATAACTGTTTTTCAAACCGTACAAAGACTTCACAGAGTCCATTGTATGCAACTGTAAAGAGACGTTAAGGAGTATTATCGTTTCCAGCTGGTTTGCCTGCGTTCTTTTCTCCGCAACCTGTTCTTTTTGTTTTTACATAGAAGAGAGATTTACAGGGGAATTACAGGGGATCACAGACCTAAGGACATCACACGAAACATGTTGGTAAGTTGTAACTCATATCCCGGAATGTGCTTAAGCCACGATTGACATGTTCTCTAATGGTTGTTGTCTCTTCCTAGAGGTCTAATATCTCCTGGGGTCTCCTTATCTCTTCTTTCGTACAAGACTACATTATTTTCCTTTTCAGGTAGGAAAGGTTTTAAGGTTTACTTAGAGGTAAAGGAAGAGAATTCAGTTGATCTATACTTCACCTTGTGGTATATGTATTGAGTGCATTTATTGTTGCTGTTGCAGATCTCCCTCCCCGCTGTCCCCTTCCTTTCCCTCTCTCGCTTGACTATCCTGGTGCTCTGTATACATAATCTCAGACAACGGGGACGTCAGGAGGTGCAACCCATTTATCTTCAGCACAGTCCCGGGAAGGATACCAGGAAGACTGAGCCTGACAGATAGCGTAGGGGTAACAATTTCTATTTCCACTCCACAGAGTGCAACAGTAGGGAAAGTGTTGGATAGCGTAGGGGTAACAATTACTATTCCAACTCCAGAGAGTGCAACAGTAGGGAAAGTGTTGGATAGCGTAGGGGTAACAATTACTATTCCAACTCCAGAGAGTGCAACAGTAGGGAAAATGTTGGATAGCGTAGGGATAACAATTACTACTCTCACTCTAGAAAGTGCAACAGTAGGGAAAGTTTTGGAATGTGTAGGGGTAACAATTACTATTCCAATTCCAGAGAGTGCAACAGTAGGGAAAGTGTTGGATTGCGTAGGGGTAACAATTACTATTCCAACTCCAGAGCGTGCAACAGTAGGGAAAGTGTTGGATAGCGTAGGGGTAACAATTACTATTCCAACTCCAGAGAATGCAACAGTAGGGAAAGTGTTGGATAGCATAGGGGTAAAAATTACTATTCCCACTCCAGAGAGTGCAACAGTAGGGAAAGTGTTGGATAGCATAGGGGTAAAAATTACTATTCCAACTCCAGAGAGTGCAACAGTAGGGAAAGTGTTGGATAGCGTAGGGGTAAAAATTACTATTCCCACTCCAGAGAGTGCAACAGTAGGGAAAGTGTTGGATAGCGTAGGGGTAAAAATTACTATTCCCACTCCAAAGAGTGCAACAGTAGGGAAAGTGTTGGATAGCGTAGGGGTAAAAATTACTACTCCCACTCCAGAAAGTGCAACAGTAGGGAAAGTTTTGGAATGTGTAGGGGTAAAAATTACTATTCCCACTCCAGAGAGTGCAAACGTAGGGAAAGTGTTGGATAGCGTAGGGGTAAAAATTACTATTCCCACTCCAAAGATTGCAACAGTAGGGAAAGTGTTGGATAGCGTAGGGGTAACAATTACTATTCCAACTCCAGAAAATGCAACAGTAGGGAAAGTGTTGGATAGCGTAGGGGTAACAATTACTAGTCCCACTCCAGAGAGTGCAACAGAAGGGAAAGTGTTGGATAGCGTAGGGGTAAAAACTTACTATTCCAACTCCAGAGAGTGCAACAGTAGGGAAAGTGTTGGATAGCGTAGGGGTAAAAATTACTATTCCCACTCCAGAGAGTGCAACAGTAGGGAAAGTGTTGGATAGCGTAGGGGTAAAAATTACTATTCCCACTCCAGAGAGTGCAACAGTAGGGAAAGTGTTGGATAGCATAGGGGTAAAAATTACTATTACCACTCCAGAGAGTGCAACAGTAGGGAAAGTGTTGGATAGCGTAGGGGTAAAAATTACTATTCCCACTTCAAAGAGTGCAACAGTAGGGAAAGTGTTGGATAGCGTAGGGGTAACAATTACTATTCCAACTCCAGAGAATGCAACAGTAGGGAAAGTGTTGGATAGCGTAGGGGTAACAATTACTATTCCCACTCCAGAGAGTGCAACAGTAGAGAAAGTGTTGGATAGCGTAGGGGTAAAAATTACTATTCCAACTCCAGAGAGTGCAACAGTAGGGAAAGTGTTGGATAGCGTAGGGGTACAAATTACTATTCCCACTCCAGAGAGTGCAACAGTAGGAAAATAGTTGGATAGCATAGGGGTAACAATTTCTACTCCCACTGCAGAAAGTGCAACAGTAGGGAAAGTGTTGGAATGCGTAGGGGTAACAATTACTATTCCAATTCCAGAGAGCGCAACAGTAGGGAAAGTGTTGGATTGCGTAGGGGTAACAATTACTATTCCAACTCCAGTGTAGTATGTTTATCTAGGGATCTGTATCGATACTCCTATTTCTGACCCTTGTCCGGTTAATAAATCACTAATGGCCATACAACGGCACAGAAACCCGTTTTCTGATTAGGTCATAGCGCATGCTATCACATTAGGCAAGCACTATTCCTCCAGCCCCCCCTAGAAAGCATACCGAGTTCTCAAAACAAATCAAACCTCCAGCAGACCTGGGAATTCCCCCGCAGCTATTGTTTTGATTCAGCCAAGAACTCCAGTAAAGAATGTAAGAACGACCAGTTCTTATGACATCCTTATTGACGTATTATGTCCATCCTTACGTCTAACTCGGCACCTTTCAGGTATAAATAATACCGACATTGCCCTAAGCACACATCGGTGGTGACGAGCTTGGAGCAGCGCTACTTGCCAGAGAGCCCAGCTGATGCAGAAAGCCCACGGACGCTGCCCCTCCCTTTTGACGCGCTGAGAGAGACGCTGCCTTTTCTCCTGCCGAGAAATCCAGCCTCCGGCGTTTCCAGCCGCCCTCGCGGGTAACTGGGATATCGAGTTCTGAGACTGAGATACCAGCCCTCCAGCCTTCTAAATCCCAGGTACTGAACTGACTAACCCCTTACAGAGAATTCTTGAGTCAGATCCTTGGCAAAACAAACTTAACTTAAACTGCTACTTATCTACTCCCGCCCACGTATTAGGTTCAGGTCAGGTACACCGGGGTAGGCGTAGTTAGAAGCACCAGTTGAGAACGATTAGTCGATGTATATATGTATGTATATTTTTTATCCATTTTAAGTATCATATGGCTAAGAAACCATATCTATGCTTTTACAGTATTATTTTATAATCCTGCTTTTACTATATGCACTTTACTTAACCTTAAGTATTGCAATTGTAGCGATTCATTTCTCTTGTATGAGAAAAGAGACTGATCAATAAATAACACCTTTTTATTGAACATGCCCGTCTCTTCTTTTCTCTACAATCTGGTGAAACTAAGAATGCACGTATTGACTGAGTAAAATAGCTGTCTTTTGTTTTCACACGACTCTAGAGATATACTCTTGATTAGGGAGAGCAAAGTTGTCATGTTCTATGGTTGTCAGAAACTAAATCCCTTCTTGTCTATCCAGGGAGGTTAAACTCCTCCTTACCTATTCGAGAAAGTTTCTAGTGAACTCTGAGCTAGCTGGCACACATAACTTTAAGTCTAATATCGTCAGTAGAAGACCTAGTTAACCTCTGTCCTACGTCTATACTATTGAAGATATTATTCCAATGCGCAGAGCCTATTGGGATAATAGGAACTACATTACATGGCGCCCAACGTTTGGTAAGGCGATAAATCTAATGCAAGGCATTAGAGTAACTCAGTCGTGCTTTTTCACACAGACCCTTTCTCCCGTAATACTCCAAAGACGTCTGGAGTGGGTCAAAGGTTAAATCCGCCAAACTTAGTAGGAGGAGACTCCTATGTATAGTTTTTTGGTTTATTCAACGTTGAAGGATACACTGTTCCAAAATATTGTGCATCTAATCTTTGTTTCCGTGGAAACCTGATCTGCAACAAAAACCTTTCTATCAGTAAAAATGTCAGAAACTGAATAGGAGAGGGAGACAGCTAGAGTAGCAGCTCAACTCCTAGCAGATGACAATAGTGTCCTGCAAACTGACCCGGACGCAATACTCATCCCGGTCAGCATAAGAAAAACTATAACGTTAAAACTTATAGAAAATGGACTGACACCAAGAGGTGGTACAGTCATATTCGTAATTGAGGCACATGAATATCGGCAGACAGAGGTATTCTATTCATGGATAAACTTTCCAGCAGCAAACGCTGTAACAAAGGAATTCCACTATTACAAGATAGAGGAACCTCCGGATGAGTACACTCCTTTCGAGGAGGTGGAAATACCACTAAAATACCAAGAGTACCTGCTTTGGTTTAAAGGCGCCCTAAAACATAATGATCACATCACCAGGCTCGGTCCACTAGATAGACCAGGAGCAACGTGGCCGGTTCTAGCCGGATACACACCACATCCAGACATTGAAGAAATGTCTGCACCAGATCTTTTAGCACAGCTAAAACAACTGATTAAAATACACAGACAATTAGTCCAATATGTAATGCGGACCTCTACAGTCCAAACAGCTATTAAAATTCCACAGCTAACCCCTCATCAGTGGAACACAAATAAAATTACACCACAGAACATACAGTCCTGTCTAGCTAAAGTACCCATTAAACGGGAACAAATTCCATTCTGGTTAGCACAAAAAATCACTCAAATAGAGGCGGTATTTCCGGATACCACCCCTGTTGAGAAACACAGAATTCTGACTATCTGTCTTCCAATGGGGATCGCACCACATGTGGAGGACTGTGACACTTGGGGTACAGTCTCTCCTTCCATTTACACAAAAACACATGGTGTTCCGTCCATGTCGGTAATACCAGATGTGCTAAAACAGATTCAAAGCGAATACGGTCCAGAACCTGCTTTAACTCTGGGTATGAAATTACTGAAAGACTTCAAGCAGTTCTCGGCAATATTACTAGCCAACATAAAGGGGGAAGCAGCAAATGTGGCGATCCGCCAAAGGTTGAAAGAGACAGATATAGCAGACCAACCATTTGAACTTGCCAGAATCATAGAAAAATCCTATGAAGAACTAGAAAGAGATAGTTTGGGTGGGAAACCAGTAAAACCCCAACTAATTGAAAATCCTGAAAAGGTATTTATTAAAAATAATCTAAACACTCCGAAAAAGAACTGGGATGGAAATAAACAATCCACTCCCAAAGAGAAAAGATTCCAGTCCAGAGGAAGGTCTCCTCGGCGGAGAGTAAGATCTCCGGACCAAGGACACAAGTCTCCCCAAAGGGAGCCCTCTGAGAAAAGATACAACATTAGAAATAGGGATAATGTGAAGAAACCTGATAGATATCAAGATATTGATACACGTCCCTCTCGATCTTTTCAGACTTCCTCGCAGAAATCGGAAAGAAGAGGACGGTCAGAACACAGGGAAGAGCACGTCAAGTCCAAAGACAAGGAACCTGCTCATCAAAGTAAAAAATTACAATTTCCAAAGAAGAAGGTAGCCAGTATTAAAGTAATCAAATATGCCGAGGATACTGAGGACACAGCTGAAAAACGGAGAGTGGGCTCAAACAATGCTAGATAGTGCAGCAGAAGTGAGCATAGCTCGCAAGATCCTGATGAATCATCTGGAGACAGTGGACACGAATGAATACATTCAGGTGGAAACTGCAGATACCATAATTAGCAAACCTCATAAAATATATGAAATAACATTGCGTATAGAGGGAGATAAGACTAGGAAAATAAGGGGTCTATTTTGGGACAATCTCTCCAAGGGCTATGACATCCTTCTAGCTGAAAAAGACTGGCCACCGGAGTTTGTCAGGGAGTGCCCTCATGGCGAAGAAATGATTATGCCTGCCTTCTCAAATCATATTCCAATTCATAAAAAATATACACTTGCAAGAAAGTGGGCAGTAGCCCAAGCTCCTGCATTATATAAAAACCATGTTGGATGGGATGAGGACTCTCCTCCTCACAAAATCCAGTTAAAATCCCAACCTACTGCACAGAGGCAGTACCCAATTAAGCAAGAACGAAAAAACAGGTCAAGGAGATCTTAGATCAACTTGAATACCAGGGGGTGATTGAAACTTGCACCTCACAAATGAACAATCCTTTGTTTCCTGTCTCCAAACCAGATGATTCATATCGTCTTGTTTTGGACTACAGACACTTAAACTCATGTTGCAAAACTTTTGCAGTACAAAACTCAAACAGTGCAGCACTAATGAATAGCATAGTGCGCCAAAAATATAAAACAACATTAGACATCTCTAATGGATTCTTTTGTCAAAATATAGCACCAGAAAGCAGATATTTGACCGTGTTCTCAATAAACGGATCGCAGAAAAATTTCTGTCGTTTGCCTGGCTGACAATTTCCTAGAGAAATGTGCTGTAATCCAAGAACCAAGAACGCTGAAAAACTTACAATCAATTCTAGGTTTCCTGAATTTCGGAAGAACATACATTATAAATTACGCAGAGAGGGTTAAACCTCTCTATGATCTAATAAAACCAGATTTTAAAAGAATCAATTGGACTCAAAAAGACACAGAAATTTTGAGATCTTTACAAACAGACATGTTAGTTAAAACAAAACTACAAACACGCGACAGCACACGCAACCTTGTGATTCAAGTCATCCCAGGAAGATGCGGATTCACATACCTAACCTCTAATGAGGGAGAAACGGTACCAATAGCATACAAATCACATTTATACACAGAAGCTGAAAAAACGTTCAGCATTAAGGAAAACATTGTTCATGCGGTTGAAACAGCTGTAGCAAGAGAAAAAGACCAAGCTGACGGTAGACGTATTACAGTCAGAACAGCAGAATCAGCCTTTGAGGCATTAACAAGCCCATGTAATTTACCGACTATGGCACTGAATCCAGAATGGATACAATGGGAAAATTCTCTGGCTACAGACAAAGTAAAATACTATTTTGATCCAGAAATGAAAAAATTAAAAAATCTAGAATATGAAAGAGAATATCCTCTGCCGATCGACATTCTGCCCTTACGACAGTACGCCTGTGTAATATATACAGACGGACATGCTCAACCCTCAGTTTGGGGAGAGCAGGCATACAACGCCACATGCGAGATTGTAAAAGACGTGTGGTGCGGAGGTAAATTGAGACCTCTATTGACAAAAACACACTCAGTGGAAAATAATTCAAGAAAAACAAACTGAAATAATAGCGTTAAAAATGGCGCTAGATAATGCCGATCGCGAATTCCCGACACTAATAGTGTGCGATTCGTATTACTGCGTCAAGTCATACAATAACGATTTACAGAAATGGATTCAAAACGGCTACAAAGATGACACAGGTGCCACAATAAAGCAAAAAGCGCTTTGGGAACAAGTAGTTCTTTTACAGAAAGAACTACCAAAGACTCATGTGATACACTCACTGAGTCATCAGCGTGATGGCGTTCACGTTGCAGGGAATTCATTGGCTGAGACAGCCACAGCGGAAACAACTAAATCGGCTTCCGTAGCTACAAAAAAGCGTTCAGTAAAAAACATTGACGGGGAAACAATGCTGGCGGTAAAAACGTCATCAAAAGGCGACTGCTCAGCGCTACCCATCAACTATCCACTCAATTATACATACATAATCGATGCAAACTCCGTTCCTTTTGCTGTAATCCCTGGAGTGGGGGATAGAGTAATTCCAAACATGAACAGGAGAGGCTTGTTAATAGCAGACGCACATATGGGTGAAGGTCTTAGACACCTTAAGCTTAAGGATTCTCTAGAAGAATTACAATCAATATACTGGTGGCCAGGAATGAGCCTGCATCATCACATTTTTGCAAAAAACTGCCCAGACTGCAATAGAGATCGCAGTGGCGAGCGAGACGGTGTATTACCATGGCGTTTCGCTCCAGATTGGATTAAACAATAGACATAAAATACCCATTATGAATAATGCGTCATATTAACATGTAAAGACTATTTTCACTTATAATGTAGACCCCAACTCTCGGCTGACGTCTGAACTGTTATAAAAAGATTTGCGAGTCTATAATGGCATATACGCTAGGAGCATGCTACGTTCTGACCAATGTCTTTCCTTTAGCTCTCGAGCTTATAGGGGGTGCATGGCCAAAATGAGCATTGCATTGCGGGACTCTTCTCACTTCCTTCCTGAGGGAAACGGGATGGTGTAAAGAAAAAACCAAGGCATAGAGCAATCTATAACGGCAAAGGTATTAGGTTCGGGAGCTGGGTGGGTCAAACATTTAATAAGTGTCCAACGTAGTCTTAATAATCTGCCAAGAAATTATCTGAGAGGTCTCAGTCCGTACGAATTATTGTTTGGGACTAGAATGTTAATCCAGGACTTGGATAGTCAAACTTCAGTGGTGAAAGAAAAATGCTTTGATATCAAAGATCGTTTGGCTATTTTACAGGACTTAAATGAAACAAGAAAAGACCTGAGCAACATAAAATTGAAACAGCAGCCAATAACCACTGAAGAGAAACCACCTGTCATAGCAAGGCCTGTCTGGATTCCAAAAATCGGGGATCTGGTCAGAGAGAAGATCGCGGTAAAGAAGGAATTTGGGCCTTCTTACAGAAAAGCAGTTCCTGTCTTGTCTGTCAACGGGACGAGATCAGTAGTACTACCACCCCTTGCTGGTAAAAAGGAGAACCGAGTTGTATCCATCGACCTGGTTAAACCACAATCATGTGGCCGATAACAAGTAGTAGGCCAAGTGGACTCCCAAGAAGTAGTAAAACACCAAAGTTTGCTACAAATACAGAGGTTCAAACTGAAAGACTAATCACATTTGATAGATCTACAGTGAATCAACAAGGACTATGCAACAAAGCCATGGAACTTAAACCTCTTGAAACCCAAATCAAACATTTACATCAAGAAACTCCATTCTACAGTGATGTAACCACTGACTATGCTAATGAAACAAAGCAAATTCCTAAAGCAAAGAGGAATCCAGAAACAATTGGAACAATTGACAGAACAGCATCTGGCTACTTCATCAACTTCGATGATTTTTCTGAGGATCCGAGTGAACGTGAGGAACAGCCAACAACAAAAACTTTTAAAGACAAAGCAAAAGAACTCTTTCATCAACTAAAAGAAACCTATCTGATTTCTCCATGGATTGAAATTTGGGTGGCACTAGGTGTATTCATCCTCATACTTTGGCTCATCATGGTACTATGCTTGGGACACTTCATTGAGGGAAAATATGTTACAATGGACACAGCAAGTCAGAATATCAACTTGGTCCTGAAACCACACAAGTCTTCACACACCGAGAAAAGAGAACTTTCTTCAGTAAACTTCACAGCCAATCCTATACCCGGTGGGGTAGCATGGGACAAAACTGATTACGAAATATATGGTCCGGTGAGCTCCTGAAGTATCCACATCAATTCAAGATTTCATTGAGTGACTTTGTAAAACCAAGCACATTCGCTGATGATTGGGACTTTGAAAGTATTAATGATATGATGTCAGATCTAGTGATGTCAGCTAAATTTACAGAACATGATTATTTGCAAGGTTCATCTAATTATGACCAGATGTATTGTTTTAACCACTATGGTAACCATTATCTGCATAGATCTGCTCAACCTAGATATGTTTTAAATTACAACCAATGGGAACATTGTGCAACTCCACCAAAAGGCACTTCAAAAACATTTTATGAAAAATGTTCTTATTTTTCAGGGTTCAACACAAGCAAGGCAGAAACATTTTATTTCAAATTGTTAAATAGGACAGGTATGAAAACCATGCTTACAAACACAAAATTGATATACTCAGAATCATTCTTTGAAAATATGAAAACATTCGGTTTTGATTTCTGGAACAATAACATTGAAACGAAAACGATCTGGGGCACTAAAGATTGGCAAGTGCAAGGTATAGAATCATTATTTAGAGCCTGCATGATCCCAGAACAAATTATATTTTTGAATGATACAATTCAACAGACAACTTGTCTTGGCCTAGCCAAAATCAAAGACTTAAATAAACCGTCTATTCCTAAACCAACACCTGACAGTAATAGCACTACAGATGTTGAGATAGACGTATAGCATATATTAAACCAAAACAGAACACATCCTGATTGGAAAAAATGGTTGATCTGGCCCACAGACACAAATAACTGTCAAGACAGATTCCTGAACAAAATACAGGGGTTCACATTGACCAGGCCAGACCCTAGATACTCCCAGAGACAACATCCAGGGATTGTATCTACTTACAGTGTAGGGAAACTCTGCCTTGAATGGCTACATACATCCACACTGGCAGAAATTAAGCAACACTTAACTTTACTTAAAGAAGGTGCTGACTTGCGTGATTTCATTATGGGACCACGCAAACAGCGTCAAAAACGTTTCATAGCGGCCTCTATATATGCAGCTTATAACGAAGCTTGGAAAGAAACTCAAATCGAGACAGCAGAAAAAATACGGGAAATTGACCGTGTTAATTTGGAAAGAACACTTTCTGTTGTGGACAATGGGTTAATGACTCTGTCTTCCAGAATATATTCACTGAACAGTATTGTATCTTCTGCAATCGATATAATAGAGCAAGACTTACTGATGTTACAACACGGTCAGTCCCAATTACGTTCTATTGTACAGCTTGGCTGGACGTTACAAAATCTGCGTTCAGGCTACGTGCCTTGGCGTTTAATCAACACAACGTCACTATTCAGTATCTTTAACCTTACTGATACACAAATCAGCTTGGCACAGAAGGGTGCTGATTATACAATTCTGAGCATTGAAAAACTTGAGAGATTGCCATTGACAATGTCAGAACGACCTGTCACTGAATGGATAATACATGGGATAATAACTATTCCGATAACAACTTTCCAGTTTCGATACTGCCAAAAATATATACAGGCAGGCCAGTATGAAAGGTTGGGTAAAGGATACATTAAGTCAACATGGAACTTACCCTATACACACACATGTGTCAGTAATAAAGGACAGAGTGTATTCCTTAGTGGTAATAATTGTGAAAACTCACTAAATGGTATGCTTCTGTGTCAGGGTATAAGTTTGCATCGGGCCTGTGAAGGCACTTCAAATAACCTTTCGTGTCACCAGCTCGGCACACCTGCAACACAAATAGAACCATTCTTTAGAAGACTTTCGAACGGGAGTTACAGTCTAATTGTAGATCACAGATGTTGTGGCTTGCTGCCAGGAAAACCTTATCTAGTAAGCGTGACTTCCACGGTCATTTGCTGTGAAAGAGTATTGTTCCCGAATGATGCTCCAGACAGGGAGGGAAGGTTATGGCCCAGTTTGAAAATCTCTTCTATTCAAATTGATACTTTAAGCAGAATGAAGACTGTGCTCCTACAGACGCCAACTCATTTGACGTCATCAAAAGAAACGTATGATCTCCAAGTTGCAAGGACAACGGCAGAGATTCATTCATTGTTATCAACAAATTGCCCCCTACACTTTGCAGGAATGCTAAACGAAATTCTAAACATTTCTGATACGAGTGGTATCGCGAGTGTATTTAAGACAGTTTTTTCAGGAGCTTTAACCCCATTCAAAGCGATCCTGGGTATTTTTCCTAATTTCGTCCATTCCATCTTTGGCGGACTTCCACTCCTGTTGGGACTAGTAGCAGGCATTTTATTTTTGCTACTGTTACTTCGCTATGGCAAGCCATGTCACAGACAAGACTCCAGCAACAATGGAAGAAACGATCCTAGCTATCCGCTACCGAGACCGCATAACTAAAGTCCTTGGATTAGCCCGGCTACGAGATCTGAATATGACCTAGTTTCTTTCGTTCAGACCCTTGTGGCAGAGTTGTGTTATGCCAGTATTAAGGTGCATGCTATGCGGCGAAGAATGCGTGTTGGACACCTGTCTCACACTACAATCAGAAGTGCCATTGGATGCAGAAGCTTTGTTGAGTCCTGTAACGGCTCATGCATTGTGCTGTCCCCAGCGGCTACCTATCCTGATGACGGCATTCATGGAGACTTCACCACTGCGATTGAAGGGTAGTGAAGTACTAGATGAAAGCAGCATCGATCAGGTACGACCTTCTGTCAGCTATGCTGATCAAACCATCACTGAAAGCGGTCATGCGAATAACTGCATGGTAGCAACATTTTCCAACCTAGTCGAACTTTCACCAGAAGCTGTAGACTGTTTTTTCAAGAGTCTATCTGAAATGATGTTTTCACCCGAACAAAGAGAATGACTTTAAGCAACGTGCACACAGCGTTCCCTGAACTCTGAATTTGGCCTTCAAACTTTAATAACAAAGCCACTAAGAATTTTTTTCCTGTCTTCCGCTGGAAACGAGAACTTTTTGTCCAAATCCAAAATATTTACCTTTTTGGCACTTATCTTCTGCTTAAAGTCAAACTATTCTTAGAGAACAGAGCTTCTATTTATAGGAACTCTAGAGACATTACCTCAACCTCTAGCTTATTTACAAGTATAATTGTATTTTTATGTGATGAAGTGGTCTCGCACTTTTCTTCTGTATTTAGAGCCATTTCATGTGTAATTTAAAATGTGCATCATTCTTTGCATTATTATACTGTTTGATTGCATACAGTAGCTATACTCATTTTTCGTGTATTTCGCAATACCAATTTTCAAATACAAGTTAATGTATTTTGGGGTGGTTTGGTATACACATGCACTATTAGTTATGTTTACTATTGCTTAGGTTAGTAAATATGGACATAAATTCCGTGGAGTGGGTGTAGTATGTTTATCTAGGGATCTGTATCGATACTTCTATTTCTGACCCTTGTCCAGTTAATAAATCACTAATGGCCATACAACGGCACAGAAACCCGTTTTCTGATTAGGTCATAGCGCATGCTATCACATTAGGCAAGCACTATTCCTCCAGCCCCCCCTAGAAAGCATACCGAGTTCTCAAAACAAATCAAACCTCCAGCAGACCTGGGAAATCCCCCGCAGCTATTGTTTTGATTCAGCCAAGAACTCCAGTAAAGAATGTAAGAACGACCAGTTCTTATGACATCCTTATTGACGTATTATGTCCATCCTTACGTCAAACTCGGCACCTTTCAGGTATAAATAATACCGACATTGCCCTAAGCACACATCGGTGGTGACGAGCTTGGAGCAGCGCTACTTGCCGGAGAGCCCAGCTGATGCAGAAAGCCCACGGACGCTGCCCCTCCCTTTTGACGCGCTGAGAGAGTCGCTGCCTTTTCTCCTGCCGAGAAATCCAGCCTCTGGCGTTTCCAGCCGCCCTCACGGGTAACTGGGATATCGAGTTCTGAGACTGAGATACCAGCCCTCCAGCCTTCTAAATCCCAGGTACTGAACTGACTAACCCCTTACAGAGAATTCTTGAGTCAGATCCTTGGCAAAACAAACTTAACTTAAACTGCTACTTATCTACTCCCGCCCACGTATTAGGCTCAGGTCAGGTACACCGGGGTAGGAGTAGTTAGAAGCACCAGTTGAGAACGATTAGTCAATGTATATATGTATGTATATCTTTTATCCATTTTAAGTATCATATGGCTAAGAAACCATATCTATGCTTTTACAGTATTATTTTATAATCCTGCTTTTACTATATGCACTTTACTTAACCTTAAGTATTGCAATTGTAGCGATTCATTTCTCTTGTATGAGAAAAGAGACTGATCAATAAATAACACCTTTTTATTGAACACGCCCGTCTCTTCTTTTTTCTACAATCTGGTGAAACTAAGAATGCACGTATTGACTGAGTAAAATAGCTGTCTTTTGTTTTCACACGACTCTAGAGATATACTCTTGATTAGGGAGAGCAAAGTTGTCATGTTCTATGGTTGTCAGAAACTAAATCCCTTCTTGTCTATCCAGGGAGGTTAAACTCCTTACCTATTCGAGAAAGTTTCTAGTGAACTCTGAGCTAGCTGGCACACATAACTTTAAGTCTAATATCGTCAGTAGAAGACCTAGTTAACCTCTGTCCTACGTCTATACTATTGAAGATATTATTCCAATGCGCAGAGCCTATTGGGATAATAGGAACTACACTACACCGGAGCGTGCAACAGTAGGGAAAGTGTTGGATAGCGTAGGGGTAACAATTACTATTCCAACTCCAGAGAATGCAACAGTAGGGAAAGTGTTGGATAGCGTAGGGGTAAAAATTACGATTCCCACTCCAGAGAGTGCAACAGTAGGGAAAGTGTTGGATAGCGTAGGGGTAAAAATTACTATTCCAACTCCAGAGAGTGCAACAGTAGGGAAAGTGTTGGATAGCGTAGGGGTAAAAATTACTATTCCCACTCCAAAGAGTGCAACAGTAGGGAAAGTGTTGGATAGCGTAGGGGTAACAATTACTATTCCAACTCCAGAGCGTGCAACAGTAGAGAAAGTGTTGGATAGCGTAGGGGTAACAATTACTATTCCAACTCCAGAGAATGCAACAGTAGGGAAAGTTTTGGATAGCGTAGGGGTAAAAATTACTATTCCCACTCCAGAGAGTGCAACAGTAGGGAAAGTGTTGGATAGCGTAGGGGTAAAAATTACTATTCCAACTCCAGAGAGTGCAACAGTAGGGAAAGTGTTGGATAGCGTAGGGGTAAAAATTACTATTCCCACTCCAGAGAGTGCAACAGTAGGGAAAGTGTTGGATAGCGTAGGGGTAAAAATTACTATTCCAACTCCAGAGAGTGCAACAGTAGGGAAAGTGTTGGATAGAGTAGGGGTAAAAATTACTATTCCCACTCCAGAGAGTGCAACAGTAGGGAAAGTGTTGGATAGCGTAGGGGTAAAAATTACTATTCCCACTCCAGAGAGTGCAAATGTAGGGAAAGTGTTGGATAGCGTAGGGGTAAAAATTACTATTCCCACTCCAAGGAGTGCAACAGTAGGGAAAGTGTTGGATAGCGTAGGGGTAACAATTACTATTCCAACTCCAGAGAATGCAACAGTAGGGAAAGTGTTGGATAGCGTAGGGGTAACAATTACTATTCCCACTCCAGAGAGTGCAACAGTAGGGAAAGTGTTGGATAGCGTAGGGGTAAAAATTACTATTCCAACTCCAGAGATTGCAACAGTAGGGAAAGTGTTGGATAGCGTAGGGGTAAAAATTACTATTCCCACTCCAGAGAGTGCAACAGTAGGGAAAGTGTTGGATAGCGTAGGGGTAAAAATTACTATTCCCACTCCAGAGAGTGCAACAGTAGGAAAACAGTTGGATAGCATAAGGGTAACAATTTCTACTCCCACTCCAGAAAATGCAACAGTATGGAAAGTGTTGGAATGCGTAGTGGTAACAATTATTATTCCAATTCCAGAGAGCGCAACAGTAGGGAAAGTGTTGGATTGCGTAGGGGTAACAATTACTATTCCAACTTCAGAGCGTGCAACAGTAGGGAAAGTGTTGGATAGCGTAGGGGTAACAATTACTATTCCAACTCCAGAGAATGCAACAGTAGGGAAGGTGTTGGATAGTGTAGGGGTAAAAATTACTATTCCCACTCCAGAGAGTGCAACAGTAGGGAAAGTGTTGGATAGCGTAGGGGTAAAAATTACTATTTCAACTCCAGAGAGTGCAACAGTAGGGAAAGTGTTGAATAGCGTAGGGGTAACAATTACTATTCCAACTATAGAGAATGCAACAGTAGGGAAAGTGTTGGATAGCGTAGGGGTAAAAATTACTATTCCCACTCCAGAGAGTGCAACAGTAGGGAAAGTGTTGGATAGCGTAGGGGTAACAATTACTATTCCAACTCCAGAGCGTGCAACAGTAGGGAAAGTGTTGGATAGCGTAGGGGTAACAATTTCTACTCCACAGAGTGTGCAACAGTAGGGAAATTGTTGGATAGCGTAGGGGTAAAAATTACTATTCCCACTCCAGAGAGTGCAACAGTAGGGAAAGTGTTGGATAGCGTAGGGGTAAAAATTAACATCCCCACTCCAGAAAGTGCAACAGTAGGGAAAGTGTTGGAATGCTTAGGGGTAACAATTACTATTCCAATTCCAGAGAGCGCAACAGTAGGGAAAGTGTTGGATTGCGTAGGGGTAACAATTACTATTCCAACTCCAGAGCGTGCAACAGTAGGGAAAGTGTTGGATAGCGTAGGGGTAACAATTACTATTCCAACTCCAGAGAATGCAACAGTAGGGAAAATGTTGGATAGCGTAGGGGTAAAAATTACTATTCCCACTCCAGAGAGTGCAACAGTAGGGAAAGTGTTGGATAGCTTAGGGGTAAAAATTACTATTCCAACTCCAGAGAGTGCAACAGTAGGGAAAGTGTTGGATAGCGTAGGGGTAAAAATTACTATTCCCACTCCAGAGAGTGCAACAGTAGGGAAAGTGTTGGATAGCGTAGGGGTAAAAATTACTATTCCCACTCCAAAGAGTGCAACAGTAGGGAAAGTGTTGGATAGCGTAGGGGTAACAATTACCATTCCAACTCCAGAGAGTGCAACAGTAGGGAAAGTGTTGGATAGCGTAGGGGTAAAAATTACTATTCCCACTCCAGAGAGTGCAACAGTAGGGAAAGTGTTGGATAGCGTAGGGGTAACAATTACTATTCCAACTCCAGAGCGTGCAACAGTAGAGAAAGTGTTGGATAGCGTAGGGGTAACAATTACTATTCCAACTCCAGAGAATGCAACAGTAGGGAAAGTTTTGGATAGCGTAGGGGTAAAAATTACTATTCCCACTCCAGAGAGTGCAACAGTAGGGAAAGTGTTGGATAGCGTAGGGGTAAAAATTACTATTCCAACTCCAGAGAGTGCAACAGTAGGGAAAGTGTTGGATAGCGTAGGGGTAAAAATTACTATTCCCACTCCAGAGAGTGCAACAGTAGGGAAAGTGTTGGATAGCGTAGGGGTAAAAATTACTATTCCAACTCCAGAGAGTGCAACAGTAGGGAAAGTGTTGGATAGAGTAGGGGTAAAAATTACTATTCCCACTCCAGAGAGTGCAACAGTAGGGAAAGTGTTGGATAGCGTAGGGGTAAAAATTACTATTCCCACTCCAGAGAGTGCAAATGTAGGGAAAGTGTTGGATAGCGTAGGGGTAAAAATTACTATTCCCACTCCAAGGAGTGCAACAGTAGGGAAAGTGTTGGATAGCGTAGGGGTAACAATTACTATTCCAACTCCAGAGAATGCTCCAGTAGGGAAAGTGTTGGATAGCGTAGGGGTAACAATTACTATTCCCACTCCAGAGAGTGCAACAGTAGGGAAAGTGTTGGATAGCGTAGGGGTAAAAATTACTATTCCAACTCCAGAGATTGCAACAGTAGGGAAAGTGTTGGATAGCGTAGGGGTAAAAATTACTATTCCCACTCCAGAGAGTGCAACAGTAGGGAAAGTGTTGGATAGCGTAGGGGTAAAAATTACTATTCCCACTCCAGAGAGTGCAACAGTAGGAAAACAGTTGGATAGCATAAGGGTAACAATTTCTACTCCCACTCCAGAAAATGCAACAGTATGGAAAGTGTTGGAATGCGTAGTGGTAACAATTATTATTCCAATTCCAGAGAGCGCAACAGTAGGGAAAGTGTTGGATTGCGTAGGGGTAACAATTACTATTCCAACTTCAGAGCGTGCAACAGTAGGGAAAGTGTTGGATAGCGTAGGGGTAACAATTACTATTCCAACTTCAGAGAATGCAACAGTAGGGAAGGTGTTGGATAGTGTAGGGGTAAAAATTACTATTCCCACTCCAGAGAGTGCAACAGTAGGGAAAGTGTTGGATAGCGTAGGGGTAAAATTACTATTTCAACTCCAGAGAGTGCAACAGTAGGGAAAGTGTTGAATAGCGTAGGGGTAACAATTACTATTCCAACTATAGAGAATGCAACAGTAGGGAAAGTGTTGGATAGCGTAGGGGTAAAAATTACTATTCCCACTCCAGAGAGTGCAACAGTAGGGAAAGTGTTGGATAGCGTAGGTGTAACAATTACTATTCCAACTCCAGAGCGTGCAACAGTAGGGAAAGTGTTGGATAGCGTAGGGGTAACAATTTCTACTCCACAGAGTGTGCAACAGTAGGGAAATTGTTGGATAGCGTAGGGGTAAAAATTACTATTCCCACTCCAGAGAGTGCAACAGTAGGGAAAGTGTTGGATAGCGTAGGGGTAAAAATTACCATCCCCACTCCAGAAAGTGCAACAGTAGGGAAAGTGTTGGAATGCTTAGGGGTAACAATTAATATTCCAATTCCAGAGAGCGCAACAGTAGGGAAAGTGTTGGATTGCGTAGGGGTAACAATTACTATTCCAACTCCAGAGCGTGCAACAGTAGGGAAAGTGTTGGATAGCGTAGGGGTAACAATTACTATTCCAACTCCAGAGAATGCAACAGTAGGGAAAATGTTGGATAGCGTAGGGGTAAAAATTACTATTCCCACTCCAGAGAGTGCAACAGTAGGGAAAGTGTTGGATAGCGTAGGGGTAAAAATTACTATTCCAACTCCAGAGAGTGCAACAGTAGGGAAAGTGTTGGATAGCGTAGGGGTAAAAATTACTATTCCCACTCCAGAGAGTGCAACAGTAGGGAAAGTGTTGGATAGCGTAGGGGTAAAAATTACTATTCCCACTCCAAAGAGTGCAACAGTAGGGAAAGTGTTAGATAGCGTAGGGGTAACAATTACTATTCTAACTCCAGAGAATGCAACAGTAGGGAAAGTGTTGGATAGTGTAGGGGTAAAAATTACTATTCCCACTCCAGAGAGTGCAACAGTAGGGAAAGTGTTGGATAGCGTAGGGGTAAAAATTACTATTTCAACTCCAGAGAGTGCAACAGTAGGGAAAGTGTTGAATAGCGTAGGGGTAACAATTACTATTCCAACTATAGAGAATGCAACAGTAGGGAAAGTGTAGGATAGCGTAGGGGTAAAAATTACTATTCCCACTCCAGAGAGTGCAACAGTAGGGAAAGTGTTGGATAGCGTAGGGGTAACAATTACTATTCCAACTCCAGTGCTTGCAACAGTAGGGAAAGTGTTGGATAGCGTAGGGGTAACAATTTCTACTCCACAGAGTGTGCAACAGTAGGGAAATTGTTGGATAGCGTAGGGGTAAAAATTACTATTCCCACTGCAGAGAGTGCAACAGTAGAGAAAGTGTTGGATAGCGTAGGGGTAAAAATTACCATCCCCACTCCAGAAAGTGCAACAGTAGGGAAAGTGTTGGAATGCTTAGGGGTAACAATTACTATTCCAATTCCAGAGAGCGCAACAGTAGGGAAAGTGTTGGATTGCGTAGGGGTAACAATTACTATTCCAACTCCAGAGCGTGCTACAGTAGGGAAAGTGTTGGATAGCGTAGGGGTAACAATTACTATTCCAACTCCAGAGAATGCAACAGTAGGGAAAATGTTGGCTAGCGTAGGGGTAAAAATTACTATTCCGACTCCAGAGAGGGCAACAGTAGGGAAAGTGGAGACGAGTCCAGCCGGTGGCAGTGGCTGATTCTATCCGCTAACGCTGTGTGTACATGTCATGCACTGCGAGCGCTGATTTCATAGCGTTTTTTTAAACTTGGCGATTGCTGCTAATTTTAACTGTCAGTGTATTTCTTGTGTAAATTTTAAATTGCGCCTCACCTGTAGGCTGAAGTAACTTTGCTTGGGGATTTCACTCTTTAAACTCCCGCCCCGGTCCGCCGCGTCCATCTTGGGCGTTTGTTGCGGAGGGTGGAGGAGGAGCCCCACACTTCCGGGCTCAGGGCTGCAAGGTCAGCGCTCTAGTTGCGCTGTATGAGTAGTGAATAAATACCCTGCTTTGGCACACCTGCGTGGTGGAGACGAGTCCAGCCGGTGGCAGTGGCTGATTCTATCCGCTAACGCTGTGTGTACATGTCATGCACTGTGAGCACTGATTTCATAGCGGTTTTTTAAACTTGGCAATTGCTGCTAATTTTAACTGTCAGTGTATTTCTTGTGTAAATTTTAAATTGCGCCTCACCTGTAGGCTGAAGTAACTTTGCTTGGGGATTTCACTCTTTAAACTCCCGCCCCGGTCCGCCGCGTCCATCTTGGGCGTTTGTTGCGGAGGGTGGAGGAGGAGCCCAACACTTCCGGGCTCAGGGCTGCAAGGTCAGCGCTCTAGTTGCGCTGTATGAGTAGTGAATAAATACCCTGCTTTGGCACACCCGCGTGGTGGAGACGAGTCCAGCCGGTGGCAGTGGCTGATTCTATCCGCTAACGCTGTGTGTACATGTCATGCACTGCGAGCGCTGATTTCATAGCGTTTTTTTAAACTTGGCGATTGCTGCTAATTTTAACTGTCAGTGTATTTCTTGTGTAAATTTTAAATTGCGCCTCACCTGTAGGCTGAAGTAACTTTGCTTGGGGATTTCACTCTTTAAACTCCCGCCCCGGTCCGCCGCGTCCATCTTGGGCGTTTGTTGCGGAGGGTGGAGGAGGAGCCCAACACTTCCGGGCTCAGGGCTGCAAGGTCAGCGCTCTAGTTGCGCTGTATGAGTAGTGAATAAATACCCTGCTTTGGCACACCCGCGTGGTGGAGACGAGTCCAGCCGGTGGCAGTGGCTGATTCTATCCGCTAACGCTGTGTGTACATGTCATGCACTGCGAGCGCTGATTTCATAGCGTTTTTTTAAACTTGGCGATTGCTGCTAATTTTAACTGTCAGTGTATTTCTTGTGTAAATTTTAAATTGCGCCTCACCTGTAGGCTGAAGTAACTTTGCTTGGGGATTTCACTCTTTAAACTCCCGCCCCGGTCCGCCGCGTCCATCTTGGGCGTTTGTTGCGGAGGGTGGAGGAGGAGCCCAACACTTCCGGGCTCAGGGCTGCAAGGTCAGCGCTCTAGTTGCCCCTACCTCTCCCATAAAATGTGCGTAGGACCGCGACCGCGCAACGGACGCGTGCAGCGGGCGCGCCGGAAGCGCGCCGAAGTCGAGCCAAAGTCTAGCCCATCTGCGCCCGTCCGCGGCCGGTCGGGGCGCGGGGCCACGATTCCCTGTCACTTAACATCCTCCAGGCTACGGTATGACAGACAGGAGCTGCTAGATCTCTGTCCGGAGGTCTCCCTACCCTGTAAACACACTATGGAGGCGCTATCATTGCATAGCTGTCCTCTGTGCTCTTTCAAGCCTGACGAGCCACCTATTAAGGCACCCTCCAATAGGCAGATTAAGGCGGGACTGATAAACTGCCGCTCCCTCAGCAAACATAGTATTCAAATATACCATCTACTTGAGGATGAAGAATTTGATATTCTGTTTTTCACTGAGACCTGGCTAGGAGAATTCTCAGACCCTGACATCATAGAGGCTATGCCTCCTGGCTACTCCCTTTCCAGACTGGATAGGAAGGAAGGCAGGGGAGGAGGAATTGCAATTGCAACTAAAACTCCTATACAATGCTCCCTATCTCCCCTTACTATCGATCACTGTGAAGCAGGATCTTTTACTATCGCCATAGGACCTCAAATCTCCCTCTCAGGCATTCTTGTGTACAGACCCCCAGGTAGGCTGTATGATTTTACTACTAGCCTGATAGAAGCCACTGCACACCAAGCAATAAGGAAAAGCAGATTCTTGGTGCTCGGTGACATGAATGTTCATTTTGATGACCCCCTTGACACAGAAGCTAAGGACATTAGGTCAGAACTCCACTCCCTACAGCTCGACCTAATCAATCATGACCCCACTCACAGACTTGGTCACCTCCTAGACCCAATCTTTGGGAATGGTTCCGGAATACAAGCTACATCTCCAATTCCGGTACCTTGGTCTGATCACTCCATTATTCCTTTTCATATTCAGATAGCTGAGTCTGATCCTAAAAAAGACTCTGATCACCGGTACCTGCGTCGGAAATGGAAACATTTTTCGCATGATATTTTTAACGAATCACTCGAAATAGGAGGTCCTCTAGGAGGCACAGACTGTGAAACAGCCTACAGTCATTTGCAGAACCGTATTTTAAGGGCCCTAGATCAAACTGCTCCTATACAAAGTATGAAAAACTCCAAAAATGTGAGAAAATCTACCCAGTGGTACACTCCTGAACTTCAGGCAATTAAATCTGCCTGTAAAAAATTAGAACGCGAATGGCGTATCAACTTTTGCCCGACTGTTAAAATACAATACAAAAAAGCGCAAAAGGAATATAATAAAAAAATACGTACTTCCAAAGCCTTGCATTACAAAACTCGCATTGGGGAGGCAGAGAACTCCTCTAAAGAGCTCTTCAAAATCTTTAAAGAAATCTCTGTGCTTACAAATGGTAATATGTCCTGCAACGACTCTGTGGAAACCTGCAATAAAATTGCAAAATACTTCTCTGGGAAAATCACTGACATCTATGCCAACTTTTCTGGCAACCTGACTTCTGGCCATGATTTTATGGAAAGCGTAGAAGCTAGTCTTACTGAGCCCTGCCTACACTGCTTTTCGGTTCCCCCTCCTGAAATGCTTGTTAACGTCTGCAATAGCGTCAAATCGGGTTCCCCTCGTGACCCGGCCCCCCCGAAAGTTCTTAGAGCAAGTCTACAAGTACTGGAACCTTATTTTAGACACGTTATCCAATTATCCTTTTCTTCAGCTTGCCTCCCGGTAGATTGGAAGAAAGCAATAGTACTACCAATCAAAAAGAAACCCAATGTGAGTCAGGATATTTTGGAAAACTTACGACCCATCCCTCTCTTACCTTACCTTGCGAAAGTGACCGAAAAAATAGCCAATATACAACTTATGGCTCACTTAGAATCTAATAAATCCCTGCACAGCTCCCAATCTGGCTTCCGGAAGAACTACTCCACTGAGACAGCCCTCCTGAGAGCGACTGAAACTCTACGGGCAGGAGCTGACGAGGGTCACACAATGGCACTTATTATGCTGGACCTCAGTGCTGCGTTTGACACTGTAGCACACTCCATCTTGCTACAGTGTCTAAGCAAAGCTGGGGTCACCAAGGCGGCATTAGGTTGGCTAAAAGCTTTCCTTACAGACCGCAGCTTCCAGGTTCAGAGAGGCACTTTCCTCTCAGACAGCATTGCCCTAGAACAGGGGGTACCTCAGGGCTCTGCCCTGAGTCCCACCCTGTTCAACCTTTATATGGCCCCGCTGGCAGATGTGGTCCAATCATACGGGATAAAATTAGTATCCTACGCCGACGATACCCAACTGCTCATCTCCTTATCCCAGGCACCCACCTTAGCAGCCGCCAACTTCAAAACCTGCATGCAGGAGCTTGCAGGCTGGATGAACCAACATTGCCTGAAGCTCAATGGCTCTAAAACAGAGGTTCTTGTTATAGGAGGTAATGATGCTAGTTGGACTCAGGAATGGTGGCCTCCTTGTCTGGGTCCTCTACCTACCCCTTGCAAGGAAGCAAAGAACTTGTGTGTCTGGGTTGATCCCAAACTCTCCTTTGAGAGCCACGTCCATAAAGTAGTAGGAAAATGTTTTGGGGTGCTGAAGACCCTAAACCGGACTCTGGACCTTCTTCCTTTAGAAGCCAGACGCACCATGACCCAAGCATTAGTCACCTCCCGTATTGATTACGGTAATGTGTTACTTTTGGGGACTACAGAAAAGAACATTAGAAGGCTGCAGGTTCTCCAAAACACAGCAGCGCGGCTAGTCCTCAGACTACCCAAAAGAGCAGCCTCTAAGCCCACCTTGGCTGCTCTTCATTGGCTTCCCATAAAAAAGAGGATCCTATTTAAAGCGCTCCTAATATGCTATAGGATAACCTCTCAGAAAGCCCCTGAATACCTGAAGGACCTAGCCATCCCCTACGAGCCCAATAGAGCACTTCGCTCTATGGGAATTGGTCTTCTTAAAGTCCCCCGGATAAAAAAGGCCAGAATGGGAGGCCGCTCCTTTCGCGCGATGGCAGCCAACAACTGGAACTCCCTCCCAATGAACATCAGACTAGCAGAGACTGAAACAATATTTAGGAAACTTTTAAAAACCCACCTGTATACCCTCTAGGTCCTTCACTCTCTCCTGCTGCTCTCTCCACAGCGCGGAGACACGCCGGGATGGCGTCACCAGGCGCTTTATAAACCCCTTTATTATTATTAAAGTGTTGGATAGCGTAGGGGTAAAAATTACTATTCCAACTCCAGAGAGTGCAACAGTAGGGAAAGTGTTGGATAGCGTAGGGGTAAAAATTACTATTCCCACTCCAGAGAGTGCAACAGTAGGGAAAGTGTTGGATAGCGTAGGGGTAAAAATTACTATTCCCACTCCAAAGAGTGCAACAGTAGGGAAAGTGTTGGATAGCGTAGGGGTAACAATTACTATTCTAACTCCAGAGAATGTAACAGTAGGGAAAGTGTTGGATAGCGTAGGGGTAACAATTACTATTCCCACTCCAGAGAGTGCAACAGTAGGGAAAGTGTTGGATAGCGTAGGGGTAAAAATTACTATTCCAACTCCAGAGAGTGCAACAGTAGGGAAAGTGTTGGATAGCGTAGGGATAAAAATTACTATTCCCACTCCAGAGAGTGCAACAGTAGGGAAAGTGTTGGATAGCGTAGGGGTAAAAATTATTATTCGCACTCCAAAGAGTGCAACAGTAGGGAAAGTGTTGGATAGCGTAGAGGTAAAAATAACATACTCATAAATAAATAAAAAATGCTTAAATAATAAAAAATGGAACATTAAATAAATATAAACCATTTACAAATACCAATACATAATTATTAAAAACATGATTATCAATAAATATTTACCTAAAAAAAATTATTACAAAAAATACCATTTAATAATATTTAATTACCAATTAACAATTATATAACTAACAAAATAATTAATTAAAACACATTATTACTTAATTACCTTAAAATTACTTCCCACCCTATTCTCCTATAAACCCACAACCCACTACAAAACATATTTATCAATTAATCATTTAATAAAAGTTAATTACCAATTTTCCTCCCCACTAAGTTTCGTTGTCCTCACTGTTATTTTTCATTGAAAAATCCAACCATGTGCAGATCTTTATGTCACCACGGCAGACGAAATAGACAGGTGACCCCCAGGATAATCTCGCCTAGTCTTCCACTAAGCTTTTGGAGCATAAATTGTAGATCTTTACCTCAACACAAATACAATATATTTGATTTTCTTGCTGAACATCAACCGGATGCAATATTTCTGACCGAGACGTGGCTCAGGGACTGTTCAGGGCCGGATATTGCAGATGCCATCCCCTCTAATTATGCTATTCTTCGCCAAGATAGAGTTTCTGGCAGAGGGGGTGGAATTGCATTTATCTACAAGAATATATATAATTGTAAACTGGTCGACGCAACCCAAAAAGATTGTGAGTCAGCTCTATTCCAACTGTCCATAACTCCTCAATTTACGTTGTCAGGTTTACTGGCATATCGTCCCCCTGGGACAGCGAGTCATTGGATAACTTCACTACCTGACCTACTAGCCCCAGTCCTGCTTAAAGCATCTAATTTCACTATTCTAGGAGATTTAAACATTCATTTGGATGATAACGAATGCTCTTATAGAAATCAGATCTTTTCCACCCTAGAAGCTTTTAATCTTCATTTACTCAACACTGGTCCCACACATTGTGCCGGCCATTTACTTGACCCTATTTTCTCGAATCTGCCTTTAGATTGTTCCCGTGAAGCTTTACAAATTACTTGGTCTGATCATTTAGCTGTCCCTTTCACCTTAGACATGGCTGATACAGCAACTAGATCTCTGACAGGAAAACTGGGGCCATCTCGGAATTGGGGGAAGGTCAGCATTCCAGAACTTAACAAACTACTGATCAAAACTCTTCCGTCTATTGATGCATCGATTACTGTTCTTGATGATGTTACGAAACTTTGGCTTACTAATGCTGTAGAACGGGCGTTACCAATGACGTCTAAGTCTTCAGTTATACATCATCCTCCTGCTCCATGGTACTCGGAACAACTTAAGAGTCTTCGCTCACAATGTAAGATCCTGGAGCGAAAATGGAGAAAAGGCTACTCTCCTTCCCGTAAAATCACATATAAAGAAGCCTTAAAAAAGTACCATAACAGCTGTAAAACTGCTAAAGCAAATTACACCACGAGAACAGTGACTGATGCACAAAACTGCCCTAAGGTATTATTCTCTGTCGTGAAAAAATTGACCGGTGCAAATTCCACTCCCCCTCCCCCGGCTCTTGATGCCGCACAATGCCAATCCTTGGCAGATTATTTTATAAAGAAAGTGGATCTTATCTATGACCACTTTTCTCCATGTTCTGAGACCACTTTCATCTCTCCTAACATGGCCAAGGAACTAGTGAATGCAACCTCTGATGCCACCATCACTATCTGGCAGCCGCTAGACACCATTTCTTTTGTGTCCTGTTTAAACAGCGTGCGTTCTGGCTCCCCACAGGATGTGCTCCCGGCCAAAATCTTAAAACAATTGGATCCCCTTACCCATCCCATTTTTATTAAGCTACTAAACACCTCTTTGAGCGAGGCCCAGGTCCCTCAACCTTGGAAACACGCCATGGTGGTACCTTTACTAAAAAAATCAGGTGCTGATTCTTCCAACCCTGCCAACTTTCGCCCAATATCCTTGCTGCCAATCTTTTCGAAGATATTGGAGAGACACATTAATTCACAGCTTTCTAAACTGGTCGAAAACACCGCTTTTCTCCACCCTTCTCAGTCGGGTTTCCGGCCTAGGCACTCAACTGAGACAGCACTCCTGGGGGTAACGGAGAGTCTGAGGCACGGTGTCGACCAAGGTAACACTATGGCGCTCATCCTGTTGGATTTGAGCGCAGCGTTCGACACCGTGTCACATTCCATCCTTATTGACTCTCTGAAATCTCTAGGAGTAGGTGGCCAGGCCTTGGCCTGGCTGGTGTCTTTCCTTAATGACCGAAGTTTCCAAGTGTTCTCTCCTAAAGCAGCATCCACCATCTGTCCTTCTACCCGTGGTGTCCCTCAAGGCTCAATCCTTAGTCCCTTAATATTTAATATTTATGTTAAACCCTTGGCATCCATTGTAGAACAGGCGGGACTTACCCTGTTTTCGTACGCGGATGATACCCAGATTGTCTTCTCCCTATCAGGGAGAGACGAGAACAACATCTCCGCACTCAAGTCAGGCCTCACTCTTGTGGCCGATTGGATGCGGAGAAACTGTCTCAAACTGAATGGGGAGAAGACCGAGGTGGTCATCCTGGGCCGGAATAAACATCTCTGGGGTCCCTGCCACTGGCCCATTGAACTGGGTACCGCGCCAACTCCTTCTACCGCTGTCCGCAACCTGGGTGTTATCATAGATGATAGATTATCTATGCGACAACAGGCCACTAAGGTTGCGGCCATCTGCTTTTCAACGTTACGGTGGCTCCACAAGATCCTGTGGATGCTTCCTCTTTCATCCCGCAGAACTGTAGTCCAGGCGCTTGTAACATCTCGCCTGGACTATGGCAATATCCTTTATCTGGGTGCAGACAAAGCCACCTTACAGGTGCTACAGGTAGTGCAAAATGCAGCTGCACGCCTTCTTAAGAATGTTCCCAGACGCTCCTCAGCCAAGGCCGCCTTACATGACCTTCACTGGTTGAGTATCCCTGAACGTATCAAATTCAAGGCACTCTGCTATATGTTTAAGGTTAAGCAAGGCAGTGCCCCAGCCTACCTCCAAAAGCTGATAACACCCTATAAACCCTTACGGCCACTAAGGTCATCAGACGTGGGAAATTTTACCATGCCAAGATGGAAGCTGACAAAGATGGGAGGTCGCTCCTTTTCCACTCTAGGACCTAAATATTGGAACTCACTCCCATTGGCTCTAAAATTAGAGACCAATTTGTTCCGCTTCCGTAAGGCCTTAAAGACACTGCTTTTCACTCAACGTGCCTAATAGTCTGCTGTAGCTCATTTCAGGTGAAGTTGCCTCCTTCTTCTTTAGTCTGTCCCTTGCGCCGGGAAACCCACTGTGGGTAGCTGTGCGCGATATAAGCTTAAAAAATAATAAATAATAATAATTAATTAAAATTCATTACCAATTAATTAAAATATATTTATATTTCCTAATAATTAATAATTAATTTAGTATAATTAAATTACTTCCCACCCATTCCCCTATAAACCCACAAACCGCTACAAAACATATTTATCAATTAATCAATTAATATAAGTTCCCAATTAATTAAAATTAATTACCAACTAATTAAAATCAATTTATAAGCTGCCAATACTTTTTCAGAGAAATAAACTGCAAAACGCAGACACCCTTGCAGCATGGTTGGTGCAAGTGTGCCTGTGTTGGCGCAGCCAATCGAGCTCAAGCATAGGGAAAGAGGACAGGAATGCACCGCAGCTGATGGACAGGGTGCATTCCTGCCCTTTTCTTTCGCCTTAAGGCAGTGCAGCAGGAAGGCTTGCAGCGCTGCCCTACAGCAAAATATTGTAAATGAGGCCCAGAATGCATTGGTTGGGACATTTACAGTCTCCGCATGAGACTTCTGGACACAGGTTTCAGAGACACTGAGAATGACGTCAGGGCTTCGAAGATGGACAGGACTCATAGGTGAAAAACTGCAAATGTTGTTTTTTCCTCTTTCTCCAAACTTGTGACAGTACATACGCTCTGACTCAGCAAATGGTGAGGGGCCCAAGTCGTTTTCAGAAGAAAGCGCAGATCTAAGACATTAGCTATTTATTCACTGTGACCATCGCAGCCCTGGCTCTGATTGTGACAATGACAAACTACACACCTGTCATATATAAGGGGCACACATGACACACGACTCAGCTTGGCAGGTGTGTGTAAAAAGTTAGGTTTGTGTACTACTCGTCTGCTCCTGAAGTACCGAGAAGATGTGGCCTAACACCGCCCCAGCTGCCGACTTAGAGACTGGTGAACTGGGTTTGGATCTCAGCGTCTATTCACCACCCTGTGATTCTAGGCAAACCACTTGATCTTCCCGGTCCTAGAAACACAAAAGAGCAAAACGAAACTGACCTTACCAGATATTTAAGCGCACTGACGTCAGCAGTGACGTGCCCGCGCTTTTCAAGTAATTAGCTGAAGAGGTGTTATGCTAATTGACGGAGTCTTTTCTGTCCCGAAACCAAGGCCTTGAGTAGAGGTCCCCTGCGGGGCCGAGATGTCAGTCCCGTGCTACTTCGACACCCCTCCGCCATCAGAAGAGATGGAACTTCCCAACCGGAGCTGAAAGTTATGGGGAATTCCCGGAGTGACCCCCCTCTTCCCGTCTGCGCCCCTCTGCTTCGGAGATCTCACCTCACAGGAACCCGAAGAAAGGAGTGGATATTTTTACGGTACAAATCTATGCATATTTGTGATAAAATCAGGAGATTCAGAATTGAAATGAGGAACACCCACAGTGATCTTGTTGAGGGAGACTGCACGAGGCCACGCCCCCTACACTCCAGAGGTCACCACATGGAGCTCTGAGTGTGAAACACACCTGGTCGTGGCCCAGTCTCAGCACTCCTAATGTAACAATTTCTATCTCTGGTGACACACATGGAGCTCCTTGTGAAACACATACCTGCCATGGCCCAGTCCCTGCACTCCTGATGTCACCATATCTAGCTCTGGTGAGACACAAGGCGCTCTTTGTGAAACAAATACCTGGCCCGTGGCCAAGTCCCTGCACTCCCGATGTCCCTGTATAGACAGTCCCTGTAATCATGATGTCACCACATCTAGCTCTGGTGTTACACATGGAGCTCCTGTGAAACACCCACCTGGCCGTGGTCTGGTCCCTGCACGCCTGATGTCACTGTATCTATCTCAGGTGTGACACATGGAGCTCTTTGTGAAACACATACCTGGCCATGGCCCAGTCCCCCCACTCCTGATGTCACCATATCTAGCTCTGGTGTGACACGTGGAGCTCCTTGTGAAACACACACCTGTCCATGGCCTAGGCTCCTGCACTCCTGATGCCACTATATCTATCTGTGGTGTGACACATGGAGCTCTTTGTGAAACACATACCTGGTCATGGCCCAGTCCTTGCACTCCTGATGTCACTGTATCTAGTCTGGTGTGACACATGGAGCTCTTTGAGAAACACATACCTGGTCATGGCCCAGTCCTTACACTCCTGATGTCACTGTATCTAGTCTGGTGAGACACATGGAGCTCTTTGTGAAACACATACCTGGCTATGGCTCAGTCCCTGCACTCCTGATGTCACCATATCCTGGTGTGACAGGAACTCCTGATGTAACTGTATCCAGCTCTGATGTGACACATGGAGCTCATTGTGAAACACATACCTGGTCGTGGCCCAGTTCCTGCACTCCTGATGTCACCATATCTATCTCTGGTGTGACAAATGGAGCTCATTGTGAAACACATACCTGGCCGTAGCCCGGTCCCCACTCTGCTGATGTCACCATATCTATCTCTGGTGCTACACATGGAGCTCCTTGTGAAACACACGCCTGGCGGTGGCCGGGTCCCTGCACTCCTGATGTCACCATATCTATCTCTGGTGATACACATGGAGCTCCTTGTGAAACACACGCCTGGCGGTGGCCGGGTCCCTGCACTCCTGATGTCACTGTATCTAGCTCTGGTGTGACACATGGAGCTCCTTGTGAAACACATACCTGGTCGTGGTTTAGTCCCCCCCACTCCTGATGTCACCATATCTAGCTCTGGTGTGACACATGGAGCTCCTTGTGAAACACACACCTGGCCGTGGCCCTGTCCCTAAACTCCTGATGTCACTGTATCTAGCTCTGGTGTAAATGTAAATGTAAATGTAAATGTACAGGAATTTATATAGCGCAAATCACCGAGCGGTTTCTAAGCGCTTGCCTAGGGAACCCGTCCTGGTATTCCCCTGTGAGATAACCCTGGCAGGGTATCCGCAAGGTGAAAGCCAGGCATCCCACCGCGAGGGGCCGTTGTGGAGATTAAGCAAGCCATTGCCCAGAGTCGCAGAGTGTGAACCCGTGAATCGAGTAGGCACCGGAGTGAGAATTGTCGAGTCCATGGACATTTTAGGAGTCAAGACCCCGCCGAGCCGGGAATTGAACCCTGGTCCTGGGCTGACCTCTGCTTCCAGGTCTGCCTCCTCTAACCAGTGAGCCACACTTCTCCACCTGGAGCTCCTTGTGAAACACATACCTAGCCGTGGCCCGGTCCCTGCACTCCTGATGCCACTATATCTAGCTCGGGTGTGACACATGGAGCTCTTTGTGAAACACATACCTGCCCATGGCTCAGTCCCCCCACTCCTGATGTCACTGTATCTAGGTCTGGTGCTACACATGGAGCTCCTTGTGAAACACATACCTGTCCATGGCTCAGTCCCTGTAATCATGATATCACTGTATCTAGGTCTGGTGCTACACATGGAGCTCCTTGTGAAACACATACCTGTCCATGGCTCAGTCCCTGTAATCATGATGTCACTGTATCTAGTCCTGGTGTGATACATGGATCTTCTTGTGAAAGGCTTTGCTGGTCCCTGCACCACTCCTGCGCCCCTTAGTTTCATCATACAGAGCTCTCTGTGAAAGACTTACCTAAGACCTCCACTACTTCCCTCAACTTGACTGTCACCACATGGATCTCCTTGTGAAAGACATGTCTAGGACCTGTATCACCTCCTCAACCCCAGTGGAACCATATGAGCTCCTTAGATAGGCGTACCAAGGGCCTGCTCCACGCCCTGCACTCCGAATGTCTCCAGAGTGATCTGAGCTCCTTGTGAAAGGCATAGCTGGATCCTGCACCTCTCTCTGCTCTCCTAGTTTCACACACAGAGCATTTTGTGAAAGACATACCTGGGCACCACTTCCTCCACTTGTGAGGTCACCCCAGTGAGCGTCTTGTGAAAGACGTACCTGGGCACCACTTACCACACTCGTGAGGTCACCACACTGAGCTTCTTGTGAAAGACATACCTGGGCACCACTTTCTCCACTTGTGAGGTCACCCCAGTGAGCGTCTTGTGAAAGACCTACCTGGGCACCACTTTCCCCATTCATGAGGTCACCACAGTAAGCTTCTTGTGAAAGACATACCTGGGCACCACATTCCTCACTCGTGAGGTCACCACAGTGAGCTCCTAGTGAAAGACATACCTGGGCACCACTTACTCCTCTTGTGATGTCACCACAGTGAGCTTCTTGTGAAAGACATACCTGGGCACCACTTCCTCCACTTGTGAGGTCACCCCAGTAAGCGTCTTGTGAAAGACGTACCTGGGCACCACTTACCACACTCGTGAGGTCACCACACTGAGCTTCTTGTGAAAGACATACCTGGGCACCACTTCCCCCACTCGTGAGGTCACCACAGTGAGCTTCTTGTGAAAGACATACCTGGGCACCACATTCCTCACTCGTGAGGTCACCACAGTGAGCTCCTAGTGAAAGACATGCCTGGGCACCACTTACTCCTCTTGTGATGTCACCACAGTGAGCTTCTTGTGAAAGACATACCTGGGCACCACTTCCTCCACTTGTGAGGTCACCCCAGTGAGCGTCTTGTGAAAGACGTACCTGGGCACCACTTACCACACTCGTGAGGTCACCACACTGAGCTTCTTGTGAAAGACGTACCTGGGCACCACTTTCTCCACTTGTGAGGTCACCCCAGTGAGCGTCTTGTGAAAGACCTACCTGGGCACCACTTTCCCCATTCATGAGGTCACCACAGTAAGCTTCTTGTGAAAGACATACCTGGGCACCACATTCCTCACTCGTGAGGTCACCACAGTGAGCACCTTGTGAAAGACATACCTGGGCACCACTTACTCCTCTCGTGATGTCACCACAGTGAGCTTCTTGTGAAAGACATACCTGGGCACCACTTCCCCCACTCGTGAGAGCACCACAGTGAGCTTCTTGTGACAGACATACCTGGGCACTACATCCCCCATTCGTAATGTCACTACAGTGAGCGTCTTTTGAAAGACATACCTGGGCACCACTTCCCACACTCCTAATGTCACTGCAGTGAGCTTCTTGTCAAAGACATACCTGGGCATCACTTCCCCACTTGTGAGGTCACCACACTGAGCTTCTTGTGAAAGACATACCTGGGCACCACTTCCCACACACATGACAGCACCACATGAAGCTCCTTGTGAATGTGTGACTCAGGCACCCCCCCCCCCCCTCCCCCGGACTCCCCGCACTCCTGGTTCAGCCACTGTGATTTCATTGTACACGGTTGACCCCTTTCACACCCTCTCACAATCAGACTCACTTCCTTACGGCGCTGCCACGAATAACTATTCACGAGGAAACCCCTGCTGGCGGCAGGGACAATCCACGCGCAGACTTTGTCCTTGTAGGAACTGGGTCTCGTCGCCCAGATCTGCCTTGAATATAATAATATTAATAACCATCATCATCATTATTACAAAAAAAACTGTTAAATATATGTTTCTCAAACTAAATATCAATTCATCTCTCAAGCTCTACCTTCGTGTGTTTTCTCTGGTTTTATTACATTCCACGCTATGACCTTTGTCCCAGGAAGAGAAATCTCTGTATTTTAAACTTTGTTTCAAGATAAATAAAAGATACGGGTCCTTCTTGAGCCTCCTGGAGTGGGAGGAGCTCGGAGGACGGACAGGGTGAGGTGACGGGTGGAGGAGGGAGAGCGACGAGGGGGAAATTCCACTCACCTTGCACCAACCGCCCCCCTCCCCCGCCCCTCCCACCTCAGACTGTATAAAACCTGCCCGAGCCGAGAAGAGGCAGAAGAGGAGCAGCTGGCCTGCCCTCACAGACACCCCCAGAAATAGGACCGGAGTCACAGGGCGTCTTTCCAGACCAGACCCTCAAGGAGAGTCCCTCGGATACAGGAAGCTAGACGACCCTCACCAGAGCAGCCCTCAGAGAGGAGAGACAGCACCGACCCTCACCAGAGCAGCCCTCAGAGGAGAGACAGCACCGACCCTCACCAGAGCAGCCCTCACAGAGGAGAGCCAGCACCGACCCTCACCCAAGGGTCCCTCAAAGAAAACGGAGGCGCGGCCCCGTGACGGAAAACAGAGCTCCCGTCCCTCGGTACGTACAAAATTTCGTCTCTGTGATACTTTCCTCTTGTGAACAACCTGTCCACGCCTGTACCTTTCAGTGTGAACAGCCTGTCCACGCCTGTACCTTTCAGTGTGAACAGCCTGTCCACGCCTGTACCTTTCAGTGTGAACAGCCTGTCCACGCCTGTACCTTTCAGTGTGAACAGCCTGTCCACGCCTGCACCTTTCAGTGTGAACAACCTGTCCACGCCTGTACCTTTCAGTGTGAACAGCCTGTCCACGCCTGCACCTTTCAGTGTGAACAGCCTGTCCACGCCTGTACCTTTCAATGTGAACAGCCTGTCCACGCCTGTACCTTTCAGTGTGAACAACCTGTCCACGCCTGTACCTTTCAGTGTGAACAACCTGTCCACGCCTGTACCTTTCAGTGTGAACAGCCTGTCCTTGTCTCTCCACACTGCACAGCCTGTCCCTTCACAGTGCTATACACTGATCTGTCCAGCCTGCCCTGTTCTCACTTTACACCTGTCCCATCTCCACCTGCCCGTCTCTCTGTGGCTCTCACCTCTGGTTCACATTTAACTTCTTAACTCGTCTCACCTCGTGAACTTTCACCAAATTTCAGCTCCTGTTCTCACCTCTAAGCTCCATTTTACCTCCTGCCCTAGTCTTAGTTTCACTGCCCACCCCATCTCATCCCCTGCACCCCTTTCACTGGCTGTTCTGATTTTACTACCTGCCCCTCACCCCCCTCCTCCCCCCACCCCCCCCCCCGGTTCCCATCTCAATTCTGGATCGAATTTTGCCCACTGTCTCACTCTCACAAGTGTCTTCCATCTCACCCACTGTCCCACTCTCATGTGCCTTCAATCTCACTCACTGTCTCACTCTCACAAGTGTCTTCGATCTCACTCACTGTCCCACTCTCATCTGTCTTCCATCTCACCCACTGTCCCACTCTCACGCCTTCCATCTCTCTCACTGTCCCACTCTCACGCCTTCCATCTCTCTCACTGTCCCACTCGCATATCTTTCATCTCACCTACTGTCCCACTCACATGTCTTCCATCTCACCCACTGTCCCACTCTCACGTCTCTTCCATCTCACTCAATCTCACTCACTGTCAAACTCTCACATGTCACCCATCTCACCCACTGTCCCACTCTCACATGAGTCTTCCTTCTCACTAACTGTCTCACTCTCATATGAGTCTTCCATCTCACCTACTGTCCCACTCACATGTCTTCCATCTCACCCACTGTCCCACTCTCACGTCTCTTCCATCTCACTCAATCTCACTCACTGTCAAACTCTCACATGTCACCCATCTCACCCACTGTCCCACTCTCACATGAGTCTTCCTTCTCACTAACTGTCTCACTCTCATATGAGTCTTCCATCTCACCTACTGTCCCACTCACATGTCTTCCATCTCACCCACTGTCCCTCTCTCACATGTCTTCCATCTCACCCACTGTCCCACTCTCACCCACTGTCCCTCTCTCACATGTGTATCCATCTCACCCACTGTCCCACTCTCACATGAGTCTTCCTTCTCACTAACTGTCTCACTCTCACATGTCTTCCTTCGCACTCACTGTCCCACTCTCATGTGTCTTCCAGTTCCATCTTACCTACTGTCCCACTCTCACATCCTGTGCCCACCTCACCTCGGTCTGATATTAGGCCTCTGCCTCCTGTCTCACCCCCGGTTCCCCATCTAACCTTGTGCACCAATTTAATCTGGGTTTTACCCACCCAGCTACCCGTCTTCCATCTCACTCTTACCTCCTGCCCCTCTCACCTCCTGTCCCAATCTCACCTCTTGTTCCCTCTCACCTGTGGTTAATTTCTTATCTTTTGACCTCTCTCCCCTCCCCCAGGTCTGCCACTCACCATGGAAGGCTTCGCCTCTGTGTACTACAGTGAACCATCCGTCATGGGCTTCCTCGCCAACGTCATCAGCGCCTTCCTGGTGGCCCTACAGAACTTCTTTTCCTTCCACACCAAAGTGAACGCTGAAGGGGTGGAGAACATCCTGGCAGGTGAGTGTTGAGCCACAGATCACACAAAGAGTTACAGGTGGCGCTGGGATAACATGTATAATACACTTGGAGGGAGGGGGTACACACTCGCGCACCCACACACATGCGCACGTGTTGCTCAATGCCTGTGTTATCTCTTGCAGGGGTCCATCTCATCCTGATTGGAGGACTGACACAGCTCATTGCTGGCTTCCTGTGCTTCCGGAAGTACGATCACCTTGGGAGCACCGCCTTTGTGGCATTCGCCGCCCTCTGGAGCAGCTACGGGGCTACACGTGTCGTCCTGGGCGCGTACCCCACCATCCACAACACCACACAAACCCTGAACGTTTCTAGCAGCCAGACCATCATGGCCGCCTCCCCTCTTCCGGTCAGTGAGAGCGCAGTAGCAGGGCTGGTGGCATACACCGCCGTCGCCTTCATCCTCTCCTTCTGCTCGGCCACCGTTAACTACGTCATGCCCTTCGTGTTTGGCGCCATCACCCTCACGCTGGTCTTCGAGGCGGTGGGGCTCTTCGGACAGTGGGCGCTGGTGGTCTCCGGGACCCTGGAGCTGGTCATTGTGTTGATTGGTTTCTATGGCGCCACTGCCCTGCTCCTGAAGGGCCTGACCCAGAGGTACGTCCTTCCAGGCTTCGGGAACCCCATGTTCAGCGTCTTGCTTCTGGGCTCGGCCAACAGCACCTCTTCCAGTGGCATCGGGGAGGAGACCAAGAAGAACTCCAAGTACGCGGAGCCCATGGCCTTGGGACACATCGCCGACGCGGTGGCCGCGCTCATCTTTGCCTTTTATTGCTTTGGGTACATGAAGACCTTCTACATTGGTGCCATCTGGGTCAGCATCAATGCGCTGTCCCAGCTCTGCGCCAGCTACTACAGTTACTTGAGAGAAGACGTCTACCACACCACCAAGCTTGGGCTCCACAGCCTCTTCTGGCTGCTGATGTCCTGGGAAGAGTTCATACTCACGGTGCTCCTCTCGGGGGACAGTGTGGACAAGAGCCGAGCGGGCATGGTGGGGGGCTGGTTCTTTCTGGTCGCCGCTTGCATCTTCTGCCTGATGTCCCTCAACAGAGACCTCCTGGAGGTGCTGCAGAATTCATGCTTCCTCCTCCTCACGGTCTCCACCCTCCACCAGATTCCACTCCAGGGATCCCATATCTTCTTCGGAGTGGTCTGTAGCATCTACACGGCCACCTCCCTCTACGCCACTTTTTCCAGCCTCTTTAACTCCATCGCTGATAAGTCGCTGATCTCTACTGGACCCCAAGTGATGTCATCGGCTACGCTCCAGGACTTGCTGCTGAGCCTGAAGCGCGTCACCAGCAGGTCTAAGGAGTGCCAGGAGGTCAGCGCCACCAGATGCCAGCTCCCTGATGCCCTCTTCTTCTTCTGCAATGGCCTGGCATCACTCTCTGCCATCCAGGGGTCCCCCAGTGACCCCACCAGAGCCCACCTCTCCATCCCTTGGGTGCTGATCCCTGGCGCTCTCTTCCAGTTGTACGTCTGCAGGATCGTGGTCCAGAGAGGGCGAAGATTTGGGTCGGTCCTACCGTTCTGTTACGCTGCTGTATGGGCCACATGGGCGTGGCTACGACTCGCAGGTAACTTATGATCTCTTAATCTTTACAATGTGTAAAATGTATCCAGAAAAGTCCTAGGGATCCAGTGTCATGAAGCTTCTGAGTGCTTTAGATCCTCAGGCACGCCAGTAGGGGCAGTGGGGTGATGTATATTTCTGGTTATTGGTTTCATTTGGAGCAGCCATGCATGCAGGTAGGTTCTTGATGACATCACATGCAGTTCTTTGTAACCAGTGACCTGAAGAAGTACCTGGGAGGGGTCATATGTGATGGCTGCCAGGGGGGGGCAAAGGGTTGAAGAGGAGGTGGCCACTAGGAGGGGACTAATGACTTATGGAACCATTAATGGGCCTAGATAAACTATTGATAAACTATTGTTGATAATCCAGGTGTGGGAAGAACTAAAAGGCATTAATATAATTGTTCAAATAACTGGTCATTTCTTGTACCCGGGGGCATATTTACCAGAATTTAATTTTCGCTTATCTTCTGACTCATGCGAGAAAACACCTTATACTGGGATAAGGAGCTCAGAGAAGTGTGTATCACCAAATCGGGGCGCACCTGTTCAGGGTGGGGTGGAAGATACAGTTTTGCATATAATCAAAAGTCAACATTCAGCCCCATGATTGGCTGTTAGATGATTGAGGTGTTGACAGTATATGGTCCTCTCCATCCTTTGTCTCTGCCCCAGGCCCTCTCCTGCCTTTGAAGGAAGAGCTCCTTCCTGTGTTCTGTTTCATCCATGACTAACCCTCTGCCCCCCCTCCTCTTCCCTCTCCAGGTCCCCTGCTGAATATCCACGTCGCCAGTTATGGTGCATTCACTGTTGGTGCCGTCACTTTCCTGGTCATCAATGTCTTCCTGATGTCCTTGGGTAAGTCTCTCCGGATACCGAGGTCCAGTCATCCCTCTGTTGAATCCTCGAGGCCCAGGTGCCCTGACAGACAGCAGCTGCTTCCGGCTGCAGTGGGTACGGGCCGGAGTCTGTCCCTCGATGGTCCATATGCACAGTTCTGGGGCATCGTAGCGTCCTCATCTAAAGACTTGAACAACTGCGACCCCCGCTGACCTCTGAAATATGTCATTTCCGGCCTCTGACGCCATCTTGTTCTGCTTGTTCCACAGTCGCCTATGCCAACGTGGTGCTGGTGCTGCTCGCGCTGCTGATGGAGGCGGTGATGGTCTGTTTCCTGCTCTTCACCTTGGAATGCCTGCCCCTCGCGCTCGAGAGTAAGTGGACGCCTTGACTGTGGGTTCCTCTTGTGTGTTAATGCATGTCAGTGATCTCTAAAGGGTTAATAAACAGGCAATATCTATCAAGTGCCATCTCGAGTCCACCTTCAATGTGGTGGGGGCTAAAGGGAAGTGGTCTGTAGAAAGGACTGGAGTGTGCCTGACAAGCCTGTGCTTCTGAAGGGCTGTGGGGGGTGGCCCCTTCAAGGCAAGGTGGGCTGGAATTTATTTTTTTCTTTATTTAAAAAGTTTTATATAGCGCTGGCTAGACCCGGAGGTATCAGAGCGCTTTACATGAGCATCAGATCATAGTTACAGGTTACATCGTTACAAAGGTTACACAGTTCTAAGAGCATGGCAACATAGTTACTTGTAAGGTCGAGAAAAACAATAAGCACAAAATACGTAAGGGGAAAAGAAGGCAAGGTGAGAGATTCAGGGAGGGTTGGAGTAGGGGAAGTAGACAGATAAAGAAGGTGGGAAAGAGGAGGGGAGGGGAGGTGAGAGACATAGCCTGGGGAGAAGAGGGTAATGGTGATGGGGACACAAACCGGCTAGACGAGTCAAGTCAAGGCAAGGTCCAAAGTCCAGTAAGCTGTGATCCCAAGGGAAGTGGTATCCCTTCCCTATCTCTATTGCGAGAGGCTCCCTGGAATGGAGTCAGCCACAAACCTGACATGTGTCTGTTCTCTGCCAGATCTCCAAATGTCTTAGTTTCAGTATCTTTCTCTCCTCTGCTGCCTTAACATCATCTTGCAAAAAGAACAATTGATGGACATAATGCAGAACAATGTCATACATTCACCCCAGTACAGAAATCTGGGCCTAAATCCATAGTTTTTTTGCTCACCATGCTATTCCAGTTTTGACCCAGCCATATGCAAATCAGTCTTGACCCTGCACCCAATGAGAACAGTCCAACCCGAAAAGACAGGCCAGGTCCTCCCTGGACTTGAAACAAGCATCCAAGGACCGGTTTCAAATGGCTGGGTATAAGGTGGGGTGGCATGGTGAGCAAAAGCACAATGGATTTAACCCAGATCTCATGGCTGGGGGTGAATGTATGATTTATTCAGCATTCGGTCCATCATTTGTTTGCGTTAATATCACCTTGTTATAATGCAGAGTTTGGGTGAGCCTGAGAACCCTAGAAACCATGGCAATTAAGTATAAACCAATCCTGGGGTTCATGTACCAGTTTAAATCTTTTACTACACTTAATTACATACAGACAGAAGATGAGTGAAAAAGTAACCGCTGGCTTTATGTTTTTATTTTATTGCCTTGAGTAGAATTTACCTTTTTGAAATCCCTCTGAAGGAACCGCTGTCTTGTTTTAACATTAACTTTATCAACAAACATCTGTTTTGTTGATATTTTTGAACTTACTGTCTCACTTTCCCGTCTTTGTATGTTTTTTCAGTCACAGTATTGTCCGTTTTCAGTGTCGTCTGCATCTACGGGGCAGCGGCATCTCTTGGAAACTGCATTTTCAGCAAGGACCTAATTCCCATGGGACCCTCTTTCTTCAAGGTACAGTGATAAGTACATCCAATATGTTACGATTACTATTCTTAAATTAACGCTATGGGGCAGATTAACAAGCCCCATGCGCTGCCGGTACATCATGTTGCGTGACACACTGGTGGCGCAGCCTGCTAAGGGACATTTACAAGCACAGGTAAAGTCACCCTGCGTGACTTAACCTGTGCTTGTAAATATCGCCCCTGTTCACGCAACATGTTGCATGTTAGGGGCGGGACAAGGGTGTTGCTGTGGGTGTTCCCACGCAACACCCATGTCCACTGATGCATTTAGAGATTTACGAGAAATCGTAAACCTGGAAATGTGTCAGTTTGCTGCGCTACGGCGAAACGAGGAGAAATATTTTCATTTCTCCTCGTTTTTTCCTCTTTCAATGCATGCTGCATTCAACAGCACGCATTGAAAGAGGAAAATGCCTGCAGTGATTGCTTTTGTTCAGGAAGGGGCTCCTTCCTTCACAAAAGCAATCTCCCCATGGCGCAGGCATCCTTGCACCATGGAGCAAGGGTGCCTGCACTGGCGCATGTCAGCTGTTTCTGCGCCAGCACTGGGGAGAGCACAGGAATGCGACATATCATTGTAGATATGTCGCATTCCTGTGCTCTGAAAGTGCTGCAGCGTAGCGCAGCCAAAGGGCTTGCAGTGCCACGCTGCGGCACTTTCTTGTAGATCTGCCCCTCAGTTCCGATATTTGTCTCAAATATAAGCCCATCTCTGTCCTCTAACTCTGTGATGTGCATGTGCTGCTCAAGGGCAGCTGTAGGTGGCGCTGTCTCACTCCTTGTCTGCTCTTTGGCTTTTTAGGAAACGAAGTCAGAGGAGAAAGTTGAGGCGTCCGACTCCTGCGTGTGCCCCGATTCCTATCGCACCAGCAGTCTAAGGACCATCGCCGCCCTGCTGGACCAGGGTGGGGTGTGCGGGGTCCCCACAGACACGGTCTACGCCCTGGCGGCCTCCTGCAAACACCCCGAGGCCATCCAGAAGATTTACACCATCAAGGTGAGCACCGAGGGGCGGACTTCCGGCGGAATTTACCCGAATCCGTGACAGATGCTCTGTCATTTAAGAATAAGGGACACCTTTTACTAGAACAATTAGAAATCACCCTGTGGGGGAGACATTGTCATGGCAATGTCAGGGTGAAACCATTATGCAGAGGTGTGATACCATCCATATGCCATAGTGACACCAGCCATATGTATAGTTAGAACTATTGACATGGAAATTACAGGGTAAAACCATTTTTCAGGGATGTGATTATCATAGTGATACCATATGGAGTATGTATATTTGGAGATATTGACATGGAAGTTACAGGGTAAAACCATTCGGCATGTGAGGGTTTCCATGGTAATAGCTGCCTAGAAAGTTCCAACTCCAAAACTTTTTTTTTAAAGGAAATCAGCCAGATTAAATGGTAGCTTGTCCTACTTTGCGGAAAGAGTTCGAGATGGGTGATAAGGGAGGTGTGCGATCTAGTCCACACATAGGGCCCCATTAGGATGGCGGGCGGATCGCCCCCGCCATCCGCCCCCCATCCTTTCAGCAAAGGCCCCCAGCCATATTACTATGGCTGAGGGGTCTGCGGCAGACAGAAAGACCGTCCGACGCTTTTCCGCCCGGTCGACAAGTCCACCAGGCGGAAAAGGTTCAGTATGGTGACAGTGTCTGTTAGAGGTGGGTGGAAACATGCCTTTCGGAAAGGCATGCTGAGTTTGCTTGCGGGGGCACGTTGCAGGCCCCCAGTGACTCTGGGGGGGGCACATAGGTACCCCATGCATTTCAATGTACAACGTAGCAGGCACTGCGCGGTGGCTGTCATGTAGTGCATTGAAAGGCACAACCTGCCTTTGTGGCCTTGCGGTGCCCACTGCAATGTTACAAATGCTCCATGCACCCGCCAGTGTGACGGGCGCATCCTAATTGGGAGTGTGGGACCGCGCACCTTCAGCAGGCGGTCCCGTTTCCTGGTGGTATGGCGGCCAGTCAAAGCCGCCCGCCATACTAATGACCCCCATAGTCTCAGTCTCAGGCGAGAACCCTGCTTTAGGGGCTGAAGAGCCCAGCACACACAAGAAAGATACTAATGCCCTAGAGCACATAGTGAGTCTGCATTCTCAGACTAGGAACCTCCTGTGCAGGTGCCATTGCATTGAATTCTGTGGCCAGTGTCTATCTTCTGTAGGTCATTAGAAGGTCATACAGGCTTTTAACTTAGACAATCTCTTAGCTAGCACTAGAGACATTTCGTTTTATTTACAGAGTTGGTGTGACTGGGTCTTTTTTCACTTATGTATCACGTGGTCCTGCACATAATGTCTGAAGGTCCTGCCTTCCCCCTTCTCTCTCTAAACCAATCATTTCTCCCTTCTCTTCCATCCTCTGCAGGACCGACCCCTGGAGAAGCCCATCTGTATCTGCATCTCCCACCTGGACCAGCTGCGGGCCGTGAGACCCCCCTTCAGCCCCCTGCTGTGGGACTTCATGGGGAGCGTCTACCCTGGGGGTGTCAGCTGCATTGTCCAGAAGGGGGAGTGGCTGAAGAGGATGGGTGAGTGTGACCTCTTCTGCATGGTCTGTTTCCTCCTCCTAAGAGGGGTGGGCTGGGGAGGGTAGAGGGGTGACGGCTACAAATGCCAGAGGCTGTCCCTGGGGAAATTCAGGGATTTGCTCACTTCATGTATGTGCTGCTTGACTAGATCATGCTTCATTCACCCCCCTACCCGCATGTGTACCGACCTCACATCTCGTGCAGGTATTACATGCACATTCATAAAGCACACAGAACCCCATCTCATGTACCTATTGCATGTACATATCAGGGCCCAGTGACCCCCATTCTGTTTACAGCCCTCTATCTCATGCAGCTGTTCATTGTTTAGACCAGAGTCCTTACACGGATCTTAGATAAGTATTTGGTTTAACTTCTGTTTTTCTTGTAATGTCTCAGGCTCCAGCCTCGCACAAGTGCAGCCTTTTGGTACCACCCACAGCTGGGCTCCTATTTACCACCTCACTGCCCTGCTTTTATTAAGACATTAGTGCCAGGGCATAGGAGGTTTCTTAGGAGGCGGCACCTGCGCTGCCCGCTGTTGGCAGCGCCACCCCTATCATCTGTCATAGCTCCTACGTCAGCCCTCTTGCTGTGTGCGGTGCTCTAAAGTTCATCAGCTCGACTTGTGCAGCTCTATAAAGACACCAATACATACATTGCATATTGCCATTTGTTTAAAGTAACCACCATCCAACATTTATGCAGCCATACATCAGTCCTGAGATGTTTCCTGTTTTGTATGTGTAGCTGTTTGCTTTGCACTCTGGGATCTGTAGTCCAGCATTTAGAATGACAAACCGAACAACTAGAATCCGAATACAATTGAAAACATGAAAGGACAGACTCCTTCCATGCGACAATTTGAGCTCCTAATTGTTTTGATTGGAGATCCATCTGTAAACCTAAATGTGGCCAGTGCCAGGACAGCCAGGTGGTCGTGCATCAGTGAATAGTGCAGCAGGAGACACGATGGAAGCAAAACTTTAGCCACAACAGGGTCCAAATCACCACTGGAAGGAAAGCCAGAGACTGTCCCTGGTTGGAGTGTAGCAGGGTCTGGAAGAGGCCTCTTATGGTTGAATATTACCTTTGCTGATGTGACAGGGACATTGAAACAACAAGCACTGGCATCACCAATAGGTCTGACTTTAATAGGCTAATGCAAGCAAGGTGCATTTACTTGTCCCCATCCCATATATTACCACTGTAAAGCCATCCCTATTGTGTGCACCATTATATATTGTATACATTGTATATATATATATATATATATATATATATCTATATCTATATATATATATATAGATATATATATATATATATATATATATATAAGGTATGTGGTGCTCTCAAGTCGAAATGCTCAGCAACAGCAGCAGCAATCGCCGTCGAACCAAACAAGAGCAGCGAGACCCAAGGAAAGTGCAAATATCTTTATTGAGTGCTAGCCCAGCACCAGTCCGCCATGACGCGTTTCGGCTAGAGATAGCCTTGATCACATGACGGGTTGCTTTTACTCATTTCAGGTTGGCTTGAGTTGGTATTTTACCAATTCAAAGCTGTAATATTGTGGCTGGGGTGCTAAATGTTTTTTGTCGTTTTACAGCTCGGCAAGGACAGCACTGTACTAGTCCTATGCTTAAAGACTTTGCTGTATAAATGGCAAAAGACTTTGTCCTTTTCTATCTCAGCGAGGATAGCACTGTGATAATCCTATGATTAAAAACTTTGATAGAAAAACAGACATTTGAGGTGAGCAGATCTAGAGTGTCGCTGGTGTTGAGAGTGCTCTAACAGGAGCTGCTTTCCACCTAAACTTGAGAACTACCCAGGGTTCTCTCCTTCTTTTTTGCATAATTTATGCGTCACTCTATGCCTGAAAGGGTTTTGTTTTGATATATATATATATATATATATATATATATATATATATATATATATCCAAATCAACACAGGAAGCCCATTTGAAGCAGATCCACACGAAGTTAAATAGGCACATTTCTTTATTTGGATCCATTTCACAGCTCGATCCCGAGCTGCTCCGAGCACCACCTTCTTACATGAGAGCCTAACGCGTTTCAGGAGTTACCCTTTCATCAGAGGCACGGTTCGAAGGTTCTGAGAAACAGTCTCTGGTTGTACACCTCTTCAAATGCAAATCACCTGCCAAGTGGGCGTGGCCAATCTTGCACTGCATTCTGTGCCTTGTAGTGTACTAACCCTCTTCCCACAGTGGGGCTGCTTCTCTGACCTCACAATAACCTTCGAACCTTGCCTCTGATGAAAGGGTAACTCCTGAAACGCGTTAGGCTCTCATGTAAGAAGGTGGTGCTCGGAGCAGCTCGGGATCGAGCTGTGAAATGGATCCAAATAAAGAAATGTGCCTATTTAACTTCGTGTGGATCTGCTTCAAATGGGCTTCCTGTGTTGATTTGGATATATATATATATATATATATATATATCAAAACAAAACCCTTTCAGGCATAGAGTGACGCATAAATTATGCAAAAAAGAAGGAGAGAACCCTGGGTAGTTCTCAAGTTTAGGTGGAAAGCAGCTCCTGTTAGAGCACTCTCAACACCAGCGACACTCTAGATCTGCTCACCTCAAATGTCTGTTTTTCTATCAAAGTTTTTAATCATAGGATTATCACAGTGCTATCCTCGCTGAGATAGAAAAGGACAAAGTCTTTTGCCATTTATACAGCAAAGTCTTTAAGCATAGGACTAGTACAGTGCTGTCCTTGCCGAGCTGTAAAATGACAAAAAACATTTAGCACCCCAGCCACAATATTACAGCTTTGAATTGGTAAAATACCAACTCAAGCCAACCTGAAATGAGTAAAAGCAACCCCTGACACAGTGTTTAGCTCTAATTAGAGCTCTTCAGAGAGGTATAGCTTTGTCCAGACACAAGGGAGCACCCAGCATAAGTAAAAAAAAACCCTTTCAGGTATAGAGTGATGCATAAATTATGCAAAAAAGAAGGAGAGAACTCTGGGTAGTTCTTAAGTTTGGGTGGAAATCAGCTCCTGTTAGAGCACTCTCAACACCAGTGACTCTCTAGATCTGCTCACCTCAAATGTCTGTTTTTCTATCAAAATTTTTAAGCATAGGATTAGCACAGTGCTATCCATGCTGAGATTTCTATCACCTCTTTGGCACTTTTTAGGTAAGAGGCCCTGCCCCTCCAAGGCCCTGACCACACCTCGCATGTTAAAATGTTGCTTTAGTTGGCAGGCTTGCAGCTGATGGAATCACTATACGGCACCTCTGTTCATGATGTACGGCAAATAAATACAATCAAAAACAAATGCTCGCTCACTCACATCTGACTTGTTGCTGATTAATTTTGTTATTTTCTCCTCCTGCAGGAGTTGGACCAGCTTATGACATTGTAGGCACCAAAGACTCCATCATGATCCGAGTGCCGGACCACACTATTTCTGCCCACCTGACCGACATGACCGGCCCTCTGGCCATCACTTCCGCCAATCCCAGCGGGGAGTGTGATAGCACCCACCATGACATGGTCATCTCGTGAGTACTCACTCAGAACAGGGGTTGGATTCAGGAAAAGGGTATGAGTGGACCTTCTGCGGAAGAGATGGTGCTTGGGGTTTGAGATTTACTAGATGACTGCTAGGAGCTGAGGGCAGGGGCAAGGATTGTTCAGGGGCATGGGGTGAAGATCCTGAAAGGTGAAAGGAAAAGTGTAGGAATATTTATGGGTGATGTGCTACTTTGAGTTCGTTTTTTATAAGGATTGGGCTAGCGTTGAGCAGCTACTTGGAGTCTCCTAGTGGTGGGCGGTTTACTGGTTCTTCATAAAGATGAAGGGAGGGGTAAAGGTGTTGGTGATATCTCATGCATATGTTTTAGGGTATTTGAGATGCTTGGCATAAGCTTATATGTGGGCGCATTAAACACAGGTGTGTTTGACCGGTTGAGGTCAGGTAGATGTTTGCCAGCCTGCAGCTTCTCCTTAATCCCCAGCACCTGAGCCTTTGTCGATGATTACTTTAAATTAGTGATTTTGTATTTTGTCTCTGTGTTTCAGGCGTCTACGACACAAGCTGGAGGGGGTGCTGTGTGACGGGGACTCCTACGAGATGGTGGGCTCCACGGTGGTGAACTGTCTTAGGATAGATGAAGGTGGGTCTCAACCAATGCTTGTTTCTGTTTCATCTCTCCCCCTGCTATTCTCAGAGTAGACTCGGGAGCATCCATGGATGTGATCAGAGGTCTCTGCCCCCCCTCCCTCACCCACCAAACACCTGCCATGAGATTTGGGCAACACCAGTTCTGGTCCAGTGCATTCCTTGTGTCCAAGGCAGACAGACCTACAAAGCCCACAATGAATGGACAGCTGAAGCATGAAAGGGGCCAGAATGAATGCGTAACTAAAAGATGCACTTTATTGAGCCCCTGAGGAAAACTCCAAGCGCTTGGTCTAAGTTTGCAGGGATGCCACTTGAGGTTTCCTACCTGTGCCGACTCCTGACCCCCACTTTCAAATTAACAAGCCTTTCTCTTTATCATTATTTTGCACCATTGGTGTAAAATGTTGCATAATTTGTTTCACAAACTTTACATTAGTGATGTTAAATATGGGTAGGCTTATCGCACATGAAATTATCAGGGTTGTACATACTGCACTTTAAAAACGTTACATTAGATACTGGCAGGAGATTGGGCTAGCTAACAAGTTGCTTGAAGAGACATTTTCACCCTTAAACTCGTTTCCCGTGAGCTAGAAATGAAGGGAATTGCATAATGCAAAATTGACAAATTTTGCAACTGCAAATAAACATTCACCCAGACTTAGTCAGCACATGGATGGAGAGCTCTCAGTAACCCAACATACCTCAAGGTGAAATCCTATTTTTTCCGACTCACCCATCTTTCTATGGGACAATTCCACCCTGCCCAAGTAACCCAGTGCCTGGAGGTCCTTACCCTGGCTCCATCTGGAAATAGAGACCTTGGAATCACAGACTCTCACCTACGGATTTCAAACATATTGACCATATACATACAAATATACACAAATGTCTCTTTAAAAGCATTCAGCCTTTTAAAAGTTCCTAATTTCAATGAGACTCACTTCCTAATTACTGGATCACAGATTGAACCTACTATTCAACCTCCTGTCTGAGTTTATTGGCAAGTGCTTGATTGCGGGTTTTCTGTAGTTGATATTTCTGCAGGTAGATAGTTCGTGGTAGATATTTTGACAGTCAAAGTTTTCAAGTCTGTGATTTGCCCACCCTGCCCCAGTCATCAAATGTGTCCTTAAGGGGGAGATTCCCATCCTCTCTCCAATCAACATATGCCACGCGAGAGAGGCGTTCCCTCTTGTACTCCATCACCCATTGGTTCCTGAGGGGCCAATCCCCACCGTGCTCATTATGCTTGTCTCCTCCCCTCCCTCTGCTGCTCACAGACCTCAGACCTGTCCAAGCTCTCTCAATCTCATGCTGTTGTGCTTCTTCCTTTCCAGGGATCCTGAGCATCGTGAGGGAGGGCTGCGTCCCCACCACCCACGTCATGCAGACGTTCGAGCGCTTGAAGAGCGCGCAGGTGTGAGGCTCCCACGTGCTACGACCAGTCTTGTTCTACTGACCACAGCAGCATCCGCACAAGACCTGAGCCAGCTGCCATTTGCACTATATTTACCGGAAATGGAAGTACCACAATCTGAGGACGGATATCCGCGTTGAGCCTGAGCTGAAAGGAAGACATTGCCAGTGGAGTCAGACATTCTCACAGTACTTTTTTATCAGGAGGCTTCAGTTGGATTGGTACATAGACATGCTCTGCCCTTCAAGCCCCAACAGGACGTTACTGTTGGTGATGTGAACATTGACAGGTCCTTCATTTCATGCCCTTCGACATGCAGGGGTATCACACGTGTCACCTACTTATATTCTTTCATCCAGTGGTGTGTTCTTTGCTTGAATATCATATTATTTAACCCTGTTTTTTAACCTATTAGTTCATAGCTGATGCTGATGCTGACGTCGGTGATGGATTCTACTTATTTGGGTACATAGAGGAAGTCTGGTTCTATTAGACCTCTTAACAGACTGGTGTGACCGAATAATGTTGGAACCAGACAGCCCTCTTGTTACGCCCAAACCTATTGGCTCCTCTGGATGGTGCTGGACACCCAATCAAGAGGAGCTCCGTGTATCATAGAGATGAGTTTTTGAATCTGAGGGATATATATTGTAGGTAACTTATTTTATTTATTTGAGCTCTAATATAGCTTGTATTTATAGATATGTGATTGTTCATTGAAATAAAATGTCACTGTAAAAGAAATTGGGTTTTCTCCTTGCCATGAAGGGTAACTTCACATGAATTAGTTGTGTTCTTCATCGGGCAGGGGACAGAGAATCCCTGCTCTCCTTAGAAGACAGAGAATCAAACTAAAGACAGGGTTTTTAGGATAAGGGGAAATGCCGGGCGCTCTGCTACTGTTCGACGCAAGGGTATTGTGAAAGGTATATTTAGATGGTGGTGCAATCAGGCGAGGGGATGAGCCCTATAACCCCTCAAAGGGATGTATGACATTACAACGCATGCTTTTACATCGCATGCCTTTACAACGCGGTATTTACAACGAATACCTTTACAACGCATAATGCTTTTAGGCGCTGGATAGTGAATTGTTTAATTTACTATTCCAACTCCAGTCCCCGTGGATAGTAGGGAAGGTGTTGATAGTACATTAAACACATTCCCTATCCTAGAGCGCCCCCCAGCGCAATGCGTTGTAATGGTTTGCGTTGTAAAAGTTGCGTTGTAAAGGCACTGCGTGGTAAAAGTTGCGTTGTAAAGGTTGTTTACCCCTCAAAGGAGTGTGTTGTCAGGACAACACACTAGACATAAACAGCTAAATGCCTGCTGCACACAACAAAAGGATAGAGTCAATGATTGTGCCACGATGGACACCTTAACATTCAAATTGCAGCTGTCAAGAAGAACACCAATGTCTTTTTGAAAAGTATCTTCATTTAATGCTCTGTGTAGCCAGCTGACACGTGTTTTGTCGCATAGGAATTTAATTCCGCGACTCCTAAGGGCTGTAGGTTTGAGGGAGCACACACGAAGTCACTAAGCCAGTGATAATTCTGACCCGGCCCCGCTCGAGACCAGGTAATGTATGAAGGTCCGTGTGGAGTAAGCACGGTCGTAAAAGAAGGAACCTCAATGTAGGTTCTTGGTCCTCAGAAAGTGGATGTTGGGCAGTGTAGACGCTCCCAAAGTCTTCGGAAGAATGGTGCTCTGAGTTGGTTCCTCGGAGGTGACGTCCCGCAGGTCAGTAAATTATAGGTATGGGAGTGCGCGAGCTCCCAGTTATTCGGTAGCCCCGATGCGGGGAATTCTGTCGATGCAGGTTCTGCGGGTAGCGGTGCGAGAATCCGTGTTCCGGGTGCGGCTCCTTAGAAGACAGGCTTGGGGTGCTGACAGTCTCTGGTTCTTTTCTGTGGAAGTCGCCCTACATTAATTGCTTTCTTACCCACCTACAGAGCATAGGATGGGAACGTGGGAGACACATGGTCCTAAATGACGCGGTACAACCTAAAAAGACACCATGGATTCCTAATCCTTCTGTGATGTTGCTGTAAAAGAAGTGTGAAAGAAAGCAGGCACTCGGGAAAGCTCATAGAAGTCTAACTCAAGTTTAATTCGATAATATGGCTAGCAGCAAAAATATCCTGAGTGCAATTTACAATGGCAACGAACCAGTGCTTCCCCGTCTGAACCTTACTGCACATAATGCTGCACATAATGCTAACTTCTATACATTTACACCCTACTTTTTTAAATTTTGCACAATGCAGCATGGGGAGGAAGGAACATGTGTTTCAACCACATCTCCAGATAAACAATAATGATCAGGTGCCTAGCTCTTCTTGTGGGAAGAATGTGAGAGGACCTTGGGAGGAATATACAGTAGGGTATGGAAGAGAGCTGACTGTAGTAAACCTTCAGCTCTTGCATTGCTTCAAACCTCAAAACGGGGATGCAGTTTTTTTGAATAATCAGCTAAAAAAGCAATGTATAAACCCAAAATATTAAAAGGCTGGTTATTTAAAAGGAGTGGTAGAGCATGCAAAGTTTTTGTAGCACTGGAACCAGTGGGTATAAAAACCATTACCATTTCACATGTGTTACTACAAGTAGGTATAAAATACGTTTGCAGGAGGCTCTCTCTCCATCTATATATATATATATATATATATATAATAAAAGCTTGAATATATTACCTACTGGCAGTCGCCAGTAGGTAGTTATAGTTAGGACCTCGTTTCTATTGAAACCCCTTTTTACACTTCTCTGCAATGAAGCTCTGTGGTGCTTACTGGAAGTACCTGGTAGGCTAGTTGGACCCCAGGGACCAGCAGGACTCAAGGGGGAATTAATTCTGCCACAGCGGTGCAGGGAGGTGGTGGGGCCTGACATAGCAAGTGTGCAAAACGCACCCCCTGGCACATTGTAAATTGGAGGATTAAGTCCCCTTCAATCCTGAGGCTCCCTGGGGGCAAAGTAGCCCACCAGGTACTTCCAGTATGCGCCAGAGAGCTGCGTTGCAGAGAGGTGTTGAGAGGCCATGCCCCTTTTTACACCTCTCTGCAACGCAGCTCTGTGGCGCTTACTGGAGGTAGCTGGTGGGCTAGTTGCCCCCAGGGAGCCTCAGGACTCAAGGGGATTTAATCCCCCAATTTACAATGCTCCAGGGGGGGCGTTCGCACAGTGGTCCAGGGAGGGGGCGTGGCCTGATGTGAAAAGTGTGCAAACGCGCCCTGTGGTGCGTTTTAAGTTAGGGGATTAAGTCTCCTTGAATCCTGAGGGCCCACTAGCCCACCAAGTACCTCCAGTAAGTACCTGGGAGCTGCGTTGCAGGGAGGTGGTCCAAGACCATGCCCCCTTTTTACACCACTCTGCAACGCAGCTCTGTGACACCTACTGGAGGTAGCTGGTGGGCTAGTTGGTCCCTAGGGAGCCTCAGGACTCAAGGGGATTTAATCCCCCAATTTACAATGCTCCAGGGGGTGCGTTTGCACAGTGGTGCAGGGAGGGGGCGTGGCCGATGTGACAAGTGTGCAAACGCGCCCTGTGGTGCATTTTAAGTTGGGTAATTAAGTCCCCTTGAATCCTGAGGGTCCCTGGGAGCCAACTACCCACCAGGTACGTCTTGCGTTGCAGTGAGGTGTAAAAAGGGGCGTGGCCTCAGACCATCTCTCTGCAACGCAGCTCTGAGGCGCTTACTGGAGGTACTTGGTGGGCTAGTTTGCCCCCAGGGACCAACCCTTCAGGGGGCGTGTTTGCATAGTGGTGAAGGGAGGGGGCGGGCCTGATGTGACATGTGTGTACTTATGCAATCACTCCGCCAAAACCCAAGCACTTATAAATTCACTGTAATGTTGGCTTTCTAGTTGTTTTACCTATGTCATCAAATAGAATGTTACCACACAAGATGTCTGATTGGAATGTTATGTTCTGAGGGGAGAGTCAGTTGGGAGCTGAGGATTGAGGTTTCATTAGTGCAACTTCAAAAACTTGAATGCTACATGTTTTCGGTGACATGCACACCATGAGAGGTATTTATTTTGATAACAAGTTCTAATTAATTATAAAGCTTTATGGCAGTACAACAACTTCAACGTCAGGCATGTTTTCGGTGACATGCACACCATCACAAAGGCATTTATATTTTAAAACAAGTTCAACTATTCATAATTATTGTGTTCACAGGGCGAGGCAGCAAATAATTTTTTTCCTTTAGGTTGCACCTTCTTAAATTGACACAAGTGTTTTATTTCAGAGCTATCATTGACTTGCACTTCTATACCATTTTCTTGATGGTGATAGTCAACGGTGACTACCTTATTTATTTTAGTTTCTTAATTTATTATTCTCACAGGTGTTCTCCATTAGTATATTGGATTTTATAAGCTATGCATAGTACAAGTGATTATTTGGTGTATTCTTTTCTGCTTCTTCAATGTTTTGTTTAGTATCCAGAATATTTTAAAGTAAATAGTTCTGTTTCTATTATGAATTGAATACATTTTACCGGTTTATTAATTGATTACTAACGTCAGTTTTAAAGGTTCAGTGCACTAAACGTTAATTTAATGATTACATATGAGCACTATAATTTTCTCCTTTGCGCAAAGATTTTTAAGACTTTTTATGTGCGTAGACGTGCGTTACATAAATTGTCATTAAGGTTTTCAAGACTTTTTATGTGCGTAGACGTGCGTTACATAAATTGTCACTAAGGTTTTCAAAACTTTTTATGTGCGTAGACGTACGTTACATGAATTGTCATTTTTCATTTATTACTTAAAAGTTTTTTAGTGTCACATGTACGTAATTCTGTTATGTGATTACTATGCCAGTTTTTCACCTGTTTTTACAAGTTTCTTTCAGAAATAATTATTCTTTCTGACAACTTTTCTTCAGGGTTATATGCATGTGATATTGTTGAAAGTTTATTATGCCAGTTTTTCACTACCTATAAATTTTCTAACAACTTTTCCCCAGTGTTATATGCGAGTAACTCTGTTTTATGTTTATTATGCCAGTTTCTAACCGTTTTTACAGGTTTCATTCAGAATTTATTATTCTTGCTGGCAACTTTTCTTCTGTTCAAACTCTTATTAGATATTAATATTCAATTTTTTTCACTTTTAACTTTCTCATATTTGTGCTTTACTTGGTTCTACCTTTCACTACTCGGTTCATTGTTTCTCATTTACGCCAGTCTGGCCAATTGGTGTGTTTGCTGATTCCGTGAATTTTGTGTTTGGTGTCCATACTCTTATTTTCGTTTTCTTCTTTCCTTTAGGGAGAAGATGTGTTGTCTTTTATATTTTCATTTAGTTTCTATTCATTCTTCTTAGTTCTAATCTTGTTTGATTTTCTCTGTTGATTCTTCTTGCTTCTTATCTTGCTTGATTTTTCTTTGTTGATTCTTCTTGGTTTTGATCTTGCTTGATTTTCCACCTCTTAGATGTTACTGTAATTTTTCTAGTCATAACTTCTCTTGATTCTTATCTGTTTAAACTTTCTCCATTTATTTCTTCTTTTGTCAACTGTTTTATGATTGTGTTTACCTTCTTCACTGTGTATGTATCCAATTCTACTCCCGTCTCTTCGTACCTTCCGTTCACTTTTTACATAAACCATTCCTACGTCCGTTTCTATTTATCTTCCTTATATCTGGTTATTATTTGTAAATTGCTTTGTTCACATCTTAACTTTTGATTGCAATTACAAATGTATAAAAGGGGAAGATGTGTAATGTTGGCTTTCTAGTTGTTTTACCTATGTCATCAAATAGAATGTTACCACACAAGATGTCTGATTGGAATGTTATGTTCTGAGGGGAGAGTCAGTTGGGAGCTGAGGATTGAGCTGACTGGTTACAGCTCCTGGTGGGGATTTACCTTGGAATTACTCTTAATATCTTAAACTACCACCTCATGTCAACTTAATTAATAAATACATCTTTCTACAAGAACCTACGTGACCTTATCATCATTTAACAACACTACATTCACCATGCACTCTCCCTGCGGCACTTTAATCATCCAGTCACTACCCATGCACTCATGCAATGACCCAGGCACTAACGCATACACTGCTACAATACTCTGAGAAGTACCCATGCAGTCCAGCCATCGGCCTGTCACTACCCATGCACTCCTCCAATCACCCAGCGAGCACCATGTACTTATCCAATCACTCCGCCAAAACCGAGGCACTTATAAATTCACCATGCACTGTCCTTGCAGTACTCTAATCATCCAATCAGTACCCATGTACTTATGCAATGACCCAGATACTAACACATGCACGGCTACAATCCTCTGAGCACAACCCATGTAGTCCAGCCATCGCCCTGTCAGTATCCATGCACTCTTTCAATCATGCAGCCAGCACCATGTACTTTTCCAATCACTCTGCCAAAACCCAAGCACTTATTACTTCACCATGCACGCTCCTTGCCGTACTCTAATCATCCACTCAGTACCCATGTACTTATGCAATGACCCAGGCACTAACTCATGGCAAATACAGAGGAGGTCATGCTAATAACAGGGGTACCCCAATGCATAGTGTTCCCTAGTGTACGTAGGTGTTTTCAATGTATTCTAAATGTCTTTTACCATAGCACTGGCTCCGGTCCTGGTTAGTCAGAGTCAGTTACCACCAGTACCGGTCAGTAAAAAGTTGGGGGCACAGGAGAACTTTCTGCTCCTCTGTTGGTTCTTTCTGCACATCTCTTGCTTCTTCCAGCACTTTTGTTCTTCTTTATGGACTTCTGTTGACTCTTTCTGCATTTGTCTTGCTTCTTTCTGCACTTTTCTTCCTCTTTCTTCACATGTCCTACCTTTGTAGGCATACTTAGAAATTAGCATTTGAAGGCTAAAAGCTTTCCTTTTCCTTGTTTGCTCTTGTTTGTATATACTACTGTTGTGTGCAGTTTTTATGTTGTATAATTTCTGGAACTCATGTGTTGAGGCTGTGATACTGGTGAGATTGTGTGTCCGAATGAGTTAGATGAGTGGTTTGACTGGTTTGGTATGTGCTATTGTTTTCCTAGCTGGGGGTGCGTGTGTATATATTATAAATATGTGTATATAGAATATGTGTAAAAAATTGTTATCACAAGCATGATATTCTGTGATTATAATGTTCTATGCATCAGAAAATTGTGTAAATACAAATATGATAATGCTTTCTCAATAATCTCTGTTTGTGAGACAATGTCATTATTCTTATTAATGTAGGATATATTACCTAATTTAATTCAAATTATTGTGAGAGGCTTTTGTTCCTGTACTTGTGTTGCTTACCCTGCCTTCCTCTCATAGTATCTATTTTTCAGGGACCCTCTTTTGTTCTTTTAGGACTGTCTGGAGGCGCATGATCCAGCTTGCTTCCTGCCGCCTGAGCCACCTCTTATGCTTGCCTCTGTGACGTCTATTCCAAAGAATTGAAATCTTTTGTGAGGGCCTTGTGTAGGGCATGTGGCAAAATGTAGCGCCATTGGGTAGCGTGCGTCTTGTTGGTGGACTGCTCTTCCGTGCTCACTGATGCGTTCTTTCAGTGTTCGTATGGTGCTGACAACATATTGGCTTTTGCAAGTACACTGTAGTACATAGGTTACATACTTCGTGTTACACGTGATATTATGAATGATGTTGTATTTCTTTTTGTTGTAACCATAGAAGTCTTTGGTTTCATGGCATGCTCATTTGCAGACTCCGCAGCATCCGCACTTGAAGAAGCCCTTGGAGTGTGGCATAAGCCATGTAGTCATCTTAGTTGTTCGTGGCACAGTAGGACTGAGTCTGCTTTTCAAATTCTTGCCTCGCCTGTAAGTGATTAGAGGTCTCGTGCTTATAGCTTCCTTTAAGGAATTGTCACCAAGGAGTGTTTTCCAATGTTTGTTGAGACTTTTCTTCACAGTTAAGCTGATTTCATTATAATCCATTATTAGTCTGACCGATTGATTGTTATTGGTTGTCGATTCTTTTTTCTTAAGTGTGGTGTTTCTGTGGAGTTTGTTGACCCTTCTGGAAGCTCTATTTATGTGATTTATAGCCTCTATTGGAGAATCTCGTCTCCATGTCCTTAACGGATGTATGACATTACAACGCATGCTTTTACATCGCATGCCTTTACAACGGAAGTATTACAACGCAGTCCATTACAACGCATAGTGCTTTGGGGTGCTGGATAGTGAATAGTTTAATTTACTATTGCAACTCCAGTCCACGTGGACACTAGGGAAGGTTATTGGATAGTAAATTAACCTATTCCCTATCCTAGAGCGCCCCCCAGAGCAATGCGTTGTAATAGTTTGCGTTGTAATGGTTGCGTTGTAAAGGCTCTACAATGTAAAAGTTGCGTTGTAAAGGTTGTTTACCGTCCTGAACACATTTCAGAAATTCTGAGTCCTCACTGCAATTACATCTGGCGCGAACAAATTCCCCGTAGGGGATGTTTTCGGTCTGATGTGGAGGATGAGAACTCTTCGCGTGCAACACTGCGTTGCAAGAAGTTTCCTTGTGGAAGAGACGACTGTGCAGTTGGTTGTCCTTGGTGAATAGTTCTATGTCCAGAAAGGGGACCCTGGTGGTACCGGACTCACATGTGAATTTCATGTCCATGTCATTACTATTTAGATGTTTGCAGAATTGCTCTAGACCATCTTGGGTGCCAGACCAGAGGAGGAGGCAATCATCGATATACCTCCCCCAATAGAGAATTGAATCCATCCATTGTGCCCCTTTTCTACCCCATATCCACTCAGATTACAAAGAGCCCATGTACAGATTTGCGAAAGAGGGGGAAAATTTGGAGCCCATTGCTACTTCTATAGGGGTTTGCACACACGTGAGGTGTTTTCTTGCGCTTCCACCTCCAAGCTTGATAGTGTGTCATTTTCTTATATTTCTGCATTACACTAGGTCATTTTATTTTTCCCCCAGCCCTGAAGAGTCACGAGCCACGGGCTCGCTTGAAGAAACACATGTCGGCTGGTTGTTGTTTTTTGTATTGATGTCAACCTTCCAGAACAGGAAGGCCTAATATACCCAAAAGAAACTACTCATATGTGTATACCTTGTCTCACTACTCATTATTGGCGCTCCTCATTCTTCATCTAAAGAAAACCTGTATGACTAACTCTCTATAACGTGTGCACAGGACTTGTGTTGTATGGTTTTTATTTGTGTAAGGAAAAGGGCGCTAACCCATGAAAATGACATTTTTTTCACTTTTGACCTGAGGTGTATTGACCTCTTATGTGATGTGGGCTTACCTAAAGGAGCCTCACTTACTGTAAGGTCTTTTAAACACTCAGTCAAGTAAGGGGATGCATAATTACTTGAAGACCAGAATATCTCCTTGCTAGCTTCCTTTCAGATGGAGACAACAGGACAAGACACATTCTAAGAAAGATGTAGAGTGCCTAGAGAAAAGAAAGAATTCTCTGATGGGGAAAGGGAACTATTGGACTACCTCCTCTTCCCATAAGGTGAAGCCTGCCTTATGGAGTCATCATTCCAGATACCTGGTGACTCAGGAGAAGTGCAAGGGACTTGGGGGCATATTATCAAGGGGGTTTATCTCCACTTTTTTGGCTTTAAAAGCCAAGAAAGCGGAGATGAAATTATCTCCCTATTACCTAGCTGTCGCTAACACCAGTTAGCGACAGCTAGTAGGAGATTGCGACCATCTTGGGCCCCACTTTGCATGTCAGTGATATTTATCACTAATGACATGCAAAGTGGGCGTGCCAAGATGTTAGCGACTGGAAACAGTCGCTAACATCGCTATCTCCTATTACCAACTTATGGAGATATTCGCGCTAAGCTTGAATATCTCCAAAAGCTAACACCTGCCCTGAGCAGTTCTTAGCCATGTTATCCAATGGGAGGTGGATAACATGGCTAAGAGCATTAGCTCGATAATGCATGAATATCGCTGACTTTTCAGCGATATTCATGCATTGCGGCCGATTTTTATCGCATTTGCGATAAACCTTGGTAATACCAAGGTTTATTTGCGATAAAAATCGCCGCAGCTCAGCGGTAAATTTTTGTCTCTAACCAAGCAATAGCTATTGCATGGTAATATGCCCCTTGGGTCCTAATTTTGTTGGAGGAGCTTCATCAGGCTTGAGGAAAGAGGCCAACTCGATTTGATAAAGGGGACTGCCAGGGTGCCCTGTACCAGACTGCTGTCTGGCGAACAACAGCCTACCTGTGCAGGAAGGTCAAAGAAAGATCAACCAATTTCTGTCATTCAAGAGGCACCCAGAAGGCGGTAATAGTATTTAGATCCCACCACCAGGTGAAAAAGGTTACAAATCCAGTGCATAGCCATGTACCAGGGGTAAATATGTCCTTAAAAGCAACTCTGTCTGTCTTGTGAAGCATCTTAGCATCTGCAGATGGTACCTGAGAAGACTGTCCTCCGCTGCATCAAAAAGACCCTAGGTGGGACCACAGTATCATCCCATCCTCTATGAGACCTCCAGTGCAACATACTAATTTTAAGGTAACCGCCCCACCCAACTACCAAACCACCCGGGGAGCTCTGGGCCCTTACCATCTTGATCCTACTACAAATGCCCCCCTCATGTCTGCAAGTGTAGAACACGCTCTCCTTTGCTCCCCCATACAAAGGAGCAGCTGAACATGCAGTGGTGAGTGCGGGTGATTATTATTTTTATTATTTATGTTTTATATAGCTCTAGCTAGATCCGCCGGTAGCAGAGAGCTTTACAACATGAATGAAATAGAGTGCTGAAAAACATGGTATAATGATACATAAAGAGATATGCATAAAAATAAACATTTTAAGACAGAATACATTGGAGGGATGAGTGATAGCTTAGGTAGGTGAAACAGTCAAATAACCACCAATCCTTGATGGTCTAGATAGTAAGCAGAGTCATCTGGGTTATCAGAGCCTGGATCAGTTGGCTTTGTCGGTAAAGTATTTGTCGAGGAGATGGAGTTTAAAGTCTCTTGTGAAGCAGGAGAAGGAGGGGTTGCATCTGAGTTCAATAGGGAGTGCATTCCACAACCTGGGTACATTACCCGAAAAAGATCAGGACTGGGTGGTTTTATTTTTCAATTTCAGAGGGATGAGAAGAAGTGAGTTTGAGCTTCCCAGAGTTCTGGCTCATCCTGCTTTCACAAGTTTGCTGTTTAGGTAGTTGTGGGGATGTGTGAGAAGGGTTTTGTGTGTGATGCATGCAGACCTGTAAATAGGAAGCCAGTTGAGGGATTTAGGGGTTGGTGTGATGTGTTCAAACTGTTTAACACCTGTTAACTGTTTAGGAGCCGGGCTTCAAAGTTGAGGACTGACCTTAGTGGGGCTAAGTGATGTTGGCTTTTTAAAACTTGTGTGGTGTGGGTTTTTAACTCGGCGCTATTCGCTTGCATTGACCAACCTTAACTTCCTGGACTTGTCGCTCCTTAGGCCCGGGAACAGTCAGGCTCACTGGCATTATAATTGTACTCCACCCGCATTCGGCGGGACATAGGTAGTATTAGAGGGTCCGACCGCCATCTTGGGTGGGTTCTGAGGCGAGAGGCACTTGGGCGCCATCTTGCATAGGGAAGGGGCTCAGGAGGCGTGCTTCCGCTGGGCGTAATACAAAAGGATGGACTCACAGGCGCGCAGCGTCCGCGCGCAGCGGGCGCGACGTAGGCGCGCCGGAGGTGCGCCAGAGGTAAGCCCGTTTGCGCCCGTTCGCGCAACGGGCGCGCTTAGGGCCGCTACCTCTGGCCCCCCGCATCCTCACCGCATAGTCTATTCTCGGTCTGATCTATTAGAGTGCACACCAAGTCAAGCGCCCATTGGTCGGCAGGCCTCTATTCTTAAGCCTTGCCCTATCTCATGTGGTCTGCTTAATGTTCGTTCTCTTTGTAAGCACCACACTGAGATTGCTTTCCTCATCGAGTCCACGGAGCTTGATGTTTTATTCCTAACGGAAACCTGGACCCGGGAGGACTGTGAGGTCGGGTTGGGTTTGGCCTTTCCCCAGGCTATAAAATCTTCCATACCCCCCGGGTGAAGAACCGGGGTGGTGGGATTGGCTGTATTTTTAGAGAGACGTTAGCTCTCTCCCAACTCAGGATTAGAGATGTCCCAGGCTTTGAGCTAATGGGGTTTGCCTTCAAAGACCATGAGAAGACACACTGCTCAGGGATTTTGTGCTACCGGCCGCCGGGTAGTGCACCCTCCCTACCCGATTTCATTGATCTAATCTATGATCTCTCGAATACCCACTCTAAATTGGTGGTTTTAGGAGATTTTAATCTGTGGCCGGACGGTCCATTGGACAGTGCTTTTACTACGCTGTGCCAAGCCTGCAAGGATATCCAGCTGCAGCAGCTTGTTTGCTCTGCCACTCATCGGAAGGGTCACGCCTTGGACCTGGTATTTGCTGATGCTCTACTGGTGACGGTGAATTACATCATCTGCCAGTGTTGGACGGACCACTCATTGGTCGTCTTCTCCCTTTACGTGGAGAACTGCACTTCGGCGGAGGCTGAGACCAGACAGGCCAAGTCGAGCAGGCCTTGGTCACGCCTGTTAAAATCTTCACCTTTACCAACATTATTATCGGACAACTTTAGTCTGAGTGACTCGGTTGGGGAGAGCTATACCGGCTTCTGCCGATCCATCTCGAACTCCTTGGATAAGATGGCACCAGTCCGCAGGTCCAGGGGTAGACTGAATCGGGCCTGCCCCTGGTATACGGACGACCTGCGGCAGTTAAAACTGGGCTGTAAACGCGCCAAAAGGGCGTGGAGGAAGCAGTATTCTGACTCGTTGAAGGCTATCTTTAAACATTCACTGCAGGTATATAAGGCAGGGATCAAGGTGGCTAAGTCGTCTTACTTGGAAGCCACCTTGAACCAGGCCCATAACAAGTCGCAAGCATTGTTTAAGATTGTCAGGGACCTGACCCACCTTCTTTGTGCGACTAACAATGTACCTGCGTCGCAGGCCCTTTGTGACTCCTTGGCGAATGCCTTCGAAGAAAAGATCGCTAAAATCTTGGAAGGCTTACAGAGTCCAACACCCATCCCCTTTGAGTTGGAAGATCTGGAGGAGGCATCCAGCCGACCTCAGCCGAATGGCATTGCTTCTAGCCCGGGAGCTCCAGTAGGCTCATCCAGTCGACCCCAGCCGAATGGTCCCGCTCTCTGCCTGGGAGCTCCGGACGGCTTGCCCAGTCGACCCCAGCTAAGTGATACTACACTCAGTCTGGGAGCTCCGGACAGCCTGTCCAGCCGACCCCAGCTGAATGGTGTTGCCTTCTGTATGGGAGCTCCGGATGAGTCATCTAGTTGACCCCGAAGGAATGGGCCGTTCTCCGGTCTGGGAGCTCCGGCCACTCCGCCCAGTCGACCCCAGCTGAGTGGGTGCCCCCTCAGTCTGGGAGCTCCGGACGCTGCGCCCAGTCGACCCCAGCTGAGTCGGTTCCCTATCCCCTCCTTTGAGGAGTTTTGTAGAGTGGCACAAACGGTTTCATCTGGCTCGCCTCTTGACCCTTTGCCACCAAAATTTGGGAAAATATTCCAAGGTGAACTCTTTCAGCCTCTGTATGCCATCTGCCTCCAGTCGTTTGACTCAGCAACGGTTCCGGAGTGTTGGAAACTGGCGGTGGTGTCCCCTCTCCTGAAGAAATCCACCTTGGACCCCGCCTGCCTGTCCAACTATAGACCGATTTCCCTGCTCCCGTATCCTATTAAGATCATGGAGAAGCTAGTGACCCGCTCTCTCTCTGGCTTCCTGGAAGAGAACACCTGGTTTGACGAGGCACAGTTTGGCTTCCGTCCAGCGCACGGGACGGAATCGGCGCTGGTGACCGTGCTTGACAACCTACGTTCGCGGGTCGACAGTGGGCGAGCAGCCTTTTTGGTGCTGCTCGACATGTCGGCCGCGTTCGACACGGTCTGCCATCATACCCTCGTTAGGAGACTGGAGGAGTGCGGGATCACGGTGGGTGCAAGGGACTGGCTGATTTCCTATCTGAACGATCGGCAGCAGGTGGTGGCGCTGCCTCCATTCAGCTCGGAGGCGCGGAGAGTGGGGCAGGGAGTACCACAGGGCTCGGCCATCAGCCCGATACTCTTTAATCTCTACCTCCGTCCTTTGGTCCAACTAATTAAATCTTTTGGTATCTCAGCATGCAACTATGCGGACGATACCCAGTTGGTCTTCTCGCTGGAAGGAAAGGACGCAATTCCGCTGGAGGTTTTTCACCGATGTATGTCGGCTACAGCTGAATGGCTCCGGTCTAACTCCTTGCAGTTCAACAGCACTAAGACCGAGGTGCTGTACTGCTCTACAGACCGGATTCCGCGGGCACTCCCGGAGCATTTCTGGCCCTCAACCTTCCCTGAGACGGTGGCTGCGGCTGAGTCGGCACGTAACCTAGGGGTGATCTTTGGCCCCAACTTGCAGCTAGATATGCACGTGAACAAGACCGTATCCACGTGCATGATGCTGCTCCGTATGCTGCGCAAAGTTCTGCCCCTCCTTCCCGAGCAGGCTAGGCCCAAAGTAGTGCGTGGTACCATCTTGAGTCGTCTTGACTATTGTAACACACTACTTCTGGAGGCTCCAAAAACACTGCTGGTGAAGTTGCAGCGGGTACAGAACTTGGCTGCTAAGCTGGCTCTCTCCCGCCCTTCTTACAGTTCTTCATCAGCAGCTCTTCATGACTTACACTGGCTGCCAGTGCACTTACGGGTATGCTACAAAGCAGCCTGTTTAGTATTCAGGGCAGTGCATGGTCAAGGACCGGTCCCTCTACAGAACATGTTTGTCTGGTATTCTCCGGCGCGCCCTCTACGTTCCTCTTCGGATCATCTGGTGGTGGTACCGAGATTCCAGAGAGTGCGGATGGGGGGCCGCTCGTTCAGTGTCGCGGCGGCCAAATTCTGGAACTCGCTGCCACCATCTCTGAGAGGCCAAAGGGACTTTTTTCCGTTTAGAAAAGCCCTGAAAACCCACCTCTTCCCCAGGGCTGCTTGAGCAGGGTATGTAGTGATTCTGTTGATTTCAAGCGCCAGGATGCCCTTGGGGTGACAGGTCTGCGCTATAAAAGTATACTTTAATAATAATTTAATAATAATAATGACAAGAGCCGCATTTCTTGGGGCAGGTGAAGAACCACATTACAGTGACTATCACGGCTGAACCCAAAGTGTGATTGGGTGACCCAACTAAATAAGGCGCCGCACCTTCTGTGAAGACCCACTGAGGTGGGGGCATTTAACACTAAAAAGTGAAAAGAAAGGATTGTATGTCCTGGCAGACACTTCACAAGAAATCACCACCATAGAAAAAAGAAGCCCCTCATAAGGCACTAGAGCCCCCTGGAAAAATCTGCAGTTGTGTGTGTGGTGCCTCATGAGGGCAGGGCACTGCAAAAGTATCTAGTGGTATATTGAGGTGCAGCCAGAAGCTGAGGCAAGCCTCCACTGTAGCCACGCACAGGAGAACCATCACCCTTGCTCTATCCCATAAGGGAGAACTACTGCTGCTTGGAAAGCTTGGGTTCTGGTTCAGTAACTCCCTGGGCTCAGCATACATGAAGGCCTATGAAGCAGGGGTTGCCCCTTTGGATCTTGGGTCCTGAGAGGTTGTGCATCAACCTAAGTCAAAAAGCAGAAATATAAATTCATGTGGAATGTGGTGTCAGGAATCAGTCTAAGACAGTATGTTCTGGGGATAAGACCTACAGGACAATATTCCCAGTGTGTTGGGCCATCTTTTTCCAAGGGTCTTGACTAGCTATAGCAGGGGCACAAAAAAAACACAGGCCTGGAAGCTCTGCAGAATGGGGAGTCAGAAACTGGGAATGTTGTGTACAGCTTAGGCTGTGAAGTTCGGGCCAGCGGGGGCAGCAGGGTAAGATTTGTTTCAATTCCAGGCTATGACAGCCAATGCCAGTTAAGAAGACAGCAAACATGGAGTAATGTGCTTGGCAACAGCAGTTGTCTGGCCTTCCCAACTTCACACTCAGTTCTCACACTTTTTTAGAGTTTTAATTTCCTTGATACCCTTAGCAGTTAGTCCCCTCTTAGGCAGTGCTCACCTATTTTCCCTCCTACCCTCTATTCCCCTACAGTCCTGTGCTGCTCCCCAGCTAGCATTCATCCATCACTTTGGATCCCTTACCAATTTCTAAAGGCTTGATTTTGAGCTTAGCGGTTTGAGAGCGGGCCGCCACACCTCCGCTCCCATTCCCACACCACCAAACTCAACCACTGGCCGCCTGCCAGATTAGAAGTTTTCTTCAGGTTTGGCGGGCGGTCCGTTGTCTGTCCCACAGCGGTGCTTTTCTATGGCTCGTATGTGAGCCTTAGCAAGGCAGCGTCTTGGGAAAGCCAAAGCCTGTTCCTGCACGGCATGGACTGCGAAGTCTGTGCCCGCGCAGAAACAGGGGATGCATGCACTGGGCGGGGCACAGCATGTGCCCCCCTGCATACATTCCCATGCCTTGAGGCAACAGGGGGCCCTGTAGGGCCCCCTTTGTTTCCTCACCACCACTCTTTTCATGGCAGGCTCACCGTGAATGAAACTGTGGGGTGAGGGAACTTGTAAAATGCTTGACAGTGCAGCAGGGTCATCACCAGCATATTACGAGCCTCTGACCACCGCACCGCCGCACCACCGCTGAGGGATCACTGATCCCCAGTGATTGTGGTGGTCCATTGACTGTCCGACCACCAAACTCGTAATAGGGCAGTCGGACAGCCGGTGTGGCGGTTACTGCACCGCCACTGGGGGTTTGGCAGTCCATCGGAACGCCAAACTCATAATCAGGCCCTAAGACTGAAGTTTCACTTGACCAATGCTGCCTCATCCCATTTATTTATTTATTTATTTATTTATTTTTGAAGCTTATAAAGCGCACGGCTACCTCCGGCGGAGGTGTCCCGGCGCTAAGATTACCTGAATGTCCCCCAAGGAAGGTACCAGGAGTAAATCCCACAGAGAAGGCAATGAGAGGTGCAGACACTACTATCGATTCAATACTTTTAACTTTGAGTAAGGAAAAATGGTCTCTCATTGGCCTTTTTGAGCAAGGTACCTGAAGCTTCGAGGACAGGTGACTTGACTCCATTGATAAAAATAGCTGGAGCTGATCTTTAGATTGTGTCCTTTGACCCACTCCCATTTCTTGCTTAAGAATACAAAATCTTCGAGGTGGCCAAGTTTAAGGAGTTTATTTTACATGACAATATGTTTGATGACTTGCAATCAGGCATCAGAATTGGATACAGCTGGTTATTGATACATTCTTGAGAATGGCAACTCCTGCCTGCTCATACTACCAGATCTGTAAGCTGCATTCGATAGGGGTTCCCACTGTCACTGAAACGCTGCAGCAGCTGATGTGCTCGGATACAAAAGTGCTGAAAGTGCCTCCTCTCATGTAGGGAAGCATCACCCATCAGTAAAAATGTCCAATACGCTCCTCTCTTCAGGGTAGGACAGACTTTTATCCCACCAGGCATTTCCCAGGTGGTTTGGAGCTCTTTAGGGCTGGAGTTCAAAGTCCAAGAATGCTCCTGGTGCCTCTGTCACTTTCCCCCAAGATTAATTGCTGCAGGAGCTGGGAGATTTCAAGAGAGATAAATGTAGGGAGGGGGCAGGCAGAAAGAAAGTGAATTGAGAGGGAGAAGAGAAAAAGAAGAGTAGGGAAGAGAAGAGAAGAGAAGAGAAGAGGAGAGGAGAGGAGAGGATAGGAGAGGAGAGGATAGGAGAGGAGAGGAGAGGAGAGGAGAGGAGAGGATAGGAGAGGAGAGGATAGGAGAGGAGAGGAGAGGAGAGGAGAGGAGAGGAGAGGATAGGAGAGGAGAGGAGAGGAGAGGAGAGGAGAGGAGAGGAGAGGAGAGGAGAGGAGAGGAGAGGAGAGGATAGGAGAGGAGAGGAGAGGAGAGGAGAGGAGAGGAGAGGAGAGGAGAGGAGAGGAGAGGAGAGAAATAGAGAGGTTGCAGGCAAAGATAAAGGGAGCTGGGCTGGTATGAGTATTTTGCCAGGGCTGCTTTTGGTTCCTCTGTCCAACCCTCCGCTTAAACAAGAGTTACACAAGACTTCAGTCCCTCCTGTTACCTCTTCAACCTATAGCACACTGAATCCCATGACTCCCAGCTGAGGCCCTCCAACATTTGCTACCAACTGTATGCCAATGCCACTCAGCTCTACATAAGTGTTTCCTCACTTAGCAGCATTGATATGCCCTCTCTCGTATCCTGAAAGATATTAAGACTCGAATGACCATACGTGATCTTCAACTAAATCCCTCAAAAATTGAATTTCTACATTTCATAACTATATTCCAATTCAGTCTTGGTTGGACTCCCTCTAATTTCTTGATTGTGAGCCCTTAATAATTGAATGTAACTCATCTTTCGGATTCACAATTGGCAATAAATCTAAACCTACAAGCTTGTATCACTGCCAAAGCTAAGAGAGCGCAATACCAACTTAGACTTCTCGGATGGAATAAAACCTTTGTCTATGGATTTCAAAACGGTTGTTCTACGTTGAACCCTAGGTAAGGTTGACTATAGACTTTTGTTTCATTCCAGGATCCCCAAGATATACCTTACACCCATAAAGTGACTCTCTATGGTGTAGTGAAGCTGGTGTACACAATGAAATGGTCTGACCACATAACTCCTATGCTTCTCGAACTACAATGGCTACCCATTGTAGCCAGAAGACTAGTCAAACTGGCCTGTGTTATCCATAAAGTACTCTATACACTGGCCTGTGTTGTCCATAAAGCACTCTAAACAAAGGTTCCAAAATACCCAGCTCAGAAATTGTCAAATTCTTGACAACCATTCTTCAAAAACACCTGAAAAGTGCTGAGTGCCTACAAGCTCTAGAACTTAATTTCCCTCAAAATAGGGCTAGACTCCCATATGAAATTTTCAAAAATAGACGTAAAACATATGGCATTCGAATGACACTGCAAGACGTAATTGTCCCCCTCGGTCTAAATGCCCATAGATGTTATAATCTCTCTGGAATGTATGAAGATCACGACATCACAGAAGTGGCATGGTTAACACACATTGTCACAGCCTACAATCAGGCTGACCAGGACCATCTCCCAACAAGGCAGGCAGAAGCCCGCTAGGAGGCCCAACAAAGCATTCACTCCACAGAAGAGGACCATCTCCTGATAGGCCACCAACAGGCTGCCCAAATGCTACAAAAGTCTTAGGTCCAAGGAGGTTCCAGGGCCCAATGGCATTCCAAAAGTGTTATTCAAAAAGGACACCCCCAGAACTCGCAATTAACCACACTCTTCAATTACGCCATGTCAACAAACACCATTCCAGATTACTGGTGAGGCAGCACCCTCAGCCAATATATAAATCTGACGAGCACTCAAATCCCTCTAACTATAGACTAACCCCCAGATTCATCAAAGTCATGTTTTGCGAGTCCTTAATAGCGAATTTTTAAGGATTCGCTATTAAAGACTCGCAAAACGGGATGCATGTAGGAATCGCAATATATATTTTTTTTGTATTTCTTTTTATTGAAACTTTTAACAACATAAACAAAAAAGAAATAATCAAGGCAATACAATCAATCGAATGGCGAAGCGTCCTGCAGGGAGGAAAGCATGAGATCATAATACAGTCATTGACATTGCAGGATGGGAGGAGTGAGGGATACAGCGAGTCCAGAGACAATCAAAGCAACATGGTAGCAGGAATGTCGGGTCAAGGGGAGGGAGTGTCAGCCACAAGTTGTGTGAAGGGGGGCATACATATATCTCCCCGGTAGGAATTCCATTGACCCCAAATCTTACCCCACCTGAGGGGCTTGCCAGGGGCCACATACACAGTCTTCCCCCTAAGCATACACCAATCCATATTCTCCTTCCATGCCAGGACTGTGGGTGGCCTCTGGGAGCCCCACAACTGGGCGATATTCCTCTTAGCAATCATATTGCCAAGGGTCACCCACTGAGTCTGTGACAAATTATAGTCATTCGGTTCCCACACATTCAACAAGCACCGTCTAGCCTCAGGCAACAACACAACACCCGTGACCTCCTCCATTACTGCATGCACTCGATTCCAGAAATGAACAACCACCGGGCACTCCCAGAGTATGTGAAGAAAGGTGCCCGGAAGGCCACAACCACGCCTGCACAGCCCATCCGAAGCATAGCCCATACTGACCAAGCGCGGACCGGTAACATATATCCTGTGGAGAATCTTAAGCTGCACAAACCTAAGGCGGGCCGGAATTGCGACCTCTTTCGGCGAGGATATGGCCTGCTGCCAGTCTTCGTCATTTAACTCCAAACCATCGCCAGTCCAAGCTTCCCTGAGTCGCAGTAAAAGATCGGTCCTATCGTTTATCAACTTTTTATAGATAAGCGAAATCGTACTTTCTGGAACGTGCCCATCCAGCACCCGATCCTCAAGCTGCGATGCCTCCGGAACAATAGTACCCGGAGGGAAAACCGCCATCAGCGCGTGTCGGATCTGAGCATATCTAAAAAACTCCCTGTCGCTCAGGTCATACTCCAATCTCAACTCGTCGAAAGTTTTATCCCTACCCTTAGTCCACACATCATTCACCCTGCATATACCAATCACGTCCCATCTGTCAAAGCCTTTCGTCTTCCATAGGGAGCCCAGCCTCTCAGAAGCATAAAGCGGAGTGGCGCGTGTAAGCCTATTCTTCCATCCCATGGCATCATTTGCACGATGCCATACTTGCACCGCTATCTTAGTAGGGCCAGTGAGCAGCCTCCCTGCGGAATTCGTATAAAGCACCCTGCTGTAGTCATCCCGCGGCTTCCCTTCCTTGTGAATCACGACGATAGACGCAAGCCTTTGATCGGAAGGAAGGGTACCCGCGTCTAGCGATTCTAAAAACATCGAGCGAAGATGTGGTGCTATTTTGTCTGGGCGCAGCTTATAAAGTTCGATGGGAAGACCATTCGGACCCGTGGCCTTTTCTGATCTCACAGAGCGGATTGCGATCGCGAACTCCTCGACAGAGAGTGTCGCGTCCATCAGTTCCCTATCCAGTTCCGACAGGCAGGGCAAAGCAATGTCTCTCAGAAGCAGATGCGAATCCTGTTCCGGTCTGTCCGACACTGGGGAGTACACGGTTTGAAAATACTCAGAAAAACACTCCACAATCTCAACCGGGTCAGTCACTCTCACTCCATCCGCCCGCACAATCAAAGGAACCACACGACTAGCCCTCTCCTTATCCAACCAAGCTATCAACTTCCCAGCCTTATCACCCACATCATACAAACGGCCTTGCTGCTCTCTACTCATCACCTTGGCAGCATCAGTGACCGACGCTCTATAGTCGGTTTGTTTGAGGCTGAGGAGGTGCAATCTGTCCTGGGTAACATCAGATTCCAGCACTCTTTCAAGTCGGACAACTGCCTTGCACTTACATTTCTTAGCGTTATTGATTAACGATAAGGCGTGTCCACGGATGACCGCCTTATAGGCTTCCCATAGCGAGACAGACTATGACACAGACCCCACATTCTCCACGAAATAGTTGTCAAGTGATTTAATCAGTTCCGTACGGATCTTGGGGTCACGGAGATACCAAGGGTTGATCGGGGCTACCCGGCCCTCAGTTCCCGGTCCTGTTTCCATTACGAGCCATAAGGGGGAGTGGTCTGAAATACCCCTATCCAGATGTCTAATCTCCTTAACAAGCGGGGCCTGAGTTGCGGGCATCAGGATATAGTCGAGCCTCGAAAGACTACCATGAGCACCAGAGTGGAAGGTGTATTGTGATTGTCCTGGGTGTAGCAGCCTCCAGCAATCTATTAGTCCCAGGGTGTCAAGGAAGCCACTCAGCCAGGACTGGGACCTCCCGAGGTCCCTGGGCGGGTAGCGATAGACATTTCCGGAGACCACAGAGTTAAAATCGCCACCCACCACAAGGATGCCTTCCGGGGGCCCCAGTATCACCCTCCCCAGGTCAGCAAAGGTCGTTGTCTGAAGGCCAGGCGGGACATAAACGGAGAGAAAAGTGACGACCCTCCCCTCCCACCGTCCAGTAATGGCAGCATATCGCCCCCTATCGTCAAGGATGACAGCATCTATCTCAAGTGGGAGGGAGACTCTAACCAAGATACCCACCCCCCTAGAGCCAGTGGTGAAGCCGGAGTGTGCCAGGAGACGGTAGCCCCTACGATTCATAGCCTGGCAGGTATTGCCCATCAAATGAGTTTCTTGCAACAGCACAACATCAGGGGAAAGACATCTCAAGAGTTGTAAAACCACGCCACATTTTATCCTGTCCCCCAACCCGTTAACATTCCAACACAGCAGTTTTAGCCCCCTACCCCCATCCTAAACGTAATCGCAGCATCCACCCCGCATTAGTCGCAACTGCCCAGTCCAAAAGTCCATCAATATAGTGCCTTGAAGGGAACAAAACAACAACAACTTCCCCCCTCCTCCCCCAAACCAACCCTTAAAACAAGACCCCCACCCTGCGTTAGACTCAAAGGCCCCCCCAACTTGCAGTGTGCCTGTCGCCCTAGCAAATAACTAATCTACGGAAAGAAACCCCAGAGGAGAAAGAGACTCACTCCCTCCGCCACCCCTGGAGGACCACCTTAATTGAGGCAAGTTAAAAGATCTGCAAACCATGCCGAGAAATCTTTATGCAGTCCAGCAAACCCAAGTCACATTACTATTCCTGGTCCATCAGTCCACCCTCGGCTCCACCAGAATGTTCAGGGTGTTCCTGCTGCCTGGGCAGTGTGTCGAGCCAGTCACTTGCAGCCTCGGGGCGATCGAAGAAGAACGTCCGATCCCCATACTCCACACGTAGCCGGGCTGGAAATAGCATTGCGTATTTCATGTCCCTGTCTCTCAATCGTCTCTTCACTCCCTGAAACACCATTCTTTGCTTCTGCACCAACTGAGTGAAGTCGGGATAGAAACTCACCGTCGTATTCTCAAATTTCGTGGGGCCACCCAATCGCGATGCCTGCAGGATAGCGTCCCGATCATGGAAATGAAATATCCTGGCGATTATGGGCCGCGGGGTAGCACCCAGCTTGGGTTTACCACCCGGCACTCTGTGCGACCGCTCCACAGCAAAGAATTTACTCAGGCCTTTGGGTGCAAGATGATTGACGATGAGATCCTCCACGATGAGGTCGACATTTGAGTTGTCTGAATTCTCAGGGACACCCACAATACGGACGTCGTTCCGCCTAGAACGACTTTCAAAATCTTCCAAACGACGGGAGAAGGAGTCATTAGAGGACCGTAAATCACGGACCTCCGTTTGTAGATCGGAGACATCCGTCGTGAGGCTAGAGGTCTTCAAGTCCAGGGATTTAACTTTTTCATTTGTTTTAGCCAAGTCCGCCCTGATCAAGGTGACATCGATCGCCACTGTATCCAGTTTGTGCACCAGGGTTTCATACTGCGCACCGATTGAGGCCTGCATACTCGCAATGGCACCAATAATATTGTGCAGAGTCGGGTCTTCGTCCGCCGTAGGGTCATCTCCCTTGTCCGCCAGGGACTTGCCCGTTCCACCGGGGGATCCCTTAGGATGAGTGTATCGGTCCATGACATTAGATTGTATGGAGCCCCCACGGTGAACAGTCTTGGTCTTCCGCTTTTCAACCTCGGGCTTGCCGGCCATTTTAGAAGCTGCGCCCCCGAGGGGCCCCCGAGATCTGGTGAAAATGGCTACGTCTCAAACACCCACAGATGCTCAACCAAAGGACAGCGTGTTTCACGTTCACACCGAGCGGTGATATACAGTCCCGGCCCTGAAGTGGGACCGGGAAGTGAAGCAGTCTGTGGGCGGCGGGGCCAAGTCCGCTGTGTAGGAGCGTCCGAGGCAAAAGCCAAACCGAAAGCCAAACCAAGTCCAGGGTCGATAGTAGGATCAGGGAAGCCGCTGTTGTTCAATTACCCTCCAAGCAGTTCAGCAACTCGAGCCCGGGGCAGATCCGAGGAGCAGGCCAGGAAAGTTTAGACCACCATAAAATCGGTTTTCTAAGACCAAATCAAATTTTGAAAGCAACTATCATATCAGTTGGGTTTCATCTTCGATGATCCGTAGTCATAACCAGGATTATAGTCAGGATAAATGCCGGAGGTGGCGAAGGTCCGGGAGCCCTGTGCTCAGGCGACCATCTCGGTTGCGCGCGAAGCTCCTCCTCGGAATCGCAATATTTTTAGCGATTTCTACTGCTTCCTTATTTATGATTCGCTAATTGCTAATCGCAAATAAGGAATGGCTTTCACATTCATTCCTATGAATGGGGAGTCATTCCTTATTTGCGATTAGCAATTAGCGAATCGCAAATAAGGAAGCAATTTCAAGGGTGCCAGGGTGTCCAAAGGACACACTGTTGCACCCCTGAAATGGTAATGTACACTGGTGTTGCGCACACACATGTCCCAAGGACATGTGTGTGTGTAACATGCAACTTAGAAAAATGCACTAAAGTGCATTTTTCTAAGTTTTTGCTATTTAGCACGTAGTTAGACTACATGGTAAATAGCGGCCCCAGATTGCGAATTCGCAATTTTGATATGGTTCATGCATTGCATTTAAGGAATCTCAAATTGAGATTCCTTAAATGCAAATAATCGCAATGTAGCGATTTCTAAAATTGCGATTTTGCATTTGGGATGATGCATCCCAAATGCAAAAATACCGCTCGCAAAGGACCAGATTCTCAGAATCTGGCCCTTTGCGAGCGGATTTTGGTTTGATGAATCTGGCCCTAAGCACCGTAACCGACAAGAAAGCCAAGATCTATGTTTCCAACTTGCTCATCAATCTAGAGGATTGGGCCAATCGATCGATCAAACATAGTCCCAAAAACTCAGACAGGCTTCAGAGCAAGAATGAGCATCCTAACCAACCTGCTGGCGGTTACCTTACTGGCCAATTGTAGGAAGGTGGGTTTCTATTGCAGTACCCTGCCCCTCCCCCACACTTTGTTGCTTGGCTTTTGATACAACTTTGACTGTAGAGTACCTAAGCAGGTTCCCAGTACCAGAGTTCTTTCCTTCCTTAAAACTATACCCCAATTGGCACCACTTTGGCTCATATATATGTCTTTTGGTGGAGAAGTGTGGCTCAATGGTTAGAGCGGCAGACCCTGATGCAGAGGTGTAGCCCGGGACCAGGGTTCAATTCCCCGCCTCGGCGGGTCTTGGGCTCAAAATTCCACGGACCTGATAATTCTCGCCTCGGTGCCTATTCCAATCATGGAGTCCTACTCTGCAACTCTGGGCAATAGCTTGCTTAATCTCCACAATGGCCCCCACAACGCTAAGGATGCCTGGCCTCCACTTTGGGGGTGCTCAGGAGTGGACACCTCACAGGGAAAGCCAGTATGGGTTCCACAGTGGTATTCGTACAAGCGCCTTGAGACCCTTGCGGGTGAGTAGTGCGCTATACAAGTATCAATTTACAAGTATCAATTTTGTAATAGATACCCCTGGGACCAAGGGCCTTGAGGCTGAAGAGGATCTCTAAGGGCTGCAGCATGAATTGTACCTGACCAAGCACATGCACACTGCCACTGCAGCCTGCGTGCAGACAAAACTGAAGAGTAAACATCGCACAAATCCCTGTGTGCCATGCCCATAGACCTGCAGTAGATATAGGTAAGAAACCTCTCCAGCAGGTCTTAGACTTACAGCAGGGTGCACCTTACTGGCCAATTGTAGGAAGGTGGGTTTCTATTGCAGTACCCTGCCCCTCCCCCACACTTTGTTGCTTGGCTTTTGATACAACTTTGACTGTAGAGTACCTAAGCAGGTTCCCAGTACCAGAGTTCTTTCCTTCCTTAAAACTATACCCCAATTGGCACCACTTTGGCTCATATATATGTCTTTTGGTGGAGAAGTGTGGCTCAATGGTTAGAGCGGCAGACCCTGATGCAGAGGTGTAGCCCGGGACCAGGGTTCAATTCCCCGCCTCGGCGGGTCTTGGGCTCAAAATTCCACGGACCTGATAATTCTCGCCTCGGTGCCTATTCCAATCATGGAGTCCTACTCTGCAACTCTGGGCAATAGCTTGCTTAATCTCCACAATGGCCCCCACAACGCTAAGGATGCCTGGCCTCCACTTTGGGGGTGCTCAGGAGTGGACACCTCACAGGGAAAGCCAGTATGGGTTCCACAGTGGTATTCGTACAAGCGCCTTGAGACCCTTGCGGGTGAGTAGTGCGCTATACAAGTATCAATTTACAAGTATCAATTTTGTAATAGATACCCCTGGGACCAAGGGCCTTGAGGCTGAAGAGGATCTCTAAGGGCTGCAGCATGAATTGTACCTGACCAAGCACATGCACACTGCCACTGCAGCCTGCGTGCAGACAAAACTGAAGAGTAAACATCGCACAAATCCCTGTGTGCCATGCCCATAGACCTGCAGTAGATATAGGTAAGAAACCTCTCCAGCAGGTCTTAGACTTACAGCAGGGTGCACTATACCTTCTGTGAGGGCATATCTGCATGAGCAGATTGTCTTTTTGATTCCTGGATAAGTGACCAGGGAAGCCATAGTAAGTACACGGGCTAGACTCTCGTCATTCCGAGTTCCCAGTCCCAAGATGGCTTCACTGAAATATGGGATGCTTGGAACCAAACATCTCAGCTTAATAAACCTGTACTGATTCTATTGCCAGATTTATTAAAAAGTGCACGCAGAGAACCCCTTGGAGGGGTCCCCTGAAACCTACCAATCCTTAGTGTGGTCACCAACTGGGCTGAGCCAGCCTGCTACCACCAGGCACTGTTCTCACTAAGCCCGGGAGGAGCTGGCGTAGTGCCACTACGCGGAGTTCCACGGAGCTGCAAAACAACTCAGTGGAACTTCCCTCAGCTTCACCCTCCCTAATTTAATTATAAAAAATAAAAAGGCACTTACCTGCTGTGGCGTCTCCGGGCTGCCTCCTCCTCACCAGGGTCTCTCCCATCTCCGCATCCTCGCCATCCTTGTCCATGAAAAGCCCTATGTAGAAAGTCTTGTGCATGCGCAAAAAGTGACCCAGAGACGTAGTGGTAATTTAGAAGCACAATTTTGTTCTTTACAATTGAACACTAAGATGTTTCAACAATCTCACCCTGTGGCTTAGTGCATCTAAAATAAAAACACAGAATATTATTAAAACAGCACAAATGCACATTGTGAACAACAAGAATAAAATGACCATTTCTACCACAGTTAAAATGTCTATAGCAATTCAACATCCTGAAACCTATTTTTTGGGGGGAATGTATGTATTTGCATTTTCTTAGGTACATTATAAAACCACATCAGATATTCAAAACATCTCATTTCTGTTTTCAATACAAGCATAGCCGAGTCCGGCAATAGTATCACATAAGGTATCAATGACATCAAGTAGTTGCTGACAACAAGATCTTCCTTCCCTCCCCCCTCCCCCCGTGTCCCCCCTCCCAGCCTACTGCGAGTCTGTGAGTGCAAGGCCATAGTAAGTCAGCCACGGCTTCCATATCTTCCAGATTTTGTTTGGGCATCCCTTCGCTTTATAGGTCATTTTCTCCCCAGCATGTACATGTCCATACCCTTCTGCCATTCTTCTATCGTTGGGTTAGTCGCAGCACCCCATGCCCTTGCCAAGTCTCTTTTAGCTACTACCAGACCTAACTGGAGCAACGGCAGCTTCACTTTGAGGAGATCAACCTCTGTAGGTATACCCAGCAGGATAAAATTAGGATCTGGGGATATGGAGTCATGCAATATAAGTTCCAGCTCTTGCAACAGTGCTCCCCAATACAGCTGCACCTGCATGCACCCCCAGACAGTGTGAAAGAAAGTCCCTTCCGTGGTCTTACACTTCAGGCAGGTGGGTGACTCCGATCTGCCTATTTTATGCAATTGAGCTCTGTCATAGTACATCCTGTGTAAATACTTGAGTTGAATCAGTCGCAGTCTAGATCTAATAGCTACTTCCCTTGGATGCTTCAAAGCCATTTCCCAATCCAGGTCGTCTATTTCCCCCAGGTCCGCCTCCCAGTGCAATCTCAGTTTCCGCAAGGGGTCTGGTGTGTTATTCATGATCGTCCTGTAAGTCCAGGACACTGCCTTCTCCCCAATCTCGTCCATCAGGAGCCTTCCTTCTAGCGGGGCATATTCTGGGAGGCCCTCCGTGTCAATACGTTGTGTCCGCCAAGCACGCCTCAATTGCAGATATTTGAAATATTGTGTCTTGTTGAGTTTGTACTCACTCTGGAGGCGCGAAAACGTCACTAGCTCCTTACGATATATTATGTCTTTGAGCTGAGATACGCCAACCAGCTCCCATTTCTGAAAGCCTTTCAGTTTGGCAAATTCCTTGAGTCGTGTTCCCACCCTGAGCGGGGTTTCCTTGGACACCCTGCCCTCCCATTTCATTCGCCTCTCTGCCTTTTTCCATGCCAGTACCACAGTTTGGGTGACCCGCAGCAGTTTTGCCATTCCGGAGCCTCCATAAACATGATGGGAATATGTCCTTTTGAGGAACTGCGTGTGCTCAAGTGCGTTTGCGGGGTGGTCCCTATCTCCGAATGCCCATTCGTTGACCACTATCAAATGGGATGCCCAGTTGTACGCCCGGAGGTCCGCAGGGAAATACCGCTGCTGCATTGGTTGCATTGTAGCTTCCCCAGGGCCACCCTGGGGGGTTTCCCTCCCCAGAGGAACTTTCTCAGGATGTCGTCAATTTTGGTGAACACCTCTTCTGGGATAGACTAATAAGTATTTTGTAAAACATATAGAAATTTTGGTAAGATTATCATTTTGAAGAGTGCGGCTCTTTTCCAAGCAGTGTCAAAGGTAGTGAAGCCCATCGATCCGCATCTACACGGAATTCCCCTAGCACCCTATAGAGGTTCCGCTCCAATGCCAGCCCTGAAACCTATTTTTATGTGCAATACTGGTAGAACATGGAGTAGCATAACTTTCATCTAGAGTTTCTTAGAGAGAATAAACGCACTGCATACCTGTTTACAGCAAAACGCTGGAGTTATCATTAGTCTGAAGCAGGTGTTCCCTCGAGAGGAAAACACAGATCCGCTGTAGCTTCGCTCCTCCCGGAATTCACTCTGTATCAGCTTTCAGTGTAGAAAAGAATGAAGCAGCATCATGGCAGTCTGAAGATCTGGCAGTATCTTGTGCGATAATCTGAGGTGAAGGACCTCTCCTGGCAAATGGTTATTTGGGCGGACCTTTTATATTATATCTTATCTGAGATACAATTTCTGACATAACCTCTGTGCATCAATATGCAGGTCTTAGATGCATTCTTATGAACAACTAAGCTCAAAAAAATGTATTCACACTACACTGTTCATTTTATTATTATTATCTGACCTTGAGATAGAGATAACATGGTGCTTGTTCTAGACTGATGTCACATCAGGTGTCTTATAGATGTAATTGTCTGAATGACTTGACACGTTCACAGGTTCTTGGAACGATAAGGACCCACGGCATCTGTGTCAAAGGCAGACCTGTGGATGATTAGGCATAAATAGGGAAAATGGAGTCTTAGCCTGCTGAAGATGGAGTCTAAAGACACACAAATGATGGACGGAATGCAGAACAAGTTAAACATTCACCCTCAGTCAAGAGATCTGGGTTAAATCCATTGTTCTTTTGCTCACCATGCCACCCCAGTTTAGACCCTGCCATATGCAAATCAGTCTTGACCCTGCTCCTCATGTGGACAGTCCAGCTCGAACTGCCAAGCTGGGTCTTCCCTGGACCAAAAACAAGCATCCCAGGACTGGTTTCAGGGTATCACCCCTCTTTAGCCAGGCTAGCTTGAATCCAGTGGCACACTGAGCCCCGGACCCACAGCTGGGCATACCCAGCGCACTAAGGGCAAAAACGCAAAAGGCACACAAATCATAGATGTATAGTGGAACAAATCAAACATTCATCCCCAGTCAAGAGATTTGGGTTAAATCTATTTTTCTTTTACTCACCATGCCACCCCAGTTTAGATAGAGTCTGGCCTAAGGAATGTTACTTTATCCCCAGCTGATATTTCTGAATGTGACTTCATGTGGGTTGGTTTATATCTAGGAATTAATCTAATGTATAGGTAAATCCATGGTCTCAGAACAATGAGATATAAAACTCTATGTCTAACTAAATTTCAAACCGTTTGTATTCCATAAAATAGCAAGAGGTATTGCAGTAAGCTTTGCATTAATATTTTTCTTAAGCCTTGCAATTCTCAAGCAGTAAAAGGCACATCTATTAAAGATAGCAAAAAGGACATTATAGTTAAAAGCATATTATCTAATCATGGTGTACTTAAAAGTGGTGCTTGTTGGTGATTAAACATATCAGGCATGATACTGAATCTGCTAAATTCAAATTAATGTGTCTTTAAAAAGAAGCAAAGGAAAAACAAAAAATTGTTTGTTGGAAATTTCGATAGCATCGGTTTCAAATGCAGCTTACTGTGATCGTGGAGAAAAACAGTCAATGTGTGCTTGTTGTCATTAGCTCACACAGTAGATGGATGAGCAAGTGTTTTCAATTCCAAAGCACTCAGTGATGCAGGAAAGAGGAAAGCATTAACAGCTGGAAAATAATAGTATTTGACTCTGTGTGTTTCTGTTTATGTGTATTTCCAAGCATGTGGGTGTTTGCAGGATGTGTGATTTGTGCTAGGCTTGTGGAATTGTACAGACTAAACAACAGGGCAGCTGACATTACTGTGTTCATCCTGCGTGAGCTGAAATGGCATTATTGATGACACTGGCACACTTGGGGGCATAGCAGCAAGGGCTGGCGATAATTCTCGCTCAGCGCGAGGATAATTATCGCCGGCTACCCCTGAATTTTATCGCTGAGATACCGTGCTATCAGCAACGTTTGTCTCAACAGCGATAAAATTCAAGGCGCAAGCTGCCAAATGTGCGATTATCGCTGGAAATCCAGCGATAATCTCACAACGTTTGGTGATAGCTTGTTGATAGGGCAGGGCAGACTCAGCCATGATATCCACCTTCCATTGGATATCATGTCCACCTTCCATTGGATATCATGGCTAAGTCAGATGAAAAGCAGGCGTAAGGAAAGTTGCGATAACCGCGGTTAGCGCTACTTTTCTTATCGCTCTGCAGGTTAGCGTGAGGCTAGATAATAGGAGAAATGTCGGTTAGCGACATTTCTCAGGTCCTTTTGGGAAGGAACGCCCACTTACTTTGCATCTCATTAGATGCAAAGCTGGGCATTAAGGGAAAAGGCGCTAAGGCAAGGATTCATGCGATAGCGTGACCTTGCTGATTAAGCGATAAAATTATTGCCGCTTTTCGGCCGAAAACGGACGCAAAAGCGTTGATAATTTTATTGCACCACCTTGATGATATGCCCCTCATTGCTTTATATATAACTGTGGCAGCCTAGAGGAAGCTGTCATAGCTGTGTGAGCACTGTGCTCTACTGGTCAATGATTAAACAATCAGTATCTGCAACCCGTCAGGTAACATTGCTTGCCAAATCTTTAAAACAAACCTAACTGTAATCTGTGTATTTAATCAACCTTGTGAAAGTCTCTTGCACTGTGCACTCATTGTCTATTTGCGGACAACCCTAGCACACTCAGCTTCCCGTGCGTATTTCACCAGCACATCTGACAAGCTGCCACATTGAGGATAAGATTTCATGTTGGGGACACAGTTTTATGAATGGCAAAGCCACAGGTGTCATTTGTACTCTGGACAACCTGAACACTTATGGGATATGTAAGGATTTGGTTACTTTTCAGATATTGCAGAAAGCCAAATACTTTGTAGATAATTTTGTGGGAAGATGTGCTAAAAAGGTAAAGGATTGTTCTATGTTTTCAAATATTTCTTTTGGGGTCAACTTCTTAGACTTCTATGGGAAGGGCCAGGCATGCTTGCAAAAGCAGGATTCACTGAAATAGTCCCATCACAAATGTCTCTAAAACCTGTGCTATGCTGGTTGATTTCATAGACAAACTGCTGGAAAAAATCTATTTGCTGAGAGTATTTTTTTTTAATTCAGGGATTTAACCTGCTAAATTCCTTCCTTGGCTCAGACTCTTTCACTTCACAATTTGGAGTGGATAGTTACTTTCAAGTTCAGTTAGTCACCAATGGCTGGTTTGCTTGCTCGTTGACTTACAGGATTTTGTATATGCTGTAATTATGGTGAAATTAAACCACTGGATTAGAGGTTTCCATTTAGTGTGAAAAGTCAGTGTACTATTGTTAGTCTGGAAGTTGATAGCAGACTGTGTGACGTCACCAAAGTGCTGCTTGAGGATGACTGCAGCACACATGGACAGAGGAAGTAACAAGGGGAAAACAAGATATTCCTCCTCGTTCCACTTCTCTAGGTAGGAGCACCATTTTGGTGCAAACCCAGGTTTACTGCCTTTAGTAAACCCAGATTTGCGTCAAAATACATATGGGGATGCATGGAAAGCCCTTGCCCCTTGCCCCTTCCTTGCTTGTAATGCTTACCCGATGCAGCGTAATGAAACACAGCTCAAGGCGCTTCGCTGCATTACTTTTATTTTTACAGGGCAAGGAAATGCAAATTTGCCCTTTGATGGCTTTGAAAATCTAGATCAGCATTTTTCATAAGGTTAGAAAATCTGGGAAAAAATTAATCGACACAGGTGGTTTGACTCGTCAGGAGGCCACTGCAGCATGCTCCATCCATTGCTCCTGCTATCACAGCCAATGTCAGCACCAGTACAACTACTAACCATCACACTCCTGTAAATGTAACAATTCAGAATATTTCAGGCCCCTAAAGCTATAGGAATGGCTTGGGTGAGAGGTATTAGTCATTTTTAATGCATGTTGAATTAATAAACAGCTGTGCTCATCTCTAAATTAGACAAACAGCGCAACCATGTGGCAGGCTGTCATAAGTGCTGGTGTTGACAATTGAGTGCCCTGCTGAGTGCTGGACACCACCAGCTCAAATTAAGCATTCTCGTACTGATAGAAGCTAAAACTGGGTACTCCTACTGGCAGTGATGCTCTTTCACATGTGTGAGCCTCTTCTTTCTTATAGTGCATCGATTTGAAATCCTTCAGCCAGGTAAACTGGATCTTCATCAGCAAGATGATCTAACCTATCTCTGACACTTCAAATTATGAATGAGTTAAACAAGTAAAGATTGTGGTAAAAAAAAGATTTAAGTGAAATAGATAAAATGTGGGCCCACAAGGAGCAGGTGGTCAACAGAGAGCTATGGGATCAAAATTGGATAGCAACAGCCAACAGACAGGTGACAAGTACATAAGAATATTTTCTACTACTGTTCAAAAGAGCCTACATTAGTGCTATCCCCATTTCCACCTATCCATTTTCACAAAGATATCTAGCCAGCTAAACAAGGGGGGCATTTGATAAATAGAAGAACAGCAATTGCCTCATAGAATTGGACTTGTCGCTCAAGGGGAGTATTATGTCCTCAGAATTTTGTCGAAATGAATGCAGGGCGCACAACAAAAACAATTGAATGCATTGGAATCAGTTTTGAAATTGGTTGTTCTCCTTAAGAAAAAAGTGGCAGTCACAAGTTTGCTCTAGTGAACTCTAGTTGTAGCGGTGGGCACACACAAACATGTGTCATAGTCAGAGCCACTGGAATTATGGGATTCTGCAGCTGCTGCTTTTTTTAGCATTATTAGGGATTGGCTGCATTTGCCATCATCTGCTGCATTATCTACAGATTTTACCCCAAAAAATGTGTTTCTAGCTCAAACAGATCAAAAGCTACAAATATGTTGCAACATGTGTTGACGGGCAGTGGAAGACCCTTCACAATGGTTAACTGGTCATCTTTCAGTTGCTTAATTCTGTATTTGTTTGTTAAACTTGTACAATTGAGGTGAAATCTTTACTCAGACAGAATTACCATGCTTAAATTAAGTTATACTAACCAAAAATGTGCTACATTATGCCATATAATTCCCTCACCCCTGCCATATAATCTGGTGCTGCACTACTGCATAAGTCCAGTGGCCTGGTCAATATTTACTTTCACTCTACTCAAGCTGCATAATGCAGGCAGAGAACCAGCCACTAGTAGTCCGTGCACTCCCAAGCCAAAGTGCAAAAGCTTAGATAATGCTTAACTTCAAAGCAGACCTTCCCTGGGGGTCGTAAATTCAATACTTTCCTGCAACTTAGGGCAGGTTTTTATATAAACTTTTCCGGGTAACATGATTGAGAGGGCCATGAACGGTCAACTTAGTTGCTTTCTTCAGTCCAATGCCCTGCTTGACAACACGCAGTTTGGTTTTCGTTCGGAGCACAGCACTGAGCTGGCGCTAATAAAATCTACCGACGAGATCAGACAGGCCCTGGATCAGAGTGGTGCATCCATACTTATCATGCTGGACCTCTCGGCCGCTTTTGATACGGTCCATCACAAAGTGTTGATGGATCGTTTATCAGCGGTCGAAGTCCATGGCAAGGTCTGGGCCCTCCTGAAGTCTTTTTTGACAAATAGAACTCAAACAGTGGATCTGGGCAGGGACAGCTCTAAGGCTTTTTCACTCCCTTGTGGAGTCCCGCAGGACCCCTCGCTCAGTCCGACAGTGTTTAATGTGTATGTCGCTCCATTGGCACCATTAATCAGATCATTTGGCTTCCAGCTAACCTCATATGCCGATGATACACAAATTGTGGTATCTATTAGACAAGCATTTACAATGCAACGGTTTTGCCTTTGTAAAAGTTAGAGCTATTGGCCACTTAAAGCCCTGGATACATAGATCTGTGTGTGTGTGTGTGCTGCGCACGTGTGCAGTGCAGGGGGTGCTATTTCTTTAACTAGAGCCCCGTAAACCTTGCACTGGACTTATCCTTTCGTATTCGCGCAAGTTGCACCGACCGGTGCCTCGGTGAGTTGGACCAGTTCGATTTGTAAAGCAGCTGCTCGGTCGTGAACCCTTCCCGCGGGCAGGACGCGGTTTACAGAGCACGCACATTTCACTCCCTGCTGAGCTGTGTGTAAGAGGCACCGTTAAGAGGCACGGCCGTGACATCCCTGCAGGAGGCACGGGCTTATCACACCCCTCCTGGAGGCACGGACGCGACACCCGTCCTGGAATTCGGGATCACTGATTTCACATGCAAGCATCTACCGCACCTGTGCACAGATAGCATCTGCGTGCAAGATGGGTATGCTACCCCCTGCATGCTTGCCATACACACTCCAAACAGAGGAGTCACGGGGCTCCCACTGAATACTCACCTCCTGCGTCTGTGCATCATTGAGGCTAGGGCTTTAAATGGGATGAAAAAACGGGGGGATGGGGGGGGGGGGATTCTCTCAAAGGGACGTGGCCGATAGAATTAAGGGCGTGCCTTAAATACCCCTAAACTAAAAACCTGTGCTTAGCATCGTGTCCACCAGACTTGTATTTTTCTTTATTGCATCCCGATATATGATACAACAAGTAACATCATACCTACAACAAGCCAGGACTATTTGCTTTGTCAATGGTTCTTAGTTGCATAAGATAAATAAGCAGCAACTATTGCTAGTATATAATATTGAAAAAGCTTCCACTTAAAGCCCTGGTGACGCCACGACAATGTTGCTGCTCCTGAGTTTCAAACAGAGAAGGGAAATCCAGAGAGAAAATGACTCTCTTTAAAGGGTTCCCCTACAACTCCCACCTGGCATGACGTTATGACATTACTTCTCCAGTAGTGAGAAGTGAGTATTGTGAGCAGGGAAGTGAGCAGTGTGAGCACACGTACACTAGTGAGAAGTGAGCAGTGTGAGTGCCTGCTGTCAATGCAGGCCGGAATTAAACGGACCGCCTGTGCCAGGACACAACACAGAGCCCATAGAGGCCCGTTTCAGGGCCCCCTTTAAAAAAAACTGCCGGTGCTCAGCACCGGTGAGACCCGGCCCAATTAAAGCCCTGATTGAGGCACACTTTCCTCGTGCAAGGGGACCAGCCACGCGCGCAAATGTGCCTCAGTGTCGTCACCTACTGACCACGCCTTGCACCTGTTCATCAATGGGGTACACTTTTCACATGCAAGGACCCCCCACGCCCACAGGTGCTTCACGGATGTCACCTGCTGCCGAGCCCACGCGTGTGACTGAAGGAACACTGCACATGTGCTTCACGGATGTCCATGTCCCCATTCTCAGCGACCCTCGGTATGTGCACCGACGCATCACAGATGTGAAGCGCTCCGCATGTAGCGTGTTCACCCGCGTTCACTCTTTTCACAAGCAGCTCTACAAGGGCGCGCATCCGCTCCTTCACCAGGTCCTCACACATGTCCCCCGGTGCCCCTGCCACCTGTACTGCCCGCCGGTGCTTAGACTTCACAGCTGCTCGGGCATGTAGCGCCCCCTCCCCCCTCCCCTGTGCCGAGCCCTGGTTCAGAACCGGCAGGTGCCCTTGCACCCCCGAGACCCTGGCTGCTGCCCACATGCACCCTCTTTGATGCCCAGCTGCACGGAGAGGCTCGCGGAAGACATGGGCTGCATCCTTGACTCTGCACAAGTCTTCGCGCCGGGCCAGCGGTGCCCTGGACTGACTGCAACAGACAGGTGTGCCCCGACCCCCAGAGCGGGCACGGAGCCTTCCAGAGCCAAACACCGCCACCAAGGCACCTGGAAACACACCCTGGCCTGCAACTTCATACGGGGCCCGCGCCCCATGACCCTTAAATGCACGAGCGAGTACAGAGGCTTGTGAGGGGCTTCTTCAGCAACACGAACAGCCCCCGGGCTCTTCCCTGCTTGGATAGCTTACCCTAGGAATCAGTAGACATCTTCGAAACAAACTTTGACCACGAGGGTGGGATGAGCCAACATCCAGAAGCCATTTAAATTTACCAAAGAGACTCAGTGACCTGGATAGCATGGTCTGACGACGGTCAGCATAAAAGTAATAAAAGCGCCCTTACGTTCCCGATGCCTCGTCCACAGCCAGCGAGGAAAAGGAAGCGCGAGGCCCGACGCGGGAGTCAGGGGGGGTGGGGGGGGACGGGAGGGGGGCCGAACAAAGACACGGACAGCGGGATACAACCATGCAAGACCAGGACCATCGAAGAAATGAGGGAAAACAGCCATGAATAGAAAAAAAAAAGTACACGCCCACAGTGAACACGTCTTCATGACGTGAGCAGAAAGGGAAAAATTCTCGGGAACGCCCCCGAATCTGGTCCGGCCTTGACGGACAGATCCGGCTCCCAATGGCTAGCCTCCATTTATGGAGCTAGCCAATGGGAGGAGGGGCGGAGGAGGGGGCGGATACCCGACCACACAGAGAAACATAAGATTTTGCTAGCGCATGCGTACTTCGTACGCATTGCCTAGCAAAACCTAAAAAGGCACTGAGGCAGAGACTGGTGTAAATTGCCACAACTGCATGCAGGCCATTGCCGCATGGATGACGTCAAACTGCCTTAAGCTTAATGCGGCAAAAACCGAGGTTATCATCTTTGGGAATTCTGCCAATTTGTGGACACCTGATTGGTGGCCAGACACAATGGGCACACTTCCAATTCTAGTGGATAGGGCAAGGAATCTTGGGGTGATTGTTGACTCGAAACTGGCGTATTGCGATCAAGTCAGTGGGGTTGTTTCCTCCTGTTTCTTTGTTCTGCGCATTTTGCGTGAGATCAAATTTCTCCTTCCGGAAGACAGCATGAAAATAGCAGTCAGGGCACTCATTCTCTTCCGCCTGGATTATTGCAAAGCTCTTTCCATTAACATCTAGAAAGGGCAGTTGGCAAGACTCCAGATGGTGCAGAATGCGGCAGCCAGACTGCTTGCTGGAATTCCCAAATTCGCCTCAGTAAGGGCAGAACTTAGAGCCCTTCACTGGCTCCCTGTTGACTCCCGGATTCAGTTTAAGGCTTTGTGCCTGGTATTTAAAGCCTTAAATGGCATTGGCCCTGTTTTTTGAAGCATTCTTTTCAATGGTATGTTCCTGGAAGGGCTCTTCGGTCTATGCATGCCAAACAAGTCTCTCTCCCCAGCGCGGCGAAACAGAGCTGGGGTGGAAGGAGTTTTGGCTACTGTGCTGCTAAGGCATGGAATAATCTTCCTTTCTCCTTAAGGAGCTCGACAGAACTGCTCCTGTTTAGCAAGGGACTGAAAACTTGGCTTTTTAGATAAACCGCTCCTGCCCACTGTGTTGTCCATAGCTTAGTTTCAGATGGTAGTGTACAGCGCTAGGACACCTCTGGGTAGCAGAGCGCTTTAAAATTTTTATTAACATAACATAACATAGCATAACATATAACACTCCTGGGGGCTGCTGAACCCTATACAGCCCATGCAACACATTTGTTCAATGGTGGTGGTGCCCCTGTCCCTCCTTAGAGCACCACAAGGGGAAAATATGCAAATCAGAGCCCTAACAGGGCCTTACGGTGTGCTCCTGCGTGATTTGTGCATATTTAATGAGCAGCCTTTTGCAGCCTCGCACCTTGCTCCTTAGTTTTATGTTGGGTGCTCCTGCCCCACCCGGGAAACCAACAGACTTCATTATTAATTGGGGGTAGCTGGGTGTTCCCCAAGGTCCCGGCAACACTGCTGGCACCTATGCATGCTCTGCAGAATCTTCAGATAGATCCCAATCAGCACCAGAAAAACCATCACGCAGGCCCTTGTCACCAGTCACTGTGACTACGTAAACGTTTTCTATGCCGGAATCTCCATGCAGCTCTTCAGAAGACTCCAGACCATACAGAACGCCGCAACCAGACTCATCCTTGACCTCCCCATATGGACCCAGATCACCCCTCACCTCAGAAACCTCCATTGGCTCCCTGTCCAGAAAAGATGCCAGTTCAAGATCCTCACACATGCCTACAAAGTCTTTCATGAACAAGGACCAGCCTACATCAACCACTGACTCAACTTCAATCTGCCCTCAAGATCCCAGTGCTCCGCCCCACTCACCCTTGCGCATACCCCACGCATGCAATGCAGCTGAGCAGGGGCCACTCCTTCTCCTACAATGCCACCACGAGCTGGAACGACCTGCCCCGCCACCTGAGAACAGCACCCATCCAAGCGGACTTCAGAAAGAAACTCAAGACCTGGCTTTTCGACACAGACTTGGCACCCTCAGCGCTCAGATACCCTTAGGGATGACAGTGCTGCGCTTTACAAATGATTTCTTGATTGACTCATGTGGAGCTGACATTCTCCATAGGGTTCCTGCAACAGTGGGAGCAGCTCCTTTTCTTTTGCTGGATTAGGAACACCTCTGCCTTTGTTCTCCTGTTCCTGCTGGCAGTGGGATACAACTTGGTGCCAGGCTTCCTATACTTAGTTTTTGTCCTGGGGATGAGGACCTCGAGATATTGATATATTAGGCCCCGGGAGATGGGTTCCCAGGGCCGAAGTTTGGCTCGTCAAGGGGGGCTTCATGCACGCCCCTCATTGCAAAAAAAACCTCCAATAATGAAAGTTCTGCCAACCATTACGCACTGGCCCACCCTCAGGAGACTTTCCTGGTGATACTGCAGAGTGCCATGTTTGTTTTCACTGTTTGGGGTGTTTAAATGGGCAAAACTTCACAGGTACATCACTTGGGCGCCATGCAGTCGCCATTCAGCCAATTTTCTTGATTGTTGGCTTGTTTCACTCCTGGTGGCGAGCTCTAGCTACTATGAGCATTTCAACAGGCTTCCTGGCCTCTAACAAGGTGCGCTTTGCAGGGAACAGGGCTTGCAATCTCTCGGTGCCAGTCTTTTCCTCTGCTGACTCCTAGTCCTCCTCTCCTGCTGAGGGGGCATCGTGTGCAGCACCTCCACTACCTGTCAGTGGAGCAACTTCCTCCCTACACGCCCAGGCTCCAGAGCCTTTGGCTGTCTCTCAAGGCACTTGGGTTTGTAGAGGAGTCCTGATCTTCCCCCAACTGGGCCCCAAGGATAATAAGGGGCACAAGCCATTGGCGACAGTGAGGACGGAGTAAGGGAAGAACCCTGATATATGGAGACGAGGTAAGAGTGATAGTGAGGCACAGAGACGTGGAATGTATGTTTTTAAGTGTTGAAAGAAGAGTATAGTCTACTTATTCATGGATGTTTTATTTTGCTTAAGTGTATTCTTTTTTCAGGGACTCTGGTGCAGAGTTCTTTTTTTATCAGTTAACCAATAACCTCATAAACTATTCCAATTCCCTCCCACATGCACGTTCCACAGAATGCTCATTGTGTAAAGAAATCTCAACAATCCTGGAATAAAATGTAGAGGGGTAGGGTTAAGCATGATGATCCCAGACTGTATAAAGTGTTGGAATGTATTTTCAATGTCAGAACCCGAAGTGAGCTTGACCACCTTTTTATGAGCCTTGTTTTTTCAAGGTCTTTATTCAAAGAAACATATCGATGGCGTGAAAATGCATAGAAATATTGGGCCATGAGTTGATTAACACATATAATTGTAAAGTTTAATTATTTTGCAAAATAATTCAAAACATATCCTCAGCTGACTCGTGGTGTTCGGCCAAAGGATGACTCTCTATTCGAGTAGTAGCTCTGATTACCCCGATTATTTGTATGAAACGGTCTCCCTATTTTGGATGAGGGCAAACCAAACTAAACAACATTTTAAGCCTGGAAGTTGCACCTCAAACTCTGCTGCCTGAACGTCCCATGCACGCCAACAGATCAAAAACCGAGCTCGATTACATTGTTTCCTGAGACCAGGGGCGGCTCTAGGCTCATGGCGGCCCTGGGCAGGGAGCGTAGGTAGGGGGCCTTGGAAGAGGGGGTCCGGGTGGGGCGCGGAGGCCAGTGAAGAGGGGGGAGGGTGGAGGGGGTCAGGGTGTTTGGAAGTGGAACAGAGCCGGAGGCCGCCACGCAAATATATATCCACCCTCAGAGGATTATTATATTAAGGATATGTATTGGAGTGGTGGCCCCTGGGGTTTGGTGGCCCTGTGCAGGTGCACAGCTTGCACATGCCTAAGGCCGCCCCTGCTGAGACAACCAAACTCCTGATTTAAAAACCTACATTTGCCAGACCCAAACTAGGCATTTAAAATGTTCACAGTACATTAAATTACATCATATTAGGGTAACTGCATGCGTGGTGACATTTATATCACTCATATTTTGCACTAATTAAGTGTTGATATGTGAGTGGTCAATTGCAACGTTCTTGCTAACTAATGTGCCTGCACAATCACTTTAAACACCCCGTGATCGTGTCACCGTGAACCTGCTGAGAAGCAAGGTTGATTCTACGTTCAGAGAGTGTGGTGGGGGAGGGGTGCCTCATGCTGTGAAATATAGACGACAACTGCAACATTTGTCGAAGGAGGAACATTCTGACGGCAGAGATTATGTTTTCCACTCCTGTCCTCAACGTCCCCATCCCTGGCGCGCGCCTGAAGGAGAACGCAGGCTCAGCCCACAGGGATTCAAATCCCAAACCTGAAGGATGCAAGGTGACTTATTCTTCGGTGTATACCCAGAAGATAATACCTGCGCTGCGGGTCTGTCAAAAGAGCCATGCTGATGTGGAGACATTTGGCAAACCCATTTCTTTAACTCAGAATATATGACCGCCTCGAGTTAATGTGATTTTATTTTTAACTTCAGCGCTCTGCACTTATTTGTGCCTCTGACTCATGGGCTGAAGTAAAAGTATATTATCTCGGCTTGATCTTCAGAAAAATTACAGTGGCGGCGCGAGGTCTGTTTGGCTCTGCTTTTGATTAGAACCGCTGAGTGCGGGAACTTTGAGTTATTTAAGCATTTTCATTTATGAAGTTTCTTTGAGCGTCGCCTAGGTGGAGTGTTTTTTCTGAATTTACATGACTGGGTCACCGGGCTTTAAGCTGGATGAAACAAGCCCGCACGCCTTGCGCTGACAAGGAGAGGAGGAGGCAGCAGGGGGAGGGGAGAGAGGAGGGGGCCTGCTCCTGTTTCCCTTGCTGGAGCGAGCTTTGACACCATCTGTTAATTACAAACAGATGGTTTCAAAGCTCGCTCCCGCAAGGGAATCGCCAAACGTGCACACGTTGCCATTGAAAGCAATGCAACGTGTGCACGTTTTTGGGGCCAACATTGAATTGAATACTAAAGGTCTCTTATAGGTGAGACCTAAAAAGGGATCTTTCTGAACCAAGCACTACCTTTTTGCCAAATTAGGTGTAATTCCGTTCAGCAGTTACGGCTGTAGCTTTGTCTAAAGTTCCTATAGAAATGAACATGGAGAAAATGCGTTATGGGACCCCACTTTTTCCTCAGCTCCCGCTTGACGAATCACCCGAAACTTTCAAGACAGGAGCTGACTATAGCGGGTCATCTTTTTTGAATATTTCGAGAAGATTCGTCATACGGCGCCAAAGTTATTGACAAAACAAAAAATGCTTTTCCTATCTAAACTAGGTTCTAACTATAACAGTAGGTAATATATATATATATATATATACACACCAGTGGCTGTTGCCTTTTGTCACTGGGTAGTAATAATTAGGTCACCATTTCCAAAGGAAATTACTTTATTGTTTTGGCACCGTTTGGGATAATCTGTCAAGTGGGGGCTGAGAAAAAAGGGGGGGGGCAAAACACAAAACCCTTGCAATTTTCATAGTGTTTTTAGTCAGCGCTACTGCAAAAACTGCTGTACAGATTTACACACAATTCAGCAGTGAGCTAGATCTTGGTCCAGAAAGAGTGCTTTTTGTGATTTTATATAAATCCATTTAATAGTTTTGAAGATATTAAGCTCCACACATATTTGTATATGTGGACGTTTGGGTTGACGAGGCTCTCACAAGAGTCCCTCGAACCCAATTTTGAAAAATAGAGCCTTCTGATTGGCCGAGGGAGCTTTTTTTCCTCTGGGCCAATTTCCTCCCATGGCAACAAGGCTCCTGTGGGAGCAAAGCTCTGGTTGGCTGCTAGTAACATGTTAAAAATATTGTTGGCAGCCACTACAGGAGTTAGGGCCCCATGCATCATTGAAAATAGCGGTCGCAAAGGGGCTGATTCGCAAGATCTGCCCCTTTGCAACCACTATTTTGGCATTTGGGATGCATCATCCCAAATGCAAAAATCGGTATTAAAGTGCATTTTTCAAAGTTCCATGTTACACACACACACATGCCCTTGGCATGTGTGAGCACAACATGTGGTAAAATGGAAATTTCAGGGGTGTAACAGCGTGTCCCTTTGGCACCCTTGAAATTGCATGCGCAATTTGCGAGTGACTATTGGGTACTCGTAAAATGTGCATGCGATTCCCACTCATTCCTTAATTGCGACTCGCAATGTGCGAGTCGCAATTAAGGAATGTGTAGGAATCGCACATTTTTTTGTGATTCCTACATAGATAGGCAACTGCGATTCCTTAATTATTGCAATTAAGGAAACGTAATTGCCTATATTGATGCATGTACACCTTAGTCCCCTGTCCTGAAGTGTAAAAATAATATAAGGGGACAGGGTAGGGTTACTGTGCCCACCCAAGTCCAGTGGGGGGACCCAAAGGGACCCCCCAGGCTAAAACAAAACATTGGAGGATTTTATTGCAATCCCTCTGGACTCCCGCGGGATTGCAGCAAAAAAAGAGGGGAAAATGGTGGCCTCCTTTTTTTAAGTAAATATTTAGGGAGAGAAGCCTGAGCCTGGCCCCCTTGCTTGAGCCCATTTGCAGCCCCCGGGACTCCATCCCCTGGGGCCAAAATGCATTAAAAGGGAGATAGGGAAAGCGTGGCCTCCCACCACCGTCCCTGGGAGCTGATCTCTTTTAAAACAAAAAAGCGAGGGGACCTGTGTGATCCCCCCTCCCGAGCCTTTAAATGTCCCGGGGACTTCATCCTCCCCGGGGCCAATTTCTTTTTATAAAAGTTCACGAGGCCCAGCACCCTGAGCCTTTGTAGGGCCTGGAGACCCTTTACCCCCTGGGCTGAGTCTACAGAAAGGGGGCCCTCCACCTGAGCCTTAAAAGGAGCTGGGGATCCCATCCCCCGGGGCCGTCTCAATTACTCTATCCCAGGGAGCCCACCCCTGACACAGACTAGTTTCCATGCCGCCACTAACATGGTCATATGTTTGCTCCTGTCTGGCTGGAGCATCTGGCAGGAGCAAACATGCTTTCCCTTGCTGCATAAGTGCGTGCATGAAAGGTTAGTTTGCCCCTCCCTCATCCGGCAGAAGATTTAACCATGCTCCCACTGGGTGCGAGCAGACTTCTGTTTCCCTGCCCGCACTCCTGAGGGGAGGATAAGAGAACAGATATTGCTCCTGCCAGAGGGAGCATGCAATAATAGCGGTTCTTTCTGGGCGGGAGCAAGGCTGTCTCCTGAACTATGCGGGGAGCTGGCTAGGTCCGTAGGAGCCTTGCGCTCCCCCCTGCAACCCCCAGTGTGCTGAATGGTGGGTCCCTGGGGGGTCAAGGAGGCATCTACCTCTAGCCCCGGGAGATGGGGTCCCTGAGGCCAAAGGATTGGCAGCTCCTCTGCTAAGGCGGACGAGCCTTGCCCCACTGCTATTTAAGCAGTGCACAACAGAAAAAGAAAATGATAATAACAGGACGTTATTATCATTTTCTTTTTCTATGCAGCAATCGGAGCCAGGTGGGGGCAGGACTAGGCTCAGTGACGCCAAGCACGTGAAGAGTGATTTGCACTCCTCTAAGTGCACATGAGTTTGTCAAGCCCTCTGGGTCCGGCCAAACAGTCATGCACACTTGGCATGTTCTCCATTGGGCTGTTGCACAGCCCCGTTGATAACATGCCCATCCTCCCCAGGCACTGCCTGAGCGTCCAAAAAGGACGCTCAGACCAATCAGGATGCTGCTTCTGCAGCGTCGTGATTGGCTAGGAGATCCCGAAAGCCTGAGTGCTTCCGGTGCTGTAGCACACCTGAAGAGGACAGAGGAGAGGCAGTGGCAGCGAAGGAAAAGGCAAGTTGTTTTTTTAATTATTATTTTTATTTAAATCCATTTCCACCTCCCCACCAGCCTGCCCACCCTCCCATTCCTAGGCAGCCGCCACTGGGCCGAAGAAACCTCGAGTGCTGAAAATCTTCCTTTATCGCATATATTTTTGTTGAAGGCACGACTGAGTTAGAAGAAGCTTGATGTTCTTGCTAAAAAAGTATCTGGATAGTACATCAACCACCCATCCAAAGTCCACCTTTAGCGGGAGCCCTATGGAGGCTTTCAACTCACTGCTGAATGTCCACTCTGCTTACAGGGGTGGCTGAAACCTCCCTTCACGCTCTCTGAACAATCACAGATGGAGGGATTGGTGGTAACCCTCAGCGTCCCCTCTAGCTTCACATTGGCACCATTGGGATGCTGGCCAAGATGATGCCCACACAATGCTCTACACGGTGGTGCTGGGCGCTGCCACTTCTGCTCCCCAATCCAGACAGGAAGGGTTATGACAGAAAAAGAGGGGGACAGTTTGGTGCAGGATTTGTCAGCTCTTACCTGGTAGTGTTCTTTTTTACTGAAAATGACTTCCAGATTCTCATGCAAAGAAAGGAGGAAAGGCTCCCGGAATACTTGGAGACTGAGGATTAGACCTGGACTTCTATAGGGTATTGGAGCAATATTATAGGAGCATTTTACTTGCCTCCTTAAAGTCCCACGAGATGTGGCTTTAGACAGAGCATCTGGTACAAGGGGGAGTAAGATTCATTTGTACCCAGAGAGGTTTCACTCACATAATCTTCACTTAAACTGTGGAATTCTTGAGAGGAAGAGGGGGGCATTTGGGATTCAGACACATCAAACAACAGATACTTACACTATCACAAACATGTCTTTAGCCACTTCCATGACCAAGCACCTGATGCACAACACTCAGAGATAAAACATGTTTCATGATAATAGTGCTTCTAAGGCGCCACCGGGAACTCGGTCACGCCACCAATATGGTGGTTGTGCCGGTCCCCGGGACGCTTCCTCGGCGGGGGCGGGGCCAGCGCTGGATGACGCGCTCTTGCCCGCCTCCCGCTCCCACCCATTGCTGGTCATGCCCGGGAAGCATTCTAAGCACTTTCGGGGCAAACGCAGGCTAAACGGGTCCCGGATCTTGCCGGCAGGGGTGTAACACAGGCCCCCGCAGCCCCCGCAGGGGGAGGCCCGAGCTGCATGGGGCCCCCTCAGCACCATACTCAGGCCTAAGACCTCCATATTAAATATGAAGTGGGGGCCCCTTCATGTACCTGGAAGGGGGGCCCCCCTCAACTTTCGTTACGCAAGTGCCTGCGGGACCTGTTCTTTCCAGTTTCTGGGGGCAAAGGCTCAATAAAAAAGAGTCGCGGAGTGGTGGGAAAGTCTTTTCCTCGCCGCTCCGCTCCAGAAGACAGCACCTCGCCAGCCCCACATGCCAGGGGACTGCAGGAAGCCCGGTTTCTCCTTTCCCCACCCACCATCCCCTGAGGTAGTGAGGTTTAGGAAGTATTGATGTACAGGCATGGGTTTTTAATCGTTTGCTTTAAAGGTTGAAGTTTGTAATGTTCTTTTCAGTCAATGAATAATGTCATATTGTTCAGTTTTACGTTACAGGGTGTTGTAATTTTTGCTTGTCTTATTTTATGTCTAAGTATCCTTGGTCTGCGGTAAGGTCATGATTGCTAGGTCAATTTTACATCTCTTAGTAGGCATGGGGGGGAACAGTGGTCCCTTATCACACTCCAGGGGATGCTTACGGCCGGTATGCTGAAGGGTGCGGGAGTAGGAAGTGCCGCTTCCGGCAGGCCCCTTGGGCCAACCACCGCACAGGCGCATGGCACCAACGTGGCATAACATCAGTCCCTGGGAGGTGGTATTGGAGGGAATAGGGGGTGCCCGCAGAAAGAAATGTGATGGGCAGATGACCCTCCTGCTCAAGGTCACTCCGTTAAAGGGGGATCTGGCAAGTAGTTGGGAACAGTCATGACCTTGCACATAGGCTCATCCGGGATAAGCAGAAAACAAAGTGTACATATTCCAGTTTTCGGTTAGGTATGGCTATGTATTAGACTCATGTTAAGATTAGCCATAAAAGATGTGTAAATATGTGTATTTGAAATGTTATTGAATATGGTTGGGTGTTCTGCGTATAAAAATTGTGTTCATAATTTTTAATTATGCTTTATTAATTTTAATAAATATAGCCGAGGGTTATCTGACCCCTAATCCAATTTCTGTGTTTGGATGATTTATTATCGGTGGATCGGGGGGGGGGGGGGGCGGGGGGGGGGTATAGGTACGAGGGGGGTTGCAAACAACCATCTAGGGATCCCTGTCTGGAGGGAAATGTTAGGGAGGTCAACATTCAACCCATGGGAGGGGACTCAGCAATACCAGGCAATATATACATTTCAGGAGCCCTGCCTCCCAGGCTATCCACTGAGGTGTGGGATGTGGGTCTGCCTGAGAGGTCAACTTAAGATAAAACCAGAGTCTCTATCAAAAGATGTAGTGTGCTCTCAACTGCCAAACCTGGCCCGAGAACCCAAATAAAGTCTCAGGAAAGGAGGACAAACCGGGATGCTCGGTGGGTACAGCGGTGTACACCTTTTGCAAACATCTCTTTAGCTGGGCTGAATGACTCAGCTATCACGCTTTAAGGGAATTCTTTGAAAAGTAAATATTGATAAATTAATTGGAAACCTCGTTGGCAGTAATGACAAACAAAGGCCGGCACTTCCTCCATTCCTGGTTTGCAACATTCGGTAATAAAAAATGAAATCTAGGTACAACATGTGATAAAGCAATAGTAGTGGGACAACATTCCTAAGCCTTTATGGAGCTCTGTGATTGGCTCAGCGTGACTGGGCTTGCCTCACCTCTTGACCTATGGCGGATGGTAGCCCCAGGTTACGGTACTGTGGCAAAAGCACAATAGGTGATAGGCAGGCTACCTGCATGTTCCGGGAGGAACCTGTTCATTTCTACCATGAGATTTCCGTTTTAGTTTGTAACCAAACTGTGGGCGTTACACTGACACACCAAGTCATCGTTCGGTCAAGTTTGTGCAATCTGATGTGTAACCTACGTTCTCATTTTCCTAATTATGGCCATAGATGGTGTTATCACTTCCAAGAGTGTGTGATTTCTGTTTCGAGGAGGAATTGTAATGCTCCTTATGCCCCCTGACCTTTGACGTCATCACAGGAGTCCTCCAGGAAGACCATAAACGTGATGGCTTGTTAACTCAAAGAAAGAAGAGGCAAGAGAGAGAGAGAGAGAGAAAGAGAGAGAGAGAGAGAGAGAGGAAGGGCAGAGAGAGAAAAAAGGACAGAGAGAGAGCGAGAGAGAGAGAGAGAGAGAGAGAGGACAGAGAGAGAGACAGAGAGGGGGAGAGAGAGAGAGAGAGAGAAAGGACAGAGAGAGAGCGAGAAAGGTTAGAGAAAGAGAGACAGAGAGAGAGAAAGAGAGAGGGAGAGAGAGAGGGGACAGAGAGAGCGAGAGAGAGAGACAGAGAGAGTGTAATGATGGTCTGGGCCATAGATTGTAGTAACACGCTTTAATGCAGATAAGTAATCAGATACAGGTGAGCGCCAGGGAGCATCCGCTGCCTTACACCATAGCTCTTTAACTGCCCCCACAATCATAAGATACACACACACATTCCAGATGTCATCATAACATTCTACCATAACACTCACGAGCCTTAAAGGTAAAGCACAACACAACACATCCCCCTCTCCTCAATAAGAGAAGAAAGGAGACATGCAAATTTAAACAAAATAAGGGAAACAAAAAGAACTAAAACAAAAACAATTGATAGCACTAATATTCAGTAACATAATCTTTGAGCCAAGTGGGTGAAGTGCGAGTTCTTTTACCCAAACTTTTCTCAGTAATATTCAACTCACCACTGACGTTGTTTAAAACACCACCAGTACTGTGAACCCCGACACTTCCCCCCTCCTCACAAACAGAGTCATCCACCAACTCGTTAGTGTTTCCAGCTACTCCAGCAAGTTGTGCTTGTAAGTAGCTATTTTCAAAATGATCCTCCATCCAGTCATACATATTTGGACAATAAGGCGCTTCTTCCCTCATTTCATCATGCTGATCACGACTAAAAGCTATACTTTTCAGATTCCAAACCTTTCCATCACTCAGTCTGACCGCATTTCTCAAAACTTCAATCACCTGTCTCTGTGGTTCGAAACGACTTTCACCTTTAGGTACTTTATAAGGTTTCCTCACACGCACCCATTCGCCAACTTTAATTTCCACATCCTTCGTACCATGGTGACTGTCATAAAACTCTTTACTTTTGGAATGAAGTAATTCCAAATCCTTCCTCACTTCCGTAGGTGACCATTGTGTAACTTTCCCATCCATTAACCAACCAGGATTGATTTTACTTCTCGGTAATCTCCCCCTCATCATAATAAAAGGGGACAACCCTGTACCAGTTTGTACAGTAGTTCTGTAAGACCAAATTGCCTTTTGCACTTGGACCTTCCAATCCAATTTTTTACTAACAGCTGCCTGGATAACACCTTTGATCACCCTGTTGAATCTCTCAACGGTGCCATTCCCACTAGGATTGTATAAAGCAGTTGTCTTATGTTTCACACCACACTTCTCAAAATAGGTGCTGGCAATGTGTGACAAAAATTGTACACCATTGTCCGTGAGCAGACACACTGGCAAGCCCTCCATTATAAAAATGTTGTCCAAAAATTTTAAAACATTAGATGTGTCAGCTTTGTCCACAAATCTCACAATAGGCCATTTAGTGAATAATTCAATAGCCACCAAGCCAAACTCCTTGGACTCCCCAATAGGCCCAATGATGTCAACTGCAATTGTTTCCCACGGAAGTCCCGGAATCAATCCCTCGCTCATACAAGGTTTCAGGGTTTTGAGAGTTTTATCCGCAGAACTACAAACTCCACAATTCCTTACAAAAATCTCTGTGTCCTTATCCACACCAGGCCACCAAAACATACTTTTCACCATGACTTGTTCCTCCCAATGCCAAAATGTCCCTCATGACATAGCTCTAAAACCTTTTTCCTTAAAGAAACTGGTGGAACAACCCTGTCACCTCTGAAAAGTATATCTTTCTCTAAGGATAACTCCATCCTAACCTCCCAAAATGCCCTAAAATTTCCTTCCAAAGAACACTGTCTTGGCCAACCAGTGCAGATATACTCCTTAACCTTCTTGAGTTCAACGTCTCTGTCTTGTTCCTCCATCCACTCTTTATTACTAATAGCAGGGGCTCCAGAATCATGAATGAAGGCAATACTAACATTCCCCCACGGGTCATCCGCACACTCCTCTAACGGAGACGGCAATCTAGACAGACAATCAGCAATTATATTGTCTCTTCCAGGTAAATAAATCATTTTATAAATGAATTCACACATGCGCATTGATAATCTTGCCATTCTAGCTGAAGCCCCAGAAATGCCCTCAGATGACAGGATCTTTACCAAGGGACGATGATCCATTCTGATAGTTACAGGTTTCCCCCACACAAAGGCCCTAAAATGTTCAAGAGCCCACGCGCAGGCGAACGCCTCCCTTTCGATGATGGGGTACCTGACTTCGGCCGGGGAAAGTGCTCTAGACGCAAACAGAATTATCATCTCCTTTCCTTTCTCATTTACTTGAGATAACACAGCACCAATACCCTTATCACTCGCATCCGTAGTTAATAAACATTCAGCATTGGGATCAAAACTTGCTAAAGCACTGACACTCTGTAGCTCAACTTTGATCCTATCAAATTCATCCTGGCATTCTTTAGTCCAAATAAACTTGACATTTTTCTTGAGCAAACTTCGAATGTTAAACACCTTAGATGCAAAGTCTTTTACAAACTTAGCGCAGTACTCCGCCATTCCAAGAAAAGCCCTTATCTCCTCTTTGGTACTAGGTGTACTTGAATTCACAATGTTTTCAATCAACTCTGGCTTGGGTTTCACTCCCTCTTCACTAATGACGTGCCCCAAATACGATACACTCCTTTTGCAAAACTTACATTTTGACAACTCTACTGTAAGTCCCGCCTCTTCCAAAACTTTCAAAACCTGTCTTAACTTACCATCATGTTCGACTTTGTCCTTCGCAGCCACCAAAATATCATCCTGAAAGAATGCAATCATGTCCAAATTCCCTAGTAGCTTATACATCAATTTCTGAAATACAGCCGCAGCTGACGCCAACCCAAATGGCATTCGTCTAAATTGATAACACCCAAAAGGTGTGACAAAGGCAGTTAGATATCTTGATTTACTTTCCAATTCAACCTGGTGATATGCAGCAGACAAATCTATAGTTGAGAACCAAGTAGCACCTTTAAAAGAGGCCACCATCTCATTGATCTTAGGCAAAGGGAATTTCTCCACAATGATGGTGTTATTGAGATGGCGCAGGTCGATGCATAAACGGATTTTTCCGTTGGGTTTCCGTGCCACGATAATAGGACTGATCCATTCTGAGGCCTCCACTTCCTCAATTATCCCTTTAGCTAACAGTCCTTGTAATTCCCCCTTTACCTCACCTCTGATCAACATTGGGATGGGTCTACCTTGTGCACCTTTGGTTCAGCATTTGCCTTAAGTAGTATTCTATGTTCAAACCCCCTTAATTTCCCCAAAACCGCACCAAACACTCCTGGAAATTCTTTGCTCAAAACGTCACTCAACTTGCTCTCCTCATCCACAACCAACACTTTTTCTTCACTATTAGGGTCCAAAATTATACTTAAACTTTTCTGATCCCACCATCCCAAAACCGATGGTCCTATCTTAGACACGTACAATTTTCCTCTTGTGCTCCTTCCTTTAAACAAAAATGTGAGCCATCTGTAACCCAGCATCTCAATTCTTTTTTCGGTATAGCCTACTGGACAAATATCCGAATTCCTCAACTGATCACCAATTTTTCCCACGAAATATTTCTTCCAAACTTCCTCATTTACAATCGTGTAAGGTGATCCTGAATCTGCATAAACTTCCACCACTACACCCCCCAAAGATACTTTACATAAAGGTTTTCCTTCTAAGGCCTCATCAGATATATTGATGACGTAATTACCTCTCACATTCTTTACCCATTCCAAACTCTCTTCCTCTTCCTCAACAAACACCTCTTCTTCATCCCAAACATACTTAACATTACTGCGTTTGCGGCACATCTTTGAAAAATGTCCTAGCATTCCACAAATACCACATTTCTTATTTATAGCAGGGCAGGTCCTACTAAACGCTAAGTGTTCTTTGCTATCACACCGATAACGTCTTCTTTCTTCTCCTCTAGTGTCTTTTTTCTGAAATCTAGTTGGTTGAGCATTCCATCTTCCCTGTGGACTTGGTTGAAATCTTGTTGGGGTCTTGTTATGTGGTAGAATCTTACAAACTGCACTTGATGTTTTCTCATGTTCAGTCTCTTTTACCACAGAAGAACATCTTCCTGACATTTCTGCTTTCCTCATAATAGCTAACACCTCTTCCAATGGCGCATCGCCATTCACCCATAGTCTATCCTGTAATATAGTGTTATTATTATGCATCACTAGTTGGTCCCGTATCAATTCATCATTTACAGCTCCAAATTTACAATCAATTGCTAGCTTCTTCAATTCATCTACCCATTCATCAACTGTTTCCGTTTTGTTTTGTTTCATTTGAAAGAATTTGTGTCTAGTTACACCCATACACACCTTTGGTGCAAAATATTTGTCCATGTTTTTTATGCAGTTTTCAAAAGCATCCACATTCACATCCTCAACCTTATTCATACGGGAATGCGTTTTTAGACCAATAGCTCCTAAGGAATGTAGTAGAATCCTTTTTTTCTGTTCCGGTTTCATTTTCTTTTCCTCATCAATTGCCTCAATGTAGTTGATAAAATACTCCTTCCACTCAATCCATTTAATTTCCGATTGAGTTCCCGTAGCCCAAAATGGTTGTGGAGCACTTATGGTAAAATTCTGTTGTGCCATCCTGTATTCTGTATCCTCAGAACTTTCACTAATAATGTTCTCCACCGAATCTCCACTTTCCATAAACTACACAATAAAATACTTTAAAAGTCTCTACTTTGTATTAAAATACAATTTCTCCTTTGTGTGCTCCCCGACCGTCTCACCTGTATTCTTCTTTACACCCAGTAATTCAAATCCCTGGTGTCGTCACAGCGTGTAGTTCACTGCGTTAATGTCAACAGATTATCAGCGTTAACCTCAAAATCGAATATTTGCTTTACTAAAATGGCCGCCGCGCAAGGTTACGTTGCGTGACCCAGCGCAAATGTGTCATTTCCTCCTTGATACAGACACTCGCCGGTTGCTGCTTCACGCGCTACACACTCGCGCTTCCTGACAGGTCGTCGCTTCTCGCGCTTCCTTCTCGCGCATCAGCATGGAACCTTGCAGCTGTTCGTAAAATGCAGCACTTCAAAGACTTAGCTGGTAAGACGTAAATGTTACAAAACTTCCCAACATACGAGGTATGCCGCTTTTTGGATAATCGCTTACCGCTTTTAAGTCCAAGTTGTCTTTTCCCACGGAGTAAAGGTAAAAGTCTACTGTGATTCTTCTCCGGAATTGTACCAATCGAAAAATGTTCAATAGTATCCAACGGGTTCTTCAATTAGTCCAATCGTCGCCAATTGTAATGATGGTCTGGGCCATAGATTGTAGTAACATGCTTTAATGCAGATAAGTAATCAGATACAGGTGAGCGCCAGGGAGCATCCGCTGCCTTACACCATAGCTCTTTAACTGCCCCCACAATCATAAGATACACACACACATTCCAGATGTCATCATAACATTCTACCATAACACTCACGAGCCTTAAAGGTAAAGCACAACACAACAGAGAGAGAGAGAGAGAGAGAGAGAGAGCGAGGGAGGATAAAGAAAGAGAGAGAGAGGGAGAGAACGAGAGAGAGAGAGAGACTGGACAGAGAAAGAGAGAGAAAGAGAGAGAGACAGAGAAAGAGAGAGAGGGAGGGAGGGAGGGAGCGAGAGAGGACAGAGAGAGAGGACAGAGAGAGAGGGGGGATGGAGAGAGAGAGAACTAGAGAGAGAGAGAGAGAGAAGAGAAAATAATGTAGAGAAAAACAATAAAGGAAGGAAGATGCAAAGTAAAAGAGGCAACTGTTTACAGCTGAACGCAGGGAAAACGGAGGTGCTGCTCCTCGGAAAAAACTCCAGCTGTTGGAGCGACCACTGGTGGCCTTCCTTGCTGGGCCCCATCCCACCACCAAAAACTCTGGTAAAAAACCTGGGGGTTTGGCTGGACTCCTCACTGAGTTACCAAACCCACACAAAAAAGTGGCCGCTACCTGTGTGGGCCTGCTGAGAAGTCTTAACCCTATACTTGGCTTCTTTGATTCCAAAACGCGCCAGCTCATAATCCAATCCATTATCCTCTCTCGGTTGGATTACGCCAGTGTCCTTCTTTTAGGCACCAACAAAACAGAAATAGCAAGGCTACAATGGGTACAGAATTCAGCGGCTAGGGCTGTAGTGGGTCTGCCCAGGAGGTGCTCCGTTAAAGCTACCATACAAAGACTTCACTGGCTCCCGGTTGAATCTAGAATTCACTTCAAGACCCTCACCACTGCTTTTAAAATTCTCAAAACTGAAGGCCCTGAACTCCTTCGACCGCTTTTAGTACCTTACACTCCTCAACGCAACCTGCGGTCCTTAGGTCAGCATCTGGTAGTTGTTCCTCGAACGAAACTCTGCCGTGTTGGGGGCCGCTCCTTCAGAGTTTTGGGAGCGAAACTCTGGAATTCCCTGCCACCTAACATTCGCTGCCTGGACAATCTATCCGCCTTCAGGAAGGCAATTAAAACCCATCTGTTCCCACCGTCCTAAGCCATTTGTATCTTTCTCCCCCTCCAATCAGTTGGTTATTTTATGGTTCTCAGCGCCGGGACGCCTTGTTGCTGGGGCAGCTGTCGCGCTCAATCAAACTCATAACATAACATAACAAGAAAACAAGCAAGTGTTATATAGAAAGCATTCAATGGCACGTTCATCTTGCAGCTTTTCCTGGGTATGTCTTGGATGGGAAATTAAAAGAATTCCAAGCAGGGAAGTCTGTTACAAAAACACTCAGAACTGAGCTTTGACGGGACTTTTCTCCCAGAAGTAGCCCAAAGCTCCATATTCCACTTTGGCCAACATGGCACAAAGAAAAAACATCTAGGCACCCTGAGCTTGATGTAAGGAAGTGGCCTCAGAAGCGAGCTGCTGTTCAAGTATGAGGTGATGGCCTCTTGATCTAAATGGACCAGGCATATTCTGGCTGTGGGATAGAGGGAAGTCAAGCACCATGACGCCAGAGCCTTCGCATCTTCATGAAATCAGAAGGCGGGTCTAACATGGGGTGACTGTCAGTCAGGAGGCAATGCAGCTGCTGGCCACACTGTGCCACTTTTTTTAAAGACTCAGTCCTGGCTGGCCTCTGAGGGGCTGATTCACAGAACTAACTTAAGACAAAATCCTAAACGTATTACTTTTGGTATTCACAGAAGTTAGGATTTTGTCTTAAGACAGACTTAAGACAGACTTAAGACAGAATCCTATCTTAAGTCGGTCTTAAGTCTGTCTTAAGACAAAATCCTAAGTTCTGTGAATACTAAAAGTAGTAAGTTTAGGATTTTGTCTTAAGTTAGTTCTGTGAATCGGGCCCTGACTCATTGGCTTGTATTGGTTGTAGTGCTGAGTTCTAAGTCTCTCTCCCCACACCATCTCCCTGGGTAAGCCTTGGACTGTAGGACTTCGCTGCCCCTAGATTCTAGTGCCGAAGTGGTGTGTACTTGGTGCAGATTTGTGGGACCAGTAGCAGGGCAACGCCCCAGGCATCAATTGTGAAAGTCTTTGATTGGCACAATCAGAGCCCAGTAACACCTGCCTGCCAGTGGACTCTTGAAAAAGTTCTCTGACACCCCCCCCCCCTCCATTTGTAGGTCTTAACTATAGAATGCAGTTATGTGATTCTACGGTTGCAGTGTTTTCCACAGATGTATAGATTTGCTGCATGTTCCACATAATTCACCATCTGCTGCATTACCTACAGCTTTTAACAAAAAAAATAGTTTCAAGTTCTAACGAATCAAATGTTACTACAAATGTCCCAATATGTGTTCCTGTGCAGTAAAAGGCCCTTTGCAAAAGTTGGCGGGTCATTTCTAGTTGCTGTATTTGGTTGTTAAACTGGTACTAATGAGGTGAAATCTTTGCCCAGGCAGTGATACCATGAGTAAAAACAAGAAAATTATGAAGTAATACTATTATGAAACGTGCCACAATGCGCCGCATAATTTGTTTTCCTTGCTCCATATTTTAGTCAACCTTGTCACATAATTGGGCCCTCCCATGCTGCTTAATTCCAGTGGCCCGGACTATAGAAAGTTCATAAAGTAGGCTTAAGGTCAGTAACTTGCTCATGATTGGCACTGCCCCGTGAGGCTGATGACAAAACTCACACATTGAGTCATATGGGCAGACAGGGTCCTTCCTGGTGTCCTTTCCATTTGTAATGTTGTGTTGGCTGGCCCAGATGTAAGGAGAGACACAGAAGCAATGGTTGGAGCGTCTGCATTGAATCAGGATGCACTTCCCGTATTAGAAAATCAGGGCGCTCACTGAAGGGGTGCATAAATATACATAATATACCAAGTTCTGGCCCTGTAATGATGGCACTGTTCTTTCCACTAGGGGTTAAATCTGAATTGAGGACTGAGAAGAACAATGCTTTACACCCTGATTCAAACCACTAACAGCCGGACACCTGAGTGCAGGAGTAATGCCCCTAGCACACAGTGTTGCAGTCCCATTGAGATGGATGAGCAAGCCTAATTCAAACATTCATCCACCAATTCACTGTATCGAAAGAGAAGATAGAATGGTGTGATGTTTGGCGGTTGCAGTGGGAGGTGAGGGGTAGGAGGGCACAGAGCCGACCATTCTCCTGTCTTTGATTCTGTCACAGAAAAAAGAGTGGTAGGTTGTCATATTGCTGTGTGACCAACCCATCTTAGCCATTGGTTGACTGTAACTGTCAATCATTACTTATACCATTACGCCATACTCCGGGTTGGGCAAGTCGTTCATGTAGAAGTCAGATCAGATGTGTCTGCTTAGAGAGGGTCATATTTTTTAGGTAGTTATGCGTTAGGCAAAAGCACACTGCATTTTAGAGACAAGACATATGGGTTTTGGCAGTAGATGTTTTATTATTATTCTTTTTTTTTAGATTTTGACTTTTGTGAAGCAGCGTATGAGGCTAGTGAGGCCATTACTCCCAGCTATGTATTGATACTTAGAAAAATAATGCTAGGATGATTTAACAAAGCAATACATGGAATGGGACTGCTCTTCATCAGGAATAAAATCACTAAACACATTCAACAAAGGAACCTCCGCTCTAAAGGGGCACCTCGCCTCAAAACCCCAAGAAACAAGAAAAAACCATGGGTGGTACATCCTTCTCTGTTCAGGCAGCCAAACTATGGAACTCTTTACCCACCAACATAAGATCCACCGCCAGCCACCTAATCTTCAGAAAACTACTCAAGAATTGGCTCTTCCCCACATAAGCACCATACGCAAACAGAAATTTACAGCATATCCCTCTGTATTTAAGCATTTATATCTATGTGTATTGCTTTGTATAAACATGTAGAATAATTATGTTAAAAACATTTTTAAATAAAGTATAATAACACTTGAAAACCGGAGTTTATCTGGTGCATCTTTGTTCTATGTGTACTTGCTTCCATTGTGCATCTATGTACCTTCCAGGTACTTGGATCTGTGTGTTTCTTACTTTTATCCTGAAAAAGCATATCCAATGCACTACCTTTTTTCTCATCCTGTACCTCTATCAATATCTTTAATATAAATATACTTACCTCCGTAATGCATGTATATACTTTCAATGTACTAATGGATCTATATATTTATCATGTTCTTCTAATTTAGCATTTCCAATGCACTACCCTATTTCTCAGCCTATACTTCTCTCAATATATCTTCTAGCCCAACTTTCTGACTCATCTCAAACTTCTTCCTACTACTCATTCCAATGCACTACCCTATTTTTCACCCTATACATCTATCAATATATCCTCTACATCCACTCTCTCCTTTATCCCAAACCCCATACCACTACTATGATCTCCAAAATAACTCTATCTAGACTCTCCCCTACTCTACCCCTCTTTGCATCATCTAACAACTCTTTTACTATACTGATCCCCCAAAACAACCTTTTCTAAACTCTTCCCTCTGATGCTTCCCCTCCAAACCCCTTTTCACTCATCCAAAAGCCTCCTCCTACTGCTATGACCCCTCCCAAAAAAAGTATCCAAATCCCTCACTCTTCTATCCCTCCACTATCCTTTTTAATTAAAATAACAGACTAACATGTTCACTTCTCAAATTCCAAATTCCACTATACTAATTCAGCACTAATCCTTTATAGGTTCCAGAGTAGAGTGCTACTCGCCAATAAAGCGTTTCAACTCCACTTCAGGGTTACAAGCGCCATATAAATGCAAACCTTTTTCCCTTTTCTACCCCTCCACAACACTTCTCAATCCAAATAATTGACTAACATATCCACCACTCAAATTACTTTCATGTTTCACCATACTAACTCAACACTAATCCTTATGAGTTCCAGAGTAGCGTACTACTCGCCAAAAAAGCACTTCAAAACCCCATCAGGGACAGCAAGCGCTATATAAATACAAACCTCTTTTCCTCTTCTATCCCGCCGCCTACCCTTCTCTATCCAAATAACTGAATAACATATCCACCACTCAAATTACTTCATATTTCACTATACTGATTTTCAACACTAATCCTTTATGGGTTCTGGAGTAGTGTGCTACTCACCAGAAAAGCGCTTCAACACCCATCAGCGGTAACAGGTGCTATTTGAATGCAAACCTTTGTTCCCTCTATCCCTCCGCTATCCTCGCTCCAAATAACTGACTAATATCCACCACTCAAATTACTTTCATATTTCACCATACTAATTCACCACTAATCCTTTATGGGTTTCTGGAGTAGCATGCTACTCGCCGAAAAAAAGAGCTTCCACACCCCATCAGGGTAACAAGTGCTATATAAATACAAACCTTTTTTCCTCTTCTATCCTTCTGCTCCTTCCGAATCCAAATAACTGACTAACCTATCCACCACTTCGAATTACTTTCATATTTCACTATTCTAATTCAACACTAATCCTCTATGGGTCCCGGAGTAGCATGCTACTCGCTGAAAAAGTGTTTTGACACCTCGTCAGGGGTAGTAAGAACTATATAAATGCAATTACAATACAACACAATTCAGGTTGTATCCTATTCGAACCTGTGAGATATGAACATATTTCCCTAAAGCATGCCCTGTATGAATGAGTACATGTAGTAGCTAGGTAGGAATCCATCCTAGCCCCGATAGAGGCCTCTGATCGATACAGGCAATACTATAGGCTGAAACATGTCGGCAGGTGTGACAATATGAGTGATAGTACTCACTAGACATCGCTCTCTTCTTTAACCTTACCTGGACTACCCTCAATACAAATACATTTAATTTGGTTCATCTCTTTAAGAACTCCCTCAAAGAGGAGTTTGAGTACATACTGGCAGTACTACCTTAGCAGGATGGGGTACGGTTACCTATAATGAAGCATGCCACAATAGAGTAGATGAGGTTTTCTTATGCAGAAATGTCTGATTCCATTGGGACTCCAAGAGTCTTTTATTATTATCGGTTGTCACATTCATTAACACATCTTTGTGCCTCTGTTGGTATTCGAGGTCGAGGCTACACTACTGCTAGGAGAATCACTCTACAAAAATGTTTTGTATGGAGAGTAGTCTGAAGAGGACACTTGATGAAAGAACTAAAACAAACCGGTTCTGAAGGTTTCAGACAGAAAATTCACATTCCCTTTTTATTTTGACTGTATAAAAGAGTGAGCCACCTCCCCTGATGTAGTGTTGTTGCAGGAAACGCATCTGATAGGGAACACATTCCACGCAATGAATCGACGAGGGTATAGTCTGGTTGCGCACTCTGGATTCACTACTGGGTCGAGGGGGGCGGGAATTCTAGTTAGGAACTCCCTCCCGTTGGAAATAGATGGAACGACTCTGGACGACAGGGGACGGTATGCAGCTATCACGGGCAGATGGGAGGGGAAGACGATTTCCATACTTTCTGTGTATGTCCCGCCCGGCTTACAAACTACGACATTTGCTGACCTGGGGGAGGTAGTACTGGGACTCCCCGAGGGTATTTTAGTTATGGGTGGAGACTTCAACTCGGTGGTTTGTGGTAGAGAGGACCGTAACCCCCCTAGAGACCTTTCGAGATCGCAGTCTTGGCTGGGCAACTTCCTGGAGACACTGGGTCTTGTGGATTGTTGGAGGATGATGCACCCTGGACAGGCACAATACACCTTTCACTCGGGGGCACACGGAAGCCTCGCTAGACTAGATTATGTTCTTATGCCGGCGGCACAGGCCGTCTCGGTGAGGGAGGTTAAACACCTAGCCAGGGGTATTTCGGATCACTCCCCACTGTGGCTCTCCATTGATATTCAGCTGGGGGCGGAGGGTGGAGTGGCCCCGATTAATCCCTGCCACCTTCGCAATCCTAAAACCCGGGCGGGTGTGGTTAAGTCTATTAATCATTACTTCGCGGAGAATGTGGGGTCAGTATCCTCCTCCATTTCGTTATGGGAGGCCTTCAAGGCTGTGGTCCGTGGTCAAGCTTTGTCGTTGATTGCTGATGCAAAGAAGCGGAAGAATGAGGAGGTGATACGGCTGGAGGCTGAAATGATTGAATTGGAGAGAGAGTTAGAGTCTGGTGCCACACAGGATAGACTACATGCTCTGAACCTCAAGCAGTCGGATTACCGAGCTTTAGTGACTGACGCTGCCAAGGTTATGAGTCGTGAGCAGCAGGGGCGGCTGTATGATGTGGGAGATAAAGCGGGGAAGTTGATTGCCTGGTTAGATAAGAAGGAAAGATCGAATCGTGTTGTGCCTGTGCTAGAGAATGCTGTTGGAATGCGAGTGGTGAATCCGGTGGAGAAAGTGGAGGGTTTCGCGTGTCATTTCCAAACAGTTTATGCACCAGTCTCAGACAGACCGGAGGAGGACTCGCATCTGTTGCTTAGAGATATCGCTCTGCCTTGTTTGTCGGATTCGGACAAAGAGCTTATGGAGTCGGAATTTTCCGACGATGAAGTAGCGCTCGCTATCCGCTCCATCCGCTCGGGAAAGGCCGGAGGCCCAAATGGTATCCCCATTGAGCTGTATAAGTTACGTCCGGACAAAATGGCGCCATATCTCCGCGAGATGTTCCTGGAGTCGCGTGATGTCGGATCACTTCCCCGAGATCAGCGGCTTGCGTCCATTGTTGTGATCCATAAGGAGGGGAAACCCCGGGATCTATGTACATCTTACAGACCGATATCACTTTTGAACGCCAAGCCCAAAATCTTGGCAAAACTATTGGCGAACCGACTGATAAAAGTGATCGGCGACCTGATACACCCGGATCAGTCTGGGTTTATTACTCACCGCAACACCGCGCTCAACCTGCGTCGTCTTCATGGCGTCTTGGCGAGGGCGGAGTCCTTACGTGAACCGGCCATCTTGGTGTCCTTGGATGCCACGATGGCTTTCGATACGGTGGAATGGCCATATTTGTGGGCTGCCCTCGCGAAGTTTGGCTTTGGCCCTGGATTCATCAGGTGGGTTAAACTCCTTTATGAGGAGCCGCTGGCCCAGGTGGTGGTTAATGGCAGGGTCTCGAAGTCCTTTGTTCTCGGGAGGGGTACGCGACAGGGATGCCCTTTATCTCCTCTGCTTTTCGCGCTTGCTTTAGAACCCCTGGCTGCTTGGCTGCGATGGGAACTATCGCTTAAGGGTATAAGGTGGACCCCCGACTTTGAAGACCGCATATCGTTATATGCAGATGATATCCTGCTGTACCTCACTTCCCCATGGAAGTCGCTGGGAGTGTTATTTGATGTCCTTAGCTCGTTTGGGAAAACCTCCGGTCTAGTAATTAATTGGGCTAAATCCAGTGTCTATGCTCTTACTGGTGACGTACCCCCCTTACCGCGCATATGCCCGATACAGATATCGCAGATTGGATTTAAATGTCTGGGGATTTTTATATCATTAGACCCCACGGTGCGATATGAACGCAACCTGCTCCCTCCGCTTCTTCGACTTAAATCTGACGTAGCGGCCTGGGGTAGCCTGCCGTTGTCCCCGATTGGGAGGGCGGCTCTTTTCAAGATGATGTCCCTACCCCGATTCCTGTACGCCCTTCAGAATACGCTCGATCTCGTACCAGCCAGATACTTTCATGAGATAGAGAGCCTGCAGTGACAGTTAGTATGGGGCGGGCGTCCTCGCATCGCCTTAGCGAAACTAACTCTGCCCTGGTACGACGGGGGCATCGCGCTGCCGGATATCAAGCGCTACTATTGGGCATCCCAATTGAGTGCAATTAATCATGTCATGCATGGCCCAACGCCAAATCCCGCATTTGAAATGGACAAATGGCAGTTGCCGGGAGGGAACTATAACAGGGCGTTATACTCCAAATCGACTAGCAGGGGTCTACCGGGGCCCACCGGGGTGGCAGTACGGGTATGGGGTAGCGCGAATGCCGCCATGGGGTGGTCAGACAGATTGACCAGAGCGACCCCGCTCTACGCAGCCGAGAGATTGGGAAGCCTATGGACAACGAAAGGCTTCGAGAAGTGGGACCTCATTGGCATCAGTAGGGTAGGGGACCTCTGGGTCAAAGATAGGATAAAGTCCTTTGCAGAGCTGCAGTTGGAATATGCGCTTAGTGATAGGGAGCATTTCCGTTATATGCAGATCCGTCACGCACTTCACTCGGTCTTCCCGGCCGGAACCGTTATCCCGGAATCCTCTCCCCTTGAAGATAGGGTGCTTGATGGCCATGTTCCGGATAGCACTATATCTTTAATATATAAAAAGCTGATTAACGATCGAACGGATTTACTACTGCAGCTCCGGGAGGCTTGGACCGGTGATGGACTGGAGTTGGATGATGAAGACTGGCAGGCTGCGATATCCTCTCCCAAAGAGGTTGCGATTCCGGCCCGTCTCCGGCTGGTGCAACTAAAGATTTTACATCGTATTTATATAACGGGTCCCCGTCTGATGCGTATGGGTTTTTCTGTAGATGGTTTGTGTAAGCGTGGCTGTGGTTTGCTTGGTACCTTCCTTCATATTATATGGGAGTGTCCTGCGGTGGCTGTGTTCTGGAACCGTGTGCATGTGGTCATGGAAGAGGTCACGGGAGTCTTGTTGCTGCCTGAAGCTCGACGCTGTTTACTGAATGTGTGGGAGCCGAATGACTATTCGGTGGCACAGACGCAATGGGTTACCCTTGGGAACATGGTGGCTAAAAGGGACATAGCACAATTGTGGGGGTCCCACAGAGCACCTACGATTTCAGCTTGGGAAGAAAACATGGACTGGTGCATGTTCAGGGAAAAAACTGTATATGTCGCACGTGGCAAGCCTAAGAAGTGGGGCAGAGTCTGGAACCAATGGAATTCATACAGTGGGGAGATTTGTACCCTCCGTTTGTAGATGTCCCGGAGATACCGCAGTCCCCATAGCCTGACGTTCCTTGTACGGTACAGATTTTTGCAGAAACATGATCATTTTTCCCTGCCCCCCCTCCGCCCCATCACACCTTTCCTTCCATTATTGTCACAACACACAGTGGCTGACACGGCTCTCCCCATGGAACGGACAAATACTACATTGCCTCTTTGTTTAGTTAGTTTTGGTTGTTTTATTGTTCGTTTGTATGTCTTTAAATAGTAAAACCTTGACCTTATCCTGCATTACAACATATGAACCGTAAGAACAATATGCTGAATCGCTGCCGGGCCCTCGGGCTGTCGGCTAAATAGCTGTGTATATGTGAAATACTAAGTTTCTGTTTCGTTTTAGCGACGGCCGGCCCCCGTGGTTGTAGGCCCGCAAATGTAATACTCCAACTGAAAATAAAGGTTTTCAATAAAAATTTTTTTTAAAAAGAGTGAGCCACTGGCCTACTTGTTGTTCCAGTTCCAAGTTATCCAGCTTCAGAGAGGTGAGGGGGCATCACCTGATGTCTTGCCATGCTAGGAGATGTTTCTCTGACCTGAAGTATCTAGAAGAGAACCTGACTGCTGAGAGAGGGAAGAAACCTGCCAAACCTACAGGAGGTGTGACTGTCCAGGAAGTGCAAGAAGCAGTTTGTCCTCAGTGTCTGTGGGTCTGTCAGAAAAAGAGTTTACAGAGTGATCTGCGTGTCCTGAGGAGCATGGTGCAGACTCTCAATGCCAGCGAGTCCATGCAGCAATCACAGACATCAGTCATTGCCATGGTAGACAAGAACTGTGCCCGAGACGGACCATGCCACTGCAACCAAGAATTGTGCCTGGGGTGGATTGTGCTGTCATCATCAAGAGCTTTGCCTGAGGTGGATTTTGCTGCTGCGACCCAAAACTGTTGCCAAGTTGAACCCTGACTCTGCAACCAAAGATCCTGCTACAGCTGTTTCTGTGCTTCTGTGACCCGTGATTTTTGGCAGCTCTTCTGCTGCACTTCACCCCAGACACAGAATAAGGTCCACTACCTGCTGGAGATCCCCTCTCGCACAGTCAAAGCCCATCTGCAAGGATGTCTGCTGTTCTTTCACTGCTACCCTCCTCAGGACCATGGACAGTCCCTCCAGCTGGCACGTCTTTTCCCAAAAGTGGGAGATGGGAGAGTAACATGCTGCAGGTTCCTGTCAGCTGCTCGAATAATACTCTGCTGCTGCAAAGTGGTGAGATTGTTCTGAGAGAGGACCTTGCTTATTAACTGAGCGCCATGTATTGAACTAAAACACAGTCTGCGCCTGAGCCTTGATAAATTCCCAAGAGAATCTCTAACTCTAAAGGGAGACCTGCCGGAATCAATTAGCAAAGGGAGGACACCCATGAGAGGTGGCAAGGTGGGGCATAAAGCAAGGCGCAGAAGCCCAATTATCAGTGGCTTGTTTGTACCTATGTGTTCTGTGGAGTATTACATTATGGATTAAAGTTATTTTCATTTACTAAAGCCATTCACTGGAATTGACTACACTGTTGGGTGATGGTGGAGCATGGAGCTTGCACATTCCCACATTACCCCCCTGAAAAGCCTGTGACTACTTGCCATCACTACCACTGAGAGTCAGGTACACACACAGTATGAACAGCCATAATAGAATGGACCCAGCAACATCAAAGGCAAACAACCCCTAAACCCCAACGGCTGAGGCCCACTAGCCCCAGCTTGCTCTCTGGACCCCGGAACTGGGTCTGACAAACATATATACCCAAAATAAACTAGACCCAAGCACACTAGCTACAGCAATATTACGTTGAGCAGTGCATTCCCAAAATAAAAGCTCAGGTTTGCTTTAGGAGTTTCGGTCTGCATGTGGACCTATGTTGTTGTCCTGCTTCCCGTACCAGTGCTGGATCCAGTAAGTGTGAGTTGTGAAGTTATAATGTTGGCCCTTCCATTTATGACGTATGCTAAACAGCACATGTTTACATAGTGAGATATGGTTCTGTTCCTTCATGAGAACTGTCAACGCGCAATTTCTATATTTTGCTCCTGGTCAAAAGCAGCTACTTTGCATTGCATGTGACATTACATCATTGATAAATAATGTTTTCCAAACATTTATATTTATATATACATATACTATATACTATGCGGCTGGCAGAATTCTAACGTTCGCCAGGAAATACGATAAACCCCGCACAGATGTACAAAAGCAACAAGCACTAAGCACTTTCGATAGACAACAAAGTGGATCCCAAACGGAAATAACAGACCAAAGCTCCGACACTGACTCCGTGGTGAGTGGCTCATCAGCGAGCAGTTCGCAACAGGTTTTTTCCAAGGAACTGCTAACTCTTCAAAAATAAAGAGAACAGACAAACAGGGGCCGGCTAAACGAAGAAACAAGGAGACGGAGACTCAACCAAAAAAGGAATATCCGGAGAAAAACTAACAGAGAAGGCCGGCATGGGAACAAGAGGCCAAGCCAACAAGAAACAACAATGATGGAGGACCACGCAGAACTTACGGTAATTAACCTTACTGATAGAATACTGACTATGAATGAGATTAGAGTATTGCAATTAGGCCTGTCATTCTGCCCAGACTCGAATTTTGATTATGCCGATGCACGAGCTGATCTTTACAAAGTTGAAAGAAAGTTGAAATTATGTAAGATACATGCAAGTAAAAATAAAACACAACAAGCAAGAGAGGGCATGAATCTAGATCCAGGAGGTCCTACAATAGGAGACATCCCTATTCTCACAACACTAACTGCATTAGAAATCCAACAAAGTCAGACAAGTGGTTCAACCACAATAGACCCTTTTGATACTGCAATCGGAACAAAGATAACTAATCTGACCGACAGAGTCATAAATGCCCCAGCAAGTACCACTTTCCGGAGAAAGAGCACATTTATACCGATCACACCAAGAGACAATGTAGATGTTTTTAGTGACTTAGTAAAAGCGGATTTGGATAAATTACTCCCAACACGATCCCCAAGTAAAAACTTTAACAAAGAACAATGGAGAGTGATCCAAAATCTGCAACAAGACACTAATACGATAATCAAACCGTCCGACAAGGGTGGGAACATTGTGCTCATGCCCAGAGAGATGTATATGGATGAGGCAAAGAGACAATTAATGGACACAACATGCTACTGTAAAGTGGATAAAAAATATCTGATCAATATACAAGAGGCATATTATAAGAAACTGAAGCACTGGCAAGAGAGAGGACTACTAACATGGAATGAGGAACGATACTTACATAAAGATGACACAGTAACTCCAACATTTTATCTGTTGCCTAAAGTGCATAAAAGCCTGACTAGACCACCAGGGAGACCAATAGTCTCTTCTATAAACAGTCTCTTTGAGCACACTAGCATCTACATTGACTATTTTCTTTTCCCTTATGTACAGGAATTAACATCATACACGAGGGATACTACAGATTTCATCCATAGAATCTCCAATTTGGCAGTAGATGATCAGTGCTGGCTGGTATGCCTTGATGTCGAATCGCTGTATACAAGCATAAGACATCGGGACGGCATCGCTGTATACAAGCATAAGACATCGGGACGGCATCAAGGCATGCCAGTTCTTTCTGAAGCAACGTAGGGTGGAACACTGGGAACATACTTGTATGTTACTTGAAATGATCCGGATGTGTCTAAATGAAAATGTTTTCCTCTTTGACAGAGTCTACTATAGACAACAACAAGGAACTTCCATGGGCACCTGCTTCGCCCCCAGTTATGCCAACCTCATGGTTGGCTGGTGGGAGAAGCAGGTGCTCTGGAATGACCAGACGGAGAAAGTGGGCTCTGAACGTGAGAAAGTGGACGCGGTATATAGACGACGTCTTCTTTGTATGGAGAGGTTCTGAAAAAATTTGAACCTCTTCATCGATTGTCTGAACACCAACGAAGTTAATCTGAAATTTACAAAACACTACAGTAAACTCTCAGTAGACTTCTTAGACGTCAAAGTCACTATGACAGACAACCGCTTGACCACAACCCTGTTCAGGAAGGACACAGCTGGAAATTCTGTACTTCACTCATCCAGTGCCCACCCTCCAAGCATTAGATGGGGGATTCCCTTTAGCGAATTCCTAAGGGCGAAACGAAATTGTTCGTCGGAATCTCAATTTGAAAAAACGAAACAAGAAATGAAAGAGAGATTCCGAGCCCGAGGTTACTCACAGAAGTCTTTAAAAGAGGCTGAAGAAAGAGTAGGTAAAGTAACCAGAGAAGAGGCACTGACATCAAAGAAAAGTTTCCCCACAAGTAACACCAAGACCCCTGAGATCAAATTCATAACTAAGTACTGTGGCCAATCTTACCAAATAAGAAAAATCTTGAAGAACAGATGGGATATCCTGAGACAGGATCCAATCCTAAGGAACTCCATTGGTACTACCCCAGGCATATCTTACAAACGCGGGCAATCTTTAAAAGATTGTCTAGTACAGAGCCACTTGTCACCCAGGGAGACAGATTGGCTGAAAACAAATAAAGGCTTTAGAAAATGTGACAATTGTAAAGCCTGTAGGGATAGTGTTAATTGCAATGAGATCATTCTCCCCAAAACCAAAAAGAAATGGGAGATCAAACCCCAAATCACATGTTCTACTGAGTATGTAGTATACCTTATACGCTGCCCATGTGACCTATGGTATATAGGGTCAATGACTGCACCAGTAAAGAAACGCATTTTAGAGCACTGGCGTGCAATTACTAACAAAGATCTGTCATACAGTACCGCAAGGCACTTCAATCAATTTCATCAAAGCAAAATATCGGCGGCCAAATACATAGGGCTAGCTACGATCAAGAATAACATCAGGGGAGGAAATAGGTTAGCCGCATTACGAAAATTGGAGTCAAGATTCATTCTTTTGGCAGGAACCCTGTTCCCAGGTGGAATGAATATGGATGAGGAGTTACACTCTCATCTATAAGATATAAAAGATGAAAAAGAAAGAAACCCTATAAAGATCAACATGACTGAAAGTTGCTAGACTGATTACCCACCAAATATGTAAACCATTTTTGTTTTTAAATCCCCACCTGTTCACCCTCACACCCCCACAACTGGCACCAGCTAAATCAATGTGAGATTATGTAATACATATCTCTAGAATAAGACCTGATGATACACCTCCCCCTTACAGACTAATGTACTGTGATTACCATTATAGCATACCAATACCTTCTCTTCTCCCATTTTGTTGTAAGTCACTTTATTTCTATGTGCTTTTAACTTCACTTCATTCAGCCTACTTTGGGGCAGAAACCTTCACCTTTCCAACACGCACAGCCGAATTTAACGCTGTAGCGAACTTTAGCCAAACAAACCTTAGTTGCCGCCATCGCCGGCGTGCACCCTGGCCACGCCCCTTCGAGGCCACGCCCCCCCCCCCGGCGTCCCTCCTTGTACGATAAAATGTGTACCTACCGGAAGCGCAGCGGGAGCGCCGAAGGCCGCCGAAGGCGCGCCTAAGGCAAGCCCGTCTGCGCCCGTCCGCGTTGGGCCGGGGACAGGGGCCACCCCCCCGATCCATTACACAAGATGCAATATAACTCTGCCACCCTTCTTACATTAAGACCCCCTTTGAAGGACTGCTGCCTCCACCGATATCATCCCCTTAACCTTCCCACCTATTGCCAACACTGTAAAACGTATCTAAAAACGATTCAGTCTAAACAGCTACAGCAAAACTTTACCCTATTGCTTCTAAACTGCAGGTCAATGCCAAAGCATAGAACAGAAATCTCACTTCTTCTAGATGATTTATCCCCTGATGTCCTCTTTTTAACCGAAACCTGGTTAACCCCAGACTGCGACCCAGACATAATTCAAGCCTTGCCACCTAACTATCGAATTGAACGCCGGGACCGTCCATGTGGGAAAGGTGGAGGCATCGCCATTATCTATAAATCCATCTATCAATGTCATTGCACCTCTGACCTAATCCCGGACTGTGAAAGTCTGTCCTTCTGCCTCAAGCTAACTTCTAACGACAGCTTAACAGGGGCTCTTATTTACCGCCCACCATGCCCGCTGAACAACTTTCCCTCCTCCCTACCCTCGTTCGCTGCAGAAACTGCCATGTCCTCCTCGAACTTTACACTGTTGGGCGACCTCAATATTCACTTTGATGTCAGCACCGACTGCACCGCCAGCGAGCTCGCTTCTAGCCTCGCAGCGATCCAATTACAACAACTAGTAAAAGCGCCTACTCACGACAAAGGTCACCTACTTGACCCAGTTTTTACTAATTGCCCCACTCTAACAGTTGGCTCCATCACCCCCCTACCTTGGACGGATCACCATCTAGTCCTCCTCAATTGGTCCATAGAGAAAGTCTCCCCGCCCCCCCCTCCCACAACTCGGAAGATGAGAAACTGGTCGAAACTTCCGTTAGAGTTGTGGTCTGGCCTTCTCTCTAATTCCAAACCTATCCTCTCCAATAACTCTGAACAAAATAACATAACCTTCAACAAATGGATAGAGGACTCCATTGACACCATCCTCCCCGAAAGAAATACCAAATTAAAAAGAGCCAGAGAAACCGCTCCTTGGTACTCGGACAATCTCAGGGAATTAAAACGACAGTGCAGAAAAATGGAGAGAAAGTGGCGCCTGGGATACGCCTATACCGACAAAAAAAGATACAGAGAAAATATTAGATCCTATAAAACAGAAATAAACGCCGCGCAATCTATCTATTACAAGGAGAAAATTATGGCAGCTAGGTCCAAACCTAAAGAAATTTATCAGGTAGTTAAAACCCTTTCCAAAATCCCCCCATTTACAAATACAACCCTCGATCCCGTCTCCCATTGCAACGAATTAGCTGAGTTTTTCTTCCAAAAAATAAATAAAATATATTCTTCATTTGCAACCCCTAACTCAGAAGTTGTCTTACCACAACCCGCATGCGCCACTGAACACCCTGCGCAAGCTCACCTGAATGAATTCCCATTACTACACCCAGAATCACTCAAATCTCTTGCACTCCAGGTAAAATCTGGTTCCCCCCTTGACCCTGCACCCCCTAAGATGATGAACATGGTCATCCCGACCATCCTTCCTACTTTCCTTGACTTACTTAACGGCTCCATTTCTTCAGGGGTGGTTCCCCCCGCCTGGAAACAAGCAATGGTGAAAGCATTGTTAAAAAAACAGAATCTCACCCCATCAGACCCTAATAACTACCGCCCAATTTCCTTATTACCCTGGGCAAGCAAAATCTTAGAGAAGCACGTTAACTTCCATCTTACTAACCACCTTGAGGAGAACCTTCTATTGGACGCCTCCCAAACAGGGTTTCGCCCTAGACACGGCACAGAAACAGCGCTGCTAGCCGTCACAGAAGAAGCTAGGAAGATCTTGGATCGAGGGGGGACAGTGGCAGTGGTCCTCCTCGATCTAAGCGCGGCATTCAACACGGTATGCCACAAAACCCTGCTATCCCGATTCTTCGATCTCGGCATCTCAGGAAACGCCCTACACTGGCTGAGCTCTTTTCTCAGCAACAGAACCTTCCAGGTCTTTGATGGCGATTCTTACTCAAATAGCCGACCTTTAAACTGCGGTGTGCCCCAGGGCTCTTCACTGAGCCCCACGCTGTTTAACGTGTATATGAGGCCACTGGCGGGGGTCGTCCAAAAATACGGTATCAAAATCATATCGTATGCGGACGACACCCAGCTGGTGGTCTCCCTGACAAAAAAAACAGCGTGTTCCCCCAATCCGACCTGGCAGCCTGCATAGAGGATGTCAAAAGATGGATGACAAAGTCATCCTTAAAACTCAACGGAGATAAGACCGAGATTATGATCCTCGGCCCTTCTCCTCCCACCACCTATGATCAGCTGTGGCCCGCAAGCCTGGGACCAATGCCAACTCCGAAAGAAAACATAAAAAGCCTAGGAGTATGGCTAGACAAGAAACTCACTTTAAACTCTCAGGCAACAAAAACAGCTGCAACCTGCTTTGGTATCATCCGAATGTTGAAAAAAATCCTGCCAATACTTCCCTTTGAAGCCAAGCAGGTGGTCATCCAGGGCCTTGTACAATCTAGGCTTGACTTCAACAATGCTCTATACCTAGGAGCCCCAGATTATGTGTTGGAAAAACTGCAAAGAACACAGAACTGTGCTGCCCGCACTCTCCTTCAGATTCCTCGCAGACAGTCAGTCAAGGCAGGGATCAGATCTCTCCATTGGCTCCCCGTGAGAGATAGAATAAAGTTCAAAGTGTTATGCATATCGCATCAAGCATTTTATAGAGCAAGCCCGGAAATTAATCATTCACTTCTCTCCCCCTACTGTCCTGGCAAAACCCTACGCTCTACAAATGCCTTTCTCGCTGTAGTCCCAAGAATTAAAAAAGCTAGAGCAGGAGGTAGGTCTTTCTCTCTGAACGCCGCTAAACTCTGGAACTCTCTCCCCTTCTCACTCAGATCCAAGCCCACCCGTCTACACTTCCGCAAGGAACTTAAAACATTCTTATTCAGAAACTAACCCCCCCTGTTCCCTCTTACCAATCCCCTCCTTCTTCCTCCTTCTTCCTTCTTCCTCTCCTCAGAGTCTTCTTCCACTACCAGCGCTTGGACGCCCTTGGGCAGCAGACGCGCTCTACAAAACCCCTTCACTTCACTTCACTTCACCTTCACTTCACTTGTAGGTTGAAAAGGGAAGAACCTTCAGAAGAATGATTATGAACTTTGTATCTGAAAAGTATGAATTTTTGGTAGAAGGAATCTACATGTATGATCAGATGCGTACTCAATGGTAATTTAATGCAGATTTAGAGTGGAAGAAAGGAGGGAGACCACAATGGTTCTATACCGACACTGTCTCATGTATATATATTTTTTCAATTTATACTATGATTCATAGGTATGATGAAGTTGATTACGGAAATAGGTCTAAAAGGGTACTAAACCCGAAACCAAAAAACCGAACATTATGTAACGTGTTTGGCATGATGATAACAAAAAGCTGGTTACTAGCACTTTTTGCACAATGAAGGCACGAGATTGGTACATATGGTCAATGAGTGTAATTGATTATATTTTGTTTGCGATTTTTTCCTAACAAATAAGAAATACAAATTGAAATCATTCATGTATAGAATGTACAAAACTATTTTGTTTGGGAACAATAAAGTACTAAATGTTGAAGAAATGAAAAAAAAACGCAAATACACCTTTAAAAGGTGGTGTGTGAGGAACGCGGGTCATGTGACCAAGAACAACCAGTGTCATCAGTGATGTCATTTGAGATGTCATCAGTGATGTCACTGACCATGTCATGAATGATGTAATATGTGACATCATCAGCAGTGGATTGCGGGTGCGCGAAATATAGTTAGTACAACTAACTATATAGGAGCAATTTCAATGTTTTTTTAAATGCTAAGTTATAACTATATAAGGCCTGAAACCTATGGTTTTTTAATTGAATATATATATATATATATATTCCAATCCTGTTTCCTTCTATACAAACAGGCGCCGTGGGCTTTGGACACCAAATTTATTCTTCAGAGAGACCTTGACGCTCTTCGACGGTCAAGCCGCCTTGATCACATAATGGGCACTGTTGTCATCGACCAATATATGCTTTTCCACATTGGCAATCGTCATGGCAACACAGTAGCCGGATGGACATATAGAGTACACTTCTTCTTAGATAAACATAAAAGTGAGTTAAAGCCTAAAAATAATAATGGATTGAAGACTTAAAATTGGTCTCTATAAAACATGTGACGGGTGACTACATTAGCAATTTACAACATCTAATGCAGGTGGTGCAGAAGTATGTAAATAAAGGTTAGACAAGTGTCTGTGGTGATAAACAAGGAATAACCAGAATTAATTACTGGGTTACAAGGTGCGCTGTATACATGTGGCAAAATTAGTACATGCATATGAAAGTTATCTATATACATAAGTCAAATACCGGTTAATAGAATCTAAACAATAGCATTCTATCTCAAGTGAGTTCTCGCGCAACTCTTGCCTGTTATCACCAGTGTCATGGTGCAGGTGTGAATTCAACCCCAGTGGGCAAAATACCTGTCTCTCATACTTCTTACATTATTAATCACCTTATCACAGAAAGTGTAATTGGAAAGCCTGTATATGCATCAATAACATTTGGTACTTTCTTGCAAGAAATTAAATCACCCTACAATGACATACAAACTTAAACTTGTGTACTAAGATATTACACTATTAACCAAACTAGGATCATGTGAAAAAGAAATATTGTAAAGGTAAAAATGTGACTTCTCTGTGCCTAGCACCCTGTCTACAGGAGAGTGCTACAATCAATAAAGGTGTACAGTTAACTCCTCATCTAAGTTCAGTCTCTGGGGTATCTTGGTGTTTAACATAAGTATGTATCTAGACTCTAATCTTCGTAGCTGAAGTTGTCTGTTACCACCTCTAGGACTCTTGTGGACAGAATCAATGACATAATAAACTAATTATTCCGCATTTCCCTGATGGCAGTGGTTGATGTGCCTGGCCACTGGACATCTCTGAACATCATTGGCGATAGCCCTAAGGTGCTGTATGATCTATACATAAACTTTGAGGATTGTGCTACCGACATATGTCTTTTGGCAGGTGCATTCTAACGCATATACTGCAAAATCGCTTTTGCAGTTATATGTGCCTCTGATCTCAATGTGATTGGATCTAAGGGGTGAGTGGATGTGGTGGTTTTATGACCGTATCCTAGTGCATCTGAAAAAACCTTTCTTGGCTTTTAGTCAGTCTGATCCTCCTCTAATATGGAGCATGTTTTGCACCAGTTCTCTCCTCATTGATTTAGCCCTCCTAAAGGATATTAGTTGGGCACGTGGCATATCTCGACCTATTACTGGATCACCTTTCAGAATCTTCCAATGTTTATTAAGGATGTTTCTTACTCTAGCATGATAGGCTGAATATCCTATAATCAGTTGCAGCGGGTCGTCATGTATGAGTGAGTGAATTATTTGTAAAGCGCTCTTATGCCGAGGCGTATTGGCGCTATGTATGAGGTTCTTTTTCTGCTTTTCACTCTTACTCTCCCCAAATAGTACCTCCTCTCGAGTCTTAGGTCTTGATTTCTCCTCAGCTGACCTCAACACCTCCTGACCAAACCCCCTGGCTTTTATTCTGAGGAATAGCTCTGTCTGCACCTCGCTCAAGACTATCTCATTGCGGCAATTATGCTTCATACATAAACATTCTGCATAAGGAATGCTGTGTTAAGCTCCTTTTTGACTGCTCCAGTGTTGAAGCTATTGAATTACTGAGCCTGTTGCCTCGATGCTTTCAGATGTGCTTAGTCCACGGCATGGAACAGATCAAAGTCAACGGCTGTGTTGTCAGTCCAAGTGTTGTGATAGTAGCAAAAAAGATTGATCAAGGAGGAGTAAATGAATTCCAGGAAGTTACCATTTTGGGGTGCTGAGCACCACAATGGGAATGCTGGGGGGGAGGGGTACAGTCCCAATAAGTTGTCCACTGTTTCGAAGGGATGTGGTCCGAGGCAGGGTGGGGTATGGCATGGAAGAGGCATGGAGGGCAGAGGTGAAACACCTGTCAGAGGGCGGAGCTAAGACAGGAAGATTCAAGGTGTCACTCGAGTTATATTGTTTCCCTGTTTAAGTGCATCTGAACGTTGGAGGATGACTTATAGCGACATGCATCGACTGAACAGAAATGAAGACATATGTCGGTGGGATTGTTAATTAAAGTGAGAAGAGTTTTATAGGGAGTAATGGGTAAAAGGCAGGTACTGTGTTTACTTAAATTATTCTCATATTCCTGTGTTACAAGGTCTGATTAATAAATTCAACTAAAGTTTTACATGGAGAAATCAGGACACAGAAGCGTTCAGCTGAGTATCGTATGCATATCAAGTTTGCTGTATTTTGAATTAGTCAGTAAAAGTCTAACATACTAGTAATTTTTTGTTTTTATATTGAGCTTCATAGTGCTTTTCTCCCAAATCTAGATGCGTACAAAACATCACCAGCATTACTATTGCAATATTTTATTGTCTCATCTTAAACCAGGTTTCCAAAGGCTGAGTGGTTTGTAAAAGTCATCAGAACTCCGAGATGGCAATAAAAGAAATCTATATATGGCTGCAATCAACATATTACAAGTAGGGCTCCTGGTTTAATGGTATTTTTTTTTTTTACATTTCCATCTGTGTTATCCATATTTCTTTTTTGGCCATCTTATTGGTATTTATCCATATTTATTTTGTGTTTTAAGAATAAATGTAGCTGTAAAATGGTATATTTCTGCATTTATATAACTCTGACGCGCACTCAAACATGGATGCTTGTCACATTTTAGCAAACTAAGCAGCCACGTACAACAAAAGACTACACTCGCCGGTACATATTAGCATCATATTACAAATATATGTTAACATATATATGCCTGTAGTTAAGGAAATCTCGTCCGGTATTTTAACCCTCCATGCTGTCTGCCTGCTCAGCTGTTATCTAGAATTCATGAAAGACAGCATGAGAGTTTCTCACAAGAAGCACCATTTTCAGTATTTTTCAGCTTTTAAAAAATGAATACAGAAAGGAAACACATTGTTTTCTGTCTGTATTTATCTGTATAAATCAGCAAAAACGGAAAAACTGAAGCCTTAATTACATGTTACCTGTTATGGATTCTTTCGATTTTATGTTTATTTTGGAGTACTACACCTGTTGACAAAAACCTGTTCTCTTAAAACTGTAGCTACCAATGGGCATTGATTGGAATTAGAATGTTTAGGGTTTGTTTGCTTTTCATTAATAACAGTGCTGATAAAATAATAGGCAATGGTGAAGGCTTCTGAATTTATGTGATTCTGTGGTTGCAGTGTGTATTGCATAATTTATCATGTTTGACACATAATTTGGGAGTTTCAAGAGAGAATATTGTTTCTACCTTAAATGGATAAAAATAATATTTTCAGAGAATGTGCCACACAATTTGCCCTTTCTTTCCACTTAGTTCTGATAGCCATGAGAACATATTTATGTTTTCCATTGACCCTAAATCTAGTAGCCCAGACAATGGTAAAGCTCTGCTGTAGAGTGCTTTTTGGGGATGTGATTATGATGATAAACCCCAAATTTCCATGAAAACCATGAAATATATTCTAAACTTCATGGTTACATGTGAAATATGGGTTTTATACCACTGCATTTTGAGCAATAAATGCACACGTACATTCACATAAACACACACATGCATGCACACATACACCTTTCTTTCACAGCTGCATCACAGGAGGATTCATGGTAAGGGTCTCTCTGATAGCAAAGATAAAATACAGTTTCTTTTCAGGCCTATTTTATTTCAAAATACAAACTCCAATATATTAAATAAGTTAACAACTATGTGTAGGTCTCTTAGACTAAAAAAATCCTATATGGTACTTAAAGCTCCTTTCGATTGGTGACCAGCACCATCCAGTGAAGCCAATAGTCCTGATTGTAACAAAATGATGGGATGTCTTTCTCTGACAGTATTGTGTCACACGAACCTGGTGAGAGGTCTGACAGAACCAGACATCCTCAGATTACCAAAATAAATAGAATTTATCATAAACATCGGTATCAGCGTTAAATTAAAATTAAATTAAAAATTAATTAAATTAAAAATTAAATTAAAAGGACAAAAAAATATTATGTACAAGCAAAGAACATGAACAGAATGTAAAAGAATTTATACTGTGTATCGGTACCCCTGCTTCCTGAGGGGGGTGGAATGATAGACCTGTCGCTGTACACATCATCAAGCACTGACTTTCAGGTCAATGTCCTTTTAGAGAGTGAAGGGAAGAAAACATCTGCCTATCAATCCAACTGAAGCCTCCTGACAAAAAAAGTATTGTGAGCTGTCTGTAAGAATGTCCGACTCCACTGCGGTCTGTAAGTCTGTTCTAGTAATGTCTTTCTTTTGGCCCAGGCTGGACGCGGATATCCGGCCTCAGATTGTGATGCTTCCATTTCCGGTTCATAAAGTGCAAATGGCAGCTGGCTCAGGTCTTGTGCGGATGCTGCTGTGGTCAGTAGAACAAGACTGGTCGTAGCACGTGGGAGCCTCACACCTGCGCGTTCTTCACGCGCTCGAACGTCTGCATGACGTGGGTGGTGGGGACGCAGCCCTCCCTCACGATGCTCAGGATCCCTGGAAAGGAAGAAGCACAACAGCATGAGATTGGGAGAGCTTGGACAGGTCTGAGGTCTGTGAGCAGCAGAGGGAGGGGAAGACACAAGCATAACGAGCAGGGTGGGGATTGGCCCCTCAGGAACCAATGGGCGAAGGAGTACAAGTAGGGCCGCCCTCTCACATGGCATATACTGACAGGAGAAAGGGTGGTGACTACCCCCTCAAGGAGACAGTTGATGAGTGAAGCAGGGAGGTGGGATCAAGTAAATAACAGACTTCAAAAATGCAGACTTCCAAACTTTTACTGCCAAAATATATACCACACATAACTATCTGCCTGGAAAAATGTCGACCTGTAGTAAACTCGCTATCAAGCACTTGCACATTAAACTCAGACAGAAGAAGGAATAGTAAGTTAACTCAGTATTTCCATAAGAAGGAAGTGAGTTTCACTGGAATTAGGAACTTTTAAAAGGTCGAATGCTCTTTAAAGAGACATTTGTGTATATTTGTGTATGGTCAATATTTTATAAATCTGCATGTAAGAATCTGTGACTCTGACGTCTCAATTTTCAGAAGGGATCAGAGTAAGGACCTTCAGGCATTGGGTAACTTCGGCAGGGTGGGATTGTCCCCAAAAAAGAACGATGGGAAAAATAAAGATCCCACCTTGGGGAATATTGTCTAACTGAGATAGGCTGTGGGTCCATGTGCTGGCTGAGTCTGGGTGAATTATTCATCACTATTGCAAATCGGCCAAATTTGCACTAGGCAATTTGCATAATTTCTTCTTCACTGGAGATGGCTTTGAGCAGAAAATGTCTCCATGGAGACATTTTTTGCTGACTAAATCTTCTGCCAGTATCTAATGTGACCTTTAATGTGCAGTATGTACTCCATGCAATTTTCATGCGAAATAAAGGTGAACCACATTTCCCACCGCTAATGTAATTTTTGCAAAATGTTGTGAAACAAATTATGCAATATGGTACACCAACAGTGCAGACTAATGATAAAGAAAAATGCTTGTTAATTTGAAAGTGGGGGTCAGGAGTCGGCACAGGTAGGAAACCTCAGGTGGCATCCCTGCAAACTTAGACCAAGCGCTTGGAGTTTTCCTCAGGGGCTCGATAAAGTGCATCTTTTAGTTACGCATTCATTCTGGCCCCTTTCATGCTTCAGCTGTCCATTCATTGTGGGCTTTGTAGGTCGGTCTGCCTTGGACACCAGGAATGCACTGGACCAGGACTGGTTTTTCCCAAATCTCATGGCATGTGTTTGGTGGGTGGGAGCAGAGGCCCCTGTTCACATCCATGGATGGTCCTGAGTCTATTTTGAGAATAGTAGGTGCAGAGATGAAACACAAACAAGCATTGGTTGAGACCCACCTTCGTCTATCCTCAGACAGTTCACCACTGTGGAGCCCACCATCTCGTAGGAGTCCCCATCACACAGCACCCCCTCCAGCTTGTGCCGTAGACGCCTGGAACACAGAGAGGAAATAAAAAATCACTAATTTTAAGTAATCATTGACAAAGGCTCAGGTTCTCTGGATTGAGGGGAAGCTGCAGACAGGCGAACATCCAACTGACCTCAACTGGTCAAACATACCTGTATTTAATTCACCCACATATACGCTTATGCCAAGCATTTCAAATACCCTAAGAGATATACCTAAGAAACGACCAATACCCTTCCCCCTCCCTTCAGCTTTCAGTAGCTCCAGTCTAGTCCTATACTTTAAAAAAACAAACTTGTTCAAAATGGCTCATCACCCATCAATACTCCTACACTCTCCCTTTCAGAATCTTCACCTCATGCCCCTCAACAGCCCTTGTCTCTGCCCTCAGCCCCTAGCAGCCATCTAGTAACTCTCAAACCCCAGGTACCATCTCTTCTGCAGAAGGCTCACTCATAACCTTTTCCAGATTTCAGCCCCTGTTCTGAGTGTGTACTCACGAGATGACCATGTCATGGTGGGTGCTATCACACTCCCCGCTGGGATTGGCAGAGGTGATGGCCAGAGGGCCGGTCATGTCGGTCAGGTGGGCAGAGATAGTGTGGTCCGGAACTCGGATCATGATGGAGTCTTTGGTGCCCACAATGTCATACGCTGGTCCAACTCCTGCAGGAGGAGAAAATAACAAAATTAATCAGCAAGATGCCAGGTGTGAGTGAGTTAGCATTTGTGGTTGACTGTATTTATTTGCTCAGCATCATGAACAGAGTTGCTGTATAGCGATTCAATCAGATGAAAACCTGCCTACTAAAACAAAATTTTCACTAAGTGAGGAGGGGTCAGTACCTTGGAGGGGTGGTGCCTCATGCCTAGAAGTGCTTAAAAGGAGCTTCTGTCCCCGCCCGCACCCATAAAACCCTCCTCTACAAAACAAAATAGAAAGCTTGCTTGAGGCTGTTGCTTATGTCCTGTGGTGTTTGCTCACCCTTAATGGCCGGGGGCAGTTCAAAGCCTCCAACAGCGAGCTGGAAATCCCCCGTTGACGTGGTTTTAAGCTTGTTTTCTCTGCCACCGTGTGATATCAGCTCCTGGCTGGGTGACAGTGTGAAGGGAGCCAATATTCTGTGTCACACAGTGGCACCATGTGAGTTGGCAGATCTGCAGATGGCAGAGCGTTATTTGAGCAGATGTTTGAATGGTTTAACTTCACAACCTACACGTAATTGAGGTCCTTGAAATCATGATGGCACTGGTTGGACAGTGGACAGACATTTGTACATATTGGGCCCTATTTTGATGTCGGTCGGAAAGTCTCTGACCTGCGGTCGGAGGCTTTCCGACCAACATCTTCGGTTTCACTTTCAACCGCCACATTACAATGACAGCGGTCGGAAGTGAAACCGGCGGGCCATTGCGGCCGGCTTCTGGCAGGCTCAAGGAGCCCGTTGGCCAGTCGAAACCGGCATGTAATCCCTTAACGACGGTGTTTCCGCCGTCGGGATTATGATGTTGGTTTCCCACAGTCCTTTCATGTTGGGCTTTCCAACATAAAAAGCCTGTTGGACAGTGGTCTCAGGTTGGGGGTCCTGGGGGACACATATGGTGCCCCTGTCAATCCCTGCACAGAGTGGCAGGCACTATGTGGTGCCTACCACGTAGTGCAGGGATGAGAAAAAACTGACATTTCTCTATGGGAGCTTGTGTTGCTGCCGGTTTACGGCTGCAGCACAAGCTCCAATAGGGCAATGGGAGTATGCGACTACACCATGTGTGGTCGCATTGTAATAGCGGTGTCGGGACCGCCGACAGGAGTAGAAACATGTACACATTTGTTTTTCTGACTTGATGATCCAGCTGTTGGCAAGACATATTGTGACAAATTCTTTACAATAGTCTCCAACCAGAGAAGTATTTATCCCTCATCTCATCCTAATTTTATTGCTGTCTGTCGTATCATCCTGCTTACATTAGGGACTATTTTTCAACAGAAACGTACACTGACTCACCACACAATAAATGATGTATCTCATAAAAGCATTGTATACATAAAATGTCTTTGTTTTATTTTGTCATTGCTGCCGGGTTTATTTAATGTTTTAGTCAGGTACTGTGCAAGAGTCACATATATTTATATGTTTACAGAAACACACATACATACACTCTCAGACACACATATATATATATACCATATATAAAGTTGCACAGTCCAGTTAATGTTTTAGTCAGGACCTGTGCAAGAGTCACATATATGTATATGTTTACACAAACACACATACATACACTCTCCGACACACATATAAATACAATATATAATGGTGCACAGTCCAGCTGTTTAAAGCAGGCATGCTCTGGTAAAGTCAATAGGGCTAGCTTTAAAGTGGTAATAAATGGAGAAAAGTTAAATCACAAATGCAGCATGCTTGCATTAGCTCATTAATGTAAGACCTATTGATGGTGCCAATGCTTGTTATTTCAATGTCACTATTACGACAGAAAAGGGATTATTATTAAGCCACAAGAGACCTCTTCCAGACCCTGTCACACTCCAAGCATGGGCACTCTCTGCTGTTTCTCGCATTGGTGGTTTGGGACTGGGAGGGCCAGGCCGTGGCTTGGCTTCCATCCCGCCTCCTGCTGTACTATTCACTGATGTAAGGCCGCCGGGCCAGGGGCGTAACGCAGGCCCCGGACGACCCTGCGGCACAGGCCGACCCAAACACATCAGGGGCTCCAAAAGCTTCAGGCGGGCCCATTTAGCCAATAGCCAATGAATATCTGTGAGATAAGGGAGACTAAGGGGCTCCTCTTTACACTCTGTAGGGGGCGCCATCATTATGCGTTACGCCACTGCGCCTGGCTGGCCTGGCACTGGCATGGCCACATTTAGATTTAGAGTTGGATCTCCAGTCCAGACAGACAGGAGTCCCTGTGTTGTCTCATGGAAGAGAAGGAATCTAGCCCATCATGTTTTCAACTGAGTTCTGATTCAGTTTGTTTTTCATTACAAATGCTGGACTACAAATACCAGAATGCAAAGGAAAACAGCATCTAAGAAGCTACACACACAAAATAGGAAATGACTCAGCATCGATATATTGCTGCATAAATGTGGAATGATGGTTACTTGAAACAAAGGGCACTATGCAATGTATGTATTTGTGTTTATACAGAGCTGCACAGATCCAGATGATGAACTGGAGAGCCTCAGACATTACAAGAAAACCAGAAGTTAAAGCAAATACTTATATAAGAACCGTGTAAGGAGTGTGCTCTTAACAACCAACAGCTGCATGAGTTAGGGGCCTGTACACAGAATGGGGGTCACCAGACCCTGATATGTACATGCAATGGGTACATGAGAAGGGGGGTCTGTGGCGTTTAGGGGTGAATGTGCATGTAATACCGGCATGAGATTAGAATCTGTACACATTAATGGGGTGACTGTACCCTGATATGTATATGCAATAGCTACATGCGATAGGGGTCTGTACACAGAATGGGGGTCACTGGACCCTGATATGCACATGCAATAGGTACATGAGAAGGGGGGTCTGTGGGGTTTAGGGGTGAATGTGCATGTAATACCGGCATGAGATTAGAATCTGTACACATTAATGGGGTGACTGTACCCTGATATGTATATGCAATAACTACATGAGATGGTGGGGTCTGTGGGGTTTAGGGGTGAATGTGCGTGTTATACCGGCATGAGATGGGGTCTGTACACATTAAGGGGTGACTGTACCCTGATATGTATATGCAATAACTACATGAGATGGGGGGGACTGTGGGGTTTAGGGGTGAATGTGCGTGTTATACCGGCATTAGATGGGGTCTGTACACATTAAAGGGGTGACTGTACCCTGATATGTATATGCAATAGCTACATGTGATAGGGGACTGTACACAGAATGGGGGTCACTGGACCCTGATATGCACATGCAACAGCTATATGGGAGGGGAGTCTGTAGAAATCAGGAGAGTGAATGTACATGTAATACCTGCATGAGATTGGTACTGTACACTTTAAAGGGGTGACTGGACCTTGATATGTGCATGCAATGGGTACAAGAGAAGGGGGTCTGTAGACATTGGGGCATGAATGGAGTGTAATACATTCATACAATACCTACAAGAGCTGGGAGTCTATAGACATTGGGGGGGGGGTGAATGGAGTGACAGGTGGGTGTAATACCTGCCTGAGATGTGGATCGGTACACATTGGGGGGGGGGGCAGGGGTGAATGAAGCATGATCTAGACAAGCAGCACTTACATGAAGTGGGCACACCCCTGAATTTCCCCAGGCACAACTTCTGGCATTGGTAGTCCTCACCCCTCTACCCTCCCCAGCCCACCCCTCTTAGGAGGAGGAAACAGACCATGCAGAAGAGGTCACACTCACCCATCCTCTTCAGCCACTCCCCCTTCTGGACAATGCAGCTGACACCCCCAGGGTAGACGCTCCCCATGAAGTCCCACAGCAGGGGGCTGAAGGGGGGTCTCACGGCCCGCAGCTGGTCCAGGTGGGAGATGCAGATACAGATGGGCTTCTCCAGGGGTCGGTCCTGCAGAGGATGGAAGAGAGGGGAGAAATGATTGGTTTAGAGAGAGAAGAGGGAGGTCAGGACCTTCAGACTGTCTGTGCAGGGTCACGTGCTACCTAAAAATGAGCTTAGACCCAGTCACACCACCTCTGAAAATAAACTAAATGTCTCTAGTGCTAGCCAACCGATTGTATAAGTTAAAAGCCTGTAGGACCTTTTAATGACCTACAGCGGACAGACACTGGCCACAGAAGTCAGTGCAATGGCACCTGCAGAGAAGGTTAGTGTGTCTGAGAACGCAGACTCACTGTGTGCTATGGGGCATTAGCATCTTTCTTGTGCATCTGATAGATTCTACTTGGGCACTTCTGGCCCCGAAGCAGTATTCTCTCCTGAGGCCATGTGTGGGCTGGAGCCCTCAGCTCCCTTGTCACCCCCCTCTAGCACTCTCTGCACAGGATGATCTGATAACAAGTACCCTGGCTGCTTCCAGTAATAAACTAAGTTTTGACACTGGAACTTTCTATGCAGATATTACCATGGTAATCCTGCACCTGCAGAATGGTTTTACCCTGACGTCTCCATGACAATATCTCTATATATACATACTCCAGGCTGGTATCACTATGGTAATCACACCCCTGCAGAATGGTTTCACCCTGACGTCTCCATGACAATATCTCTATATATACATACTCCAGGCTGGTATCATAAATGGTAATCACACCCCTGCAGAATGGTTTCACCCTGACGTCTCCATGACAATATCTCTATATATACATACTCCAGGCTGGTATCACCATGGAAATCACACCCCTGCAGAATGGTTTCACCCTGACGTTTCCATGACAATGTCTCCGCCCACAGGGTGATTTCTAACTGTTCTAGTAAAAGGTGTCCCTTATTCTTGAATGACAGAGCATCTGTCTCGGACTCGGTAAATTCCGCCGGAAGTCCGCTCTCGGTGCTCACCTTGATGGTGTAAATCTTCTGGATGGCCTCGGGGTGTTTGCAGGAGGCCGCCAGGGCGTAGACCGTGTCTGTGGGGACCCCGCACACCCCACCCTGGTCCAGCAGGGCGGCGATGGTCCTTAGACTGCTGGTGCGATAGGAATCGGGGCACACGCAGGAGTCGGACGCCTCAACTTTCTCCTCTGACTTAGTTTCCTAAAAGTGCAAAGAGCAGACAAGGAGTGAGACAGCGCCACCTAGAGCTGCCTTTGAGCAGCACATGCTCATCACAGAGTTAGAGGACAGAGATGGACTTATATTTGAAAGACATATCGGAAAGAATAGTAATCTGTAATGTAATGTAAATAATAGTACAGCGTTATACGCCGCGTGGAACATCTCGTGCATGGAGAGTGCCACGCGACGTGTGACGATAGGGTTAGATCGCATGCTCATAACATGTTATTATATGAATGTATGTACACTCGGGCACGGACGTTGGTAGATCTGCGGTTGGCTTGGTACAGTTGGCTTACCGCTGATCAGACGCTCCGCTGCTGGGTGGAGTTAAACATATGGAATAAATCCTGTTCTTGGATACTTCTCTGCTTCTGCTTATGATTTACTACAATTTGGCGACGCTGGGGATTTTAACTCCACCCTTTTTCCCACGCGAAAAGGAAATTTCGTCAATTTATTCGGATACATCGTCTTCCTATTGGTTACACGACGGAGCACTTCAGCATGATAAGCTCTCAACGCGCATAATCCTCCAATAGGGACACTGAGGTTCAAACGACTCCATGGATTCGCTACTTCTACGTCGTTTTAAAAAAAAAAAAACTCACCCATTGGACAAATACAAAAGCGCAATTTAATTGGACAAGCGCTCATCAAAACAAACTAAGAGGTACACGCATTATCGTCAGAACAAGGTACTGTTTATCTTATTTGATGAGGCCTTTTTAAAACAACGTTACTTTAAATTTGAAACGCGTGTCCTTTCAGCGATACGCACGCTACTAATACATTTACTTCATTACTGTTCACCGGCATCATTCAAACGGGAATAAGTTATTTTGTACACCCGTTACAACGCGCACATGGATGCTTTCAGTCATTGCGCATAATTAAACATTTTAACCGGCGTATTTCTACAGCGATACGCACGCTCATACTATTCAGGTGCTGCATGTCAGTGCTGTGACACGCACGCTGCGTGGCATTACTACAAATTGCTACATACTGTTCACTTCAAAACTAATACTACAAACTACTACATACTTTTCATTTCAGATTGGCTTACCGCTGATCAGACGCTCCGCTGCCGGGTGGAGTTAAACATATGGAATAAATCCTGTTCTTGGATACTTCTCTGCTTCTGCTTATGATTTACTACAATTTGGCGACGCTGGGGATTTTAACTCCACCCTTTTTCCCACGCGAAAAGGAAATTTCGTCAATTTATTCGGATGCATCGTCTTCCTATTGGTTACACGACGGAGCACTTCAGCATGATAAGCTCTCAACGCGCATAATCCTCCAATAGGGACACTGAGGTTCAAACGACTCCATGGATTCGCTACTTCTACGTCGTTTTAAAAAAAAAAAAACTCACCCATTGGACAAATACAAAAGCGCAATTTAATTGGACAAGCGCTCATCAAAACAAACTAAGAGGTACACGCATTATCGTCAGAACAAGGTACTGTTTATCTTATTTGATGAGGCCTTTTTAAAACAACGTTACTTTAAATTTGAAACGCGTGTCCTTTCAGCGATACGCACGCTACTAATACATTTACTTCATTACTGTTCACCGGCATCATTCAAACGGGAATAAGTTATTTTGTACACCCGTTACAACGCGCACATGGATGCTTTCAGTCATTGCGCATAATTAAACATTTTAACCGGCGTATTTCTACAGCGATACGCACGCTCATACTATTCAGGTGCTGCATGTCAGTGCTGTGACACGCACGCTGCGTGGCATTACTACAAATTGCTACATACTGTTCACTTCAAAACTAATACTACAAACTACTACATACTTTTCATTTCAGAACTGATATTACAAATTACTACATATTATTCATTTCAGAAATAATAATATTCATTACAGGATTATTTAGACTTTATATTTACGAGGTTGTAATTTTCTAGTTATTACTGAAATATGTACACTAAGATTTAGGGTTATTCGTATTTATACATTCAAGTTAGTAATTGCTCTTCAACATGTCTGACAATCAATGGCACCAAATCACTCAACCGCCTCCTTTCCTGAGCAAACCAGGCACACCTAACATTATTTGGTCAGAGTGGTTTGACTTGTTTGAGAATCATTTGGTGGCGGTTATTCTGCGCAACGAAAATTCGCATTACTGTTTGGTTGCTTGGGCCAGGCTGGTCAACGAATCTTTAAAAGTGTGGTTCCCATTGCTCCTCCTGTCTCTCAAGATGAAAGTGGAGACAATATATGGAATGTATATATCGAAGCTATTGCCAGGCTTAAAAAACAATTTTGTGATGAACCTAATGTTATGCTTGAGAGACACAATTTTTATTCTAGGAAGCAGAAGGAGGAAGAAAAAGTGGAGGAATATATTGCTGCACTCAGGGTTCTAGCTATTACTTGTGATTTTGAACCTTCTCCGGATAAATTTATAAGGGATCAGTTTGTATTCAATTGTAATTCTAGGAAAATTAAACAAAGGATCCTTGGTTGTAAAAACCCATCGTTGAATGAAGTCATCGACCTGGCTTTCAGCATTGAACGATCTACTTTAACCAGTAAGGTAGTAATGGAACCATCTAAACAAGGAATCAATGCTTTAGACTACTCAGATTCAGACCAAGAAGGCGCTGTTTGTGCTATTAATCCCAAAAACAAGAGTTTTAACAAGAATTTTCAAAAGAAAAAAAGCACTTTATGTTACAGGTGTGGTTCAAGGGACCATTTAGCAAACGCTATAAATTGTCCAGCTGTTAAAAAACGTTGTTCAATTTGCAAAAAAATTGGACACTTTCAAGGTGTTTGTAGATTTGCAAAGAAAAATCCTAATATCAATTGCATTGAGGTGGATGATTGTGCTAATTCTTTTAAAAACATTATTGTAACTCTTGATGCTAATGGTGATGTGGAATCTATTAAGGGTCCTTTATGTTCAGCCATTATTGATAATGTTCATTTACAGGTGATGGCGGATTCAGGATCACCTTATACCATTCTCAGAGATTCCACTTTTTATGAGAAATGGGACAAAAGAGTTGTATTAATAGAATCTGATGTTAATCCAAGAGCGTTCGGAGAAAAGAATATTAACATGTTAGGTTATTTTGAAGGTTTAGTTCAATGCTTGGGAAGAGAAACAGTTACAAAAATGTACGTAGCTGAAAAAGGTAAGAACATTGTAGGATGGAAAGATTTAGCCTTGATGGGTCTTTATTTAGTTCCTGGTGATTAAAATCCTATCAAAGTTGGAGATTTGCCTAAATTTAAAACAAGTTCTGATAACACGACTATAGCAAACATAGAAAATTCGAATGTGAATATACAGGACATTATATCGGAATTTAAACCCGTGTTTGAGGAGAAAATTGGAAGCGTGAAAGGATTTGAACATAAGATCAGGTTAATTCCAGGGGCTCAACCAGTCACACACAAAGTCAGGGCTGTTCCATTAAGTGTTAGAACAGAATTAAAAGCAATGTTAGATGATTTATGTAAACAGGGTGTCATTTCCCCTGTTAATTCTTCACAATGGGTCGCACCCATCGTGGTCATTCGAAAAAAGACAAATAAAATTAGGATGTGTGCGGATTTACGCTCTTTGAATAAGAACATTATTATCGACTGCCATCCCTTACCGAGAATTCACGAATTGCTGGCTAACATTGGTCGAGCAAAATGGTTCTCATTGATAGATTTGAGGTCAGCGTATCACCAGGTGGCTTTGTCAAAGGAGTCACAAGAGCTCACCTCTTTTGTTACTCCTTTCGGAGCGTTCAAATTTATGCGCCTACCTTTTGGGTTGGCGTCTGCAGGTAGTGTGTTCCAAAAATTGATGGATGAATTATTCCAGGGAATTGAAGGGGTCCAGGCTTACTTGGATGACATTTTATTTTTTGCAGAAACCTTACACGAACATAACAAAATACTTAAAAAAGTTTTATCAATTTTAATGTCTAGAAATATGACAGTTAATAAAGAAAAGTGTAAAATTGCAATAAATGAGATTGAATACTTGGGGCATACTGTCTCAGATAAAGGTATTACTCCCAAAGTTTCTGTGGTTAAGGCTATTGAAGATGCAAAACCTCCCCCAGATAAAGACGCTCTGCGATCGTTTCTTGGGCTGGCAGAATATTACGCCAGGTTTGTGCAATCTTATTCGCAGCTGGTAGAGCCACTGAGACAGCTTTTAAGAAAAGGGGCAACTTTTATTTGGACGGAGGAATTAAATAAAGTTTTTAGTGAGGTTAAGAAAATGATTGTTTCTGCAAAAGCCATTCATGCATTTAGGGAAGATGCTATCTCAACTATTACAGTAGACGCTAGTATTTCTGGTTTAGGAGCAATCCTTACCCAGAAAGTGAACGGTCAGGAACAAACCGTCGCATTCGCTTCAAGAGCATTGAAAGAGTTTGAGCGAAGATACAGTACGATAGAAAGGGAAGCGTTGGCTTGTTCTTGGGCTGTTCATAAATTTAAAATGTATATTTGGGGAAGGAAATTCGAACTAGTGACCGATCCCAAGCCTTTGATTTATATTTTTACCAAGTCTAGCCCATCTTTATCAGCTCGACTTATGAGACTAGTATCAAAATTACAAGAGTTCAACTTTACAATTAAGCATATAGTAGGTGGAAAAAATGTCCGTGCTGATTGCTTATCCAGAATGGCTATGTCCAATGATAATGAAGAGGATTCTGTTGAAGAAGATGTAGAATGTGTTACATTAATAGATGCTGTTAATGAAATTAGTACTATCATTTCAGAAGAGGACTGGAAAAATAGTACTAAAGAAGATAGCGTTTTGTTGAAAGTTATAGAATTTTCAACTCAACGTTGGCCTGAATCAAGGAATTTGAGTGGAGAATTACGAAATTTTGCTCAGGTAGCAGATCAACTTTTTGTGGAGAATGATATTGTTCGCAAAGGTGAGAAATTTGTTCCTCCTTTTAAATTGAGAGAGTCAATCATTAATCTAGCACACCAGGGGCATTTAGGGATAACAAAGACAGCTATGCGGATTAAGCAAAACTATTGGTGGCCGTCTCTGGATGCTCAGGTCAAGAATTTGATTGATTCTTGTCCTGAGTGCTTGTTGTCAGATAAGCATTGGCGTACAATGAAAATGCCATTACATCCCACAGAATTTCCGGATACTCCTTGGGAGAAAGTTGCTGTAGATTTTTCGGGACCATATTCTGTTCTCCAACAAGAGAATAAATATGTGATCCTTTTAGTTGACTATTTTTCGAAATGGTTATACTTTGATTTTGTCAAGTCTCCAGATTCAAATTCCACCATTGCTTTTCTGAAGAAAGTTTTTGATTTGGAAGGAACTCCAAAGTACATAGTTACGGATAACGGTACCCATTTTGTGTCTGATAAGATGCATACATTTTTAGAAGGTTTAGATATCAAACAACTCAAAGTTGCTTTATATTCGCCATCTTCAAATGGTCTTGTGGAGAGGGGAAATAGAGTAATTAAAGAGGGCGTCCAGACTGCAGTCCCTTGTGGTTATAAGGTGGGAGAATTTGTTACTCAGAAAGTGTGGCATTACAACACGTCCCCTCACTGCGTAACAGGTGTATCCCCTTTTTCCCTATTAAGAGGAAGAGAAAATCGTTCTGTTTTGTTTCCATCATGGTTACATAGAGATTCGGTAAAGAAACCATTTGAGTCTCAGTCAATCAAAAATATGGTTCAAGCAAAGCAAGATCAAATGAAATTGAATTTTGACAAGGGCTTAAATAGTAATTTTGCTGATGTTACTGTGGGTGATTGGGTATTGATTAAAAGTCCTGGGAAAGTAACGAAAGGTCATTCGAAATTTGGTACGCCTGTTCAAGTGTTAAAAGTCAGTAAAGGATCTGCTTTTATTAATAAAAGAGGTTGGTGGAATAAACGACAGTTAGTGAAGATCACAGAACGCCAAGCTGAAATTATCAAAGGTAAAGTGAACTCTGACATGTCTGAGAACTTAGACTGGTCCTTTTGGATTAAAGAACCTCAATTATTGGGAAATCCTAATCGCCCTGTTGAGACACTCAGACATGAATTGGTAGTTCCACGTCATTTTGATGAACCTCTTTCTAGAGAACGAAGTGTAGAGGTTCAAAACTCTGTTGATAGTCAAAAATGTTCTTCTTTTGGTAGATGTATTAAAATGCCAGAAAGATATAATGAATTTGTAAAATTTTAGGTAACTACTGTCTTGGTTTTGTTTATTGTTATAAGGGGGAAGGTGGTGTAATGTAATGTAAATAATAGTACAGCGTTATACGCCGCGTGGAACATCTCGTGCATGGAGAGTGCCACGCGACGTGTGACGATAGGGTTAGATCGCATGCTCATAACATGTTATTATATGAATGTATGTACACTCGGGCACGGACGTTGGTAGATCTGCGGTTGGCTTGGTACAGTTGGCTTACCGCTGATCAGACGCTCCGCTGCCGGGTGGAGTTAAACATATGGAATAAATCCTGTTCTTGGATACTTCTCTGCTTCTGCTTATGATTTACTACATAATCGTAACATATTGCATGTACTTATCACTGTACCTTGAAGAAAGAGGGTCCCATGGGAATTAGGTCCTTGCTGAAGCTGCAGTTTCCAAGAGATGCCGCCGCTCCGTAGATGCAGACCACACTGAAGACGGACAATACAGTGACTGAAAGTAATACAAAGAGGGGAAAATTAGACATAAAGTTCATAAAATCAACAAAAGAGACAAGTGTGCTGATCAAGTTAATGTTAAACCAAGACAGGGGTTCCCTTCATGAGGGATTTCAAGAAGGGAAATGCCAACCAAGGCAATAAAATAAAAACATAAGACAGATTACTTTTCACTCGCCTTCTGTCTGTACGAAATTAAGTGAGGTAAAACATTTAAACTGGTACAGGAACTCCTGTCTTGGTTTATACTTAATTATCCTGGTTCCTAGTGTTATCGGGCTCACCCCAACTTTTCGTATTATAACAAGGTAATGTTAAGGCAGCAGTGGAGAGACAGGTACAGAAACTAAGACACATGGAGGTCTGGCAGAGAACCAGACACATGTCAGGATTGTTACTGACTCCATTCCAGCCCCCCTTGCCTTGAAGAGACCAACTCTAGCAGAGTCTGACACAGAACTGACTCTGTTCACCCCCCACAGCCCTTCAGAAGCACAGGCTTGTCAGGCACACTCCAGTCCTTTCTACAGACCACTCCCTTTAGCCCCCACCACATTGCAGGTGGACTCGGGATGGCACTTGATAGATATTGCCTGTTTATTAACCCTTTAGAGATCACTGACATGCATTAACACACAAGAGGAACCAACAGTGAAGGCGTCCACTTACTCTCGAGAGCGAGGGGCAGGCATTCCAAGGTGAAGAGCAGGAAACAGACCATCACCGCTTCCATCAGCAGCGCGAGCAGCACCAGCACCACGTTGGCATAGACGACTGCGGAACAAGCAGAACAAGATGGCGTCAGAGGCCGGAAATGACATATTTCAGGGGTCGCAGTTGTTTAAGTCTTTAGATGAGGACGCTACGATGCCCCATAACTGTCCATATGGACCATCGAGGGACAGACCCCGGCCCGTACCCACTGCAGCCGGAACGTTTTAAAAATTACTATGTTCCCCAAGGTGTTGTACCTGTTCTGGGCTATACCTCTTGTCTTAGAAGAGAGAGTGATTAAAAATCTTGAATCAATCTTTATAAGGTTCATATGGCAGTATGGCAAGGTCAGACGCTCTAGGGCACCTGGGCCTCAAGGATTCAACAGAGGGATGACTGGACCTCGGTATCCCGAGAGACTTACCCAAGGACATCAGGAAGACATTGATGACCAGGAAGGTGACGGCACCAACAGTGAATGCACCATAACTGGCGACGTGGATATTCAGCAGGGGACCTGGAGAGGGAAGAGGGGGAGGGGCAGAGGGTTAGTCATGGATGAAACAGAACACAGGAAGGAGCTCTTCCTTCAAAGGCAGGAGAAGACCAGGAGCAGAGACAAGGAACGGAGAGGACCATATACTGTCCAACACCTCACTCATCCAACAGCCAATCATGGGGCTGGATGTTGACTTTTGATGATGTGCAAAACTGTATCTTCCACTCCACCCTGAACAGGTGCGCCCCGATTTGGTGATACACACTTCTCTGAGCTCCTTATCCCAGTATATGGTGTTTTCTCGCATGAGTCAGAAGACAAGCGAAAATTAAATTCTGGTAAATATGCCCCGGGTACAAGAAATGACCACTTATTTGAACAATGATATTAATGCCTTTTAGTTCTTTCCACACCTGGATTATCAACAATAGTTTATCAATAGTTTATCCAGACCCATTAATGGTTCATTAAGTTATTAGTCCCCTCCTATTGGCCACCTCCTCTTCAACCATTTGCCCGCCACCTGGCAGCCATCACATATGACCCCTCCCAGGTACTTCATCAGGTAACAAGGGCCCCCCAGTCAGACAAAGAACTGCATGTGATGTCATCAAGAAACTACCTGCATGCATGGCTGCTCCAAATGAAACCAATAACCAGAAATATACGTCACCCCACTGCCCCCTACTGGTATGCCTGAGGATCTAAACCACTCAGAAGCTTCTTGACACTGGATCCCTAGGACTTTTCTGGATACATTTTACACTTTGTAAAGATTAAGAGATCACAAGTTACCTGCGAGTCGTAGCCACGACCATGTGGCCCATACAGCAGCATAACAGAACGGTAGGACCGACCCAAATCTTCGCCCTCTCTGGACCACGATCCTGCAGACGTACAACTGGAAGAGAGCGCCAGGGATCAGCACCCAAGGGATGGAGAGGTGGGCTCTGGTGGGGTCACTGAGGGACCCCTGGATGGCAGAGAGTGATGCCAGGCCGTTGCAGAAGAAGAAGAGGGCATCAGGGAGCTGGCATCTGGTGGCGCTGACCTCCTGGCCCTCCTTAGACCTGCTGGTGACGCGCTTCAGGCTCAGCAGCAAGTCCTGGAGCGTAGCCGATGACATCACTTGGGGTCCAGTAGAGATCAGCGACTTATCAGCGATGGAGTTAATGAGGCTGGCAAAAGTGGCGTAGAGGGAGGTGGCGGTGTAGATGCTGCAGACCACTCCGAAGAAGATATGGGATCCCTGGAGTGGAATCTGGTGGAGGGTGGAGACCGTGAGGAGGAGGAAGCATGAATTCTGCAGCACCTCCAGAAGGTCTCTGTTGAGGGACATCAGGCAGAGGATGCAAGCGGCGACCAGAAAGAACCAGCCCCCCACCATGCCCGCTCGGCTCTTGTCCACATTGTCCCCCGAGAGGAGCACCGTGAGGATGAACTCTTCCCAGGACATCAGCAGCCAGAAGAGGCTGTGGAGCCCAAGCTTGGTGGTGTGGTAGACGTCTTCTCTCAAGTAACTGTAGTAGCTGGCGCAGAGCTGGGACAGCGCATTGATGCTGACCCAGATGGCGCCAATGTAGAAGGTCTTCATGTACCCAAAGCAATAAAAGGCAAAGATGAGCGCGGCCACCGCGTCGGCGATGTGTCCCAAGGCCATGGGCTCCGCGTACTTGGAGTTCTTCTTGGTCTCCTCCCCGATGCCACTGGAAGAGGTGCTGTTGGCCGAGCCCAGAAGCAAGACGCTGAACAAGGGGTTCCCGAAGCCTGGAAGGACGTACCTCTGGGTCAGGCCCTTCAGGAGCAGGGCAGTGGCGCCATAGAAACCAATCAACACAATGAGCAGCTCCAGGGTCCCGGAGACCACCAGCGCCCACTGTCCGAAGAGCCCCACCGCCTCGAAGACCAGCGTGAGGGTGATGGCGCCAAACACGAAGGGCATGACGTAGTTAACGGTGGCCGAGCAGAAGGAGAGGATGAAGGCGACGGCGGTGTATGCCACCAGCCCTGCTACTGCGCTCTCACCGACCGGAAGAGGGGAGGCGGCCATGATGGTCTGGCTGCTAGAAACGTTCAGGGTTTGTGTGGTGTTGTGGATGGTGGGATACGCGCCCAGGACGACACGTGTAGCCCCGTAGCTGCTCCAGAGGGCGGCGAATGCCACAAAGGCGGTGCTCCCAAGGTGATCGTACTTCCGGAAGCACAGGAAGCCTGCAATGAGTTGTGTCAGTCCTCCAATCAGGATGAGATGGACCCCTGCAAGAGATAACACAGGCATTGAGCAACACGTGCGCGTGTGTGTGGGTGCGCAAGTGTGTACCCCCTCCCTCCAAGTGTCCTATGCATGTTATCCCAGCGCCACTTGTAACTCTTTGTGTGATCTGTGGCTGCCACACTCACCTGCCAGGATGTTCTCCACCCCTTCAGCGTTCACTTTGGTGTGGAAGGAAAAGAAGTTCTGTAGGGCCACCAGGAAGGCGCTGATGACGTTGGCGAGGAAGCCCATGACGGATGGTTCACTGTAGTACACAGAGGCGAAGCCTTCCATGGTGATTGGCAGAGCTGAGGGAGGGGAGAGAGGTCAAAAGATAAGAAATTAGCCACAGGTGAGAGGGAACAAGAGGTGAGATTGGGACAGGAGGTGAGAGGGGCAGGAGGTAAGAAGGAGATGGAAGACGGGTAGCTGGGTGGGTAAGACCCAGAGTAAATTGGTGCACAAGGTTAGATGGGGAACAGGGGGTGAGACAGGAGGCAGAGGCCTAATATCAGACCGAGGTGAGGTGGGCACAGGATGTGAGAGTGGGACAGTGGGTGAGATGGAACTGGAAGACACATGAGAGTGGGACAGTGAGTGCGAAGGAAGACTCATGTGAGAGTGGGACAGTGGGTGAGATGGAAGACATGTGAGAGTGAGACAGGGAGTGCGAAGGAAGACTCATGTGAGAGTGGGACAGTGGGTGAGATGGAAGAGACGTGAGAGTGGGACAGTGGGTGAGAGGGAAGATATGTGAGTGGGACAGTAGGTGAGATGGAAGACATGAGAGTGGGACAGTGAGTGAGATGGAAGGCGTGAGAGTGGGACAGTGAGTTAGATTGAAGGCACATGAGAGAGGGACAGTGGGTGAGATGGAAGACAGATGAGAGTGGGACAGTGTGTGAGATCGAAGACACTTGTGAGAGTGGGACAGTGGGCAAAATTCGATCCAGAATTGAGATGGGAACCGGGGGGGGGGGTGGGGGGAGGAGGGGGGTGAGGGGCAGGTAGTAAAATGAGAACAGCCAGTGAAAGGGGTGCAGGGGATGAGATGGGGTGGGCAGTGAAACTAAGACTAGGGCAGGAGGTAAAATGGAGCTTAGAGGTGAGAACAGGAGATGACATTTGGTGAAAGTTCACGAGGTGAGACGAGTTAAGAAGTTAAATGTGAACCAGAGGTGAGAGCCACAGAGAGACGGGCAGGTGGAGATCGGACAGGTGTAAAGTGAGAGCGGGCAGGCTAGACAGATCAGTGTAAAGCACTGTGAAGGGACAGGCTGTTCACACTGAAAGGTGCAGGCGTGGACAGGCCGTTCACACTGAAAGGTACAGGCCCACGTGGACAGGCTGTTCACACTGAAAGGTACAGGCGTGGACAGGCTGTTCACATTGAAATGTACAGGCGTGGACAGGTTGTTCACACTGAAAGGTACAGGCGTGGACAGGTTGTTCACACTGAAAGGTACAGGCGTGGACAGGTTGTTCACACTGAAAGGTACAGGCGTGGACAAGTTGTTCACACTGAAAGGTACAGGCGTGGACAGGTTGTTCACACTGAAAGGTACAGGCGTGGACAGGCTGTTTACACTGAAAGGTACAGGCGTGGACAGGCTGTTCACACTGAAAGGTACAGGCGTGGACAGGTTGTTCACAAGAGGAAAGTATCACAGAGACGAAATTTTGTACATACCGAGGGACGGGAGCTCTGTTTTCCGTCACGGGGCAGCGCCTCCGTTTTCTTTGAGGGACCCTTGGGTGAGGGTCGGTGCTGTCTCTCCTCTGAGGGCTGCTCTGGTGAGGGTCGTCTAGCTTCCTGTATCCGAGGGACTCTCCTTGAGGGTCTGGTCTGGAAAGACGCCCTGTGACTCCGGTCCTATTTCTGGGGGTGTCTGTGAGGGCAGGCCAGCTGCTCCTCTTCTGCCTCTTCTCGGCTCGGGCAGGTTTTATACAGTCTGAGGTGGGAGGGGCTGGGGTGGGGGGGGGAGTCCTGCAAGGTGAGAGGAATTTCCCCCTCGTCGCTCTCCCTCCTCCACCCGTCACCTCACCCTGTCCGTCCTCCGAGCTCCTCCCACTCCAGGAGGCTCAAGAATGACCCGTATCTTTTATTCATCTTGAAACAAAGTTTAAAATACAGAGATTTCTCTTCCTAGGACAAAGGTCATAGCGTGGAATGTAATAAAACCAGAAAAAACACATTAAGGTAGAGCTCGAGAGACGAATTATTATTTAGTTTGAGAAACATATATTTAAAAGTTTTTTGTAATAGTGATGATGATGGTTATTAATATTGTGATATTCAAGGCAGATCTGGGCGACGAGACCCAGTTCCTACAAGGACAAAGTCTGCGCGTGGATTGTCCCCGCACGCGCTGCCGCCAGCAGGGGTTTCCTCGTGAATAGTTACTCGTGGCAGCGCCGTAAGGAAGTGAGTCTGATTGTGAGAGGGTGTGAAAGGGGTCAACCGTGTACAATAAAATCACAGTGGCTGAACCAGGAGTGCGGGGAGACCGGGGGAGGGGGGGGGGGGGTGCCTGAGTCACACATTCACAAGGAGCTTCATGTGGTGCTGTCATGTGTGAGGGAAGTGGTGCCCAGGTATGTCTTTGACAAGAAGCTCAGTGTGGTGACATTAGGAGTGTGGGAAGTGGTGCCCAGGTATGTCTTTCAAAAGACGCTCACTGTAGTGACATTACGAATGGGGGATGTAGTGCCCAGGTATGTCTGTCACAAGAAGCTCACTGTGGTGATCTCACGAGTGGGGGAAGTGGTGCCCAGGTAGGTCTTTCACAAGACGCTCACTGGGGTGACCTCACAAGTGGAGAAAGTGGTGCCCAGGTATGTCTTTCACAAGAAGCTCAGTGTGGTGACTCACGAGTGTGGTAAGTGGTGCCCAGGTATGTCTTTCACAAAATGCTCACTGTGGTGACATCACAAGAGGAGTAAGTGGTGCCCAGGTATGTCTTTCACAAGGAGTTCACTGTGGTGACCTCACGAGTGAGGAATGTGGTGCCCAGGTATGTCTTTCACAAGAAGCTTACTGTGGTGACCTTATGAATGGGGAAAGTGGTGCCCAGGTAGGTCTTTCACAAGACGCTCACTGGGGTGACCTCACAAGTGGAGAAAGTGGTGCCCAGGTATGTCTTTCACAAGAAGCTCAGTGTGGTGACCTCACGAGTGTGGTAAGTGGTGCCCAGGTACGTCTTTCACAAGACGCTCACTGGGGTGACCTCACAAGTGGAGGAAGTGGTGCCCAGGTATGTCTTTCGCAAAATGCTCTGTGTGTGAAACTAGGAGAGCAGAGAGAGGTGCAGGATCCAGCTATGCCTTTCACAAGGAGCTCAGATCACTCTGGAGACATTCGGAGTGCAGGGCTTTGAGCAGGCCCTTGGAACACCTATCTAAGGAGCTCATATGGTTCCACCGGGGTTGAGGAGGTGATACAGGTCCTAGACATGTCTTTCACAAGGAGATCCATGTGGTGACAGTCAAGTTGAGGGAAGTAGTGGAGGTCTTAGGTAAGTCTTTCACAGAGAGCTCTGTATGATGAAACTAAGGGGCGCAGGAGTGGTGCAGGGACCAGCAAAGCCTTTCACAAGAAGATCCATGTATCACACCAGGACTAGATACAGTGACATCATGATTACAGGGACTGAGCCATGGACAGGTATGTGTTTCACAAGGAGCTCCATATGTAGCACCAGACCTAGATACAGTGACATCAGGAGTGGGGGGACTGAGCCATGGGCAGGTATGTGTTTCACAAAGAGCTCCATGTGTCACACCCGAGCTAGATATAGTGGCATCAGGAGTGCAGGGACCGGGCCACGGCTAGGTATGTGTTTCACAAGGAGCTCCATGTGTCACACCCGAGCTAGATATAGTGGCATCAGGAGTGCAGGGACCGGGCCACGGCTAGGTATGTGTTTCACAAGGAGCTCCATGTGTCACACCAGAGCTAGATACAGTGACATCAGGAGTTTAGGGACAGGGCCACGGCCAGGTGTGTGTTTCACATGGAGCTCCATGTGTCACAGCAGAGCTAGATATGGTGACATCAGGAGTTCAGAGACCGGGCTACGGCCAGGTATGTGTTTCACATGGAGCTCCATGTGTCACACCAGAGCTAGATACAGTGACATCAGGAGTGCAGGGACCCGGCCACCGCCAGGCATGTGTTTCACAAGGAGCTCCATGTGTCACACCAGAGCTAGATACAGTGACATCAGGAGTGCAGGGACCCGGCCACCGCCAGGCATGTGTTTCACAACGAGCTCCATGTGTAGCACCAGAGATAGATATGGTGACATCAGGAGAGTGGGGACCGGGCCACTGCCAGATATGTGTTTCACAAGGAGCTCCATGTGTCACACCAGAGCTAGATATGGTGACATCAGGAGTGCAGGGACTGGGCCAAGGCCAGGTGTGTGTTTCATAAACAAGTAGCTCCATGTGTAGCACCAGAGATAGATATGGTGACATCAGGAGTGCAGGAGCCTAGGCCATGGACAGGTGTGTGTTTCACAAGGAGCTCCACGTGTCACACCAGAGCTAGATATGGTGACATCAGGAGTGGGGGGACTGGGCCATGGCCAGGTATGTGTTTCACAAAGAGCTCCATGTGTCTCACCACAGATAGATACAGTGACATCAGGCGTGCAGGGACCAGACCACGGCCAGGTGGGTGTTTCACAAGGAGCTCCATGTGTCACACCAGAGATAGATATGGTGACATCAAGCGTGCAGGGACCAGACCACGGCCAGGTGTGTGTTTCACAAGGAGCTCCACGTGTCACACCAGAGCTAGATATGGTGACATCAGGAGTGGGGGGACTGGGCCATGGCCAGGTATGTGTTTCACAAAGAGCTCCATGTGTCACACCTGAGATAGATACAGTGACATCAGGCGTGCAGGGACCAGACCACGGCCAGGTGGGTGTTTCACAAGGAGCTCCATGTGTAACACCAGAGCTAGATGTGGTGACATCATGATTACAGGGACTGACTATACAGGGACATCAGGAGTGCAGGGACTTGGCTACGGGCCAGGTATTTGTTTCACAAAGAGCGCCATGTGTCTCACCAGAGCTAGATATGCTGACATCAGGTGTGCAGGGACTGGGCCATGGCCAGGTGTGTGTTTCACAAGGAGCTCCATGTGTGTCACCAGAGATAGAAATTTGTACATTAGGAGTGCAGGGACCGGCCACGGCCAGGTGTGTTTCACACTCAGAGCTCCATGTGGTGACCTCTGGAGTGCAGGGGGCGTGGCCTCGTACAGTCTCCCTCAACAAGATCACTGTGGGTGTTCCTCATTTCAATTCTGAAGCTCCTGATTTTATCACAAATATGCATAGATTTTACCGTAAAAATATCCACTCCTTTCTTCGGGTTCCTGTGAGGTGAGATCTCCGAAGCAGAGGGGCGCAGACGGGAAGAGGGGGGTCTCTCTGGGAATTCCCCATAACTTTCAGCTCCGGTTGGGAAGTTCCATCTCTTCTGATGGCGGAGGGGTGTCGAAGTAGCACGGGACTGACGTCTCGGCCCCGCAGGGGACCTCTACTCAAGGCCTTGGTTTCGGGACAGAAAAGACTCCGTCAATTAGCATAACACCTCTTCATTTAATTATTTGAAAAGCGCGGGCAGGTCACTGCTGACGTCAGTGCGCTTAAATATCTGGTAAGGTCAGTCTCGTTTTGCTCTTTTGTGTTTCTAGGCACGGGAAGATCAAGTGGTTTGCCTAGAATCACAGGGTGGTGAACAGACGCTGGGATCCAAACCTAGTTCACCAGTCTCAAAGTCGACAGCTGGGGCGGTGTTAGGCCACATCTTCTCGGTACTTCAGGAGCAGACGAGTAGTACACAAACCTAACTCTAACATGGGTTACAGGTGGGACGTCTTTCACTTTTTACACACACCTGTCAAGCTGAGTCGTGTGTCATGCGTGGCCCTAATATATTACATGTGTGTAGTTTGTGTAGTATTCCCATCTAGAATGTTCTTGACCACAGAATGTCTTGTGTATTCTTTTCCTTGGGATTCTATGTGGGTTAAGCATAAGAGATACGTTACTACCAGCTGTGGTTGTTAAGCTGTCTTATGAATAAACCTGTCTTCCTTCTAACGACCCTGTGTTGGAATACTTCAGTTTGTCGTGGTCACAATGAGAGCCAGGGCTGCGATGGAATAAACAGCTAATGTCTTAGATCTGCGCTTTCTTCTGAAAACGACTTGGGCCCCTCACCATTTGCTGAGTCAGAGCGTATGGACTGTCACAAGTTTGGAGAAAGAGGAAAAAACACCATTTGCAGTTTTTCACCTATGAGTCCAGTCCATCTTCGAAGCCCTGACGTCATTCTCAGTGTCTCTGAAACCTGTGTCCTGAAGTCTCATGCGGAGACTGTAAATGTCCCAACCAATGCATTCTGGCCTCATTTACAATATTTTGCTGTAGGGCCGCGCTGCAAGCCTTCCTGCTGCACTGCCCTAAGGCGAAAGAAAAGGGCAGGAATGCACCCTGTCCATCAGCTACCGTGCATTCCTGTCCTCTTTCCCTATGCTTGAGCTCGATTGGCTGCGCCAACACAGGCACACTTGCACCAAACATGCTGCAAGGGTGTCTGCGTTTTGCAGTTCATTTTTCTGAAAAAGTATTGGCAGCTAGGTAACTCAGTCACTGCATCACCTAAGGTAATCGCACATGTAAGACTGCATAGACATTGCTGACCTTAAATGTCAAGATACCAGATGGTCATACATGAAGCATTTAGAAACACAAAAAATGAGAGGCAAATGAAAAACACAAAGTCGCATCCAAATTTCTTGCTGAAGTATTCAATGAGTCGGTTTATGCTTGATTTTCCTTTTATTTATTTTCTTTCTTATCAAAGACAGAAAAACATACGCAGCCAACACGTTTCCCCCAACACATGGACTTCTTCAGGGCAGTGTGATTCAAGCACGAGTAGCGCAGTGGATGATTGACTGCGCCCTACCAGAGTTTTACATCGTTCGTTCCATGCTAAATTGCTCAACCCTGGAAGCTACAAAAAGTCAGCAAATCTTGGGTGTCCAGAAAATCAGGATTCCTTCAGAGTGATCCTTGTTTCTAGTATAGCTAATATTTAAAGCAATATACCATGTTTGGCAAGGCAGTCCGACCTTCCGCATTCATGTTCATGCGCTGGAAAAATACATATATTAAATATATAGCATGAATCCGACCCGAAGGTATTGGAGTGCTTACATGAGCACCAGTTACATGACACAAGGACACATTCATTTTGTTTGTAGACACGGGGAGATTAAGTGATTTGCCCAGAATCACGGGATGCTGAGCTGATGACAAAACTCTAACCTGGTTGGCAGATCTGGCCATTAAGCCACATCCTCTTCGTTGTGGTAATGATTGTTTTTGTGCAGGAACGAACACCTTCCTGCACAAAAACAATCAATGGAGGCAATTTTCTGCTTCTGCGTGTTCTGCTGAAAGCAGCACACATAGAAAAAGGAAAAAAGAAGGAGAAATAAAGATATTTCTCTTCGTTGAGCCTCCCCTACGTAGCCTTTAGCGCATTCCCAGGTTTGGTTTACAGAACATTATAAATCTGGGAATGTGTCATATGCCATGGGTGTTACATGGGAACACCCACTGTAATTCCCATGGCACGCCTCCCCATCACAGTGTGAGGCAACGCTGCAACTTTTCTTTTTTTGTTGAGCTTTATATAGCTTAAACTAGACCCAAAGGTATCAGAGTGCTTTACATGAGCACCAGTTACGTTACAAATTGACACATTCATTTTTGTTAGGCACAGGGGGATTAAGTGATTTGCCCAGAATCACAGGATGTTGAGTGTCCCTGCCGAGACTCGAGCATGGTTCTCCATCTTCAAGGTCGACCACCCTAGCCGTTAGGCCACATCCTCTCCCTTGTGCTGCGTTGCCTCACACCACATCTACAAGGCCTTGAAAAGCCACGCAGGAAGGCTTTACATGGCCTTGTAGGTATGGCACTGCAATGTGCACCACCAGAGTGTCATTAAAAGTAACGTTCCAGTGACGGAGGGAACATGTAATCGAGGCCCTCTATTGTAAGAAAGGTAATTCACATGGCGCAGCCGCCAACCAAAATGATTCTTTTTGGGGTGTATGAAGGTGCTCTTTATGAGGGTCCCATGGGACCACTGGTAGAAACACATACACCTGACCCCAGCCCAATCTGTCTGCACTTCTTTCCACATCCCACCTGGCCCCAGCCTGGACTCAAGGAACCTCACAAGTCTGACGTGTCCCATATTCAAGTTTTTATTACACCTGTACCCCTAATTCAGAGGTAGGATGACCCAGATCACCTCTCTGGCTACAGGAAAGTCACTACATTTGCTTACACATACCCACTGTCTCTGGAACATGTATAATTCATAATGCAGATCACATACCTTTCTTCATGACACTGATTCCTAGTGAGGCTACATGTCATCAGCAAGGTTCCAGGTGGTTTTAAACTCTATGGGGCTTCGGTAAGTCTGTGCTCCCAAGTACGCCTAGGGCGCTCGCTCACCTTCCTCAGTGAGTAGACAGGACGTCATGTTCCTGCTTGTGAGCAAGTTCTTGGATGTCCCGTCTCTGTATAATGAAGGAGGGACGTACCTATAGCAAGTGTGTTCAAAGAAAAGAATTACTCCACTTTTCAATTTTTTCCTTCTTCCACTTGGGACATCTATGTTTTATTTCATATTCTTGTCAACTGCGCCTCATGGTATATCATCTGTAGCTGACACATTTCGGCAATACTAAATGCAGGTCCCTTGGTTCTCACACATGCGATTTTTTCAAATATCATCATTAAATTCCTCTAAAAATCCTCTAAAAGTTCTATTGTGTCTCACATAGACTTCTCATCACCTTGACTTTCTTTGGCCTTAGGTGCCTCAGATTAAACTGAACTTGTGTACAAAAAGCATCTTTAAGCAACTGCTTGCTGCATTGATCTGAAGGACACCTTATTCACAGAGCTGATTTCTCCTTCTAGACAATAAAACACAATTCATGTTGAGTCCTGCCTATACTTAGTGCTGGTTGAAAGCTTTGTTTTTAGCACGCAGTAGGAAATTTAAAAACATCTTAAAATGTGCATAAAATGGTTGGAAAAACGTCCCAAGAACATACAGCTGACCAGTTAGAGAGGATTTGGGTGGTTTGTGGGGTTCTCATCAGGGAAATGAGGCCCAGTGAGGACTCCTTAGCACACAAAAAATCCCCGGTTTGTGAGTTATTTGGGCCCCTTCTTATTGAGAGAGCCTTTACAGAAGGAGTTGCACAAGTTGTGTGAAGAGAGCATCATTGAGGAGATAGAGGCAATGGAGCGGTTAGCCCCAGTTGTGCTAGCGAAGATGGCCAATGGAGATCTAAGAATGTGTGTGGATCTCCATGATCTCAATGCAGAGATATGGGTGGACAGACATCTTTCACCCAAATTTGTGATATGTTGGTCAAGAGGGCTAGAGTGTTCTCTACCTTACTCTTATCCCCAGCGTATCACCAGATCTTGTTGCTTCCTGAGTTGAGTCGTTTGACCTTGTTTGTTATACCACAGGCGGCATACAGATTTTTGTGCATGCCCTTTGGGTTAGCGTCCTCGTCAGCGGTTTTCCAGAGCAAAATGCACCATCACTTTCAGGGAATGCCGAATGTAAATAATTCCAGAATGATATCCTTATATTTGGAAAAGGCAAGGAAACGCATGATAAGGTATTGCATAGTGTTTGGTCAAAATTGTAAGAGAGTGGGTTGACGATCAAAGTGGAAAACTGTAAGATTGAAATGAAGGGAGTGGATTATTTGGGGCACTTGCTGAATGAGTATTGTGCATCATCCATTGGGAAATTGCTGAAGGCCATACAATATGCCCTATTCCCTAAGGACAAAGACCAGCTGTGTTCTTTCTTAGGTTTAGCCAAGTACTATTGGAGGTTTATACCTAATTTTGCTGACAAGACCGTGAATATGAGGAAGCTAATGACAAAGATTTTTTAGGTTTCTGTGGTGTGTGGGGTCTGAACATGATTTTGTGCAACTCAAAGGGAACATATTGTCTACTCCCTGACTGAAACAATTTGACACACACAACAAGAGTACAATTTTCACTGATGCCAGAAGTGTGATTTGGGCTGCGGTGTTATTGTGACCCCTAACCCTCCTGGTAGGTCGCTCCCCCTCCGCACCTCTCTGCCTTTGTGCCTCTGCCCCAGCTGCCGCTGCTGAGGTCTCGCTCGTAAGTCTGCTCTTCCCCCTCTCATGTGTCCCGTTTTTGCCTTCTGTGACACTGTTTTCCCCCTCTTTTGTGTCCCGTTTCTGCCTTCCTTGACACTGTTTTTCTCCCTCTTTTTTTCTTCTGTATCGCAGCCGTCCCGTTCCCGCCGCTGCTCCCCTACAGCCCCACCCCTAGCTCTCCCACCCGCTGCCCGCTACCGCCTCCCAGCTGCTCGTCCCTCCCTCCTCACCCTAAATGGTGACCGATGCGTCCAGCGGGTGTGCCAGAGGCAAGCCCGTCTGCGCCCGTCCACGCCTGGACCGCGCCTAGCGCCAGAACCCCTGGACCCCCCGAACGCCACGCCACCAGACTCCGATACGATGCCACCACCCTCCTCGCACTCAACAGCGGCCAAAACCACACCTGCTTCCAGGCCGCCCTGAGACTGACCCACGGACCCATCTCCTGCCGCACCTGCAGCTTCACCTGCGACAGAACCACCAAACCTCCAAGGACGGGACCAGGGGCGGCTCTAGGCTCATGGTGGCCCTGGGCAGGGAGCGTAGGTAGGGGGCCCCGGAAGAGGGGGTCCGGGCGGGGCGGAGCGCGGAGGCCAGTGAAGAGGGGGGGGGTCAGGGTATTTGGAAGTGGAATAGAGCCGGAGGCCGACAAATCCCTGCCAGGGGCCGCCACTCAAATATGTATCATCCTCAGAGCAATATTATATTAAGGATATATATTGGCGTGGTGGCCCCTGGGGTTTGGTGGCCCTGTGCAGGTGCACTGCTTGCACATGCCTAAGGCCGCCCCTGACTGGACCCAACCACCTCCGCAGCATACTCCTCAACACCCGCTCCGCACGCCAAAATGCCGTCGAGCTCTGGGATCTGATCCACACCTCCGCCCCAGACGTGGCCTTCCTGACCGAGACCTGGTGGAACGACTCCTCGGCGCCCGACATCGCCATAGCCATCCCGGATGGCTACAAGATCACCCACAGGGATCGTGCCAACAGAATTGGAGGAGAAATAGCCATCGTCCACAAGTCCACCCTCAAGGTCACCACCCACGCAGACGACACCCTCAACACCGCCGAACACCTGCACTTCCGGATCCACACCAACCCCAACACCACCCTCAGAGGAACACTCATCTACAGACCCTCCGGACCACGGGCTCAGTTCAGCGGCTCCATCGCCCACCTTGCCAGCACCCACGCACTCGCCTCCACAGACTACATCCTACTCGGGGACCTGAACTTCCACCTCGAGAACAACAACAACGCCAACTCCGCCGCCCTGATCGACAACCTCGCCAACCTCGGCCTCAGACAACTCATCACCACACCCACCCACGCCGCCGGCCACACGCTGGACACTTCTTCTCCACAGGCTCCCACGTCACCTTCGACCACACCACCAAACTCCACTGGACTGACCACCGCTGCATCCATTTCACCTTCAAGAAACCAACCAGGCACCACTGCACCCAACAGTTGCCTCGCCGCTGCAGGAGCAATGTCACCGAAGACCAGCTGATCACCACCCTCGCAGAGAACCCACCCATCGACCCCACCAACCCAGACGCCGCAGCCCGCAACCTCAGACAGTGGATCGACGACTGCGCCAACACCCTCGCCCGCTCAAAAAAGCCTCCAACAGCCACGTCAGCAAGAGAGCCACCTGGTTCACCGATGAGCTCCAGACCTCCAAACGTGCATGCCGTGAAACTGGAGAAGATATGGCTCCACGAACGCACACCGGACAACCACGCAGCCCACAAGGACGCCACCCGCAGACATCACCACCTCATCAGATTAGCCAAGAGATCCTCCTTCAAAGACCGCTTGGATAACAACGCACATGACAGCAAAGAGCTCTTCAGCATCGTAAAGGAACTCTTCAACCCCAGCGCCAATGCCAACGACATCCCGCCCTCACAAGAACTGTGCAACTCACTAGCCATCTTCTTCCACCGCATGATCGCTGGCATCTACGACAGCTTCAACACCACGACCGCCCCGACCATGCCAGACTCCACCTCCCCTGTCAACACCACCAGCGCAAACCGCCTGACCTCCTGGTCCAACGTCAACGATGACGAGACTTGCAAGGTCATGAACTCCATCCACTCAGGATCTCCGTCAGACCAGTGCCCACACCACATATTCAACAAAGCAGACGCAGCCATGGCACCCCAACTACGGAAGGTCATCAACATCTCCTTCGAAACAGCGACTTTCCCGGAAAGCTGGAAGCACGCCGAAATCAACGCCCTCCTCAAGAAGCCCAAAGCGGACTCCAAGGACCTCAAGAACTTCCGGCCCATCTCCCTGCTCCCGTTCCCAGCAAAAGTCATCGAGAATATCGTCAACATGCAATTGGCCCGCCACCTGGAAGACAACAACATCTTGAACCCGTCCCAGTCCGGATTCAGACACAACCACAGTACCGAGACAGCCCTCATCGCCGCCACAGATGACATCTGGCGCCAACTAGACAACGGCAAAACATCAGCCCTCATCCTCCTGGACCTGTCAGCTGCCTTCGACATGGCCTGCCATCGCACTCTAAAGACATGCCTACTAGAAGCCGGAATCCAAGAGAAGGCCCTTGACTGGACCACGTCCTTCCTCTCAGGCAGAACCCAGAGAGTCCGCCTCCCACTCTTCCGATCCGAAGCCACCGACATCATCTGCGGCGCCCCCAGGGCTCATCCCTCAGCCCGACGCTGTTCAACATTTACATGGCTCCCCTCGCACAAGTACAACCTCAACATCATCTCCTACGCCAACGACACCCAGCTCATCCTCTCCCTCACCAAGGACATACGCACCGCCAAAACCAACCTCCTCGAGGGAATCAAGGCCGTCGCCGACTGGATGAGGAGCAGTCGTCTGAAGCTGAACTCGGACAAGACGGAGGTCCTCATCCTCGGACCGACCCTTTCAGCCTGGGACGACTCCTGGTGGCCGACCACACTGGGAACAGCACCAACACCCACCAACCATGCACGCAAGCTAGGATTCGTCCTCGACTCCCACCTCTCCATGTCCAAGCAGGTCAACGCAGTCTCTTCCTCCTGCTACAACACCCTCTGCATGCTCTGCAGGATCTACAAGTGGATCCCGACCGAAACAAGAATAACGGTGACCCAGGTCCTCGTCAACAGCAGACGACTACGGCAATGCACTCTACGCAGGAATCCCAGCCAAACACCTACGATGACTACAACGCATCCAGAATGCCTCCGATCTGATCGTAAACTTCCCCTCCACCCGAGAGACCTACACTGGCTCCCTGTCGACAAGAGGATCACCTTCAAGCTCCTCACCCACGCACGCAAAGCTATCCACAACGCCAGACCAGCCTACCTGAACAGCAGACTCAACTTCCACACCCCCACCCGCCAGCTCCGTTCCGCCAGCCTCGCTGTTGCCGCTTTTCCCCGCATCCAACGTATGACCTACGGCAGCAGATGTTTCTCCTACCTCGCCGCCAAGACCTGGAACACTCTCCCTACCCACATACGGCAGACCCAAAACCTACTCGCCTTCAGAAGACTCCTCAAGACCTGGATCTTCGAACAGTAGCAGCACCCCCCTCCCCTCAGCGCCTTGTGACCCTCACGGGTAAGAAGCGCACTTTACAAGTACTCTGATTGGTTGATTGATTGCAACATCGTGATGGGAGAATGGTAATGATAGCATGCATCTTAACCATTGAGGGAGGCAAGATTGACGTATTCCATGGTAGAGCATGAAATCCTCACATGTTCGTGGGGAATTTGTCACTTTAAATAATATTAGTGGGAACAGAGTTTGTGTTGCAGGTGGACCATCACCCATTGGTGGAGGTCTGCACCAAGAAGGGGGCAGGCAAAGTGTAGGAAGGTAGGGTCATTTTAGCATGGTTACCCCCACTTTTTGCCAAGTGCTTGTATTTTATTTTACTAGTCTGACTGGGATCCTGCTATTAAGGATCCCAGTCACTGTGCTTCCTCCCTACATTTGCTATGGTAAGTACTTCTGTAATTGGCTACTGGTGTACACATGCAAGTCCCTAGTATTTGGTACCAAGGTACCCAGGGCATAGGTACACCAGGGGTCTTCCATAGGCTGCAGCATGTATTGTGCCACTCATGAGAGACCACTCAAACTGAAACTACAGGCCTGCCATTCCAGCTTGTGTAAGCGGGTGCAAGCACCACTTGCAACAGATAAAAGTTTCCTTATATCTGGTGTCACTACACTTAAAACCTATAAGTCAATCCTAAGGCAGGCCTTTCAATCCTGAAGGCAGGGTGCTGGGCTATAAGTAGGCTGTCTGGAAATTGGTTAAACCCAACTCTACCCGACAGCACCCTACCGGATGAAAATCAGCTGACCCGGTTTAAACCGAGTGTCACTGATTTTCTTCTTTGTTGCAGCACTTGGCCACTTGATGGAGCCAAAGCATTATAAACTGTGGTGCCTGGCGCGGAGGTGTCAGGGGAAAACAGTGCTTCTGGGCCGGTCCGGCACATGGGGAGCGTTGGTGTGAATTGCGCTAGGGCCAGAGCAACACCAGGCCCCCTGCCTGGCTCATGTGGGTGGAGAGGAGCTGTTGTGCTCTGCTGTCTTACGGCGGCCGGCCGCACCCAAGTACTTCACAGATCTTTAAATAGACCATTTACATAATAAGGCTTTGATGTTGTTAACAAAGGAGTGGGCGATGGAGTTGGGCACCGAAAGAGGCGGCACGCTTAAGTTTCTTGCACGACTCGCGGGCTTGTCATATCTAGTCTCTCACTCGTCTCCTCTGGCTCAGCTTTTTCCTCGCCTGCAGCTTTATAACCTCTCTCTCCTGACGCGCTCTCTCTCTCTCTCTCTCGCTTTGCTATACAGTCCCTCTTCCGCTTACATGGACGCACAACACTATTACCTCTTTCCTTTTCTGTGCTCTGTTGGTGTTTCTCTATTGTCCTCTTTCGTTTCTCTTCCCCTGTTTTCCCCTCCAGTTCACTCTCTGTTTTTCTCCTTCCTCATATGCTCAGGGAGAGAGAGTCGCAGGGTCACCTTCTCTTCTGATCTCTTCTGGCAATAATAAATTAAAATTGTGCAACTTTGTTGTTTTTTTATTTCCTGCCATTTTCCACGCATAGGCTGCAGCCAGATGGCAGAAGTAACTTTTCATATCTAGCCAGATTATACTGTCACTGGATGTGAGTGCGCCTTGAAGCCTGGGTTTTGGGTGGAAGTATGAAGTTGGAGAAAGAGCGATGTTTACAAGTGAGTGCACCTTGCAGCCGGGGTGAAGGGGTGGCTGCAGGTGTGTGCACCTTGAAGCCTGGGTTTGATGTATGGCGTTGGAGGAAGAGCGGCGTTTACAAGTGAGTGCACCTTGCATCTGGGGTGAAGAAGGTTGCTTCACTGAGGAGCGGCACCTATAGGTCAGTGTGCCTTGAAGCCCCGGTTAAGGTATGACGTTGGAGGGGCTTTCAAGTGCATGTACCTTGCAATCGGGGTAAAGTGGTGGCTACATGTGAATGCTCCTCGAAGCCGGGGCTTAGGTTATGAAGGGGTGCTGTCCGTGGACGCCTCTTTACTTTTCACCCTCATGACTCTTCTATCCCCCCCCAATCTAGCTTTGACCACTGCAGGCCCCATGTTTCCTCTCAGCAGGTACTCTTTATCACACCCCCCATTACTGGGGAGGGAAGAGGGGGGGCTTGGGGCTGCTCTCGCTCTTCACTACACCCTTACTTTCGAGATCTCCCTGGTTTTGGGGGGCCAGTCCGCTGGTCTTAGCTGAAACTCCTGACAGGTGATGAAACCTTGAGTTGTCTAGTATTTTGGCAGTAGCCAATAGGATGAGGACGCCTGCTGGCTGGGAGGGCCCCCTTTTCTACTGAAGTGAGTATGTGCTTCCACAGAGCAGGTTTTTATGAGGGGGGCACATTTGTTAGGTCTATTGTAGAGCCCATTGGGTGCTCAACTGCATAATCGCCCATCGAAGCAGGCTATTCAGTTTAAGCTCCCATCAGAGCCCTGTTGGATTGGTTAGGAGATTATTTTAAGAGCACACAACTATCTCTTATTGGCCTTAAATTACTCCTACCTCAACTCAACTTTGAGGTACTCCCTTGGGTTTCATTTTATCGAGCCTGGTCGTCATTTCAAATGTCAGTCCCATGGGTGGGGGGGTCTATTCAACATGCTCAGCAGGCAAGCAGCCCATCCTGTGGCCTGCGGATCGAACTGATCTCCAACATGCACACTGGGCTAGAATGGTGTGAGGATTACAGATCTGTGCACCATGCACACTAGGCCAGCATTTCACCCTTTGGTGTGAAGATTACAGATCTGTGAAACATGCACACTCGGCAAGCATTTCACCCTTTGGAGTGAGGCTTAAACAGATTTGTGCAACACGCACACTAGGCCAGCATTTCATCCTTTGGTGTGAGGGTTAGACAGATCTGTGCAACAAGCGCACTAGGCCAGCATTTCACCCTTTGGTGTGAGGGTTAAACAGATTTGTGCAACATGAACACTAGGCCAGCATTTCACCCATTGTTGTGAGGGTTCAACAGATTTGAGCAACATGCACAACAGGCCAGCATTTCACCCTTTGGTGTGAGTGTTAAACAGATTTGTGCAACATGCACAACAGGGGAGCATTTCACCCTTTGGTGTGAGTGTTAAACAGATTTGTGCAATATGGCACCCTGGGAAAGTATTTGAACCTGTGGCTTGCAGGTTCCACCGCTCTCCATACCGTGCACACTAGGCCAACATGTATCCTGTTTAGTCTGCAGTTTACAGATCTGTGCACCATGCACACACTGCGCCAGTATTTCAACCTTCGGCTTTCAGGTTGAAAAATTCTGTGCTATTCGCACACTGGGGAAACTTGCAACAGTTACGACAAGTTTAAAGTTCAGGAATCATTTTGTAAAACTGTTATTCCTGGGAAAAAGTATTAGCAAAACCCAACTTTTGATAGTGAATCACTTACAGGAAAAGCACATGAGCTAAATCCTTATTTCCAGCAAAGTTTTCCACTCTTTCCGGCCGTCACAAAGTGCAAACGTTACATTGCAGGTAAAATGTACATTTTGTCCGCTCCTCAGCCCATATCTTTTCGGAGGGCACACCGCTTTGCTCTCTGGTGTACCAGAGGGCAGCACTGATGCCTGCAGGAGGGTAGGCTGGGACAGTGGGGCTGTAAGGTGGGTGTAGGGGAAGCAAAGCATGTACATCTAAATGCTGAATTGAATTGAATTCCCCAATGTGGAACCATAAAACCTGGGGTCCATTCCTGCTACCCATAGTTGACCACATTTTGTGATCCTAGGATAGTGATTCTCAAAGCACGGCCTGAGAACTGCATGTGGCCCTCCTAACTTTTACATGCAGGACCCTGGTCTACAGCTGCGGGGCTGCTTTTGATTAGATTCAGCTCTAACATTAAAAAGTTATTGATTAGATAGGTAAGCATTTGTTTGGAGGTTAATTGAAGTGTAAGAAAGGAATTAGCACCGTTCAACTTTAGGAACATCCAAATTTTTACAGCCATCTTGCAGCAAAGGTGTTAAAATGGTCTCTTCAAAATTAAAGTGTATTTCAGAACCCTTTCGCTATAGTACATCAGATTATATCAGTGCACTGAAGTCGTTAGGTCTCGCCTACGTAAAAAAAATCAAGTGCAATAACAAAGCATCAAATACTTATTCTTTTTTTTTGCTAGAGGAAGTCTTTTTCTTAACCCCATTTTTTTACTTGCTTTTGCCCCTTCGGCCACACTGCAATTTCATCATAGCATTTTTGAAAATTTTCTACTTTATATCTACGTATATTTATTGACAAACGCTGAGTGACCAATTCACGCTTTCATTTAAAACAAGCATTTGCAATGCAATAGGTCGCGCATTTACCCACGTTTGAGCTGTTGACATTGAAAAAATCAATTTATTTATTTTATTTTGGCAGTTTTGAATAGCGCGAACAAGACCCTTGCAAGTATCAGAGCGCTTTACAAGGCACATAACGGTGATTGACAAATACATAAGAATACGTTGGGTTAAGTGAGTACATACATGGTAAAAATGTTGCGATTAGCACATATCAACAAGAATATATAAGAAAGTTCAGGTTAATCTGGATAAGAGGATTGCTTTCACTTCTTTTTTGAAGAAGGCAGCGGACGGATTGAATCTTGTTTCTGGGGGCAGGGCGTTCCAAATCCTGGGGGCCATTCCTGAGAAGGTACGATTGTACATTTTTTTGGGGAGAAACGTTGTGGTTTTAGTAGAAGATTATCAGAGCTCCTAGTAGTTCTGCTGCCCCCCCCCCGATAGTACTAGTTTCTCGGCAAGGTATCTTGGTGTTTTTTGGTGCAATGCCTTATGAGTCATGCATGCCATTTTCAAATGGATTCTGGCCTCAGAAGGTAACCAGTTGAGGGCACTGAGGTCGGGGGAAATGTGGCAATTTCTTATGGAGCCTGTGATGAGTCTAGCAGCTGTATTGATTGAGGCTCTTAGAGGAGCGGTTGTTGATCTGGGAAGGTCACAGAAAGCGACCCTCCCGTAATCCACTCTGGGAGTCACTAGGGTTTAGACTGCCTGTTTAAAGTCATTCGCGGGTATGAATGATTTCCGTCTTCTTAGTGTGCTCATCTGAAAATTGGCTGCTTTAGTTGCCGCGCTGATGTATTTCTGCATGTTTAGATTGTTAACCAGAGTGATTCCTAGGGATTTCACAGACTCAATAATGCGAGGTTGACCATCGAGTGCAGTTAGTTGCTGCATCCATTCGCGGATCATGTCTGTTTGTTTGGGGGGAGCGATAAAGAGGAATTCAGTTTTTTGTGTGTTAAGTTTTAAATGGTTGTTTGCCAGCCAGATCTGTGTTTTTTGGAGTGTTGAGTTAAGGGACTTGATGTCTTCAAGAGAGTCGACCTTAATGTAGAACTGTGTGTCGTCGGCGTACATGTGATATTGGATGTTTGAGGAGTCGAGAAGCCCAGTGAGTGGTTCCATAAACTGATTGAAGAGTGTAGGGGAGAGGGAGGATCCCCGGGGTACTCCCAAGGTGACTGGAGTGGGATTGGATAAAGATTGGTTGATCTTAAATCTTTGCGTTCTGTCTTGGAGGAAAGAAGTGAACCAGTTTAACACTGTTCCAGATAGACCCATTCTATGTTGTAAGAGGTCTAGTAAGTTGCTGTGTTTGACTGTATCAAAGGCTGAGAATAAGTCAAGTAGGATTAACAAACAGGCTTTGTTTTGATCCAGTAGTTGTAGGGTGTTATCTATGATGTTGGTCATGGCTGATTCAGAACTATGCCCCGATCGAAAGCCTGATTGGAATTGATCTAACAGATTGAAGTAGTCGATGTGATTACTAAGTATGGGCGGAAAATTAGTTCCGCTCACGGAATTTGCAAAATTTTGGCAATTTCGCAATCCGCAATTCGCGCGAAATTGCCCAGAAATCCGCAATTCGCGAGTTGGTGGATTTTTTTTCTTGTTCGCGCTTCAAAAATAAAATCTCTCGCATGCGGCATTGACTTACCATGATTCTGCGTTCGCTGATGAGTTTTCCTCCCTGTTCGCATGCGCTGCGAGATTTTGGTAGCTGTCCGAGCGGCGCCGCGATCGGGAACACGTCATTGCGACCCGAAACAGGAAATTGCGAACGAGAACACGTCATTGCGCCCCGAAACAGGAAAAAGGCATCACAAGCAGGCTGGTTAAGTGGAAACAACATGTGCGCGACCGTTGCAACCGCATGTGCAAGTTCTCGTTCCCGAACTGGTAAAAAAATCTCGCGAACTCGCAAAAAAAAAAATTCGCAAGCTCGCAGAATTTCGCGGATTTTTGCGAATCGCAATTACGAATTCGCGCGAATACGTGTATCGCGAATTCGCAAATTCCACCCATGCTTAGTGGTTACTCAGCTGCATGTGGACACATTTTTCGAGCAATTTGGCCAGGGTCGAAATGTTGGATATAGGGCGATAGTTATTCAAGTCGGGTCAGCTGATACTTTCTTTAGAATGGGGGATACCTGACCAGTTTTGAGGATGTCGGGGATGGTTCCTTGAAGAAGGGAGGTGTTTATAATCCTGGTCCATACGGGCACTAGCTGAGACCGGAAAGATCTTTAAGTGGGATGCTGGGAGAGGATCTTGGAAATGGTTAGAGGGATTCAAGGCCAAGAGCGTATTTAAGATAGTTTCTTCACTGGGGAGTTGAAGGTGGACCAGGAAGCATTGTTCTTGAGGTCGAGCTTTGAAGAACAATTAGGCGGGGTCACTGGTATGGTCAGCATGGTAATATTGTGTGTGTGGGTGTGGGATAGTAGGTCATTATGTAGGTCTGTCTTTAGATTTTCAGTCTTTGTATTGAAAAAGGCAGCCAGCTCCTAGCAATTGGGGAGTGTGTCTGGACTAGCTTGGGGGGAGTGGGAGACACCCTTCGATTGATTTTTGATTATTTCAAATAGTTTTTTGGGGCGGTTATTGGCTTGGTTTAATTGTTTACATATGAAGTCCGCTTTTGAGCGTCTAATCTTTCTGTAATAGGAGTTTCTGGTGCTTTTTAGTAGTTTGAGGTGGGCAGCAGATGGAGCGGATCTCCATTGTCTTTCAATTGCTCTCAGGGATCTTCTGTCATCATTTAGCCTACCATCGTACCAAGAGTTTGCGTCTTTTTTGGTGACTCTTTTCAAGGGGTGCTAGGTCGTCGAGTATCGTGTTCATGGAGTTGAAGTAGTGATTGGTCAAGTCCTGTACATCATCTAAGCCATCCAGTGGTGGCGTGAAGATGTGGCTGGCAGTTGCGAGAATGGTAGGATTGAGGTTATCTAGGTTCCTCCTCCAGAATTTTCTTCTCTTAGGTTGGATAGAGAATAATTTAACTACTTCTTTGATATGGAATGTGATAAGGTGGTGGTCGGACAAGTCGCAAGAAAGAATCGAATCAAGCTGAATAGAGTCTACTTTGGAGATCACTAGATCAAGGGTTGAGCCCTTAACGTAGGTGGGACTATCACAGATTTGGGACAGGTTGAGGTCGGACAGAAAAGCTTTGAGGCTATTGACCTCTGGGTCGTTTAGATCGTTCCAGTGAAGTCCCCCGGGAAGATCTGAGTAGTCTGTTGACCGACATTTGTTGCTGAAATATCCATGATGTGCTCGATGAAGGTAAGGTTGTTGCCTGGAGGATGGTAGAGAGAGTGAAGTGAGCACATTGGTTTGTTATTGCTCGAGATGTCTAGGCAGAGGTATTCACATGAAGAGAATACCGGGGAGTTAACGCGGTTCACAGAGAGGTTGTTCCTATGAATGCAGATGATGCCACTCTCTAGTTTATCAGGTCGATCAAGTCTTGTGATGTAATAATTTGGGGGAACTAAAATGTCTAAGATGGCTTATGATGAGTTGTTTAACCAGGTTTCCGTCAAGATGATAAGGTCAGGTTCATTAGATATAATGAGGTCAGCTATATCGCGGCATGTCGAGATGCTGATCTACAGTTTAGTAGGATACATTTTAGCTGGGCCTTGGTCAAAGTGGTGTTCTGGTCATGGGAGATGGGTATTCTCTTGAGGTTATTTTCGTTAATACCTCTGGGGGCGCGTCTTATACTTCTAGATGCATTGGGCTGGATGGGTTTGATTAAGGACAATATATGTTGGTCGTCTGTATGTGCTGGTGTAGAGGGGAGGGAAGGGAGTTCGTAGGAATGAAGCAGGGAAAGTGAGCTCACTTGGAGATAGGTCTCGCTTTTCCCTAGTCGGGTGGGATGAGGCATTAGGGTAGGGTACTGTATTCCATTTGGGGAGTTGAGGTTGGCGGCTAGAGCATTGCCGATGCATAGGCTTAGTTAGTGAGATGGGTTGATGCCGGATCAAGTCATGCAGCGTTAGGATGTCCTCTTTTATTTGTTGAAGGGATAGAAGTATCTCATTGAGTCTGAGGTCAGGTGTCGGAGTTATCATGTTGGTGGCCTAAACTATGGTAAGATGATGAGGGGTTATTGCTAGTGTGGTGTCCAGGGGCAAGAGGTGAGCTAGTTCGATGCATGATGGTTGTATTTTGGTGTGTGAGTCTATAGTGCAGGGGTGGGTGGAGAGAGGAACAAATGGGGTGTTGATGTGTACTTTAGGAGTGTCTAATTTGTTGTGTGACCTACTTGTAGAGTGGTGGTGATTAGAGAGGGGGGAGTGAAGTGGGGTCGTGATGGGTTATTGATATGAGCTATGGGAGGAGGAACTGTGAGATTTATAGTGCAGGGAGAGGGAGAAGATGGATGTATCTAAAGTAAGTGTGTGGGAGGAAGAGATTGGGGCAGCACCCGCAAGTGAGGTGAGTGAAGGTACGGTTGTGGAGACGGGGAGGGGAAATTGAGGACGCGGGTCATGAGGGAGATCTGTGGTCGAGGTGATGCTAGTGATAGGTGAGGTTGGTGTAGTAGAGATTGTGGTGGAGCTGGGGAAGGAGTGGAGATTATGTGGTTATATGTCGTTAGATGGGGTGTCGGGTAGGTCTGAGGTGGATGTATATGAACAGTGAGATGTCAGGGGGGAATGATTGGATGAGGAGTCAGGTGAGGAATCCGACAAAGGGTTAGGAGAATGGTTTGTGGAGGGGGTGGAATAGGGTCTTGCCACCTTCGCTTTGATGCTAGGGAAGATGTTGTCCAGTAAATTCAGATTATGGTCTGCTGCCTGCATGAGGATAATCCCATTATAATAAATGGTAAAAATAGCTGTTGCTTTGTAGAACGGAGAAGGAGTGATATTTAATGTGAGACCGTGTGCGTTTTGTTTGGTTGATGCAATTGAGAATAGGGCGAGAAAGGCTTTCCGCCTTTGTGCTCTCCTTTTTGTGTAGAATATTATGTCATTTGTTATGTGTCCTGTATTTTTTGAAAAATACGGGTCAGAGATTGGGGTTTCTGGATGCGATTTTAGTTTGAAGCTTTTGGCTGCCTTTTTTGAGAGGTGAGGGGGGAATTTGATGGAATAGGTGTGTGGGACCATAGGCTCCATAGTATGGTATAAAAGTTTATGAAAAAAGAGAGGTAGACTGAGGGGAAGAGAGGTAGACTAGGCGAGTAGTATTTGGGGAGTATGAGCAGTTAAGGCCTCCCTGTTATTCCAGGTAATGAGTCCTTGGGATAGGTCCTCGCTCCATTACATTTAATGGGTCACGTAGTGGTAGAGGTAGATGGTCCTTGATGTTTGAGGGGGGTCTGGTTAACTTGGCTAATAATGTTCCAATCTAGGTAGTATCCTAGGTTAGAGAATTAGTGGTTGCTAAGATTTAAAGTAAATAATATCCATTCATTTGTGCGTTCGCGTGTTAGTTGTTGAGAATAATGGGTACGCTCTGTGAAGGTTGGATGGGGTATCAGTTGTTCCAAGATGGCTGCTTCTAAGTCTAGTAATGACAAATATCAGTGGGTTAGTCCTATTACTCTTTCTATGCCACACGAGCTACCAAGGTAATGTGCTTGATGCGGGTCAAACGGCGGCGCTGGTGCTATTAGATCTGAGCGCCGCCTTTGACACCGTATCCCACTCTATCCTTCTGCGTCGTCTGGAGGAAGTTGGCGTTACTGGCCTTGCTCTCCAGTGGTTCCGTTCTTTCCTTGCCAACCGTTCCTTTAGTGTGGCCGTCCCACCTTACCAGTCTAAATTCCATCCTTTGGATCTGGAGGTTCCCCAGGGCTCCTCGCTGAGCCCCACGTTATTCAATCTATACGTGAGACCGCTGGCTGAGGTAGTCAGGCAGTGGGGTATGACCATGGTGTCATACGCCGATGACACCCAGCTAGCGGTCACGATCAGCGGGGATGTGGACGTGGACGCCCCCAGATTCCAACAAGGACTCCGGGCGGTCGCGGCCGGATGACGTCCAACTGTCTCCAGCTGAACGCAAGTAAGACCGAGGTGATGATCTTTGGCAAACAAACGGAACTCTGGGGAGATAGATGGTGGCCAACGGATCTAGGCCTCACACCTACCCCGGTCTCTGAGCTCAAAAACCTTGGGGTCTGGTTGGATCCATCCCTCGCCTTCGTCTGCCATACCAAACGCACGGCGGCCTGTTGTTTTGGCATCCTCCGTGGACTCCGTCCCGTGCTTAAGTTCTTTGATGCCACCACCAGGCAACTCGTGATCCAAGCTACAGTGATCTCCAGGCTGGATTACGCTAGTTCCCTCTTAGTGGGCCTGAATCAAGCGGAAATTGGACGCCTTCAGCGCATTCAGAATGCCGCAGCGAGAGTGGTGGTGGGATTACCCAGATTTTGCTCCACTACAAACACCCTGCGTTCGCTGCACTGGCTTCCGGTGGCACAGAGGATCCGGTTTAAGGTCCTCTGTGTTGCCTATAAAATCCTTAAGGGATCCCCGGCTACGACTCCTTTCCAAGCTCCTGTCTCGTTATGTTCCTGTCCGGTCCCTAAGATCCTCAGACCTAGAATTGGCAGTCGTCCCCCGCTTTAAGCGTAGCAGGGCTGGCGGACGCTCTTTTCAAGTCCGCGCTGCAGTGTTATGGAATGCCCTTCCCCCGGCGATTCGCGCCCTCAGGGACTTACTCTCTTTTCGCCGAGCTGTTAAAACCTTTTTGTTTCCTTAGTATTCTGTCCTTTTGGTTCCTTATTGTTTAGTTGTGTTGTGCTGCTGCCTTGTCGGGCGCCAGGACGCTCCTTCGCTGGAGCATCTGTGCGCTTAATAAATACGCATAACATAACATAACATAACATAACATGTCCTCTATCTGTTTCTATGGGTCAGATCAGCATTAATGGTCCTTTCTTTCCGTTTGGTAATGAGGTGCAAAGCTATAGGTCATATGAGTTTGCTGTGGGGTAAGGTGAGTGGTCCTTTTTTTTACCTCAGCAGCTATTTAGTCATTTAAGGTACCCCCTTTAGGTAGAAAAAATGGTGGGGCTTGTGCTGTCTGTCAAGGGGTGATCATCCAGGTCACTCTTATGATCCCCCTCATCTGTCCATGACTCTGTGCGCTGCCCTGAGTGCCCCTCCACTACAGAGCGCGGCGGCTGGGGACAATTCAGAAGTGATTGCCAAATAAGTGAACATAAGCCCCTCTGCCTTGGTCTCACATGTGCTGTCCCAGCGTGTAAATGCGAGCACTGTAGAAGTATGCGCGGGGTCAGAGGGGAGGAGAGGGGTAGCAAAAACGCTGTGCCGCTCGTGCAGGGAGCCTCCGCTCTGTTGGCTGCAGCAGGGCTCACCTCATGAAAAAGTGCGTGTAGGCTTAGACGTCAGGTGGGACCACTCCGATGCAGGTGAGGATTTTTGTTTTCGTTTTCAAAACATAAATAAAAGGCTTTGTCATTTACAATGCCAATAGCTCAAACTCGCATAAATACGAGACCTATTGCATTGCAAATGCTTGTTAAATCTGAGCTGCAGAATCAAAGGACAATGGAAAGTATTTCATGCCTGTATTAACTTCTGAAATGTAGAGCAGTATACAATTTCTGGAGAAAATGTAAAAAGCAATAATAAGAGCGAAGCGTTCCATAAACACCTGTAAAACACTGTTTCAGTTGATTTTTTTGGTGTGAAAATGAGTAACCACTGAAAAGCACTGTTTTTTTAAGGTATGGAAATCACTGGAAAACACTGAAAAAAACCACCAGAATTTACCAAAATTAGAAACTGAAAACAGGAAAGCCTAGTTATAAGTGTGAGGGTGCCCCTGCATGAGCAGGACACCTCTACAAACCGCAGAGTCGATTCTCTAGGTTTTGTAAGTGCAGTCAGCCCTTTGATACATATAGTGGCCATGAATCATTATGCAACGGCTAACTATATAGTGGCTGGTGCCAAATCTGAGAATATTTGGGTTCAATCATGTTTTAATCGTACCCCAACACCGTTGCCGGTGTTGGAGGCATGATTCCATATACTGGGGGGCTCCTCTGGGAAGTCCACAGTACTCCCAGTAACAGCCTTAAGGGTCTGCTAGCAAGCTAGTGCTGCTGTCGACCACAGACATGATTCTGAGCTCGGGTAGGGGAAGGTAGAAGAATAGGTTTCCTATCACAGGGACATGTGACCACCTCCCAGACAGGACTTAGTGCATTCATCTGGGCTGGGGGCGTTTGCCAGCACCACCATACTGCTTTGATGGGCACAGATGGTGCCCTCCTGGCATACTCCAGTTTGAACCAGTTCGGGAACCCTTGGTTCCAGCTCTAGCACAAAACTGGACAAAGGACATAGGAGTGTCCTCCCTTCTGTCCAGCCCCTCCTCTGGGAGGGACCCTAAGTTGTTTTAACCCATTCCTTAGGGTAGTTAAGGGCTGCCCTCTGGGTGGGTCCTCAGATTCGTTCTGGGACAAGACTCAACTATGAAACTGCGTCGCTCTTCAATTGTCTGGACACTTGGACTTTGTTGGACTTCGACTGGAACAGAGACTGCACCAAGGAAGATTCCTGCTGCTCATGGTCTCGCTGTTCTTCAAGTCTTCTTCATCATCTGTGTCTGTGCTTCATCCAGGTTCTCCAGAAGACCTGTGGGCATCAAGGGCATCTGAATAAATTGCCCTTGAAGTGAAGGAGTCATTCCCCTGCATATACAGGCACTGCAACAAATCTGACTGGTCTGCTGCTCCTGCCGCGCTATGGTCTTCCAAGGCCCAGTAACACAGGTGGTGGTTCTGCAACACACTGGAGGCCTGACCTGTCCTCTCTGCAATTCTGAGGCCCATATCCCTAGTCAGAAATGCGTGAAACAAACCCCTGTGCACTATGTCGACTTGCCGTTGCCAAGGGTTGTTGGCTCTGCACTCCAGAAAGCTTTAGGCTACAAAAAGTTCCAGCCTCCAGCACCTCTCTTCGTGAAGTAAATGCAACGATGCAAGGACTGCAGGGGGGGATTGAATTAAAAAAGAAAGCAGATGAAGCAACAAAGGATGTTGCAACTTCTCAAAAGAAAAAGCCTACCTTTTAAAAGACGATTTCTACACACCCAGCTCCTCTCTAGATAAATATATTTTTTCAGACCCATCAGCTGGTTCGCATGATTATGACTCTCAGGAGGGCCCAGAGCAGCAGTTTAAATACAATGTAGCAGACTTTTTTTAGGGAGTGGACAACGAGGAAGAGGAAGTAGAGACAAAGAATGAGGGCCACCAAACCAGAGTGAAGTACCATAGTTGGGGACCAGAGGGTCCATGAATACTGATGAAAATATCACTTCTCCTTGGACAGAATGACCAATAATAATCAGCCCATTCCCATTTTTAACTTATCACAGCATCTCCTGTCCTCGGCACAGGTTCCACTTCATAGAAAAGGACATCTTTTTTTATATTTTTATATCCAGGAGAGAACTGATGTTTGTGCTCTACAAACAGAATTGCAAAAGTACTTCCATAAAGTTTGCTTTGGATTTTTTTTGCTCATAAGTAAGAGGCCACTGCTGGTTCAGCATCAGGTTTTAGGCCACGCACCTCATTCTTTTCTCCTACCAATGGAATGCCCTATGAGATACTTACATTGGAAAATGTAATACTTAGAGATCTGCATCTACTTAAAGAGGACAGAAAGTTCATACTTATTTAATAATATATATAATATATACAGACCCTCAAAAGATATACTACCATTTCTGTGAAACCTGCTGATAGAGAGGAGATATAGTCATACAATCTGTTGAAAACCACAATGCTGACATTCTGAGACAATTGTCCAATTCAGACCATTATCTGAAAGTACGTCAAGTTGAAAATTCTCGAAGTCACTTGAAAGGCAAAAGAGGAAGGTTTCCTCTCCTCTAAGGAAAATTGCCTTTTTGAACAAGCAATTCCCTAGAATGCCATGCTTGCATATGCTTCCTAAAGTACATAAGAGTTTGGAATGCCCCACCGGCAGCCAGAATTTATCCAGTTGTGGTTCTATTCTAGAGCCTTTGGGCGAACACATTAATATGTTTATCAAAGACAGAGGGCCTCATTTATTTCTCAGTGAATGGGTTACTCCATCACAACACTGACGGATATCCCGTCCGCCAAAATATGAATCCCATAGGATAGAATGGGATTTATAGATAGGCGGACGGAATATCTGCCACTGTTGTTATGGAGTATCCCGTCCGCTGAGATCTGAATCAGGCCATAGTTCCTACACTGGAAACATGTGCATGAGAGAGCACGCATATGATTAATCTGGTAGAAAGCCTCCACTTTGACTCATAGAGGGAATGACTGGTTACTCTGAATATCATCTCGCTTCACACTAGCAAACCACACCAAGAAATCCTACAACCATTGAACAAGTGGTTGGTGAACGCCCGAGACCTCATGAAGTGCCCACTGAATTAATAATTGATCTTTTGATGGTTGCCGTGATGACAAATTATTTTATATATGATAATCAATACTATCAGCAATGTGGCCGGACTTCAATGGGTGCCAATATTTTTGCCCCAAATCTAGCCAATATTTTTGCAGACTCATTTGAACATCAATATGTTCTGACTGAACAAAATCCTTTCAGGTCCGCCATTAAGTGTTGGAAGCTTTACATGGTTGACGTTTTTGTCATTTGTGACGAGTCCACAGTCAAACTTGAGGAATTTGTGGAACACCTCAACCAAACACAGACTAATCTACAGTTCACATGCCATTGGGACAACCAGAAAATCGCTTTTCTAGATCTTCCAACTTGATGACGGGAAACTGGTATCTTCCACTACAGAAAACCGACTGACAGGAACACCCTTCTATCATACACCAGTTTTCCCCCTCAGCCCCTTGGAGATGGCTTACCTTATGGCCAATTTTTGAGTTTATGGTGTAATTGTACCTATAAATTAGACTATTTTAGGGAAGCATATGTATTGAGAGACAGATTACTCCAAAGAGGTTACCCATGCAAAATTGTTAAATCTGCATTAAAAAGAGCCTGGTATAACCACAGAGAGGACCTTTTAAAAACGAATGCTGAGGAAGATTGTAACAGACTTACATGTGTCACCACTTTCTGCCCACCTTTTAAAAAGATTACAGCATCCATAAGGAAACACTGGCACATTCTACAGAGTTTAGATTTTTCAATAGAAGTGCCTGGACAGTATTTGGGGCAGACCCACCTTGAGAAGACACACCAAATATGGGAATTGCATTGTGAGTCACTACACCTCCAACACCAACGTTTTTTAGCATGATTCTATTAATGTAGTACTGAAGGGCGTTTCAAATTGCAATTCCACTAAGGTGGTTTATTGTATATGGTTCCATTGTCCCTTGCTCTATATTGGACAGATTAAGGTTCGGATTGGACAGCACTGAAGTAGGTTCCGTGGTGGGGTGACCACAGCCCCCCCTTGAAACACACTATATAGAGCATCAACGTAAGCCTGAAGACATCAGACGGCAAGTGCTGTAAGTAGTGGAGATGCCCGAGAGAGGGGGGACCTCTCCCTCATTTTACAATGACTCGAAAGCAAGTGGATCCGTATTTGCAATTCCATCACAATTGGACTAAATTCGTCTGAAGAGTGCAGGGGTTTTGTCTCCCGGCTTCGTGAGTAATACAGGCTATCCTCTGATGCCATGTCCTCATGGACTTTACACAGAGCTACTCACCCCCTTAAATTCAAGAAATTATCATATAAGCACGGTGGAATCTGGACTATGATTTGTATTATTACTGCAACAAGGGTTCAGCCTTATGATTATAGGAATGTGTGTCTTGGATGCTGCTTTGAAGATGCATATTGTTCGGGTAATGTAGATATATATGTATATACATAGTGATCGTATAATTGTCTGTGTTGAGGCCCACATCTATTTATTGCTCATGCTTATTATTGAGCTCTTTGAATTCGACAGACAACAGCTAACCTAGTATTTTCCTTCTTTAATTTGCACATTATGTTTACGTTCCTTCTGTCTATACATTTCTCCTTTTCATGAGAGTTCCTAATTTCGATGCATTGTTGTTCATATTTTTGTCTTTGTAAAGGATCTCTGGAATGATACATTTGTTGAAACTAATATTTTCTTCTCGTAACTGAGAAGTAGCCTCCTATCTACTAGTTATCTGTTAGGAAAAAAGCTTGGAACGCACCGTGCATTTCACGCCTCACTTTCATTTGATTGTAGGAAGCGCATCCCAACCGCATGCTCGTGCTTGCTATTGACAGTGACGGTTAGCCACGATGCCCCGCTGTGTTACCAGAGCAGGGGCGGCCTTAGGCATGTGCAAGCTGTGCACCTGCACAGGGCCACCAAACCCCAGGGGCCGCCACGCCAATATATATCCTTAATATAATAATCCTCTGAGGATGGATACATATTTGGGTGGCGGCCCCTGGCAGGGATTTGGCAGCCTACGGCTCTGTTCCACCTTCCTGAGCTCTGGGGGCTCCGCCCCGCCTGGACCCCCTCTTCCGGGGCCCCCTACCGACGCTCCCTGCCCAGGGCCGCCATGAGCCTAGAGCTGCCCCTGACCAGAGTATTCAACCTTCCCTGTGACAATTATTACTAGGAGCTTCTCTGCCAATTGTGGTTCCGCTTTTCCCTGCATGTGGCCATATTTGACAGATCCACGCTGCCCAGAGTGGCTGTGGAGTAGTTTCTCCACCTGGCACTCTTTATTTTCAAGCCGACCGTGGCGCTAGTAGTGCAGGGGCGCTGATACTCAGGGGTAAGTCCTAGTACTAACAGAGCGCTCTCTGTCCTATAATTGGTAAATTATTGTGCTTATTTATTATTTATATTTACCTTGCCTTTGTAACCACAGGCTCAAGCCCTGAGTGAGTATTCAATATTCAATAATCAATTAGGGTGTGCATGAGTGCCGCTGTATCTCCTGCACCATATCCACTATCCCCAGATTTCAGGGGCTTTCGGGTAACTGCTTTCTTAATTACCACCACATGTAAGCAAGTTTTTTCAAACTAATTCTTTTTTTGCCCTATTTCAGGATGTCCCTTGTGTTCTTAGTCCTGATGAGACCCTGGTATCCTAATCAAAGGGTCGAAAGTCGTCAACACGCTTAAGTAAACATGGAAAATAAACATGGAATCATTCCTATTGTTACAAAGAATGTTTTCAATCATTTTTGGTTGTTTGTTACTCATACATTAGCCTATGTTCACCGTTTGATTGTTATATTTCTTTAAGCTTTGGCTGTGGCACTGAGGACACATTGCCCTGTGTTCTGACTTGTTACTGTGTTGTTTTCTTTATATTTTGTTTAATTCCTACACATAAATTGCTATTCTTTTCAATCAAGGTGGCATATTGTGTATCACATTCTATATGCCCTTAAGTGCATAAGGCTATTTAGTCTGTCCATTGAAAATATTTCCTGTATAAATGATACCAATCTGAACTATTGTTGCTCTAAGATTCAGTTTTTTCAGTAAGTCTGTCCGTCTTCAGTGTCTTCTGTATCTACAGGGCTGTGGCACCTGGTGGGATCTGCATTTTTAACAAAGACTTTGGGGCATATTAGCAAAAACCTTCGTTAAATTTATCGCCGTTTTAGCGGCAGAAAACTGCTGCTAAAACGGCGATAATGGGCTTGCTAATACGCGTTATAGAATTCCAATAGAAGCCCAGGTTAAATGTGCAGGACCTCTAACCTGAGTTTCTATTGGAATTTTATAACGCATGTTAGCAATCCCATTATCGCCGATTTAGCTGCAGTTTCCTGCCGCTAAAATGGCAATAATTTTAACGAGGTTCTTGCTAATATGCCCCTTTACTCCCATGGTACTGGCTTTATTCAATGTAAAGTTAGGAGTATATGGACAGCCCACCTCCTATCTTTGTTGGGGGAACTGTGGAGTAGTGATTAACTTTATGGTAGAAAATTAGAGGAAGACAAAATAAAATGGATTGACATACACCTGATATATGTAATAATAATGTTAAATCCTGAGTGGCAAGACATTAAAAAAAGTAATTAAATCAGTAATGTTCTTTTACAGATTGTGGGAGCAATTGAGACACAATCACATGAAGAAGGCATGAAAACATGGGGGCATATTATCAAGCACGGCGTTAACATTTTCGCCGATTTAGCGGCAGAAATCTGCCCCCAAAGCGGCGATAAGGGGCTTAATAATACGCCGTAGAGAATTCCCATTGAAGCCCATGTTCACACCAGAACATGGGCTTCAATGGGAATTCACAAGGGCGTATTATCAAGTCCATTATCGCCACTTTAGCGGCCATTTTCTGCCGCCAAAGCGGCGATAATGTTAACGCTATTTCTTGATAATATGCCTCATGGTTATTAGGGGAAAGGTCGTGGATGAGCAGACTAGTGGCGGTACATCTGCAAGGTTTAAATCAATGTCAGCATTTATTCAGCTTTATGAAAGTGAAAGAGATGAGGAATTTGTAATAGATATAGTCAAAAATCTGTGAATTCCTAAAATGATTATTTAATTCTAACAAATAATCAGTTCTTGAAAATGATCTACTTAAATCCTTATGTTCAACAGCACAGCATGTGAATAACACCATATAAGCACTTATAGAGAAGGTATGACATTTTGCATTTAAGGAATAATAAAATAATTGCCAGTGAACCTGCATGAAGGATGAAATATGAACAGTTCAAAAATATTTCAGAAAAATATTTTACAACGTAGATGTTAATTGTAGGAATAATTCATATATAGACTATGATTAAGTGATACACACATTTGTTAGTGTTATTTGAAAATAAAAAATTAAACATTTTAGAAATATTTTTCTCATTCTTGCAAAGAGAGAGTTGTAATCAAGAAATATATTATGTAAGAAATACACATTTGATTTATAATCAAGAAAAAAATCCAAAAGAGAATACAATAAATGAGAAGGATTGAGAAGTGTCTAAAAATAGAACGTCTCCAGTTTTAATGAATTTGTAAGGACGTTTTTGTCAATATAATATGCGTGATTGTTGATAAGGCAGAGTATTCCCATGGCTAATTTATGGAATAAAGAGCTCTTAAATTCCAGAATATAGGAGCTGACAGGTATGCTGTCTTGGAACAGTTATTGAATATTGTATTGTGAAGCTATCCTCTCAAACCTTTATTAAATGCTTGAGACTGTTCTTACTCCAGTCCCTAGAGGCAATGACTTCTTGTAGTATACACTAAACTAATATTCCATCAGCTATGAGCCATGTTCAATGTGCACAGATGTGATGAAGGAATGGCCTAGTGCGAGATGATGAGGATGCAGAGTGTAAGGCAGGAGGGGGCACACTTACTGGCACACACGGGACAGGTGGATGAGGGTCTGTGCAGGGGAGGGAAGGGCAGTGCCCCATCCTCAGCTTCTTTAGGGGTAACTGCCTGGCATCTATGATGGGCCCATGTAGCACGAATGCCAGTGTCATGGGACATTTAGCAGATGTCTTTTAATTCTAACTGGGGCCAACCAAGTAACCCTAGCGCCTGGAGTGAGACTCCAACACACACATCATTGGGGGTGAGATTGTGCCTTACTCAACGCACCTGTGAAGTAGGAGCTAGATTTAGGTGGTCAGATAGTGAGTCAGAAATAAAGATCAGTGTTTGCTCCATAATCATATGTTTATTGCTGCTTTAGTTGAATTGTTTTATTGTATAGTTTTGTACTGTGCTCCCTTGCTTTTGTTGGTTTAGGTTTTGCTACTAAAATTAATCTGACGATGGTGTGAGAGGGGAGATGAACCCTGAATGAGTATTGGTGCATTATATAAGTAGCACGAGGTCTGTGTTGTCATGACGACCAAGTGAAGGGGCCATTGGAACTATAAGTAAGTAATCTTTATTGCTTAAGTTATTTAAAACCATAACAATGTCATAGTACAAATATAAAATCCCTATATTAAAAGTATTTAAAAGACAAGAAAAAACATGTTAATTATATTATTCAAAAAGAGCAGAAGCGGTGTCCTTCTCATGATGCCAGTTTTAAGTTTGTACATAATTCTGTGACGTCATATTGTTATCGTTTTAAGGTTTTTTCACGTAGTAACATATAAAACTTTTTCTTTTTTTTACGTTACTTATAAAATGACCATAACATTCTAAACATTATTGTTTTGGAAGTGCCACAAAGTTTTTCTCATAATACAGTAAACATTTCATTATTTTACAGGTCAGCTAAGGGTCTGTAGTGCCAAGTTCTCTAATAATTGCAGATCTAAATGTCCGAATTCCTCTGTCATTAAAAGCCTTTTTTAGTAATACCATGCGTTGCGTCTTTAGGCCAGGGCAGACGCATATTAGATGGATAATGTCTTGCCAGGCTTCACCACATAAACCACAGGATTTGACGCCAGTATACTTCCACGATGGTTGTTCAGCCAGGCTTGGTAATACCCCAAATCTAGTTGCCATTAGCTTGCGTTTCAAGTGGGGCGAGTATGTTGCTTCGAGGTATTCCGCCGGTCAAAGTGATGTATAGGATTGCAGAACCATCCAGCCATGGGATCTTTTTGCTAGGGTACCTTTGTCTTCCAATAATGGTTGTAATTTTGCCGCCTTGTTTGGAAAAATATTTTTGGGTGGAAAATAAACAAATTACACAAATCCAATGTTTTTCCCTTAAGTGTAATTTACACCATCTACAAGTAAGCATGCACAAATGCCTTTCTGTGGACAAAATTCACAATTCACAAAGCTTTTCAGAGACTTGAAACCTGTCTAAATCTCAACGCTTTGTTATGCAAGGCCAGGAACCTGCGGGCACTGACTTATAAATTGTTTTATGAATCGGGGCATCGAAGTCTACATTCAGAGGGATCTGTGCCATATGTTTGCACTGTAGTGAGCTCTCACTGATGTGGGAGAACGTTCATGATTGAGTGAGTGTCGTGCACAGTTCTCGTGTAAAGATTCAGGCGGAGGCGCTGTCTACTCTGTACTTCTGTTTAGTAAAGTCCTACAGATGGTGCCCGCACTGCACTCTGATGCCAATAAAGGGAACCCAGAGTGTTCGCAAATAAGAACTCAGACCACTGGTCCGAATGAGAGTGAGTGGGCAGAACCAATCCAACAACAGCTACAGCGCCAAGGTATGATTCAGTGAGCTACATTGTGTGACATGAATCCTCAGGGATGGTGCGTTCTGTCACTGGATGAACCAGAATCAAACTCTGCCCTTAGTGGGATAGGGGTCCACCACTGTACACTACTCAAACCAGCACCTGCGCACACTCCACTGGCTCCCCATCGAAGCTAGAGTCACCTTCAAGATGCTAACCCAACCTCACAAGGCCCTCCACGACACCGGACCAGCATACCTGAATAGCCAACTCAAATTCCACACACCCCAAAGGACCCTACGATCAGCCAAGCTCTCCTACACCGTGGTCCCCCGCACCAGAAAGACCAGATCGGGAGGCCGCTCCTTCTCCTTCTGCATGGCCAGAGCCTGGAACACCTTCCGCTCCACCTCAGACAGACATCGCTCTCCATCTTCGCAAGAAACCTCAAAACCTGGCTCCCTCCTTGATGGACTGGAACCTGCGACCCCCTCACCCCACAGAGGCCTGAGACAATAACGGGTGAATAGTTGCGCTTAACAAACACCTGATTGATTGATTGATTGATTGATTGGTATCGCCTAATCGGTAAAGTGCTATGAAGAGCCGTGGGATTTTTTGAGGATGTAAAATGGCTTTATTTAGCTTGTGAACTGGATGCAAGATTGAATTGATAAACTGATTTGTTTTAAAAAGGTAGACAACATAGGTTCCAACTTGAGTTTATTCATACAAAAAATACAAAAAATAAATAAATACATTGATACAGATATTTTAAAAACCTTACTAATAGGATGATGTATACATTGAAACAATATCAAGAATGCGATAAAGAACATATTAAATAAAGAGTTTTAGTACAGTTGTGCAATATCAAACACAAGAGATGGGGTGAACCCTCTTGAGCCGAGCGAGGTCTCGGAGATCTATGACTTTGCAGTGATCTATGACTTTGGCATTCTAACCCAAGATGGTAAAGGTTTGTTGCATTTTTGTTAATGGCACCAGCCTTTTTGGGTTCCACTGCATCCATGATGACAGTGTTTTACTACCGTATCAAAGGGTAGGGGTTCCTTTCTCCTTGGTTCGACTAGCGTCACTGGCACCCTAGCTGTGCCACTAGGTGGCACTCTACTAACACAAGTCCATCACAACTTCTCATCCTCCATGCTGAATCCTCCATTGGCGTATGACTGCTGGGAATGGTCCTCAGAGCTATTGGAGAGCGTGTGCTCTGTGATGGAACTGGACAAGTATGGCTGCTCCAAGGGGACCTCAGTGAAGGCACTGGACACATAACCGGAGCTGTGCATCTTCTGGACCTGCTTGAACAGCTGGAGCACCTGCAAAGAGAGACATCGGCTCAGGTTTGTACATAAGTTCCTTTACACCTCTATAACTAGCTGCTCAGCCAGTGTGAGTGTTCCGGGTTGAATGTGAGTGTGATTGACATGGATGGAATGCTTGGGTGCCTGGCGTGAGTGTTGTCAGTTGGGAGATGGGCTGAGCAGCTAGTGGGCTGCTCCTGGTGGGTCTGCTTGTTCCTGACCTCAGCTTCTTGTTATCTTACTTATGGACTTAATAAACTCCTACTTAACTCAGCTACGTCTACCTCAGCTACTTTATTACCTGAACACGTAGACCAGCACACTACACAATTTTCATGACTTCTTTAGAGGTGAGGGTTTGGACAAAATATGACTGACTGTAGGCCTCCCCCTCAGAGAGAGCTAGAATGGAATCTTCCACTCTCCCAAAACTGCATTCAGACTGTACTCAGAGCTGTGACTGAACGTGAGGGCTGCAGTAATTCAATTTCTGTTCTTCTAAGCTATCTAATGCATATCTGCCAAGGTTTCAGATTGCTATGTGTGACATTTTCCTAATTTTAGAGTAATTATCAGTGACATTAAAACAACTTTTTAAAGACTATGAGTAACACTTTCTCGTGAGCTCACCTCAGCCCTCTACACACTAGTCACCCTCTCTGAATTTACTACCTTCTTGGATATGCTCAACTAGACCCTACTTCAAACACCTACTTTTGGCATCATAGGCACATAAGGGATGCGCTCCTGCTGACATGTTTATGCCCCACAATTTCTTCTTTGGGGCTTCCACATTTTACTTTATCAGCAGCATTGTGTGTGGCATCAAACCGAAGTGAGAAATGCCCTTGAATTTGGCCCCTTAGAACTCCAATCTTCAGGTTTGCCTCCTACCTGGATATTCAAAGCTCCTTCTAGTGATGGCACTCCTGCACCTCCACATGCAACCCTCTGCTCCCAGACATCCAACATCCTACACGCTCTCTCTCTCTCTGTGTATATATATATATATATATATCCCTCTCTCTCACTCTCCTTCACACATGTTCAGGTGACACTGAGTGCTCTCCTTTCCACTCTCTTCTCCCAATTTCCAAGAGCAAGTGATCAGTTGTCTTCCTTGTATTTGGCACTGGATGACACCGCACACACACATGCACACAAAGGTACAAATAAACACACATCCACAAACAGAGACTCACAGATGCACAGCACACACACACACACACACACTCTACTTACGTGGGATTTGGGCACCGTTCCTATCCTGAAGAACCCGAGGGTCCCACTGTCGATCTTGGTGCAGTTGACGATGGTGGAGGCGATGTTCTCTGGAGAAGGCCCATTGCAGAGGACTCCGTCCACCTGAGGAGCAAAGCCACACGTGAGATCACAGACCACAGATTCCCATCGGTATACAACGTTTACAATGCAACTTTTACAACGCACTACCATTACAACGAAACTTTTACAACGCAACAACCATTACAACGCATACATTTACAACGCATGTTTTTGCAACGCATATACATTTACAACGCATACCATTACAACGTAAGTATTGGTAAGTATAGGATTGGGGCTAGGTTTGGGTTTTTGGGTAAAGGGGTATTTTTAGGGTTCAGGGCTAGGTTTGGGTTTTTGGGTAAAGGGGTATTTTTAGGGTTCAGGACTAGGTTTGGGTTTTTGGGTAAAGGGGTATTTTTAGGGTTCAGGGCTAGGTTTGGGTTTTTGCGTAAAGGGGTATTTTTAGGGTTCAGGGCTTGGTTTGGGTTTTTGGGTAAAGGGGTATTTTTAGGGTTTAGGGCTAGGTTTGGGTTTTTGGGTAAAGGGGTATTTTTAGGGTTAAGGGCTAGGTTTGGGTTTTTGGGTAAAGGGGTATTTTTAGGGTTCAGGGCTTGGTTTGGGTTTTTGGGTAAAGGGGTATTTTTAGGGTTCAGGGCTAGGTTTGGGTTTTTGGGTAAAGGGGTATTTTTAGGGTTTAGGCTAGGTTTGGGTTTTTGGGTAAAGGGGTATTTTTAGGGTTCAGGGCTAGGTTTGCGTTTTTGGGTAAAGGGGTATTTTTAGGGTTCAGGGCTTGGTTTGGGTTTTTGGGTAAAGGGGTATTTTTAGGGTTCAGGGCTAGGTTTGGGTTTTTGGGTAAAGGGGTATTTTTAGGGTTCAGGGCTAGGTTTGCGTTTTTGGGTAAGGGGGTACAGGGTAAAAAAAGTAAAATTAAATTTAAATTAAAGTAATTAAATTAAATTAAAATAAATTAAATTAAATTAAAATATATTAATTTTAATTAATTTACATTAAAAAAATTATTATATACTTACCAATACTTACGTTGTAATAGTATGCGTTGTAAAGGTATATGCGTTGTAAAAACATGCGTTGTAAATGTATGCGTTGTAATGGTTTTTGCATTGTAAAAGTTTTGTTGTAATGGTAGGCGTTGTAAAAGTATGCGTTATAACGTCATACATCCATTCCCATCACACAGGCAGCTGTGAGGCTTCCATGGATACTAAAACAATGGAATCATTATCTTCATTTCAGGGTCTAGTTGGACTTTCTTCTCACCAAAGACATGGTGGGCACCTCAAGAGGGAGCTCTCTACTCTACTGAATAATTCTGTTGTATCATCATCCAGTCATTACTCTCTGGAATGTTTAAAAATAACATAAACATTATTAAATGTGAGGTTACCATCTTCCCTATCCACCAGGATTCCTCCACTGGAGAGGCTTCACTTTCACTGCAGTATGAGTGACATCACACAACCCCTTCACTTATATGCACCATCTTTACTTCCTACAAATACTGGTCACAACTGCCCGAGGCTTTGCATGGACAACAATCCACTCTGATCCTCTCTGGGTACAGCCTGCATCTTCATCATTCTGCTCCAGGATCAGAACTGATGCTCCAGTACTTTAAATAAGCATTGGCCAATCCCGGCGCCCTCAGGATACAGCATGGTTATTCATTATCCTGTTGTGGATATCACCTACAGGCACAGTACACCCCATAACCATTCTCTACTAGGGCTCCCTTCCATGCATCCCAGTCATCTTCATCATCCTAATCAGAGGACCAACCTCAGATACTGTGTGCATCCTCCTCACCCTACACTGGGATCCCCCACACATGCACACACCCTCCTCATCCCACTCTGGGATCCCCCACACATGCAGCGCACACCTTCAACATCCCACTCTGGGATCCCCCACACATGCTACGCACACCTTCAACATCCTACTCTGGGATCTTCCCTAGATATAGAAAAGGGACCATCACACCATTTTGAAATGCTTTGCAGTCGGTAAACTAAGTTGTCAATGGTCACCTAGTCCCATTTGGCAATTAATTTTTTTTAAAGCGAATCACATTTGTAAACTTTATCCAAACTTTATCCAGTGTATAATTGACAAAAAAACTACTAAATATTAGCTACTGAATCAGAACTATCTAGAAAATCCTACGTTCATCAGGATAATTGACAGTGCAAATGGGCTATCTCTGGTAGATGTTGTCGGTTCAATGCAGGCCATGCAGAAAACTCCTTGGTCTATCAGGACTCTAGGTTCTGAACACAGTGTCCTCAGATACACCTCTTGTGTTTGTAATGGTACTTACTTTGTCTCCCATCTTGGCGTACACTTGGTTGTGGTGAGTGGTGTCGGCTTCTCCACTAGGATTGGCTGATGAGACTACAATGGGCCCAACCTGGTGAGAAACAGAGTGGGTGATTTCTTATTTCACAGTCCTTACACACACACATGCCCACAGACAAACACACACATGCACACATATACAAACACATAACCAATAACTTGCATTTTGTCTGAAATATACTTTATTCAACTAGAAAATATAATTATCTGTTGAGAAATAAAATAAAGCAAAGTATTCCTAATACAGGTGTACAATAGTAAATGTCTATTTTAATGCACATATAACTAACCACCCTCAGCAGTGGAGTCTTGAAGACACGAGTTGCTATGGCACTGAGAGCTCTGTTCAAAGAAAATGATGGATGGAGTGCTTGAGTTAATGAATTATTGTCAGACACCGGTGATTACTCTAGAATAGTCTAGATCTATATTCCGATAGGATCCTTCAGTTCACAACCACAGCAGATCACTGCGCCCAGCTGTTTACTACACGAAACAAACAACTTGGCCCATCGTTAGGGGTGCCACCTTTATCACCAGCCTATACTTAACTGTACATGCCAGGCTGGTAAAGACAGCCAGGTGGCACCAAGGCCAATGTGACTTGAAAGAACTAATGCCTGAAATGTACAGGTTAATGATACCTCCAGAATGCTGTTTATGTAATGACCGTCTCATGCCCTCGTTCCTGATGCTTTCAGAAGCCTTGTTGAGAGACAAGGTTCACAACAGTAAAATGATGAAAGACCCTGGATTTATAGAGAAACAACTAGGTGTATAAATGTGTCAACACAGCCACCTTCTTCAGGATAAGGAACATTTCTCTATCCTCCTCGTCTTCATACGCCATGCAGATGTCCCTTATATCCACACCCCCTTGTGGAGATGTACTACACACTCTTGTGTTCTCAAGGGGCTTAAAGCTGAGTTCAGGAATCTCCAGGCTCCTCTTAGGCATGAAGTTGTGTACACACTTAATCCTTTTGTACAGATTGGTTTATCCCCTGAATTTCCAATAGGTAGTGGATGTGTCCAAACGTCCACCTTCAGACTAAAATGGCCCTGTGTCTACCCTCCCCACTCATAGAGAGAAGAGCAATATTCCTACTTGCCAACTTGCTTGATGGACATGTAGATATCTGTAGCCCTCTCACACACCACCTTTAAAAAAAAAAAAGCAAAACAGAAGGCCCTATTCACGTGGAGATGTGCCCAAACCCCTAACTGTTCTAAGCCTTCCGCCTGTGTTAGTAGTTCTGCCTTCTCTAAGGCATGGAGAGGTGTCCTCACTCCTACCCCCTCTAAGGCCTGGAGCTGTGACTTCCTTCCCCGTCCTCAGAGTGCATGGGAATATTTCTGGTTTCCAACTCACTTTTATTAGGCACATAGCAGTGTACTCCTCACCCTCTCCAAGACACAGAGGGATGTGTTTACATATCTTAAATGTATGCTGATGTACACCACCCATGCTTGAGCAGGACTGGCAGCTCAGTGCCACTCATGCCCCCGCATAGGGTGCAGCAGACTGGCAGCCATGCTCATCACTGGTGGCAGGAGAGTGCCAGCCATGCCCGGGCAGTGCTGGCATCCCGCTATCACCAGACAACTCACCAGGTCAATCAGGGATGTGGTCACAGAACAATCCGGGATCCTGATGGCGATGCTCTCTGCGGTGCCAATGTACTTAGCGGAGTCCTCCAGTCCGAAGCACTGCAGCCACTCGCCTGTGGGTACAAGAAGACAGAAAGGTGTCAGCAAAGCTTATTTTGGGAAGGGGTCTGCCATTGAAACTCACCAGCACTCAGTTTTAGGGACCACAGCTTTTTCCATTTCATCATTACACTTGGACCCCAGAGCAAGAGGACAAAGGCAGAAATGACAGAAATAAGCAAGAAGTGAAGAAAGGAAAACAGCGACAATGAAGGCAAGGAGGAAGAAAGTTTAAGATGGGACAAAGAGACAAGAAGTGCAGGGCTGTGGGAGAAAGAGGCGTGAGGTGCAGTGAGGTCAGACAACCTTGGTATTTGCTAAACCACTAGATCTGAGAGTTCTGGATGATGGAGAAATCTACAAAAAAACACTGGTAAAGTGAGGGGGTACCCTTGGAAATACCCAATCCCATGCAGTCATTGTGCATGACTGTGCACCAGTCGAACTTGGGCCTTTGCTGAGTTGTCACAAGAGCACCCCTCTCCTCCCAAGCCGCAGGAGGATCCTATGGTGTGCACTAAACTCACAACGTGCCCTTATCCCTGGAAGACAAAATTCAACGCGCCCATGGCTCAGAGCCTCTATATTACCCCCCTTCAAATTACACAGGTGCTCGCACTATAGGTAGGAAGGGTCAGGTGATGAACTAACATCTCCTTATAGGCAAAAAGCATGCAAAGGACAATAGTCACCCTGTAGACGGGGCTCAGATAATGGAGGGGTTCCCTATCGGGATATGTCAGGCAGTGTAAAGATGTCACCTTATAGGTGTGGATCAGATGATGAAGAGAAACTTTCATATATACAAGATACAGACAGCAAAGTGTGCACATCCCACAGGCGGGGCCTGATGGTGGAAAGGTTCACTCCCTTCAGACACAGATACAGGCCAGTGAGAGGACAGTGTTCATCCTATGGATGGGGACAGATAATAGAGAGGTTCACTCCCTCTAGACAAAGATACAGGTCAGTGAGTGGACAGTGTTCATCCTATGAGTGAGGGCAGATAATGGAGAAGCTCAGACCCTGTACAAAGATACAGGTCAGTGAGTGGACAGTGTTTATCCTATGGGTGGGGGCAGATAATGGAGAGGTTCACTCCCTCTAGACAAAGATACAGATCAGTCAGTGGACAGTGATCATCCTATGGGTGGGGGCAGATAATGGAGAGGCTCTCTACAGTTATGGACCAGAATATTTACAAGAGCTCAAAAGATCCAAATAATCACTAAAGATCCTCCTTAGATTCACAGAGCAGGCCGTATGTAGGCGCTCGTCCGATATGCATGAAGCAGGCAATGTAAGGGCCTCCTCCTTATAGACAGGTGAAGGATAAAGCACAGGTGTTGGCAGGATAGGTGACTCTAATGTAACGGGTCAGATCACGCTAGGAATGTGTGGTGAATGTTTGCAACAGGAGCGGTAAAGAAACAGTACATGAGGGAACAGGGAACCCATCCTACATGGAAGCTGAAGAGCATGTATGATCTATGTGCACATGAAGCATTGAAGCCTGGGGTGGGTGGGACTGGGTCCTAGTCTGCAGTCACAATTAATGTTTCTGGTAGGTTTGTATCCAGATGATGGGTGCTACTTTTCTCATCTTTCCCCCTTGTTTGTGGTCATGAACTGGGATCTGCTGGTCTTCATGTGCTCTCAGATACAGACCCCCCCCCGCTCACCTCTTGGTATGACCAGGCTCATCTGTGAAGGCCAGGCCGCCTGCATGAAGTCCCAGAGCAGAGGGCTGAACAGGTGTCTAGCCGGCTCCAGCTGCTTCAAGGTCGAGATCCAGATGGACATGGGGGCGTCCTTGGGCTTCAGCTTTGTCCTGGAAGGAAACAAGACAGAGGTCAACTGAGTGAAGGGACGAGATCCGTCTCACTGGGATTGGAGGATCCAGAGTTGAGATTCTGGCCAATCCCAGACCACCAGCAGGGACATGATGATGCAAAAAGGAACATTTAGGATGGGATCTACTCTCCATCTTAAGACTGAACGATTTATACAGTCATATAGAGCAAGACACTGGTCCTATTTACTTGTCAAAAAATTAACCCTGGTTGTTAGGGGTTTTCACCTGCCCCAAAAGATTCAGAAAGAGGGATAGTACTGCTGGTCTGTTCTCAGTTTTATAAGGACGTTTGGTTTCTTCTTTGCAGGAGTGTCTACGGTTACTTGTTTTTTGTTGCTTCATTTCCAGGGGTTCTCTGCTCTTGGTATATTGTTGTTTCTTTCTCGGGTTTCCTCAGTGTAATTAGTGTTGGGGCATTTCATTTCCGTGGTTCTCGTTGTTATATGAAGTCATCAATATAAAATATTCACTATTGATTGAAAATAAGGGCTGTGATGATAACACTCACCTGTACACCTTCTCCACGGCGGCAGGCCGGTTACAGGCTCCCACCACCGCATACACCGTGTCTGTGGGGACACCACAGATTCCTCCATCCTTCATGATTTCTGCAACAGAAGAGCAAGAACCCATGATTATAGGTAAACAGAGCCATCATGCTGAGCTCACTAAAGAAAGTTCAGCCCCGAAATTAGTGAATGTAGTCTGATTTACTTGGAGATTTCGTAAATCGCTTCTACCCTCCCTATGGAACTCCCCAACTCCGCTCAGGCCTGGCTGTAGAGCTGCTAGAGGACTCCATGTCATGAGGATCACCCTCATCCAAGTCTAGCTTTTTAGCCAACAGCACAAGGCATCCTGGGGCAGCAGGAATCAGGAATAGGAGGAACTATGAGTCCCAGAATGCAAAATACTGTTGGTTAAACGTCAGGAGTGGGGGACACTGGGCCTCATGACATGGGGCAGGTGACATTGGTGTCCAAGTCAAAACTGTAGAGATGGATATGAGACAGAGAGTAACATATTCCCATCACCCAGGAGTCACGGTGGGATCCTATTTCAGGACCACCCCAATGCACGCTGGGCACTGTAGTCCTCTCAACTTACACGGCTGTAAGAGCAGCATACATTACAGTGGTAAACAGACAGCAAGCAGGTCAGACAAGTGTGATCTGGGGTCGGATTGGGAACAGCTTGAATATGCAAGCACTGCCCTCTCCCCTGGAGCCAGGCTCACCCCGGGGGTGCAAGCAGCAAACACTACAAAGCGTGAGCTCAACCTGAGTTTTCAGGGCCACACAGGTCCTTGCTGTTGACGGCGAGCACCATTAATAAGTCTTTCGTTCGGAAAGTTTCAGAGTTTTCAAATTCTATCATAATTTATCCATTCAAGATTTCATCTAATTTAGACAGAATTCTTATTAGTGAAATAACTGAATATGATATGAAGATCATCTCATATTTTTATAAAAGGGTTGTAATCATTAAATAAATAGTTCTACAAGGTATTCTGAGGTAAAAAGTACGCACTATAATATGACTAATGATATTTAGGATTCAACATGTGACTTGGAGGTCAAATACAAGTCTTATTGTTACCGAGGAGAAATTATTCTGCTGGTAAAATCATGTTTTCACTAAGACTATCCGGGACAAAGTTTAGCAGTAAACAATATACAACTTTGTTAAACTAAGAATGGAAACATTTGAAAATTGCAGACAAAACTGTCATCAAATTAGTAGAGTTTTACATTTCCCAACATTGAAAGGAAAAAGGATTCCCCCCAGAATCCCCTTACCTGCGATCTGCTTGACGGATGTGGCCCTCCTGGCAGGAAGGTGGGGGCACTTGGAGGCTCCGCCCCCATACCCCTGGAGCTGCAGAAGTGGGCGGCCCATGGGTAGCTGGGGCTCTTCAAAGGTGTCACTGACCAGCCCAGCCAGGAAGCAGTAGAAGCTGACCAGGCCAAAGATGATGGTGACAGCAATGTCATACCCAACTGGGAGGGCTGCGACGGCGTCCAATAGAAAACTGATGAGGATGAGTTCAAAGGTGAGGCAATACAGGAACCAGGCTTTGCTTAGGAACAGCGTGCAGAAAATAATAAACCCATTCAAGAGCATGAAGCAGATGATGCCCACAGCCACGTGGAAGCCCCTCGTGGGGCCGTAGAGGCCACCGTACCTGGTGAGACCCCAGATGATCCACATGATTCCATAAAGAATAAAGGTGCTGCTCTCAAGGGTCTTACCACGCGAGAAGGCCACAGAGCCACAGACACATTTCAGAAGTCCTCCAGCTACCACCACCCACGGTAGGACGACAGTGGCACGTGCGTCTGTGGGGTCCACAGACATAGTGATTGCAAAGGCGGCCAAAATGATGCCTGCGTGGCCAAGCACCTCTCCATCCGCATACTTAGACTAGCCGAGGTAAGGAACATGCAGGTCTTTTTCTTGACGTAACTTGAAAATGCTAATAGGTGTGAACAGGCTCTTAACAATCCCCTCCCCTGTTGGTATCTTGGTGGCCGCTTTCATGTTGTAAAGTTTAATGAGTGTCATAAGTGCTGAAGCCACGTAAATAGCCACATTCACTCCTTGTGATCCACCATGAAAGAAACCAGTGGGACGTGAAGCCAAAGCGATGCAGTAGGTCACATAAAACAACAGATACAGCCCATCCACCAGGCTCCTACCAGCCATGAATACAGCCAAGACCATGAATAGGAGCAGAAAGACCACCAGTAATGGGACAGGGAAAATGGGTTCAGTGGCCTGCCAGAACTGGTACAGCAAGGAATATCCTTCAGCGAACCGTAGGATGGAGGTGAAGCCAAAGAAGGTGGCCGCCAGGGTATCCAAGGATCGATACGACAGGATGCAGACCCCAATCTGGAAGACCCCCGCCATCCAGAGCCAAGGCACCTGCCCCACAAAGAGACTGGTGGTCACTCCCAGGACCCTGCATCCAAAGACGCTGGCGGACACCATATTCAAGATCAGCCCAATGATGACCAGGTCGTTGCTGCTGGAGGTAATGGGTGAGCCCTGGGGGATGGCTTTAGCCGTAGCCAGATCTGTGCCAGGGAGGGTGACCAACTTCCCAGTAAGTATATGAAGGAGCCTCCCTCCACCAAAGTACGCCCCAACGAGACAGACGATGAGGTGGTTAGAAGCCACCGCCGAGGCACCAAAGCTACTGTCATAGTATGTGGCGGTTTCATGGGCAGCGGAGAGCGAGATGGCCAACGCCATCATGGCGAGGGCAGCCTCCTTCTGAAGGATGCCCACCAGACTGATGATGAGCAGTCCCAGGGTGAAGGCTGCAAGACCCGGGACCATGGCATTACGAAGGTCAAGGGACCGGCTGAGGACCCCCTGCCCGTCCATGATATGGATCACTCCCTTAGAGCACCATAGCGCAGAGACCGTCAGGCAGAAGGACACAAACAAGGGGACAGGACCACGGCTCCTGCGGACTCCTGCGGGAGAGAAGAAGGAAGAAGTAAATATAGGAAGAAAGAAAATTAGAGACACAAGTAGATGACAAGGTAGAGATTGGAAAGGGTGTGGAGGATGTGGAAGGAAGAAGTTAGTATAGGAAAGATGGAGTTAAAGAGAACGAAAGATTAAAGGAGGGAAAATTAGAGGAATGAAAGGGGTTGGGTGGGAACAGACAGAAAGAGAGATGAGAGACATATATTTAAGGGAAAAGGGCAACTAGACAGTGAAACAAGAGACAACGTGCTAATCAGAGGATTGAGAGAGGAAAATAAGAAAGGAGGTGGGAAAAGAGAGAGGTAAATATAGGAGAAAGAAAATTAGACAAATAAAAGGGAGAGGATGGAAAAAGAGAAAGGTGGAGTGAGGAAGAGAAAGAGGAGGAACAAAGAGAGGAAAGAAAGATGGAGAGAAGGGAAAAGTATATAAAAAATAAAGAAAACTATACAATGAAAAGTGTGGCAAAGGAATAAAAAGAGGGATGTCAGAAAGGAGAGAGAGAATGACACGCAGAGACACTGAGTAAATGGAAAGAACATTTAAGGAAACGGGTAGTGTGAGGAATGAGATAAAGAAAGTAGACAGAAAGAGGAAGAGAGAGAGAAGGGATAAGAAAGTAAAGAGGGAAAAGAAAATCATTGAAAGAAAGGAATGATAAAAGTATTGGAAGTGAGAAAAAAGAAAGAGTAAAATGATGATTCGAGGGAGAAAGAAGAGGTGGAAACAAGATCGAGAAATGGAAAAAGAAAAGGTTCAGATCAGCATCAATTTAACTTCCTGTCTTCCCTGGCCGATAGTTTTTACCAATTCTGTAATATCTCAGCCAGAGCCAGGGTGAGAGTTTATTGATTCCTGGACTGCACTTTATTTACCCATCATTAACCCACAGAACAGGCACCAGGCTTTTCGACAGGTTTACTTTCCTATCATTATCCGAAAGAAGGGGTCTCTTCTCACTCATAACCCCGAGGCCCTCCCACAGGGTGGGGAGGGAAGACTCCCTCTCTAGTCATCTCCACCTACCATTAGTTTCAAGCACTACATTCCCATATTGAGATGTCATAAGCGCATTGAATCAATCATTATATACGTAGGCACTGTGTCGCACAGTCTCAGCCGTGTGTCTCCCTCCCTACTACCCCTGAACCCTCACACATGTGATCTCACCTGTATATCCCAGCAGAGCTGCCAATATGACCAGCAGGACCCCCAGGGGTGTGCTGGGGATGAGGGGCGTGGCTATGGAGGAGCTGTATGACGTCACTGCCAGCAGGAGGGAGCCTGGAGGAACAGGAAAGACAGCCATGATGTGAAAATAAATAAAACACACGCCTGCCAGGGTCCCCCTTTAGGAGGGAATCTGGAAACACAACAGAGACAGACAGACATTAAATGATAACTTACACTCACACCAGCCTCTCTCCCATCTTGGGAGGAGCCCGGATACACACCAAAGACATCCGTGACACAAACACACACCTGTTCCTTTCAGATCTCCGCAGCACGCGCCTTAACCCAGGAAACACCTGTTCACTTTATTATTCCAATATTCAATAATGATTGGTCACAGGTGAGGTACTGGGAGAAAGCGCCTACATGGCTGTATTCAGATATGAGCTGAGCTATAGGGGGCTCAAGACTCCCTGAGAGGCTTCTGCTCCGAAGGCCGGTGGAGCTGAAACAGTCAGTCGCACTGAGTTGTGAAGATAGCATGTCACTGACTCTCGCCAGCTCTACCGGCTCCTGGCCCTAACCCACCCTAAACCATTCTCTTAGGCCTCAGAAAACAACTCAACACGAATATGACTCCCCAACACCTCCTCTAAACAGAGCCCAGGACTCTCCATTCACAAAGCGCTTGCCTGCCTCAATCGGATCTTAGCGCTATATAAAGGCATCAAACATGACGAAAGTGGCAGTATGGGTCCTACCTGCAGAGATGGACAGGATCCCAATGGAATAGTGAAGGGGCTCTGGGGCCTTCCCTGGCTCCGGCATCCTGCGGCTGGAGTCAATCTGGATTGAGTCTGGGCAGAACCCGCAGTGAGTCTGAAGTATGGGCTGAATCCGCAGTGAGTCTGGGGTGAATCCGCAGTGAGTCTGTGCTGAATCCGCAGTGAGTCTGTGTTGAATCCGCAGAGTCGGGGCTGGTGAGTCTGGAGTGTGGGCTGATCACGGAGTAAATCCGTAGTATGGGCTGAATCCGGAGTGAGTCCGGAGCGTGGGTGAATCTGGAGCCCGTCAGGCTGGGGCAGCTGGAGTGCGCCCGGGTCAGTCACTGCTGGTGTCTCACTCCATACCCGGCCCCACAGCTCTTTATGTGCAGTGTCCCCAAGGGGGCGTGTCTAGTCGCTGTCACTCAAGGGGCAGTGGGATTTTCCCAAAGGGCAGCGCCTTGTTTCCTGCCCCCCCCCCCCCTCCCTGTTGGGTGGGACACAGTAAGGGGGGGTTCACACCTGGGAGCTGCTTCTACGGGCACCCTTAGCAGCAGGGGTCACACCTCACATACAGGACAGTGTCCAGGACAGGCAGGAATATATTTCCAGAGGGCAGAGATGGGGCAGGGGGGGGGGGGAGGGGGGTGAAGGGGCTCGTGATTTCTACAGAAAATACATCGGTTTAAAGGGGAATGAAATGCATCTCTCCCCAGAGAATATAAAATAAAACGTATTTAATTTCTGTGTTTATTCATTGCAATATAGTCCCACTAGGCCCTCGAGGCACCGTAGCGCTTGTACCGTGGAACTGTGAATAGACTACACACAAAGCGTGTACAATTAGAATCATATAAAGACTAGATTAACAGAGATAAATAATGTAATATTTACACAACAGGGAGGTACAGTGAGTGGCCGATATAAGAAAGAGAGAGAGGACTTACCTGGACAGAGCCTTCTGTGTATGGGATTCTGGAGTGTCTGATTTAAGGGTCTCTTTACTTCTGCTTGAAAAAAGAGAGAAACCCCTCAAAACAAGGGACAGAGTTTAAGCAACCAGTCAATCTAAAGGATTCCCCTTGCTAGAATATTTAAACAACAAATATACTCACATTCAGTCACCACAATCAAACAAATGTAGTACCACAGGAATTTTTAAAACACACATAAACTATTTATTTATATATTCATTAAAAATGCATCAAAACGAATTATTGCATAGCGCAATCAATGTAACAAAAACAAGCAATGGTAATGCATCGGTTTCGCCTATGTGAAGAATAATAAGCTGTTTTTAACAATCACTGTTCGGGGCAAAGGAAAGAGCTCCCCGACAAGTCTCATGGGAGTGCAGAGGATGTGGCGTAGCGGCCAGATCTGCCAATCAAGAGCTGTAGATCCTGGTTCAAGTCCTTGCGACGCGGCGTTCTGTGATTCTGTGAGGTCACTTAATCTCTCTTGGTGATAAATTGTGTTATATAAATCTGCTGCAAGACAAACAAGCATTGGAAATGCAATAGGTCTCGCCTGTAATGCAGGAGGATCTCTTTTAGAGCAACGGGGTATTACATAGTTCACAGTTTGGGCGATTGTGGTTAAAAGCTTACAGTATAGCAGAGAGCTATCCAATCTGTGAAAGTGCCATATGCTCCAGTGACAGAAGCAAACAACTGTCTTCCCCGTGGACATATCTGTCCACCCAGGGCAAGAGTCTACTTACACACACAGCATTCCTAAGTTTGGAAACGATTAGGGAGGAGATAAGACTGACATCAAGAGAGATATTATATTGAGTACTGTAAAAACGTGCGTGGACGGGGCGGAGCTCTGTGGTGTCTGGTGATATGCGCTGGGAATAGGCGGGTTTCTGAAGTAACGAGCAACCCATCCGTCCTGTGAACTGGGTTTTTACCATTAAGTAAAAAGACAATGTTCACAAGGAACTCTTTTAAGAAGAACAATATATACTTTGCAAGACGATCTAACTTGCTTGATTTAATCAAAAAGAACAAAAGCGATAAGCGGAAAGATCTTAGGATTGATCATTTAGACACTGTTAAATAAGTATAGAAGCCCACAATACAATTGATCTTAATCGTGCTCACTTCAACCGAGGTAAGTGTGATTTTATTTAGCAATCAAGGCAGTACTCCATACCACATATAGTAAGAAAAATATTACCAATATATACAATTTGAACATGATTTAGTGAACCCCCAGTAGAGTGACCATAACCTAACAGTGGTGCAAGACAATTTGTAAGAAAACATAGGTGGAGGCAGAGGTTATTGGACCGCAGTGCGCTTGGCCGCAGTGCGCTTTAGCAAGTTTCTTTTTCATTTCATTTCATTTCATTGGAAGCATAGGAGAAGAGGAGCCTTTAGAGTTTTTTTGAACATTCGATAGTGGTAGGTATTTTTTATAGGTTCACTCTTTATGCAGTCGACAACGTTTCGACCCTCTTAGGATATGGGGTCTCCTCAGGACGGGAGTGCTGGGGAAATATTAGACTCAGAGTGCACACGGATGCATGTATTTCAAGGCAGATATCTATTCAATTGTAGTCCGTCAGATATGGTTACCGGGTTAGAATAAACTATGGCATGTACGCACAGCGCTACGTCTTGGCCTGATGGCGAGGTATATCCAGGTGCTTCAATCAGGTATCAGCGGATAAGGAAGCTGGTCCGTAAGTGATTATTAATTCACCTGACTATATTCCTTTGTATAGGGCAACCCAAATCGGGTTGTGATACAAAATAACTGTATTACTAGCGATATGGCCGTCTTGAGTTGCAAGACGTGTTCGAGCAAAATGCCGAGTCAGTTCCTGTAGGCGGGTGGCATTGGTATTTTTTTCTCCCAGTTTTATAAAGAGCGAACATGACCCGAAGGTGTTGAAGTGTTTTTCATGAGTGCCAGTTACGTTAAACAAGAACAAAGACCGGGGAGGGTTATGTACGTTAAGCAAACCCCAGAATCAAAACTGATGCAGCGTACCGCATTTGAGTTGGTACTCTGTTAAATACAGTGTATTTTGTGTGTCGTACTGGGGAGTGTGTGTGCCATAATTTCATTATAATGTACCAGAACTTCTGATCGGAATTAATTTTAGTTTCCGGGTCAATGAAAAAGGAGGATAACTTGTTAAAACAAAATCAAACTGACAATAGCACGTTAAGTGATCGATGCCGAAATTGCTTTCACTTGACACCAGTTCAGTGTTCATTGCATGCATGAACCTGCACAAGGGAGTCATTTTGTTCATAAGTTGAAACAAGAGTTTCCCCGGCTATTTACCATTCATATCAACAGTGCTATTGTAATAAGTTTTGTGATGACTTAAGTTCTGTGTTCAGTGAGCGTACACACATGCACAAGGGAAACGCAAATGCGCACGAACCTGCAAAAGGAGGAATTTTCTTTTAATAAGTTGCAACAAGGGACTAAGCCATAAAACAAGTCTACCTCCGTCCGTGCTCATTCACTATCTGAGTAAGGCAAATACTGAGTTTGAGCTGGGAAGTAGGGGGGGCGGAAGTAGCAACATCGGAAAGCAACCTTTAAAGCTACTGTACTAAGTTGTGTGATAAAAGAAAGCAACCTTTAAAGCCACTTGTGTTTAGTGTGCGCACAAACATGCACAAGGGAGAATTTTCTTTCACTAAGTTGCAACAAGGGACCCTCCTTAAAACGAGGCTACTTCGTCTGTGCTCGTTCGCCGTCTGAGTAAGGCAAACTTGTTTGAGCTGGGAGGGCGGAAGCAGCAACGACAAAAGGCAAACTTAAAAAACAAGGAGAAATACGAGAGACGGCCTGCGGCCGTGAAAGTACGGCCGGCGGAGGGCATTGCTGTGGGGAGGGGGGAGGAGAGGAGAAATGCGACACGGCGGGCAGGGGAGGGGGCGGAGCGGGGAGAAAGGCATGAGGGTGTGAAGCAGCCGGGGCCTTTGAAGTGAAGCTAAGCTTCACTTCAAAGGTGTGGGAGGAGTGCTGCTGGTGATTGACTGGCGATTTGATGATGTGCACGCGCATTTTAGGTCAATGCACTTGTGCATTGACCTAAAAGCGCACGGGCACAGCATCAAATCGCCAGTGGAATCGCCAGTTAGGTAAACTCTCGATAAGCCCCTTTAGTCTTGCTCCGCTCAATGCGCATGCGCATTGACAGGTCGCGAGACCTAAAAAGCAGAACGAGGCAAAACTTTATGAAAAATAGTACTACCAAAGCAGCTATTAACAGTATTTCGGCTACGGGAAACTGACAAGAGAAGCAGATGAGTTACAAACATTGGTAAACGCAGGAAAATATGCTACAGCCAATAGAAATGGAGGAAAAGTAAGTGGCAAGCACAGAAACTAATGGAAAGCCTGGAAAGAGAGGTGGCAGGATTTAAACCCCTCAAGTCTCTCAGCAAGGATGCGCAACATCCTGTAACCCTGGAGAAATCAGTTCATCTTCCTGTGCCTACTCAACATTAATGTGTCCTCAGTTAAAGCAACTGGTGCTCGTGTAAAGCGCTCAGATACCTTACACCTTCGGGTCAAGTTCGTGCTATATAAAACTCTGGAAAAAAAAGAAGAAATAAATAACACAACATTAGGAAAAAGGGGGAGAATAAAAAAAAAATTCCAATCGATTTCTCAATTAGAAGGTACACTCCTACTTATTGTGATACACTCATTGACATATTGTAATCGTCCATGCACTGTGGGTCGTCTTTGTGTGTTCCGTCGATGTGTTTTTGTGCTATTAGATAATATGTACCTCCTTTCTCAGGACAACTACATTAGTTGACTCCTACCAACTGGATAGCTATAGCAACATATAATATGTTTCCTTGCAAAACATTTATCATATACAAAAGACTACACCACTTTGTGACATACTTAAAAATGGTAATTGATGGGGAATGATTAAAAACCGTAAGACATATTCAGTGAGTGAAACTGATCTACAGACCATATGTGCTGACCCAATATCCTGTGGTATAAAAATACGACTGTAATACACTCCACCATGCAATTGTCCATGACACCAAATATCTTTTCAAAATGCAAAAATGCATATCATTAGCATCCTCTAATCACACTCATTCATAATGTCTATACTTACATACAACTATCGAATCACACCAGGACCCAAAAATAATTACGAACTATTACTTTCTTCTTTATATGGCCACGTTCAATCTGATGTTATGTTTTGGGTGTTTCTCCTGGCCAGGTGTTTGCCCCTGACAGTGTGAATCTGTTGTGCCAAGTACCCTGGGTCATTTCAGTGAGATATTGAGTAGATACATTGTGCTTGTTTACAGATTCATCCGGGTTCCAAGTAAGCCTCGGTGGAGTGCGTGAAGTTCCATTACGTGGAACTCTGCGGACTGACAAAAAAACTCTGCCAAGTTACGTGGAGTTCTGTGAGCAGCGCAGTGGGTTACCTCGCGCCGTTCTCACTGATTTTTAGTGCCGGGTGTTTGTCTCCTGCTGTAAAATCACAGCCAATGAAACTCGAACAGTGCAAGAGGGGGCTGCTTCTTTCTGCCGCTCGAGTAGAAGTTCAACTCGAGCTGCAGCTTCCTCAACATGAACGGAAGGTTTCTCAACGCGAGCGGTAGCGCAATCTGCGATTGCCCGCGCTGAGAGATCTCTCAGGGAAGTGGTCTAGCATTGGATTTTCCTCACTCGTGCTAACCAACTTACCATTGGCGAGCGCGACCGAGGAAAAAACTCCCCTCTGCTACACCCAAGCTTAGTTCCAAGACCAGATTCTGTCATGTGCTGCAGCAAAATGACTCAGCCAATCTTTGGTTCTGGAAGTGCGACTTACGTTGTCCAGTCGGTAGATTGAGTAGGCCAGACAGCATGCCAACTGCTGCTGACAGTTCACAGTAGCCAGTCTTGAGCACTTCCAGTGTTCACATCAGGGCCGGACTGGCTGGAGTGGACACGGGTCGTGTTCCCGGTGGGCCGGAAGGGTGGGGGATGGTTTTTGACCCGTCGGGGCGGGCTTTGTTACTGGGTGATGGTTTTGCAACAGTGCTGGAATATCAACCCCCTGTAACAAAAGGGGCAGTGGTGCTTAACACTAGCACTCACCTCGGCCAGCGCTTCTCAGTAGCACCCCACCCCCGGGGGCAGTCGAGTGGAATTGCCAGGGCTGGTTTCTGTTCCCAGTTCGGCCGTGGTGCACATACGTGTATCGGCGTCATGTGTGCAGCAGACAGCGTCTGAGCAGGATTATCGCTGGTGGAAGACATCTACCCACATCAGTGCATAAGATTATAGCTGAAGTTCACAGCTTTTCCATCACGCTAATAAATACACAGGCATGAACAGAAAAATGCATCATGACATATGTACAGTACTTCCTCATCACCCACTCCAGGCATCCACTCTACTGTGAGTTATTGACATGGTGAGGGTGCTTTACCTGCAGGGGCCGGGTAAGTGACTGGCACAGGAAGACGCATTTCACCTTCTGGGGCATCACTGCATTACCAACATGAATGTCAGTTTTGAGTAGCAGACTCCAGACTTTGTGAGCAGACCCCTGGCACTGTGAGCAGACTCCAGGCTTTGTGAGCAGACCCCTGGCACTATGAGGGGACCCAAAGCACTATGAGCAGACCCCTGGCACAATGAGCAGACCCCCTCACACTGTGAGCAGACCCCTTGCACTATAAGCAGACCCCCTGGCACTATGAGCAGACTTCTGGCACCGGGAGCAGACCCCTGGCACTGTGAGCAGACCCCTGGCACTGTGAGCAGACCCCTGGCACTGTGAGCAGAACCCCTGGCACTATGAGCAGACCCCTGGCACAGTGAGCAGACCCCTGGCACTGTGAGCAGACCCCTGGCACTGTGAGCAGACCCCTGGCACTGTGAGCAGACCCCTGGCACTGTGAGCAGACCCCTTGCACTATGAGCAGACCCCCTGGCACTATGAGCAGACCCCTTGCACTATGAGCAGACCCCCTGGCACTATGAGCAGACCCCTTGCACTATGAGCAGACCCCTGGCACTGTGAGCAGACCCATAGCACTATGAGCAGACCCCTGGCACTGTGAGCAGACACCTGGCACTGTGAGCAGACCGCTGGCACTGTGAGCAGACCCCTGGCACTATGAGCAGACCCCTGGCACTGTGAGCAGACCACTGGCACTGTGAGCAGATCCCTGGTACTGTGAGCAGACCCCTGGCACTGTGAGCAGACCCCTGGTACTGTGAGCAGACCCCTGGCACTATGAGCAGACCCCTGGCACTGTAAGCAGACTCCTGGTACTGTGAGCAGACCCCTGGCACTGTAAGCAGACTCCTGGTACTGTGAGCAGACCCCCGGCAGTGTGAGCAGACCCAAAGCACTATGAGCAGACCCCTGGCACTGTGAGCAGACCCCTGGCACTGTGAGCAGACCCCTGGTACTGTGAGCAGACCCCTGGCACTGTGAGCAGACCCCTGGCACTGTGAGCAGACCCCTGGCACTGTGAGCAGACCCCTGGCACTATGAGCAGACCCCTGGTACTGTGAGCAGACCCCTGGCAGTGTGAGCAGACCCATGGCGCTGTGAGCAGACCCCTGGCACTGTGAGCAGACCCCTGGCACTGTGAGCAGACCCCTGGCACCGTGAGCAGACCCCTGGTACTGTGAGCAGACCCCTGGAACTGTGGGCAGACCCCTGGCACTGTGAGCAGACCCAAAGCACTATGAGCAGACCCCTGGCACTGTGAGCAGAGCCCTGGCGCTGTGAGCAGACACCTGGCGCTGTGAGCAGACACCTGGCCCTGTGAGCAGACCCCTAGCGCTGTGAGCAGACCCCCTGGCACTGTGAGCAGACCCCCTGGCACTGTGAGCAGACCCCTGGCACTGTGAGCAGACCCCTGGCACTGTGAGCAGACACCTGGCACTGTGAGCAGACCCCTGGTACTGTGAGCAGACCCCTGGCACTGTGAGCAGACCCCTGGTGCTGTGAGCAGACCCCGGGGCTGTGAGCAGACCCCCTGGTACTGTGAGCAGACCCCTGGCACTGTGAGCAGACCCCTGGCGCTGTGAGCAGACCCCTGGCGCTGTGAGCAGACCCCTGGCGCTGTGAGCATACACCTGGCTCTGTGAGCAGACCCCTGGCACTGTGAGCAGACCCCTGGAACTGTGAGCAGACCCCTGGCACAGTGAGCAGACCCCTGGCACAGTGAGCAGACCCCTGGCACTGTGAGCAGACCCCTGGCGCTGTGAGCAGACCACAGGCACTGTGAGCAAACACCTGGCGCTGTGAGCAGACACCTGGCGCTATGAGCAGACACCTGGTGCTGTGAGCAGACACCTGGCGCTGTAAGCAGACACCTGGCGCTGTAAGCATACACCTGGCTCTGTGAGCAGACCCCTGGCGCTGTGAGCAGACCCCTGGCGCTGTGAGCATACACCTGGCTCTGTGAGCAGACCCCTGGCACTGTGAGCAGACCCCTGGAACTGTGAGCAGACCGCTGGCACAGTGAGCAGACCCCTGGCACAGTGAGCAGACCCCTGGCACAGTGAGCAGACCCCTGGCACTGTGAGCAGACCCCTGGCGCTGTGAGCAGACACCTGGCGCTGTGAGCAGACCCCTGGCGCTGTGAGCAGACACCTGGCGCTGTGAGCAGACCCCTGGCACGTTGAGCAGCATCCTTATGTCTCGCACAGCTGAGCAGCCCCTGGGACAGGCTAGCGCCTTGATCATCATATTAACAACACTCAGCGTTATGTAATTGGGAAAACTTTGGCATATTTGAGCAAAACTTAGATTTGTATTGGAAGAAGCTTGGCCTGTGATGGCAGAGCCCTGGTATATTAGAGATTCATTTATAATAGAATTTTAAGGGGCTATTAACTGGTGAGGAGCAGTGGTAAATATTCAAACTTGGGGTCATTTCGAAAGGATTTTCTGTAGGTCTTTTTCCAGAGGACATATTTTATCAGATAGATGCTGCTTCCCCCATGGCACAGACTCATTTGCCTGTTATGAGTCTGGGGTTGTGTAAAAGCCCGGTTCAGATCTGGTGTTCGATTGTATCTAGAATTGCAGTTTCATTTGTACATACATATATGCTCAGATTTAGAAGCAAACATAAGAGGAGCTATACATCTGAGCGCGCGCACACGCCCTGTTATATCCCCGTCACTATTATCTAAGTCCATCCGCCATCCTAGGAAGCCAGGGGAGGGCTCGCGGACACTTGGACGCAGTCTGGGATGTCTCCTGGGGTTCATAGGCCCCTCCCCCACCTTTGTTCTTTTCTCCAGTATATGGACTGCAGGAATTTCCAAGAGGTCTCCTGGTCTTTCCCAGAGGGTGATGCCTGGCCCAGGTTACACCTCGCCCCGCCCCTTACAGTGACGTCACTCTACATAGGGCTTTTTTAGGGGAGCTCACTTCCCCTTAAGCGTATTTAACCCCTGGCTGGAGAGAGACACAACACCTGCCAGCACTAGAGGCCCACCCTGCCCCTCAGCACCAGAGAGAGCGAAGGACTGTCCCAGGACAGGGACAGAAAAGACCCTCCCAGGTGGACAGAGAACATCTATCTCCAAAGACAGCGACTGATTGAGACCTCTCTTGGAACTAAGACTGACTGCAGAGGCAGAGGAGACCTCCCCAGAGACTGACTGACGACAGAGAAAACCCCACTAAGGACAGCGGCAGACATCAGGGCGCAGGATGCTTCAAGGCGCCTTCCAGGTGAGCCCCTGCTACAGATATCGGGGGTCGCAGCTGTAACGGCTGTATTTGTATATTTTGCTTCAGTTTGGGGCGCATCGTTTGTTTCCATTGGTTGAACGCCTGTCTCTAGATCTCGAAATTCAATTTGTTTTTATAGAGATTTATTTTAAAATAGAGCAGAGAGTGCATTTACTTATTAGAAGATGTGCTTGGTCATAATACTCCTTTCACACGTGTATTCGTCTTTTATTTCACGTTAGCATTCTCGAAATGTTAAAATACTTTTTATACTCATATTTTCTTATGCTTTTCCGTTTTTAAATGTACGTGGGTGAATAAAAGGATGGCACCTTTTATTCTGACCTCATCGCGTGTTTACTATCGTCTGCTCTGAGTGCATTAGTCATGTGTGTTTCTGTTCTGTTCATGCTATGGATGTGCATGTAGCCGTGACGTAACAGGAGCATCTTAGGTAATTAAGGTCTGTTGTAGAAGGAGTTTGGGACCGGATTGTAAGTGCTTCTTTCACAATGTGTAATAATGCACGTTACACAACGTTTTCAATTAGCCATAGTCTTTAGAGGCAGCCCTGGGGGGATTATTTTTAAATAGCACAACTTTAGCCGATCAGAAGTCTGACAATAGAAATATATGGTCACAGGTGGCATGGTTGTGCCATTTGGTAAACCCTGGTGGTGCACTGTGCCCTAGGGAACATTGCCCATTTCACGTCCATGACAGGAGCAAGATGAACAGTTCATACTGTGCCAACTGATGTCATGCCCACGCTGTTCCCGTGCCAACATTTCACCAGAGTCCCTGCATCAGAACAGAGACCACCTCAAGTGCTGACATGATGTGCCAAGGTGCTGGCATCATCTCCCAGCGTGCTGACGTCATAGGCCAGAAGACGGGCATCCTTTGTCAAGGTGCTGCGACCAGATGTATGCCAACTGAAGGCGCTGGCATAGCATCCCAGCATGGCTCCTATAGTGCCGGGTACTTTCATTATGTGACAGTGTGCTGACTTCATTTGCCAAGGTGCTGGCATACTTTATCAGAGTGCTGACATCACATGTGTGTCCAGATGCTGGCATCATATGCCAGGGTGGTGCCTATAAATCCCGGGTGCTGTTCAATGCGCTAGAGGCGCTCTTTACATGGACCAGGTTTGATCCTTGGGACAGAGTGGCTGCGGTGCCAGCCTGCAGCTAATGTGCAAGTCTAGGGCTGTTTATAAACCAGGCTTTATTTGCTGATATGCCAGGCAGTGACGTCTTATGTGCCTTGCTGGGAGAGGGCATGTGCCCTCCTAGGATTGCTTATCTGCAAAGCTGGGACTGCCCATGGACCAGGCTGAAGTTTCTCATTTGCCAGTCTTGGACTGCAGCTTGACAGACTGGGGACTCTAACAGGGACCACCCTCAAACCTCTCCTCTGTTATTCCTCCTGCTCTGTCCTTTTTCCCTTCTCACCCTCGTTGCCCTCTGCTCTGCTCTTCTAGCCCTTTACTCTCCTTTCCATGTTCTGATTCACTGCAGCAACTCAGCTAATGTCACTCTCTTTCTTCTTCCAGAAGCCACAGGCCATCCTCAGGGTGTCTAGGCGGGTGCACACAGCAGCAGTGGAAGGTAAGTGTCTCTGCACTCACAGCCGCTGGTATCTGTATTTTGTGCCCAGTAACTAGTTCTGATGTCACCCCCCCCCCCCTTAGTCTGGGACCTCTTTCTATGTCCTGGGTCCAGTTACTGGTTCTGGTGGTACTCCCCCTGGCATGAGACCTCTCTCTATGTCCTGGGTCCAGTAACTGGTTCTTGTGTCACACCACCCCCCCCCCACCCCCCGGTTTCAGACCTCTATCCATGTCCTGGGTCCAGTTATTGGTTCTGGTGTCACACCACCCCCCCCCCCCCGGTCTCAGACCTCTATCCATGTCCTAGGTCCAGTAACTGGTTCTGCTGTCACTCCCCCAGGTCTGAGGCCTCTATTCATGTCCTAGGTCCAGTAACAGGTGCTGGTGTCACTCCCCCTGGTCTGAGACCTCTCTCTATGTCCTAGGTCCAGTAACTGGTTCTGCTGTCACTCCCCCTGGTCTGAGACCTCTCTCTATATCCTGGGTCCAGTTACTGGTGGGAAACATCCTTTACAACGAAACTTTTACAACGCACTACCATTACGACGCAACTTTTACAACGCAAACCATTACAACGCATAGCGCTGGGGGGCGCTCTAGGATAGGGAATGTATTTAATATACTATCCAACACCTTCCCTACTATCCACGGGGACTGGAGTTGGAATAGTAAATTAAATAAATCACTATCCAGCGCCTAAAAGCACTATGCGTTGTAATGGTATGCGATGTAAAAACCGCGTTGTAAAGGCATGTGATGTAAAAGTATGCGTTGTAACGTCATACATCCGTTACTGGTTCTGGTGTCACCCCGCCTGGTCTGAGACCTCTCTCTATGTCCTGGGTCCAGTTTCTGGTTCTGGTGTCACCCTCCCTGGTCTGAGACCTCTCTCTATGTCCTAGGTCCAGTAACTGGTTCTGGTGTCACTCCCCCCTGGTCTGAGACCCCACTCTCTATGTTCTGGGCTCAGTTTCTGGTTCTAGTGTTACTCCCCCTGGTCTGAGACCTCTCTCTATATCCTGGGCCCTTTTACTGGTTCTGGTGTCACTCCCACTGGTCTGAGACCTCTCTCTATGTCCTGGGTCCAGTTACTGGTTCTGGGGCTGCTCACTCTGGCTTGAGTCTTCTATGGGTCTACACTCCAAGGGTCCTGAGTAATGATTGTCCCATATACACATGTTCTGTTTCTGGTGCAGATCAGCTGGACTCTTGTCTCATGCCAACCCAGAGTGCCAGTAGTTCTGATCCTGTCTCTTCTCCTCATCCAGCGCTGGAGGGGAGGCCCCTGGAGAAGGCGGTCACCAGCAGCTTTGCGTCCTTCATACATGGAGTCCAGGCAGATCACCTGTCCCAAGCGGTGCGGCACAGAAGCAAGCGTATGATCCTGGACAGCATCGGGGTTGGACTTGTGGGAAGCACGACCCATGTGTTCAACATCACCCTGGGATACTGCCAGGTAAGAGGAGACATGGAGCACACCAAGTAACACACCCTGCAACACACGTCTGTTAAAACCCATTCTAGAAAAACAGTGTGACAATCTGCCTGGGATACTGCCAGGTAAGAGAGACATTGAACATACCAAGCAAGACATTATGCAACACACATCCATAAAAAACTGTTAAAGGGCAACAGTGTGGCCATCGCCCTGGGATACTGCCAGGCAAGAGGTGACATGGAGCACATCAGGCAGCACTATCTCCCTGTAATCATGCCAGGTAGGAGGAGACATGGAAGACACCACAGACCACACCATGCAACACACAGCCATGAAAAAACCTTTTTAGACCAAGAGTGTGAACATCTTCCTGTGATGCTGCCATGTAAGTGGAAACAAGTGCTGCGCCATGAAATACACCACAGAACTCCAAAGCAACAATCATCCATCAAACCCCTCTAGACCTATGCTGATCACCATCTCCCTGTGACCCAGCCTGAGACATGGGCCACAACAAGCACACCCACTATTCACCACCCAGCCATTAAAAAACGCCTATGCCATAATCTCCTCGGGAGCCCATGTTTTAAAGGGAGGCGGGGTCCAAACCAGAAAGCACACCATGAAGTACATGCGCACTAAAACCCTGTATATCAGAAGAGGGGCCATCTCCCAAGGGTCCTCTCAGTTAAAGTGAGGCTTGGAGTAAAACAAACACTAGAACCAGTAACACACCACCATTAAAACACACTACCAGGACCAAGAAAGTTAGCTTGGTCTTGAGATACTTGAAAGGTAAAGGAAACTTCGACTAAAAAAGCAACGTCTCATGATAAAACCATCCCTTAATCAGAACCTCTTCAGACTTTAGTTGTTCAGTATCACTAAGAGATTTTACCTGCTTATCGGGGTCTTGGATCTAACCAAGCATCATACCCTGGTCTCCCCACCCATTAAATAACCCTCTAGACCAACACTGTGACCAGCTACCTGAAATAATAGGTGAGAAGAGAGAAAGACCAAGTCATAAAATCCACCTTGAATTCTCACAAATCACACCCTAGACTCCCTGGAGTTATTAAGCAGTGAATATCTCGAGACACTGCCAGGAGAGCGGGTATCATCAGGGTAAGCAGCTAAACATGGGGACCTCTGATCTCCTACACAGCTGTCCTTCAGGAACACTACTCCTGCTCCCGGAGATCCCTCACCTGCTCCTGTCTTTCTCCTAATAGACCTCTCCAGGTATGAGATGTACCATCCTGTGTTTAGTGTTGAGTTACCCAACCTCTCACAAGCTACCTTCTTCCCCCACTAGGTGTCTAGGTGCTCTCTTCATTCATACCTTTATTCTCTCTCCAACAGGACATGTTCTCCTTGTCTGCGATCAGCTCTGTGTACGGAAGGAAAAGAATGAGACTCCCTCCCACGCTGGCTGCATATGTCAATGGAGTGGCGGTAAGGAATTTGACAGCTGCTTATCAATGTATCCATCAATCGTAGGCTAGGAGCGATGAGTTCATGAGAATTTTACTCCTCTACACTCTCCTCCAGTGTTCAATCTTGTCTGTTTCCACTTCTGTAGAGAGTCTGTATTGGGCAATGGTGCAGTCACTCAACAACATTTTAAAATATGGATCCTCCATGTCTGTAAATTGTTTCCATAGGTTAATGACACTATCTCTCTGGTTACCATCACTTCCTGGTTCTCTTCTTGAAGCACCTCCTAACCCTCTTCTCCTCTTCTACAGACTCACTCCATGGACTTCGATGACACTTGGCACCCTGCCACTCACCCCTCGGGCGCTGTGCTGCCGGCTCTAATGGCTGCTTCCCAGATGCTCCCAGTGGGCTCACGACCCAGTGGCTCAGACTTCCTGTTGGCATTCAACGTAGGCATCGAGGTGCAAGGAAGACTCATGCGTTTCTCCAATGAAGCCAGCAATATCCCCAAGAGGTATGTGTGATGCCCACAAAGGACATAAATACTCCATGACCAACAGAGAATGCCCTCAGGGGCTGCAGTATCTCAAGACCATGGTTGTGATGCTCAAAGAGGGTAGAAATAGCTCGTGTTATGAGTGAGATCCCTAGAGGGGGTAATGTTATGATCTGTGCCTGGTGTGCACAGAGGGCAGAACTATCACAAAGAAGAGCCTGTGATGCAAACAGTTTCATGTATGTGGATAGCACACAATGTAAACATGGTAAAGATTATTTTTCTGTGCACTGTAACTGGGTTATATATTTATGTCAAGTGCTTGATTAGATCTTAGCATATTGTCAATGCCTTCTCACACTGCATGATGGCTTTAATGGTACATATCTGACATGCTCTTAGCATATTTCTTTACTTCACACTTAGTATTAGTACTGCCTATGCAACTATCTTGCCATTAACCTTATACCATGTTTGACACTGTTCTTTGTATCTCCTATCAGATTCCACCCACCTTCTGTTGTTGGCACCATGGGCAGTGCTGCTGCCACAGCGAAACTTCTTTCATTGAATGCAGACCAGTGTGCCCATGCTCTGGCGATTGCCGCCTCTCTGGCAGGGGCACCTATGGCCAATGCAGCAACTCTTGCCAAGCCTCTCCATATTGGCAACGCCACCCGCCTTGGCATGGAAGCAGCATTTTTAGCTGCCCGAGGGATGGAGGCCAACCCACTAATCTTGGACGATGTGCCCGGCTGCTCAGGGTTCAGTGCTTTCTATGGTGACTACCAGCCCTTGCCACTGGCAGTGCCAGATCAAGATTACAGCTTCCTGTTGGAGAAACAAGACATTGCCTTCAAGAGGTTCCCAGCTCACCTGGGCATGCACTGGGTCGTAGACGCTGCCATCTCAACCAGAAACCGAGTCATCAATATAATGGGGTCTTTCAACCCAGCTGCCATCCGCTCTATTCTTCTGAGGGTCCCAGTCTCCAAGTACATCAACAGACCCTTCCCAGAGTCTGAGCACCAGGCCCGACACTCCTTCCAGTTCAACGCCTGCACAGCCCTCCTGGATGGCAAGGTGGGCATCTCTTCCCTCAGTGAGGACAGCCTCAGGAGTCCTGACCTCATCAACCTGTTGAAGAAGTTGGTGGTGGAACACCCTGAGGACAATGAGCTAACTTCGACAAGATGTACGGAGAAGTAGCGCTGCTCCTGGACAGCGGAGAGATCGTGACGGGCAGATGTGACACCTTCTATGGACACTGGAGGAAGCCCCTCAGCCAAGAATCACTCCATGAGAAATTCCGCTCCAACGCTAGCCATGTGCTCCACCAAGACCAGGCGGAAGCCGTTATTGAAGTGGTGGAGGAGATCGAGAGCCTGGCAGACAGCTCACACCTGGCATCCTCCCTGTGGTAAAGGTGCAGACAGCTCACACCTGACATCCTTCCTGTACTAAAAGTGTTCAATCAAAATACATCCCTCTCACAAATGTTGAATGACCTACCTGGTGCACTCATCTTTAATATACGTTGTTTTATATAAAATTGAAAATCGCCTCAAGGAGAGGAACATTATCTAAACATTGTATAAAACAATGAGTGACAGTCATGTACTCAGCTCTCATGAAAAGTGCTGTCATGTCTCACAGTACAAAAAGGTCCCCTTTGAACCGTACAAATAAGAAGCATCTGGCTGGCCAGAAACTATAGGATTGAGATTCCTAGAACCTCATCAGTACTTTGCAAGAACTGTAAAATGTTATTTATTAATATTTGATTATTGTTAAAAATGAGCCCTGATCTCACTGAAATATCATGCCTGCTTCACAATGAATGATTCTCCCCGGGAGCCAAAGAAAGGGACAGCTGGATCTTCACATTTTATACCAGTATTGAATTCTCTGTGTCCCGCACTATCATGTGTACTTTTCTAAAAACACAGGACACATTAAGTCAATGAAAGGACTTTTTCTATGCCAGTCTCTCATGTTTTGTTAGTGAAACATATTTTGTGTTTTCTGTTATTTATTTATTTTTTAATAAACCCGCTGTATTTATTGTACAATGGTTGTATAGTTTTTTTAAATAAAAATAAGCTGACATTTTAGATACTAACTCACAAGTGAGCCACTGCTTGGTGCAGGGAGAATGGAGCCTCTCACACAAACTCTCATTTTCAGCTGTTTCTCAGCATGCTGGCCCCCTTGCTAGAGTTTAACAACCTGTACCAAAAAAAGCTTCAGTGTTGTAAGAAGCTTCCCTCACATGCACAACTACTCAAATAACAGCTAAATATACACACCTGAACAAGTACTTAAGATTGATCAGGTCTTGGCACAAATTTAAAATGTTAACATTCTTCAGCTGTTGTCATCCAGTTTGCACCCCTGTGGTCGTTCTCCGTTCTCACAATCTGCCACATACAATGGAAAGCAGAGCATACTGGAAAGTAATCAATCATGTGGAAATACCAAACAATCATAGATTTACCAGCCAATTCTGTGACCCACTCCACTCAGTCAAATGCCTGACCATATTTAGAAACAACATTTGGCAAACCTACTTTGCAGAGTATTTCAATATTAGTTTATTAATGAAGATCAGTAAAAGTGACAATCCACATCCTTCAGGATGCCATATATTCCCATATAAACAGCTGATTGTTTCTTGCAAGTGTTAGCCACTCTAGCTGGAATTTCAGGTTCAGCAAGACTCTATTTATTTATTCCACTTGTTAGGCGGACAAATCATCACCGAAGGGATCTCTAGGCGCATTTCCAGTGTGTGAGCAGACTGTAAGTGAGAGCCTACTGAGTGTGTAGTGTAGCTCCTATTTTCCCAATAGGCTCTGCGCATTGGAATAGTACCTACGGCAGTAAAGGCCTAGACCAGACGTTAACTAGGTCTACTACTGTCGATACTAGACTTAATTTTTGGGTTTGCCAGCTAAGCTCAGAGTTCGCTAGAAACTTTCTCGAATGTTCAAGGAAGGATTAACTCCCCTGATTAGACAAGAAGGGATTTAGTTTCTGACAACCATAGAACATGACAACTTTGCTCTCCCCTAATCAAGAGTCAATCTCAAGAGTCGTGTGAGCACAAGGCAATTATTTTACTCAGTCAGTACGTGCATTCTTAGTCTCATCAGAATGTAGAGAAAAGGAAGAGACGGGCGTGTTCAATAAAAGATGTTATTTATTGATCAGTCTCTTTTCTCGTACAAGAGAAATGGATCGATATTATTGCAATACTTATAGTTAAGTAAAGTGCATACATTAAAAGCAATAGTATAAAATAATACTGTAAAAACATTGATATGGTTTCTGAGCCATATGATGCTTTAAAATAATTAAAATATATTTACATACACATATACATTTGACTAAACGTACTCAACTGGTGTTTCTAAATACGCCTACCCCGTGTACCTGACCTAAGTCTAATGCGTGGGCGGGAATAGAAAGTTACAGTTTAAGTTAAGTTTGTTTTTGCCAAGTGAATAACTAAAGAATTCTCTAGGAGGGGTTATTCAGTTCTGTACCTGGAATTTAGGATGAATGAGGAATGGTATCTCTTTCTCTGCTCTCGATATTCCAGGCTGCCTGCGAGGGCTGCCCAGAAACGCCGGTGCTGGGTCTCTCGGCTTGAGATAGCAGCGCGTCTCTCAGCGCGTCAGGAAGGCGGGGCTGCTGCCTGCGGGGTCTGCTTCTGCTCTCGGCTTCGGCAAGTATGGCTGCTCCGTCTTGTCACCACGCGTGTGTTTTGCATAGGGCAAGGTCGGCAATATTTATACCTTAAAGGTGCCGGGATTGACGTAAGGATGGACATAGGTACGTCAATAAAGATGTCATACGACTTGCTCGTTAGCACATTCTTTACTAAAGTTCTCTGTGAAATCAAAACAATGGCCGCACGGATTATCCAGGTTGTCATAGGTTTGATTTGTTATGAGAACGTCGTATGCCTTATCAGGGGCTGGAGGAATGTCGCTTGTCTAATTAGATCTCAAGCGTTATGACCTAATCAGATAACACGTTCCTGTGCCGTAGTGTGACTGCGTCAGATAACGGTATCTGCATCATGGGGGATTTCTTGCCTCATGGGCTGACTGTTAATTAACTAGCTAGGTAGTTTAACCAGAATAGGGTCAGGAATAGGGGGATCGATTCAGAACCTATAGAAATACACGACACCCACTCCACGCTAACTATGGTCATATCTACTAATCTATGCATAGTATAACATAGTACAACATACTATAGAGTATAGTGTATACCTTACCACCCCAAAATACATAAATGCATTTTGAAATTTTCAAATATACTGAAAAATTGCAGTCATATATATTGTATGCACTTAAGCTATGAATTAAATGCAAAAGTAAACACGCATTGTTATGCATTATTGCTTGTTGGTATATGAGAAATACACATGAAATGGCTCTTAATATGGCTATACAGAAAAAAAGTCGAAACCATTTCATCACATAAAATATATTGTGAACATACCAGCGGGCAGCTAAAGTCTATATAAAGTCTATAAAGTATCTAAAAAATAGAAATCTTAGTTCTCTAGGAATAGTTTCTTACTTTAAGCAGAAGATCAGTGTCCCGGAAAAAAATATATAGAAAAATATTTTAAGGGGCTTTCTGAAAAAATTGCTGTCCGTGAACTGGATTGTAATTGTTCATGTGACTTTATTTTGAAAGTTGAAGGCCGGATTCAGGGAACGCCGTGTGCGAGTTTACTCAAAAGTCTCTATTTCTGTTCCGGAGAGAACATCATATCATTCAGGCTTTCGAAAAAACTGTCAACAGCTTCATGGGAAAGTTCCACTAAGTCGGAAATAGGGGTAACCATGCATTCATGCGCATGATTGTCTGCATTGACATTCTGATTTGCATTGCTGACAGAAGGTCGTACCTGTTCGATGCTGCTTTCATCTTGAACTTCACTACCCTTCAATCGCAGTGGTGAAGATTCCAGGAATGCCGTCATCAGAATTGGCAGCCTTTGAGGGCAGCACAAAGCGTGAACCTTGGTAGGAACCAGCAGTGTATCTGCATCCACCGGCGCATCCGATTGTAGCGTCACACAGGTGTCTAACACGCATTCTTCTCCGCATAGCAGACACCTTAGTACAGGTAAAACACACCTTTGCCACATTGGTCGAAATGATAGAAACCAAGTCATGTTCAGGTCTCTAAGCCGGGAGAGTCCCAGGATTTTTGATATCCGGTCCCGGTATCCAATGGCTAGGATCGTTTCTTCCATTGTCGTGAGAGTTTGTTCTGTGACATGGGTTGCCATAACGAAAAATAAGGACTAGGAATAGGATTCCTGCAATTAGTCCCAGGATCAAGGGAAGTCCGCCAAAAATCGAATGGACGAAATCTGGAAAAATACCCAGTATGGCTTTGAATGGTGTTAATGCCATCGAAAATACTGTCTTAAATACCTTTGAGACCCCAGTGGTATCAGAAATATTTAAGATTTCGCTCAGGATTTCCGCGAAATGTACGGGGGAATTAGTTGATAATAATGTATGTATCTCTGCAGTCGTCCTTGCGACTTGTAGATCATACGTTTCTTTAGATGACGTGAGCCTTGTAGGCGTCTGAAGAAGCACTGTTTTCATTCTGCTTAAAGTGTCTATTCGAATAGAAGTAATTTTCAAACCGGGCCATGCCCTTGCCTCCCTGTCTGGAAAGGAGCTGGGGAACAAAGAACGTCCACAGCACTTGACCTTCGCCGTCGTAGTGACGAGATAAGGAGTCCCGGGCATAAGACTACAACATCTGCGGTCTACAATAAGAATGTAACTCCCATTATAGAGTCTTTGAAAGAATGGTTCTATTTCAGTTGCAGGTGCGCCTTGCTGGTGACATGAAAGGTTGTATGAATTCCCTTCACAGGCTCCGTGCAAACTAATACCGTTACACAGAAGCGTGCCGCTTAGTGACATAGCACAATTGTTGCCACTAAGAAACACTTTCTGTCCTTTGTTACTGACACATGCATGTGAATAGGGCAGGTTCCAAGTTGTTTTAAGGTACCCCTTTCCCAATTTCTCGTACATGCCAGCCTGTATATATTTTTGGCAGTATTGAAACCTGAAGGTTGAGATTGGAATATTTATGATTCCGTGGATTATCCATTCACTGACAGGTCGTTCTGACATTGTCAACGGTAATCTTTCTAGTTTTTCAATGCTCAAGATTGTATAATCAGCACCCTTCTGCGCCATACCGATTTGTCTATCAGTAAGGTTAAAGATTTGGAATAGTGACGTTGTGTTGATTAAACGCCAAGGCACATAGCCTGAACGCAGATTTTGTAACGTCCAGCCAAGCTGTACAATAGAACGCAATTGTGACTGACCATGTTGTAATAACAGTAAGTCTTGCGATAATATATCGATTGCTGAAGACACAATGCTGTCCAATGAAAAAATTCTGGAGGACAGAGTCATTAACCCATTGTCCACTACAGAAAGTGATTTTTCCAAATTAATACGATCAATTTCACGTATTCTCTCTGCTGTTTCAATTTGAGTAACCTTCCAGGCCTCATTGTATGCTGCATATACAGAGGCTGCTATGAAACGCTTTTGACGCTGTTTGCGTGGTCCCATTATGAAATCACGCAAGTCAGCACCATCAGTAAGTAAAGTTAGGTGTTGCTTAATTTCAGGCAGTGTGGAAGACTGTAGCCATTGAAGGCATAATTTGCCCACACTGTAGGTTGTTATTATCCCTGGGTGATGTCTTTGGGGATATCTAGGGTCTGGCCTGGTCATTTTGAAACCCTGTGTTTTATTCAGGAATCTATCTTGACAGTTATTTGTATCTGTGGGCCAGATCAACTATTGTTTCCAATCAGGATGTGTTCTGTTTTGGTTAAGTATATGGTTTATGTCTATTTCTTCATCTGTATCAGAGTTATTGCTAAACATTGTTGGCTTTGGAATAGACGGGTTATTTAAATCTTTGATTTTGGCTAAGCCAAGACAGGTGGTTTGTTGGACAGTGTCATTTAAAAATATCATTTGTTCTGGGATCATGCAGGCTCTAAACAAAGCTTCTATACCCTGTACTTGCCATTCTTTTGTACCCCAAACACTTTTCAAATCAACATTTTTGTCCCAATAATCGAATCCAAAAGTATTCATTTTTTCAAAGAATGAATCAGAATAAATCAATTTTGTGTTGGTTATCATGGTTTTGGTCCCTGTCTTGTTTGACAATTTATAATAAAATGTTTCAGCATTACTAGTGTTAAAACCTTGAAAGTATGAATATTTGTCATAAACGGTTCTAGAGCTCCCTTTTGGAGGTGTAGCACAATGTTCCCATTGATTATAATTTAAAACATTTCTAGGTTGTGCAGATTTATGCAAGAAATGGTTACCATAGTGGTTATAGCAATACATACTATCATAATTTGTAGAACCTTGCAAATAATCATGTTTTGTAAATTTAGCAGACATTACTAAGTCAGACATCATATTGTTTATACTTTCAAAGTCCCAATCATCAGCAAATGAGTTTGGTTTTGCAAAGTCACTCAAAGAGATCTTAATTTGGTGTGGATATTTCAGGATCTCGACCGGACCATAAATTTCATAGTCAGTGTTGTCCCAGGCTACCCCACCAGGTATTGGAATTGCTGTGAAGTTGGCTGAAGAAAGTTCTGAAGAAAGTTCTCTTTTCTCGACGTGTGAAGATGTGTGTGGTTTGAGGACCAAGTTGATGTTCTGACTTGCTGTGTCCATTTTAGCATATTTTCCCTCAATTAAGCGTCCCAAAGTAAATACCATGATGAGCCAAAGTATGAGGATAAATGCACCAAAACCCACCCAAAATTCAATCCATGGAGAAATCAGATATGTTTCTTTTAGTTGTTTCAAAAGTTCCTTCGCTTTGTCTTTAAAGGATTTTGATGATGGCTGTGTCTTTTGTTCGCTGAAACCTTCAGAGGAATCATCGAAGTTGATGAAGTAACCGGATGCAGTTCTGTCAATTGTTCCAATTGGTTCAGGATTTTTGTTTCTTGCATTTTCACTTGGTACTTCAGTATAGATTGGTGTGTCTCTGCTAAATGTCTTTATTTGGGTTTTCAGAGGTCTAAGTTCTATTGCATTGTTGCATAGTCCTTGTTGTTCTTCTGTAGGCGTTTCGAATGTGATGAGCCTCTTTGTTAGGACCTCTGTACTGGTAGCAAACCTTGGTGTTCTGCTACTTATTGGGAGTCCACTTGGCCTACTGTTTGTTATCGGCCACATGTTGTGGTTTTACCAGGTCGATGGATACAACTCGGTTCTCCTTTTTTCCAGCAAGTGGCGGTAGTACAACTGATCTTGTCCCGTTGACAGACAAGACAGGAACTGCTTTTCTGTAAGAAGGCCCAAATTCCTTCTTTACCGCGATCTTCTCCCTGACTAGATCCCCGACTTTTGGAATCCAGACAGGTCTTGCTGGGACAGGTGGTGATTCTTCAGTGGTTGTTGGCTGTTGTTTCAACTGTATGTTGCTCAGGTCTTTTCTTGTTTTGTTTAAGTCCTGCAAAATAGCCAAACGGTCTTTGACATCAAAGCTTTTTTCTATTACCACTGAAGTCTGACTATCAAGGTCAGAGATCAACATCCTAGTTCCGAATAATAATTCGTACGGACTGAATCCCTTCAGAGAATTTCTTGGCAAGTTATTTAGACTACGTTGGACACTTATTAGATGTTTGACCCACCCAGCTCCCGAACCTAATATCCTTTCTATTATAGATTGCTTTCTGTCTTGGTTTTTTCTTTACACCATCCCATACCCTCAGGAAGGAAGTGAGAAGATTCCCGCTGGGCTGTGCTCATTTGGCCATTCTTTCCCCCCCCAGGCTGGATTGCCTGAGAAAAAGAAAAAAATGGTCGAACGTAGCATGCTCTTAGCGTATATGCCATTTAGACTCGCAAATCTTGTATAACAGTCCGGACGTCAGCTGAGTGCTGTGGATCTACATTATAAGTGGGAACTAGCCTGTATATGTTAATCGCAAGCCATTCTTTTTAGTGGTGATGTTATCTGCAGTCAGATTCCACCGTATTTTATTTTTTCTCTCCCCACTACGATTTCTGTTGCAGTTTGGGCAGTTTTTTACAAAGATGGTAAGATGGAGGCTCATGCCTGGCCACCAGTACCGTGATTGTAAATCTTCCAGAGAATCTTTTAGTTTGAGGTGTTCAAGACCCTCACCCATATGTGCGTCTGCGATTAACAAGCTTCTCCTGTCCATGTTTGGAATCACTCTATCCCCCACTCCAGGGATTCGAGCAAAAGGGACGGAGTTTGCATCGATTATGTATGTATAATTGAGTGGATAGTTGATCGGTAACGCTGAGCAGTCGCCTTTTGATGACGTTTTCACCGCCAGCAATGTTTCACCGTCAATGTATTTTAATGTACGCTTTTTTCGATCTACGGGAGCCGATTTAGTGGCTGCCGCTGCGGCTGTCTCAGCCAATGAATTCCCCACAACGTGAACGCCATCACGTTGATGACTCAGTGAGTGAGTCACGTGAGTCTTTGGTAGTTCTTTCTTCAAAAGAGCCACTTGTTCCCAGAGAAGTCTCTGCTTTATTGGTGCATCTGTGTCATCTTTGTAACCGTTCTGAATCCATGTCTGCAAATCCTTGTTATATGCTTTGACGCAGAAATATGAATCTGACACTATAAGTGTCGGGAATTCGCGATCCGCATTATCTAGCGCCATTTTCAAAGCTATTATTTCAGTTTGCAGTTCTGAATTAGTTTCTACTGAGTGTGATTTTGTTAATAGAGGTCTTAGTTTACCTCCGCGCCACACTTCTTTTGTGATCTCACATGTGGGATTGTATGCATGTTCTCCCCAAACGGAGGGTTGAGCATGTCCGTCTGTATAGATTACACAGGCGTAATGTCGTAGAGGCAGAATGTCGATTGGCAGAGGATACGTTTTTTCATATTTTAGATTTTTTAATTCTTCTAGTTCTGGATCAAAGAAGTAGTATACTTTGTCCGTTGTGATTGAATTTACCCATTGTAACCATTCTGGATCCAATGTTGTTGTTGGTAAATTACACGGTGTTGTTAATGCCTCAAAGGCTGATTCAGCTGTTCTGACTGTGATATGTCTACCGTCAGCTATGTCTTTTTCTCTAGCTATTGCGGTTTGAACTGCTTGAACAATTTTTCCTTTGTTGCTGAATCTCTGTTCAGCTTTTGTGTACAAGTGTGATCTGAATGCAATTGGTACCTTTTCTCCCTCATTGGAGGTCAGGTATGTGAATCCGCATCTCCCTGGGATGACTCGGATCACAAGGTTGCGTGTATTATCACGGGTTTCTAATTTTGTTTTAATTAGCATGTCTGTTTGTAAGGATCTCAAAATTTCTGTGTGTGTTTGAGTCCAACTGGATCTTTTAAAGTCTGGCTTAATTAGATCATAAAGGGGTTTGACCCTTTCTGCGTAATTTGCAATGTAAGTTCTTCCGAAATTTAGGAAGCCTAGAATTGACTGTAGGTTTTTTAGTGTTTTAGGAGCTTGGATTACGGCACATTTCTCTAGGAAATTGTCTGCCAGGCTTTTGCCTTCACTTGATAACTCATATCCTAAGAATAGGACCGTCAGATGGGCAATTCTGGACTTTTTGAAGTTGAATTTGTAACCCTCTGCAGCGAAACCAAGTATTATGGTGTTCACTCTTTTCAAGTGAGTCTCCAAGTCATCATCTGTTAAGTAAATGTCATCGACATAAGATAATGCTTCATCATCATATTGTTGTAGTAATTCTGTTACTCTTGCTGAGAATACCCCCGGGCTATTCTTGTACCCCTGGGCTAACCGACAGAATTGTTTTTGAGTGCCATTTACTGAGAAAGCTGTTAAATATCTGCTCTCTGGTGCTATGTTTTGACAAAAGAATCCGTTGGAGATGTCCAAGGTAGTTTTGTATTTTTTGCGCACTATGTTATTCATTAGTGCAGCACTGTGTGAATTTTGCACTGCAAAAGTTTTGCAACATGTGTTAAGGTGTCGGTAATCCAAAACTAGACGGTATGAATTGTCTGGTTTGGAGACCGGAAACAAAGGATTGTTCATTTGTGAGGTGCAAGTTTCAATCACCCCCTGGTATTCTAGCTGATCTAGTATTTCATTTACTTGTTTTTTAGCTTCTTGCTTAACTGGGTACTGCCTTTGTGCAGTAGGTTGTGATTTTAACTGGATTTTGTGAGGAGGAGAATCCTCATCCCATCCTACATGATTTTTGTATAAAGCAGGTGCTAAGGCCACTGCCCACTTTCTAGCAAGTGTGTATTTTTTATGAATCGGGATTTGATTCGAGAAGGCAGGCATAATTACTTCTTCGCCATGAGGGCACTCCCTGACAAACTCTGGTGGCCAGTCTTTTTCAGCTAAAAGGATGTCATAACCCTTTGAGAGGTTATCCCAAAATAGTCCCCTTATTTTCCTAGTCTTATCTCCCTCTATACGTAATGTTATCTCGTATATTTTGTGGGGCTTGCTAACTCTGGTATCTGCAGTTTCCACTTGAAGGTATTCATTCGTGTCCACTGTCTCCAGATGATTCATAAGGACTTTGCGAGCTATGCTCACCTCTGCTGCGCTGTCTAGCATTGTCTGAGCCCACTCTCCGTTTTTCAGTTGTGTCCTCAGTATTCTCGGCATTGTTAACTACCTTGATACTGGCTACCTTCTTTTTTGGAAATTGTAATTTCTTTTTCAGTTGAGCAGGTTCCTTGTCTTTGGACTTGGCGTGCTCTTCTGATCGTCCTCTTCTTTCCGATTTCTGCGAGGAATTCTGAAAAGATTGAGAGGGACGTGTATCAATGTCTTGATATCTATCAGGTTTTTTAATATTATCCCTATTTCTAAGGTTATATCTATTCCCAGAGGGTTCACTCTGGGGTGACCTTTGTCTCGGGTTTGGAGATTTCTCTCTTCGCCTAGGAGACCTTCCTCTGGACTGGAATTTCTTTTCTTTTCTTTAGGATTGGATTGTTTGTTCCCATCCCAGTTCTTTTTTGGTGAATTATTATTATTATTAAAAAACATTTTTTCTGGACTTGTAGTCAGTTGCGGTTTTACTGGTATTCCACCTAGACTATCTCTGCCTAGTTCTTCATAGGATTTTTCTATGATTCTGGCAATTTCAGCTGGTTGGTCTGCTATATCTGTCTCTTTTAACCTCTGGCGGATCGCCACGTTTGCTGCTTCACCTTTTATGTTGGCTAGTAATATAGCCGAGACCTGCTTGAAGTCTTTTAGTAATTTCATACCAAGAGTTAAAGCAGGTTCTGGACCGTATTCATCTTGAATTTGTTTTAGCACATCTGGTATCACCGAAATGGATGGAACACCGTGCGTTTTTGTGTAGATGGAAGCAAAGACTGTACCCCAAGTGTCACAGTCCTCAATGTGTGGTGCGATTCCCATTGGGAGACATATAGTCAGAATCCTGTGTTTTTCTAATGGGGTGGTGTCAGGAAACACCGCCTCTATTTGGGTAATTTTCTGTGCCAACCAGAATGGTATTTGTTCCCGTTTTGCTGGGACTTTACCTAGGCAGGATTGGATGTTCTGTGGTGTAATTTTATTTGTGTTCCCCTGGTGAGGGGTCAGCTGTGGAAGTTTAATCGCTGGCTGAATTGTTGAAGTCCGCATTACATACTGAACTAATTGTCTGTGAATTTTTAGTAGTTGTTTTAGCTGTATTAACAGCTCTGCTGCAGGCATCCTTTCGATGTCTGGATGTGGTGTGTATCCGGCTAGGACCGGCCACGTTGCTCCTGGTCTTCCTAAAGGACCGAGCCTTGTAATGTGATTGTTATGTATTAGGGCGCCATCAAATAAGAGCAAATGCTCTTGGAATTTGAGTGGTACTTCCACCTCCTCGAAAGGAGTGTACTCATTAGGAGGTTCCTCTACTTTGTAATAGTGGAAGTACTTTGTTACAGTATTAGCTGCTGGAAAATGTATCCATGTATAGTATACCTCTGTCTGCCGATATTCGTGTGCCTCGATTACGAATATGACTGTGCCACCTCTAGGTGTCAGTCCATTTTCTATAAGTTTTAAGGTTATAGATCTCCTTTTGGCGACCTGGATGAGTATTATATCCGGGTCTGCTGTTTGCATGGTAGCATCAGCATCTGCTATTTCAGTAGCTAATCTAGTAACCTCTCGTTCTTCATCGCTGTCCATTTTGCTGACAGGATGGTATTATGTTTATTTGCAGATCAGGTTTCTTTATGGAAACAGAGATTAGATGCACAATATTTTGGAACTGTTTTATCCTTCAACGTTGACTAGACCAAGAACCATACATAGGAGTTCCCTCCTGCGAGGTTTTGGAGGATATAATAACCTTTCACCCACTCCAGACGTCTTTGGAGTATTTGGGAAAAGGGGTCTGAGTGAGAAAGCACGACTGAGTTACTCTAAATGTCTTACGTTAGTTTTATCGCCCTTTCCAAACACGTTGGGCGCCATGTAGTGTAGCTCCTATTTTCCCAATAGGCTCTGCGCATTGGAATAGTACCTACGGCAGTAAAGGCCTAGACCAGACGTTAACTAGGTCTACTACTGTCGATACTAGACTTAATTTTTGGGTTTGCCAGCTAAGCTCAGAGTTCGCTAGAAACTTTCTCGAATGTTCAAGGAAGGATTAACTCCCCTGATTAGACAAGAAGGGATTTAGTTTCTGACAACCATAGAACATGACAACTTTGCTCTCCCCTAATCAAGAGTCAATCTCAAGAGTCGTGTGAGCACAAGGCAATTATTTTACTCAGTCAGTACGTGCATTCTTAGTCTCATCAGAATGTAGAGAAAAGGAAGAGACGGGCGTGTTCAATAAAAGATGTTATTTATTGATCAGTCTCTTTTCTCGTACAAGAGAAATGGATCGATATTATTGCAATACTTATAGTTAAGTAAAGTGCATACATTAAAAGCAATAGTATAAAATAATACTGTAAAAACATTGACATGGTTTCTGAGCCATATGATGCTTTAAAATAATTAAAATATATTTACATACACATATACATTTGACTAAACGTACTCAACTGGTGTTTCTAAATACGCCTACCCCGTGTACCTGACCTAAGTCTAATGCGTGGGCGGGAATAGAAAGTTACAGTTTAAGTTAAGTTTGTTTTTGCCAAGTGAATAACTAAAGAATTCTCTAGGAGGGGTTATTCAGTTCTGTACCTGGAATTTAGGATGAATGAGGAATGGTATCTCTTTCTCTGCTCTCGATATTCCAGGCTGCCTGCGAGGGCTGCCCAGAAACGCCGGTGCTGGGTCTCTCGGCTTGAGATAGCAGCGCGTCTCTCAGCGCGTCAGGAAGGCGGGGCTGCTGCCTGCGGGGTCTGCTTCTGCTCTCGGCTTCGGCAAGTATGGCTGCTCCGTCTTGTCACCACGCGTGTGTTTTGCATAGGGCAAGGTCGGCAATATTTATACCTTAAAGGTGCCGGGATTGACGTAAGGATGGACATAGGTACGTCAATAAAGATGTCATACGACTTGCTCGTTAGCACATTCTTTACTAAAGTTCTCTGTGAAATCAAAACAATGGCCGCACGGATTATCCAGGTTGTCATAGGTTTGATTTGTTATGAGAACGTCGTATGCCTTATCAGGGGCTGGAGGAATGTCGCTTGTCTAATTAGATCTCAAGCGTTATGACCTAATCAGATAACACGTTCCTGTGCCGTAGTGTGACTGCGTCAGATAACGGTATCTGCATCATGGGGGATTTCTTGCCTCATGGGCTGACTGTTAATTAACTAGCTAGGTAGTTTAACCAGAATAGGGTCAGGAATAGGGGGATCGATTCAGAACCTATAGAAATACACGACAAGTGAATAGCCATGTTTTCAAGAGTTTTTTGAATGCTCGTATGGATAAAGGGAGCCAATTCCAGTGATGCGGAGCCAGGAATGAAAAGCAGTGGCTTCCGAATCTAGTCGTTCTAATACATTTGGGGCATACAAGAAATAGATCACTCAATCTAAGCTGATGTACTGGGATATATGGCTGCTATTTCTGCCTAAGGTAGAGTGGACCCTTCCCAAGCAGGGTCTACACATCAGGCAGAGAAGTTTGAAGAGGGCACGCTTTTTAATCTAGAGCCAGTGAAGGGAGTGGAGAGAAGGCTCCGAAGGGAAAAGGGGGAGGGGGATTTCAGGATCAGGTGAGCAGCCGAGTCCTCCACCACCTGCAACCTGGGCCAGGAGTCTTCATTACTACCCACCAGAATGGCATTGCCGTAGTCCAGGTGGCTCATTATCAGTGCTTGTACCAGAGTCTTCCTGCCATGGAGAGGCGTCCATTGAAAGACATTTTTAAGGGTTCGCATGAGGCCAAAACAGGTTCCAGTGACAGTTTTGACATGCTCACTCATGGTGAGCTTGTCGTCCATCAATATTCCTAGGTTCCTTGCATATTTGTTCCTAGTAGGTGGAGGGCCCAGCTCCAAAGGCCACCAGTCCACTGACCAGGCTGCATGTGCCTTCCCGAACAGCAGGATTTCTGATTTGGTCATGTTCACTTGAAGACAGTTGTTGGACATCCATGTGGCTACTGTCAGTAGGCATTGTTTATATCTCGGTTTGGTAAGAATAGGGTCATGGTCCATAGTGATGATCAGTTCTGTGTCATCGGCATAGGAAATGGTTTCAAAACCATAGGATCTCATGAGTCATGTCAGGGGGGCCATATATACATTAAATAGAGTGGGGCTCAAGATTGAACCCTGTGGTGCCCCCTTATCTAGAGTTGAGGATGCCGATGTGTGCTCGCCCAACTGGACCAAGTTAGTATGTTCTGACAGGAAGTTAATCAACCTTTCATTTCATTTCATTTCACTAATCTTTATTTCGGCTAATCATAACCATAAAAGATACATTTAAAATACAATTTATACAATATCAATTAATCCAATAGATCAGGGACAGAGGGAAGGGGACAATAATTGATACACAATTTTTTATGATCGGGTGCAAATATGCCATAAAACCTATCTAGTAATATCATAAATACAATCTTAAAAATACATTTAAAAGCTAGACATACATAGCATATACAAAATCTAAATAAGTGAATGTTACGGTTAAAATTTAATCACAATGAACCAACCAGTAAATAAAGTGAAAATGCAGTAGCTCCTGTTTTTAGGATTCAACAAAATAATATAAACTTATAACTCTAGAATTTTAATCCAGCCTTCTTCCTTATTAAATGTACATTAAATAAAAATCTACTTACACAGAAGACCACAATTTGTGAGGTGTCAGTCCTCAATATACGTTCTGCTTCACTGCAGACCCTAACACCCAAGTTCCTGCATAGAGATCTGATCCATTGTTCCCTGGCTAGTTTGTATGCAGTGCAAAAAAAAGTATATGTGCGTCATTTTCTTTAGCCTCCTGTGTACAAAGAAGACACAAACCATTTACCTTTACTCCCCCCATCTAGACGTATTTACATTTGTTTGTAAAACCCCATATCTGAATTGTAAAAAGAAGGATTTAGCTAGCGGGGGGCCTATCTCGTCCAAGAAAGGTTCAAAATAAGCAACATCTTTAAAGGATAAAAACCTCAGAGTTAATGACCCCACAGAGGAATGAAACAACATATTATTATTCATATAGGACCAAAAAGTAGACTTTATAAGTTTCTTGAAAGGGGGTGTCAGCTTCAACGGTTCTTCCCAAAGATAAGAAAGGCCTAACTTATTCGTCCAGGATATAATATGCTTTAGCCAGGGAATATTCTTGCATCCATTAATCTTCATGATCTCTGCCAGACCTTCTCTATAATTAATCAACTCTGGGGTAGTCCATATCCTAACCCAAAATAATAAAGGTCTTAACATAGCATGATAATCAGTACGTTTGATGTTAAGGTCCAAGAGTACTGAGATTAAGGGCGTTCTGGTCGGGATTTTTAACAGTTTTCGAAAAAAAAAAAAATTCTTCCCGTTCAAAATTCTTTTTACAATATGGCCCCCAAATCTCAGCCCCATAAAGTACAGCTGCATGGGCTTTGGATTTAAAAACCTCCAGGGCAGGAGAAATAGCCTTAGATTGGCTGTCTCCATGTTTATTCATTATTGGCAGCACATTTTGCAGGAACGTTATCCTATTCTTTTCTAAATGTCCCTTCCAAGACAATTTACTATCCAGAGTGATTCCCAAATAGTTGAAGCTTTCCACATTTTCCAGTTTTTGGTTATTTAAGACTAGGTTCTTCTTCAAAGATTTATGCGTGTTTATAGACATGTATTTAGTCTTGGTTGAGTTAATTTCAAGCCCCTTCATCTTGCAATAATTATAAAAGGAGTTCACTAGACATTGTAATCCCTTGGGGGTCTGCGAAATTAAAATAGTATCATCAGCAAATAATAATGCTGTGACAGCTTCGCCCCCAAGTTTTGGAGAGTCATGCTTGCAATTTTTTAAATATTTGGGGATATCATTTACATACAGCGAGAAGAGTGTGGGTGCCAACACGCATCCTTGTTGTACACAGTGGAGAAGTGTGGCTCAATGGTTAGAGCGGCAGACCCTGATGCAGAGGTCAAGCCCGGGACCAGGGTTCAATTCCCCGCCTGGCGGGTCTTGGGCTCAAAATTCCACGGACCTGATAATTCTCGCCTCGGTGCCTATTCCAATCATTGAGTCCCACTCTGCAACTCTGGGCAATAGCTTGCTTAATCTCCACAACAGCCCCCACAACGCTAAGGATGCCTGGCCTCCACCTTGGGGGTGCCCAGGAGTGGACGCCTCACAGGGAAAGCCAGGATGGGTTCCACAGCGGTATTCGTACAAGTGCCTTGAGACCCTTGCGGGTGAGTAGTGCGCTATACAAGTATCAAGTTACAATTTACACCCCTTCTCACTGGTATTGCCTTAGATAATTCCCCCCTTGGCCCCCATCTCACTTTTGCATAGTTCCCTACGTGGAGCCTAATCAATTGCACAAGCAATTCTCCTGGAACCCCGATATCTTTTAACGAATCCCAAAGTAGGGTTCGAGGAACCTAATCGAAAGCAGCCCTCAAATCTATAAAGGCAATATATAGGCTGCCCTTCCTTAGGGTAATATATTTCCAGCAAATACATGTGAATCTAAACACTTGATCAGTGGTGCTTGTTTTTATTCTAAACCCCGTTTGGTACTTTGATAATATGTGAACATCTTCCATCCATTTTAAAAGTCTGTTTAAAATATGTCTAGCAAAAACTTTCTGTAAAATATCAATTAAACTAATTGGCCGATAATTTGCCGGATCATAACGATTACCTTTTTTACAAAATGTATCAGGGATTGGTGTACCTGCTACTATTGAATTACATAAAAAATTTATATCTGGTCCCCAGACTTCGATGTCGTGCTTTAGTAGGTCTCCTGGAATTTTATCGGGTCCTGGAGCTTTTCCTATTTGAATGGCCTGTATCGCTGTGATAGTCTCTTCTAGACTAAAATGCAAATCAGCTACCTTTGGTACAATATCAATTTCAATTTCCCTTTCGATTAAGGGTGATTCCCCAGTGTTATCCGAGTACAACTTGGAGAAATGATCCACCCAAGTATTTTCATCAAGGAAGAGATCTTTGGCAGTCCTTCCTGTGTTATTTCCCTTGGATATTAGACTCCAAAAGGTAACCTGGTCTTTAGACTTAGCTGCGGCGATTAAGTCAGACCATATCTCATCATCCCAGGCTTTTTTAGTTTCCACGAGCGTTCTATTATATATACGCCTTCTACCTCTTATTTCTTGTATATTCTTATTTTTAATTGCCTGGATTAGGGTGGTCTTAGCTGATCTGCACTCTTTATTATACCAAGGGTTTCCTGACTCAAGTTGGTTATCCCTGCCTCCATTTTTTCCTTATAGATATTACTTAGAACTGGGGTCAGTGCATCTACCAGATTGTAGTGCATATCTAGTACACACCGTTCCCCAATAGGGAGATCCTGGAAGGATGTAACAATATCAGTGAAAGTATTATAAATACTTATCATTGTCGCATCTTAAGCTAGGATATAAGGCCATTTTAATGCTCGTCTGTTATTATTTATTTCGAGATCACACGCACTTTGGTCATTCTCTACATCCCCAACTGGGATAGATTTGAAAAGCTGGGGCTCTAAAATAATTGTAGGGGGAAATGATCACTCTCCGTCCTGGGGTCAACTTTAAAATCAACGGCAATATGCCACAAACTGATTGAAACCAATATACAATCTATTTGCTCTGGGAGCTGCCTCTACAAAACGTGGATGCCGTGGGTCGATCTGACTGTAGACGCCCATTGCATGCCGTTAAATCATGTCCTACTGTAAGTTGTAGGATTTGTGCTTCCGCGACAGTACACCTTACCTGCCCACCACTGTCTAATGCCAGGATATTATTTGCCATATCTTGCTCTGTAAATATATTGTCAAAGCCCAGTATTGGCTGGAACTTACAATTAAAGTCTCCACCAACAATTATTTGGGACCTGGGCCCTATTGTATCAAGAAAGGAATCAAGTTGTTCTATTATCTGCAATTCTTTATTAAGTGCATTAGGTCTATTATACACATGAATTAAATATAGAACCTTATTGTCTCTTGTAACTATTTTTACGCCCAGCAAGTCCAGAGACTGAATATGGAGGGGGATAATATCAATTTCTAGGGTAATCCTTATCTATATCACCAAACCCCCAGACGGCCTCCCTCTTACAGAGGGAATGGCATTCACACAGAATGTTTTATAACCCAATCTGTGGGGAATTTCCAATAACCAAGTATCCTGTAAAAGGATTATGTCGCTTTGGTCTATGTAATCACTCCAAATCATATCCTGGAGGTTCTTATTGAGCCCTGCTATATTCCAGGACGTGAGCTTTACTTCCAAATTTCCGCTTATTCCATCTATTTGGGGGTTCATGTACGTGTGCGAGCTCACTGTTATTGGTAACTACCCTAGATCCCACTTGCGACTCTGGGCTATATACTTGTGTGGGCTATATGGCCCCTAGGCCACCCCCTCTGCATAATTCTTTTGTGCCTTGTTCAATAGATAAACTCTGTGCATTTTCGCAGCATTGAATTCCCTTACCATGATTAGCAATGGAATTTACAGGGGTGCATAAACTATTCAGTCAATCTAGCTCATCCAGCAATGATAGACCATCAAATCTATTTGCTAGTGGAACATGGGAAGCCAGCTGACTTAAATTACTACCATAATCTGGTTTGTAAAAATAGCCCAGCGGAAGGGTACTGATGGACGTGCTTTGAACATAGGTTTCTTCCCTGACTCCTAGAATCCTCCTAGCTTGTTGTGGACACCTAAAATTAACCACCACACAATCTCCCCTGATATTCTTTGGTGATTCGCCCAACCACCCAACTCTACGAACCATCAGTATATCGGCAGTGTTTGCTGGATGAAACCGTTTAAATTTTGCAAGCCAATCCACTGTTTTATTACGTAGATTTTGCCAAGTTTCCTTTTGTTCTCTTTTTAGGGTCGGAACACCAGTTAGAACTACCACATATTGTGAACATGCTGATGGTAGCTGCAGGACTTCAGTATTGGGAATTAAGTCAGTTCCTTTCGGACTATGTACTGCTGTCCTATCGGTATTTATATTCAAACTTTCCAGGTCTGGTTGTAATTGTGAACTTCTAGCGCTACTCCCCTCAATAACATGCACGCCCTGTTTCCTTCCCTCTGTAGATCCATCAGTGTGCTGTATGTGGTTTCTAGGTTTTACCAGATTTTCAACACCCTGTAAAGCATCGATCCTTTCCCTTGTATTTTTGGCTGGGAGTCTACCAACATCCCCTTTTGACTTACTTTGAAGTGGAGCAGTATCCGTACTCGCACACTAAGTGGGGGGAATGGGGACGTTATTCCCTCCAATATTCCCCTTTTCTTTACATAGGTGCTCTATCTTACAACCAAACTGGGAAAGGTTTACTGTCAAACGATCTTTTATTTCTCCCATTCTTTCTTTAATCACAGTTTCCAGAGTATGATTTAACTTATTTTCTAATTTTCCAATTATTTCTTCTAGCCAGGAAGTATGAGATGTATTATCATACTCAGTTTGTGTACTTATTGATTTGCAGTATCCTTTTCCCCGTCTCAGGGTTTGATGTATTCTTTTGTAAAGTCCCCCCAGTTTTCCTAGCATTATTAGTCCGTGCAGGTGGATTTGTTTTTTTTTCCTTTTGCCAGTTATCTTGACCCTTGGCCCCCGGAGCTGTTCTATGTTTACGTAGCCTTGAAGACAAAGCAGGGCTAACTACAGGGTTAACCTCCTCAGGGGGAGATATCAAGGCAGTAGTGGGTGTATTTGATAGGCGTGAAGCATTCAGAGTAGTTACTGTTGGGCTCAATAGGACTATGTTGGACATGTTTGAAGTATTTGCTATCGGGACAGGGGTCTGGTCACTATGAGCGACTAAATTAGTAACATGCGCTATATCAATTATATCATTTTGGTCGAGAATATCTGCACAACCCGTCCCTAACTCCTGACCTTCTATACTATCATGGACTAGAGGGTGCAAGGCTGCTACTGGGGCTTTTACTTTGCTAATAGCCCCTAGAGATGACCTTTTATGCCCCGTAGGTATGCCTAGGGATAATCTTTTCTCTGTTAGGATTATTTCATGCTGTAGAACGGATTTGGCTCTGTTTAAGAAAGCGACCAAGGTTCCTACTACTCCCCCCCCCCCCCCACTCTCCATTTTCCATTTCGTCGCCATGGGGACCACACAAAGGTGTAGGAATATTTAACAGTCACTAACCTAAGTCTTGGTGTCCTCAAGCAGGGATTGACGAAAGGGGGGTGACCCAACCCGACCTCCTCCGGCCTATGACGGCCTTAGACTGTCCCGCTCTTGTCCCGGGCTTCTCCCGGCGTCGCCCGCGCGTCTCGCGTTGCGTGGGAGAAGGCGGCGCTTTAAGCGCAATGTCAGCGCCTCCCCCAGCAGCAGCAGCTGATAGAAATTTGGCCTCTCAGGCGGAAGGTGCACCCTGGGACCACGAGTCCCACCAGGGCAGAAATAGCACAGGGCGCTAGAGCAGCGTCTCCTCCCGCACCTCGGCACAGCAGCAGGGGACAGCAAAGTTCCACAGGTCACAAAAATGGCAGCAAAAGGGCCAACCTTTCAAGGTCTCTACCTCTGATACCAAACTACCAAAGTCACTGTGCTATGATCTGATGGGAGATGGTATCGAATGCGGTTGAAAGGTGTAGAAGTACCAACATGGCCGAAGATCTCTGGTTTAGTGCCAGTTTAATAGTGTCCGTGACTTCCACTAGTGCAGCCTTCATGCTATGTGAGGCACGAAAGCCTGATTGTGAGGGGTCCAGCAGATGGTTATATTCCAGGTCTGATACTAGTTGAGCATTCATTGAGGACTCCAGAATTTTGGAGACAAAAGGAAGAAGGAAGATAGGTCTGTAGTTTGCCAAATTCTGTGATTCAGTTGTAACTTTTTTAAGAAGGGACTTAATATACACTGTCTTCCCTTTGCGAGGTATACTAGCCTGCTGTCGGTAGAGGTAACATAGGTTTGTAATGGGACTGCACGGGATAGGGGATAAACTGGTAATTACATGGGGAGATGCCCGGTCTGCAGGGGACCCAGATTTGATGGCATTTATTAGAGCCTGAGTTGGATCCTCAGTCATCAGACTAAATGTTTCCAACATGCAGGGGTGTGGTACTTCTTGAGGCTCCTCTGTTATGGAGGCTACTGAGTTTGTGAACGTGCTGTAGATGCTGTTAATTTTGTGTTTGAAGTGGGCTGCGAGGTTGTCCCTGTGAGCTTGATACCAGTATTGTGTGATTGCCACTATTGGGGTTTGTGAATCCTTTTTGGGGTTTGAAGTTTTTTGCAGAGATAATTCTCTGTGCTATGTGAGTTCTTCTGGCCAAATTACAGTGTTTGAGATATGTTCTCAGGGCGACTTCATAGGCAAGTTTGCCCTCATTGGTTTTATCCTTTCTCCATATGCATTCTAGACTCCCTACTGTGGGTTTCTCCTTCCGTAACGATTCTGAATACCAGGGAGCGGGGTTTTTCCTCCTCGTGATGTAGGTTTTCTTAGCGGCGCAATTGAGTCTAAGGCATTTACGAGTGAGGCTTCAAAGACAGTCAGGGCCATGTTAATGTCTTAGTGGTCAGTGATGGATGGAGGACTAAAAACCGGGAGAAGTGCACCTTCCTCCAATAACTTATGAGCTTGGATCCATGGCTGCGAACATCCTTATGGGACTTGATATCTAAGTAAAAGTTATTAGAGAAGTGGTCGGTCCATATCTGCTCAGTGTGAGTGTCTATTGCTAAGTTCATGGCATCAATGAAGATTAGATCTAATGTGAGCCCTCCTCTATGGGTAGGACCGGATACTGATTGGTGGAGACCGAGCAACTCTGCTAATAGCTGCATAGTGTCAGAATCCATTTGGATGTCTATGTGATAGTTGAAGTCACCTAGCAGCAGAAAGTTATCTGCTGCTAGGATACGGGTTGCTAGATGTTCCATCAACCTGGTACTGAAGTCCTTTTTCCTTTCCGGTGGGTGATAAAAAAGGGATCCCTTCCAGGTTGTGTTATTTTGAGCTTTTAGTTGAAAGATTAGCATATCCACGGTAGGTGACAAACTGGAGTCTATTCTTAGAGGGATTTTGGGTGCTATGGCTACCCCTCCCCCCTTTGTATGCTGTCTATCACATCTAGTTAGCATGTAGCCTTGTGGAAGTGCTAGGGCTATGGTGGGTAGGAGACTGAGTTAACCATGTTTCCGTGACAAAACATATATCTGGCCTTGTTGAGTCTAGGAGGTCCCATAGTTCTGAAGCGTGTTTAGGAATCGAGCATGCATTAAAGTATGTGCTATGTAGTTGGGACGGGGTACTAGAGGTGTTATTCCTAATGGCTGGGTGTTTGCTTTTAAGATGGGCATCTATTGAGGACCCCAAATCGTTATGCCTGCCTATGGACAACCTATTGGTCCATGTAAATTTGCAAAGGTCACACTGCAATTGGGTGAGCTTCTCCGCAGGATATCATTTTTGTCTGCAGAGTGCTCCCTGAGTGTAATTCCCTAATTTTATGAGCTCCTCTCTTGAGTAGGCCTTAAAAGCCATACGCAGTTATTGTGGTTTAGACCTGATGAGATGGACGGGTGGAGGGAAAGAGAATGAAGGATAGGAAAAAGATACAGCCCTCCTGGTGGCTGGCGCTGTCCCGGCATGGACGGGTGCAGACTTGCTTGCCTTTGGCGTTCCAGTGGTGCGCAAGCATCCGCTGCACGTCCGTGTCGGGCTCCGAATTAAGTTGGAACTGGAGGCCGGGGCGGAGGAAGGCGCATAAAAAACTAGAGCGTCAACTACCCAAGGATGGTGAGCTTTGACCTTCCAAATAGCTTTCCGGGCTGCTCTCCCTGCTCAAACGGCACCTAGAGCCACGGCGGACCAGAGAGATGCCCCGGACAAACCACAGAGGAAGGGGAAGGACAGTCGAAGCAAGTAAGGGTGGGTTAGGGAGAACAGTAAAGTATTTGACAGTCAGCAGTCCACAAGAAGCACAGTACACAATATTTAAAAACATAAAATAGGTATTGCCAATTAAAAAAGGTATTGCCAATTACAGGCCAGTTAAAAAATTAAAACAGAGGGGGCTACTCACGGTACTCCCCACTATCCAAGTGCACGGTTTGTGGTCTAATGACACCAACAGCTCCCTGTATTATGGCCAAAGTCCATAGATGTCTTTGCAAAGGCGAATGACATGGTTTCTTCTCCTTCAAATAATCTGCACACATATTTTAGGGCTTCAAGGCGCTTGATGCACTTTACAAATAAATCACACCCTGATATCACTTTTCATCAATTGACGCTTGATTAAACGCTTTAGTGATTTTAGTGCTGTTTAATTAATATTAATGTTTCATAAACAACTAAGGAGTGACTGAGTGCAGAGAAATTAATTTTTTATTTTTATTTAAAAAAACTTTTAATTTAAATGATTACCAAGAAAGTCCCATTAACCATAAGTGAAACCAAACAGTTAAAGACATCAGCTACAATGTCCAATTTGGCCAATAAGGGAAGAGAAGGGGCTCTTTCCTTATAGAAGGACCCTCACTCACCACTAGTTGGTGACATGCTTCATCATCGGGTCCCCGATGGGGTGGCCGAATGCCTCCCCAGCGTGCTACAACGCCTGAATTACAGCGGAGCAGGATGGTGTTGAGTGTAAGAGTGCTCAAACTAATAAAGTGTTTGTTAAATGTGAGTGCTAGTTAAAAAATACAAAGTTAAACCCCAATTTTTTTTTATTAGGGTCAACCCGCTTTGGTTAAAAACAGTGTGGATGGACAACCATAGGTTCTATATTAGGAAACCTGTGTCCTCTAATGAAAAAAGAAGGTCAACATGTTTCTGCTGGTATTAAAGCTATTGTGCTCAGCATTCGTCAGGACCAATTAGAATTAAAAGACAGGCCTCCGGTGGTATGCGCGCGCTAAGGCGCACCCTCCCGTGGGTCACTAAATGTGAAAAAATCGATTGAACTCACGGTTACTGCCCGTGACCACTCACTGAATTTCACATGAGCAGAAAAACGTGGGTAAAGGGAGAGAATATGAGTGCGGACTGGCAATATCCGAAGGTGTGGGTTTGATGCGGGGAGTCGCGTGTGTCTGAACCTTACACCGCGTGAAGGTTTCCCACATTGCCAGATCCGAAGGAGATATTCTCTCCCTTTACCCCATCAGTGATGTCATCCGTGATGTCATTTGAGATGTCATCAGTGATGTCATCAGTGATGTCACTGACCATGTCATGAATGATGTAATATGTGACGTCATCAGCAGAGTATTGCGTGGCCGCGAGTTATAGCTAGCTCAACTAACTATAACAGGGAAATTTCTATCGTTTTGTATGAGTGAAATGTCCAACTAATTATCAAGTCCCTGAAACCTATTTTTTTTTCAGTGAATTTCTAAGGTTTTTTAAATGCTAATTCCTAACTATAACGTCTGTAAAACCTATGTTTTTTTCAGTGAATTTTAAAGGTTTTTTAAAGTCTAATTTCTAACAATAATGTTCATTAAACATATCTTTTTTTTCTGTGTTTTTTAATTATCATCCCATTCTCAACCTGGTGAAAACTGCAAATCTCACCACTCTTCCATCGATACCTTCCGCCAAAAAAATCGCCACAAACCAGAGCCACAACTAACGCTAATGATATGCAAAGTAGGCGTTCCCGTGCAAAAAAAATGAAAACACCACTTCCCCATATTTTCAACAACCAGGGCTCACAATTCAGATGCAATGGTGATTGCAGATGATGCAATCCAGTTTGCAAGACACATTGCTCTCAGTGCGGCCCACCGGGACCACGCCTCATCGCAGGATACGCACACGCTGTGTACTTCAGGTGCTACTAACTCCCTGCACCATAAGTCATCTCCACGTGGCCTTATCAAGGCAAGACATTGCTCCCAGTACGGCCCGCCGGGACCACGTATCATCGCAGGGTGCGCACATGCCGAGTACTCCAGGTGCCACTAACTGTGCAGCTCAATTCAACGCCATGTGACTGTGCGCCCATCCTGACCGCCGCTGTAAGATACGCGCACAATCTGATGAGGTCTCCACCATTCAGGACTCAGCAACACATCTGAGATCAGCGGGGTTTTGACTGGCACGTGCAGTCCACCCTCTGCTGCACACTCTGACGGCACCAGGTAATTATTTCCTCATGGATGCGCAGAGGCGACAGTCTCTGTCTCTCTCTCTCTCTCTCTCTCTCTCTCTCTCTCTCTCTCTCTCTCACTTCCCTGTCTTCTTTCTCTCTCACTCTCTTCATTCCTTTCCTTCTATCTCTCTCTTCTTTCTCCCTTTCTCACTCCCTTTCTTTCCTTCCCTCTCTTTTTCTCTCTGGCTTGTTTTTCCTTCTCTGTTTCTCTCTCTCAGTCCTTTGATATGCGCATTACACACGTCCTAATTTTGTGCTTTATTTTCCAAGCTCTGTCGTCAACATCCATGGTCCCCACAGGAGTCTTCCACCTTGTTGTTTTCTATTATATTTGTTAGATTTTCTTTATTAGTTTATTTTCTTTATATATACATTAATAAAAAAATAAAATTTGAAAATAGTTTATTGTTTATATATGTTTATAAAAAAATAAAGTTTGGCATAAAAAATTATGAAACTTTTTGGTTGTTTTCTTAACTGCTGTGTGACTCTTTCTTGTTGCATTAAAGTGCTAATAATGAAATGCAGAGTAGCAGTTCCCGTGCAAAAAGACACAAGGTGCACCTTTGCAATTTATTCTAAATACTAAAATCCTGTATTGAATTGCACCGAGGTAGGGCCTACACTGACAGTGAACACACAAAATCAATGATGAAATCTCATTGTATTTATATTGATTAGGAATAGTGTGTCAGGTGCACTATCTTGACAGGATACACTGCCCAGTCCGTATATTGTTCTGCACACAAAGACATGACATCACAACTTTCACAACTGCAATGCGAAATTAATTCCGGCGATAACCCACGTTACCACCAGGAATTTTACATCTGCTTTCTGCTGGTGCTAAGCAGGACGACTACCTGCAGCATGAAAGGAAACACAGCCAAGAGCCATACCAAAACACCCTCAGGTGCCATAGAGTCAATGAGCACAATACAGGGATACCCATGACGGCCACAAGACTCATTTCAACAACACCAGGACCACCAATGCCCCCCAAACCCGCATCTGAACAAGTGTGTCCGTGTGGTCATTGTGTTAGCATGATAGGCAAATGCCCTGCAACATCACACTGTACTGTCTTCAACAGACGTTACCATGTCACCTCACCGTTGGCAGTGACCCTGGACATGTAGCTACGCATGCATCCTCCTGCAAGCACAACACACGTGTGCTGGTCCGGCTTACACAGGTCAGCGCAGGGGTGTGCCTATCCGGTAAGTGAAACGGGGTGTCACGAACATGTCCGTGTGCAGGAAGTACGGTAATTATGTCTCTGTGTTCTGGTGTGCCCTGCCACAAGGGCCACAGCAGACGATGTTGTAAAGGGGTATACACCACCACCAAACGGCACACTCCTGGTGTAGTTCGAATGTCGCAGGACATGCCGGAATACGCATTACATTGCTGTGCTGTACCAGTGCACGGGATACAACAGCGCACCGTACAAAAGTGTGGGGGCTCATGGGAGGGAGAAGCAGCTGTTTGGCAACGTAACACACAGTGAACCCGCCCATGTGCCACGTGCTGGGCATCTCATCCATGATGACCACAGTCGCACACATACCACAACACCCACGACTGGCCTGTGTACACATCCTGTATGAATGCAGTGTGGTTTTCACTTCTATGCTCGTTCAGTGGTGTGATGTTGCCGGGTTGTGTGACTTATGCTCCTTGTTGTTGTGTTTCATTTTTTCCATTGTTTGTCTATACTTGTGCTGTAGTTGATTGTACATGTGTGCGAGTGTGCCCATCTCCCCCCGTCCCCCCACTCCCTGCTTCTTCCTCTTCCTGGTGCTGTTGTTTCTATAATTTTGCTCCTCAAAACAAAAATACATGAAAAGAACAAATTAGAATAGTTCCTTGATTCTTTTACGTTTCAAAACCTTTCTCTATTACTGTCTTTCTAATTTTCCATATAAACAGTTTTTTTAATATTCAAGGACATATAGAAGTCAGAAGTGCAACGTATTCTATCAACACACTTTCTAGAACATTCTACAACACGTGCAGGTTAAAAAGTTCAACAATTTTTTTAAACCTAACAATATTTTTTTGCAAAATTTTCTCGAACATTTAACGGCACGTGCAGGTTAAAAGTACACGATTGTTTTAAGTTCGAACAGTGCATTCCGAATGCAAGCAGCAGGTGTGGATGAGTTGAGCAAATGTTATCCTATAATATGTACTCCACGTTCAAACTGCTTTTTCTTAACCAATCACAAAGATGCTTTTCCACAAAACGAATGTGCACCTTACTTTTAAAAAACAATGTTTTTCATCTCCCAATCAGGTATCGTTTTGTATGTAAAAAAACACTAGTTCCACATCTTTAAACATATCTCTTATTCTACGAAGGAAATGCATGAGCTACAGACATCTTTCTATACCTTCCAGCCATACCTTCAAAATGCTAGTGTGTATAGTAGGGCATAGCTATGTTTTCTGGTGCAAGAGGTATGCAGAACAGAGATATATTGACTTAGACCTCGGTTTACAAAATATGGACTTTAAATGGTTTGGACAGAGAGGATTGAAGTGGCACCAATTGTTGCCTTTGGTTAAAACCTGTTTTCATCTCCAACACTCTGACCTCATGATTGTGCACTGTGGTGGAAACAACCTAGGCACATTGATTGGGGTAGGTATGGAAATGCTTATGAAGGACACCTTTGGACAATTGATGTTACTTTTGCCACAAACTGTCTTTGTATATTCCAATATATGCCAAAGACAGAAGTGGAAAAGGTTTTGTCCTCAGATTGAAAAATCTAGGAAGAAAGTCAACAAAGCTGTGTCTGCATAACTCAAAGACCACAAAATGGGGTCCATCTACAACAACAACATACGTTTTGATATGGCGGATACCTACAGAAGTGATGGAGTACACTTCATAGATCAGGGAAATCGAGTTTTCCTGAATAACTGAAGCTGTGCATCCACACTTCTATGTAGCCCCAACTAATGAACACAAGGGCTCTTTTTAGAGCCACCATATAACTTACAACTTAGGCCCGCTATTTTAGGGCCAGATAACGGCAACTCCCGGACCCTCACCAAAATGTATTCTCCACATAGCTGTGGTGCAGCGGCCACACCATCTCACTTTGCAGCACAGAGCTCTCGCTTTGATCCAGGGCTCTACTCACCCATAGGGGTGAGTAGTTTGTGCTCTACAAATACCGTATTGATTTACCTTCCCACTCCCTGTACAGCACCACCTAAGCACCATATACAAGTTGGACAGGTGTGGCACAACACCTGGAGCACATGACTTCACAGCATTGCACACACAGTTAAGGCTCACGGTTTCATCCCCGAGACCAGCAGCAGCTCAATTTAACAGCATGACACTCTAGGCAATACATAATTACACAAAAAGGGGGGATCCTAGGGAATATTTAACGACCAGTCAATGCTACAGCCCCTATACATATGTCACTACCAACTACAATGTAGCAAAGGGTCAGAACGAAAACGCTCTTGTGTGTGTCTGTCAATAAGTGATCTCGAAATGGTAAACAGCGAAATCAATCCTAGGGCACTTTCTTTATGCAAAGAAAAATTCCCATCAGATTACCAACCTGTACCGCCCTACATCATCTGGGAACCTTCAAATTGCAGGTAGATAATCGTACCCTTGAAAGATTTGGCCAGACTCAGCCGAATCTTACCATTATGTCCCAGTGTCAGTATGTTCTTACTTGGTATCAAGAGGTAACTGAATAGCAGTGCTAACTGGTGTAAATCATAAGTGATTCAAGTGAAATATATAAAATTGAGTAGTAAGGAGGAAAAAATATTTTAAGGAGCACCTCCTTATTCCCAAATTTAAAAACAGTGCAAGAAGTAGTGTTAACAAATAACTACTATAATGGAAGTTTGGTCGACATGTTTCTGCAGTTAACCGGGGCCCACAGGTCTCCTACTGCTTCATCAGGACCATATACGCTACTGCTATGTGTTGTGAAATAAGTGAAAAAGAAAATTATTGTCACCTGAAATTCTCCTGTTATCAAGGTCCAATATGTGTCCAAGTGTTCAAGAGAATAGACAGACAGAAACAGACAAGAAAAACATACACAGCATTAGTGGTGTATTCTTATCATCATAATCCTTCATGTTTCATTTATCAAATAAGGATTGAGTAGTACAGTATGTCATAGTGCTTGTAAGTGATATAACATAAGAATGTATCAACTCTCAGTAAGATACCTCAGGAGTGTATCAGCTTTCAATACATTGCCACTCACCTATATTGTAGGAGAATGTAGCCCCACCTCACCTGGCCACAGCGCAGGTAAAACGGAGCACCGCTCTGGTTAGTCAGAAAGAAGAAGAGAGTCAAAGGAAGAACCCCAATGCTGCAGAATAAGAATCACTTAAAAGCTTTACTGGGTCTGACTATGTGGTTTAGAACGAGTACATCGTTAATGTCCCTCGATGTTGTTGTTCAACATGTCTTATTACAATGTCCCCACCCGTCATCCTCAAACCACCCGATAGAGAAATCACAAGCAGTCGGGGTAGTAGGGACACTTTGTATGTGTTGGTGGTGCCGCGTATATCAAGTCTGTCCAACTGTTATCGTGACTGTTTTGGCATTAGTTTGAGTAGGTATCACTCGCTCAGCAGTTTGTAGAGGTTACTGACATAAGCTTGAAACTACGGCTTTTTACTGACGAGTTGTAGGAAGCCGTTCGGGCATGGTGAAACTATCGTATCCACCCAGAGTTTCGGCCCCCTTGAGTCTATATAAACAATAGTTCGCACTCCCATTAGTAAGGCTTGCAATCCCGCTTACCTGTCCGTCGGTACCCCGGACGTCCTTCTGGGCTGTCTATGGGGAGGTACCGATCGGAGAGGTAACGGTCAATTTAATGTCTAATTGGTTTGGCCAGTTGGAGTAACCAGTGACGTGATCTCCCAGCGCTTTTAGGGAAGGCTGGGAAATGTAGTCTGTAAAGCTGAATTACTGTTAGTATGTGCCCGCTAACGGACTACAAGAGGCGCAATGTTATCGCGCGTTTCTTTAAAATAAACTCTAATTGACAGCATCGTCAAAGTCTAGTATTCTGCTATGAGAGGAGAATTTTCCTCGTAAGCACCAGCGATAGCCACATCGATAACTAGGTATAATATCGCGGAGAACCGACGCTACGTCTGGCGTCATCATTCGTGCTAAGGGCAGTTACAATACAGTGCCGGCTTCCTCTCCTATCGAGGGAAAAGTTGGGAATTGTAGTTCAATGAGGTCAGTCTGGATTGTCCTGTGTCCGCCTCAGATCTTCTTGTAATGTAAATTAATTAAATTGGGGAATGCTGCTATAGTCTATTGTTATTTTCTTATATGGAAATATCATTTTCCCTATAGTAATGTAAGCACTGGCGGCCGCCATTCCAGGATTCCGGTGACCTGGCACTTCTCATGGTCTCATCCCATATGCGCCAAAAAGGTCATATATATAGTGTTGACTACCAGTCATGACAAAAAGGATTTTTTTCTAACCGATCAGTAGTGATATTTCGTATAGACTAAGGTATTTACAGAACTAAGAGTGAAATATTTATTCTCACATCTGGTAGTGTCATCTGACAGATACGAGTGATAAGTGGACAAACCCATGATGAGGTCAGGACCTTATAACATTAGTAATAGCTTGAAACAAGTATAGCCACTCGGGGAGTGCTATCACTCAATGTAGAAATATCGACTAAGATGGTCCATAGCCTCATGGCCCCATTATGCAAGGTAATTGTTCAGAAAGCTGGAATCAGTACAGACTCAAGTCGTCTAACTTCATACGTGCTATAGTGACATCCAAGGAATGTCCTCGTTCAGTCCACTTTTGTCAGTCTGTAGCCTAAATACCCATTTCTGTTCCCGTCTGAATCGGAAGGCACTCACATCTGTTATATGTGATGGAATCAGTGGCTGCTTGAGTACTGTCCAGTGCAGGTCTGTAGGTGTATGTCGTGCTTCTATGAAATGGTTGGTCATTCTAGTCGACTGTTTAGAGCATCTGATTGAGCTTTTGTGCTCTGAAATACGCACTTTGACTCTACGTGTTGTCATCCCTACATACCTTTTATTGCAGGGACATGTAATCAAGTACACGAGGTTGGTACTATTGCAATTGGTGAACCTACGTTGTTGCCATGGTCGGTCCGTACCAATGTCAATATTCAGTGATTTCGATGTTTGGGGACAAGCCGCACAATTGCCACAGGGATGGTGTCCTGTGGCTGCCGGCATATCCCAAAGAGTCCCGATTGCTCGTGGGATCTCACATTTAGGTCTTGTGTGGACTAATTTGTCCCTGAGATTTTGTCCTCTCTTGAATGCGAATAGTGGGACAGGTATGGTGTCTGTACCTGTGTTTAAAATGCTCCAGTGTTTCCTCACTATCTTTTGGATCTGATTTGACTGGGTGCAGAATGTATTAACACAGGTTATTCGATCTAGTTTAGGCTTGGGAAGTAAAATTTCCAACAGACTCTCCCTGTTGTTATTAAAAGCTCTTTTCTTGGATTTATGAATCAGACATTTGGGATATTTCTTGACTATCAAGTCTGTTTCTAGGCTCTTAGCATGGGTCTCGAAAGCAGGTTTGGTGGAACAGTTTCTTTGTATTCGCAGGAATTGCCCATAGGGCAAATTGTCCCGCAGTGCTTTCGGGTGGCAACTTTCATAGCTAAGTAATGGATTTCTAGCCATGGGTTTTCGATACAGTTCTGATTCGAGGCCTGTTGGGGTGGATGTAATTAGAAGATCTAGAAATGCCAGTTGTTGTTTGCTGTATTCCATTGTGAACTTAAGGAATCGGTTTCTCTCATTCAACCACTTGTGGAAGTTCTTAAGTTCATCCACGGTACCTCCCCACACTACTAGAACATCATCGATGTAGCGCTTCCACAGGCGCAAGCAACCTATGAAGGGATTGGTGTCTGTGAAGATGTGGTCTTGCTCAAATATATGCATGTACAGATTAGCGAGACTAGGGGCAAAAATGCTGCCCATGCTAGTCCCGCTAATCTGCAAGTAAAGTGAGTCCTCATACTGAAAGAAGTTCTCAGTCATAGCCAAAGTTGCCAATGTTATTATCAGCCTGACTGGGGTTATGGTGTTAAGCTCTCTGTCAGCTAGAAGAGCCTCAACAACCTCGAGGGTCTCAATTTGGGGTATCGAAGTGTATAAGCTCTCAACATCAAAAGACACCAAAAGGTCTGTGTCTCTGTCATATTCTATCTCAGGCAGAAGCCTAAGAACATCTTTGGTGTCTTTTAAATAGGTGGGCATCTCCCTCACCATGGGCTTAAGAAAAAAATCAACATAGGGCGATAAAGGCTCTAATAAGGAACCTATCCCTGAAATTATAGGGCGTCCTGGAGGCGGGCGTTGTGTCTTGTGCACTTTTGGGAGCTGGTAAAAATAAGGTGTTCTAGGATTAGTAGTGCATAGGTACTGTCCTTCTTTGGCAGTGATCCATCCCTCACTCAGGGCTTCCTCCACTATGTGACCAATCTCAGAAGTGAGTTTCTCTGTAGGGTCTGTAGTTAGTTTCCGGTAGGCCCTGGTGTCATTGAGCTGGCGCAGGCATTCATTCCGATAAGTCTCTAGGTCAAGTAGCACTATTGCACCACCCTTATCCGCGGGTTTGATTACCACGGATTGGTTGTTGGCCAATTCTTTCACTGCTTCTTGTTCTTTTCTTGATAAGTTGTTAAAAGGTCTTTGGTCTTGATTGAACAATTTTCTCAGGTCGTGATCCACTGCTTCCTCGAAAGTGAGCACTTTCGTGGGGAGACCCACTGTGGTAGGATTAAAGGTCGATGGCCTCTTAAGACCTGTGTTGTCATCAATAGTCTGGCTTTCTCCTGGGGTCTGGTTCTTGTTGGCAAATAGGTAATGTAACCTGATTTTTCGGAAAAATGTGCCCATTTCGATCTGGGCGGTAAAGGGTCCACCTTTATTTGTAGAGACAAAACCCAAACCCTTATTGAGAACATGTTCTTCAATGCTGGTTAGTTGGTGGGAGCTGAGATTAATTACAAGGCTGGCCCTGTCGATGTCCCTGCTTGATCTTGTACAATTTTCTTCCCGCTCCTCAGATCCATAGTCTGTGGGGGCAAGTTCTAGCGAACCTGGCCTTGTTGTTGTGTTTGTTGCCGCCCCGTGTCCTCCGGCCAGACCCTAAAAAAGGCTGTTGGTTATAATCTTGGTAGGGTGGTTGTGGGCAAAAAGGGCCCACCATGGGGGGATACGGTGGAGGGCCCCAAGGTGTTGGTTGCCACCACGGGGGACACTGTGGTTGACCGAAATTCTGGCCATGACCTCTCCAGTTTCTCCTGTTGTTTCCTCTGCCTCTGAATTTGGTCTGGATGTTGCCAGAATTTGATGAGTCAGAGTCACTTGAGCCACCATCGGAGCTGGAGGTGCCATAAGTGGATCCTCCCTTGTGCCCATTTTTATTAAATGCGGTTGGTGTGTAATCATCACTGGTATAAGGATATACCTTATCCATTGCAAATTTGGCCAAGTCCTTCTTGAACTTCTCCAGTTTGTTAAACAAAATGGAGTCTCGGAACTCCTTACTGGTCTTGTTGCCCTCTTCCTGGTTTTTGAAAAACACTTTGCTAGAAGAAATTGTGGTCTTGTTCTGGCCTTCTAAGATTTGAATCTCTACAAGGATTTTATCGGCCGTTTTTTTTGCCGTCTTAATAATAAGTACCAGCCAATCGCGTGTACATCTCCACGCTATGAGGGACCAATCCCTCAGGAATTCCTTGTCGTCCAGGAACAAGCGTGGAGCATTGTTTACTATAAGTCCGCTAGGGGCACAATTGCCCTGCAAATACTCTGCCATGGTGATACCATGCACGCAAACTCTAGCCTGGTTCTTTTTAAGTATAAGGATTTTCGCCCATCCTTCATCGCTATTGACCTGGACCATAGGTAAAAGATCCAGCATAAACAACAAACACCTTGAGGAGGGCCAAAGGGATGTTTATAGACCAGCCTAGGTTATATCCCTCAAACAATTACCTATACAACATAGAAACCTAGGGGTCTAGAAAAGAGGATGTCTGGAACCTCTGAAGAGAAAGAGTCTTGATGTTTGTTTAATACATCAAAAACAAGTCAAAACTGGCTACTCATTTAAAAGGGACAGGAATTGTCAAACAAAGGACCACCGGTGATTGCAGAGGAATATCATACAGGATTCCCATCAAAAGTACTCATGATGATCAATACTATCTCTTGGTCATCCTTAAGGGTCTCGTGTCTCTAGATCATTGAGACCTTAATCGTACCCTTTTTCCGGAGTTCCGGTCCGCAACCACTTTAGGACCAAGTGACTCTGATCTGATAGGATCAAGTGCAGTGCAACAAAAGAAATGGTGAGGTGTATCTAAAAAGGATAGAGAAATCGCCAAACAACTTTATTAATAGGGTTTCTCTTCCTACTAAAATCAAGAACAGTGCAATAATATATATCTGCAGTTCAACCAAATACCTGCAAGGGGGCCAAAATGTTTCAGTCTTGTGGGAAAAGGGACCCTAGGCTTTCTTCAGGGCCTCTGTTCTATCTCATATATGCTACTGACTCGGTTTCGGCTCGAGACAATGACGGACAGAGCGGGGTCTCACATATCCTGAGCTAGGTCCAGGTGAAGTGAGGTCTGTCCCCCGGGCACACTGGATGTTTTATACACCACGTGACCTGTGGAGTACTATCAGACAATGGATAATTGTATCCTTTTGATTGTATAATAACTTCACTTTATAAATTTTCTTTATACACCTTACACTGTTTACAACATACGCAGTAGCATATATGAGATAGAACAGAGGCCCTGAAGAAAGCCTAGGGTCCCTTTTCCCACAAGACTGAAACATGTTGGCCCCCTTGCAGGTATTTGGTTGAACTGCAGATATATATTATTGCACTGTTCTTGATTTTAGTAGGAAGAGAAACCCTCTTAATAAAGTTGTTTGGCGATTTCTCTATCCTTTTTAGATACACCTCACCATTTCTTTGTTGCACTGCACTTGATCCTATCAGATCAGAGTCACTTGGTCCTAAAGTGGTTGCGGACCGGAACTCCGGAAAAAGGGTACGATTAAGGTCTCAATGATCTAGAGACACAAGACCCTTAAGGATGACCAAGTGATAGTATTGATCATCATGAGTACTTTTGATGGGAATCCTGTATGATATTCCTCTGCAATCACCGGTGGTCCTTTGTTTGACAATTCCTGTCCCTTTTAAATGAGTAGCCAGTTTTGACTTGTTTTTGATGTATTAAACAAACATCAAGACTCTTTCTCTTCAGAGGTTCCAGACATCCTCTTTTCTAGACCCCTAGGTTTCTATGTTGTATAAAAGATCCAGCATACTAGGATTCTCAGAGAGTATATTTTGTACCTCCGCTTCGTCAAACGCCTGACCAAAATTGGTGGCCATGATTTATACTGATAATGTATTGAAGTAATTTTTGTGATATCTCTACACAGCATATGAAGTGCCTCAACTTTCACCCTGCTACCAAATTACCTAATGTGCAGTGAAAGAAATTATTCAGAAAAAGGACCCGCAGCCAAGGCTGCTCAACATCATAATTACACAAAAAGGGGGGATCCTAGGGAATATTTAACGACCAGTCAATGCTACAGCCCCTATACATATGTCACTACCAACTAAAATGTAGCAAAGAGTCAGAACGAAAACCCTCTTGTGTGTGTCTGTCAATAAGTGATCTCGAAACGGTAAACAGCAAAATCAATCCTAGGGTACTTTCTTTATGCAAAGAAAAATTCCCATCAGATTACTAACCTGTACCGCCCTACATCATCTGGAAGCCTTCAAATTGCAGGTAGATAATCGTACCCTTGAAAGATTTGGCCAGACTCAGCCGAATCTTACCATTATGTCCCAGTGTCAGTATGATCTTACTTGGTATCAAGAGGTAACTGAATAGCAGTGCTACCTGGTGTAAATCATAAGTGATTCAAGTGAAATATATAAAATTGAGTAGTAAGGAGGAAAAAATATTTTAATGAGCACCTCCTTATTCCCAAATTTAAAAACAGTGCAAGAAGTAGTGTTAACAAATAACTACTATAATGGAAGTTTGGTCGACATGTTTCTGCAGTTAACCGGGGCCCACAGGTCTCCTACTGCTTCATCAGGACCATATACGCTACTGCTATGTGTTGTGAAAGAAGTGAAAAAGAAAATTATTGTCACCTGAAATTCTCCTGTTATTAAGGTCCAATATGTGTCCAAGTGTTCAAGAGAATAGACAGACAGAAACAGACAAGAAAAACATACACAACATTAGTGGTGTATTCTTATCATCATAATCCTTCATGTTTCATTTATCAAATAAGGATTGAGTAGTACAGTATGTCATAGAGCTTGTAAGTGATATAACATAAGAATGTATCAACTCTCAGTAAGATACCTCAGGAATGTATCAGTTTTCAATACATTGCCACTCACCTATATTGTAGGAGAATGTAGCCACACCTCACCTGGCCACAGCGCAGGTAAAACGGAGCACCGCTCTGGTTAGTCAGAAAGAAGAAGAGAGTCAAAGGAAGAACCCCAATGCTGCAGAATAAGAATCACTTAAAAACTTTACTGGGTCTGACTATGTGGTTTAGAACGAGTACATTGTTAATGTCCCTCGATGTTGTTGTTCAACATGTCTTATTACAATGTCCCCGCCCGTCATCCTCAAACCACCCGATAGAGAAATCATAAGCAGTCGGGGTAGTAGGGACACTTTGTATGTGTTGGTCGTGCCGCGTATATCAAGTCTGTCCAACTGTTATCGTGACTGTTTTGGCATTAGTTTGAGTAGGTATCACTCGCTCAGCAGTTTGTAGAGGTTACTGACATAAGCTTGAAACTACGGCTTTTTACTGACGAGTTGTAGGACGCCATTCGGGCATGGTGAAACTATCGTATCCACCCAGAGTTTCGGCCCCCTTGAGTCTATATAAACAATAGTTCGCACTCCCATTAGTAAGGCTTGTAATCCCGCTTACCTGTCCGTCGGTACCCCGGACGTCCTTCTGGGCTGTCTATGGGGTGGTACCTAGTTATCGATGTGGCTATCGCTGGTGCTTACGAGGATAATTTTCCTCTCATAGCAGAATACTAGACTTTGACGATGCTGTCAATCAGAGTTTATTTTAACGAAACGCGCGATAACATTGCGCCTCTTGTAGTCCGTTAGCGGGCACATACTAACAGTAATTCAGCTTTACAGACTACATTTCCCAGCCTTCCCTAAAAGCGCTGGGAGATCACGTCACTGGTTACTCCAACGGGCCAATCCAATTAGACATTAAATTGACCGTTACCTCTCCGATCGGTACCTCCCGATAGACAGCCCAGAAGGACGTCCGGGGTACCGACGGACAGGTAAGCGGGATTACAAGCCTTACTAATGGGAGTGCGAACTATTGTTTATATAGACTCAAGGGGGCCGAAACTCTGGGTGGATTCGATAGTTTCACCATGCCCGAACGGGTTCCTACAACTCGTCAGTAAAAAGCCGTAGTTTCAAGCTTATGTCAGTAACCTCTACAAACTGCTGAGCGAGTGATACCTACTCAAACTAATGCCAAAACAGTCACGATAACAGTTGGACAGATTTGATATACGCGGCACCACCAACACATACAAAGTGTCCCTACTACCCCGACTGCTTATGATTTCTCTATCGGGTGGTTTGAGGATGACGGGCGGGGACATTGTAATAAGACATGTTGAACAACAACATCGAGGGAGATTAACGATGTACTCGTTCTAAACCACATAGTCAGACCCAGTAAAGTTTTTAAGTGATTCTTATTCTGCAGCATTGGGGTTCTTCCTTTGACTCTCTTCTTCTTTCTGCCTACCCAGAGCGGTGCTCCGTTTTACCTGCGCTGTGGCCAGGTGAGGTGGGGCTACATTCTCCTACAATATAGATGAGTGGCAATGTATTGAAAGCTGATACACTCCTGAGGTATCTTACTGAGAGTTGATACATTCTTATGTTATATCACTTACAAGCACTATGACATACTGTACTACTCAATCCTTATTTGATAAATGAAACATGAAGGATTATGATGATAAGAACCTTGATAACAGGAGAATTTCAGGTGACAATAATTTTCTTTTTCACTTATTTCACAACACATAGCAGTACCGTATATGGTCCTGATGAAGCAGTAGGAGACCTGTGGGCCCCGGTTAACGGCAGAAACATGTCGACCAAACTTCCATTATAGTAGTTATTTGTTAACACTACTTCTTGCACTGTTTTTAAATTTGGGAATAAGGAGGTGCTCATTAAAATATTTTTTCCTCCTTACTACTCAATTTTATATATTTCACTTGAATCACTTATGATTTACACCAGTTAGCACTGCTATTCAGTTACCTCTTGATACCAAGTAAGATCATATTGACACTGGGACATAATGGTAAGATTCGGCTGAGTCTGGCCAAATCTTTCAAGGGTACGATTATCTACCTGCAATTTGAAGGCTCCCAGATGATGTAGGGCGGTACAGGTTGGTAATCTGATGGGAATTTTTCTTTGCATAAAGAAAGTACCCTAGGATTGATTTTGCTGTTTACCATTTCGAGATCACTTATTGACAGACACACACAAGATCGTTTTCGTTCTGACCCTTTGCTACATTGTAGTTGGTAGTGACTCTAGGCAATACTTCACTTAATTTCTGTACCCCACACTTTCAGACCGGTAGGGGTCAGTAGTTCAATGGCTTTACCCCAGGTCTGTCAGCAGCTCAGCTTACTCCCCCAGCGCCATCAGACCCGTAAGAGTGAGTAGTTTGCACTTCACAAATACGAAATTGATTTGATACGTGAGAATTTACCTTCACACTCCCTCTATAACACCCTCTAAGCACCCTACACAAGTTACAATGTTCGAAACAAAAGTTCATCCAAGTAGGAATAACTATATGCTCATACTACTTGGACAGATGTGGCACAGCGACCAGAGCACATGACTTCACAGCATATGATACACAGTTTGGACTCACGCTTTCATCCCTGAGTCCGGAAGCAGCTTAGCTTATCAGCATGAGACTCTACACAGTACCTCACATATTTTCCGTACCCCAGGACTTTCAGACCAGTAGGGGTCAGTAGTTCGTCCTAGTAGGTATAAACACATGCTGACAATACTTCCACAGCTGTACTGCAGCGGCCAGGGCACATGACTTCACAGCATACGACACACAGTTTGGGCTCACGCTTTAATCCCCGAGTCCTGCACCAGCTCACCTTAACAGCATCACACTTTAGGCAATACCTCACTTAATTTCCGTAGCCAACCACTTTCACACCGGTAGAGGTGAATACTTCACTTCTCACCCCCTCTATAGCACACCCTATACACCACACAGAGGTTACAGTGCTCTTACCCTCCTCTTTCCCACTTTTTCACACTTTTTTTCCCCTTACTTGCTTCAACTGAATCACAAAATGGCAGCCAACACTTCCTAGTTTCAACCGTTCGCAGCCAATCAGCAGCAAGCTTGTGCTCGTAAAGCCTCAGCCAATCATATGGCAGAATTCCCAAATATTGATATTTGTAAATATCGATATTTCTTAAAAACCACTGAAAGAATTTACACCAAATAAACAAAAGTGTGCTTTGTCGACCAAGACCCTTCGCCCTGCCAAATTTGGGGTAATTCTGTTTGCCCGTTCGACCGGTAGCCTTGTCTAAAGTTTCCCATAGAAATTAACATGGAGAAAACACATTTTGGGACCCCCTTTTTTTCTCAACCCCCCCATTATGAATCACCCCCAAACTTTCAACATAGGAGCTGATAATTAGTTTTGAAAATTTCATAAATATTCATCAAACAACGCCAAAGTTATAAGCAAAACAAAAAATGCTCTTCCTATGGACACTCGGTCCTAGCTATAACTACCTACTGGCGACCTCCAGTAGGTAATATAGGAAAAACAGTAGTTCCTGTGGAATGATGTACTATGAGGTTATGATACATAAGCGCAATCGTAATATAGAAGGTTAGATAATGGCAGAGGGTGAAGGAACCACTAACACACGCGAAGAATAGAGGAAGAGGATTTACTCACATGAGGACCCGTGAGATAATCAGAATACAGATCAAAATCCTCATACTCTATCTCATAAATAAGGTAAGCAAGCAAAATAACTACACAGCTACGGTCGCAGCCGGCATGACTCCCGGGTGGGGGGGCGCGAGGTCGCGTGGGGAAGGGGAGGGGTTCAAGAAAAAAAAAAGAACTTGCCTTCACCTCCGGTCCCACATTGTATCTCCTCTCTCTGCTCCAAGTCCCAGGAAGCAGGAAGCCTCCCTCGCCTCCCCTAAGCCAATCACATCGCTGCAATGGCAGTGCTGTGATTAGCTGGGATGCCGCCCACACAGGCGTCTATGGGAGACCGTGTTCACCCATTCAGGCTGCATGCAGCCTACATGGAGAAAACGGGCCGACCAAACAGTCAGCACCCACAAAAGTGGGCAAGCCAATCCTCCCATGCCCTGCACTAGGACTGCCCGCCCGCCCCCAACCAAACCCTTCTGCTTTATAGCAGTGTGAGAAGCAGAAATATTAGATGGCATTCACAATACCATTTTATGTTTCTGCTTCTCGCAATGAGAGAAAGCAGTGAAGCGATGCTCCTATGCCCACCTGGAGGAGCCGCCTCAGCACAGCTATTTTTAAAAGATACAGTTTGTCTCCCTGAAATTCCCGAAAGTTAATTTGTATTTGCTCTCCAACTTCTCCGTAACCAGCATTCAAAAAGGTGTGAATGAGTTTGTGAATTTAATCCCAGGAGCTAAAAAAATGAGTCAGTGTAATTCATAGTTTGACTGGAATAGGCAAGGATAACTCCTTTGAGCTCAGCAGAAAGGGAAGAGTCCTTTCCCACGCTGTCATTACCACACTCTGCCTTTACAACTCAGTCACTACCCCGACTGCAACGTTACCATGTGTTCCTTTACCACACAAATCTTTACAACGACTTGTTTTAGTGGGTACATTGTTGGACTGTTGCTGGATTTTCAGTCCAACACCTTCCCTACTGTTGCGTACACTGGAGTTGGAATAGTTAAGTTCTACTATTCCAAAGTCCAGTGCCCCCTAACGCAAGTCGTTGTAACGACATGAGTCATAAAGGAATACGTGATAACATTGTAGTCGGGGTAGAAACTGGGTTGTAAAGGAATGTGTGGTAAATGCATGTGGGGTTCTATCATACATCACCGCAGAAAGGTGTGCTGTGAGCATCCTTTTTAACATTACAATATCAAATCCTCTTAGAGTGTCAAACGCAGTTTGACAGGTCTGCTGGGTTTGCATATAACACTTGGGAAGCATTTGAAAGGACAGTTTCAGAACCCCTTTCAAACGGCCTCGTGGCATGCAGTGGTTACTTGAACCAATCATGGGGGGTTGAATCCTTTCACTTCTAATATCCTGCTATGGATCCTGAGCAACTGGGCTAAGTGCTCCTTCTGCACTTGACTCTCAGTGGTAGCTGGGTTCCAGCAGTCCAAGGCTCCCGCACAGGGGGAAGTATGAATACAGGTCAGTGAACTCGACTCATAACGCAAAGATTGCACAGCAGTGTCAATAAATCATTGTCCAGTCAAATACCGATTTTTATAATAAAAGAAGGGAATGCTCATTTAGGCCTTAACTCAAGACACCAATTGACACTTTGATAAACAGGGTGTTGATGCTGCAGCGCCCTCCAGAGTTAGCCAGGGTCTGATAAGCCGGTAACTGGTCTTACCCACTCCATTAGCAAGGAGGCTTGCAATGTCCCAGCGAGTGCTGCTCCAGTCCTGTGCGGAGAGTCGGCTGCACATAGCTCTCTCCTGAGTACGCACAGATGGCTCCAGCAGCAGTCACAAGTGCACCAGTGCTTCTCCTGCACAATAAATCTTGTGCTCCACACACGGGCAGGGGTTGTTTTGCTGTGCTCCTGGCCGTGGTTATGATGATGCAGCGATGCACACACTGCATATTCCTCAGTTTCACAGGGGCAGTGCTGGGTCAATCCATGTTGCCACGCATCATGGCTCAGATATCTTAGGCGATGGCACGACCCTCCGAACTACTTACATTTCGGAAGCTTCTCCTGTCATTTGGGGATGCCTCTAGGCTCTGCACAGGCTTTGGCCCTTCCAATCTGGCATTCATGGTGGCCCCTCCTGGCATAGGGTGTCACCTCCACAGGCGCCACATGGCTTCACTTAGCCCGCACGGCACTCCTCTCATGGTTATCTTAATGGCAGCCCCCTTCTGGCATACGGGGTTGCTGACTGGAATTTGCACATACGCAATGACCATGTCGGTGCAGCAGTCATCTCCTTACATCTCGCACTGGGAGTCCATTTGGCTGAGCTCCCCACTGGACCTTACTCCCTCCAATGCTCGCCTCTTCCTCCTCACAGGCACACTGGTCTTGGCAAGCAGGCAGGCGCTGCTGCTCTAGGGTCCACAGCAGGGGGTGTTGGTCTACTCAACCAGAACGGAGACTAGCAGACCTTGGCCCCCAGTCCTGGTCTCAGAACTTCCCCTCCTCACACAGCACATCTGGCTGCTTGGCAGATGACACATTTTGGAGTCTGATCCTCCCTTTCTTATAGTCCATTTCTGGACTCCAGATGTGATTTAGAGTCTGGGTCTTTGAAGGTATATGTTGGGGATTCTGCTTCTTCTGAAGTGTACACCTTTCTCTCTCTTCTTCCTCTTGGGAGGCTGTCTGTCACAGCAGGAGACTCCGAAGCTGATACTCCCACAACACAGGTCCTGGGAGTGACAAGAGGCCATGAGGCTGACTAGAGATCACACCTCAATGTCAGCCACAGTGTTATGATCAACAAAAGATTATTACCTGGCTCCCAGCCCTACTCTTTATAATTCCCTTTTCAGCCCCATCTCCTTCCTGAAATGTGTCCAAGGCCTTTTCTTGTAATCTATCACTGAATCGAAAAGCGCCCTTTTGAAGTATAGACGGGGAGTCTCCAGTTTGTCCCGCCCTCCTCACAGGAACGCAGCAATACAGAGATCTGTCTTGGGTATTCCTCTACTCCTCATGTCTTCACAAGGCAGGCCTGGGCTTCCCAAAATGGAACCCAGGGTCATCCATGTAATCTACCTTTGCAGGCATGCTTGCTCTTATTGTACATACATAGCACAGATACTGTCCAGTACTGTCACCGCCATGTATTGTTCTACCCAAGGCGCGCATACATTCAGCACACACAATCCCTCTGTGTGCACTGCTCAGTACTGTTTCCATATTGTGTAATGGTGTGCTACATGACAAACACATCCATTGCCAGTACACACATTCCCCGTGTGCATACTGCAAAACACTTCAACCTTCATGTATTTTACTTCTCGCAAGCATACATACACCCAGCAAATGCTTTCATTGTGCACATACTGCACAACACTACATTTCTCATTTAATGGTTTTTTCATACATTGGAGGGCAATAATGTATTCTTATTCTTTTCTACTGGTCATTCGATTTAGTAGCTGTAGTCACTCATTTTTCAATCGTGTATACCAAGCCTCTTATCTTTAATTTAAAGTAAATCATCAAACGTTGTATGTTATCTTAAGATCCTTTATTCTATTATAGGGACTTTATATGGGCCTAAAAAGATTTTGAACATATACAAAAATCAGTGCATTGTATTAATTAAAATCGTTTTTTTCAAGTTTTATATCATACATTTTTATGTTATTTTTTCACAATCTTTTACATAAAAACAATTAATAATCTGAAAACGTGTAAAACAAAACTACATTTCCATGTCAATTTATCTGAGATTACCCCACGTGTAAATTGTTGCTGTTCCTTATCTTTATGGAACTGAATCCTGTCCCTTTCATCCCATCATTTTTGTTGTTTATACATGGATATTAAAAAACAGACCAATAGTGCATGTTCATTTCCAATTTGATAAGAATAAAAACCAACTAAAACCTTTTGTAAGAGGGTAAGTTAAAACAAGACATTAGAACAAGAACACAAAAACACAGAATCAGAAGAATAAAAATTGGACATGTAAAGTGCAAGCACAAAAATGGTGTAATCGGGAACAGTCTGTGATACATACCAGAATTAATAATATGTGAAACATTCCTGTAGACGCAGAATGAAATAGGAGCTCTTTATTTCTTAAACAACTTCTTCCTGTGTATTAGGGCTCCTAAAAAAAAGCTTGCAACTCCAAAGCAGATCATGGGGGGACAGCATTTGTAGACAAACCAGGGCGGGCCTCACTTGTCCAAAATTATAAGTCCTTGCCAACGGAAGGATACTTTTTTTTCCGCACAATACTATAAAAGTCGCAGAAAAATATAAAGTGCATGTTGTCTTGCTCTGAAAAATGATCACACGGACAGGGCTTTAAAACAATTGGCTTTGAAAATCCTTTAGGAATAGCTAAAAAACAGTGTATAAAATTAAATCTGAATCTGGTCAGCAGGAAACGGTGGTGGACATTATTAATAAACAACAAATAAGGCTGTCCTAGTGGACCTGTGGTCAACATTATATATTGTCCCACTGTGGGTGTGGCAAGTTCCGTAACCTCCCTTTCCCCCATGTGCCTGGCCAAAACATGTTTTTGATGTCCCTCATATCACAGTGGCGTAGTGGCCTTGGGTTCGTGAACAGCTCGGGGCAGCCTATCCTCCTCAGCTGTTCCATGACTTAGTCTAGCCAGAGAATACTCAAAGCCCTCTTACGTGCAATACAATCCTCTAAACCATGTTGGTTTAAAGTAGAAACACGACTTGACCAAATTCTCAACCAGCACATTAGTAGTGCAACTGCAATAAGGTCAAAAATATAACGCAGACCAAGCTCTTCGTGCATCATAAAGGGGGGGCAGGTGGGAACAGCAAGAAGTCTATGCAAGAATTTGTTCCCGGCTACCTGCAATTCATTTACATCTTTGTATCTCCTCCACACATCACAACCGTAGGTAGCCATTGGGATATGTTTTTAGGTCTCGCCTGAGCCAGCATGCATGTGCTGCTCTGCAAGACTTTTTGTAACGGGGCTTCAAAATCTGACCACACGCTCGTGCGTGTGGTTTGTTTTTAGTCAGAGGCTATTGGCCTTTCCGTGCGTATTTATAAGAAAGGCAGCACGCAATTCAGCAAAGGCGGGTGCATGTCCCACCTTTGCGCTACCCACGGCCTATTGCTTGCTGTTACCCACACAGGTATCATCTGTTTTAATTATCTTGCCCAGACGCGTGCTCGATAATTCAAAACAGATGTCTTGCTCTGGCGCTCGCACACACCACTCGTGTGCTTGTTTTTGTTGGTGACGTCTTTCCCTTTCAAGCCGCTTATTCTTTAAATATGTTTCAACATGGCGTGTGGTTTAAATCTCCATATTGGACTTGTTTGGAAATACTCATGGACGCATCTGACTAAGTTAAGGATTGGCCCTATTTGGATGCAGCTTCTGGTCATTAGCTTTACGGTATTTTGGCACTCTGCAGTGTATGTGTTTATACGTAGTGCATAACGTATGTTATCTAACATATGCTTACCTATGGTGACGCCGAATAAAATGGCTTCATATTTGAGATTATGCAACCCATATTAGCATACCGCATTTCTTGAGATTTAGCCTCCACTATGTTTGTGTGCGCAGTATGCCTCATAAAGATTTCCATTAATGGGTACTATTCTTACCGTATTCGGATGCAGGGTCTTTTTTCCATCATGCCGCATCTCTTAATGAGAAGCCTTTACTACTGTTTCGTGCACAATATGCCGTTTGCGATTGAGCCCTGACTACGATCCTCACTACTGGGAATAGCCTTTAATTCAACTGCTGGGCACTGTGGTTACCCTAACTAAATATAGTGCGTGGCATCTATGTGCTTGAATCGGTGATATACACGTTTAATATCAACTTGCTAATGGTGCTTTCACCTTTTTAGGTCTGCCTCTCAGCCCTCATACCGCCTCCCTCCTGTTCCCACCCGTGTCCGTTTTCTTCTCTTGTTTCCCGCCCTGCCTTCATCCCTTTTCCACCCGCTCTTCATTTGACCTCTCTCCGCCATCTCTTATTCCCCCACCCCACCACTCCTTTTGTTCTTATGTCCACCCTTTAGTCCCCCTCTTCTTGTCTTTTGTTACCCACCCCTCACCTGATCATTTCCTCTCCCCTCAAATCCTGCATGCCCTCTTACCCCTCCGCTATAACTCTTCCCCAGCTTCATTTTCTCTGCCCCATCACTATTTTCTACACTTCTCCTCCAACTTCCTTCAGTGTTGCCTCTCCACCTTCCTTCTAATTTCCCCTTTCTTATCTCCCATTCTTATACACTTCTTTCACCTTTGCCTCTCTACCAACCCTCTCTCTATCATTTACACTTTAGCTTCTTGCATGTCCTACCCAGGAGTTCTGCCTCCCTCCACCATCCCTTCTCTAGCCCCTACTCCGCTTTCCCTCCTCTCCCCCTGTGCCCCCATCTATTCCTCTCTTTTTTCTAATACCTCAAAAGTTTTCTAATGTATGATGCAATGGCTCTTTCTCGTAATATAAACCACCTAATCTTATCTCACTCAGCCCCCGCCCTTCCACACACTCACCTATTGCAGACTAACATTGGCAAAAATAGAAAATTCAAAGTAACAGCTCCCGTCAGTCATACATATTTTAGGTGTGTTGCAAAGCACCTAATGGCTCCTTCCGGTACCTTCTAAGCGCTGATATCTACACATATACATGTATTTCAGCGTTACCAGTAAACAGTGGCACAGCAAGGAAAATTCCTCCCACTGCAACTGTTTTGGTCGCACTAGAGGCCTGATTGGGGTGCTGTGGGCCCCTCACGCGCCATTGCCCCAAGGCCACAGCACCTGCTTCACCAATGAAAGCTGCTAATTCGTTCAGTATTATGAATGCGCTCTGTCGCTCTAATGGGGTTTTGTGATCTGGGTCTTGACCTGTCGTGGGTGCAGGGGACTGCTACAGGATACAAGGCTTTGGTGTGGTTTCGCTGTCAATAAAGCGGCCACGAGCAGCCAGAACTGGCGGGGACGCGACTGAGAAGTCATGATGTGTCGGGATAGATGAACCAAAACAACCAATAGAACAGGTAGGAAATAGTTGCCAACATTCCCCCCCAAAAAATAAAAAAAGAAACATTTTTATATTCCTTTTTTAATAAGGTTATTCAGGTATACATATCATCTTAATTATAGAAACGGTAACCAAATGCTTACAACACTTTTTACTATAACTTTGCTAAACACAAGCCAAACTTATCTACAACATAGCTTAAACATATTAGCAAAGCCAATAGGTCTAGCTAAGGTCCCAAAGGCGAGACCTATTGGCTATGCCAATGCTTGTTCTCTATAGACCTTCATCAGGGCGAGTACAGGTTTAGCCCCTAATCTCTTAGCAGAGTCCATAGTGGCACCCGCTGCCCTTGCCAGGATGTACTTTTTAAGTGCTTTCTGAGCCACCATTGACCCTCTTTCATCAAACAACACCCCCAAATAAGAGAAAGTAGAAACTTTGGGAAGTTCTGCCCCCCTTCAGAAGAACTTGCGGCTACTAGACTTGTTACTGTCAATCATCATAGTATGTGATTTAAAAAACTTGACTGAAAGGTCTAACGAGTCCATGAAATCAATAAAAGAATTTAAAAGACTTTGGAGACCCACGGCAGTCTGAGCAAGCAACACAGCGTCGTCTGCATATAATAAGGCAGGAATAAAATACATTAAGATTAGGCAAACGCAACAATCGGGAATCCAGGTTAAGATGGTGCGCATGTTACAGCGGAATTCGGGAGGTTTCAAGGCCCCACTGCAGGTGAAATGAGTTAACCTAACTGGAAGCCTATTTAAGGAATCTGAATGCGAAACAGGTTATTCTAGCGATTGGATTTAAATACAAGACCCTGTCAAATGAGATGGTAAGAGAAGGAGGGGAGAAAGGCGCGACCCTGATGTTCTCATAAATGAGGATTGTGGTGCTAAAATATAGGGTGCTAACAAGGTCCCTTTGTGATGTGATATTAGAATACTAAATGATATCAACAGAGGGAGACCAAATGTAGCATGTTGAGCAATGAATGGAGGGGTTGGGACTTTAAGTTTTGACACTTTAATGTGACTTGGGGATTTGAGAAATGGAAGGGTGTGGAAACAACAGATGAAACAAGGTCATATGTTTCGAGAAGTGAAAGGGTGGGAACCGCAGATTAAATTAGATCATATGAAAAAGCATATGCTGCTATAGTGACCATATGCATGAGAAGGTTATGTGAATAATTGAGATCGAGCATGATTTTGAAATTGAGTGTGGAGGGAGATTCACAGGAAAGCCTTAGGGCTAACTGCAGGATAAGGAAGACAATGAACGTGCATGAGTGTTTGTATGGCAGCAGACTGGATGGGCTTGAAGGCAAACATAAAAGTGTACATAATGGGCAACGGTGAAGGGTTTTGGATTCATGTGATTCTGTGGCTGCAGAGTGTACTGCATAATTTATCACATTTAACACATAATTTGCAAATTTTAACCAAAATTTTTGTTTCTATCTCAAAAGGGTAAAAATAATATTTTCAGAGAATGTGTTTCATCATTTACCTTTTCTTTCCACTTAGTTTTTGTTTTCTTTTTTTTTTTTATTTAGAATTTTTTTTTTTTTTATTGAAAGAAAGCCGTACAAAAATATATATATACAGATGTGCGTACAATGATGGCGGTCCTGTCTATGAATAGTCCATTCGTGAGTTCGTTCTCCCTCCACTGGGAGAGGAAAGAAAGAAGAGAGAAAGAAAGAGGGGGGGGGGGCAAGCTCGTTGTTGTCTTTACTGGGTCTTCCTCAGGTGCTCGTCCAGCGGGTCCCACATGTGTAGCTTGGCTTTATGTTCTTTTGAGAAGGTGCCTGTGATGTTGTCGGCACCCCTCAGGAAGGTGACCCAGTTTACCCATGTCTTGAAGTTTGCTTTGGCTGTGTTTTTCCAGTTCGTTAGGATTATTTTAAGGGCTGCTGTGAGGAGTAGGTCGAGGAGTTCTCTCTCTTCTCTGCTTTTTAGGTTAGCTGTTAGGTGTTCAGTCGCCAGGCTCACGAAGCTGATTTTCAGATCGGTCTTGAGCATGTCGTTCAAGCACGTATTGATTTGTGCCCAGAACCTCTTGACTTTCACGCAGGTGAAGATGAGGTGCTCGAGGGTGCCTTCCTCTTTCAGGCAGTTCCAGCATCTGTCCGAGTCTGCGATGCCGACCTTGTGGAGTTTGGATGGCGTCCAGTAGGCCTTGTGAAGTAGCCAAAATTTTGTTTGCGCTAGCTGTGGTGTGATTTTGTTTGTCGTTGCTGAGCTCCACATTTTCGCTCGTTCCGTTTCACTCAGTTGCCTGCCCAGGAGCGTCTCCCATGTGTTAGTGGCTTTTTTGTTCTGCGCCAGCTTGGATGGGCTCAGGAGCTTATAGATCTTCGCTGTTTGGTGACCTGCTGAGTTGAGGAGCTGCAGGTATTTGATGATTCCCGGCTCTCCTCCGCAAAGGTTGGCTTTCGTTATTGCTGTCCTGATCTTTAGGAAGTTATAGAACTCTCTGTTCGGGAGGGCATGCAGCAGCTGTAGGTTCTGAAACGTCAGTGGTCTTTGCCTGGTCTCTGTTTGGCTGGGGGTGCTGATGCCTTCCCCGATCCAAATGTCATTATGCAACGTCGCCCCCTGGTAGGTTACTTTAGTGTTGAACCAGATCGATTCCCATGCTGTGCCTTTCATCTTCTGCGCCATGTGCCTGTCCACCTTCAGCAGGGCCTCTCTCGTGTGTTTTAGTATGGCGTTGGCTTTTAGTGGATGCCGGTTCGCAGTTAGAAGTGCTATCGGCTTGAGCCCTCCCAGGATGTCTTGTTCGACCTCTAGCCATACTGGTATGTACGTCTGTGTGGCATCTATCCAGGCGATACCCTGTCTCGCCAGACATGCCGTTTGGTATGTCTTGAAGTTCGCCAGGTTAAGGCCTCCGAGGTCTCTTGACAGTCTTAGTTTTTGTAGGCTTATCCTTGGCTTTTTGTTTTTCCATAGAAAGATGTTTATGAGTTGGTCCAGTTTTTTGTGGAATGTTTCTGTCATCGGGAGAGGTAGCATTGTTAGCGTGTAGTTTATTGCCGGTGTTATCATCATTTTGATGGTTTCAATTCGCCCCCACCAGCTGATGTATTTTGGTGACCATAGCTCCAGCCTTTCTTTAATCTTTTTCAGCGTGAGATCCTCGCTGTGTTGTAGCGTTGATGTGAGGTCTCTCCCAAAGTGGAGCCCTCGATATTTCAGTGGTTTCGTCTGCCATGCCAGTCCGGATTCGCCTAGGACCTCTCTTGTGGTGTGGACATTCATTGGCTTACACTCCGATTTCTCCTTATTGAGTTTGTAGCCTGAGGCTTCAGCGTATTCACCTATTGTGGCCATCAGTGCTTTAATTGACGTGGAGGGGTTTGTTGTTGTAATGAGGATGTCGTCGGCGTACGCTGCTAGTTTTACGGTCTTCTTCTTGAGCTTGACGCCTGTTATCTCTGTGTTGTCCCTGATTCTGGCTAGCAGAGGTTCTAGGGCGAGCAGGAAAAGTCCGGGGGAGAGAGGGCACCCTTGTCTGGTGCCTCTTCCCAGCGTGAGCGTTTCGGATGCGCTCCCGTTCACGACTACCTTTGCTTTCGGTTTGTTGTAGAGGGCCATGACCATTTCCGTGTATTTCCCACCTAGGCCAAAAGCTCCCATGCAGTTCCTCAGGAAAGGCCATGAGACTCTGTCGAAGGCTTTCTCTGCATCCAGCGCTATCATGACCGCCTGTTCGTTGCTACTTGCTGTGTGGTTGATCAGGTGGCACAAAAGTCTTGTATTGTCCTGCGATAGTCTGTTTTTTATGTATCCCACTTGTGAGGTGTGGATGATGTTTGGTAGGACCCTGTTTAGTCTGTTGGCTAAGACCTTTGCGTAAATCTTGCAGTCGACGTTTATTAGTGATATTGGTCTGTAGTTCTGGGGGTATTGTGGGTCTTTCCCCTCCTTGGGGATTATGGTGATGTTTGCTTCGCACATGGACTCCGTCATCCTCCCGTTCTGGATGCATGTGGAATACGTTTGTGCCATTAGCGTTTTAATGTGGTCGCTGAATGTTTTGTAGAATGTTGCTGAGTAACCATCCGGTCCCGGCGCTTTGTTCCGTTTCAGTTGGCATATGGCTGCTTCAATCTCTTCTTCCGAGATGTCGGCGTCGAGCGACTCCCTTTCTGCTTCCATGAGTTTCGGCAGATTGATTTTGCTGAGTAGGTCTCGTCCTGCGTCTTTGCTCAGGGTCTGATCTTCAGTGTACAGTTCTTGGTAGAATCGTCGGAAGACCTCCAGTATGCCCTTGTTAGTTGTTTGAGATGTGTTTGTGCGGTCGGTTATTGCTGCTATCGTGTGTTGCCTCTGTTTCGCCTTCAAGTAGGACGCCAGCTGCTTCCCTGCCTTGTTGGCTGCGCACAGGTTGACTGACTTGAACTTCGTCAGCCATGATCCCGCTCTCTCACTTAGGATCCTGTTCAGCTCATATTTCTTTTTTGTGAGCAGGGTGAGTGTGTTCTTGTCCGTTATATTTGCACAGTGACCTCTCTCCAGTGCTGTTATTTCCTCCTCGAGCTCAAGGATTTTCTTATTTCTTCCTCTGTTCATCCTGGCTTTGATGTTTATCAGTTTCCCCCTTAGTGTAGCTTTGAGGGCGTCCCAGACGGTGTCTTTCCCTACTTCACCATTGTCGTTGTGCTCGAGGTATTCTTTGATTGCGGCTTCAATTTCTTTAGCGTTCTCTCTGTTCTGGAGGATGTCATCATTCAACCTCCACCTCCTCGTTGGGTTTTCGTTGTGTTTCCCACTTAGGGTGAGTGTTATGTGCGCGTGGTCTGAGATGGTGATTGGCGCTATTTCCGTCTCCTCTATGAGGTGCGTGTGCGTGTTGGACATCAGTATGTAGTCGATCCTGCTATAGGAGTTGTGTGGGTGCGAGTAGAAGGTGTACTCTCGGGCTGTCGGGTGTTGGAGCCTCCACGGGTCTGCCAGATGTTGTTTAGTGCATAGGTCTTTCAGGGTGTTGTTGTTGTTGTTGGAGTTATGGCTTGGTCTATTCGGGTGTCTGTCTGTTGCCTGGTCCATCGTCTTGTTCATGTCCCCCGCTGTGACCAGAGAGTACTGTGCAGGAGGCTGGCGGAGTATAGAACGAAAACCAGAGTGGTCAAGTGGCCACCCAGGTTCAGAGACGACACCATAACGTCGATAAACACCCTGAGGCTCAAAGAGGGTAAAGGGGGAGACAAAGCCGCAAGAAGACACCCACCAACAGAAGGGAAGCCCAAGATCAACCAGGCCAAAAGAGGGACCGAAGCCATGGCAGGCAGAGACGGGAAACAAGGCACAAACGACCTGAAGAAGAGCAAGAATGAGACCCCACCCTCCCCGGGAAAGGAGCGCAACAACCATGGGGATGGCACAATCACGCTGGACACGCTCCTGAAGAAAATAACCGAAGGGAACGAGCTGGCAAAAGCCACGAAAAAGACAGTAGACAGCATCCAGATGGAGCTAATAGCGATCAGAGCTGAGCAAAGCAGAGCCAATGGCAGAATAGACGAGGTAGAGAAGAGAATAGGCATGCTGGAGGACAACGCAAACATAACGCATAAGGACATGGGCCTTGTGATAAAGAGAACAACGGCGCTACAAAAGGCCATGGCGGAGCAGGAGGACAGGAGCCGCAAGGGGAACATAAGACTCCTGGGAGTTCCCGAGGAGGAAGAAGACACACCGGGGGCATGCGCCCTGATGCTGGAGGCCTTAATACCTAAAATAACGGGACTCAGCTTCGACAAACCGCTGAAAATCACCAAATCATACCGCATACCGGCCAGGAAGCAGATGAACAGCAATGCCCCTAGACCCATTATATGCAAACCCCTAAGAGAAAATCAAACAGAGGCGATATTTGCGGTAGCCAGGAAGGGCCGCCCGATGCTGGTAAATGGAAGCAAAGTAACCATCACCCAAGACTTCTCCAAACTAACAGTAGAGGCGAGGAAAGGCTTCCTAGCCCAAAGAGAACATCTGCGGAAAAAGAATATTGCATTCACGTTCGCAGGCCCATCCAAGATGAAAGTGGCAGGGAAGCAGAATCTTCGACGACCCCAACGACCTCCACCGTTACCTACAAGGCCCGGAACCAGAAGAGATGGAGCTACCGAGCCCGGGGGCAAAGAGAAGGGCATCCTCTGACGAAACACATGAAGGAACCGAATAAGAAGGTGTGCGTGCAGTAGCAACACGCATACGCAACAATGCACCGAAACTCCGAACTTAATAACAACCGCAACCTACCTCAACAACGACCACAAAGCAAGCACACACCAGCAGCCGCCGCTCATAACGAACAATACGCTTGGAGCAGCCAAGCACCGAGACTCTGGTAGTCAAACAACGTGAGCGACCGCAGCCACAGAGCACTGAGACACGAAGAATATACAACAACGCGACAATATGCTTGGGGCAGCACGTAGGCGCAACCACGCACCGAGACCCTGAACTCAACAGCAGCAAAAACCTACCTCAGACAATCACACAACAAGTGTTCGTAACCACCGAGACACGAGCAGAGGGACACGAGCAATCGCACAGCAAGTCCAAACCATAACTACCTCAACAAGGCCGCCATGTCCACGGGAAGAATGGGCAAGCCACCGACTAACATATCCTTTTCTTTTTTTAACAACACCAAAGACTCAGGAAGAACTTGGGGGGGGGGGAGTGTGAGGACCCTTGCTGTCGCACACCCGGTTTACTATGGATGGGGGGGAGGGGGGAGGGGGGAGGTGGTCGGGCAGGGGGGGGGTGTGAAGCTGGCGGAAAAGACAGTACATGGCGGAGCCACCATTTGTGTTATGAACAAAAGACCTAGAACCTTGCCTCTCTCCACAGGCACCCTATACTTTTTCTATCTCTCCATTCCCATCCTACACCCCGGGGGGGGCTGCAGAACGCAATGCACAAGCGACGAAACCAGACCACCATGACTGACCCAAAAAGCGCTGGACTGTCCTCTGACCTGAAGATAGTGTCCATGAATGTTAAAGGACTGAACCACCCGGTCAAACGAAGGAAAATCCTGGACTACCTGGCCAAACTGAAGGGAGATGTATACATGCTTCAAGAAACCAAACTCTCAAAAGAAGAGGCAAGACTACTCAAAGCGAGATGGATAGGGGAAGTACTCTGCTCGCCGGCTAAAGGAAAGAAAAGAGGAGTTATAACTATCCTGAGCAAAAGGGCCAATCTAACGACACAAGCAGTGGACGCTGACGAAGACGGCCGTATGCTCATAGCAAGCGTCCAGAGAGGAAGCGACAGAATCCACATGATCAATATCTACGGCCCTAACTCAGAAGACAAACAATTCTGGCAAGGAGTGGACAGCATATTTTTGTTTTCTATTGAGCCTAAATCTAGAAGCCCAGACAATGGTAAAAGCTCTGCTGCAGAGTGCTTTTTGGGGCTGTGATTATGATGATAAAACCATATTTCAATGAAACTATGAAATAACTTCCAAACTTCATGGTAAATATAGGTTTTATACCACTGAATTTTGCACAATAAATACACACACACGGGGCGTGGCTACGTGCGTCAAGATGGCAATCGCACCTTAGATGTACTCCGGACCCCTCCGTCATCCGCTCGATCAGCTGCCGCCATCGGGAACATTTCACACCTTGTGCCCTATGCCTGGGGGGCCCCCCGAAGCGCCTTTCGAGTCCTGGAGCACAGAATCCAGAGCGGTATGGGCAGATCTTGTCTCCCGGATCTGCCGGGCCGCGCTCCTCAAAATGGCGGCTGAGGCCGCGCGGATTTGGGATCTTTGGCCGGTCGGGGGAAGCTCCTTGCTTCGTGGGCCCCTCCCTGTCCAGTGGCCTTTTTTGTGGGAATTGCTGGTGCAGACTCAGGGACTTAGTGCTGCTGCATGGAGATGCTGTGGGCCCGACGCGGCTGTCTTGTGCCGCTCGGCTCCCCTGCGGTGGAGCCTGGGAGTAAGTGACGTCACGGCTCCGCGAGGGGTCTCGGTGTTTCGGGCCACTTGTGATTCTCCTGAGGGCCCCACTGGATCCTTCCTGCTGACCGGCCTGGGGAGTACAGAGTAGCGAGACATCTTCTACATAGTGGTGAGCTGGTGCCGGTGTGCCTCTGTGGGCCCTGGGGATATCGGCGGCCCGCTGTGGGCCCTGGGGATATCGGCGGCCCGCTGTGGGCCCTGGGGATATCGGCGGCCCGCTGTTGGCCCTGGATTTTGCCTGACTGTTCTGCTGCGACGGCCTAGCGGGGAAGTGGCCTGCAGGGGGGGGAGTGATCCCCTGGTGCTCATGTGACCTTGCCCTGCTGCATGCACCGTTGGTGGCGGTGCCCCCCATCGCCCCCTGCTGTTTGGACTGGTGTCTTCTGTGTGGCGAGAATGTACCTGCTGGACTGCTGACTTTCCTTGTTGCTGGCGGCCGCTTGCGGTGTGCCCCGCTGGGGGTGAAGATCCCTTCTGGCCGGAGGCTGACCTGGCTCTGCCTACTGGGGCTCGGCTCTGCGGGGGCCGTTCTGACTGTCACCAGAGCTCTTGGGGGCCTTCCCTGTTGCGCTTGTAGCCCAGCAGCCACTGGGGGCCGGCGCTTGTGACGTACCCCGCTTGGGGTGCAGGTCTCTGCCACTGCCATGTGTGCTAGAACGGTGTGCCTGGCGCCGCGGGCCTCTGTTCAAGGTTTGTGAGTGCGTCGACGGTGGGCCCCGCTGTCCCTGACTGCAGGCGGCGGCACTGTGGGGCCTCATCACACCGCAGTCTTTGGACTTGTGGACTGCCTTAAGTGACCCCCTGGGGCCTGGACTGGAAACCCGGGCGCCGCGGACCCCCATCGCAGTCCGGAGGTGGACTTGCTGGGCTGGTGCCTGCCTGGCCCTGGGCAGACTTCTCCTGCAGCGTGGGCCCGGCCTGCTGTGGGATGTGCTGGGGTTGTGGCTATCCACAGAGTGATAACATCAGGGCCCTTGGGCATCCTATTGGGAGCGGGGCTCCCCCCTCGGCAGCCCCTGGACCTGAGCGCCATCCCTGGTAGTGACGGACCTACGGAGGCCAAGTGGTGAGACCTGCTCGCTCCCTGCTTTCCCCTGTTGACCTTGGGGCCTGTGCTGCTGCTGCGTGCCCCACCGGTGGTCAGTGGGGGGTCTACGGTGAGCTCCTGTGCCTTCCTTTTGCCCTGTCTCCTCCCCCTCTCCCCCACTCCTGGTGCACCTCCTGTGACCTGCGGCTGAGGTGGGCTGACCTGGCTGGACCTATCCTTCCCAGGCCTGGCGCTGCCCGGTACCGTACTCCCATGATCGCCAGATGCATCAGTCCTTGAACTGACATTACCCCTGTGGTCGCTGGGGGTGGTCTGGAGTGGAGTCTGGCCAGGGGGTCATTGAGAACCCAGACCTCCCTGGGGGCAAAACATGGGTAGAGCGGACAGATCTGCGAGGGTCCCCTCCAGCCAGACCAAAATGGACCGCTTCACTACCTCGGAGGGGGGAGCTACTGGGGGAGTGGCAGGGCAAGAGGCTCCTCCGTCCGCCGAGCTAGCCACCATCCTCCATGCCATCCACACATCCCAGACCTCGGTGGAGGGCAAAATTGCAGAAGTAAGAGTAGATATAACTCTCATCATCCAGGACCTTCGCAACGCAAACACCCGGATTAAAGAGGCTGAGTCAAGGTTCTCCTCTGTGGAGGATGACGTGCAGCAACTCTATGGGCAGGTGGCCCGTCTTCAGTCCCATACTCAGGAATTGCATCGCCGGGCGGAGGATGCCTGAAACAGGTTGAGACGCAATAACCTCCGCCTGGTGGGCTTTCCGGAGGGAGCGGAACAAGGTCGTACAGTGGACTTCCTGGAGAGGTGGCTGAGATCGTGGGTCCCTGAGGGAGCCTTGTCCCCATGGTTTGCGAGTGAGCGGGCTCATCGGTCCCTGGCCCCCCAAGCCAATGCCGGGCGTTCCTCCCCGCCCGATCATAATGCGGGTTCTTAATTTCATAGACCGAGACGCTATCCTGTCTGAAGCTCGCAAACAACAACGACTCCTCCACGAAAATTGCACCAATATGATCTTCCCAGATTACACCGGTGAGGTCCAGGGCTAGCGGCGCTCCTTTGGAGAGGTCAAACAAAAGTTGAGGGCACTTAACATTCAATATCGGCTCCTTTTCCCGGCTCATCTGAGGGTGGTATTTGAGAACAAGACACTGTTCTTCGACAGTCCGACGGAGGCTTGGATCTGGGCGACGGATGAGTGCCCTCTGCAGGCCGAGGGTCGTGTCATGGGCGGGGGGATGCGGGGGGGCGGGGTAGGTTGCTCCGCTCCCTCTGCTCCTCAGCCTCCGCGTAATCACTCCCGCAGGCGCCATGACCGGAGGTGGGCCCGCTCAGGCTCCCCGCCAGGTGACACACAACAGCCACCCCAGGTTGAGGAGGGAGCGTCGAAAGTGAGGCGTTCAGGTTCGTCTGCCCGACTGGAAGACGGAGGGGATGCATCCCGGCCCTCCGCGATTGATCTTCAGGACACAGACCTCTCCTGTAGCCCGATGCTGTTGAGGGACCTTGCTTGAACCGGTCTCTGCCCGCCGGGCCTTGCTCCACGACCGGAGACGGCGCACTGTCGCTGATCTGTTCCTAACTTTCCAATGGTCTTTGTAAACACGCATCGGCTCACAAGGAGGGGTCCTCCACTTTTCCCCATTCCCAGGCGTTTTAGTTTGGTTGTCCGTCCTGTGTACTGGGTGTTGTTTACTGGGGGGTCGACAGACGCTTCTGTTCTTGAAGTGTAGGGTGGGGGTGGGGGTAAGGGGGGTTTGGGAAAGTTATTCACTGTATGTTGTTCTGCTTTTGTTGGTTTTTGTTTCAGCTATCATGGAATGACGCAACTTACCGGTGGGAGGGATGGGTGTGTCCCCGCAGTACGTGATCACACGCACCACCATAGGCTCCTATGCGCATCTGTACACCCAAAGCCGCGCGCCCCGCCTATACCAGAAACGCTCTACTATGACAGATAACACTTCCCCTATGGGATCTCTCCATGTGTTGTCGTGAAATGTCAACGGTCTGCTGGATCGACACAAACGTACAGCGGTATTAATGTACGTGCAGCGTCTCTGCCTAGATATCCTCATGCTTCAAGATATGCACCTTTTGGGTAACTGCTGCCCCTTCTTGGCTCTTTATGGCTACAATAGGGTATGACACTCCGGCTTTTCCAGGGGCTCGCGAGGGGTTGCAATCCTTCTAAGGCGTACACTGCCCTTTGTCCTCTCCCAAGTGGTACGTGACCCCCAAGGCTCATCTGTGACAGTTTGTGGATCGCTGGCTGGTACACCCCTCACTCTCATTTTTTTTTTTTTTTTAAAGTAATTTTTATTGTAAACACACTTTACACAGGCCAATAGTTACGCACATTCAGTATCAATCACAGTGCCACAGTCTGGTATGTCAACATCACGTGTACACAGCCTGCAGGCCCACATCCCGGGGGCCGGGCGGCAGCAATGGTTCCGCGCCCACATGCCTGGTGTTTCTTCCGCAGGAGTATTGTCTCGGATTTGTGTGTGTGCCTACTTTTCCATCCTCAACTAAGGAAACCCTGAACTCCCCCCCCAACTCCCCTCCAGTTCAAAGATTCTAGTTTCTAGTTATCTCACGCTTGGCTACCATCAATCCCATATCTATGAATTTGCTTGAAAGCTTGTTTTTGGGGGTATGTGGGAACCAATGCAGGAGGCACACCGCTGCATCATAGTCAACAGTCCGGCCCGTCACCTCGTTCATGGACCCACCCACGGACCGCCAATAGTCCGATAGGGCCGGGCACGACCAGAGCATATGCACCAGCTCTGCTCCTCCCGCCGCGCAGCGGGGGCATTTCGCATCAGTCGCGCCAAAGTATCTCAGGATTCTCCCAGGGGTCATGTATGCCCTGTGCAGTATATAATAATGAATAATTTGAAACCGAGCGTTCCTTGTGCTATTACGCGCCCTTCGCACCAGTTGTGCCCACGTCGTGTCCGGGATGGGCTTGCCCAGGTCAGTCTCCCACTTGAGTTTCAGCGCATCGAGGGGCGGCAAGTGCTCGTGGAGCATTCTGTTATATAAACAAGACACCGCTTTCACCGTTCCCGCCGCCATCATGGTGTATTGGCACGCCATGGCCGTCTCCGGCTCTGCCAATCCCAGTCCCCAGTGTTTCTGCATAGCTCTTATCACAGCTGCGTGTAGGAGATAACCCCCGCGTGGGAGATCAAATCGTTCCTGGAGGGCCAGGTACGGGAGGAGCTCCCCGTTGTCGAAAAGATCCCCTATCACCTGTATTCCCGCCTCCTCCCACTGCTGCAGGCGGGACCAATCGCCTCCATGGGGCAGGGCAGTCAACATGCCCAGTGGCATCTCCGGGGCGTAGGGGTGCGTAATCCCTGCCCGCTTCTGTGCTCGGTTCCAGCAGCGCCGAAATGTATCCTGTTCAAGGGATAAATCCCGGGCGGCGAGTTTCTGTCCTAGAGCGATGTAGGCTAGTATGTGCCGTGGCGTGCCCCGCAGTCGCCCATCTTCTGGGCCCCGGTAAACACGAGCTACCTCTTGCGTAAAGATCTGCAACTGGGCAGCGAGGTAATAGAGCTCATAATCAGGGAACGCCAAGCCTCCCTCATCTTTCGGGCGGGTGAGTGTCGCCAGCGCCACTCTACATCTGCCCGTCCCCCACAGGAAGGTAGTCAGCTGGGATCTAAGTCGACGGAAGAAGGAGCTGGGGATCCAGATCGGGAGCGTTCGAAAGTAATACAGCAACCGCGGGAGGGCCACCATTTTTAACAGAGCTATCCTACCAGCTATGGACAGGGGAAGCGTGGCCCAGAATGCCATGCTGCCCTTCAGGCCTCTGACGCATCTCTCCACATTACCCTCGAACAAGGCCGTCGCTGTGTGATAAACGTAAACTCCAAGGTAATGGAGACAAGTCGGCTCCCATTGGAGTAGCGGTCTGTGTTCTGGGCGGGCCGCGTCCTCCTTCAATGGAAAGAGGCACGTTTTCTTCCAATTAACCCTCAGTCCCGACAGGTCGCCAAAACGTCCCAGCAATTCCTCCGCACCATCGAGCTCTATTGCGTCATTAGCAAGGAACAACAGGAGATCATCGGCGTACAGCGATATAAACTGTCGCCCGTCGCTAGCGAGCACGCCTGCGAAGTATCGCCCCCTGCGGGCTTCCACCGCCAGCGGTTCGATCGCTAATGCGAACAGTAATGGGGATAGGGAGCACCCCTGCCGGGTGCCCCTCTCTACTGGGTACTGTCGGGACACCAGGGACCCAACTCGCACTCTCGCCACTGCCGCTGTATAGAGCACTTTCGTCCAACGGATATAGCCTACGCCCAGCCCGAAGCGCTCCATGACTGCATATAAATAATCCCACTCTAGACTATCGAACGCTTTTTCTATATCGACCGAGAGGGCAAGCGGGGTTCCACTCCTCTCTCGCAGATCTTCCATAAGTCGGATAAGCCTTCTAATGTTTAACGTCGTGTTCCGGGTAGGGATAAAGCCGTTCTGGTCCACGTGGATCAGAGTGGTCATGTGCGGCAGGAGTCTCGATGCTAGAATAGAGCTTAAGATTTTATAGTCAGCTGTGAGCATTGAGAGCGGCCTATAGGAGGCCGGACTGCTGCCTTCTCTGCCAGGTTTCAGCAGCGGGATGACTATCGCTTCCCGCATCGATTGGGGGAGTCGACCCGTGGTTCCCGCTTCCTTGTACACAGCTAACAGCCGCGGCACTAAGGCGTCCACAAATTTGCCGTAAAATTCAACGGGCAAACCATCTATACCTGGCGTCTTATTGCGGGCCATGGACTTAATAGCTCTTCTAATCTCCCCTAAGTCGATGTCTCTCCCCAAATCCTCCGCCTGCTCGTCCTCTAAGCACGGCAGGGTGAGGTCGTCCAGGAAAGCCTCTGCCTCCTTCCCTCGGTCACCCGGGGTGCTACTATAAAGTTTCTCGTAGTATCTCTGAAAGCCGTCCACTATGGCCGACTGGGTGTAGGACAGACTTCCCTCCTCCTCGGCAATTTGCAAGATAGGGGAGCAGCGTTTCGCGGGGTTAGCAAGCCACGCCAACAAAGTGCCCGATCGGTCGCCTTCCACATGAGATCGCAGCGCGTATGCCCGATGATCATAAGCCCGTAGCCTCTCTACTTCAACCGCCACTGCTTCCCGGGCCGAGCAAACCGTTCCCTGCAGCTCCGGCCGGCCCGGTCGGTCTCTCTCCACTGCCCTCAGTTTGGCGTCTGCCCTCTCTAGGTCGGTCAACAGTACCCGTCTCGTGCCCACGACCTGCGCAATGCACTGTCCCCTCACTACCACTTTGAAGGCGTCCCATTCCACTGCCCTAGAGGTCGCTGAACCCTCGTTATTGGCAAAGTATTGTGCCAACCCCTCCTCCAGTGCCGCCCCGAGTATCGGGTCTTCTAAAGTCTCCGGCCGGAGCCTCCAGGTTGGCACCCTAGGCTTTTCCGTCATCCAGTCTAAGTGAATTAAAAGCGGATTGTGGTCTGAGATCGTTCTCGTCAGATATTCCGACCAGGCAACCTGCGACAGCACTTCTCGTGTGCACAATATCGCGTCCAGTCTAACGTGGAGTTCATGCATCCCGGAGTAGAACGAGTAATCCCGGTCTGTTGAGTGCCGCGCCCTCCATGCATCAGTTAACCCCCAGCTCTCTTGCCAGTCCCGTCTACCCTTGGCTACACGGTGTACCGGGGAGTCTCTCAGGGGTGGGTGGGACCTATCTAATTGCACGTCTGCCACGGAGTTAAAGTCCCCTCCCATGAGTATCGGACCCACCAGGAAGTGCGCCAGCGTCCCCGACAGGTTTGCATAGAAAGTCAATTGGTCTATATTCGGGGCATATACACTGCATAGAACGATAGCTTTACCCCGCAATCTGCCCTCCACTACTACAAATCTCCCCTCTGGATCTATCAGCTGTCTAGTCATTTGGAAAGGCGTCCCCGCCCTCACCCAGATCAGAGCGCCCCTTGCGTAGGCCGAGTAAGAGGTGTGAAAAACCTGCCCCCGCCATCTCCTCTGTAACGCCACCCCTTCCTGCTTCGTAATGTGTGTCTCCTGTAAGAGCGCTATGTGAATCCCTCTCCGCTGTAGGTAGGCGTGCACTTTATGCCTGCGTTGCATCGTGTGTAGGCCCCTCACGTTCCAGGTCATGCATTTCAAAACATTCGAGTTAGCCATTGTCCCATAAGTCATGGTTCTCCTCCCCCTCCCTATATCCATTCCTGCGGAAGATGGTCCCTCCCCGTCCCCAAGCAGAACCCCCCAATTGCTCAGCCCCTAAGGAATTCAAGGTCTGTGTCTGCAAATCCCCCCCATCACCAAACCCCAACTGTGGTGTTCCCCCTCCCCCCAGAACAGGCCCCAATACCGAGATATCAGACCCCATCCAAACTCCCTTAACTCAGAACTCCCAAGTGTTTAGTTCACGGCCGTAGCCGCAAGTGCCTTAAGGGCGTGCGGAGCGAGGCCTCGCCCAAAAGGGGGCTACATGACCCAGGTCCGCTGCTATCCCCCCACTACTGAGAACAGCGCATAGCCAGTCACCCAGCGCTCATGCCTGGAATTAATTCCCCCGTTAACCGGGTGAACCCCCTCAAGGCCCTCTCCCCCTACCCATCAGTCGCAAGTCAGATGTTCAGGATTTCTTCCGCTGTTTGCGGTGTCACCACCGGATCCTTGGCACCGTGGACCCCCGACAGGTCCGACTCCGAGCCCGAGGCAGATACATGCGTCTCTGTGTCCGTGCCTCGTTTGGATTGAGAGCCCCCTTCTGTTCCAATTTCGATCACTGCTTGCAGCGCAGCCTTGCGCTCAGCCTCCGTTTGCGAAGCGGTTGGTCTCCCGGCTCCGCGACGACGCCTGCGCAGTCTTTGCGATTTGCGCGGACCCTCCGGCGCTCTTTCCCGCTCCTTTTCTCGCTCCTCTCGAACCTTGGCGCCATCCGTGCCCGCTTTGTAGGTTTCCCACCAGTCCCAAGCGTCTGCAGCCAGGTTGAAAAACATCGTTTTGTCGTCCACCACAATTCAAAGTCTGGCAGGGAATAGCAAGGAGTATTGGATGCCCTCTGTGCGTAGCTCCTTCTTGATCGTCAGAAAGGAAGCCCGCTGCTTCTGCGTCTCGAACGTGAAGTCCGGGAACAGCGTGACTTTACTGTTCGCGATTTGGAACGGGCCATCGTCCCGGGCTCTTTGCAGGAGCAGGTCCCTGTCCCTGTAGTGCAGCAGTTTAGCCACGATGGGTCTCGGTGGTAGGCCAAGTTTGGGCGGGCTGGATGGGACCCGATGCGCTCTCTCCAGGGCAAAGAAGGGCGACAGGCCCTCAGGTGCCACTACAGTTCTTAGCCAATTGTCACAGTAGGCCACCAAGTCCGTCCCCCCTTCGCTCTCCGGCAGGCCTACGATTCGCACGTTGCTGCGGCGGCTTCTATTTTCCGCGTCCTCTGCCCGTCGCTCCAATACCTGAATCCGGTCTAGAGCCTCCGTGAGTTTTCCCTCAAGAGTTTTGTGGGCAGGAGCCAGGACTTTCAGGGCCCCCTCAGTCTCTTTTACCCTGTCTTTCAATTTGTCGTGGTCGGCACGGAGCAGGCCGAGCCCTGACGCCACCTGCGCAATATCATTATGCAGCGCTTCCCTCGTTGCTGTGATGGCCTCCAGGATACAATCTTGTAGCTTCCTCCTGCTTGCCTCTCGGCTTCCCCATCGTGGCCTGCGGGAGTTCCCGGGGCTCAGTCCAGCGCTCGCCCTTCACACTGCCTCTTCAGCGTCGTGCTAGCTCTCTCAAAGCAAGGTCAATCTCCCCTGTCCGGGCATCCAGCGTTTGCAGTTAGCGTCGCTGGGTAGGGGTCAGACACGGGGGGATACGGGCGTGTTGCCCCGGGCCGTGGGTGGTAGGGCACCGATGTCCTAATGTCGCCGAGATCAGGTTCACTCCCAGCGGCCGCCCGCCGCTATCCGGGGGCGAGGCTCACTAGCCCTCGTGGCGGGAGTCAGCCAGGGCCCCCCAGCTGGCAAGTACAGTCACTCCCTGGCGCGCTTGCCTTCGCCGTTAACAATCCAGGTAGTCCCCAAATGTTCGCCGCTCTCCCCCCGCCTCACTTCACCCCCCCTGTGGGCTGCTCGGTGTTACGGCTTACCGCGTAGTTCAGGGGGGGGAGGGGGGAGCGTTCAGGATCCCTCCGGCTCGCCGGGTCTCAGCCGCGCCAGTCTGGGCACAGGGTGTCCACAGCGCACAGCGCTCTCCACGCAGCCTCCCCGGGGCTTTCACCAGCAGCCGCTTCGCTGCTCCGCGGAGCTTCTAGGAGAAGCCTCTACAGGGCCTCCGGGGGGGAGGGGGCACTTCTCCACCGGTTCCGACCCTCGGCGGGTCTCAGCTTCACCCCCAGGCGTCAGCCCTCGGTTCAAGCAGCCGGACGTTACAAGTCCGTCACTGCGGCCGCCATTTTGGGTGTTCTCCCGGCCCGGCTCTGGCTTCTCCGTGGTCCGGCGGAGGCCGGTCCTCCCAACGGCCCCCTGTCCGCTCCGCTCTCGCCCCACCAATGCCGGTGCCCGGATCGATGCTTTCCAGGCGCAGCGCTGGGCTCCCTGCAGCAGAAGACAGGATAATTGCGGGGAATAGGCTCGGAGCTCCGGGCTCACGCCGCCATCACCCTCGGCGTGCAAGCCACACCCCCTACACCCCTCACTCTCATGTCGATATATGCCCCGCCCTCCATGCTTGCGCCACGCTTGCACACACTGCTTCCTTGCTACATAACTTGCCCGCAGGCAACATCGTCATTGCGGGTGACTTTAATGCAGTCTTAGCCCCGGCCATCGACGCATCGGGATCCCCATCTGCCGCTCGGGTGGCGAGTGCGAAACAACTGCGAATCTGGTCTGAGTCTCTGGGGCTTTGGAATGAATGGCGCACATGGCACCCACGCAGCATCCAATTTACACACACCTCCACGGCTCACCAAACGCAACCGCGCATAGATGCGATCTTTGTCCCTGCGCCAGACTCTTCACAGATTGCTGACATCCGTATCCTCCCCAGAGGCATTTCCGACCACTCCCCGATACTCCTTAGCTCAGAGGCCCCCCACTCTTGCGGCCCGCTAAACATGGAGGATGAATGCCTTGTTTCTCCAGGATAAAGATTTTAAGAAGGAGGTAGGGAAAGAGCTTATACAATACTTTGCTACCAACGAGGGATCGGTAGCCTCTACGGGTACCCTATGGGAGGTTTACCCTGTGGGAGGTTGGGAAGGCGACCATAAGAGGTTTTACAAAACGGCAGCTTAAATTCCCGAGACAATCACAGCTGCAAGAGATCTCGTCCAAGGAAGCGCAGGCGCTTTGCTTGGAACAGCTACTATCCATGTCAGAGGATGCTGCTCAGACCCGACAATTGGCCCTCATCCGGGACGACATTAAGCATTTATCCCTGTATGTGGCCAAGCTCCTTTGGAGGTCCTCGGTAGCAAGAGTTTACGGCTGGGGGGACAAGAACAGTGCGATCTTGCACAGGTTGGCCACATACCCCTGGGCGGTGTGTGGTCTAAATATCGAGTTTTTATTTTCGACTGGACATAATATCGACTCCAGAATATCGAGATGGCATTAATATCGAGGTAAGTAATATCGATGTATTTATTATCGATTTTCATGTATGTTTAAAAAAATCGATTGAAAAAATATCGAGTAAGTAATATCGATAGTAAAAAATATTGTAATTTTTAGTAGTTAAAAAATATCGAAAGTCAAAATATCGGGTTTAAGAATATCGAAAGTTGTGTTATCGACAGTCATGATTAAATATATGATATTTTTTTATGTATTTATATTGAAAAAAAATTTATAAAAAATTAATAAATATAAAAATTTATTCAAATAGTATAACAATTTCTAGGAGCGGGTAGTGGGTTTTTAGGGGAATAGGGTGGGAAGTAATTTAATTATAATTAATTAAATATGTAAATTAATTAATTGGTAGTAATATTTAATTAATTGTTAATTAAATATTATTTTTAAATTATATTAAATTTAATTGCTAATTAATTTAAGTTAATTGATTAATTGGTAATTATGGTAATTTAAATAATTTATGTAATGTTGCGGGTTGTGGGTTTTTAGGGGAATAGGGTGGGAAGTAATTTAATTATAATTAATTAAATATGTAAATTTAATAATTGGTAGTAATATTTAAATAATAGTTAATTAAATAATAGTTTTCAATTATATAAAATGTAATTGTTAATTAACTTAATTTAATTGATTAATTGCTAATTTAAAATATTTATGTGATGTAGTGGGTTGTGGGTTTATAGGGGAATAGGGTGGGAAGTAATTTAATTATAATTAATTAAATATGTAAATTTATTAATTGGTAGTAATATTTAAATATTTGTTAATTAAATAATAGTTTTCAATTATATAATATTTAATTGGTAATTAATTTAATGTAATTGATTCATTGCTAATTATGCTAATTTCAAATATTTATGTGATGTAGCGTGTTGTGGGTTTATAGGGGAATATGGTGGGAAGTAATTTAATTATAATTAATTAAATATGTAAATTTATGATTTGGTAGTAATATTTAATTAAAAGTTAATTAAATAAAAAAAATTAATTATATAAAAGTGAATTTGTACACAATTTAATTAAATTGATTAATTGGTAATTATGTTTATTTAAATAATTTATGTCATGTAGTGGGTTGTGGGTTTATAGGGGAATAGGGTGGGAAGTAATTTTATTATCAATCATTAAATATGTAAATTTATTAATTGTTAGTAATATTTAATTAATTGTTATATAAAAAATATTTGATGATTATTTATAATTTAATTGGTAAATAATTTAATTTTATTGAAAAATTGCTAAATATGTAAAATTAAAATTATAATTTCCAGTAGCGGGTTGTGGGTTTATAGGGGAATAGAGTGGGAAGTAATTTAATAATAAAGAAGGAAATAATAATATTTTTTAAAGGTATACAACGTTTACCACGCAACTTTTACTACGCACTACCATTACAACGAAAATTTTACTACGCAAATACCATTATAACGCATGTATGTACAACGATTATTTTTTGAACGCAGGAACTTTTACAACACATACCATTACAACGTAAGTATTTGTAAGTATATAATTATGTGAAAAATGTTATAGGTTTGGGTTTTTGGGTAAAGGGGTTTTGTTAGCGTTCAGGGTCAGTTTTGGGGTTTTGGGTAAAGGGGTATTTTTAGGGTTCAGGGTCAGTTTTGGGTTTTTGGGTAAAGGGGTATTTTTAGAGTTCTGGGTCAGTTTTCAGATTTTGGGTAAAGGGGTATTTTTAGGGGTCAGGGTCAGTTTTCAGTTTTTGGGTAAAGGGGTATTTTTAGGGTTCAGGGTCAGTTTTCAGTTTTTGGGTAAAGGGGTATTTTTAGGGTTCAGGGTCAGTTTTCAGTTTTTGGGTAAAGGGGTTGTTTTAGTGTTCAGGGTCAGTTTTCAGTTTTTGGGTTAAGGGGTATTTTTAGGGGTCAGGGTCAGTTTTCAGTTTTTGGGTTAAGGGGTATTTTTAGGGTTCAGGGTCAGTTTTCAGTTTTTGGGTAAAGGGGTATTTTTAGGGTTCAGGGTCAGTTTTCTTATTTTGGGTAAAGGGGTATTTTTAGGGTTCAGGGTCAGTTTTCAGTTTTTGGGTAAAGGGGTATTTTTAGAGTTCAGGGTCAGTTTTCAGTTTTTGGGTAAAGGTGTATTTTTAGGGTTCAGGGTCAGTTTTCAGTTTTTGAGTAATGGGGTATTTTTAGGGTTGAGGGTCAGTTTTCAGTTTTTGGATAAAGGGGTATTTTTGGGGTTCAGGGTCAGTTTTCAGTTTTTGGGTAAAGGGGTATTTTTAGTGTTCAGGTTCAGTTTTCAGTTTTTGGGTAAAGGGGTATTTTTAGGGTTCAGGGTAAGTTTTCAGTTTTTGGGTAAAGGGGTATTTTTAGGGTTCAGGGTCAGTTTGGGGTTTTTGGGTACAGGGGTACAGGGTAAAAATTACGTTTATACTTGGTGGAGTTGGAATAGTAATTTGTATGGGTTCAGTGTCCAGCACCTTCCTTGAGTTTACAATTGGTGAAGTGGGGATTGTAATTTGTATGGTTTTAATGTGTAGTATGGTTTTGTGAGTTTATAATTGGTGCTGTGTAAATAAGAAAACATTTATAATACAAATAACTATTATTGGTAGGATACTATAATAAAGTTTTAAAATTACATATAAAAAATGTGTATTAATGATAATTATTGTTATTGTAGTAGTTAAAAGATAAATACATTTTTACATTTATTAAAATTTAAAATGCATTTTTAAATAGGAAATTTCATATGCAATTAATAATCATATAGAATAATAAAGAAGGAAACATACACAGGGTTAAATGGAATAAATGAAAAACAGTTTATTAACATATACTAAATAAATTGTAAGTAGAGATGTATTTTTTATTTCTATTGAAAATTGTAAGTAAACAGTTTTTATTATACAAAAAATATATGAAGTGCATATATATGTTTTTAACAAATAAATGATATTTAAATATTTATATGTTTATTCACATATATTGTAATTAAATTAATTAAAGAAACAAATTGGTAATATGTACTTTTCATTTATTTATTTATTTTATTTATTTATTTATTCAATTTATATAGCGCAATTATCACCGGTAGGTCTCTAAGCGCTTATGGTGTAAAACTAAATCAGTACAGAGGGAAAGGTTTCATTTAATAACAATTATGTTATTCACATAGACATTGAATATATTGTCATAGATAAATATGTATATTTGTTTTATAACAGTAACATTTATGTTTTTTACAAAGTTATCATATTTATTTTTACAAATTAATATTATGAATATTTAACATATTTATAATATTAATTTTAACATAGATAAACACACAAATACATTTTTTAATACATACATAATGTTTAAACTTATATGAGCAATTTTTATAAACAAATTATTTGTAACAAGGTTATATATTCACATTTGTGTAACATATAGATTATTTTCAACATGTATATATAAATAATAACATATTATTTAAAGTAACAGATAACAGTTGAATAATTATTTGAAAGTAATGAATATTTAAGAAATAATTTTCTACAATTTAAATAATTATTTACACTTAATGTAATACTCAGTGTATTTTTTTAAAGTGTTGAAATATAGAAATTAATGAGGTATTTGCTGTATACAGGGACTACTTTTTAACCGCGTAATGTTATTTAGGCTTACTTGGTGCTTCAACAGATCGCGGTTGGATGCTGCTTCGCGTTAGAGAGGGTAAGTTTGTTTTTATTGTATTTTATAAGTTAATGAAGTTAGTGTTAGTGTATGTGTGGTGTGTTTAAGTTTATGTACATAGGGTTATTAAGAGAAGATTGTGTTTTCGGTTTTAGGTAGAGTGTACGATATTTAATTTTTACCGCGTTTTAGTTGTAGGTGTGTGACGTGAGCTAATATGTTTAAATGTTACAAAGATAATATGTTCGGTGTATAAATATGTCTTTTTATATATGTATGGGTGTTTTTGTGTGGGTGGGTATGTATTTTATTTTTTCAAGGTTATCGTCGCGTTTTACTGTTTTTGAGGAGGTCCTTCTTTTTCGATCAGAGTTGTATGACGAGTATTATATACTCTTATTTTAGCACACAAATGGTTGGGTTTTCACGTTTTGCCGGAGCGTTTTTTGTAACTAATTACTATTTTCGGTTTTCAATGGTATATCGTGTGTATTACATTGGAGAGGAGTCGCTATGGATTTGCTTGTATTTTTGCATTTTTTTTTGGGCTTCCATGGATTGAATGGGTTTTTGCTATGGTGTCGTATGGATTGCTTGGAATTGGATTACGTTTGAAGGTGCAACAATAAGGTAATTTTTTAGTAAACTTTTTATGGGTGGGGAAACTGTTTTAATTTTTGCTTTAGTTACGTTGTATGTAACATTTTGTAAATACATTATCTAAATACATTTTATATATGTTAATATTATGTATTTGATAATTTAATTGCAAATTGTTACATGTAAAAATTAAGGATTTAAAAAAAAAAAAAATGTCACGTGTATAGTTATGTTATGTTTTAAAGAATTGTTTTTGCAATCATTGATAGATAGTCTAGTCCTTTGCTAGTTGGATAGAGGGTAACTTGACTTTGGAGTGTGTTATACATTTTTTCCTTTCTTTGGTGAGTTTAGGTCCGATCAAAGTTACTGATTGCTCCATTCGGAGCTCCTGGTAACTCTGTTCTTTTTGTAAGGATTGTATTAATTTGTGAAGGGTCGGTGTTCCTCGGCCTGTAGTTGCTTGGAAGGCATTGTGCCATCCTTCAACTGCATTGTTGGTTTTTGCTTCCTTATTTAGTGTGCTACGGTAGACATTCCACCAAGCTATTTGGTATTTGGGTTGTCTTCTATGGCCTGATCTGTGTAGCCTTCCTACCCATGTGTCTTCGAAGTAGTCAAGCATAGGGCTTAGTCTTTCTTCGTTTCTTTTATAGTAGGGGCTGTCTATTAACAAGTTATAGTGCTCAGTTACATCTGTCAGTGGAACATAGGCTAGGGCGATGAGTTTTTTTATTTGATAAGCAAAAGTGCTATCAGTGGCGTATTGGATACTCAAGGTAGATTGTTGTAGATGTCGCCAGATACATTGGTTAAAAAGATAATAGCAACCTTGTATTGCTGTGTGTGGGTATGTTTTAAGGATGGTGTTTATCATAGCTTTTTCAAAGTCAATGATAATTATTTGTGGAAAATAGTTGTTAGTATGTTGTTTGACTTCAGTTAGTATTTCTTGATAGGTAGCTTGCTGTTTGTTTGGTAGAAGGGCATAAAGGAATGGAATATTAGCATTTTGGAAATGACCATGGATAGTGTATAATTGATAAAAAGGTTTGGGACATACAGAAAAAGTACCATCCATCATCCAAGTTTGGCATTGGGTAAGTTTAGTCATGTTGTTTGCTGTGGCAAACAGTATAATTCTTTTATCTTTACTTTTGTTGTCATAGAGTATAAAATCTTCTTTATTGTGAGTTACAGAGAGTTCAGGGGGAATTTGCACTTCATCAAAAGTTTTTGGTGTGGGAGGAGTAGTGCATGTTGCTCTTTTTTTCTAGCTATAGTTTTTTTTAGGGAATCGATAGATGGTAATTGGCTAGAAGCATGTTGGGGAAGTACACTTAAATGGTGTTTTAGAATAGCAGTTGTTGGTTGATCAGTACTAGTACTAGCTTCTTTAAGGGAATCTAGCATTTGTCTAATCTCTATTTCTGTTACATTGGGTGGGTGATTATGTTCCTTAGTATAAGTAACAGTAGTCTCCTGAGTTATAGCTCGACCATAACATTTGTTGGCATAATATTTCGTACACTTCCAAAAAACTTTCAAATCTTTTTGTTTCTCTTGAGTGTAGACATATCCCATGTAACAAAGAAGCATTTTCCCTTTTTGTGAATAAATGAATTTAGCTCCTTCAGTCATGCTTGTATTGTAGTGCTAGGAGGTAATTAAAAGAGAATGTCATTACATTTGTTCAAAAAATAATGTTGTATTCTAATAATACAGTTTAACACATTTCTGATTTACCTGCAAATCTTTTTATGATTTCAAGTAGTTCTTTTCAGGTGTTGATGTTCTTCAAACTGTTATTTTCTGTGTATATCTTTTTGTACCTGTGGAAGTTGAGAAAATGTGTACAAATATTTTAGAACTATTTATGATATTTTGGTAGAGGTTTTTTGCTAGTTTCTATTTAGTTACCTATCTATTAAATGTCGAAGTTACATTTAAATTATATGCTTACTTATTTATATTTAACTTTTGATGTCCAGGTGTTGTCTAGGTCTTCTGTATTTTCTTTTTGTCTGTAGGATAAATAGTAAAAAAAAACATATATTTTAGGTATTTGGCTTTTAAACATAGGTGTGAGGTTTGAGAGTTACATTTTCGATGGAAAATAATGTAGTAGTACTTACTTTATATAGGTGTAGCTGTCTTTATGTTGAAGTCAATACGTTTTCTTTCAGAAATCCTGCAGAGTTTCGTCTTCCTTTAGTTAGGAGATTTAGGCTGCATTTTTAGTTTGCTGTAATCTTGTTTATATAGTATTAGTCTAATAGTTTCTGAAGTAGGATTGGTTGTTTAAATTGATAGTCTGTTTTAATTTGTGGATTTGAATTTTTTAACCTGTTATACTAATTGCTTTCCTTATATGGGGGACGCCAATTAACGTTTATTTAATGTGTAAGGCCTTATTTTGTATAGGTAATGTTATCTTTATATTTTTTAAGTGGAGGAATATATATAATTTGCAGTAAGAAATGTTTAGTTGTTCGAAACATAGTTTATGTATTATAAAATGTATGTTTGTATTTATTTTGTGTTATAAATGTTAGGAAAATATATAGTATGTTTTATAGCTTTTTAGAAACAATTAGTGAATGAATATGAATAGTATGACTAAATTTTAAGATAATACAGTGATTTATTCAAGGATGTAGTAATTTCGATATTTTAAAAAAACGATAAATGTGCTATCTATATATTTGTATTCGATATTTTGTCCGTTTTTCATTTAAAGATGTGATAATCGATGTTTTAGAAATCGATAATGTTGTTAGTCGATATAGTAGTAGTCGTTGTTTTTTTTAGTCGATAATGTGGTTTCGATATTTTTGTGTTTTGTTGTTTAAGTATAGGCAATCGATAATTTTGTAGTCGATAATTTTTCGTCGATATTTTGTACAGTCGATATTCGGTCTGTCGAGGTTATGTCAGTGATCCCCCTGGGCGAACCGTATTATCCCAGAGGTGGTGGATGTAGCTGGAGCGGTGCAATGCGCTCCTGTGGCACTGGCAAATACCTTTGCTGCTTATTATCGGAAGCTGTACACTGCGCAACCCCCCCGGGCTGACCGTTGCTGTCCTTCTTGACCGGGGTGGGGTGTGCCTCCCCAGGCTGGAGCCAGCAGCCCAGAAGGATCTAGAGCGCCCCATCTCCTTGAAGGAAATTGAGGAGGCGATCTCCCTGGTTCCCCCGGGTAAGACCTCGGGTCCGAATTTCCTTCCGCAGGAGTATTACACGACGTACCGAGGCACTCTAGCGCCCCACCTAGCTAATTTATTTAAAGAAACCGTGGAGAAAGGTTCATTTCCACCGGAGGCAGATATCACCACCATTGTGGCTCTCCCGAAGTCCCAGCCTCCCTCCCGACTGTGTGCAGAATTCCGCCCCATATCCCTCCTTAACACCGAAATTAAGCTTTATGCCACCATTCTGGCCCAACGGCTGAAACCATATTTGGCCTCATTGGTGCACCCGGATCAATGCGGGTTCATGCCTCAGCGGGGGACCCGCCACAGCCTCCGAAGGCTGCAGCTGGCTCTGGCAAATCGGCACCTGCTTACCCCATACTTGGCACTCCTGTCCATAGACTTCGAAAAAGCTTTCGATTCGGCGGTCTGGACATACCTGCAGGGCGTGCTGACCGAGATGGGGTAAGGGCCCTACTTCCGCTCTTTGGTCCAGGTCCTAGGCAGGGATGCCCCCTTTCTCCTTTGCTATTCGCCCTGGCAATGGAGCCCTTGGCGTCCCTGGTGTGAGCTGAAGACCGCCTCCGTGAATGGGAGCGGCCCAATACGGACACGGACAAGATTGCATTATACACAGACGATGTTCTTGTCTTCCTGTCCGACCCCGCCTCCTCCGGGCCCCAGTGTCTCCGGATCCTGCATGCCTTCGAGCAGGCCTAAGGATTGTGGCTAAACCCCAGGGAAGTCTGTGTTGGTCCCCCTTCATCACTCCAGAGAGTGCTTCGATTGGCAGTCCGCCATACCACTCCGGAGGCAGTCTTTTAAATATCTGGGGATTTGGATCACCCTTCTTCCCGAGCTGGGATGGTCCCTCAATGTGACCCCGTTAGTCAAGAAGGCTAAGGAGGACCTGCCTCAGAACCCCCTGGGGAGGGTGGTCCTGTTTAAAATGATGATCCTCCCCATGTTTCTTTACATCTTACAAAATACCCCCTTCTGTTTCTCCAGGGCTTGGTTCAGGGAACTGGATAGTCTAATCACCAAATTTCTCTGGAGCGGAGGACGGGCCTGAGTGGCTCTGTCGGCATGCCAGATTCCCTCGTATGGCATGGGGATGACGCACCTGTACCTGTAATTCTTTGCAGTACGCCTACTAGTTGTCCACGACTGGTTCAATGGGGGCAGGTCGGACCCAGCCTACAGGCTTGAACTGTGCGAGCTGGGGCTTTCGAACATCTAAGCCATGCTGTACGGGGAACCCATTCCGACCCGATTGCCTGATGTGACGCGCTCTGTGTTGTTGGCCTGGCGGGCCTCGCTCCACCACATTAGGTGGATGGGGAAGTTGACCCAATGTACTCCCCTGTGGCAGGGGGCTTGGCTTTTGGAGGTTAGTGGGTTGCGGGGGATTACTTGGGATCTTATTGGTGTCTCCCAGCTAGGGGACGTATGGGCAAAGGGCCATATGTTGTCCTTCCAGGAGCTCCAAACTTGCTACTCCCTACACTCGTCCTAGTTTTATAAATATTTGCAGTTGAGACATGCCCTTCACAAACACATCACGGGCGACACGAGGCTACCCGAATACAGCCCCACTGAGGCGCAGACGATGATGGGAGACTTAGGTAGGGGGGGTCTCCCGTATTTACCGCACCCTAATTAACAACACTCCCACGTCCCTAGACAAATTGAGGGACCAATGGGTGGACTGGGTGGGCCCCCTTGAAGAGGTAGACTGGCGGGATGCCCTTATGGCCCCCAGAACAGTCACCTTCTCCGCCAAACTCAAGCTGATTCAGCTCTACTATTTACACGCTGCGTATCTCACTCCCCTGCGCATGCATCAAGCGGGTTTGTGCCCAGACGCATCTTGTGCAAGATGTAACCATGCCCCGGCTGACTTCCTCCACATGGTTTGGTTGTGCCCCCGCTTGGGGTAGTTCTGGGGATCCATTGAAGTGGAGCTAACGGAGGTATTGGGCTAGGAGGTTTCTCACGACCCGCGTCATTCCTTGCTGGGGCTCACTGATGGGCTGGATGGGTCCAGGAATGACAAGGTGTTTTTTAACACCGCTATGATGGTGGCCAAGCGGGACATTGCGGCGGCCTGGACAAGCCCCGACCCACCTAACCTAGAGCGGTGGCGAAGAGGGGTAGACTGGTGTGCGACCCAAGAAAAGGCCCTTTAAAACGCCAAGGGGTGTGTCAAGAAATACCGTAAAGTGTGGGGGAAGTGGTTGGGCACTGTGGAGTGTCTTGATTAACTTGATTCTGAATTTCGTCTATGTACTTTTATGGGGATCGTGATTGGGGGGTATAGTGCATGTGTGAATGAATTTATACTGATGATTTCCGTGTACTGGCTAAATTGTTTACCTGTTTTTAAAGTCAATAAAATTTGCTTATCCAAAAAAAAATGCACACACACACATGACACCTTTCTTTCACAGCTGCATCACAGGAGGATTCATGGTATGGGTCCCCCTGACATCAAAGAGAAACGACAGTTTCTTTTTAAGGGCAATTTTATTTCAATAAATACAAACTCCAATATATTAAATAAGTTAAATACTATGTGTAGGTCACTGGGACGCAAAAACTTCTATCAGTGATTCTTGAAGCTCCTCTCGATTGGTGGCCGGCACCATCCAGTGAAGCCAATAGTTCTGGTTGTAACAATATGAGATCTCTGTCTCTGACAATATTCTGTCACACAAGCCTGGTGAGATATCTGACAGGACCAGACATCCTCAGAGTACCAAAATAAATAGAATTTATCATCAATATCGGTATCAGCATTACATTAAAATTAAATAAAAAGGACAGAGGGTAAATTATAATATTCAAGCAAAGAACGCAAACAGAATGCAACAGTATATATACATTGGATCTGTGCTCGTGCATCCTGGGGGGCGAAGAATCAAGGATCTGTCGCTGTACACGTCATCAAGCACTGACTTTCAGGTCAATGCCTTGTTGGAGAGTGAAGGGTAGAAAATATCTGCCTATCAATCCAAATGAAGCATTCTGACAAAAAAGTATTGTGAGCTGTCTGTAAGAATGTCCGACTCCACTGCAGTCTGTAAGTCTGTTCTGGTAATGTCTTCCTTTCGGCCCAGGATCGACGCGGATATCCGGCCTCAGATTGTGATGCTTCCATTTCCGGTTAATAAAGTGCAAATGGCAGCTGGCTCAGGTCTTGTGCGGATGCTGCTGTGGTCAGTAGAACAAGACTGGTCGAAGCACGTGGGAGCCTCACACCTGCGCGTTCTTCACGCGCTCGAACGTCTGCATGATGTGGGTGGTGGGGACGCAGCCCTCCCTCACGATGCTCAGGATCCCTGGAAAAGAAGAAGCACAACAGCATGAGATTGAGAGAGCTTGGACAGGTCTGAGGTCTGTGAGCAGCAGAGGGAGGGGAAGAGAGAAGCATAACGAGCAGGGTGGGGATTGGCCCCTCAGGAACCAATGGGTGAAGGAGTATAGGTGGGGCTGGCCTCTTACATGGCATATACTGACAGGAGAAAGCATGGGCTCTGCGCCCTCAAGGAGACATTGAATGGCTGGGGCAGGGTGGGATATCATGGAAACAACAAACTGCTAAAACACAGACTCGAAAACTTCCACTGCCAAAATATCTTCCACACAAAACTGTCTCCCTACAAAAATGTCGACCTGCAGTAAACTGACTATCAAGCACTTGGCCAATAAACTCGGATAGGAGATGGAATATTAAGTTAACTCTGTATTCCTATAATTAGGATGTGAGTCTCACTGGAATTAGGAACTTTTAACAGGTCGAATGCTCTTTAAAGAGACATTTGTGTATATTTGTGTACGGTCAATATTTTATAAATCTGCGATTCCGACATCTCTATTTTGAGATGGGATCAGAGTAAGAACCTTCAGTATCGCGTAACTTCGGCAGGGTGGGATAGTCCCCGAGAAAGAACGATGAGTTGGGGAAATATAAAGATCCCACCTTGAGGGATATTGTCTTACTGAGGGAGGCTCTGGGTACATGTGCTGACTAAGTCTGGGTGAATTTTTAATCACTAGTCCTAAATTTGCCAAATTTGCGTTAGGAATTTGCATCATTTCTTCTTCAGTGCAGACGGCTTTGAGCATAAAATGTCTCCGTAAAAGACATTTTTGTCTAAATCTTCTGCCAGTATCTAACGGGACTTTTTAATATGCACTATGTACTAACTACCATGAAATTTTCATGCAACCACATTTTACACCGTTCATGTAATTTATTTATTTATTTATTTTTTATCCTCATACGTCTGATCAGTATATAAATTGAGAAAGAAGACATAGCCATATATATCCTCACTTTCCAACCGTTCATGTAATTTTTGCAAAATGTTGTGAAACAAATTATGCCAACCGTAAGTGAAATATATAAAGAACAGGGAGGTCTCCTTATAGATCCAATCAGGGACAAGGAGCGGTACATAGAAATGAGAGAAAGGTCCCTATCTGGCCAGAAATTGGACAAAAGGATACTAAATAGGAACACCCAGACCCAATAAAAACTAAGTACTAAATACTAAATACTAAATACTAAGTATGTATTTTTGAATTGAATAAATTGTACAAATTTCTATACATCATTTTAAATTGGTTTGATCTTATTTTCCTTATAATTGTGATTTGTTGAACACGTGGTTATGTTTTTATTGGGTCTGGGAGTTCCTATTTAGTATCCTTTTGTCCAATTTCTGGCCAGATAGGGACCTTTCTCTCATTTCTATGAAACAAATTATGCAACATTTACCCCAATGGTGCAGGCTAATGATAAAGAGAAAGGCTTGTTAATTTGAAAATTGGGGTCCGGAGTCGTCAAAGGAAGGAAACCTCAGGTGGCATCCCTGCAAACTTAGACCAAGCGCTTGGAGTTTTCCTCAGGGGCTCAATAAAGTACATCTTTTAGTTACGCATTCATTCTGGCCCCTTTCATGCTTCAGCTGTCCATTCATTGTGGGCTTTGTAGGTCTGTCTGCCTTGGACACCAGGAATGCACTGGTCCAGGACTGGTGTTTCCCAAATCTCATGGCAGGTGTTTGGTGGGTGGGGAGGGGTGGTGGGGAGCAGAGCCCTCTGTTCACATCCATGGATGCTCCTGAGTCTACTTTGGGAATAGCAGGGGGAGAGATGAAACAGAAACAAGCATTGGTTGAGACCCACCTTCGTCTATCCTCAGACAGTTCACCACCGTGGAGCCCACCATCTCGTAGGAGTCCCCATCACACAGCACCCCGTCCAGCTTGTGTCGTAGACGCCTGGAACACAGAGAGGAAATACAAAATCACTCATTTAAAGTAATCATCGACAAAGGCTCAGGTGCTGGGGATTAAGGGGAAGCAGCAGGCTGGCAAACATCTACCGGACCTCAACCTCAACTGGTCAAACACACCTGTGTTTAATGCGCCCATATATAGGCTTATGCCAAGCATCTCAAACACCCTTACATATGTCTGTGATATCACAAACACTGTTACCCCTTCCTTCACCTTTCAGTAGAACCAGTAAACCACCCACCATTCAGAAGACACCAAGCAACCGCTCAACGCGAGCCCAATACTTATAAAAACAGAACACATTCAAAGTAGCACATCACCCATCAATACTCCTACACTTTTCCTTTAACCTTTCAGAATCTTCAGCTCACGCCCCTCAACAACCCTTTCCCCTGCCCTCAGGCCCTAGCAGCCATCTAGTAACTCTTAAACCCCAGGCACCATCACATCCGCAGAAGGCCCACTCACACCCTTTTCCTGAATCCAACCCCTGTTCTGAGTGTGTACTCACGAGATGACCATGTCATGGTGGGTGCTATCACACTCCCCGCTGGGATTGGCGGAGGTGATGGCCAGAGGGCCGGTCATGTCGGTCAGGTGGGCAGAGATAGTGTGGTCCGGCACTCGGATCATGATGGAGTCTTTGGTGCCCACAATGTCATAAGCTGGTCCAACTCCTGCAGGAGGAGAAAATAACAAAATGAATCAGCAACAAGTCAGGTGTGAGAGAGTGAGCATTTGTGCTTGACTGTATTTATTTACTCTGCATCCTTAACTGAGGTGCTGTATAGCAATTCCACCAGATGCAGACCTAACAACTAAAGCAGCATTTTCACCATAATGTCAGTGCCTTGGAGGGGCGGAGCCTCATGCCTAGAAGTGCCTAAGAGGTGCTTCTGGCTCCGCCCTGCCCCAAGCCCTCTCCTCCAATAGAAAGCTTGCTTGAGGCTAATGCTGATGTCCTGTGGTGTTTTCACACTCCTTAATGGCCTGGGGCAGTTCAAAGCCTCCGAAGCGAGCTGGACATGCACGGTTTGAGTGGTTTCCAGCGTGTTTCTCTGTCTCTGTGTGATATCGGCTCCTCACCGGATGACCGTGTGAAGGGAGCCGATGTTGTGTGTCACACGGTGGCACCATTGGAGCTGGCAGGCCTGCAGATGACAGTGCTTAATTTGAGCTGATGTTTGAATGGTTTCGCTTCGGAACACCGAACACCAACACTTTATAACCTGCCTGAGATGTGGGTCGGTACACATTGGGGGGGGGGGCAGGGGGTGAATGAAGCATGATCTAGTCAAGCAGCACTTACATGAAGTGGGCACACCCCTGAATTTCCCCAGGCACAACTTCTGGCATTTGGAGCCCTCGCCCCTCTACCCTCCCCAGCCCACCCCTCTTAGGAGGAGGAAACAGACCATGCAGAAGAGGTCACACTCACCCATCCTCTTCAGCCACTCCCCCTTCTGGACAATGCAGCTGACACCCCCAGGGTAGACGCTCCCCATGAAGTCCCAGAGCAGGGGGCTGAAGGGGGGTCTCACGGCCCGCAGCTGGTCCAGGTGGGAGATGCAGATACAGATGGGCTTCTCCAGGGGTCGGTCCTGCAGAGGATGGAAGAGAAGGGAGAAATGATTGGTTTAGAGAGAGAAGAGAGAGGTCAGGACCTTCGGACATTCTGTGCAGGGTCACGTTCTACCCAAAAATGAGCTTAGACCCAGTCACACCACCTCTGAAAATAAACTAAATGTCTCTAGTGCTAGCCAACAGATTGTATAAGTTAAAAGCCTGTAGGACCTTTTAATGACCTACAGCGGACAGACACTGGCCACAGAATTCAGTGCAATGGCACCTGCAGAGAAGGTTAGTGTGTCTGAGAACGCAGACTCACTGTGTGCTCTGGGGCATTAGCATCTTTCTTGTGCATGTGATAGATTCTAATTGGTCACTTCTGGTCCTGAAGCAGATTCTCTCCTGAGGCCATGTGTGGGCTGGAGCCCTCAGCTCCCTTATCACCCCCCTCTAGCACTCTCTGCACAGGATGATCTGATAACAAGTACCCTGGCTGCTTCCAATAATTAACTACGTTTTGACACTGGAACTGTCTATGCAGATGTTACCATGGTAATCCTGCACCTGCAGAATGGTTTTACCCTGACGTCTCCATGACAATATCTCTATACATACATTCTCCAGGCTGGTATCACTATGGTATTCACACCCCTGCAGAATGGTTTTGCCCTGTAATTTCCATGTCAATATTTCCAACTATACATACTCCAGGCTGGTATCACCATGGAAATCACACCCCTGCAGAATGGTTGCACCCTGACGTTTCCATGACAATGTCTCCGCCCGCAGGGTGATTTCTAACTGTTCTAGTAAAAGGTGTCCCTTATTCTTCAATGACAGAGCATCTGTCTCGGACTCGGTAAATTCCGCCGGAAGTCCGCTCCTCGGTGCTCACCTTTATGGTGTAAATCTTCTGGATGGCCTCGGGGTGTTTGCAGGAGGCCGCCAGGGCGTAGACCGTGTCTGTGGGGACCCTGCACACCCCACCCTGGTCCAGCAGGGCGGCGATGGTCCTTAGACTGCTGGTGCGATAGGAATCGGGGCACACGCAGGAGTCGGACGCCTCAACTTTCTCCTCTGACTTCGTTTCCTAAAAGTGCAAAGAGCAGACAAGGAGTGAGACAGCGCCACCTACAGCTGCCTTTGAGCAGCACATGCACATCACAGAGTTAGAGGACAGAGATGGACTTATATTTGAAAGACATATCGGAAAGAGTAGTGATCGTAACATATTGCATGTACTTATCACTGTACCTTGAAGAAAGAGGGTCCCATGGGAATTAGGTCCTTGCTGAAAATGCAGTTTCCAAGAGATGCCGCCGCTCCGTAGATACAGACGACACTGAAGACGGACAATACAGTGACTGAAAGTAACACAAAGAGGGGAAAATTAGACATAAAGTTCATAAAATCAACAAAAGAGACAAGTGTGCTGATCAAGTTAGTGTTAAACCAAGACAGTGGTTCCCTTCAGGAGGGATTTCAAGAAGGGAAATGCCATCCAAGGCAATAAAATAAAAACATAAGACAGATTACTTTTCACTCACCTTCTGTCTGTACGAAATTAAGTGTGGTAAAACATTTAAACTGGTACAGGAACTCCTGTCTTGGTTTATACTTAATTATCCTGATTCCTAGTGTTATCGGGCTCACCCCAACTCTTCGTATTATAACAAGATGATGTTAAGGCAGCAGTGGAGATACAGGTACAGAAACTAAGACACGTGGAGGTCTGGCAGAGAACCAGACACATGTCAGGATTGTGACTGACTCCATTCCAGCCCCCCTTGCCTTGAAGAGACCAACTCTAGCAGAGTCTGACACGGAACTGACTCTGTTCACCCCCCACAGCCCTTCAGAAGCACAGGCTTGTCAGGCACACTCCAGTCCTTTCTACAGACCACTTCCCTTTAGCCCCCACCACATTGCAGGTGGACTCGGGATGGCACTTGATAGATATTGCCTGTTTATTAACCCTTTAGAGATCACTGACATGCATTAACACACAAGAAGAACCCACAGTCAAGGCGTCCACTTACTCTCGAGCGCGAGGGGCAGGCATTCCAAGGTGAAGAGCAGGAAACAGACCATCACCGCCTCCATCAGCAGCGCGAGCAGCACCAGCACCACGTTGGCATAGGCGACTGTGGAACAAGCAGAACAAGATGGCGTCAATGGCCGGAAATGACATATTTCCGAGGTCAGCGGGGGTCGCAGTTGCTTAATTCAGACATGAACCCATTATAGCCGTAAGCAGCTGCTGTCTGTCAGGGCACCTGGGCCTCAAGGATTCAACAGAGGGATGACTGGACCTCGGTATCCGGAGAGACTTACCCAAGGACATCAGGAAGACATTGATGACCAGGAAGGTGACGGCACCAACAGTGAATGCACCATAACTGGCGACGTGGATATTCAGCAGGGGACCTGGAGAGGGAAGAGGCGGAGGGGCAGAGGGTTAGTCATGGATGAAACAGAACACAGGAAGGAGCTCTTCCTTCAAAGGCAGGAGAGGGCTGGGAGCAGAGACAAGGGATGGAGAGGACCATATACTGTCAACAACTGGATCATCTAACAGCCAATCATGGGGCTGGATGTTGACTTTTGATGATGTGCAGAACTGTATCTTCCACTCCACCCTGAACAGGTGCGCCTCGATTTGGTGATACACACTTCTCTGAGCTCCTTATCCCCGTATAAGGTGTTTTCTCGCATGAGTCAGAAGACAAGCGAAAATTAAATTCTGGTAAATATGCCCCCGGGTACAAGAAATGACCAGTTATTTGAACAATGATCATAATGCCTTTTAGTTCATCCCACACCTGAATTATCAACAATAGTTTATCAATAGTTTATCCAGACCCATTAATGGTTCCATAAGTCACTAGCCCCTCCTAGTGGCCACCTCCTCTTCAACCATTTGCCCCCCACCTGGCAGCCATCACATATGACCCCTCCCAGGTACTTCATCAGGTCACAAAGGCCCCTCAGTCAGACAAAGAACTGCATGTGATGTCATCAAGAAACTACCTGCATGCATGGCTGCTCCAAATGAAACCAATAACCAGAAATATACATCACCCCACTGCCCCTACTGGTATGCCTGAGGATCTAAACCACTCAGAAGCTTCTTGACACTGGATCCCTAGGACTTTTCTGGATACATGTTACACATTGTAAAGATTAAGAGATCACAAGTTACCTGCGAGTCGTAGCCACGCCCATGTGGCCCATACAGCAGCGTAACAGAATGGTAGGATCGACCCAAATCTTCGCCCTCTCTGGACCTCGATCCTGCAGACGTACAACTGGAAGAGCGCGCCAGGGATCAGCACCCAAGGGATGGAGAGGTGGGCTCTGGTGGGGTCACTGAGGGACCCCTGGATGGCAGAGAGTGATGCCAGGCCATTGCAGAAGAAGAAGAGGGCATCAGGGAGCTGGCATCTGGTGGTGCTGACCTCCTGGCCCTCCTTAGACCTGCTGGTGACGCGCTTCAGGCTCAGCAGCAAGTCCTGCAGCGTAGCCGATGACATCACTTGGGGTCCAGTAGAGATCAGCGACTTATCAGCGATGGAGTTAATGAGGCTGGCAAAAGTGGCGTACAGGGAGGTGGCCGTGTAGATGCTGCAGACCACTCCGAAGAAGATATGGGATCCCTGGAGTGGAATCTGGTGGAGGGTGGAGACAGTGAGGAGGAGGAAGCATGAATTCTGCAGCACCTCCAGGAGGTCTCTGTTGAGGGACATCAGGCAGAGGATGCAAGCGGCGACCAGAAAGAACCAGCCCCCCACCATGCCCGCTCGGCTCTTGTCCACACTGTCCCCCGAGAGGAGCACCGTGAGGATGAACTCTTCCCAGGACATCAGCAGCCAGAAGAGGCTGTGGAGCCCAAGCTTGGTGGTGTGGTAGACGTCTTCTCTCAAGTAACTGTAGTAGCTGGCGCAGAGCTGGGACAGCGCATTGACGCTGACCCAGATGGCGCCAATGTAGAAGGTCTTCATGTACCCAAAGCAATAAAAGGCAAAGATGAGCGAGGCCACCGCGTCGGCGATGTGTCCCAAGGCCATGGGCTCCGCGTACTTGGAGTTCTTCTTGGTCTCCTCCCCGATGCCACTGGAAGAGGTGCTGTTGGCCGAGCCCAGAAGCAAGACGCTGAACAAGGGGTTCCCGAAGCCTGGAAGGACGTACCTCTGGGTCAGGCCCTTCAGGAGCAGGGCAGTGGCGCCATAGAAACCAATCAACACAATGACCAGCTCCAGGGTCCCGGAGACCACCAGCGCCCACTGTCCGAAGAGCCCCACCGCCTCGAAGACCAGCGTGAGGGTGATGGCGCCAAACACGAAGGGCATGACGTAGTTAACGGTGGCAGAGCAGAAGGAGAGGATGAAGGCGACAGCGGTGTATGCCACCAGCCCTGCTACTGCGCTCTCACCGACCGGAAGAGGGGAGGCGGCCATGATGGTCTGGCTGCTAGAAACGTTCAGGGTTTGTGTGGTGTTGTGGATGGTGGGGTACGCGCCCAGGACGACACGTGTAGCCCCGTAGCTGCTCCAGAGGGCGGCGAATGCCACAAAGGCGGTGCTCCCAAGGTGATCGTACTTCCGGAAGCACAGGAAGCCAGCAATGAGCTGTGTCAGTCCTCCAATCAGGATGAGGTGGACCCCTGGAAGAGATAATACAGGCATTGAGCAACACATGCGTGTGTGTGTGGGTGCGCGAGTGTGTACCCCCTCCCTCCAAGTGTCCTATGCATGTTATCCCAGCGCCACCTGTAACTCTTTGTGTGATCTGTGGCTGCCACACTCACCTGCCAGGATGTTCTCCACCCCTTCAGCGTTCACTTTGGTGTGGAAGGAAAAGAAGTTCTGTAGGGCCACCAGGAAGGCGCTGATGACGTTGGCGAGGAAGCCCATGACGGATGGTTCACTGTAGTACACAGAGGCGAAGCCTTCCATGGTGAGTGGCAGACCTGGGGGAGGGGAGAGAGGTCAAAAGATAAGAAATTAGCCACAGGTGAGAGGGAACAAGAGGTGAGATTGGGACAGGAGGTGAGAGGGGAATGGGGGTAAGAAGGAGATGGAAGACGGGTAGCTGGGTGGGTAAGACCCAGAGTAAATTGGTGCACAAGGTTAGATGGGGAACAGCGGGTGAGACAGGAGGCAGAGGCCTAATATCAGACCGAGGTGAGGTGGGCACAGGATGTGAGAGTGGGACAGTGGGTGAGATGGAACTGGAAGACACATGAGAGTGGGACAGTGAGTGCGAAGGAAGACATGTGAGAGTGAGACAGTTAGTGAGAAGGAAGACTCATGTGAGAGTGGGACAGTGGGTGAGATGGAAGACTCATGTGAGAGTGGGACAGTGGGTGAGATGGAAGACTCATGTGAGAGTGGGACAGTGGGTGAGATGGAACTGGAAGACACATGAGAGTGGGACAGTGAGTGCGAAGGAAGACATGTGAGAGTGAGACAGTTAGTGAGATGGAAGACTCATGTGAGAATGGGACAGTGGGTGAGATGGAAGACTCATGTGAGAGTGGGACAGTGGGTGAGATGAATACACATGTGAGAGAGGGACAGTGGGTGAGAGTGGGACAGTGGGTGAGATGGAAGAGACGTGAGAGTGGGACAGTGGGTGAGATGGAAGACATGTGAGAGAGGGACAGTGGGTGAGATGGAAGACATGTGAGAGAGGGACAGTGGGTGAGATGGGTGACATGTGAGAGTTTGACAGTGAGTAAGAGTGAGTGAGATGGAAGAGACATGAGAGTGGGACAGTAGGTGCGATGGAAGATATGTGAGTGGGACAGTAGGTAAGAAGGAAGACACATGAGAGTGGGACAGTGAGTGAGATGGAAGGCGTGAGAGTGGGACAGTGAGTGAGATTGAAGGCAGATGAGAGAGGGACAGTGGGTGAGATGGAAGACAGATGAGAGTGGGACAGTGTGTGAGACCGAAGACACTTGTGAGAGTGGGACAGTGGGCAAAATTCGATCCAGAATTGAGATGGGAACGGGGGGGGGGTGAGGGGGGTGAGGGGCAGGTAGTAAAATGAGAACAGCCAGTGAAAGGGGTGCAGGGGATGAGATGGGGTGGGCAGTGAAACTAAGACTAGGGCAGGAGGTAAAAAGGAGCTTAGAGGTGAGAACAGGAGATGACATTTGGTGAAAGTTCACGAGGTGAGACGAGTTAAGAAGTTAAATGTGAACCAGAGGTGAGAGCCACAGAGAGACGGGCAGGTGGAGATCGGACAGGTGTAAAGTGAGAGCGGGGCAGGCTGGACAGATCAGTGTATAGCACTGTGAAGGGACAGGCTGTGCAGTGTGGAGAGACAAGGGCAGGCTGTTCACACTGAAAGGTAAAGGCGTGGACAGGCCGTTCACACTGAAAGGTACAGGCGTGGACAGACTGTTCTCACTGAAAGGTACAGGCGTGGACAGGCTGTTCACACTGAAAGGTACAGGCGTGGACAAGTTGTTCACACTCAAAGGCGCAGGCGTGGACAGGCTGTTCACACTGAAAGGTACAGGCGTGGACAGGTTGTTCACACTGAAAGGTACAGGCGTGGACAGGTTGTTCACACTGAAAGGTACAGGCGTGGACAGGCTGTTCACACTGAAAGGTACAGGCGTGGACAGGTTGTTCACACTGAAAGGTACAGGCGTGGACAGGCCGTTCACACTGAAATGTGCAGGCGTGGACAGGCTCTTCACACTGAAAGGTACAGGCGTGGACAGGTTGTTCACAAGAGGAAAGTATCACAGAGACGAAATTTTGTACATACCAAGGGAGGGGAGCTCTGTTTACCGTCACGGGGCCGCGCCTCCGTTTTCTTTGAGGGACCCTTGGGTGAGGGTCGGTGCTGTCTCTCCTCTGTGAGGGCTGCTCTGGTGATGGTCGGTGCTGTCTCTCCCCTGTGAGGGCTGCTCTGTGAGGGTCGTCTGGCTTCCTGTGTCCGAGGGACTCTCCTTGAGGGTCTGATCTGGAAAGACGCCCTGTGTCGACCGGTCCTATTTCTGGGTGTCTGTGAGGGCAGGCCAGCTGCTCCTCTTCTGCCTCTTCTCGGCTCGGGCAGGTTTTATACAGTCTGAGGTGGGAGGGGCGGAGGGGGGGGGGGGGTATGTGGGGGGGAGGGGGGCGCTGGAAGATGAGTGGAATTTCCCCCTCGTCGCTCTCCCTCCTCCACCCGTCACCGACCTCACCCTGTCCGTCCTCCGAGCTCCTCCCACTCCAGGAGGCTCAAGAAGGACCCGTAACTTGTATTTATCTTGAAACAAAGTTTAAAATACAGAGATTTCTCTTCCTAGGACAAAGGTCATAGCGTGGAATGTAATAAAACCAGAGGAAACACACGAAGGTAGAGCTTGAGAGATGAATTAATATTTAGTTTGAGAAACATATATTTAAAAGTGTTTTTGTAATAATGATGATGACGGTTATTAATGAGTCACACATTCACAAGGAGCTTCATGCGGTGCTGTCATGTGTGTGGGAAGTGGTGCCCAGGTATGTCTTTCACAAGAAGCTCACTGTGGTGACCTCACAAGTGTGGGAAGTGGTGCCCAGGTATGTCTTTCACAAGAAGCTCACTGTGGTGACCTCACAAGTGTGGGAAGTGGTGCCCAGGTATGTCTTTCAAAAGACGCTCACTGTAGTGACATTACGAATGGGGGATGTAGTGCCCAGGTATGTCTGTCACAAGAAGCTCACTGTGGTGATCTCACGAGTGGGGGAAGTGGTGCCCAGGTATGTCTTTCACAAGAAGCTCACTGTGGTGACATCACGAGAGGAGTAAGTGGTGCCCAGGTATGTCTGTCACAAGAAGCTCACTGTGGTGATCTCACGAGTGGGGGAAGTGGTGCCCAGGTATGTCTTTCACAAGAAGCTTACTGTGGTGACCTCATGAATGGGGAAAGTGGTGCCCAGGTAGGTCTTTCACAAGACGCTCACTGGGGTGACCTCACAACTGAGGAATGTGGTGCCCAGGTACGTCTTTCACAAAATGCTCTGTGTGTGAAACTAGGAGAGCAGAGAGAGGTGCAGGATCCAGCTATGCCTTTCACAAGGAGCTCAGATCACTCTGGAGACATTCGGAGTGCAGGGCGTGGAACAGGCCCTTGGTACGCCTATCTAAGGAGCTCATATGGTTCCACCGGGGTTGAGGAGGTGATACAGGTCCTAGACATGTCTTTCACAAGGAGATCCATGTGGTGACAGTCAAGTTGAGGGAAGTAGTGGAGGTCTTAGGTAAGTCTTTCACAGAGAGCTCTGTATGATGAAACTAAGGGGCGCAGGAGTGGTGCAGGGACCAGCAAAGCCTTTCACAAGAAGATCCATGTATCACACCAGGACTAGATACAGTGACATCATGGTTACAGGGACTGAGCCATGGACAGGTATGCGTTTCACAAGGAGCTCCATGTGTAGCACCAGACCTAGATACAGTGACATCAGGAGTGGGGGGACTGAGCCATGGGCAGGTATGTGTTTCACAAAGAGCTCCATGTGTCACACCCGAGCTAGATATAGTGGCATCAGGAGTGCAGGGACCGGGCCACGGCTAGGTATGTGTTTCACAAGGAGCTCCATGTGTCACACCCGAGCTAGATATAGTGGCATCAGGAGTGCAGGGACCGGGCCACGGCTAGGTATGTGTTTCACAAAGAGCTCCATGTGTCACACCTGAGCTAGATACAGTGACATCAGGAGTTTAGGGACAGGGCCACGGCCAGATGTGTGTTTCACATGGAGCTCCATGTGTCACAGCAGAGCTAGATACAGTGACATCAGGAGTTTAGGGACTGGGCCATGGCCAGGTATGTGTTTCACAAGGAGCTCCATGTGTCACACCAGAGCTAGATACAGTGACATCAGGAGTTTAGGGACAGGGCCACGGCCAGGTGTGTGTTTCACATGGAGCTCCATGTGTCACAGCAGAGCTAGATATGGTGACATCAGGAGTTCAGAGACCGGGCTACGGCCAGGTATGTGTTTCACACGGAGCTCCATGTGTCACACCAGAGCTAGATATGGTGACATCAGGAGTGGGGGGGACTAAACCACGACCAGGTATGTGTTTCACAAGGAGCTCCATGTGTCACACCAGAGCTAGATACAGTGACATCAGGAGTGCAGGGACCCGGCCACCGCCAGGCATGTGTTTCACAAGGAGCTCCATGTGTAGCACCAGAGATAGATATGGTGACATCAGGAGAGTGGGGACCGGGCCACTGCCAGATATGTGTTTCACAAAGAGCTCCATGTGTCTCACCAGAGCTAGATATGGTGACATCAGGAGTGCAGGGACTGGGCCAAGGCCAGGTGTGTGTTTCATAAACAAGTAGCTCCATGTGTCACACCAGAGATAGGGATCACTGACATAATATAGAATGACAGAATATAGACTTACCAAAATATAGTTGCCAAAATATAGAATGCAAAAATATCGAATTCCTATCTACAAACAGGTAAGTACAAAAATATTGAATCCAAAATATAGTCTGTAAAAAATATAGTCAGTCAAAATATCGATTTTTTTTAAATGTCTTAAAAGTCATTTAAAATTAATGAAATAATAAATATAATTAACTAAAACATACTTAAAAATACTCAAATAACCTTAAAATTAAGATATTAATTTAAGTTATTAATAAAAAATGTACAATATTTTACCGTAGGATAGCAGGAGGGTAAAATCTAATATTACCAGTCCGGTGAGTGCAACAGTAGGGAAAGCGTTGGATAGCGTAGGGGTAAAAAATACTATTCCCACTCCGGTGAGTGCAACAGTAGGCAAAGCGTTGGATAGCGCAGGGGTAAAAAATACTATTCCCACTCCAGAGAGTGCAACAATAGGGAAAGTGTTGGATAGCGGAGGGGTAAAAATGACTATTCCCACTCCAGAGAGTGCAACAGTAGGGAAAGTGTTGGATAGCGTAGGGGTAAAAATTACTATTACCACTCCAGTGAGTGCAACAGTAGGGAAAGCGTTGGATAGTGGGAGGGTAAGAATTACTATTCCAACTCCAGAGAGTGCAACAGTAGGGAATGCGTTGGATAGCGTAGGGGTAAAAATTACTATTCCCACTCCAGAGAGTGCAACAGTAGGGAAAGCGTTGGATATTGGAAGGGTCAAAATTATTATTCCCACTCCAGTGAGTGCAACAGTAGGGAAAGCGTTGGATAGCGCAGGGGTAAAAAATACTATTCCCACTCCAGAGAGTGCAACAGTAGGGAAAGCGTTGGATAGCGTAGGGGTAAAAATTACTATTCCCACTCCAGAGAGTGCAACAGTAGGGAAAGCGTTGGATAGCGTAAGGGTAAAAATTACTATTCCCACTCCAGAGAGTGCAACAGTAGGGAAAGCGTTAGATAGCGTAGGGGTAAAAAATACTATTCCCACTTCAGAGAGTGCAACAGTAGGGAACGCGTTGGAGGCGAGAGGGTGCAAATTACTATTCCCACTCCAGTGAGTTTAACAGTAGGGAAAGTAATGATTTAATATATTATTAAAAATAAATTAAATATAAATACCAATAAAACATTAATTGAAATTAATAACCAATTTAATATTATGTAATATTTAATTAGGAATACAAATACATATTAGTTATCAAAAATTAATAACCGATTCATAATTATTTAACAACTAATTATTTTTCAATAACAAAAACTAATAATAAAAATTAATACCAATGAATAATTAACAGTAAATTAATTATCAATACACAAAAAGTATTTTTATTATGTAATTAATTACAATTACATTACTTCCCACCTTACTCCCCTATAAACCCACATCCCACTACGGAAAATACATTAATGCAATTATCATAATTATCAAATATTTAATTAATACAAAATAATTACCAATTAATAAAACTTAATTGCCAATTAATAGAAATTAATTACCAATTAAAAATTAATTACCAATACATTTAAAATCAATACCAATAAATAAATAAAAATATTTACTTAGTTACAATTAAATTACTTCCCACCCTATTCCCCTATAAACCCACAACCCGCTACAGAAAAGAAATTTAGAAAATTAACATAATTAACAATTAATCAATTAATAAAAATTAATTGCCAATTAATAAAAATAATTACCAATTAAAAATTAACAATAAAATCAAAATGAATACTAATAAATAAATAAAAATATTTAATTAATTACAATTAAATTACTTCCCACCCTATTCCCCTATAAGCCCACAACCCGCTACAGAACTAAAAAGCTAAATTTAATTAAAAATGTATAATAATTGCTAAAAATTAACATTTAATTTATTATAATTCAATTGCTTCCCACCCTATTCCCCTATAAACCCACAACCCGCTACAGAATTAAATTACGCAAAAATTAAATACCATTACATTCATTACTTAAAATAAATTAAACATACATTACAAAAATGAATACACACTTTTCACACATATACTAACATACAAAACACTTTAAAAAATGTTATATTATTAAAAATTCGATATATTTAATGCCTATATTGTATACTTCGATATTTTGACTTCTATATTTTGAAAATCTATATTACTTACCTTCAATTCGATATTTTTAACCATTATATTGTGTCCATTCGATATTTTGTCCATTCTATATTTTTACTTCGATATTATGTCCATTCTATATTTTGGAATCGATATTATGACTGTTTACCCAGAGATAGATATGGTGACATCAGGAGTGCGGGGACTGGGCCACTGCCAGATATGTGTTTCACAAAGAGCTCCATGTGTCTCACCAGAGCTAGATACGGTGACATCAGGAGGGATGTATGACGTTAAAACGCATACTTTTACAACGCATACCGTTACAACGGGACTTTTACAACGCAAATACTATTACAACGCATGTATTTACAATGCATTTTTTTACAACGCAGGTACCTTTACAACGCATACCATTACAACGTAAGTATTGGTAAGTATATATAATTTTTTTAATTGTATATTATTTAAAATTAATATAATTTAATATAATTGTATTTAATTTAATTTAATTTAATTTAATTTCATTTAATTAATTTAATTTAAATTTAATTTTATTTTATTTTTACCCTGTACCCCTTTACCCAAAAACCCAAAACTGACCCTGAACCCTAAAAATACCCCTTTACCCAAAAACCCAAAACTGACCCTAAACCCTAAAAATACCCCTTTACCCAAAAACTGAAAACTGACCCTGAACCCAAAAAATACCCCTTTACCCAAAAACTGAAAACTGACCCTAAACCCTAAAAATACCCCTTTACCCAAAAACTGAAAACTGACCCTGAACCCTAAAAATACCCCTTTACCCAAAAACTGAAAACTGACCCTGAACCCTAAAAATACCCCTTTACCCAAAAACTGAAAACTGACCCTAAACCCTAAAAATACCCCTTTACCCAAAAACTGAAAACTGACCCTGAACCCTAAAAATACCCCTTTACCCAAAAACTGAAAACTGACCCTAAACTCTAAAAATACCCCTTTACCCAAAAACTGAAAACTGACCCTGAACCCTAAAAATACCCCTTTACCCAAAAACCCAAAACTGACCCTGAACCCTAAAAATACCCCTTTACCCAAAAACCCAAAACTGACCCTGAACCCTAAAAATACCCTTTTACCCAAAAACCCAAAACTGACCCTGAACCCTAAAAATACCCCTTTACCCAAAAACCCAAAACTGACCCTGAACCCTAAAAATACCCCTTTACCCAAAAACCCAAAACTGACCCTGAACCCTAAAAATACCCCTTTAAAAAAAACCTAACATATAACATTTTCAATATAATTATATACTTACCAATACTTACGTTGTAATGGTATGCGTTGTAAAAGTACCTGCGTTGTAAAAACATGCGTTGTAAATAAATGCGTTGTAATAGTATTTGCGTTGTAAAAGTTCCGTTGTAATGGTAGTGCGTTGTAAAAAATGCGTTGTAATGGGTGTATACCCATCAGGAGTGCAGGGACCGGTCTACGGCCAGGTATGTGATTCACAAAGAGCTCCATGTGTCACACCAGAGATAGATATGGTGACATCAGGAGTGCAGGGACTGGGCCACGACCAGGTATGTGTTTCACAATGAGCTCCATGTGTCACACCAGAGCTGGATACAGTTACATCAGGAGTTCCTGTCACACCAGGATATGGTGACATCAGGAGTGCAGGGACTGAGCCATAGCCAGGTATGTGTTTCACAAAGAGCTCCATGTGTCACACCAGACTAGATACAGTGACATCAGGAGTGTAAGGACTGGGCCATGATCAGGTAGGTGTTTCACAAAGAGCTCCATGTGTCACACCAGAGCTAGATATAGTGGCATCAGGAGTGCAGGAGCCTAGGCCATGGACAGGTGTGTGTTTCACAAGGAGCTCCACGTGTCGCACCAGAGCTAGATATGGTGACATCAGGAGTGGGGGGACTGGGCCATAGCCAGGTATGTGTTTCACAAAGAGCTCCATGTGTCACACCACAGATAGATACAGTGACATCAGGCGTGCAGGGACCGGACCACGGCCAGGTGGGTGTTTCACAAGGAGCTCCATGTGTCACAACTGAGCTAGATATGGTGACATCAGGTGTGCAGGGACCGGACCACGGCCAGGTGGGTGTTTCACAAGGAGCTCCATGTGTAACACCAGAGCTAGATGTGGTGACATCATGATTACAGGGACTGACTATACAGGGACATCAGGGGTGCAGGGACTTGGCCACGGGCCAGGTATTTGTTTCACAAAGAGCGCCATGTGTCTCACCAGAGCTAGATATGGTGACATCAGGAGTGCAGGGACTGGGCCACAGCAAAGTATGTGTTTCAATAAGAGATCCATGTGTCACACAAGAGCTAGATATGGTGACATCAGGAGTGCAGGAGCCTAGGCCATGGACAGGTGTGTGTTTCACAAGGAGCTCCACGTGTCGCACCAGAGCTAGATATGGTGACATCAGGAGTGGGGGGACTGGGCCACGGCCAGGTGTGTGTTTCACAAAGAGTTCCATGTGTCACACCACAGATAGATACAGTGACATCAGGCGTGCAGGGACCAGACCACAGCCAGGTGGGTGTTTCACAAGGAGCTCAATGTGTAACACCAAAGCTAGATGTGGTGACATCATGATTACAGGGACTGACTATACAGGGACATCAGGAGTGCAGGGACTTGGCTACGGGCCAGGTATTTGTTTCACAAAGAGCGCCATGTGTCTCACCAGAGCTAGATACAGTGACATCAGGAGTGCAGGGACCCGGCCACCGCCAGGCATGTGTTTCACAAGGAGCTCCATGTGTCGCACCAGAGATAGATATGGTGACATCAGGAGAGTGGGGACCGGGCCACTGCCAGATATGTGTTTCACAAAGAGCTCCATGTGTCTCACCAGAGCTAGATATGGTGACATCAGGAGTGCAGGGACTGGGCCATGGCAGGTATGTGCTTCACAAGGAGCTCCATGTGTGTCACCAGAGATAGAAATTGTTACATTAGGAGTGCAGGGCCTGGACCACGGCCAGGTGTGTTTCACACTCAGAGCTCCATGTGGTGACCTCTGGAGTGTAGGGGGCGTGGCCTCGTGCAGTCTCCCTCAACAAGATCACTGTGGGTGTTCCTCATTTCAATTCTGAATCTCCTGATTTTATCACAAATATGCATAGATTTTTACCGTAAAAATATCCACTCCTTTCTTCGGGTTCCTGTGAGGTGAGATCTCCGAAGCAGAGGGGCGCAGAGGGGCGCAGACGGAAGAGGGGGTCACTCCGGGAATTCCCCATAACTTTCAGCTCCGGTTGGGAAGTTCCATCTCTTCTGATGGCGGAGGGGTGTCGAAGTAGCACGGGACTGACATCTCGGCCCCGCAGGGGACCTCTACTCAAGGCCTTGGTTTCGGGACAGAAAAGACTCCGTCAATTAGCATAACACCTCTTCATTTAATTATTTGAAAAGCGCGGGCAGGTCACTGCTGACGTCAGTGCGCTTAAATATCTGGTAAGGTCAGTTTCGTTTTGCTCTTTTGTGTTTCTAGGCACGGGAAGATCAAGTGGTTTGCCTAGAATCACAGGGTGGTGAACAGACGCTGGGATCCAAACCTAGTTCACCAGTCTCAAAGTCGACAGCTGGGGCGGTGTTAGGCCACATCTTCTCGGTACTTCAGGAGCAGACGAGTAGTACACAAACCTAACTCTAACATGGGTTACAGGTGGGACGTGTTTCACTTTTTACACACACCTGTCAAGCTGAGTCGTGTGTCATGCGTGCCCCTAATATATGACATGTGTGTAGTTTGTGTAGTATTCCCATCTAGAATGTTCTTGACCACAGAATGTCTTGTGTATTCTTTTCCTTGGGATTCTATGTTGGTTAAGCATAAGGGATACGTTACTACCAGCTGTGGTTGTTAAGCTGTCTTACGAATAAACCTGTCTTCCTTCAAACGACCCTGTGTTGGAATACTTCAGTTTGTCGTGGCCACAATCAGAGCCAGGGCTGCGACGGTCACAGTGAATAAATAGCTAATGTCTTAGATCTGCGCTTTCTTCTGAAAACGACTTGGGCCCCTCACCATTTGCTGAGTCAGAGCGTATGGACTGTCACAAGTTTGGAGAAGGAGGAAAAAACAACATTTGCAGTTTTTCACCAATGAGTCCTGTCCATCTTCGAAGCCCTGACGTCATTCTCAGTGTCTCTGAAACCTGTGTCCAGAAGTCTCATGCGGAGACTGTAAATGTCCCAACCAATGCATTCTGGCCACATTTACAATATTTTGCTGAAGGGCAGCGCTCAAGCCTTCCTGCTGCACTGCCCTAAGGCGAAAGAAAAGGGCAGGAATGCACCCTGTCCATCAGCTACGGTGCATTCCTGTCCTCTTTCCCTATGCTTGAGCTCAATTGGCTGCGCCAACACAGGCACACTTGCACCAACCATGGTGCAAGGGTGTCTGCGTTTTGCAGTTTATTTTTCTGAAAAAGTATTGGCAGCTAGGTAACTCTGTCACTGCATCACCTAAGGTAATCGCACATGTAAGACTGCATAGACATTGCTGACCTTAAATGTCCAGCTACAGATGGGACATACATGAAGCATTTAGAAACACAAAAAATGGGAGGCAAATGAAAAACACAAAGTCGCATCCAAATTTCTTGCTGAAGTATTCAATGAGTCGGTTTATGCTTGATTTTCCTTTTATTTATTTTCTTTCTTATCAAAGACAGAAAAACATACGCAGCCAACACGTTTCGCCCAACACATGGACTTCTTCAGGGCAGTGTGATTCAAGCAAGAGTAGCGCAGTGGATGATTGACAGCGCCCTACCAGAGTTTTACATTGTTCGTTCCATGCTAAATTGCTCAACCCTGGAAGCTACAAAAAGTCAGCAAATCTTGGGTGTCCAGAAAATCAGGATTCCTTCAGAGTGATCCTTGTTTCTAGTATAGCTAATATTTAAAGCAATATACCATGTTTGGCAAGGCAGTCCGACCTTCCGCATTCATGTCCATGCGCTGGAAAAATACATATATTAAATATATAGCATGAATCCGACCCGAAGGTATTGGAGTGCTTACATGAGCACCAGTTACATTACACAAGGACACATTCATTTTGTTTGTAGACACGGGGAGATTAAGTGATTTGCCCAGAATCACGGGATGCTGAGCTGATGACAAAACTCTAACCTGGTTGGCAGATCTGGCCATTAGGCCACATCCTCTTCGTTGTGGTAATGATTGTTTTTGTGCAGGAACGAACACCTTCCTGCACAAAAACAATAAATGGAGGCAATTTTCTGCTTCTGCGTGTTCTGCTGAAAGCAGCACACATAGAAAGAGGAAAAAAGAAGGAGAAATAAAGATATTTCTCTTCGGTGAGCCTCCCCTACGTAGCCTTTAGCGCATTCCCAGGTTTACAGAACATTATAAATCTGGGAATGTGTCATATGCCATGGGTGTTACATGGGAACACCCGCTGTAATTCCCATGACACGCCTCCCCATCACAGTGTGAGGCAACGCTGCAACTTTTCTTTTTTTGTTGAGTTTTATATAGCTTAAACTAGACCCAAAGGTATCAGAGTTCTTTACATGAGCACCAGTTACGTTACAAATTGACACATTCATTTTTGTTAGGCACAGGGAGATTAAGGATTTGCCCAGAATCACAAGATGTTGAGTGTCCCTGCCGAGACTCGAGCACGGTACTCCATCTTCAAGGTCGACCACCCTAGCCGTTAGGCCACATCCTCTCCCTTGTGCTGCTTTGCCTCACACCACATCTACAAGGCCTTGAAAAGCCACGCAGGATGGCTTTACATGGCCTTGTAGGTATGGCACTGCAATGTGCACCACCAGAGTGTCATTAAAAGTAACGTTCCAGTGACTGAGGGAACATGTAATAGAGGCCCTCTATTGTAAGAAAGGTAATTCACATGGCGCAGCCGCCAACCAAAATGATTCTTTTTGGGGTGTATGAAGGTGCTCTTTATGAGGGTCCCATGGGACCACTGGTAGAAACACATACACCTGACCCCAGCCCAATCTGTCTGCACTTCTTTCCACATCCCACCTGGCCCCAGCCTGGACTCAAGGAACCCCACAAGTCTGACGTGTCCCATATTCAAGTTTTTATTACACCTATATCCCTAATTCAGAGGTAGGATGGCCCAGATCACCTCTCTGGCTACAGGAAAGTCACTACATTTGCTTACACATACCCACTGTCTCTGGAACATGTATAATTCATAATGCAGATCACATACCTTTCTTCATGACACTGATTCCTAGTGAGGCTACATGTCATCAGCAAGGTTCCAGTGGTTTTAAACTATATGGGGCTTCGGTAAGTCTGTGCTCCCAAGTACGCCTAGGGCGCTCGCTCACCTTCCTCAGTGAGTAGACAGGACGTCATGTTCCTGCTTGTGAGCAAGTTCTTGGATGTCCCGTCTCTGTATATTGAAGGAGGGACGTACCTATAGCAAGTGTGTTCAAAGAAAAGAATTACTCCACTTTTCAATTTTTTCCTTCTTCCACTTGGGACATCTATGTTTTATTTCATATTCTTGTCAACCGCGCCTCATGGTATATCATCTGTAGCTGACACATTTCGGCAATACTAAATGCAGGTCCCTTGGTTCTCACACATGCGATTTTTTCAAATATCATCATTAAATTCCTCTAAAAATCCTCTAAAAGTTCTATTGTGTCTCACATAGACTTCTCATCACCTTGACTTTCTTTGGCCTTAGGTGCCTCAGATTAAACTGAACTTGTGTACAAAAAGCATCTTTAAGCAACTGCTTGCTGCATTGATCTGAAGGACACCTTATTCACAGAGCTGATTTCTCCTTCTAGACAATAAAACACAATTCATGTTGAGTCCTACCTATACTTAGTGCTGGTTGAAAGCTTTGTTTTTAGCACGCAGTAGGAAATTTAAAAACATCTTAAAATGTGCATAAAATGGTTGGAAAAACGTCCCAAGAACATACAGCTGACCAGTTAGAGAAGATTTGGGTGGTCTGTGGGGTTCTCATCAGGGAAATGAGGCCCAGTGAGGACTCCTTAGCACACAAAAAATCCCCGGTTTGTGAGTTATTTGGGCCCCTTCTTAATGAGAGAGCCTTTACAGAAGGAGTTGCACAAGTTGTGTGAAGAGAGCATCATTGAGGAGATAGAGGCAATGGAGAGGTTAGCCCCAGTTGTGCTAGTGAAGATGGCCAATGGAGATCTAAGAATGTGTGTGGATCTCCATGATCTCAATGCAGAGATATGGGTGGACAGACATCTTTCACCCAAATTTGTGATATGTTGGTCAAGAGGGATAGAGTGTTCTCTACCTTACTCTTATCGCCAGCCTATCACCAGATCTTGTTGCTTCCTGAGTTGAGTTGTTTGACCTTGTTTGTTATACCACAGGCGGCATACAGATTTTTGTGCATGCCCTTTGGGTTAGCGTCCTCGTCAGCGGTTTTCCAGAGCAAAATGCACCATCTCTTTCAGGGAATGCCGAATGTAAATAATTCCAGAATGATATCCTTATATTTGGAAAAGGCAAGGAAACGCATGATAAGGTATTGCATGGTGTTTGGTCAAAATTGTAAGAGAGTGGGTTGACGATCAAAGTGGAAAACTGTAAGATTGAAATGAAGGGAGTGGAGTATTTGGGGCACTTGCTGAATGAGTACTGTGCATCATCCATTGGGAAATTGCTGAAGGCCATACAATATACCCTATTCCCTAAGGACAAAGACCAGCTGTGTTCTTTCTTAGGTTTAGCCGAGTACTATTGGAGGTTTATACCTAATTTTGCTGACAAGATCGTGAATATGAGGAAGCTAATGACAAAGATTTTTTAGGTTTCTGTGGTGTGTGGGGTCTGAACATGATTTTGTGCAACTTAAAGGGAACATATTGTCTACTCCCTGACTGAAACCATTCGACACACCCAACAAGAGTATAATTTTCACTGATGCCAGAAGTGTAGATTTGGGCTGCGGTGTTATTGTGACCCCTAACCCTCCTGGTAGGTCGCTCCCCCTCTGCACCGCTCCGCCTTTGTGCCTCTGCCCCAGCTGCCGCTGCTGAGGTCTCGCTCATAAGTCTGCTCTTCCCCCTCTCATGTGTCCCGTTTTTGCCTTCTGTGACACTGTTTTCCCCCTCTTTTGTGTCCCTTTTCTGCCTTCCTTGACACTGTTTTTCTCCCTCCTTTTTAGGTCGAGCGACCTATCTCAATGCGCATGCGCATTGAGCGGGAGCGAGATATATAGGGGCTTATCGAGAGTTTACCTAACTGGCGATTCCACTGGTGATTTGATGCTGTGCCCGTGCACTTTTAGGTCAATGCGCAAGCGCATTGACCTAAAATGCGCGTGCACATCTTCAAATCGCCAGTCAATCACCAGCAGCACTCCTCCCACACCTTTGAAGTGAAGCTTAGCTTCACTTCAAAGGCCTCACACCCTCATGCCGCTCTCCCCGCTCCGCCCCCTCCCCTGCCCGCCGTGTCGCATTTCTCCTCCCCCTCCCCTTCTCTGCCTTCCCTCCGTCTTGTTTCTTCTTCATATTTAGATATAGGCAGGCACAAGCACGTGCGCGCATGCCCACCACTTCACTCATCTTCCGTTTCTTCCTCTCTCTTTTCAATTCCGTTTCCCTTGCACCACAGTAACCCCCACTCTTTCGAAACACCTCTCCCCCTTAACCCTGATCTCCCCGCTCCTCTTCTTTCTTCCTGAAATGTATTGTTTACATTTTATCGTTCAGGTCAAAATGTGTTTTCCTCAATGCACCCGATAACAGAAATGTTAGGTTTGTTACATTTATCAAACTATTTTAGACTTTTAGCTGAGAATTGAAATGGAACTTTTTGATATTTACAAGTATCACATGGTTTACACTTTATGCTTCGCAAACAATAGTTTCAAAGCATTTTGAGATAGTGCAAATATCACATTTAGGAAACAAAATAATATTGGATTAATTTTTATTTTGTTTCTATATTCGTCTTCTGCCATTCCCGCAGCTTCATACAGCTAATTGCAAACCACTTGCATTGTAAAGTTAACACCAATAATAAAATATCTGCCTTGCCAACCTCCAAGCAAGCGCCTAATTTCCACATGTGTTGAAATGATTATGAGGGAACCGATACCGCCGTCTGCCAAACCAAAATAAACATTACACTGTATCAAGCTATGATTTGCCGCGTGTCTAGTTGTTTTTAACCAACGAGAGACGAGCACGTCCTGTAACCGCTGAGACTCGTGGCTCTCGGGAAAACATGGTAATAATCTAATTTCCTTTAAAACCTATGAATAACAGGAGATCTATATTGTCTGATATTCTTGCTCTGGTTTGCTTCGTGATGTATGTGCAGCCCACACATTCGCGCAATGTATCACACTGTTGCTTTGTTTTTGCAACCATTCATAATCACGTTTCGAGTGGCACAAGCCTCGGTACTGGCGGAAAATACATAAATGTGTGGTCGTAGGGTGGGCCATCTAACATCACTTCACACGCTTATGGGAAATGCGAGAACTGGGACTGTGACACACATGGAAAGAGCGTTGTACTTTTTGATGAAGCATGGGTGGGGATGAAGAGATAACAAGTGTCTCTGTTCCCAGTCCCATGCCCCCAGTTGCACCGCACACTTTATTATTTCTCTCCCAAGCCTGTTTTAATGTTTGTATGCCTCCTATAAACTGTCCACTGCATATCAGTTCAGTACTGAGGTACCTATTAATGGAGGAAACAGCCTGGCGCGTCTATGAAAGCATTGAGATGTTCGACTCCCTGTGAAGACCTCCATTACAGGCACAGCCAAACCCTTGTGAGCCCCAGTGGGCGTGGGCAACTGTGAGCAGGCAAACAGCCCAAGCAGGAAGCATGCGACTTGTGCACAAATAGGGAGAAGCAGCACCTGCCACAGCCACTGGGCTGAGGCGGTAGCAATAGAAACAGAACAAGCATTGGCATAGCCAATAGGTCTTGACTTTGGGACCTTATAAGTATTTAATTCTGCAGAACAATATCCTTGGTGCAGCATCAGCTGTTGCATGGCTAAACACTTATAATGTCCCACAAGCGAGACCTATTGGCTATGCCAATGCTTGTTTCTTCTGTATCCCAGCCGTCCTGTTCCCGCCGCTGCTCCCCTACAGCCCCACCCCTAGCTATCCCACCCGCTGCCCGCTACCGCCTCCCAGCTGCTCGTCCCTCCCTTCTCACCCTAAATGGTGACCAATGCATGCAGCGGGTGGGCCAGAGGCAAGCCCGTCTGCGCCCGCCCACGCCTGGAACGCGCCCAGCGCCAGAACCCCTGGACCCCCCGAACGCCACGCCACCAGACTCCGATACAATGCCACCACCCTCCTCGCACTCAACACCGGCCAAAACGACACCTGCTTCCAGGCCGCCCTGAAACTGACCCACGGACCCATCTCCTGCCGCACCTGCAGCTTCACCTGCGACAGAACCACCAAACCTCCAAGGACTGGACCAGGGGCGGCTCTAGGCTCATGGTGGTCCTGGGCAGGGAGCGTAGGTAGGGGGCCCCGGAAGAGAGGGTCCGGGCGGGGTGGAGAGCGGAGGCCAGTGAAGAGGGGGGGTCAGGGTATTTGGAAGTGGAATAGAGCCGGAGGCCGACAAATCCCTGCCAGGGGCCGCCACGCAAATATGTATCCATCCTCAGAGCAATATTATATTAAGGATATATATTGGCGTGGTGGCCCTTGGGGTTTGGTGGCCCTGTGCAGGTGCACAGCTTGCACATGCCAAAGGCCGCCCCTGACTGGACCCAACCACCTCCGCAGCATACTCCTCAACACCCGCTCCGCACGCCAAAATGCCGTCGAGCTCTGGGATCTGATCCACACCTCCGCCCCAGACGTGGCCTTACTGACCGAGACCTGGTGGAACGACTCCTCGGCGCCCGACATCGCCATAGCCATCCCGGATGGCTACAAGATCACCCACAGGGATCGTGCCAACAGAATTGGAGGAGGAATAGCCATCGTCCACAAGTTCACCCTCAAGGTCACCACCCACGCAGACGACACCCTCAACACCACCGAACACCTGCACTTCCGGATCCACACCGACCCCAACACCACCCTCAGAGGAACACTCATCTACAGACCCTCCGGACCACGGGCTCAGTTCAGAGGCTCCATCGCCCACCTCGCCAGCACCCACGCACTCGCCTCCACAGACTACATCATACTCGGGGACCTGAACTTCCACCTCGAGAACAACAACAACGCCAACTCCGCCGCCCTGATCGACAACCTCGCCAACCTCGGCCTCAGACAACTCATCACCACACCCACCCACGCCGCCGGCCACACGCTGGACACGTCTTCTCCACAGGCTCCCACGTCACCTTCGACCACACCACCAAACTCCACTGGACTGACCACCGCTGCATCCATTTCACCTTCAAGAAACCAACCAGGGGAGGAGGAGCTAAGATGGCGATCGGAACAGTCGCATAAACGCTTGGCTCCGAGGGCCCTTCCTCCCCGCACGTCTATCCTGAAGATAATCCTGAGCGAGGCTTCTGATCTAAGTTGTTGAAGGGAAGCAATCACTTACCATCTGTTTCTGGGGCTCCACCGTGCAGTAGATCTGAAGAACTGTCCCCGTCTGCTTGCCGGCCTTCGTGGCGCTGAAGCCGGGGCCTCGAGTGCAGAGGTTGCCCGGCAGTGTTCGTAGTGTTGGCGGCCTGGTCGGGATGAGAAGCCGGTCAGTGGAAGCCTGAGAGCCGCGAGCCGAGAGAGTTGGTACCAACCCACTCCCAATAGTGGGTTGCCCCGTGAACCCGAGATATTGCCGAGCCGGAGAGAGCCCGTGTCGCCCGGTTCCCCTTGGGTGTGACGCCCGGCCATGTTAATAGTCCCGTCCGGGAACCAGCGGTTGGCTCCCGGCGAGCTGCGGGGAGCACATCCGGCCTTTTGTTGATTCTCCTTTCTGCACCAAGCGCCGACTGTCGAGGTCCAGGTGTTGGACCTGCTGACTCTAGTGGTCGATCGGGGCTCGGAGGTGGAGGTGGAATTGAAGGAGAACGTGATGGCTGAAATGGCGGATGGCGCCTCGGAGTGCACCCCTCCCAGGGACAGAGAAACCGCTGAACTTGAGACCCCCAGAGTTCGGCTACATGGGGAACGCTTACGCGTCGCCACGTACTGGCTGCACTGACAACCTTGCGGACTGCTCTGCTCCGGAGATCCCGGGACTTGGAAGGAAGGATCGCCGCCATTGCTGACCCGCCATTTTGAAGCGTAGTGGTTTGCCCCCGAGTCGGTGCCGATGCGTCTCCTTCTGCCGCAGTGTCATGTTCCCCGGATGAGTCTACAGTCTTGGAGGGGCGAATAGATTTGGTTCCTGAGCTTATTGTCGTCACACCTGTTCCGCAAGTGGTTGTCTCATCGGGGCTTTTTTCTGACCAGCAAGTGGCGAAGCTCCATCGATCCATGGTACATGAGGCCCGGACTGTGCTGCGGTGCTTCCCACATCCTGTGCTTTCCTTTCCGTGCTTGGCGGACCTGTTTTTGGACTTGGAACTGTTGGTGGTCTGGGTATTGTTGCATTCCGGCCTCCGCCATGCGTCGTCAGTTGTTTCTCGGTGGCTAGGACCATGTTGGGCGGCGGCGCTACCTGGTCTGCCTGGAACGATTGAACCTTTTGTATCGAATTGTCTCCCAACTGCAAGGCTGTTTAACATTGCTACTACTGACAGAAGTGGCCAGGGGTGACCTCGCTTGGGACTTGGAGGGACTTCTTGCTGGTTAATGGTGATTCAAGGGCACGTTCAGTGGGGCTGTAATTGATTGCGTTTTATGTGCTTGCTGATATTTGTACTTTTCTATTGCTTCTGTTTCTACGATTTTAGTATGCGGGGGTGGGAGGGACTGGATAACCGAATCGCCGGCCCTTCTCCTCATATTTTTTCTTCTTTTTCTCTTTTCTTTTCTATATTTCGGGTCTCTTATTTAGGACAACAGGCACGCTGCTGGGGGGGGTAGGCCGTAGCCTTTTGCAGGGGTGCAGGGTGGGGGGATTGGGGATGGGTTTGTTTTCTGCTTCCTTTTCTTGTTTCTATGGCCCTTTGCCCTTTCCTTTTTCGATGTCGTCTTCATGTCTCCCATAATACATTCCCTTTTAGGGGTGGGGCTCGCATGCCGTGCTTGATACGTTATTATTGCATTTATCCTGACTTTGGTACTCTTCTCCTTTCCAATCCTATCTATGTTCATCATCGGAGTGATAATGTGTTTTTAACTGACTGTGTTGGGAGCGGGTGTGACAATGCGATGTCGATTTTTTGATTTAATTTTTGGTTATCTAAAAATGAACCGTTTCTAATCCTTGTTATCACGTATTATATTGATTCTCCGCTGTATCCTGGATGTGGCTTTGTTTTTAATCACCGGATTGATGTGATACTTCTTACTCGATTTCTGCTCGATTTAAATAGCGGCCGGCCACACTGGTTGTAGGCCCGTGTTTGTAATTTCATGCTAATGGAAATAAAGGTTCTTTAAAAAAAAAAAAAAAAAAGAAACCAACCAGGCACCACTGCACCCAACAGTTGCCTCGCCGCTGCAGGAGCAAAGTCACCGAAGACCAGCGGATCACCACCCTCGCACAGAACCCACCCATCGACCCCACCAACCCAGACGCCGAAGCCTGCAACCTCAGACAGTGGATCGACGACTGCGCCAACACCCTCGCCCGCTCAAAAAAGCCTCCAACAGCCACGTCAGCAAGAGAGCCACCTGGTTCACCGATGAGCTCCAGACCTCCAAACGCGCATGCCGTGAAACTGGAGAAGATATGGCTCCACGAACGCACACCGGACAACCACGCAGCCCACAAGGACGCCACCCGCAGACATCACCACCTCATCAGATTAGCCAAGAGATCCTCCTTCAAAGACCGCTTGGATAACAACGCACATGACAGCAAAGAGCTCTTCAGCATCGTAAAGGAACTCTTCAACCCCAGCGCCAACGCCAACGACATCCCACCCTCACAAGAACTGTGCAACTCACTAGCCATCTTCTTCCACCGCAAGATCGCTGGCATCCACGACAGCTTCAACACCACGACCGCCCGACCACGCCAGACTCCACCTCCCCTGTCAACACCACCAGCGCAAACCGCCTGACCTCCTGGTCCAACGTCAACGATGACGAGACTTGCAAGGTCATGAACTCCATCTACTCAGGATCTCCGTCAGACCAGTGCCCACACCACATATTCAACAAAGCAGACGCAGCCATGGCACCCCAACTATGGAAGGTCATCAACATCTCCTTCGAAACAGCGACTTTCCCGGAAAGCTGGAGGCACGCCAAAATCAACGCCCTCCTCAAGAAGCCCAAAGCGGACTCCAAGGACCTCAAGAACTTCCGGCCGATCTCCCTGCTCCCGTTCCCGGCAAAAGTCATCGAGAATATCGTCAACATGCAATTGGCCGCCACCTGGAAGACAACAACATCTTGACCCTCTCCCAGTCCGGATTCAGACACAACCACAGTACCGATACAGCCCTCATCGCCGCCACAGATGACATCAGGCGCCAACTAGACAACGGCAAAACATCAGCCCTCATCCTCCTGGACCTGTCAGCTGCCTTCGACATGGCCTGCCATCGCACTCTAAAGACATGCCTACTAGAAGCCAGAATCCAAGAGAAGGCCCTTGACTGGACCACGTCCTTCCTCTCAGGCAGAACCCAGAGAGTCCGCCTCCCACTCTTCCGATCCGAAGCCACCGACATCATCTGCGGCGCCCCCAGGGCTCATCCCTCAGCCCGACGCTGTTCAACATTTACATGGCTCCCCTCGCACAAGTGGCCGGCCACCACAACCTCAACATCATCTCCTACGCCAACGACATCCAGCTCATCCTTTCCCTCACCAAGGACATACACACCGCCAAAGCCAACCTCCTCGAGGGAATCAAGGCCGTCGCCGACTGGATGAGGAGCAGTCGTCTGAAGCTGAACTCGGACAAGACGGAGGTCCTCATCCTCGGACAAGACGGAGGTCCTCATCCTCGGACCGACCCCCTCAGCCTGGGACGACTCCTGGTGGCCGACCACACTGGGAAGAGCACCAACACCCACCAACCATGCATGCAACCTAGGATTCGTCCTCGACTCCCCCCTCTCCATGTCCAAGCAGGTCAACGCAGTCTCTTCCTCCTGCTACAACACCCTCTGCATGCTCTGCAGGATCTACAAGTGGATCCCGACCGAAACAAGAAGAAGAACGGTGAACCAGGCCCTCGTCAGCAGCAGACGACTACGGCAATGCACTCTACGCAGGAATCCCAGTGAAACACCAACGACGACTACAACGCATCCAGAATGCCTCCGATCTGATCGTAAACTTTCCCTCCACCCGAGAGACCTACACTGGCTCCCCGTCGACAAGAGGATCACCTTCAAGCTCCTCACCCACGCACACAAAGCTATCCACAACGCCAGACCAGCCTACCTGAACAGCAGACTCAGCTTCCACACCCCCACCCGCCAGCTCCGCTCCGCCAGCCTCGCTGTCGCCGCTTTCCCCCGCATCCAACGTATGACCTACGGCAGCAGATGTTTCTCCTACCTCGCCGCCAAGACCTGGAACACTCTCCCTACCCACATACGGCAGAACCCAAAACCTACTCGCCTTCAGAAGACTCCTCAAGACCTAGATCTTCGAACAGTAGCAGCACCCCCCTCCCCTCAGCGCCTTGTGACCCTCACGGGTAAGAAGCGCGCTTTACAAGTACTCTGATTGATTGATTGATTGCAACATCGTGATGGGAGAATGGTAATGATAGCATGCATCTTAACCATTGAGGGAGGCAAGATTGACGTATTCCATGGTAGAGCATGAAATCCTCACATGTTCGTGGGGAATTTGTCACTTTAAATAATATTAGTGGGAACAGAGTTTGTGTTGCAGGCGGACCATCACCCATTGGTGGAGGTCTGCACCAAGAAGGGGGCAGGCAAAGTGTAGGAAGGTAGGGTCATTTTAGCATGGTTACCCCCACTTTTTGCCAAGTGCTTGTATTTTATTTTACTAGTCTGACTGGGATCCTGCTATTAAGGATCCCAGTCACTGTGCTTCCTCCCAACATTTGCCACGGTAAGTACTTCTGTAATTGGCTACTGGTGTACACATGCAAGTCCCTAGTATTTGGTACCAAGGTACCCAGGGCATAGGTACACCAGGGGTCTTCCATAGGCTGCAGCATGTATTGTGCCACTCATGAGAGACCACTCAAACTGAAACTACAGGCCTGCCATTCCAGCTTGTGTAAGCGGGTGCAAGCACCACTTGCAACAGATAAAAGTTTCCTTATATCTGGTGTCACTACACTTAAAACCTATAAGTCAATCCTAAGGCAGGCCTTTCAATCCTGAAGGCAGGGTGCTGGGTTATAAGTAGGCTGTCTGGAAATTGGTTAAACCCAACTCTACCCGACAGCACCCTACCAGATGAAAATCAGCTGACCCGGTTTAAACCGAGTGTCACTGAATTTCTTCTTTGTTGCAGCACTTGGCCACTTGATGGAGCCAAAGCATTATAAACTGTGGTGCCTGGCGCGGAGGTGTCAGGGGAAAACAGTGCTTCTGGGCCGGTCCGGCACATGGGGAGCGTTGGTGTGAATTGCGCTAGGGCCAGAGCAACACCAGGCCCCCTGCCTGGCTCATGTGGGTGGAGAGGAGCTGTTGTGCTCTGCTGTCTTACTTCGTCCGCCGCACCCAAGTACTTCACAGATCTTTAAATAGACCATTTACATAACAAGGCTTTGATGTTGTTAACAAAGGAGTGGGCGACGGAGTTGGGCACCGGGGAAAGAGGCGGCACGCTTAAGTTTCTTGACTCGCGGGCCTGTCATATCTGGTCTCTCACTCGTCTCCTCTGGCTCAGCTTTTTCCTCGCCTGCAGCTTTATAACCTCTCTCTCCTGACGCGCTCTCTCTCTCTCTCTCACTTTGCTATACAGTCCCTCTTCCGCTTACATGGATGCACAACACTATTACCTCTCTCCTTTTCTGTGCTCTGTTGGTGTTTCTCTATTGTCCTCTTTCGTTTCTCTTTCCCTGTTTTCCCCTCCAGTTCACTCTCTGTTTTTCTCCTTCCTCATATGCTCAGGGAGAGAGAGTCGCAGGGTCACCTTCTCTTCTGGTCTCTTCTGGCAATAATAAATAAAAATTGTGCAACTTTGTTGTTTTTTTATTTCCTGCCATTTTCCACGCATAGGCTGCAGCCAGACGGCAGAAGTAACTTTTCACATCTAGCCAGATTATACTGTCACTGGATATGAGTGCGCCTTGAAGCCTGGGTTTTGGGTGGAAGTATGAAGTTGGAGAAAGAGCGATGTTTACAAGTGAGTGCACCTTGCAGCTGGGGTGAAGGGGTGGCTGCAGGTGAGTGCACCTTGAAGCCTGGGTTTGATGTATGGCGTTGGAGGAAGAGCGGCGTTTACAAGTGAGTGCACCTTGCAGCTGGGGTGAAGAAGGTTGCTTCACTGAGGAGCGGCACCTATAGGTGAGTGTGCCTTGAAGCCTGGGTTAAGGTATGACGTTGGAGGGGCTTTCAAGTGCATGTACCTTGCAATCGGGGTAAAGTGGTGGCTACATGTGAATGCTCCTCGAAGCCGGGGCTTAGGGTATGAAGGGGTGCTGTCCGTGGACGCCTCTTTACTTTTCACCCTCATGACTCTTCTATCCCCCCCAATCTAGCTTGACCACTGCAGGCCCCATGTTTCCTCTCAGCAGGTACTCTTTATCACACCCCCCATTACTGGGGGAGTGGATAGGGGGGGCTTGGGGCTTCTCTCGCTCTTCACTACACCCTTGCTTTCGAGATCTCCCTTGTTTTGGGGGGCCAGTCCGCAGGTCTTAGCTGAAACTCCTGACAGGTGATGAAACCTTGAGTTGTCTTGTATTTTGGCAGTAGCCAATAGGATGAGGGCGCCTGCTGGCTGGGAGGGCACCCTTTTCTACTGAAGTGAGTATGTGCTTCCACAGAGCAGGTTTTTATGAGGGGGGGCGCATTTGTTAGGTCTATTGTAGAGCCCAGTGGGCACTCAACTGCATAATCGCCCATCTAAGCAGGCTATTATTCAGTTTAAGCTCCCACCAGAGCCCTGTAGGATTGGTTAGGAGATTATTTTAAGAGCACACGTCTATCTCTTATTGGCCTTAAATTACTCCTACCTCAACTCAACTTTGAGGTACTCCCTTGGGTTGCATTTTATCGAGCCTGGTCGTCATTTCAAATGTCTGTCCCATTGGTGGGGGGTGGGGGGTCTATTCAACATGCTCACCAGGCAAGCAGCCCATCTTGTGGCCTGCGGATCGAACTGATCTCCAAGATGCACACTGGGCTAGAATGGTGTGAGGATTACAGATCTGTGCACCATGCACACTCGGCAAGCATTTCACCCTTTGGAGTGAGGCTTAAACAGATTTGTGCAACACGCACACTAGGCCAGCATTTCATCCTTTGGTGTGAGGGTTAGACAGATCTGTGCAACATGCGCACTAGGCCCGCATTTCACCCTTTGGTGTGAGGGTTAAACAGATTTGTGCAACATGCACACTAGGCCAGCATTTCACCCATTGTTGTGAGGGTTCAACAGATTTGTGCAACATGCACAAAAGGCCAGCATTTCACCCTGTGATGTGAGGGTTAAACAGATTTGTGCAACATGGCACCCTGGAAAAGTATTTGAACCTGTGGCTTGCAGGTTCCACCGCTCTCCACACCCTGCACACTAGGCCAACATGTATCCTGTTTAGTCTGCAGTTTACAGATCTGTGCACCATGCACACACTGCGCCAGTATTTCAACCTTCGGCTTTCAGGTTGAAAAATTCTGTGCTATTCGCACACTGGGGAAACTTGCAACAGTTACGACAAGTTTAAAGTTCAGGAATAATTTTGTAAAACTGTTATTCCGGGGAAAAAGTCTTAGCAAAGGCCAACTTTTGATAGTGAATCACTTACAGGAAAAGCACATGAGCTAAATCCTTATTTCCAGCAAAGTTTTCCACTCTTTCCGGCCGTCGCAAAATGCAAACGTTACATTACAGGTAAAATGTACATTTTGTCCGCTCCTCAGCCCATATCTTTTCGGAGGGCACACAGCTTTGCTCTCTGGTGTACCAGAGGGCAGCACTGATGCCTGCAGGGGGGTATGCTGGGACAGTGGGGCTGTAAGGTGGGTCTAGGGGAAGCAAAGCATGTACATCTAAATGCTGTAAGGTGGGTGTAGGGGCTGGGCTGCTTTTAATTAGATTCAGCTCTAACATTAAAAAGTTATTGATTAGATAGGTAAGCATTTGTTTGGAGGTTAATTGAAGTGTAAGAAAGGAATTAGCACCGCTCAACTTTAGGAACATCCAAATTTTTACAGCCATCTTGCAGCAAAGGTGTAAAAATGGTCTCTTCAAAATTAAAGTGTATTTCAGAACCCTTTCGCTTTAGTACATCAGATTATATCAGTGCACTGAAGTCTTGTTCGGTCTGGCATACGCAAATAAAATCAAGTGCAATAACAAAGCATCAAATACTTATTCTTTTTTTTTTGCTAGAGGAAGTCTTTTTCTTAACCCCATTTTTTGACTTGCATATGCCCCTTCAGCCACACTGCAATTTCATCATAGCATTTTTAAAAATTCTCTACTTTATATATACGTATATTTATTGACAAAAGCTGAGTGACCAATTCAAGCTTTCATTTAAAACAATTTCAAAAAGGGGGTGGTGATGGACAGAGCATCTGAGTTAATCAGAACACTCCTACCCAGTCAACAGATCAGGGCTTCATCCATCACCGTTTTTTAGCTCACTGCACCATCCCAGTTCAGAACCTGGCTATATGCAAATTAGTCTGTCCCTGGCCCAGTGCACCATGGGAACAGGGCAGACCAAACTACCAAGCCAATTCTTGACTGGAAAGGAAACAAGCTTCCGGGGACCGGTTTCTGTCATTACAGCCGTCTTCGGCCCGGCTTGCTTGAATCCTGATGGTGCAGTGAGCAAGGGACTCATGTCTGAGCATACCCTTCCACACTTGTGGTGGCCAAAATAATTTCAAAAAGGGGGTGGTGATGGACAGAGTATCTGAGTTAATCAGAACACTCCTACCCAGTCAACAGATCAGGGCTTCATCCATCACCGTTTTTTAGCTCACTGCACCATCCCAGTTCAGAACCTGGCTATATGCAAATTAGTCTGTCCCTGGCCCAGTGCACCATGGGAACAGGGCAGACCAAACTACCAAGCCAATTCTTGACTGGAAAGGAAACAAGCTTCCGGGGACCGGTTACTGGCATTACAGCCGTCTTCGGCCCGGCTTGCTTGAACCCCTTGTTGTTAAATATTTTGTCCACTCTAAGCGTGGAAGGTATACTCAGATGTGAGTCCCTTGCTCATTGCACCATCAGGATTCAAGCAAGCCGGGCCGACGACGGCTGAAATGCCAGAAACCGGTCCCTGGAAGCTTGTTTCCTTCCCAGTGTAAGAATTGGCTTGGTAGTTTGGTTTGCCCTGTTCCCATCATGCACTGGGACAGGAACAGACTAATTTGCATATAGCCAGGTTCTGAACTGGGATGGTGCAGTGAGCTAAAAAAACGGTGTTGGATCTAGCCCTGATCTCTTGACTGGGTGAGAGTATTCTGCTTAATTCAGAAACTCTGTCCATCACCACCCCTTGTTGTAAAATATTTTGTCCACCCTAAGCGTGGAAGGGTATACTCAGATGTGAGTCCCTTGCTCATTGCACCATCAGGATTCAAGCAAGCCGGGCCGACGACGGCTGAAATGCCAGAAACCGGTCCCCGGAAGCTTGTTTCCTTCCCAGTGTAAGAATTGGATTGGTAGTTTGGTTTGCCCTGTTCCCATCATGCACTGGGACAGGAACAGACTAATTTGCATATAGCCAGGTTCTGAACTGGGATGGTGCAGTGAGCTTAAAAAACGGTGTTGGATCTAGCCCTGATCTCTTGACTGGGTGAGAGTATTCTGCTTAATCCAGAAACTCTGTCCATCACCACCCCTTGTTGTTAAATATTTTGTCCACCCTAAGCGTGGAAGGGTATACTCAGATGTGAGTCCCTTGCTCATTGCACCATCAGGATTCAAGCAAGCCGGGCCGACGACGGCTGAAATGCCAGAAACCGGTCCCCGGAAGCTTGTTTCCTTCCCAGTGTAAGAATTGGCTTGGTAGTTTGGTTTGCCCTGTTCCCATCATGCACTGGGACAGGAACAGACTAATTTGCATATAGCCAGGTTCTGAACTGGGATGGTGCAGTGAGCTAAAAAACGGTGTTGGATCTAGCCCTGATCTCTTGACTGGGTGAGAATATTCTGCTTAATTCAGAAACTCTGTCCATCACCACCCCTTGTTGTTAAATATTCATTTAAAACAAGCATTTGCAATGCAATAGGTCGTGCATTTACCCACGTTTGAGCTGTTGACATTGCAAATAAAAATTTATTTATTTTATTTTGGTAGTTTTGTATAGCGCGAACTAGACCCTTGCAGGTATCAGAGCGCTTTACAAGGCACATAACGGTGATTGACAAATGCATAAGAATACGTTGGGTTAAGTGAGTACATACATGGTAAAAATTTAGCGACTAGCACATATCAACAAGAATATATAAGAAAGTTCAGGTGAATCTTGTTAAGAGGATTGCTTTCACTTCTTTTTTGAAGAAGGCAGCGGACGGATTCAATCTTGTTTCTTGGGGCAGGGCGTTCTATATCCTGGGGGCCATTCCTGAGAAGGTATGATTGTACATTTTTTTTTGAGAAACGTTGTGGTTTTAGTAGAAGATTATCAGAACTCCTAGTAGTTCTGCTGCCCCCCGATAGTACTAGTTTCTCGGCGAGGTATCTTGGTGTTTTTTGGTGCAATGCCTTATGAGTCATGCATGCGATTTTCAAATGGATTCTGGCCTCAAAAGGTAACCAGTTGAGGGCACTGAGGACGGGGGAAATGTGGCAATTTCTTCTGGAGCCTGTGATGAGTCTAGCAGCTGTATTGTTTGAGGATCTTAGAGGAGCGGTTGTTGATCTGGGAAGGCCACAGAGAGCGACCCTACCGTAATACACTCTGGGAGTCACTAGGGTTTGGACTGCCTGTTTAAAGTCATTCGCGGGTATGAATGGTTTCAGTCTTCTTAGTGTGTTCATCTGAAAATTGCCGGCTTTAGTTGCCGCGCAGATGTATTTCTGCATGTTTAGATTGTTATCCAGAGTTATTCCTAGGGATTAAGCAGACTCAATAATGCGAGGTTGACCATCGAGTGCCGTTAGTTGCTGCATCCATTCGCGGATCGTGTCTGTTTGTTTGGGGGGAGCGATAAAGAGGAATTCGGTTTTTTGTGTGTTAAGTTTTAAATGGTTGTTTGCCAGCCAGATGTGTGTTTTTTGGAGTGTTGAGTTAAGAGACTTGATGTCTTCAAGAGAGTCGACCTTACTGTAGAACTGTCTGTCGTCGGCGTACATGTGATATTGGATGTTTGAGGAGTTGAGAAGCTCAGTGAGTGGTTCCATAAACAGATTGAAGAGTGTAGGGGAGAGGGAGGATCCCTTGGGTACTCCCAAGGTGACTGGAGTGGGATTGGATAAAGATTGGTTGATCTTAAATCTTTGCGTTCTGTCTTGGAGGAAAGAAGTGAACCAGTTTAACACTGTTCCAGATAGACCCATTCTATGTTGTAAGAGGTCTAGTAAGTTGCTGTGTTTGACTGTATCAAAGGCTGAGAATAAGTCAAGTAGGATTAACAAACAGGCTTTGTTTTGATCCAGTAGTTGTAGGGCGTCATCTATGATGTTGGTCATGGCTGATTCGGTACTATGCACCGATCGAAAGCCTGATTGGAATTGATCTAACAGATTGAAGTAGTCTATGTGGTTACTAAGTATGGGCGGAAAATTAGTTCCGCTCACGGAATTTGCGAAATTTCGGTAATTTCGCAATCCGCGAATCGTGCGAAATTGCCCAGAAATCCGCAATTCGTGAGTTGGTGGATTTTTTTTTCTTGTTCACGCTTCAAAAATACAACCTCTTGTGCGCGGCATTGACTTACCATGATTCTGCTTTCGCTGATGAGTTTTCCTCCCTGTTCGCATGCGCTGCGTGATTTTGGTAGCTGGCCGAGCGGCGCTGCGATCGCGAACACTTCATTGCGACCCGAAACAGGAAATTGCGAACGAGAACACGTCATTGCGACCCGAAACAGGAAAAAGGCATCACGAGCAGGCTGGTTAAGTGGAAACAACATGTGCGCGACCGCTGCGACCGCATGCGCAAGTTCTCGTTCCCAAACTGGTAAAAAAATCTCGCGAACTCGCAAAAAAAAATTTCGCAAGCTCGCGGAATTTGGCAGATTTTTGCGAATCGCGATTACGAATTCGCGCGAATACGGGTTTCGCAAATTCCGCCCATGCTTAGTGGTTACTCAGCTGCATGTGGACACATTTTTCGAGCAATTTGGCCAGGGTCGAAATGTTGGATATAGGGCGATAGTTATTCAAGTCGGGTCAGCTGATACTTTCTTTAGAATGGGTGATACCTGACCAGTTTTGAGGATGTCGGGGATGGTTCCTTGAAGAAGGGAGGTGTTTATAATCCTGGTCCATAGGGGCACTAGCTGTGGCCGGAAAGGTCTTTAAGTGGGATGCTGGGAGAGGATCTTTGAAATGGTTAGAGGGAAACAAGGCCACAAGCTTATTTAAGATAGTTTCTTCACTGGGGAGTTGAAGGTGGACCAGGAAGCGTTGTTCTTGAGGTCGAGCGTTGAAGAACAATTAGGAGGGGTCACAGGTATGGTCAGCATGGTAATATTGTGGGTGTGGGATAGTAGGTCGTTATGTAGGTCTGTCTTTAGATTTGTATTGAAAAAGGGAGCCAGCTCCTTGCAATTGGGGAGTGTGTCTGGACGAGCTTGGGGGGAGTGGGAGACACCCTTCGATTGATTTTTGAATATTTCAAATAGTTTTTGTGGCGGTTCTTGGCTTGGTTTAATTGTTTACATATGAAGTCCGCTTTTGAGCGTCTAATCTTTCTGTAATAGGAGTTTCTGGTGCTTCTTAGTAGTTTGAGGTGGGGAGCGGATCGAGCGGATCTCCATTGTCTTTCAATTGCTCTCAGGGATCTTCTGTCATTGTTTAGCCTACTATCGTACCAAGGGTTTGCGTCATTTTTGGTGACTCTTTTCATTTCAAGGGGTGCTAGGTCGTCGAGTATCGTGTTCATGGAGTTGAAGTAGTGATTGGTCAAGTCCTGTACATCATCTAAGCCATCCAGTGGTGGCGTGAAGATGTGGCTGGCGGTTGCGAGAGTGGTAGGATTGAGGTTATCTAGGTTCCTCCTCCAGATTTTTGTTCTCTTAGGTTGGATAGAGAGTAATTTAACTACTTCTTTGTTATGGAATGTGATAAGGTGATGGTCGGACCAGTCGCAAGGAAGAATCAAATCAAGCTGAATAGAGTCTACTTTGGAGATCACTAGATCAAGGGTTGAGCCCTTAATGTGGGTGGGACTACCACAGATTTGGGACAGGTTGAGGTCGGACAGGAAAGCTTTGAGGCTATCGACCTCTGGGTCGTTTAGATCGTTTCAGTGGAGGTTGAAGTCCCTCGGGAAGATCTGAGTAGTCTGTTGACCGACATTTGTTGCTGAAATATCCATGATGTGCTCGATGAAGGTAAGGTTGTTGCCTGGAGGATGGTAGAGAGAGTGAAGTGAGCATATTGGTTTGTTATTGCTCGAGATGTCTAGGCAGAGGTGTTCACATGAAGAGAATACCGGGGAGTTAACGCGTTTCACAGAGAGGTTGTTCCTATGAATGCAGACGATGCCACTCTCTAGTTTATCAGGTCGATCAAGTCTTGTGATGTAATAGTTTGGGGGAACTAAAATGTCTAAGATGGGTGATGATGAGTCGTTTAACCAGGTTTCCCTCAAGATGATAAGGTCAGGTTCATTAGATATAATGAGGTCAGCTATTCCGGCGGCATGTCGAGATGCTGATCTACAGTTTAGAAGGATACATTTTAGCTGGGCCTTGGTCAAAGTGGTGTTCTGGTCATGAGAGATGGGTTTTCTCTTGAGGTTATTTTCGTAAATACCTCTGGGGGCGCGTCTTATACTTCTAGATGCATTGGGCTGGATGGGTTGGATTACGGACAATATATGTTGGTCGTCTCTATGTGCTGGTGTAGAGGGGAGGGAAGGGAGTTCGTAGAAATGAAGCAGGGAAGTGAGCTCACTTGGAGATAGGTCTCGCTTTTCCCTAGTCGGTGGGATGAGGCATTAGGATAGGGTACTGTATTCCATTTGGGGGGTTGAGGTTGGGGGCATTGCCGATGCATAGGCTTAGTTAGTGAGATGGGTTGATGCCAGATCAAGTCATGCAGCGTTGGGATGTCCTCTTTTATTTGTTGAAGTGATAGAAGTATCTCATTGAGTCTGAGGTCAGGTGTCGGAGTTATCATGTTGGTGGCCTGAACTATAGTAAGATGAGGAGGGGTTATTGCTGGTGTGGTGTCCAGGGGCAAGAGGTGAGCTGGTTCGATGCATGATGGTGGTATTTCGGTGTGGGAGTCCATAGTGCAGGGGTGGGTGGAGAGAGGAAAGGATAGGGTGTTGATGTGTACTTTAGGAGGGTCTAATATGTTGTGTGACCTACTTGTAGTGTGGTGGTGATTAGAGAGGGGGGGTGAAGAGGGGTCGTGAGGGGTTATTGATATGAGCTATGGGAGGAGGAACTGTGAGATTTATAGTGCAGGGAGAGGGAGAAGATGGACCGGTGGATGTATCTAAAGTAAGTGTGTGAGACGAAGCGATTGGGGCAGCGCCCGCAAGTGAGGTGGGTGAAGGTACGGTTGTGGAGACGGGGAGGGGAAGTTGAGGACGCGGGTCATGAGAGAGATCTGGGGTCGAGGTGATGCTAGTGATAGGCGAGGTTGGTGTAGTACAGATTGTGGTCGAGCTGGGGAAGGAGTGGAGATTATGTGGTTATAAATTGTTAGATGGGGTGTCGGGTAGGTCTGAGGTGGATGTATTTGAACGGTGTGATGTCAGGGGGGAATGATTGGATGAGGAGTCAGGTGAGGAATCCGACAAAGGGTTAGGAGAATGGTTTGTGGAGGAGGTGGAATAGGGTCTTGCCATCTTCGCTTTGATGCTAGGGAAGATGTTGTCCAGTAAATTCAGATTATGGCCTGCTGCCTGCATGAGGATAATCCCATTATAATAAATGGTAAAAATAGCTGTTGCTTTGTAGAACGGAGAGGGAGTGATATTTAATGTGAGACCGTGTGCGTTTTTTTTGGTTGATGCAATTGAGAATAGGGCTAGAAAGGCTTTCCGCCATTGTGCTCTCCTTTTTGTGTAGAATATTATGTCGTTTGTTATGTGTCCTGTATTATTTGAAAAATACGGGTCAGAGATTGGGGTTTCTGGATGCGATTTTAGTAGACGATGTTTGAAGCTTTTGGCTGCCTTTTTTGAGAGGTAAGGGGGGAATTTGATGGAATAGGTGTGTGGGCCCATAGGCTCCATAGTATGGTATAAAAGTTTATGAAAACAGAGAGGTAGACTGGGGGTAAGAGAGGTAGACTGGGGGGAGCAGTATTTTGGGAGTATGAGCAGTTAAGGCCTCCCTGTTATTCCAGGTAAAGAGTCCTTGGGATAGGTCCTCGCTCCATTACATTTAATAGGTCACATAGTGGTAGAGGTAGATGGTCCTTGATGTTTGAGGGGGGGTCTGGTTAACTTGGCTAATAATGTTCCAATTTAGGTAGTATCCTAGGTTAGAGAATTAGTGGTTGCTAAGATTTAAAGTAAATAATATCCATTCATTTGTGCGTTCGCGTGTTAGTTGTTGAGAATAATGGGTACGCTCTGTGGAGGTTGGATGGGGTATCAGTTGTTCCAAGATGGCTGCTTCTAAGTCTAGCAATGACAAATATCAGTGGGTTAGTCCTATTACTCTTTCTATGCCACACGGGCTACCAAGGTAATGTCCTCTATCTGTTTCTATCAGCATTCATGGTCCTTTCTTTCCGTTTGGTAATGAGGTGCAAAGCTATAGGTCCTATGAGTTTGCTGTGGCGTGAGGTGAGTGGTCCTTTTTTTGTTACCTCAGCAGCTATTTAGTCATTTGAGGTACCTCCCCTTTAGGTAGAAAAAATGGTGGGGCCTGTGCTGTCTGTCGAGGAGTGATCATCCAGGTCACTCTTTTGATCCCCTCACCTGTCCATGACTGCTGCTCTGAGTGCCCCTCCACTATAGAGCGCGGCGGCTGGGGACAATTCAGAAGTGATTGCCAAATAAGTGAACATAACCCCTCTGCCTTGGTCTCACATGTGCTGTCCCAGCGTGTAAATGCGAGCACTGTAGAAGTATGCGCGGGGTCAGAGGGGAGGAGAGGGGTAGCAAAAACGTTGTGCCGCTCGTGCAGGGAGCCTCAGCTCTGTTGGCTGCAGCGTGGCTGCAGCAGGGCTCACCTCATGAAAAAGTGCGGGTAGACTTAGACGTCAGGTGGGACCACTCCGATGCAGCTTAGGATTTTTGTTTTAGTTTTCAAAACATAAATAAAAGGCTTTGTCATTTACAATGCCAATACCTCAAACTCGCATAAATACGAGACCTACTGCATTGCAAATGCTTGTTAAATCTGAGCTGCAGAATCAAAGGACAATGGAAAGTATTTCATGCCTGTATTAACTTCTGAAATGTAGAGCAGTATACAATTTCTGGAGAAACTGTAAAAAGCAATATTAAGAGCGAGGCGTTCCATAAACACCTGTAAAACACTGTTTCAGTTGATTTTTTTTGTGTGAAAATGAGTAACCACTGAAAAGCACTGTTTTTTTAAGGTATGGAAATCACTGAAAAACACTGAAAAAAACCACCAGAATTTGCCCAAAATAGAAACTGAAAACAGGAAAGCCTAGTTATAAGTGTGAGGGTGCCCCTGCATGAGCAGGACACCTCTACAAATCCCAGAGTCGATTCTCTAGGTTTTGTAAGTGCAGTCAGCCCTTTTGATACATATAGTGGCCATGAATCATTATGCAAATGCTAACTATATAGTGGCTGGTGCCAAACCTGGGAATATATAGGTTCAGACATGTTTTAATCATACCCCAACACCGTTGCCGGTGTTGGAGGCATGATTCCATATACTGGGGGGCTCCTCTGGGAAGTCCACAGTACTCCCGGTAACAGCCTTAAGGGTCTGCTAGCAAGCTACTGCTGCTGTCGACCACAGACATGATTCTGAGCTCGGGTAGGGGAAGGTAGAAGAATAGGTTTCCTATCACAGGGACATGTGACCACCTCCCAGACAGGACTTAGTGAATTCATCTGGGCTGGGGGCGTTTTCCAGCACCATCATACTGCTTTGATGGGCACAGATGGTGCCCTCCTGGCATACTCCAGTTTGAACCAGTTCGGGAACCTTTGGTTCCAGCTCTAGCGCAAAACTGGACAAAGGACATAGGAGTGTTCTCCCTTCTGTCCAGCCCCTCCTCTGGGAGGGACCCTGAGGTGTTTTAATCCATTCCTTAGGGTACTTAAGGGCTGCCCTCTGGGTTGGTCCTCAGATTCGTCCTGGAACAAGACTCAACTATGAAACTACGTTGCTCTTCACTTGGACTTTGTTGGACTTCGACTGGAACAGAGACTGCACCAAGGAAGATTCCTGCTGCTCATGGTCTCGCTGTTCTTCAAGTCTTCTTCATCATCTGTGTCTGTGCTTCATCCGGGTTCTCCAGAAGACCTGTGGGCATCAAGGGCATCTGAATAAATTACCCTTGAAGTGAAGGAGTCATTCCCCTGCATATAGAGGCACTGCAACAAATCTGACTGGTCTGCTGCTCCTGCCGCCCTATGGTCTTCCATGGCCCAGCAACACAGGTGGTGGTTCTGCAACACCCTGGAGGCCTGACCTGTCCTCTCTGCAATTCTGAGGCCCATATCCTTAGTCAGAACTGCGGGAAACAAACCCCTGTGCACTATGTCGACTTGCTGTTGCCAATGGTTGTTGGCTTAGCACTCCAGAAATCTTTAGGCTACAAAAAGTTCCAGCCTCCAGCGCCTCTCTTCGTGAAGTAGATGCAACGATGCAAAGACTGCAGGGGGGATTGAATTAAAAAAGAAAGTAGATGAAGCAACAAAGGATATTACAACTTCTCAAAAGACAAGCAATTGCAATGCAATAGGAAAGTTTGAGCTATTGGTCTTGTAAATTACAATTATTTTATTTATGTGTTGGTTTTGAAAATAGCTAAATTAATAGCTTTGTCATTTACAATGCCAATAGTTTCAACTTTCGCAAATGTGACACCTGTAGCATTTGTAATGTAATATGTGTTGTATTTACGTGACTTAGATGTATTGATATTACAAATAACGATGGATTTTATTTTTTTTAAATAATTAATACTTAAATAAAAGTTATTGTAATTTATAATGGCAATAGCTTAAAGTTTTGTAAATAACTTTTGTGAAGATTATGTTCAGTGTATTTTATTGTGACAAAAATCCAAGAACAGAAGTGAAATATTAACTTCTTTTTGTGACATTTGTAATAAAGCTTGAAACATTGAGAGAACATATTTGAACCAGTTGTTGTAGAATGATTGCACATATTGATGCTGTGATGGCGCGGAGTGATGTTGTGGTGGCGACGAGTGATGCTGTGGCGTTCAGTGATGCGGTGGTAGCGCATAGTGATGTTGTGGTGCCCCTGAGTGATGCTGTGGAGGCCGTGAGTGATGCTGTGGAGGCCGTGAGTGATGCTGTGGAGGCTCTGAGTGATGCTGTGGAGGCCCTTAGTGATGCTGTGGAGGCCCTGAGTGATGCTGTGGAGGCCCTGAGTGATGCTGTGGAGGCCCTGAGTGATGCTGTGGTGGCGCATAGTGATGCTGTGGTAGCGCACAGTGATGCTGTAGTGTTCCAGAGTGATGCTGTGGTGGTGCTGAGTGATGCTGTGGTGGTGCTGAGTGGTGGTGCTGAGTGGTGGTGCTGAGTGGTGCTGTGTTGGTGCTGAGTGGTGCTGTGGTGGTGCTGAGTGGTGCTGTGGTGGTGCTGAGTGGTGCTATGATGGTGCTGAGTGATAATGTGGTGGTGCTGAGTGATGCTGTGGTAGTGCTGAGTGATGCTGTGGTGATGTTGAGTGATGCTGTGGTGGTGCTGAGTGATGCTGTGGTGGTGCTGAGTGGTGCTGTGGTGGTGCTGAGTGATGCTGTGGTGGTGCTGAGTGGTGCTGTGGTGGTGCTGAGTGATGCTGTGGTGGTGGTGGTGCTGAGTGGTGCTGTGGTGGTGGTGAGTGATGCTGTGGTGGTGCTGAGTGGTGCTGTGGTTGAGCTGAGTGATGCTGTGGTGGTGCTGAGTGGTGCTGTGGTGGTGCTGAGTGATGCTGTGGTGGTGCTGAGTGGTGCTGAGGTGGTGCTGGGTGATGCTGTGGTGGTGCTGTGGTAGTGCTAAGTGATGCTCTGGTGGTGCTGAGTGTTGCTGTGGTGGTGCTGAGTGATAATGGGTTGGTACTGAGTGATAATGTGGTGGTGCTGAGTGGTGCTGGGTGGTGCTGAGTGATGCTGTGGTGGTGCTGAGTGGTGCTGTGGTGGTGTTGAGTGATAATGTGGTGGTGCTGAGTGATAATGTGGTGGTGCTGAGTGGTGCTGTTGTGGCGCTGAGTGATGCTGTGGTGGTGCTGTGGTGGTGCTGATTGATGCTGTGGTGGTGCTGAGTGGTGCTGTGGTGGTGCTGAGTGATGCTGTGGTGGTGCTGAGTGGTGCTGTGGTGGTGCTGAGTGATGCTGTGGTGGTGCTGAGTGATAATGGGTTGGTACTGAGTGATAATGTGGTGGTGCTGAGTGGTGCTGGGTGGTGCTGAGTGATGCTGTGGTGGTGCTGAGTGGTGCTGTGGTGGTGTTGAGTGATAATGTGGTGGTGCTGAGTGATAATGTGGTGGTGCTGAGTGGTGCTGTTGTGGCGCTGAGTGATGCTGTGGTGGTGCTGTGGTGGTGCTGATTGATGCTGTGGTGGTGCTGAGTGGTGCTGTGGTGGTGCTGAGTGATGCTGTGGTGGTGCTGAGTGGTGCTGTGGTGGTGCTGAGTGATGCTGTGGTGGTGTTGAGTGGTGCTGAGTGATGCTGTGGTGGTGCTGAGTGGTGCTGTGGTGGCGCTGAGTGGTGCTGTGGTGGTGCTGAGTGATGCTGTGGTGGTGCTGAGTGGTACTGTGATGGCGCTGAGTGATGCTGTGGTGGTGCTGAGTGGTGCTGAGTGATGCTGTGGTGGTGCTGAGTGTTGCTGTGGTGGTGCTGATTGATGCTGTGGTGGTGCTGAGTGATGCTGTGGTGGTGCTGAGTGGTGCTATGATGGCGCTGAGTGATGCTGTGGTGGTGCTGAGTGGTGTTGAGTGGTGCTGTGGTGTTGCTGAGTGATGCTGTAGTGGTGCTGAGTGATGCTGTGGTTGTGCTGAGTGATGCTGTGGTTGCACTGAGTGATGATGTGGTGATGCAGAGGGTATAAAGGCACAAAAAACGAGTCTAACAGAGGGCAGAAGGGCAGAAAAACAAGGGGAAAAACGAGTCTAACAGAGGGCAGAAGGGCACAAAAAACGAGTCTAACAGGAGCAGAAAGGCACAATAACCGAGTCTAACAGAGGGCACAAAGGCACAAACAACGAGTCTAACAGAGGGCATAAGGGCAGAAAAACAAGGGGAAAACGAGTCTAACAGAGGGCAGAAAGGCACAAAAAAACGAGTCTAACAGAGGGCAGAAAGGCACAAAAAACGAGTCTAACAGAGGGCAGAAAGGCACAAAAACCAAGGGAAAAACGAGTCTAACAGAGGGCAGAAAGGCACAAAAAACGAGTCCAACAGAGGGCAGAAGGGCACAAAAAACAAGGGAAAATGAGTCTAACAGAGGGCAGAAAGGCAGTGGGCAGCAACAGCAGGGGTGAATAATTAGGGGGGAGGAGAAATGCGAGACACGGCCTGGCAGCCGTGAAAGTGAAAGTACGGCCTTGGGCAGCGACAGCAGGGGTGAATAATTAGGGGGGGAGGAGAAAGGCCTGAGGCCGAGCCCACGCTGGGGGAAGCTTCAGATGCCTGTGGGAGGGAGGCTGATGGCTTTGATGTGGATGCGCGTTCTGCCCGAGTGCACCACACGAACTGTCCGAAATCAGCGATGGTTTCAGACCTTGGTTTGCCCTCTATATCTCTCGCCAGCAATGCGCAAGCGCATTGGCAGGCAAGACCTAAAAATGGAGGGAGGAAGAAGCAGAGGTTCATTCAGCTTCCAAGAGGTACTGGTTATCTATCAGAAAGTCTCAATACCATAGTCCCAGAACATTTTGTCTCGCAGACCCTCAACCACACGCTTACAGACTGCGGTATATGTAATCTCCTATTAGTGTGGTTCGGTGGATAGAGTCATCATCTGGTATTGTCACTTCAGTGTCCTGTTCTATAAGTGACATCAAAATCTCCACCAGGAGGGAGACTGTCTGGATGTTGACAGTGGTGAGTGGATTAAAACTATCTCTGAATGTTCGACTGGAGAGATGCATGCAGAAGCACTGCGCAAGACAGTTTAAAGCCAACCTTAAACATCTGTCCTACATTTCTCCACACCATGATGCAAATGAAATGCATATTTAAGTTACAGGCCTAAAGACGGTACCTATAATCATGTTCTGTCTGGAGCAAACTTTGCTCGCTGACCAAGACGGGCGAGTGCTTCCAAACACTAATAACACACTATCCCGAAAGCCCTGAAGTATAAGGGTTCAATTTATATTTCTTTGGTCCTGAAGAAGGCCATAGACCTGTAGGGGCTGTTCCAGGCTGAAACATGTCGACCCGATCTCTAGGTGTTGTGGACCAGTGACTCATCCTCTAGCAAGCGCTTTATTTTTAGACTTAGACCCATTCCACTCTTTTGCCCCTAATAGAAATTCACCTACAGGATAGGAGATCATTTTAATCTACTTACCACTGGCAACATCCAGACAGTCGCTCTACTGGTGGAGGTTTTGAGGTTACTTGAACATGTGGTTGAGGGTCTCCGAGACAAAAAGTTCTGGGACTCAGGTATGGTCAACACCTACTTGAGGTCTAGGTATCTAAGAGTTTTGTCTTACCATTGTGATGTGATGAGAACGCCTGCAGTAAGGTACTGTTCCCAGACTCTTCCTGATTGGAACTCATGGTGTAGTTGCCAGAATCCAGGGCCCTGATCGCAGCAGAGATAAACCTTTCCAGCTTCACTTCCACCTCCTGAAGTTCCATGGAGACCCTTGCCTTTTCAGCTTCCAGAGCCTCAAAGCGCTCCTCTGTTGTTCCGAGAGACGCACCTAGGCGGTCTTGCTCCTCTTCTACACGCAGCAGGGACTGCTGCAAGTGACGCTCTCTAGCGTGGGACTCCTTTACTTCATGGGAGAGTTCCTGTTCCCAAGCAGTACATTTGGCAACCTTTCGCAGCAGCTGCTCTTTGAGGGATGATACCTGGAAGAAAAAAGTTCACCAGCTGCGCTGCGTGACAGAGGGCTCGCTCTGCACTGCAGAAGAGGCATGGCGCAGCAGGCAGAGCACGCAATGCCCCAGGCCCAATACTCGGAGTATAAGGCAGCCGACCCCTAGTTCAGACTGACACGGCAGTCGACCACTCAGAGCCATGCATTAGCACCGCCCATTCTTAGAAATCGCCCTACTAGCACACACAACCCCCTACTCTCAGACAGCTCTACACTGGGGCACGGCCCTCCGTTCCTCGTGGAGACCGGCGTGGTGCACTCCCCGTTCCCAATGGTCATTAACATCCCATGTTCTGACAGCGCAGTGCTTTACTCATGTGCCAAGACAGATCCACCGACGCAAACTGGCACCTCGGAACAGAGTGCCTAGAGTGAGATGCCCAGTTGTTCAAGCACCGCATATAATGCTCATAGGCGCTAAGTACAGTCTGCCTTGTACTGTAACACTTATTGTGCCTTCTGCTTAGCTTTCATGGCACTGCACCAATAGATCTACAAACATTTCACAGTTGTCAAAAGGCATCCCCTCCCCTCCCTTTTATTCAACAACAATCTCTAACTAACCCTATTTTCTGCACCAGCTGACGCTTCCCCCCTGCTCTCCATTTACCTTGCGCTGGCTACCTGCCGGTTGCTCTCGAAGCCAGGATTTATAGCCCTGCGCCGACAGGCTCTTATTTTCCCGCATGCCAAGAGACGGTCATGCGCTACTGCCTTATATTCAGTCAGTGCTGCGGCAAGACACCACCCCTGTCAATGGCAAACACCCCCCTTAGCCCTAGGCCGAGGACGACTCTTAATTCGTGCCCCAAAACAACAGGGCACCCCTTGACTCAGTCAACCTGCTCTATTCTCCCTCACTTCCAATGCCATATTAATGCCACCGGGTTATGCGCACAGAAGCACCCCTGTATAGATAATGCAGATGTAACTGCAGCAAAGAGGTAGAAGATTGGTAGGGGAGTGTGGCAACGGCAGTACTCCTTGGCTAATATTGCGGCGAGCAGGAGCCGAGACATCCTCCCAATAGGCAGAAACACCGCTGTCTAAGCCCAGCATGGGGGAGGTGGTCAAGATCGTCATCACACGCCCCCTCCCATCGCCCTGTCACTGGCTCTATTTTTAGCCTCACTGCGGAGAAACACCGCAAGCCCCCTCTCTGGTTCGGCGTAAGAGCCAAGGGGTGCAACGATCGTTAGGGGTGTACGGTGCCAGGTCTAAACAGGCAGTGTAAGGTGCAGTGGCCGCAAGTGGTAAAACGTGGGGGAGGGGGGTGTATGGTGGAAGAGAGAGATAGTGGAAGGAAGATTTGAAGGTGGGTAGGGTGCACACATTGGAAAGAAAATACGCATTTAGATGGTGTAGAATGACAGAAATAGACGATTTTTGGGGTACAAACTGTAAGGGCGCAATGTAGAACTGCCCACAGATTGTAAGGGGCGTGGGGTAGCAATAACGGTAACACATGAATAGCAGTAAAAAAACAAGCATGACGGGTATTGTATTAAATAAAATAGCCAGATATTGCGAAACTCATCGCCGCAGCCGAGCTCGAACAGGAAGCCAGGCAACCTGTGTTGGGCGGGAAAACAGACGGGAGCCTACCCCGTGCTCCTGTGAAGCCAGACGGAAGTGGGCATGTGAGCTAGCGCGGCTCCCATGCTCGTGGAAAGCCCCGCCTGCTGCTGAGCCTGACCCGCTGCTGAGGGAGAGAGGAACACAAGGAAAGAGCCCGGTGAGTGGGGGGGTGGGAGAGGGGATGTGTGCGCGTGTGTGCCTGCGTGCGTGTGCCTGCGTGTGTGTGCGCGTGTGTGTGTGCCTGCGTTTGACTGCGTGTGTGTGCGCGTGTGTGTGTGCCTGCGTGTGTGAGCGCGCCTCTGTGTGTAAGCCCGTGTGCGTGTGTGTGTGTAAGCACGTGTGTATAAGCGCGTGTGTGTGTGCGCGTGTGTGTGAGCGCGAGCGCCCAGGAGAGTCAACCCGCCAGCAGAAGCGCGTCCTCGAGGCGAAATCGCCGAGGTAATGTGCGTAACCATCCCCTCTCAGCCATTCCCAGGAAACCCACGACAATAGGTCTTTCGCTGGAGCAGCGCTATGCGCTGCTAACACCAGCGAGACCTAAAAAAGCCTACCCTTTAAAAGACGATTTCTACACACCCAGCTCCTCTCTAGATAAATATTTTTTTTTCAGACACATCAGTTGGTTCGCATGATTATGACTCTCAGGAGGGCTCAGAGCAGCAGTTTAAATACAACGCAGCAGACTTTTTTTAGGGAGTGGACAACGAGGTAAAGGAGGTAGAGACGAAGAATGAGGACCACCAAACCAGAGTGAAGTACCATCGTTGGGGACCAGAGGGTCCATGAATACTGATGAAAATATCACTTCTCCTTGAACAGAATGTCCAATAATAATCAGCCCATTCCCATTTTTAACTTGTCACATCATCTCCTATCCTCGGCACAGGTTCCACTTCATAGAAAAGGGCATCTTTTTTTATATCCAGGAGAGAACCGATGTTTGTGCTCTACAAACAGAATTGCAAAAGTACTTCCATAAAGTTTGCTTTGGATTTTATTTTGCTCATAAGTAAGATGCCGCTGCTGGTTCAGCATCAGGTTTTAGGCCACGCTTCTCATTCTTTTCTCCTACCAATGGAATGCCCTATGACATAGGTCTTCAAACTGTGGGGCGCGCCCCCCTGGGGGGGCGCAGCATCCCCTCAGGGGGGCGCGCACTCCACCCCATCACACCACTTCATCTTCCATTGTTGCCTCCAGACGCCAGTTGTGTGTCTCAGTCATAGTCAGATTGGAGATGCAGGGGCGCTAAGAGGTGAAAAAAACAACAAAGCCTCGTTCACACGTGAATGGTCTTTTAACGACCTGTGAAGTACTCGGGTGCAGCTGGCCTCTGCTCTAGAGCCAAAGGAAAATGAAGAGGGAGGGAAATAAAAACACAGCACTGGATGCTCTAATTTACTCACCTACATAAATAAAGGGTCCTGGTGGATGTATTAATGAGACAAGAACTTTCCCAAAATGCAGAACATTTCGGTAGTACGACGGAGCGGTGACTTCTCGCACAGAGATTGTACGAGGGATTATGTTTTTTTTTAATGGCAGCTCCCAGTGATGTCTACTGCAAACTCTGATATATCACTGTAATTCCATCAAAACACACCACAAGCTCACAGGACCTTCTATTACAGTGGTCATGTTTAAAAATACTTTACAATAAGACCATCCCATGCATGCAATAACTGTTTCTGCATTTTTATGTAGTATATTTCTATGTTTGCAGGCCTTATATCATATCGTTGAAAAGTAAGGCCCGCACAAGAAAGGTGTCCGGGAATTCGGGAAAGCGAGCTAATGTCTGCAAACTTCAATAATTAAATGGGATACAGGTGATGCTGCAGTGGCAGCTGCGTGGGGTACCATGCCAGCGATCTGACCTACGTAGGGTCGATTCTGTGTCTACAATTAATTTGTTATCTGTGAATCAAATTCTCTGCGTCCTGGGTGGGACTGTGTGAAACTTCTTATATCTAAGTGTATTCTTGTAAAATTAATGAATTTTGTGTTACGTAAAATGTACAGATTTTCACAATTTCCCTTAATTTAACATTTCTTGCAGGAGAATGGATCAAGTCATAAATATCTTAACGAAGTCTGACTTCAAATCTTGATGCAGCTTGGAGATCTCTACCTAACACATGTACACAATGGGACTGATTCACAAAGGGCCTCCACCTTTGTGGCAGAGGCCCTACAGTCGTGGGGCAGACTCGTCACTCGGGTAGAATCTCTGCATTGAGAATACTCATATTTTACAGAAGACACTTGTGCAACCCCTTCTGTAATACTGGTGAACATGTAACACCAGCGCTATCTCAAGTCCGCAGTTCCTCATTTGCAGGGGGGTGAATCTCTTTGCCTCTCCACCTGTGCCATAAAATGGACTTGGCTAAAAAGGCGAAGAAGCCATTAGGAGGCTACAAAAGGTGGCACAGCACTGTCAGTACACCCCCTAAAGACAGTCCTCTGCAGGGAACTCAAGATGTCCTATGGGTCCTCCAGACATCTACCAGCAAGCAGACTTCAGTTTACTAAACACTCTTAATTTTTTTAATATTATTTGCCCTATGTGACCAGGGCTCTGCAGGAGGGAAGGGCCATCAATGATGCAGAGTACCAGCTTCCAGAACATTTTTGCCAGGTGGTGGTGATGGTGGGGGGGCTCGACGTGTAAAACGTTTTAGATGGGGGGGCTCAGCCGACAAAAGTTTGAAGACCTCTGCCCTATGAGATACTTACATTGGAAAATGTAATACTTAGAGATCTGCATCTACTTAAAGAGGTCAGAAATTCATACTTATTTAATAATATATATAATATATACAGACCCTCAAAAGATATACTACCATTTTTGTGAAACCTGCTCATAAAGAGTAGATATAGTCATACAATCTGTTGAAGACCACAATGCAGACATTCTGAGACAATTGTCCAATTCCAACCATGATCTGAAACTACGTCAAGTTGAAAATTCTCGAAGTCACTTGAAAGGCAAAAGAGGAAGGTTTCCTCTCCTCTAAGGAAAATTGCCTTTTTGAACAAGCAATTCCCTAGAATGCCACGCTTGCATATGATTCCTAAAGTACATAAGAGTTTGGAATGCCCCACCGGCAGCCAGAATTTATCCAGTTGTGGTTCTATTCTAGAGCCTTTGGGCGAACACATTAATGTGTTTATCAAAGACAGAGGGCCTCATTTATTTCTCGGTGGATGGGTTACTCCATCACAACACTGATGGATATCCCGTCCGCCAAAATATAAATCCCATAGGATAGAATGGGATTTATAGATAGGCGGACGGGATATCTGCCACTGTTGTTATGGAGTTTCCCGTCCGCTGAGATCTGAATCAGGCCATAGTTACTACAGTGGAAACATGTGCATGAGAGAGCAAGCATATGATTAATCTGGTAGAAGGCCTCCCCTTTGACTCATAGAGAGAATGATTGGTTACTCTGTTATGTTATGTTAATTTGGATTTCTATAGCGCACGGCTACTCCATAGGAGTGTCCCGGCGCTTTTATTGACAGCTCGTAAGCAGAGAAACATAACACAGTAAAATAAAAGAAAAACAGCAGACAGAGGAGGGAACATACTAAAGGGTGAAACATACTAAAGGGCGAAAATACTCTGAATATCATCTCGCTTCACACTAGCAAACCACATCAAGAAATCCTACAACCATTGAACAAGTGGTTGGCGAACGCCCGAGACCTCATGAAGTGCCCACTGAATTAACAATTGATCATTTGATGGTTGCCTTGATGACAAATTATTTTAAATATGATAATCAATACTATCAGCAATGTGGCCGGACTTCAATGGGTGCATTTTTTCCCCCAAATCTAGCCAATATTTTTGCAGACTCATTTGAACATCAATATGTTCTGACTGAACAAAATCCTTTCAGGTCCGCCATTAAGTGTTGGAAGCTTTACATGGTTGACGTTTTTGTCATTTGTGACGAGTCCACAGTCAAACTTGAGGAATTTGTGGAACACCTCAACCAAACACAGACTAATCTACAGTTCATATGCCATTGGGACAGCCAGAAAATCCCTTTTCTAGATCTTCCAACTTGATGAAGGGAAACTGGTATCTTCCCCTACAGAAAACCGACTGACAGGAACACGCTTCTATCATAAACCAGTTTTCCCCCTCAGCCCCTTGGAGATGGCTTACCTTATGGCCAATTTTTGAGTTTATGTTGTAATTGTACCTATAAATTAAAATATTTTAGGGAAGCATATGTATTGAGAGACAGATTACTCCACAGAGGTTACCCATGCAAAATGGGTGCCATAGAGAATTCCCATTGAAGCCCATGTTCACACCAGAACATGGGCTTCAATGGGAATTCACAAGGGCATATTATCAAGCCTATTATCGCCACTTTAGCAGCCATTTTCTGCCGCCAAAGCGGCAATAATGTTAACGCTATTTCTTGATAATATGCCCCATGGTTATTAGGGGAAAGGTCGTGGATGAGCAGACTAGTGGGGGTACATCTGCAAGGTTTAAATCAATGTCAGCATTTATTCAGCTTTATGAAAGAGAAAGAGATGAGGAATTTCTAATAGTTATATTCAAGAATCTGTGAATTCCTAAAATGATTATTGAACTCTAACAAATAATCAGTTCTTGAAAATGATCTACTTAAATCCTTATGTTCAACAGCACAGCATGTGAATAACACTTTATAAGCACGTATAGAGAAGGTATGACATTTTGCATTTAAGGAATAATGAAACAATTGCCAGTGAACCTGCATGAAGGATGAAATATGAACAGTTCAAAAATAATTCAGAAAAATATTTTACAATGTAGATCTTAATTGTAGGAATAATTCATATATAGACTATGATTAAGTGATAGACACATTTGTTAGTGTTCTTTGAAAATTAAAAATTAAACATTTTAGAAATATTTGTCTCATTCTTGCAAAGAGAGAGTTGTAATCAAGAAATATATTATGTAAGAAATACACATTTGATTTATAATCAAGAAAAAAAATCCAAAAGGGAATACAATAAATGACAAGGATTGAGTAGTGTCTAAAAATAGAACGTCTCCAGTTTTAATGAATTTGTAAGGACGTTTTTGTCAATATAATATGCGTGATTGTTGATAAGGTAGAGTATGCCTATGGCTAATTTATGGAATAAAGAGCTCTTAAATTCCAGAATATAGGAGCTGACAGGTATGCTGTCTTGGAACAGTTGTTGAATAGTGTATTGTGAAGCTATCCTCTCAAACCTTTATTAAATGCTTGAGACTGTTCTTACTCCAGTCCCTAGAGGCAATGACTTCTTGTAGTATACACTAAACTAATGTTCCATCAGCTATGAACCATGTTCAATGTGCACAGATGTGATGAAGGAATGGCCTAGTGCGAGATGATGAGGATGCAGAGTGTAAGGCAGGAGGGGGCACACTTACTGGCTCACACGGGACAGGTGGATGAGGGTCTGTGCAGAGGAGGGAAGGGCAGTGCCCCATCCTCAGCTTCTTTAGGGGTAACTGCCTGGCATCTATGATGGGCCCATGTAGCACGAATGCCAGTGTCATGGAACATTTAGCAGATGTCTTTTAATTCTAACTGGGGCCAACCAAGTAACCCTAGCGCCTGGAGTGAGACTCCAACGCACACGTCATTGGGGGCGAGATTGTGCCTCACTCAACGGACCTGTGAAGTAGGAGCTAGATTTAGGTGGTCAGATAGTGAGTCAGAAATAAAGATTAGTGTTTGCTCCATAATCATATGTTTATTGCTGCTTTAGTTGAATTGTTTTTTGTATTGTTTTGTACTGTGCTCCCTTGCTTTTGTTGGTTTAGGTTTTGCTACTAAAATAAATCTGACGATGGTGTGAGAGGGGAGATGAACCCTGAATGAGTATTAGTGCATTATATAAGTAGCACGAGGTCTGTGTTGTCATGACGACCAAGTGAAGGGGCCATTGGAACTGTAAGTAAGTAATCTTTATTGCTTAAGTTATTTAAAACCATAACAATGTCATAGTACAAATATAAAATCCCTCTATTAAAAGTATTTAAAAGACAAGAAAAACCATGTTAATTATATTATTCAAAAAGAGCAGAAGCGGTGTCCTTCTCATGATGCCATTTTAAAGTTTGTACATAATTCTGTGACGTCATATTGTTATCCTTTTAAGGTTTTTTCACGTAGTAACATATAAAACTTTTTCTTTTTTTTTTTTGTTTCTTATAAAATGACCATAACATTCTAAACATTATTGTTTTGGAAGTGCCACATAGTTTTTCTCATAATACAGTAAACATTTAATTATTTTACAGGTCAGCTGAGGGTCTATAGTGCCAAGTCCTCTAATAATTGCAGATCTACATGTCCTAATTCCTGTCATAAAAAGCCTTTTTTTAGTAATACCATGCGTTGCGTTTTTAGGCCAGGGCAGACACATATTAGATGGATAATGTCTTGCCAGGCTTCACCACATAAACCATAGGATTTGACGCCAGTATACTTCCACGATGGTTGTTCAGCCAGGCTTGGTAATACCCCAAATCTAGTTGCCATTAGCTTGCGTTTCAAGTGGGGCGAGTATGTTGCTCCGAGCTATTCCGCAGGTCAAAGTGATGTATAGGATTGCAGAACCATCCAGCCGTGGGATCTTTTTGCTAGGGTACCTTTGTCTTCCAAAAATGATTGTAATTTTGCCGACTTGTTTGTTAAGCTACGGAAAATTTGAAATAAGCGGTTCTTCGCCCATAGATCCCTCGTCTCGGCGTCATTTAACGCCTTTTTCAAGAATTTACCGTAGCTTGAATTTGGATCCTCCTGGGCTTGACACAAAGCATCATTTAGCATATTTGATCGATTCTGCCACATTTTATACCATTGGAACTTGTTCACAGCACGATTTGTGCACAGGCTCAATCAGTCCACGAAAGGCGAACGTATACTCGTACATCCATTTACGCATGCATCTATTTCCGCCAAACAATGTAACTAACATCCCAGGGAGTGGGAAGGGAGTGCACCCAAAATAAATGAAGAATTGTTGTGGAAAGAAAAGTGGGATCTCTACTGGAAAAATATTTTTGGGTGGAAAATAAACAAATTACACAAATGCAATGTTTTTCCCTTAAGTGTAATTTACACCATCTACAAGTAAGCATGCACAAATGCCTTTGTGTGGACAAAATTCACAATTCACAAAGCTTTTCAGAGACTTGAAACCTGTCTAAATCTCAACGCTTTGTTATGCAAGGCCAGGAACCTGCGGGCACTGACTTATAAATTGTTTTGTGTATCGGGGCATTGAAGTCTACATTCAGAGGGATCAGTGCCATATATTTGCACTGTAGTGAGCTCTCACTGATGTGGAAGAACGTTCATGATTGAGTGAGTGTCGTGCACAGTTCTCATGTAAAGATTCAGGCGGAGGCGCTGTCTACTCTGTACTTCTGTTTAGTAAAGGCCTACAGATGGTTCCCGTACTGCACTCTGATGCCAATAAAGGGAACCCAGAATGTTCCCAAATAAGAACTCAGACCACTGGTCCGAATGAGCGTGGGCAGAGCCAATCCAACAACAGCTACAGCGCCAAGGTATGATTCAGTGAGCTACATTGTGTGACATGAATCCTCAGGGATGGTGCGTTCTGTCACTGGATGAACCAGAATCAAACTCTGCCCTTAGTGGGATAGGGGTCCACCACTGCACACTACTCAAACCAGCACCTGCACACACTCCACTGGCTCCCCATAGAAGCTAGAGTCACCTTCAAGATGCTAACCCACGCACACAAGGCCCTCCACGACACCGGACCAGCACACCTGAATAGCCAACTCAAATTCCAAGCACCCCAAAGGACCCTACGATCAGCCAAGCTCTCCTACACCGTGGTCCCGCGCACCAGAAAGACCAGATCGGGAGGCCGCTCCTTCTCCTTCTGCACGGCCAGAGCCTGGAACGACCTTCCACTCCACCTCAGACAGACAACATCGCTCTCCATCTTCGCAAGAAACCTCAAAACCTGGCTCCCTCCTTGATGGACTGGAACCTGCGACCCCCCCCCACCCCACAGAGGCCTGAGACCCTAACGGATGAGTAGTCGCGCTTAACAAACACCTGATTGATTGATTGATTGATTGATTTTGCCTAATTGGTAAAGTGCTATGAAGAGCCGTGGGATTTTTTTGAGGATGTAAAATGGCTTTATTTAGCTTGTGAACTGGATGCAAGATTGAATTGATAAACTGATTTTATAAAAAAGGTAGACAACATAGGTTCAAACTTGAGTTTATTCATATACAAAATACAAAAAATAAATAAATACATTGATAAATACAGATATTTTGAAAACCTTACTAATAGGATGATGTATACATTGAAACAATATCATATTGCGATAAAGAACATATTAAATAAAGAGTTTTAGTACAGGTGTGCAATATCAAACACAAGAGATAGGATGAACCCTCTTGAGCCGAGCGAGGTCTCGGCCATCTATGACTTTGCAGTGATCTATGACTTTGGAATTCTCGCCCAAGATGGTAAAGGTTTGTTGCATTTTTGTTAATGGCACCAGCCTTTTCGGGTTCCACTGCATCCCATGATGACTGTGTTTTACTACCCTATCAAAGGGTAGGGGTTCCTTTCTCCTTGGTTCGACTAGCGTCACTGGCACCCTAGCTGTGCCACTAGGTGGCACTCTACTAACACAAGTCCATCACAACTTCTCATCCTCCATGCTGAATCCTCCATTGGCGTACGACTGCTGGGAAGGGTCCTCAGAGCTAATGGAGAGCGTGTGCTCTGTGATGGAACTGGACAAGTATGGCTGCTCCAAGGGGACCTCAGTGAAGGCACTGGACACATAACCGGAGCTGTGCATCTTCTGGACCTGCTTGAACAGCTGGAGCACCTGCAAAGAGAGACACCGGCTCAGGTTTGTACATATGTTCCTTTACACCTCTGTAACTAGCTGCTCAGGCAGTGTGAGTGTTCCGGGTAGAATGTGAGTGTGATTGACATGGATGGAATGCTTGGCTGCCTGGCGTGAGTGTTGTCAGTTGGGAGATGGGCTGAGCAGCTAGTGGGCTGCTCCTGGTGGGGCTGCTTGTTCCTGACCTCAGCTTCTTGTTATCTTACTTATGGACTTAATAAACTCCTACTTAACTCAGCTACGTCTACCTCAGCTACTTTATTACCTGAACACGTAGACTAGCACACTACACAATGTCATGACTTCTTAGAGGTGAGGGTTTGGACAAAATATGACTGACTGTAGGCCTCCCCATCAGAGAGAGCTAGAATGGAATCTTCCACTCTCCCAAAACTGCATTCAGACTGTAGTCAGAGCTGTGACTGAACGTGAGGGCTGCAGTAATTCAATGTCTGTTCTTCTAAGCTATCTAATGCATATCTGCCAAGGTTTCAGATTGCTATGTGTGACATTTTCCTAATTTTAGAGTAATTATGAGTGACATTAAAACGACTTTTTAAAGATTATGAGTAACACTTTCTCGTGAGCTCACCTCAGCCATCTACACACTAGTCACCCTCTCTGAATTTACTACCTTCTTGGATATGCTCAACTAGACCCTACTTCAAACACCTACTCTTGGCATCATAGGCACATAAGGGATGCGCTCCTGCTGACATGTTTATGCCCCACAATTTCTTCTCTGGGGCTTCCACATTTTACTTTATCAGCAGCATTGTGTGTGGCATCAAACCGAAGTGAGAAATGCCCTTGAATTTGGCCCCTTAGAACTCCAATCTTCAGGTTTGCTTCCTACCTGGATATTCAAAGCTCCTTCTTGTGATGGCACTCCTGTAACTCCACATGCAACCCTCTGCTCCCAGACATCCAACATCCTACACCCTCTCTCTCTCTCTGTGTATATATATATATATATATATATATCCCTCTCTCTCACTCTCCTTCACACATGTTCAGGTGACACTGAGTGCTCTCCTTTCCACTCTCTTCTCCCAATTTCCAAGAGCAAGTGATCAGTTGTCTTCCTTGTATTTGGCACTGGATGACACCACACACACACATGCACACAAAGGTACAAATAAACACACATCCACAAACAGAGACTCACAGATGCACAGCACACACACACACACACACTCTACTTACGTGGGATTTGGGCACCGTTCCTATCCTGAAGAACCCGAGGGTCCCACTGTCGATCTTGGTGCAGTTGACGATGGTGGAGGCGATGTTCTCTGGAGAAGGCCCATTGCAGAGGACTCCGTCCACCTGAGGAGCAAAGCCACACGTGAGATCACAGACCACAGATTCCCATCGGTATACAACGTTTACAATGCAACTTTTACAACGCACTACCATTACAACGAAACTTTTACAACGCAACAACCATTACAACGCATACATTTACAACGCATGTTTTTACAACGCATATACATTTACAACGCATACCATTACAACGTAAGTATTGGTAAGTATAGGATTGGGGCTAGGTTTGGGTTTTTGGGTAAAGGGGTATTTTTAGGGTTCAGGGCTAGGTTTGGGTTTTTGGGTAAAGGGGTATTTTTAGGGTTCAGGGCTAGGTTTGGGTTTTTGGGTAAAGGGGTATTTTTAGGGTTCAGGGCTAGGTTTGGGTTTTTGGGTAAAGGGGTATTTTTAGGGTTCAGGGCTAGGTTTGGGTTTTTGCGTAAAGGGGTATTTTTAGGGTTCAGGGCTTGGTTTGGGTTTTTGGGTAAAGGGGTATTTTTAGGGTTTAGGGCTAGGTTTGGGTTTTTGGGTAAAGGGGTATTTTTAGGGTTAAGGGCTAGGTTTGGGTTTTTGGGTAAAGGGGTATTTTTAGGGTTTAGGGCTAGGTTTGGGTTTTTGGGTAAAGGGGTATTTTTAGGGTTCAGGGCTAGGTTTGCGTTTTTGGGTAAAGGGGTATTTTTAGGGTTCAGGGCTTGGTATGGGTTTTTGGGTAAAGGGGTATTTTTAGGGTTCAGGGCTAGGTTTGGGTTTTTGGGTAAAGGGGTATTTTTAGGGTTCAGGGCTAGGTTTGCGTTTTTGGGTAAGGGGGTACAGGGTAAAAAAAAGTAAAATTAAATTTAAATTAAAGTAATTAAATTAAATTAAAATAAATTAAATTAAATTAAAATATATTAATTTTAATTAATTTACATTAAAAAAAATATTATATACTTACCAATACTTACGTTGTAATAGTATGCGTTGTAACGGTATATGCGTTGTAAAAACATGCGTTGTAAATGTATGCGTTGTAATGGTTTTTGCGTTGTAAAAGTATTGTTGTAATGGTAGGCGTTGTAAAAGTATGCGTTATAACGTCATACATCCATTCCCATCACACAGGCAGCTGTGAGGCTTCCATGGATACTAAAACCGTGGAATCATTATCTTTATTTCAGGGTCTAGTTGGACTTTCTTCTCACCAAAGACATGGTGGGCACCTCAAGAGGGAGCTCTCTACTCTACTGAATAATTCTGTTGTATTATCATCCAGTCATTACTCTCTGGAATGTTTAAAAATAACATAAACATTATTAAATGTGAGGTTACCATCTTCCCTATCCACCAGGATTCCTCCACTGGAGAGGCTTCACTTTCACTGCAGTATGAGTGACATCACACAACCCCTTCACTTATATCCACCATCTTTACTTCCTACAAATACTGGTCACAACTGCCCGAGGCTTTGCATGGACAACAATCCACTCTGATCCTCTCTGGGTACAGCCTGCATCTTCATCATTCTGCTCCAGGATCAGAACTGATGCTCCAGTACTTTAAATAAGCATTGGCCAATCCCGGCGCCCTCAGGATACAGCATGGTTATTCATTATCCTGTTGTGGATATCACCTACAGGCACAGTACACCCCTTAACCATTCTCTACTAGGGCTCCCTTCCATGCATCCCAGTCATCTTCATCATCCTAATCAGAGGACCAACCTCAGATACTGTGTGCATCCTCCTCACCCTACACTGGGATCCCCCACACATGCACACACCCTCCTCATCCCACTCTGGGATCCCCCACACATGCAGCGCACACCTTCAACATCCCACTCTGGGATCCCCCACACATGCTACGCACACCTTCAACATCCTACTCTGGGATCTTCCCTAGATATAGAAAAGGGACCATCACACCATTTTGAAATGCTTTGCAGTCGGTAAACTAAGTTGTCAATGGTCACCTAGTCCCATTTGGCAATTAATTTTTTTTAAAGCGAATCACATTTGTAAACTTTATCCAAACTTTATCCAGTGTATAATTGACAAAAAAAACTACTAAATATTAGCTACTGAATCAGAACTATCTAGAAAATCCTACGTTCATCAGGATAATTGACAGTGCAAATGGGCTATCTCTGGTAGATGTTGTCGGTTCAATGCAGGCCATGCAGAAAACTCCTTGGTCTATCAGGACTCTAGGTTCTGAACACAGTGTCCTCAGATACACCTCTTGTGTTTGTAATGGTACTTACTTTGTCTCCCATCTTGGCGTACACTTGGTTGTGGTGAGTGGTGTCGGCTTCTCCACTAGGATTGGCTGATGAGACCACAATGGGCCCAACCTGGTGAGAAACAGAGTGGGTGATTTCCTATTTGACAGTCCTTACACACACACATGCCCACAGACAAACACACACATGCACACATATACAAACACGTAACCAATAACTTGCATTTTGTCTGAAATATACTTTATTCAACTAGAAAATATAATTATCTGTTGAGAAATAAAATAATATTTACAACAAGGGGTGGTGAGGGACAGAGTCTCTGAATTAAGCAGAATACTCTCACCCAGTCAAGAGATCTGGGCTAGATCCAACACCGTTTTTTTAGCTCATTGCACCATCCCAGTTTCAGAACCTGGCTGTATGCAAATTAGTCTGTCCCTGGCCCAGTGCATCATGGGAACAGGGCAGACCAGACTACAAAAGCCAATTCTTACACTGGGAAGGAAACAAGCTTCCGGGGACCGGTTTCTGGCATTACAGCCGTCTTCGGCCCGGCTTGCTTGAATCCTGATGGTGCAATGAGCAAGGGACTCATGTCTGAGTATACCCTTCCACGCTTAGGGTGGACAAAAATATTTACAACAAGGGGTGGTGAGGGACAGAGTCTCTGAATTAAGCAGAATACTCTCACCCAGTCAAGAGATCTGGGCTAGATCCAACACCGTTTTTTTAGCTCATTGCACCATCCCAGTTTCAGAACCTGGCTGTATGCAATTAGTCTGTCCCTGGCCCAGTGCATCATGGGAACAGGGCAGACCAGACTACAAAAGCCAATTCTTACACTGGGAAGGAAACAAGCTTCCGGGGACCTGTTCCCATGATGCACTGGGCCAGGGACAGACTAATTTGCATACAGCCAGGTTCTGAAACTGGGATGGTGCAATGAGCTAAAAAACGGTGTTGGATCTAGCCCTGATCTCTTGACTGGGTGAGAGTACTCTGCTTAATTCAGAGACTCTGTCCATCACCACCCCTTGTTGTAAATAATTTTGTCCACCCCAAGCGTGGAAGGGTATACTCAGATGTGAGTCCCTTGCTCATTGCACCATCAGGATTCAAGCAAGCTGGGCCGAAGACGCCTGAAATGGCAGAAACCGGTCCCCGGAAGCTTGTTTCCTTCCCAGTGTAAGAATTGGCTTTTGTAGTCTGGTCTGCCCTGTTCCCATGATGCACTGGGCCAGGGACAGACTAATTTGCATACAGCCAGGTTCTGAAACTGGGATGGTGCAATGAGCTAAAAAACGGTGTTGGATCTAGCCCTGATCTCTTGACTGGGTGAGAGTACTCTGCTTAATTCAGAGACTCTGTCCATCACCACCCCTTGTTGTAAATAATTTTGTCCACCCCAAGCGTGGAAGGGTATACTCAGATGTGAGTCCCTTGCTCATTGCACCATCAGGATTAAAGCAAGCTGGGCCGAAGACGCCTGAAATGGCAGAAACCGGTCCCCGGAAGCTTGTTTCCTTCCCAGTGTAAGAATTGGCTTTTGTAGTCTGGTCTGCCCTGTTCCCATGATGCACTGGGCCAGGGACAGACTAATTTGCATACAGCCAGGTTCTGAAACTGGGATGGTGCAATGAGCTAAAAAACGGTGTTGGATCTAGCCCTGATCTCTTGACTGGGTGAGAGTACTCTGCTTAATTCAGAGACTCTGTCCATCACCACCCCTTGTTGTAAATAATTTTGTCCACCCCAAGCGTGGAAGGGTATACTCAGATGTGAGTCCCTTGCTCATTGCACCATCAGGATTCAAGCAAGCTGGGCCGAAGACGCCTGAAATGGCAGAAACCGGTCCCCGGAAGCTTGTTTCCTTCCCAGTGTAAGAATTGGCTTTTGTAGTCTGGTCTGCCCTGTTCCCATGATGCACTGGGCCAGGGACAGACTAATTTGCATACAGCCAGGTTCTGAAACTGGGATGGTGCAATGAGCTAAAAAACGGTGTTGGATCTAGCCCTGATCTCTTGACTGGGTGAGAGTACTCTGCTTAATTCAGAGACTCTGTCCATCACCACCCCTTGTTGTAAATAATTTTGTCCACCCCAAGCGTGGAAGGGTATACTCAGATGTGAGTCCCTTGCTCATTGCACCATCAGGATTCAAGCAAGCTGGGCCGAAGACGCCTGAAATGGCAGAAACCGGTCCCCGGAAGCTTGTTTCCTTCCCAGTGTAAGAATTGGCTTTTGTAGTCTGGTCTGCCCTGTTCCCATGATGCACTGGGCCAGGGACAGACTAATTTGCATACAGCCAGGTTCTGAAACTGGGATGGTGCAATGAGCTAAAAAACGGTGTTGGATCTAGCCCTGATCTCTTGACTGGGTGAGAGTACTCTGCTTAATTCAGAGACTCTGTCCATCACCACCCCTTGTTGTAAATAATTTTGTCCACCCCAAGCGTGGAAGGGTATACTCAGATGTGAGTCCCTTGCTCATTGCACCATCAGGATTCAAGCAAGCTGGGCCGAAGACGCCTGAAATGGCAGAAACCGGTCCCCGGAAGCTTGTTTCCTTCCCAGTGTAAGAATTGGCTTTTGTAGTCTGGTCTGCCCTGTTCCCATGATGCACTGGGCCAGGGACAGACTAATTTGCATACAGCCAGGTTCTGAAACTGGGATGGTGCAATGAGCTAAAAAACGGTGTTGGATCTAGCCCTGATCTCTTGACTGGGTGAGAGTACTCTGCTTAATTCAGAGACTCTGTCCATCACCACCCCTTGTTGTAAATAATTTTGTCCACCCCAAGCGTGGAAGGGTATACTCAGATGTGAGTCCCTTGCTCATTGCACCATCAGGATTCAAGCAAGCTGGGCCGAAGACGCCTGAAATGGCAGAAACCGGTCCCCGGAAGCTTGTTTCCTTCCCAGTGTAAGAATTGGCTTTTGTAGTCTGGTCTGCCCTGTTCCCATGATGCACTGGGCCAGGGACAGACTAATTTGCATACAGCCAGGTTCTGAAACTGGGATGGTGCAATGAGCTAAAAAACGGTGTTGGATCTAGCCCTGATCTCTTGACTGGATGAGAGTACTCTGCTTAATTCAGAGACTCTGTCCATCACCACCCCTTGTTGTAAATAATTTTGTCCACCCCAAGCGTGGAAGGGTATACTCAGATGTGAGTCCCTTGCTCATTGCACCATCAGGATTCAAGCAAGCTGGGCCGAAGACGCCTGAAATGGCAGAAACCGGTCCCCGGAAGCTTGTTTCCTTCCCAGTGTAAGAATTGGCTTTTGTAGTCTGGTCTGCCCTGTTCCCATGATGCACTGGGCCAGGGACAGACTAATTTGCATACAGCCAGGTTCTGAAACTGGGATGGTGCAATGAGCTAAAAAACGGTGTTGGATCTAGCCCTGATCTCTTGACTGGGTGAGAGTACTCTGCTTAATTCAGAGACTCTGTCCATCACCACCCCTTGTTGTAAATAATTTTGTCCACCCCAAGCGTGGAAGGGTATACTCAGATGTGAGTCCCTTGCTCATTGCACCATCAGGATTCAAGCAAGCTGGGCCGAAGACGCCTGAAATGGCAGAAACCGGTCCCCGGAAGCTTGTTTCCTTCCCAGTGTAAGAATTGGCTTTTGTAGTCTGGTCTGCCCTGTTCCCATGATGCACTGGGCCAGGGACAGACTAATTTGCATACAGCCAGGTTCTGAAACTGGGATGGTGCAATGAGCTAAAAAACGGTGTTGGATCTAGCCCTGATCTCTTGACTGGGTGAGAGTACTCTGCTTAATTCAGAGACTCTGTCCATCACCACCCCTTGTTGTAAATAATTTTGTCCACCCCAAGCGTGGAAGGGTATACTCAGATGTGAGTCCCTTGCTCATTGCACCATCAGGATTCAAGCAAGCTGGGCCGAAGACGCCTGAAATGGCAGAAACCGGTCCCCGGAAGCTTGTTTCCTTCCCAGTGTAAGAATTGGCTTTTGTAGTCTGGTCTGCCCTGTTCCCATGATGCACTGGGCCAGGGACAGACTAATTTGCATACAGCCAGGTTCTGAAACTGGGATGGTGCAATGAGCTAAAAAACGGTGTTGGATCTAGCCCTGATCTCTTGACTGGGTGAGAGTACTCTGCTTAATTCAGAGACTCTGTCCATCACCACCCCTTGTTGTAAATAATTTTGTCCACCCCAAGCGTGGAAGGGTATACTCAGATGTGAGTCCCTTGCTCATTGCACCATCAGGATTCAAGCAAGCTGGGCCGAAGACGCCTGAAATGGCAGAAACCGGTCCCCGGAAGCTTGTTTCCTTCCCAGTGTAAGAATTGGCTTTTGTAGTCTGGTCTGCCCTGTTCCCATGATGCACTGGGCCAGGGACAGACTAATTTGCATACAGCCAGGTTCTGAAACTGGGATGGTGCAATGAGCTAAAAAACGGTGTTGGATCTAGCCCTGATCTCTTGACTGGGTGAGAGTACTCTGCTTAATTCAGAGACTCTGTCCATCACCACCCCTTGTTGTAAATAATTTTGTCCACCCCAAGCGTGGAAGGGTATACTCAGATGTGAGTCCCTTGCTCATTGCACCATCAGGATTCAAGCAAGCTGGGCCGAAGACGCCTGAAATGGCAGAAACCGGTCCCCGGAAGCTTGTTTCCTTCCCAGTGTAAGAATTGGCTTTTGTAGTCTGGTCTGCCCTGTTCCCATGATGCACTGGGCCAGGGACAGACTAATTTGCATACAGCCAGGTTCTGAAACTGGGATGGTGCAATGAGCTAAAAAACGGTGTTGGATCTAGCCCTGATCTCTTGACTGGGTGAGAGTACTCTGCTTAATTCAGAGACTCTGTCCATCACCACCCCTTGTTGTAAATAATTTTGTCCACCCCAAGCGTGGAAGGGTATACTCAGATGTGAGTCCCTTGCTCATTGCACCATCAGGATTCAAGCAAGCTGGGCCGAAGACGCCTGAAATGGCAGAAACCGGTCCCCGGAAGCTTGTTTCCTTCCCAGTGTAAGAATTGGCTTTTGTAGTCTGGTCTGCCCTGTTCCCATGATGCACTGGGCCAGGGACAGACTAATTTGCATACAGCCAGGTTCTGAAACTGGGATGGTGCAATGAGCTAAAAAACGGTGTTGGATCTAGCCCTGATCTCTTGACTGGGTGAGAGTACTCTGCTTAATTCAGAGACTCTGTCCATCACCACCCCTTGTTGTAAATAATTTTGTCCACCCCAAGCGTGGAAGGGTATACTCAGATGTGAGTCCCTTGCTCATTGCACCATCAGGATTCAAGCAAGCTGGGCCGAAGACGCCTGAAATGGCAGAAACCGGTCCCCGGAAGCTTGTTTCCTTCCCAGTGTAAGAATTGGCTTTTGTAGTCTGGTCTGCCCTGTTCCCATGATGCACTGGGCCAGGGACAGACTAATTTGCATACAGCCAGGTTCTGAAACTGGGATGGTGCAATGAGCTAAAAAACGGTGTTGGATCTAGCCCTGATCTCTTGACTGGGTGAGAGTACTCTGCTTAATTCAGAGACTCTGTCCATCACCACCCCTTGTTGTAAATGAGAAATAAAATAAAGCAAAGTATTCCTAATACAGGTGTACAATAGTAAATGTCTATTTTAATGCACATATAACTAACCACCCTCAGCAGTGGAGTCTTGAAGACACGAGTTGCTATGGCACTGAGAGCTCTGTTCAAAGAAAGTGATGGATGGAGTGCTTGAGTTAATGAATTATTGTCAGACACCGGTGATTACTCTAGATCTATATTCCGATAGGATCCTTCAGTTCACAACCACAGCAGATCACTGCACCCAGCTGTTTACTACATGAAACAAACAACTTGGCCCATCGTTAGGGGTGCCACCTTTATCACCAGCCTATACTTAACTGTACATGCCAGGCTGGTAAAGACAGCCAGGTGGCACCAAGGCCAATGTGACTTGAAAGAACTAATGCCTGAAATGTACAGGTTAATGGTACCTCCAGAAGGCTGTTTATCTAATGACCGTCTCATGCCCTCTTTCCTGATGCTTTCAGAAGCCTTGTTGAGAGACAAGGTTCACAACAGTAAAATGATGAAAGACCCTGGATTTATAGAGAAACAACTAGGTGTATAAATGTGTCAACACAGCCACCTTCTTCAGGATAAGGAACATTTCTCTATCCTCCTCGTCTTCATACGCCATGCAGATGTCCCTTATATCCACACCCCCTTGTGGAGATGTACTACACACTCTTGTGTTCTCAAGGGGCTTAAAGCTGAGTTCAGGAGTCTCCAGGCTCCTCTTAGGCACACACTTAATCCTTTTGTACAGATTGGTTTATCCCCTGAATTTCCAATAGGTAGTGGATGTGTCCAAACGTCCACCTTCAGACTAAAATGGCCCTGTGTCTACCCTCCCCACTCATAGAGAGAAGAACAATATTCCTACTTGCCAACTTGCTTGATGGACATGTAGATATCTGTAGCCCTCTCACACACCACCTTTAAAAAAAAACAAAAAAACAGAAGGCCCTATTCACGTGGAGATGTGCCCAAACCCCTAACTGTTCTGAGTCTTCTGCCTGTGTGAGTAGTTCTGCCTTCTCTAAGGCATGGAGAGGTGTCCTCACTCCTACCCCCTTCAAGGCCTGGAGCTGTGACTTCCTTCCCTGTCCTCAGAGTGCATGGGAATATTTCTGGTTTCCAACTCACTTTTATTAGGCACATAGCAGTGTACTCCTCACCCTCTCCAAGACACAGAGGGATGTGTTTACATATCTTAAATGTATGCTGATGTACACCACCCATGCTTGAGCAGGACTGGCAGCTCAGTGCCACTCATGCACCCACATAGGGTGCAGCAGACTGGCAGCCATGCTCATCACTGGTGGCAGGAGAGTGCCAGCCATGCCCGGGCAGTGCTGGCACCCCCCTATCACCAGACAACTCACCAGGTCAATCAGGGATGTGGTCACAGAACAATCCGGGATCCTGATGGCGATGCTCTCTGCGGTGCCAATGTACTTAGCGGAGTCCTCCAGTCCGAAGCACTTCAGCCACTCGCCTGTGGGTACAAGAAGACAGAAAGGTGTGAGCAGGGCTTATTTTGGGCAGGGGTCTGCCATTGAAACTCACCAGCACTCAGTTTTAGGGACCACAGCTTTTTCTATTTCATCATTACACTTGGACCCCAGAGCAAGAGGACAAAGGCAGAGAAGACAGAAATAAGGAAGAAGTGAAGAAAGGAAAACAGCGACAATGAAGGCAAGGAGGAAGAAAGTTTAGGATGAGACAAAGAGACATGAAGTGCAGGGCTGTGGGAGAAAGAGGCGTGAGGTGCAGTGAGGTCAGACAACCTTGGTATTTGCTAAACCACTAGATCTGAGAGTTCTGGATGATGGAGAAATCTACAAAAAAACACTGGTAAAGTGACGGGGTACCCTTGGAAATACCCAATCCCATGCAGTCATTGTGCATGACTGTGCACCAGTCGAACTTGGGCCTTTGCTGAGTTGTCACAAGAGCACCCCTCTCCTCCCAAGCCGCAGGAGGATCCTATGGTGTGCACTAAACTCACAACGTGCCCTTATCCCTGGAAGACAAAATTCAACGCGCCCATGGCTCAGAGCCTCTATATTACCCCCCTTCAAATTACACAGGTGCTCGCACTATAGGTAGGAATGGTCAGGTGATGAACTAACATCTCCTTATAGGCAAAAAGCATGCAAAGGACAATATTCACCCTGTAGACGGGGCTCAGATAATGGAGGGGTTCCCTATCGGGATATGTCAGGCAGTGTAAAGATGTCACCTTATAGGTGTGGATCAGATGATGAAGAGAAACTTTCATATATACAAGATACAGACAGCAAAGTGTGCACATCCCACAGGCGGGGCCTGATGGTGGAAAGGTTCACTCCCTTCAGACACAGATACAGGCCAGTGAGAGGATAGTGTTCATCCTATGGATGGGGACAGATAATAGAGAGGTTCACTCCCTCTAGACAAAGATACAGATCAGTCAGTGGACAGTGCTCATCCTATGGCTGGGGTCAGATAATGGAGAGGCTCAGACCCTGTAGAGAAAGATACAGGTCAGTGAGTGGGCAGTGTTTATCCTATGGGTGGGGCAGATAATGGAGAGGCTCAGACCCTGTAGAGAAGGATACAGGTCAGTGAGTGGGCAGTGTTCTTCCTCTACAGTTATGGACCAGAATATTTACAAGAGCTCACAAGATCCAAATAATCACTAAAGATCCTCCTTAGATTCACAGAGCAGCCAGTATGTAGGCGCTCGTCCGATATGCATGAAGCAGGCAATGTAGGGGCCTCCTCCTTATAGACATGTGAAGGATTAAGCACAGGTGTTGGCAGGATAGGTGACTCTAATGTAACGGGTCAGATCACGCTAGGAATGTGTGGTGAATGTTTGCAACAGGAGCGGTAAAGAAACAGTACATGAGGGAGCAGGGAAACCATCCTACATGGAAGCTGAAGAGCATGTATGATCTATGTGCACATGAAGCATTGAAGCCTGGGGTGGGTGGGACTGGGTCCTAGTCTGCAGTCACAATTAATGTGTGTGGTAGGCTTGTATCCAGATGACGGGTGCTACTTTTCTCATCTTTCCCCCTTGTTTGTGGTCATGAACTGGGATCTGCTGGTCTTCATGTGCTCTCAGATACAGACCCCCCGCTCACCTCTTGGTATGACCAGGCTCATCTGTGAAGGCCAGGCCGCCTGCATGAAGTCCCAGAGCAGAGGGCTGAACAGGTGCCTAGCCGGCTCCAGCTGCTTCAAGGTCGAGATCCAGATGGACATGGGGGCGTCCTTGGGCTTCAGCTTTGTCCTGGAAGGAAACAAGACAGAGGTCAACTGAGTGAAGGGACGAGATCCATCTCACTGGGATTGGAGGATCCAGAGTTGAGATTCTGGCCAATCTCAGACCACCAGCAGGGACATGATGATGGAAAAAGGAACATTTAGGATGAGATCTACTCTCCATCTTAAAACTGAACGATTTATACAGCCATATAGAGCAAGACAAGGGTCATTTTTACTTGTCACAAAATGAACCCTTGTTTTTAGGGGTTTTCACCTGCCCCAAAAGATTCAGAACAAGGGATAGTACTGCTGGTCTGTTCTCAATTTTATAAGGACGTTTGGTTTCTTCTTTACAGGAGTGTCTAAGGTTACTTGTTTTTTGTTGCTTCATTTCCAGGGGTTCTCTGCTCTAGGTATATTGTTGTTTCTTTTTCGGGTTTCCTCAGTGTAATTGGTGTTGGGTCATTTCATTTCCGTGGTTCTCATTGTTATATGAAGTCATCAATATAAAATATTCACTATTTATTGAAAAGAAGGGCTGTGATGATAACACTCACCTGTACACCTTCTCCACGGCCGCAGGCCGGTTACAGGCTCCCACCACCGCATATACCGTGTCTGTGGGGACACCACAGATTCCTCCATCCTTCATGATTTCTGCAACAGAAGAGCAAGAACCCATGATTATAGGTAAACAGAGCCATCGTGCTGAGCTCACTAAAGAAAGTTCAGCCCCGATATTAGTGAATGTTGTCTGATTTACTTGGAGATTTCGTAAATCGCTTCTACCCTCCCTATGGAACTCCCCAACTCCGCTCAGGCCTGGCTGTAGAGCTGCGAGAGGACTCCATGTCATGAGGATCACCCTCATCCAAGTCTAGCTTTTTAGCCAACAGCACAAGGCATCCTGGGGCAGCAGGAATCAGGAATAGGAGGAACTATGAGTCCCAGAATGCAAAGTACTGTTGGTTAAACGTCAGGAGTGGGGGACACTGGGCCTCATGACATGGGGCAGGTGACATTGGTGTCCAAGTCAAAACTGTAGAGATGGATATGAGACAGAGAGTAACATATTCCCATCACCCAGGAGTCACGGTGGGATCCTATTTCAGGACCACCCCAATGCACGCTGGGCACTGTAGTCCTCTCAACTTACACGGCTGTAAGAGCAGCATACATTACAGTGGTAAACAGACAGCAAGCAGGTCAGAAATGTGTGATCTGGGGTTGGATTGGGAACAGCTTGAATATGCAAGCACTGCCCTCTCCCCTGGAGCCAAGCTCACCCCGGGGGTGCAAGCAGCAAACAATACAAAGCGTGAGCTGAACCTGAGTTTTCAGGGCCACACAGGTCCTTGCTGTTGACGGCGAGCACCATTAATAAGTCTTTCGTTCGGAAAGTTTCAGAGTTTTCAAATTCTATCATAATTTATCCATTCAAGATTTCATCTAATTTAGACAGAATTCTTATTAGTGAAATACCTGAATATGATATGAAGATCATCTCATATTTTTATAAAAGGGTTGTAATCATTAAATAAATAGTTCTACAAGGTATTCTGAGGTAAAAAGTACGCACTATAATATGACTAATGATATTTAGGATTCAATATGTGACTTGGAGGTCAAATAGAAGTCTTATTGTTACCGAGGAGAAATTATTCTGCTGGTAAAATCATGTTTTCACTAAGACTATCCGGGACAAAGTTTAGCAGTAAACAATATACAACTTTGTTAAACTAAGAATGGAAACATTTGAAAATTGCAGACAAAACTGTCATCAAATTAGTAGAGTTTTACATTTCCCAACATTGAAAGGAAAAAGGATTCCCCCCAGAATCCCCTTACCTGCGATCTGCTTGACGGATGTGGCCCTCCTGGCAGGAAGGTGGGGGCACTTGGAGGCTCCGCCCCCATACCCCTGGAGCTGCAGAAGTGGGCGGCCCATGGGTAGCTGGGGCTCTTCAAAGGTGTCACTGACCAGCCCAGCCAGGAAGCAGTAGAAGCTGACCAGGCCAAAGATGATGGTGACAGCAATGTCATACCCAACTGGGAGGGCTGCGACGGCGTCCAATAGAAAACTGATGAGGATGAGTTCAAAGGTGAGGCAATACAGGAACCAGGCTTTGCTTAGGAACAGCGTGCAGAAAATAATAAACCCATTCAAGAGCATGAAGCAGATGATGCCCACAGCCACGTGGAAGCCCCTCGTGGGGCCATAGAGGCCACCGTACCTGGTGAGACCCCAGATGATCCACATGATTCCATAAAGAATAAAGGTGCTGCTCTCAAGGGTCTTACCACGCGAGAAGGCCACAGAGCCACAGACACATTTCAGAAGTCCTCCAGCTACCACCACCCACGGTAGGACGACAGTGGCACGTGTGTCTGTTGGGTCCACAGACATAGTGATTGCAAAGGCGGCCAAAATGCTGCCTGCGTGGCCAAGCACCTCTCCATCCGCATACTTAGAATAGCCGAGGTAAGGAACATGCAGGTCTTTTTCTTGACGTAACTTGAAAATGCTAATAGGTGTGAACAGGCTCTTAACAATCCCCTCCCCTGTTGGTATCTTGGTGGCCGCTTTCATGTTGTAAAGTTTAATGAGTGTCATAAGTGCTGAAGCCACGTAAATAGCCACATTCACTCCTTGTGATCCACCATGAAAGAAACCAGTGGGACGTGAAGCCAAAGCGATGCAGTAGGTCACATAAAACAACAGATACAGCCCATCCACCAGGCTCCTACCAGCCATGAATACAGCCAAGACCATGAATAGGAGCAGAAAGACCACCAGTAATGGGACAGGGAAAATGGGTTCAGTTGCCTGCCAGAACTGGTAGAGCAAGGAATATCCTTCAGCGAACCGTAGGATGGAGGTGAAGCCAAAGAAGGTGGCCGCCAGGGTATCCAAGGATCGATACGACAGGATGCAGACCCCAATCTGGAAGACCCCCGCCATCCAGAGCCAAGGCACCTGCCCCACAAAGAGACTGGTGGTCACTCCCAGGACCCTGCACCCAAAGACGCTGGCGGACACCATATTCAAGATCAGCCCAATGATGACCAGGTCGTTGCTGCTGGAGGTCATTGGTGAGCCCTGGGGGGTGGCTTTAGCCGTAGCCAGATCTGTGCCAGGGAGGGTGACCAACTTCCCAGTAAGTATATGAAGGAGCCTCCCTCCACCAAAGTACGCCCCAACGAGACAGACGATGAGGTGGTTAGAAGCCACAGCAGAGGCACCAAAGCTACTGTCATAGTATGTGGCGGTTTCATGGGCAGCGGAGAGCGAGATGGCCAACGCCATCATGGCGAGGGCAGCCTCCTTCTGAAGGATGCCCACCAGACTGATGATGAGCAGTCCCAGGGTGAAGGCTGCAAGACCCGGGACCATGGCATTACGAAGATCAAGGGACCCGCTGAGGACCCCCTGCCCGTCCATGATATGGATCACTCCCTTAGAGCACCATAGCGCAGAGACCGTCAGGCAGAGGGACACAAACAAGGGGACAGGACCACGGCTCCTGCGGACTCCTGCGGGAGAGAAGAAGGGAGAAGTAAATATAGGAAGAAATCAAATTAGAGACACAAGTAGATGACAAGGTAGAGATTGGAAAGGGTGTGGAGGATGTGGAAGGAAGAAGTTAGTATAGGAAAGATGGATTTAAAGAGAAAGAAAGCTTAAAGGAGGGAAAATTAGAGGAATGAAAGGGATTGGGTGAGAACAGACAGAAAGAGAGATGAGAGACATAAATTTAAGTGAAAATGGAACTAGACAGTGAAACAAGAGACAACGTGCAAATAAGAGGATTGAGAGAGGAAAATAAGAAAGAGGAGGTGGGAAAAGAGAGAGGTAAATATAGGAGAAAGAAAATTAGACAAATAAAAGGGAGAGGATGGAAAAGGAGAAAGGAGGAGTGAGGAAGAGAAAGAGGAGGAACAAAGAGAGGAAAGAAAGATGGAGAGAAGGGAAAGTATATAAAAAATAAAGAAAACTACACAATGAAAAGTGTGGCAAAGGAATAAAAAGAGGGATGTCAGAAAGGAGAGAGAGAATGACACGCAGAGACACTGAGTAAATAAAAAAAAATTAAGGAAACGGGTAGTGCGAGGAATGAGCTAAAGAAAATAGACAGGAAGAGGAAGAGAGAGAGAAGGGATAAGTGACTAAAGAGGGAAAAGAAAATCATTGAAAGAAAGGAATGATAAAAGTATTGGAAGTGAGAAAAAAGAAAGAGTAAAATGATGATTCGAGGGAGAAAGAAGAGGTGGAAACAAGATCGAGAAATGGAAAAAGAAAGGTTCAGATCAGCATCAATTTAACTTCCGGTCTTCCCTGGCCGATAGTTTTTACCAATTCTTCAATATCTCAGCCAGAGCCGGGGTCAGCGTTTATTGATTCCTGGACTGCACTTTATTTATCCATCATTACCCACAGAACAGGCACCAGGCTTTTCGACAGGTTTACTTTCCTATCATTATCCGAAAGAAGGGGTCTCTTCTCACTCATAACCCCGAGGCCCTCCCACAGGGTGGGGAGGGAAGACTCCCTCTCTAGTCATCTCCACCTAGCATTAGTTATAAGCACTACATTCCCATATTGAGATGTCATAAGCGCATTGAAGCAATCATTATATATTTAGGCACTGTGTCGCACAGTCTCAGCCGTGTGCCTCCCTCCCTACTACCCCTGAACCCCACGCATGTGATCTCACCTGTATATCCCAGCAGAGCTGCCAATATGACCAGCAGGACCCCCAGGGGTGTGCTGGGGATGAGGGGCGTGGCTCTGGAGGAGCTGTATGACGTCACTGCCAGCAGGAGGGAGCCTGGAGGAACAGGAAAGACAGCCATAATGCAAAGATAAATAAAACACACGCCTGCCAGGGTCCCCCTTTAGGAGGGAATCTGGAAACACAACAGAGACAGACAGACATGAAATGATAACTTACACTCATAGCAGCCTCTCTCCCATCTTGGGAGGAGCCCGGATACACACCAAAGACATCCGTGACACAAACACACACCTGTTCCTTTCAGATCTCCGCAGCACGCGCGTTAACCCAGGAAACACCTGTTCACTTTATTATTCCAATATTCGATAATGATTGGTCACAGGTGAGGAACTGGGAGAAAGCGCCTACATGGCTGTATTCAGACATGAGCTGAGCTATAGGGGACCCAAGACTTCCTGAGAGGCTTCTGCTCCGAAGTCCGGTGGAGCCGAAACAGTCAGTCGCACTGAGTTATGAAGATAGCATGTCACTGACTCTCGCCAGCTCTACCGGCTCCTGGCCCTAACCCATCCTAAACCATTCTCTTAGGCCTCAGAAAACAACTCAACACTAATATGATTCCCCAACACCTCATCTAAACAGAGCCCAGGACTCTCCATTCACAAAGCGCGTGCCTGCCTCAATCGGATCTTAGCGCTATATAAAGGCATCAAACATGACGAAAGTGGCAGTATGGGTCCTACCTGCAGAGATGGACAGGATCCCGATGGAATAGTGAAGGGGCTCTGGGGCCTTCCCTGGCTCCGGCATCCTGCGGCTGGAGTCAATCTGGATTGAGTTTGGGCAGAACCCGCAGTGAGTCTGAAGTGTGGGCTGAATCCGAAGTGAGTCTGGAGTTTGGGCTGAATCCGAAGTGAGTCTGTGTTGAATCCGCAGTGAGTCTGTGTTGAATCCGAAGCGAGTCTGGGCTGAATCCGCAGTGAGTCTGGGCTGATGAGTCTGGAGTGTGGGCCGATCCCGGAGTAAGTCCGTAGTATGGGCTGAATCCGGAGTGAGTCCGGAGTGTGGGTGAATCTGGAGCCCGTCAGGCTGGGGTAGCTGGAGTGCGCCCGGGTCAGTCACCGCTGGTGTCTCACTCCACACCCGGCCCCAGCAGCTCTTTATGTACAGTGTCCCCGAGGGGGCGTGTCTAGTCACTGTCACTCAAGGGCCAGTGGGATTTTCCCAAAGGGCAGCGCCTTGTTTCCTGCCCCTCCCTGTTGGGTGGGACACTATGGGAGGGGGGAGGGCGGGGGGGGGGGGGGTTCACACCTGGGAGCTGCTTCTACGGGCACCCTTAGCAGCAGGGGTCACACCTCACATACAGGACAGTGTCCAGGACAGGCAGGAACAACTTTCCAGAGGGCAGAGATGGGGCAGGGGGGGGGGGGGGGGGGTGAAGATACTCGCGATTTCCACAGAAAATACATCGGTTTAAAGGGGAATGAAATGCATCTCTCCCCAGAGAATATAAAATAAAACGTATTTAATTTCTGTGTTTATTCATTGAAATATAGTCCCAAATAGGCCCTCGAGGCACCTTAGCGCTTGCACCGTGGAACTGTGAATAGACTACCCACAAAGCGTGTACAATTAGAAACATATAAAGATTAGATTAACAGAGAAAACGTAAATAATGTAATAATTACACAACAGGGAGGTACTGTGAGTGGCCGATATAAGAAAGAGAGAGAGGACTTACCTGCACAGAGCCTTCTGTGTATGGGATTCTGGAGTGTCCGATTTGAGGGTCTCTTTACTTCTGCTTGAAAAAAGAGAGACACCCCTCAAAACAAGGGACAGTGTTTAAGCAACCAATCAATCCAAAGGATTCCCCTTGCTAAATTATTTAAACAAATATAGTCACATTCAGTCACCACAATCAAACAAATGTAGTACCACAGGAATTTTTAAAACACACATAGATCATTTAATTATATATTCATTAGTCATTAAAAATGCAACAATGCGAATTATTGCATAGCACAATCAATGTAACAAAAACAAGCAATGGTAATGCATCGGTTTCGCCTATGTGAAGAATAATAAGCTGTTTTTATCAATCCCTGTTCGGGGCAAAGGAAAGAGCTCCCTGACAAGTCTCATGGGAGTGGAGAGGATGTGGCGTAGCAGGCAGATCTGCTGATCAAGAGCTGTAGATCCAGGTTCAAGTCTTAGCGACGCGGCGTTCTGTGATTCTGTAAGGTCATTTAATCTCTCCGGGTGATAAATTGTGTTATGTAAATCTGCTGCAAGACAAAAAAGCAGAACGAGGCAAAACTTTATGAAAAATAGTACTACCAAAGCAGCTATTAACAGTATTTCGGCTAAGGGAAACTGACAAGAGAAGCAGATGAGTTATAAACATTGGTAAACGCAGGAAAAAATGGTACAGCCAATAGAAATGAAGGAAAAGTAAGTGGCAAGCACACAAACCAATGAAAAGTCTGGAAAGGGCGGTGGGAGGATTTAAACCCCTCTTAAGTTTATATGAAAAACAATAGATTTCACAAGCATAGTACTGCTGAGAACTAATAACATGGGGGAGAGGAAGTAGCCTAACGGCTAGGGGGCTGGACCTCAAATCTGGAGAACTGGGTCAAGTCTCAGCAAGGATGCGCAACATCCTGTAATCCTGGGAAAATCAGTTAATCTTCCTGTGCCTACTAAAAATGAATGTGTCCTCATTTAACGCAACTGGTGCTTGTGTAAAGCGCTCAGATACCTTACACCTTTGGGTCAAGTTCGCGCTATATAAAACTCTGGAAAAAAAGAAGAAACAAATAACAACACAACATTAGGAACAAGCATTTGCAATGCAATAGGTCTCGCAATAGGAAAGTTTGAGCTATTGGTATTGTAAATGACAAATGTTTTATTTATGTTTTGGGTTTGAAAATAGCGAAATGAATAGCTTTGTCATTTACAATGCCAATAGTTTCAACTTTCGCAAATGTGACACCTGTAGCATTTGTAATGTAATATGTGTTGTATTTACGTGACTTAGATGTATTGACATTACAAATAACAATGGCTTTTATTTTTTTTAAATAATTAATACTTAAATAAAAGTTATTGTAATTTATAATGGCAATAGCTTAAAGTTTTGTAAATAACTTTTGTGAAGATTATGTTCAGTGTATTTTATTGTGACAAAAATCCAAAACACAGAAGTGGAATATTAACTTCTTTTTGTGACATTTGTAATAAAGCTTGAAACATTGAGAGAACATATTTTAACAGTTGTTGTTGAATGGTTGCACAGTTTGATGTGGTGGCGCTGAGTGATGTTGTGGTGGCGACAAGTGATGCTGCGGTAGAGCATAGTGATGTTGTGGTGCCCCTGAGTGATGCTGTGGTGGTGCTGAGTGATGCTGTGGTGATGCGATAGATAGATAGAGTGAGGGCGATAGATAGAGTGATGGCGATAGATAGAGTGAGTGCGATAGATAGATAGATTGATGCGATAGATAGAGTGAGTGCGATAGATAGATAGATCGATGGCGATAGATAGAGTGAGGGCGATAGATAGAGTGAAGGCGATAGATAGATAGAGTGAGGGTGATAGATAGAGTGAAGGCAATAGATAGATAGAGTGAGGGCGATAGATAGATAGACAGATAGATAGATAGATAGACAGACAGATAGATAGATAGATAGATAGATAGATAGATAGATAGATAGATAGATAGATAGATAGATAGATAGATAGATAGATAGATAGATAGATAGATAGATAGATAGATAGATACAGTGAGGGCGATAGATAGAGTGAGGGCGATAGATAGAGTGAGGGCGATAGATAGAGTGAGGGCGATAGATAGATAGATAGATAGATAGATAGATAGATAGAGAGAGATAGATAGATAGACAGACAGACAGACAGACAGACAGACAGACAGACAGATAGATAGATAGATAGATAGATAGATAGATAGATAGATAGATAGATAGATAGATAGATAGATAGATAGATAGATAGATAGATAGATAGATAGATAGATAGATAGATAGATAGATAGATAGATAGATAGATAGATAGAGTGAGGAGAGATCAGAACATACACTGGACCACCCCCGAGTACAGTCGAGTGGAATTGCCAGGGCTTGTTTCTGTTCCCAGTTCGGTCGTGGTACACATACGTGCATCGGCGTCATGTGTACAGCAGACAGCGTCTGAGCAGGATTAACGCTGGTGGAAGACATCTACCCACATCAGTGCAGAAGATTATAGCCGATGTTCACAGCTTTTCCATCACATTAATAAATGCACAGGCATGAACAGAAAAATGTATCATGACATATGTACAGTACTTCCTTATCACCCACTCCAGGCATCCACTCTACTGTGAGTTATTGACATGGTGAAGGTGCTTTACCTGCAGGGGCCGGGTAAGTGACTGGCACAGGTTAGACACATTTCACACTCTGGGGCATCACTGCATTACCAACATGAATGTCAGTTTTGAGTAGCAGACCCCTGGCACTGTGAGCAGACCCCTGGCACCGGGAGCAGACCCCTGGCACAGTGAGCAGACCCCTGGCACTGTGAGCAGACCCCTGGCACAGTGAGCAGACCCCTGGCACTATGAGCGGACCCCTAGCACTATGAGCAGACCCCCTGGCACTATGAGCAGATCCCCTCACACTGTGAGCAGACCCCTGGTACTGTGAGCAGACCCCCTGGCACTGTGAGCAGACCTGTTCCTATTGTGAAGCGCTCTGACACCTTCGGGTAAAGTCCGCGCTATATAAAAATGCATAAATAAATAAATAATAAAAAAAACCCTGGCACTGTGAGCAGACCCCTGGTACTGTGAGCAAACCCCTGGAACTGTGAGCAGACCGCTGGCGCTGTGAGCAAACCCCTGGTACTGTAAGCAGACCCCTGGAACTGTGAGCAGATCCCCTGGTACTGTGAGCAGACCCCTGGCACTGTGAGCAGACCCCTGGCACTGTGAGCAGACCCCTGGAACTGCGAGCAGAACCGCTGGTACTATGAGCAGATCCCCTGGTACTGTGAGCAGACCCCTGGCACTGTAAGCAGACCCCTGGAACTGTGAGCAGACCCCTGGCGCTGTGAGCAGACACCTGGCGCTGTGAGCAGACCCCTGGCGCTGTGAGCAGACACCTGGCGCTGTGAGCAAACACCTGGCGCTGTGAGCAGACACCTGGCACTGCGAGCAGACTCCTGGCGCTGTGAACAGACCCCTGGCACTGCGAGCAGACCCCTAGCGCTGTGAGCAAACACCTGGCACTGTGAGCAGACACCTGGCGCTGTGAGCAGACACCTGGCGCTGTGAGGAGCATCCTTATGTCTTGCACAGCTGAGCAGCCCCAGGGACATGCTAGCGCTTTGATCATCATATTAACAACACTCAGCGTTATGTAATTGGGAAAACTTTGGCATATTTGAGCAAAACTTAGATTTGTATTGGAAGAAGCCTGGCATATGATGGCAGAGCCCTGGTATATTAGAGATGTATTTAAAATTTTAAGGGGCTATTAACTGACAGGGGAGCAGTGGTGAACATTCAAACTTGGTGTCATTTCGAAAGGATTTTCTGTAGGTTTTTTCCAGAGGACATATTTTATCAGATAGATGCTGCTTCCCCCGTGGCACAGACTACTTTGCCTGTTATGTGTCTGGGGTTGTGTAAAAGCCCGGTTCAGATCTGTTGTTCGATTGTAACTAGAATTGTAGTTTCGTTTGTATACATATATGCTCAGATTTAGAAGCACACAGAAGAGGAGCTATACATCTGAGCGCGCGCACACGCCCTCTGATTTCCCCGTCACTATTATCTAAGTCCATCCGCCGTCCTAGGAGGCCAGGGGAGGGCTCGCGGACACTTGGACGCAGTCTGGGATGTCTCCTGGGGTTCACAGGCCCCTCCCCCACCTTTGTTCTTTTCTCCAGTATATGGACGGCAGGAATTTCCCAGAGGTCTTCCTGGTCTTTCCCAGAGGGTGATTCCAGGTCCAGGTTACACCTCGCCCCGCCCCTCACAGTGATGTCACTCTACATAGGGCTTTTTTAGGGGAGATCACTTCCCCCTTAAGCGTATTTAACCCCTGGCTGGAGAGAGACACAACACCTGCCAGCACTAGAGGCCCCCCCCCCCTTCCTGTCAGCACCAGAGAGAGCGAAGGACTGTCCCAGGACAGGGACAGAAAAGACCCCTCCAGGTGGACAGAGAACATCTATCTCGAAAGACAGCGACTGATTGAGACCTCTCTTGGAGCTAAGACTGACTGCAGAGACAGAGGAGACCTCCCCAGAGACTGACTGACGCGACAGAGAAAACCTCACTAAGAGCAGCGGCAGACATCAGGGCGCAGGATGCTTCAAGGCGCCTTCCAGGTGAGCCCCTGCTACAGACATCCATCGGGGGTCGCAGCTGTAACGGCTGTATTTGTATATTTTTCATCAGTTTGGGCGCATCGTTTGTTTCCATTGGTTAAACGCCTGTCTCTAGGTCTCGAAATTCAATTTGTTTTTATAGAGATTTATTTTAAAATAGAGCAGAGAGGGCATTTACTTATTAGAAGATGTACTTGGTCATAATACTCCTGTCACGCGTGTGTTCGTCTTTTATTTCACGTTAGCATTCTTGACATTTTATAATATTTTTTAATGTTTTTTCCATTTTTAAATGTACGTTGATGAATAAATTGATTGCACCTTTTATTCTGACCTCATCGTGTGTTTTCTATCGTCTGCTCTGAGTGCATTAGTCATGTGTTTCTGTTCTGTTCATGCTATGGATGTGCATGTCTACCGTGACGTAACAGGAGCATCTTAGGTAATTAAGGTCTGTTATAAGAGGAGTTTGGGACTGGATTGTAAGTTCTTCTTTCACAATGTGTAATAATGCACGTTACTCAACGTTTTCAATTAGCCATAGTCTTTAGAGGCAGCCCTGAGGGGATTTTTCAAAATAACACTCCTTTAGCCGATCAAAGTCTGTGCCAATAGAAATATGGGGTCACAGGTGACATGGTTGTGCCATTTGGTAAACCCTGGTGGTACACTGTGCCCTAGGGTACAGTGCCCATTCCACGTCCATGACAGGAGCAAGATGAACAGTTCATACTGTGCCAGCTGATGTCATGCCCACACTGTTCTGGTGCCAACATCTCACCAGAGTGCCTGCACCAGAACAGACACCACCTCAAGTGCTAACCTGATGTGCCAAGGTGCTGGCATCATCTCCCAGCGTGCTGGCGTCATAGGCCAGAAGACGGGCATCCTCTGTCAGAGTGCTGCGACCAGATGTATGCCACTTTAAGGTGCTGGCATAACATCCAAGTATGGTTCCTATAGTGCCGGGTACTTTCCTTATGTGACAGGGTGCTGACTTCATTTGCCAGGGTGTTGGCATAATTTATCAGACTGCTGACATCACATGTGTGTCCAGATGCTGGCATCACATGCCAGGGTGGTGCCTGTAAATCCTGGGTGGTCTTCAATGCGCTAGAGGCGCTCTTTACATGGACCAGGTTTGATCCTTGAGACAGAGTGGCTGCGGTGCCAGCCTGCAGCTAATGTGCAAGTCTAGGGCTGTTTATAAACCAGGCTTTATTTGCTGATATGCCAGGCAGTGACGTCTTATGTGCCATGCTGGGAGAGGACATGTGCCCTCCTAGGATTGCTTATATGCAAAGTTGGGATTGCCCATGGATCAGACTGAAGTTTCTCATTTGCCAGTGTTGGATGCAGTTTGACAGACTGGGGACTCTAACAGGGACCACCCTCAAATCTCTCCTCTGTTATTTATCCTGCTCTGTCCTTTTTCCCTTCTCACCTTCGTTGCCCTCTGCTATGCCCTTCTAGCCCATTACTCCCCTTTCCATGTTCTGATTCACTGCAACAACTCAGCTAATGTCACTCTCTTTCTTCTTTCAGAAGCCGCAGGCCATCCTCAGGGTGTCTAGGAGGGTGCACACTGCCGCGGTGGAAGGTAAGTGTCTCTGCACTCACAGCCCCTGGTATGAGGTCTCTCTGTATTTTGTGTCCAGTTACTGGTTCTGGTATCACCCCCCCCGGTCTTGGACCTCTCTCTATGTCCTGAGTTCTGGTGTCACTCCCCCTTGTCTGAGACCTCTCTCTATTTCCTGAGTCCAGTTACTAGTTCTGGTGTCACTCCCCCTCGTCTGAGACCTCTCTCTATGTCTTGGGTCCATTTACTGGTTCTGCTGTCACTCCCCCTGGTCTGAGACCTCTCTCTATGTCTTGGGTCCATTTACTGGTTCTGGTGTCACTCCCCCTGGTCTGGGACCACTCTTTATGTCCTGGTCCAGTTACTGGTTCTGGTGTCACTCCCCCTGGTCTGAGACCTCTTTCTACCTCCTGGGCCCAGTTACTGGTTCTGGTGTCACCCCCCGGACTGAGACCTCTCTCTCTACGTCCTGGATCCAGTTACTGGTTCTAGTGTCACTCCCCCCCCCCCGGACTGAGACCTCTCTCTACGTCCTGGATCCAGTTACTGGTTCTGGTGTCACTCCCCCTGGTCGGAGACCTCTCTCTATGTCATGGTTCCAGTTACTGGTTCTGGTGTCACTCACCCTGACTTGTGCCCCTTATGCCATGGTTCCAGTTACTGGTTCTGGGGCTGCTCTCTCTGGCTTGAGTCTTCTATGGGTCTACACTCCAAGGGTCCTGAGTAATGATTGTCCCATATACACATGATCTGGTTCTGGTCCGGATCAGCTGGACTCTTGTCTCATGCCAACCAAGAGTGCCAGTAGTTCTGATCCTCTCTCTTCTCCTCATCCAGCGCTGGAGGGGAGGCCCCTGGAGAAGGCGGTCACCAGCAGCTTTGCTTCCTTCATACATGGAGTCCAGGCAGATCACCTGTCCCAAGCTGTGCGGCACCGAAGCAAGCGTATGATCCTGGACACCATCGGGGTTGGACTGGTGGGAAGCACGACCCATGTGTTCAACATCGCCCTGGGATACTGCCAGGTAAGAGGAGACATGGAGCACACCAAGTAACACACCCTGCAACACACGCCCGTTAAAACCCATTCTAGAAAAACTGTGTGACAATCTGCCTGGGATACTGCCAGGTAAGGGAGACATGGAACATACCAAGCAAGGCATTATGCAACACACACCCATAAAAACACTTCAAGGCCAACAATGTGGCCAACACCCTGGAATACTGCCAGGCAAGAGGTGATATGGAACACATCAGGCAGCACACCATGCAAAAGACATCCATTAATATCCCTTCTAGGACAACAGTGTGCACTATCTCCCTGTAATCCTGCCAGGTAGGAGAAGACATGGAAGACACCATAGACTACACCATGCAACACACAGCCATAAAAAACCCTTTTTAGACCAAGATTGTGACCATCTTCATGAGATCCTGCCATGTAAGTGGCAACAAGTGCCGCACCATGAAACACACCATACAACTCTAAAGCAACATGCATCCATTAAACCGCTCTAGACCTATGCTGACCACCTCCCTGTGATCCAGCCTGAGACGTGGGCCACAACAAGCACACCCATTATTCACCACCCAGCCAATACAAACCGTCTATGCCATAATCCTCTCGGGAGCCCATGTCTTAAAGGGAGGCGGGGTCCAAACCAGAAAGCACACCATGAAGTACATGCCCACTAAACCCCTGTATATCAGAAGAGGGGACCATCTCCAAGGGTCCGCTCAGTTAAAGTGAGGCTGGGAGCAAAACAAACACTAGAACCTGTAACACACCACCATTAAAACATACTACCAGGACCCAGAAAGTTAGCATGGCCTTGAGATACTTGAAAGGTAAAGGAAACTTCGACTAAAAAGGCAACGTCTCATGAATCAAACCATCCCTTAATCAGAACCTCTTCAGACTTTAGTTGTTCAGTATCACCAAGAGATTTTACCTGCTTATCGGAATCTTGGAACTAAACAAGCATTACACCCTGGACTCCCCGTCCATTAAATAACCCTCTAGAACAGTGTGACCAGTTACCTGAAATAATAGGTGAGAAGAGAGAAAGACCAAGTCATAAAATCCACCTTGAGTTTTCACAAATCATTCCCTAGGCTCCCTTCATATGTTAAGCAGTGAATATCTCGAGACGCTGCCAGGAGAGCGGGTATCATCAGGGTAAGCAGCTAAACATGGGGACCTCTGATCTCTTACACAGCTATCCTTCAAAAACACTACTCCTGCTCATGGAGATCCCTCACCTGCTCCTGTCTTTCTCCTAATAGACCTCTCTAGGGATGAGATGTACCATCCTGTCTTTAGAGTTGAGTTACCCATCCTCTCACAAGCTACCTTCTTCCTCCACTAGATGTCTAGGTGCTCTGTTCATTCATCACTTTATTCTCTCTACAACAGGACATGTTCTCCTTGTCTGCGATCAGCTCTCTGTACGGAAGGAAAAAAATGAGACTCCCTCCCACGCTGGCTGCATATGTCAATGGAGTGGCGGTAAGGAATATGACAGCTGCTTATCAATGTATCCATCAATCGTAGACTAGGAGCGATCAGTTCATGAGAATTTTACTCCTATACACTCTCCCCCGGTGTTCAATCTTGTCTGTTTCCACTTCTGTGAAGAGTCTGTATTGGGCAATGGTGCAGTCACTAAAACATTTTCAAATATGGATCCTCCATATCTGTAAATTGTTTCCGTAGGTCGATGACTCTCTGTTTACCATCACTTCCTGGTCCCCTTCTTGAAGCACCTCCTAACCCTCTTCTCCTCTTCCACAGACTCACTCCATGGACTTCGATGACACTTGGCACCCTGCCACTCACCCCTCGGGTGCTGTGCTGCCGGCTCTAATGGCTGCTTCCCAGATGCTCCCCGCGGGCTCACGACCCAGTGGCTCAGACTTCCTGTTGGCATTCAACGTGGGCATCGAGGTGCAAGGAAGACTCATGCATTTCTCCAGGAAAGCCAGCAATATCCCCAAGAGGTATGTGTGATGCCCACAAAGGACATAAATACTCCATGACCAACAGAGAATGCCCTCAGGTGGCTGCAGTATCTCAAGTCATTGGTTATGATGCTAAAATAGGGTAAACATAGCTCATGAGTTATGAGTGAGGTCCTTAGAGGGGGTAATGTTATGATCTGTGCCTGATGTGCACAAAGGGCAGATATATCCCAAAGAAGAGCCTGTGATGCAAAAAAGATCATGTATGTGGATAGCACACAATGTAAACTTGGTAAAGAATATTTTTCTGTTCACTGTAACTGGATTATATATTTATGTCAAGTGCTTGATTAGATCTTAGCATATTGTCAATGCCTCCTCACACTGCATGATGGCTTTAATGGTACATATCTGACATGCTATTAGCATATTTCTTTACTTCACACTTATTATTAGTACTACCTATGCAACTATCTTGCTATTAACCTTATTCCATGTCTGACACTGTTCTTTGTATCTACAATCAGATTCCACCCACCTTCTGTTGTTGGCACCATGGGCAGTGCTGCTGCCACAGCAAAACTTCTTTCATTGAATGCAGACCAGTGTGCCCATGCTCTGGTGATCGCTGCGTCTCTGGCAGGGGCACCTATGGCCAATGCAGCGACTCTTGCCAAGCCTCTCCATATTGGCAACGCCACCCGCCTTGGGATGGAAGCAGCACTTTTAGCTGCCCGCGGGATGGAAGCCAACCCACTAATCTTGGACGATGTGCCCGGCTGCTCAGGGTTCAGTGCTTTCTATGGTGACTACCAGCCCTCGCCTCTGGCAGTGCCAGATCAAGATTACAGCTTCCTGTTGGAGAAACAAGACATCGCCTTCAAGAGGTTCCCAGCTCACTTGGGCATGCACTGGGTCGCAGACGCTGCCATCTCAGTCAGAAACCGAGTCATCAATATAATGGGGTCCTTCAACCCCGCTGCCATCCGCTCTATTCTTCTGAGGGTCCCAGTCTCCAAGTATATCAACAGACCCTTCCCAGAGTCAGAGCACCAGGCCCGACACTCCTTCCAGTTTAACGCCTGCACAGCCCTTCTGGATGGCAAGGTGGGCATCTCTTCCTTCAGTGAGGACAGCCTCAGGAGACCTGACCTCATCAACCTGTTGAAGAAGGTGGTGGTGGAACACCCTGAGGACAATGTGGCTAACTTCGACAAGATGTACGGAGAAGTAGCGCTGCTCCTGGACAGCGGAGAGATCGTGACGGGCAGATGTGACACCTTCTATGGACACTGGAGGAAGCCCCTCACCCAAGAATCACTCCATGAGAAATTCCTCTCCAACGCTAGCCATGTGCTCCACCAAGACCAGGCGGAAGCCATTATTGAAGTGGTGGAGGATATCGAGAGCCTGGCAGACAGCTCACACCTGGCATCCTCCCTGTGGTAGAGGTGTAGACAGCTCACACCTGGCATCCTCCTTGTGGTAAAGGTGTAGACAGCTCATACCTGGCATCCTCCCTGCACTAAAAGTGTTCAATCAAAATACATCCCTCTCACAAACTTTGAGTGACCTACCTGGAGCTCTCATCTTTAACATAAGTTGTTTTATACAAAATCGAAAATCGCCTCAAGGAGAGGAAAAGAATCTAAACATTGCATACAACAATGAGTGACAGTCATGTACTCTCCTTTCATGAAAAGTGCTGTCATGTCTCACAGTACAACAAGGTCCCCTTTCACCCATACAAATAAGAAGCATCTGGCTGGCCAGAAACTATAGGATTGAGATTCCTAGAACCTCATCAGTACTTTGACAGGACTGTAAAATGTTATTTTTTATTTATTGTTATTTAATATTTGTTTATTGTTAAAAATGAGCCCAGAACTCACTGAAATAGCATGTCTGCTTCACAATGAATGATTCGCCCCGGGAACCAAAGAAAGCGACAAATTAAGTCTATGCAAGGACTTTCTATACTAGTCTCTCATGTTTTGTCAGTGAAACATATTTTGTGCTTTCTTTTATTTATTTATTTTTTAATAAACTCCCTGTATTTATTGTACAATGGATGTAATTTTTTATACAAAAATAAGCTGACATTTTAGATGCTAACTCATAAGGGCGTGATGGAGCAAGGTAAAGAACAAGATTTTGTTCAAACTTGCTAAGTTAATCTTCCATAACAGAAGTAATTGAATTAACAAGCATGTGGTGAAATTATTAATCAACTTAGTTTTAAAATGCATCCATCAGTACACGCGGGATAAACTAATGTGCTTTTTGATGCAAACGCAAAGAAAAATAATAAACTAACCTTGTCTATTGTCTTTGTCAGTATTAAATGCGGTTGTTTAACTAATGGCATGTGCTTATTTAGTGTGCTTATGTTATGTCCTTTCTGTGACAAAAGCTCATGGAGATTCGTGCAGTTCAAAGAAGAAAAGTAATTATGAACGCTGCTTGTGTGTGCTTTGCTAGGTCACTAAATATTAACGGGTTTAATTAGAAATGGGGGTGGGTAACAGAATGGGTCTCAATTCTCTAATTAATTGATGTCTTGTGTTTGTTTAATAATAGTTTCCAAAGTGAGGCCTAAAAGTTGGTTCAGAAAATGGTTGACAGAGCTACAGACGCGAAAGCTTGTCCAGAGTGGAGCCTTGCACATGCGCAGATGTGGAGATTTTTACCGCACTGTCATCAATATTAGAAAAAGAAGTTCTTGGTTGTGCTGAACGTGCTCTCGGAGAAAAAGGCTCAAGGACAGGAACTTAATGTGTCTGCCAAGGCTAGGAAGTCAATGTTTGAAACTCGAGGGAAAACAGTATCTTTCTTGAGGAAGCCAATAGACGTGGAAGTAAAGGACAATAAGGCTTATGTAAAGCCTGAACTTGGTCAAGAATCGGAGATGATTTTATACTTTTATCATGGACTGACACAGGACAGCCAATGAAAAGCCTGGATTTTCAAGAAAGAATGTAAAATGTAGAAAGTTTAGCTAGACAGAAAGGTATAAAACCTGACATTATGAGCAGGAGGGCGCTTCTCGCTTTCCGAATCCTGATTGACGTGACATGCTGTTGGACTTCTGGCTCACGTAAGGACAGCAGACTTTAATTGATTTTTCCTTTCTAGGTGGAGTGAGAATTAGACAGGGAAATAGATTTAGGGAATGGAAACTGTTATTCAGCTAATTTTTCATGTTTTCTGAGCTTGCCTTGAGAGTGTCAGTTTATTAAATCATTTCCTTATTAAAATGCTGCTTTCTTATTTGCTTATAAAATAAAGATTCATTAACGTAAATGCTCTTTCTTTGAAAAATAAAACTAATAAAAATTAGATTTGAATAGACAAGCTGGTCTTGTTTATTCATGGTCTAGTTTCCATCAGTTGATCCATTCGCCTTAGTGGCCTAATTATAAATGATAAAAGTTTAAAACCATGGTGAGAATAGATAAACTGCAGTTGTATATAATTATGTAAATAGTTTGTGAATAGTTTTGATTAATTAGGTCACATGATTCAGTTGCTCAAAAATTGCCTCGTTGGTTTATGGGCCTTTATATGTGTTTCATGATTAATGGTGAGTTTCATGGTGATAGGTAGTGTTTGTGAGACAGTTTTCAATCTGAGCGCTGGATCAATTACTTGGTAGCAGAGTTTGGTTACTATGGTAACTGACATGTTACATGGTAAATACATAGAATTGATGACTAAAACATGTTCATGAGAGGAGTCACTTGCTCTAATCGTTTCCTGCTTCCCGGTGCTACAGGAGTAGCCTGCTTCTGTGCGTGGACACTTTGCCAGCGTGAGGAGGGTCAGGCGTGAGGCCGCAGAGGAGGTGAGAGGCGCGGCCCGGGACTGCGAGAACCAGCCTTCAACACCCACAGCTGTGTCCTCTTCCCGGGTGAGCCGTGCCCCCTCCCAGTGCCCGCCCCCATCTGAGTGCTATTTACTCCTCGCGGCCCCCGCTCCGCGGGAGCCGCTCGTGAGAGGAGTCACTTGCTCTAATCGTTTCCTGCTTCCCGGTGCTACAGGAGTAGCCTGCTTCTGTGCGTGGACACTTTGCCAGCGTGAGGAGGGTCAGGCGTGAGGCCGCAGAGGAGGTGAGAGGCGCGGCCCCGGGACTGCGAGGACCAGCCTTCAACACCCACAGCTGTGTCCTCTTCCCGGGTGAGCCGCGCCCCCTCCCAGTGCCCACCCCCATCTGAGCGCTATTTACTCCTCGCGGCCCCCGCTCCGCGGGAGCCGCTCGTGAGAGGAGTCACTTGCTCTAATCGTTTCCTGCTTCCTGGTGCTACAGGAGTAGCCTGCTTCTGTGCGTGGACACTTTGCCAGCGTGAGGAGGGTCAGGTGTGAGGCCGCAGAGGAGGTGAGAGGCGCGGCCCCGGGACTGCGAGGACCAGCCTTCAACACCCACAGCTGTGTCCTCTTCCCGGGTGAGCCGCGCCCCCTCCCAGTGCCCGCCCCCATCTGAGCGCTATTTACTCCTCGCGGCCCCCGCTCCGCGGGTGCCGCTCGTGAGAGGAGTCACATGCTCTAATCGTTTCCTGCTTCCCGGTGCTACAGGAGTAGCCTGCTTCTGCGCGTGGACACTTTGCCAGCGTGAGGAGGGTCAGGCGTGAGGCCGCAGAGGAGGTGAGAGGCGCGGCCCCGGGACTGCGAGGACCAGCCTTCAACACCCACAGCTGTGTCCTCTTCCCGGGTGAGCCGCGCCCCCTCCCAGTGCCCGCCCCCATCTGAGCGCTATTTACTCCTCGCGGCCCCCGCTCCGCGGGAGCCGCTCGTGAGAGGAGTCACTTGCTCTAATCGTTTCCTGCTTCCCGGTGCTACAGGAGTAGCCTGCTTCTGTGCGTGGACACTTTGCCAGCGTGAGGAGGGTCAGGCGTGAGGCCGCAGAGGAGGTGAGAGGCGCGGCTCCGGGACTGCGAGGACCAGCCTTCAACACCCACAGCTGTGTCCTCTTCCCAGGTGAGCCGCGCCCCCTCCCAGTGCCCGCCCCCATCTGAGCGCTATTTACTCCTCGCGGCCCCCGCTCCGCGGGAGCCGCTCGTGAGAGGAGTCACTTGCTCTAATCGTTTCCTGCTTCCCGGTGCTACAGGAGTAGCCTGCTTCTGTGCGTGGACACTTTGCCAGCGTGAGGCGGGTCAGGCGTGAGGCCGCAGAGGAGGTGAGAGGCGCGGCTCCGGGACTGCGAGGACCAGCCTTCAACACCCACAGCTGTGTCCTCTTCCCAGGTGAGCCGCGCCCCCTCCCAGTGCCACGCCCCCTTAGAAGTCCTGCCTACATCAGCAATGTCAGTGTCGCGGCCCGCGGGACGCGCGCGGGACGCAGCCCGGGGCTAAGCCCGGGCAAAGGGCGGGCCCTCTGTGGCCCTCCGGGGTCCGAGGGTGCTGGGCCGGGGCCATATCCCCTGACAAGTCTGTTCCCCACCAGCGCAAGTACTTTGCTATATGAGACGGAAACTGCCCTGGAAATATTAACCACGCATGTCCAGCTAAGTTCCTAATTATACCCCATAATGCCCTCTAAATTGGTAACCATGGACAATTTTTTAATTAAAAAGGTTGCCCAAATCAATAGTAATAGAAGGGCATCTCTGGGGTTGGACCTCTCTTCTACGACTACTCTGGAGCAACCACTTATTCCCATAGAGACTCCCCTGTTAGAGGAACCCCCTGTCCCTGTACGCAAGACAATTACTGCAGTTGCCCTGATACATGCGGGCCAGAATGATGAGGATTCCAGTGTCCCAGTCTTCCTAGGGACAGGTATAGGCTCTTCTGGATTACACGAGCTTGCAGTAAAGGAATCACCACGTAGATTTAAAAAAGCTCGAGTGAGGCGTAGGGGGAAGCAAGGGAAAAATAGTTCTAAGCATCCAGAAGGAGGGGGGGTTGAGTCTGTATCTTCATCAGTTTTTATAGGAAATAGATTAGGTGCATTTGGTGAGACAGGAGATACTACTGTGCCTAAACGACTTGGTGTTTCTTGTCTCCTGATTGATTTTTCAGACACAGGGGTTGTTGCCAATGGCGAAAGCGTTGCCAATGAACCCAACATGATTAACAACCAGCCATTGTCCAGTACACCTACTAGTGTATCTGTACTGGACCTACTCACTGGGAATGATAGTATTAGGCTGTCAGGTTCACCGAAACTCCCCACTGAGTCATCTCCCATGTCCCCTACATCCCCCCCTCATCAGGTCAAGTAATGAAAATAGGGAGGGGAAGTCATTGGGAAGTCAAGTATATAAAATACGGGAAGAGGCTGAGAGTGTTTCCCAATCAGAAACTGGCGAAACCCCCGGTTGTGAGGAAGCTATGATGGCCAAAATTGTAGATCTTATCAGGGGAGTGATGCAACCTCTCCTTGACAGGACTTCTACGATGTGTGCACATCTAGACCTAATTGAAAAGAAGGTTGAACAGAATTCCCTCCTCCTATCAGATCTGGTAAAGGGGATAGGAAACCCTAAGGAAAATCCGCTACCAAAATCAAATCCACCTGTGAAACCTTTAGTAATAGGTCCTCCCTCACTGCAAGTATTAACGACACCAGCACAAATAATATCAAAGCCTAAGCAAAAACCAGTGAAAGAGGGAGTAAACTCGGCTAGCCCGGCGATTACATTAATCACCCCGACCCCACCGATGGCCACACCACAACCGGTGGCTCCTGTAACTAAGGAGCAACCGTCTAAGGCAGGGGGAGGTCAAATTAAAGATGCTAGTAAGGACATGGTAACGACTAAGTCGAATATAGCTAACAATAATCCCACTGTCCCTCCAAAAACTAAAACTAAAACTAACCATAATATAGACCTAACCCCTGACTCTGCCCCTTATGTTATTGTATTGGCAGGGGTACCGGAACTGCCTGCAGGTAAATGGGAAGATCAGGGAGCGCTACGGAACAAGGTGGTGTTCTGGCTCCGTGATAATAGACCGTTACCCGCCTCAATAAACGGTGAAATTCTAAGCCTAAGGCGTGCTAGCTGGGTAGGAGTGAGGCCTAAGGACAAAATTGGTGATGTTATAATCATCAATTTTAAGGATCATAGGGCCGTGAGGCATATCGGGGACTGGTTTGATGTTAGTAGTAGTGATTCAATTTCTACGCATCTCCTCTCTTACTCTTATCCCTATGCACCCCCGAAAAGCACCAACAACTGGGGCAGGGATAGTCAACTTATTAGGAAGCCTCCTCAACAACGTCGGAGGTTTGGAAATGCAAGATTATGGGACATGGCTGGGTTGGAGGGAGTACCGTCCCAGTTGGGTAATCATGGTTATGTAAATGGTCAAGGTTCCTCCCTTTACACCCAGAGACCGGAGGACTATTATCCCAGATATGGGTATCCATCCTACCAACACCCCCCTATCAGCGACCATTACCCATTACATCTGGAACCCAACCCTTACCAACGTACATTAAGGAACTACAGAGAATTACTACCAAACATGTATAATTTACCAATCCAAAATCGATACCAGATTTTTTCTGGTTTGGATGGGGTAGATTGACAACAAGCCCAGTTCCCTATAGAATTCCTGGATGGGAATAAGCCCCTGTCTCCAGTTCCCGAAATGTGCACTAAGGATGGAGTTTCTTTCTCTTATATCATTCCTAATGGTATAGACGCCCCTAGTGAACTTTTACAAGAACCTCCTGTATTAAATAAGACTTGCGCCTCCGATAGGCTGACACCCTGTGACAGTGTTCGTCTGGATCAGGTGCATTCCCTTGTAGGTGTTAATAATAATGGGAGTAGGGGAAAGATAGGCATTGGTTCAGGGCAGGCGAAGAGTACTTTTTGTGAATTGCTCTTTTGGAATGTAGCTGGGCTGAAGCAAAAAATTACTAACCCAGCCTGGGAGTCTGTAATAGGAGGCAAGGATATAGTGGCCCTACAAGAAACATGGACCCAGGACCCTATCCATATAAATGGCTATAGAACCTTTTTTGCCCCCGCAGTTGGAGGCCATTTCGGTAGGGCAAAAGGCGGTTTGACTACCTATGTTTCTAACCACCTTAAAATAAAACAGGTCCATTGTCACTTAAACTCCAAATACTTCCAGTTAATAATTCTTAGAGATCTTAAAAGAGCAAAGGTGATTATTATTAATTTTTACAATAATGTCCCGAGGGATGAAATCGTGGTCGCGATTAAGCTACTTAAGGAGGAAGTTCAATTAGAGGTAGACAAAAATGATAGAGAACTAGTAATTTTATGGGGGGGGGATTTTAACTGTTCGCTTTGTACCAAAGGGAGTCAGGGCCTATGCGGTCTAATGACCGAGAGAGATGTGAATTTGACCCACTTCGATCACACTTTAATGGGGGATTTGTTGAATGAAATATTGTTTATGTTTGACTTAGGGTTTGCCAATGAATTAGCGTTAAAACCCACACCCTTTGTCCCGACCTTTGTTGGTAGAGGTTCATCCACCATTGACTTTATCATCGCCTCCAGTAACCTTGGCCATAGAGTCGCGACGGTTACTAACATTCCATTGCCCATAAGTGATCATTTTCCCCAATGCCTTAAGATTGTAGATCTCTTCCAGGACCCATCTACGGTCGCGACACTTGTTGAGGCAGCGGTTGATGTGGCTCTTGGGAGACATAATGGCTATTCACTTAATTGGAGTAAAGTAATCCCCTCGACTTTTTTCAAGGAACTCTGGGAGGCGTGTTCTACTAGTTTTACGATCTGTCTGGGGCATAACTCTAGTGGTGATCAAATAATTGACCACTTTGGCATAATAGCTGCAAACATAAAAAGCAGTTTAAGGGTGGAGTCGAAGCGTAGAGGTAAGGGCCCTAGGAGCTGGTTTGATAATGCATGCCCCAGGGCTCTGAAAACTCTAAAACATGCAGTGCATAGAAGCCCCAGGGATATTGGCGAAATTAGATCATGTAGGTTGGCATACAATCAGGCCCTTAAAGCAAGGAAATCTGCATTAAATAAGGAGGCCATTGACTTACTCTGTGAGGCTTCAAAGTCAAAAAACCCTGCTGCATTTTGGAAAGTAATCAACACCCCTTTTCCCTACGAAACCCATAAGGCGCGATTGGAGATCGCTATTACTGAAGATAATTGGGTGGACCATTTCTCCAACCTTTACAATGTACAGGTCGACACTCATAGTAGCGATTCTCAGACCAGCTGGGACTCGGATCCAGGTCCAAATCTGGTTGTTTCACTTGACGAGGTACTGCTCGCTCTAAGAGCTACTTAAGGAGGAAAGGCAGCAGTACCTGACGGGATCCCCGCGGATATATTCAAAGAAAACCCTGAAATCTGGGGCCCATTGTTGGTACAACTTTTTAATGCGGCCTTATCAAGGGGCCTAAAGGAGTCTTGGTTCACTTCAGTCATTGTTCCCATTTATAAGAAGGGCGATAGAAACAGCTGCGCCTGTTATAGGCCAATCTCCCTTCTTGATTCCTCAATCAAAATCTTGGGTCGAATAGTGTTGGCAAGACTCCAAAGCTGGGCGGAGGAAAACGAAATTATGAGCGACCTCCAATTAGGTTTCCAAAAAGGGATTGGCACAACCGAACAAGGCTTAAACTTGATGTTACTGCAACACAAATATATAAGGATTAAGTCGGAACGCTTGTATTTTACTTTTGTGGACCTCTCATCAGCGTTCGATTGTGTGTCGCACACCAAACTGTGGGCAGTTATAAAAACTTTGGGAGTGGACACGACTATCATCTCTTTCTTGAGGGAACTGTACAGTGGAGCCACAGCTTCTGTTCGCTACGGCAGGGGGGGTGAATGCTCCAGACAATTTAGTGTGGGTCGTGGAGTGCGCCAAGGATGCGTTTTAGCACCTTTCCTTTTCCTGCTTTACATTAATGGGCTTGAGCACCACCTGTTGCATGAGTGCGGGGATATGCCCAGAGTGGGGAGGAGGGCAATCCCTGCATTAATGTATGCGGATGATGCCGTGCTTATGGCACGCACTCCCCGGGCTCTGCAAAAACTAGTAGTATGCTTCGAGAATTTTATGGTTAATCTAGACCTGCTAGTTAATTGTAGCAAAACTTTCACAATGAACTGTGGTCCCAAATCAGGTAAACCGATGAAACGGATGATTTTAAACAACGTTCCACTAGACAATACCCCAACTTTTTCGTATTTAGGCATTTTATTCCATGAGTCAGGTTCTTGGACAAGTGCCATCAAGGCGAGAACCCTTTTATTTATGAAAACTATCATGGCTTTAAAGAATTTTGTAAGAAAACTGGGCAGGAAGCCGATAAAAGAAATGATAACCATTTACAAAGCAACATGTGTGTCGGTGGCTATGTATGGCTCAGGCTTGTGGGGGTACTCAAATGTTGATCCAATTCAGGTTGTGGAAAACAAATTTTTGAGGGAAGTCCTTGCTGTTCCACAGTGTGTTGCCACTTTTAATTGTCACGCTGAACTTGCCCTGTCACACATAACTGACATTATTAAATTTCAACCCATCCTGTTGTGGCACAGGGTATGGACTACAAACGAATGTGTTTTGAACCGGGCTCTACTACAGGACACCCTCAATTTGGATCACGTGGAGAGATCACAATGGTTGGGCTACGTTAAGAGCTTTTTGACTGAGATTGGGTGCTATTCTTATTATTCGGATCCATCTACAATGGATAGCATCTCAAGGCGCTCACTGAAGGCCCTCTGCTTGGCTCACCTTGAAGCTAAGAGGAGGAGAGTTGAATCTCTAAAACATTCAGTACAGTCACACCTCCTGACCTTATGTGAGATTAAGTCTGTACAGCCATATCTATCCCTGCCTAAGACAAACTATGATCGTTTTCTTTTAACTCGATTCAGATTTTGTATATTTTTTAGATTGGTGTCACTTCCAAAAATGAACTCATGGATACGTACTTTGCCCTTCTGCCCGTGCGATGTCACCTCACAACAATCGGATATCCATATCCTTTTTTTTGCAGACTCTATAGTGCCTTACGTAGAGAAATTATAATTCCCTTTTTAAAAGAAATGAATTTTACCAGATGTCGCCCAGCCTTTTTAGAGCTCCAGAAAATGGATACGGTTTTATCTGTATCTGTGGTTTTAAAATTTTTAAAGAGTGTTTTTAAACTACGGAAACATATGATAACAGAAACCTGATAAATGTCTAGTTCTTTTTCCGTTTTAAGAATCTGTCTTTTTGGTCCTCGGTATTGAACTTACTCTAAGAGCTGTAATTATTGTAATTTGTTTGTGATGTTTGTTACTTTCTTGGTTACTTGTTTTTAACCGAATAAAGATCATTGAATCTGAATCTGAATCTGACTAAAACATGTTAAGTTTGTTCAGTTGTTATATGTAGTCGTAAGGTTTTTTCCAGCAGTGTGAAAATTCCTGGTTTGCCGGCATGAGAAGTGTGACAGGTGAAGTTACACAGTGCATTTGTTCTGTTTCAAAATAGTGGTATTGTCGTATATCACAAGTGTTGTGGACGTACAGCACAAGTTTAGGGATTTTAGGTGTAGAATGTAGAATGTATAGTGAGGGTTGTCTATGAAATCGTAGCCTTCGAGTATAGGGACGTATGTCCTGTTTTAAAACTCTTTGTGAAAAGAGTAATAGAATTTATCCAAGCTTGAATGAAGGGTAAGGAAGCGTTGTCTATCTTACTGGCGAGTGAGGATTTCTCCTAGTGGGTTAAAGTCCTACTAAGATTTATGTATGCATGGTTAAGGATTTTCCTGTTTGAAAGTGTGTTAATGAATTTGTAATATACGATCAAGTGAAACTCTGAATTGTCTCTATATGAGCATTCAGAGAGAAACGAGTTCGTTATTACCTGCTAGAAGGGTAATGTAGCCTTACTTTATCAACGAATATAAAATATTCTGTGAGAATAGCGTAGTCTATTTCACGCAAAAGAATACTTGAATGTTTGGGAAAGCTATCACTTTATTTTAGTGAAACAGACAAATGGTTTGTTTTTGTGGAGTTACTAAGTGAATTCACTTGAAAGATTTGTAAATATGGTGCTGTGAAAATATTTTGTAAAGGAGGTGTTAGTTCAAGGAGCGGAGCAAGGGACAGAGAAGCTGCAGCGGCAGCATACGTCACAGGTGTCGTGCTGTGATTGGCTAACATACGTCACAGTATTCGCGCACTGATTGGCTCATGTGACTAGGCAGGTTTACAGCTGATTGGCTCATCCTGAAAAGCAGTAATTTTATTGGTTGAGCAAAATAGTGACGAAGCTAAACCCGATTGGCTTGTTGGTAAGTTTCGCGCACGGATTGGTTGATATTGCGGAACAACAAGGAAGTAGTTACGATTTTTTCCGAAGTAAGGGAAATTGTTTAAAAACATGGATTACTATTACATAAAAGAGAAAAAGAAGCTTTCATGGTTTCAGAAATTGAAAAACAAAATTAAACCTGACAAGAAAATTGAAACGCGAGGTGGAAGATTACTTCATAAGTACAAAACACCTTCAGCTTATATGTTAGGTGAATATGGTTATCATACTTGTCTTTGGATTGAGAATTGGATGGAGTATACTAAAAATGATGGTACATTAGCATGGCCGGAAGATGGATCATTTAACATAGGGGTTTTGAAAAATTTAAGAGAAAAGATGATAAACCTCGTACAAAAGCCTAGACCTACTCAATTTGAGGCTTTAGCTGAATGGGAGGATGAAATGTTTGAATTAGAACGAGAGAATAGAGGAATACCAAGAGGTACTGGATTAGGTCTTAATAGGGAAACACATGAGGATAGAATGCGTCGATGGAGACGTCAAGACATGTGTGATGGCTTGTGCCCGGCAAGAATATTTAATGAGGTAACTGGTCAAAAGAGTGCCCAAAAGAAAAAGAAAAATAGTGAAGCAAGTGATCAAGAGGATGCGGTATTAGAAGAATTTTTACTAGAAAAGCGCCACCTTATCAACCAGTTTGTTCATGGTCTTCCCCAAGTGCCCCACCAAGATCTTCCCCAAGTGCTCCTCCAAGAGAAATTATTGATGAGACATCTCCCAGATCAAATCCGAATAATAGAAAAACACCTGAAAGAGTAGAAACAAGATGTAATTCTAGTATATCAGGAGAAAATAGAAATTATGCTGAAACCCCAGTTCAGAGAAATGAAACCCCAAGAAATGTACTGAGAACAGAAAGATGTGAGGAATTACCAAATACCTCAGAATATTTTCGTTCAAAAGATGAATTAATACAGCAGTTAACTAAAAACCTGGAAGCAGTAACAGTACCAGTTACGTTTGGACCTGTTCTTCCAGTATTTGATCAAAGGGAAGTTAGACATTCAGCTTTAACTGTTCCCTTAAATGCAGAAATACAGAAAGTGGCTGAAAAATGTTATTCAGACTTATCTGAAATACATCGAGAGAAAACAATGATGCCCGACTTAACTTTTAATCAAAGTTTGTCATGTAAAACTCCATCTGGTGCAGAATCTGATTCCGGAACTCCGAAAAAAGAGCCTGAATAAAATAGATTTAACGCAAAGCCCAGAATCTAAATTACTTGATGTTGCAAAATTGAAAGCAGATATAGAGGAGTTGATAATTGGAACGATTGGAACTGACAGTTTGAAGGAATATCAGGATGATGAATTATTATTTATTTGCAAAAGCATAATATGGAAAACGAAAAACAAATATGATCAATTAGAGGAAATAGCTTTTGAATTAGAAGTGGATTTAAATAAGCAGAAGGGTTTGCAGAAAACATACAGAGTGGATTTCTCTGAAAAAGACATTGAAAATATGAATACCACTGGAAGAATAACTCATATAAAAGAATTAATTGTGATTCTGAGAAAATGGGGTGAATTAAGCAAATGGGGAATAAAATAGTCAAAGAAAAGAGAGGAAGACAGAACAAGCCTAGCTTTTCCTGACAGAGAGAAGGAAGCAGTAGTAAATGAGTTTCCAATGAGAGAAATACCAGGAGGAGGGTATGTGCATGTCCCATGGACAAGACAGGACATTTTACTGTTTACAAATGATTTTCCTCGACTGAGAGAAAAACCTGTAGAATGGTATCGACAGGTGGACAGATTTGTGAAAGTTTCAAAAGTTTTGTGGGTTGATCTCGATGGATTCTTTGACATAGTTGTTCCATCAGATCTATGGACAGAATGTAAAATTTCTATAGATTGGCCTACAGAAGAATTTCCTCGACATAAAGTAACAGGTGCTCCTTCATCAGATGTAATGAAAGTGTACGAAAAGGTAATTGTGTGGTTGAAAAACAAGATTCCCCCAAAAGAAATAGATTGGGTTAAAATAGACAGAACAACTCAAGAGCCAAAAGAATCGGTACATTCATTTTATGAAAGATTACTGCTGGTATTTAAACAATACACTGGTTATGAAAGTTTAAGTGACAAGGATATGAGCCATTTTATAGACAGATTTGTATATGACTTGAGACCTGAAATTGGTGAAATGATAAGATCTGGAATAGTTGGTTGGCAATCGCTCACAGTAGATGAAATTTTGAGAAAAGCAAAATACTGTAGTGATGAATTGGATGCGAAACAAAAGAAACTGAAAAAAAAAGCTATGTGGGCACAGGTAAAAGTGTCTGAACAACAAATAGCAACTTTAGGAAATAAAAATGTTGATCAGAATCAAGGAAAATGTAAAGGTAATTATAATAAGCCAAAATTGATGGGAAATCTTGAAGAGTTAAAACAGAAACTCCCATGTTTTAATTGCGGCGAAATTGGACACTGGAAGCGCGAATGTAAGAATCCGCCCAGAAATTTTTCAAAAAATGCATCATTATATCCACAGATGCCGAATGAGATAAATCAGCAGCAACAGCTACAGCGACAGGTAGTGATTCAGCAAAGTCAGATACCACAACCACCATTTCCAAACTGTGTAAATGTTCAGAGATACTGTACAGAAACAGGATTCAGCAGAGCTGAACAGGTAAACAGTTCGCCAAGAGTGAATGTGTCAAATGTTTCTCAACAGTATTGGTTGAAAGAAGATGGAGGGAGTGAATCTGAGGATTACTTCTGACGGTGCCTGAGAGAGGAGGAAGAGTGTGTGCTTGGAGCCACTCTTGAGGTAGATCAATCTGGTGGCATTTGTAAATGGTAAAGTGAATGATGTAGAAATTACTTTTCTAGTGGATACAGGTGCTACCCGTTCTACTGTTAGATCAGTGGAAATAGAAAACCTTCCTCTCTCTGGTGACAAGATCCAAGTAGTAGGTGTAGTGTTGAAAATAGGCAATGTATGTGTACATAAGCGGCGTTCATTTGCGTTCACAGTACCCCTTGTTGTAAGCAGAACAGATATCGCTAAAACACTGACTGTGTTATCCCGCTAGCATAGACCCATGCACACACGTACTCGACAGCCATTTTAGGTACCATGGTCTCTCTGCTTGCGATTGATCACCAGCGCCCCTTCCCTGACCCTGCAAGCTTCCCCCATGCACCCTGACCGCCCCCGCTCTCACATGTACAAGTCATGAGCCCTCCCTTCCCGCATGATTCTGTCTCTGAGAATCACACCCCGCGCCTGACCAACACCTCCTTTCCTTCCATGAATACCCCTCCTTTGATGACCCCGACCTCTGAGCCTGAATGTCTGCACGGACCGCTGGTCATCCCTTAGCCTGAGGATACAGTTTATTGCCCACTACTGTATGCACTCGTCTCTCTTGAAAGAAGCCACTATTGATCATGACCGCCCCACCCCCTGAGATTCGATCAGGCACACACATTCCAATGGAATCAGCAGAACACTCAGCTGCGTGACAGCCCCCTCCTATTGCATGGAGGATAAGGGCCCCTACTGTAGCCACGTGTTGGAATATCTTCATACTTCACAATGTATTGATTGTAATAAAGGATGCCTGTGTGCCACGAACCTGTGTATAAAAGGCGAAGCCTCAGAGAAACTTGTTAGAGCACCTCCCGAAGACACTATGCGAGTGTCCCAAATGACATGCTCTCCTCATGAGAAATAAACCTTTTTTCTTGTCTTCCTGCTTCCAGTGCCCGTCTCTTTATTTGGTAATTATTCAAGATGGAAACGAAGAGTCGCCCTGCACCAGCAGCCTGGGCATCCGGTGCGTTATGGGCTGACTTTTCCACAATTGGCGCCCCAACGCGGGGTCCATCAGCGACATAAGGTCCGGTAAGAGAGGTCCAGACGATGGGGTGAACATCTAAATGATTGGAGTATACCTGCCTTGAGAGGGCCCTCGTCCGGCTGCCGATTGAATGAACTTCACCGATTCCGAACGGACCTCTCTCAAGTGACCTATTGTCCTGACTGGAATCCCACAGGAATGCTGCGGTAAAAACATGGAGAAAGAGAACGATCGGGCGCTGGAAAAAGGAAGGCGAAGAACTGTCCACATGGTCCGGTCCGGGTAAGGTCGTGACACACGACACATTGCGAAATTGATTGATTGATTGTTTGAAAATACTAGTATTACTTATTGATTGTCTCTGAGAGATTCTCTATTTGCAAACAAGCACAGAGTCGCCATACTCTGTTTAGTCTTTGCAGATAGTGAAGGATAGGTAATGCAGACTTTTGTCCCCATTGTAATCCGTCATACCTATTTTTCTCCCCATTGATTGATTGATTGAATCGAGCATTGAATTGTTCGAAGTTGGTTCTCTTAAGGATCTTCTCTGCCTGCAAACGGGGAAGAATAGGAATATTCTCTCTCCCTTTGCCGATAGTGAAGGGTAGGTAACGCAAGCCTTTAACACGTCGTACCTATTTCATTCCTCATTGATTGATTGATTGTCCGAACATTGACTGTTTGGAATTTGTTCTTTTTGGAGGTATTCTCTATTTGCAAACAAGCACAGAGTCGCCATGCTCTGTCTAGTCTTTGCAAGTAGTGAAGGGTAGGTAATGCGGACCTTTGTCCCCCGTTGTAATCTGTCATGCCTATCTACTCCCCACTGATTGATACGCCAGTTTCACCCGGACCATTTACTAGAGGTAGGTCATCTGGTCCGACCAGAGAGCAGCCCTAGTGAAAAGGACATATACAATAATAATGAAGTGATCACTGTATCCTGTTAACAGAAACTTTAGCATGAAACAACCTGGAAAGAAAGGAATAGGAAAACGAAATCAGTAGGCCACTGATGAACTTTTTATTAAATAACGAACAAGGAAACGATAACAATACTTAATGATAAAACCTATTATTGTCCTAGAAACAAGAAACGTTAGAAATAAGCCCGTAATAAGAAACCTGAAAACAGTAAGAGAAACCAAGCGTGACATTGCAACGGTCACAAGGCAACGAGGCTTCATCGCCCCGCACTGCCCCAAACATGTCTGTCCCACCGCCTGCCACGCCCAATAACGGCAACCTTAGAAAGATACAAAGCAACAGACATCCGCCCCCATTCTGGAAACTTCCAAAGTGCAACAGGTTTACGGCTACGCCCAGCCGGAAACAACACATATAGGGCGGGTCCTGCTGCCAACCGTCGGCCGGAGATCATAAGAGGCCGAGGCCGACGGGATCCGACCGCGGTGGCTGCTACAACACTGGAGAGTTGCAGGGGGGGGAATGTCCATGTCCTCGACCCTCCCCTCTCTCTCCCAGTCTGGACCAACATCCATGGAGGGCCCGGGAGTGGAAAGGCCACTACACGAAAGGCCCAGGAGAGGCGCCACGTGCCAAGGTCTGTCCCAAGGATGGACTAAGGGACCCGTTCCTGGGGCCGTGGCAAGGAGCGTCCGGCCACCATCAACCAGAGGCCCGCCCCAAAAGACGCACCGGACATTTCTTCTTTCTTCAATAATGGCTGCTACAACCCTGAGGGGGGATGTCTTGCACATGCCTCCGACCCCCCCCCTCGTCCTCATCGCCTGGTCCGGCCATAACAAATGTCAAGCGAGACGCCGTGGGGTGCACTGGGAGGGAGAGACGGTGCAAACAGGCCTCTCCCGCCTCCCCAGGTGGAGGCTTCCCAGCTGCACCCTCAGCGCTCCAGGCGCCCGGAAAAGGGTTCTTCCACTGTGGCGATGCTGCAACGCCTCGCCCAGCAGGGTGGAGCCCGTCCGCTCATTTGACCCCGCGATCGCCGGTAGCTGCCGAACTCTCAAAATGGCGATCGACCTGGCAAGAGCGGGCCCAGCATGAAGGAATGGCCCGGTCACCAGTTGACTCCACCACCATAGTCCTCCACGACCTTGAAGATTCTAGAGGAGCCGCGGGAATCCCCGACCCCCGCAGATACCCCCGATGGGGAATGACTGCCATGATTGCCCACGAAACGATGGAAATGTAGCTGCAGGACGTCGGCGCTCCCATGCTGGCGCCAGCCTCAGTTTGAATGACTAGAATCCTGCAGACTACCATTCGGATCAGTTCCGGTGAAAGCACAGTATGACCCGGTAGGAACATTGTTGCCTCCCTCCCCTTTTGATTGATGGTTCAGACCACCGATCCCTTCTTTTACCCTTTAACGGAACTTTTGGACTGCCAAAAGAAGCTCTGGGCCAACCACGAGTTAGTAGACATTTAGACTATGCCTGGTTCTGCCTGACTGCACCCAAAATGGCGCCGATACAAATGAAACTTCCAACTCCTTGTTGTACCCCGATTGTTCAGCCCTGGTGTCATGAGATATGTATGAAGGGTTTTTTAACCACATGAATTGATATAGGATGTGCACTGATTACATGTTCGGACAATTAATGGATTCAGGATGTGTACTGTCAGTTCGGGAAATGAATTGATATGGGATGGGTACTGGTTATAGGTTCGGACAATGAATTGATATTGGATGGGTACTGATTATGTGTTCAGACGGTAAATTGACATCAGATGGGTATTAATTGAACATTCGGACAATGAATTGTTGTTTAAGTTTTGCACATCATGATTATTGAAAGTTGGAAGCCCAACACTTATGACACTCGCTCACACTGAAGTCTCGACATGATTTTATTGCACGTTTCGCACTTTTATTATGAAATAAATGACCACCGACTCCACTAAAGTTTTTACTAATAAAGTATCCCCACATCTACAGTTCCAGCCTGCTCCGTGGCCGGCCCACGGGGTTGTAGGCCCATATTTATGCACCGACATTCTTATTAAAGATTTTTGGAAAAAGCAAACGTAGTTGTCACGTGTGAATTGGTAATTTTCGAATAAATGACCACTGTTTAAAGGATTAAAAAGTATAGTACGTAGAAATATTGCAAAAATGAAGGGTCCAAGTTTTCGTTGTGTGCGTTTTTCCTTTTTGTACAGCCAAAAAGCAACCGCTAAAGATCCTGGTGTTTAGCCTATACTTTATGTGCTACCTGTCTAAAAAGAGTCACACTAACGGTCCACCCGGGCTTGAACGCCCAGTTGGCAGGGACTGCATCCCGTGGAGATAGGCCGAGTATGCAGTAAGTAAAAGCCTTTCTGGGTTTATGCACGCTTATGTGTCTATCAATGTAGCCCCTGCCCCTTCTTTTTCCCTCTCTCTGCAGGTCACATCGGAATATCGATCAATGTATGAAAACGGTGATCTGGCGGACAAGAGACGGGAAAAAGGGTTTGATTATGGTACCTAACCGTAACTAGCAAACCATGACTATTTTCTCTCCCTGAACTTAGCACCTGGGAGGGCAGCCTGAAGGGGAAACCACAAAATATAGCTTCGCTTGGCACCCCGAATAGTACAACTAAAATGACATGCGCTAATGAATGAGCATCCTACAATTAATTAAATAGGGAAAGTTTAAGGAATATTTTGAGGTGAGGTACATTTAAAATCTACTGCATCCTTCTTCGCACCCTCCTAGACATGTAACTCCAAGCTGCCCCACTGTTCTCCAACTGACACCAACCGTTGTCTCAGCCTGGAAACACATTTGCTAAAATGACTCGAAAATACTACCGTGAGCATTAGCCCGACCAGGTTAGTTCATGACCAATTGCCAAAGGCGTAAGTGTGTACAAAGAAAGCCACTAGTGAAGGCAGCCGACGATAAAAGAGAAGAACAAAAAAAAAAGTAAAAGAGCTTAGGATGTTAAAAGACGCACGGCATACAGGAAAAGATAATTTTGGCCAATAACTGTTCTATGTTTTGTCTCGGAATTTTATATATAACACATGTACTGTCTCCCCCGTCTGAGTTTGTGTGTACGTAATGTATGGATCTACGTCGTCCCTCTGCCTGTGTCTTCCGTATTACTTGACCCCTACTGTTCAGTGTTGTGTGCGCACCAAATGGCCCATTATTGTACACGTCTCACTCTTTTCTCTCTCTCTCTCTCTCTCCCTCTTTCTCCATGTCAAACGTGTACAGAATGGTTCGATTTGAGGGCGAACGATTCCCTCCCTTTTTCTATCTCTCTCTCTCTCTCTCTCTCTCTCTCTCTGTTTGGAAAAATTGACAGGAACTAAAACGACTGTAACTTGCCATATTACTACCTCTCCTTTCTGCCATACAATAGAACCCGAGTTGGTCATGAAAGAAAGGATGGGTCAGACGACTAACGTCCCCTAATCTGGCCTTTATAGGGGGACTATAACGTCAATGGCCTCCTGTTTCTCAGTTTGCTAAAAATGAAATTCCCAATGCGCAGATTACTTCACCCCTCTGCACTTAAGTGTGGATGTCCAGAGTACCCCCACTTCTCCCGATCGACCCCAGCTCCCTGTCCAAAACGTCCCCTTTTCCCCGATTAACCCCAGCCTCATGTCATCTACCCTCGAAAGCGAAATTGATGACCTTGATTAACGTTCACTCCCCAAGAAAAGCCTGTTTCATGTCCACCCCCTCCCCCTTCTTCATGACGATAACGCCCCTGCTTACAAGAGTTAACCGACCCCGAAGGGAGATGTAAGATTTTCGATGCTTGGGTTAAAGGGAAGGGCAAGTCTCTACATAAGGACTCGATTTTGAGTTTGATAATACACTGTGTATAAAGGTCCAATTTCTCTCCACGTACGTCACGAATGAGCGCCGAACAGAGTTATGAATTCCATAGCAATGCACTCCTGCAGACTCCATAAATGACGACTTCTGACTGTGACCGATGAACTTATCCCCCACCTACATAGGATTGGGGACGGAATTGAGATGTATAAGTGTCTTCTCCTGCTAGTCTTTCTAAAACTTGTTTTCTACCCATTCAAAGATACAATCACCGGAGGAGAGGAGCTGGACGTGACGCACAGCCTGGCCACAGATCATGAAGCACATGTGACCGCAACCAAAGGTGGAGCCACAGAGCAACGAGACGCGGGACGAGGCACAATTTTCAAACTCGGCAGATGAAAGAATGAAGGGCTACCTTGAAGCCCTCGACTTGCTGACCCACTCGTGCCTGAAGTCCCCGCCCCTTTTGAGTCCGACTGATGGGCCTGCCTGCTCATGGTCCTTTGCTCCCTTGGTCTCTTGGTGTGTTCGATGATCTGGCCCCACTCCGCCCTCTCTTCCCTCGATTATTCAACAAACTCTTTCATATAAACTTTTGACTATGGAATGGGATTTTGCCACGGCAAAAGAAAGACACGCAGGTGCCCAGCATGAGGCACCCCTAAGAAAATGAGTTAGGAAACAGGACTGTGATCTAACAGCAGAGGACTGATCGCACCCTGCAACGCGTAAGGATGATTCCGAGCTGGACTTATAGCTCCACCGCCGGTGCTCAAAAGCGCCAACGAAAAGAAAAACGGACTAACAGAAGCTACCAGTGGTGGCTCGTCGTTGAAAAAGACATTTTCACTAAGACCCCCCCCTTCCTGAACTTTCTACCCACCCCTTGACTAGTTGTTTACATCGAATTGCATTCCTCCCTCCATTCTTATTGCTTTCAAAAATGTTTCATCGGTCACCCATGTATCTAGCTTTCCAAAGTACTGATAAGACCCGAAGGTATCAGATTACTCTTAATTAATGTCATCGGAGAAAAAGTCTGAACTTGATTCTCTAATGTTTCGGAACCTCTTTTCTTGACTCCGACTAAATATTATGCCGATCTCTTGGCTTGTATGAAGAACCAACAAATGTAAATTAACATGTATTGCATTCTGCCTATCGCATCGACCATGTAGAAATTGAACTTGCTTATGTAAAAAAGCGGCGACTGTTGAAAATAGGCAATGTATGTGTACATAAGCGGCGTTCATTTGCGTTCACAGTACCCCTTGTTGTAAGCAGAACAGATATCGCTAAAACACTGACTGTGTTATCCCGCTAGCATAGACCCATGCACACACGTACTCGACAGCCATTTTAGGTACCATGGTCTCTCTGCTTGCGATTGATCACCAGCGCCCCTTCCCTGACCCTGCAAGCTTCCCCCATGCACCCTGACCGCCCCCGCTCTCACATGTACAAGTCATGAGCCCTCCCTTCCCGCATGACTCTGTCTCTGAGAATCACACCCCGCGCCTGACCAACACCTCCTTTCCTTCCATGAATACCCCTCCTTTGATGACCCCGACCTCTGAGCCTGAATGTCTGCACGGACCGCTGGTCATCCCTTAGCCTGAGGATACAGTTTATTGCCCACTACTGTATGCACTCGTCTCTCTTGAAAGAAGCCACTATTGATCATGACCGCCCCACCCCCTGAGATTCGATCAGGCACACACATTCCAATGGAATCAGCAGAACACTCAGCTGCGTGACAGCCCCCTCCTATTGCATGGAGGATAAGGGCCCCTACTGTAGCCACGTGTTGGAATATCTTCATACTTCACAATGTATTGATTGTAATAAAGGATGCCTGTGTGCCACGAACCTGTGTATAAAAGGCGAAGCCTCAGAGAAACTTGTTAGAGCACCTCCCGAAGACACTATGCGAGTGTCCCAAATGACATGCTCTCCTCATGAGAAATAAACCTTTTTTCTTGTCTTCCTGCTTCCAGTGCCCGTCTCTTTATTTGGTAATTATTCAAGATGGAAACGAAGAGTCGCCCTGCACCAGCAGCCTGGGCATCCGGTGCGTTATGGGCTGACTTTTCCACAGTAGCTAATCAACAAATTAAAACAGATTTAACTGAACCAGTTGAAGTTGAAATTGGTAAATTTAAGGACATGCATGGATTTGTAGTTTGTGACAGCAGTCCTGTAAATCTGTTAGGAAGGGATATTCTCTGCAAGATGAATTGTAAAATATATTGCTCACCAGATGGTATTGAGCTCCAAACTCCAGAAGAAGATGGGCTTTACAAATTAACAATGTTAATGGTTGAGGCAGAAGAAAGTAAATTATTTCCTGTATTTGATAAAAATAATCTACCTGAAGAATTAAAAGAGACAGTGAATGTTAAAATTTGGGATTTCACTGGAGATGAGATGGGTTTGATGAAAAATGTAGACCCAGTAAAAATATCAGTAAAACAAGGAGCAGATTATCCAATCATTCATCAGTATGAAATGAAAGCTGAAGTGATTGAAGGTGTCACACCTGTAATAGATACATTCATAAAACAAGGTGTTCTAAAATAAATTGAGAGTAGTCCATGTAATTCACCGATTATGGGGATTAAAAAGCCAAACGGAACTTTCAGGATTGTTCAAGACCTGAGAAAGGTAAATAAAATTGTTGTTCCATGTTGCCCAGTTGTACCAAACCCAGCGGTAATTTTATATCAGATTCCGAATGATGCAGAATGGTATACAGTTATTGATTTATGTAATGCATTCTTTACTGTTCCATTGCATCCAGAAAGCCAACACATTTTTGCGTTCAGGTTCAAAGAGCGTATCCTAGCATGGTGTAGAATCCCTCAAGGGTACACAGAAAGTCCATCTATTTTTAATCAGGTGCTAAAGAAATCCTTGGAAAATCTAGATTCACCTGGAAAATCAACGTTAGTGCAGTATATTGATGATCTCCTTGTGGCTGCAAAAACAAGAGATAATTGTGTGACAGATACCATTACTCTTTTGAATCATCTGGCAGATGAGGGACATAAAGTGTCTCCTGCAAAATTACAGTTTTGCAAACAAGAAGTGAAATTTCTTGGTCACAGAATTGCAAAGGGAGTCAGACAAGTGACAACTGAGAGAATAAAAATGATTCAAGCAATGCAACCTCCAAAAACACAGAGACAGGTCAGAATGTTTCTAGGAATGGTAGGTTATTGTTGCCAATGGATTAGTGGATTTTCAGTAATCGCAAAGCCACTGCAGAGACTAACAAAAGCAGACATAAAAGATCCAATTAGTCTTACAGAAACTGAATTAAAAGCTTTTGAACAGTTAAAGAAAAGTTTGTGTGAAGCTCCAGCATTGGGAATGCCTGAATATAAAAAAGAATTTGAGCTGTATTGCAGTGAAAGAGAAGGATGTGCATTATTAGTTCTGATTCAAAGACATGGAAGACTGAGAAAGCCAATAGCATATTTCTCAGCTGTTCTTGACCCTGTTGCAAAAGCATTACCAGGTTGCTTAAAAGCAGTAGCTGCAACAAGTGTAAGTTTGGAACAAAGTGAAGGAATAATAATGGGATTTCCTGTAAAAGTATATGTACCACATTCAGTTGAAATTCTCCTCACTAGAAGCAAAACACAGCATTTGACAAATAATTGGCTAACGAACTATGAAAAGGTTATCCTTGGATCGGATAACGTTTCAATTGCAAGATGTGTGAATTTAAATCCTTCCACATTATTACCTGATGGTACTGAAACAGAAGTCAGGGATGAGATTGATCATGAATGCCTGGATGTATTAGAATATTGCACTAAACCTAGGCAAGACATAAAAGATGTCCCATTAGCTGAATCAGATTATGTTTTATTTGTTGATGGTTCATGCTTAAGAACAGATGAAGGTGTTCTGAGTGCAGCATATTCAGTGTGCACAGTTGCAGATGTAATTGAAGCCTCATGTCTCAAAGGAATTCGTTCAGCTCAAGTAGCAGAATTGATTGCTTTGATTCGTGCATGTGAAAAGGGAAAAGAGTTAAAAATTACCATAGTGACTGATAGTCAATAGGGTTATGGTGTAGTCCATGGCTATGGCCAGCTCTGGTCTCAAAGAGGTTATTTGACTTCTGCGGGATCACCAATCAGAAATGCAAAGTTAATCAAAAGATTAATTGACGGAATTCAACTACCAGAGAAAATTGCAGTTGTAAAGTGCACAGCACATAAAAAAGGTGAAGATTACATAACAAAAGGAAACTCATATGCTGACTCAATAGCAAAATTCTGTGCAAAGAATAATATGTCCATTAATCGGGAAAAAGACAATGAACATGTTTTGAACTCACTTATGCTAACATCTGTAGTTGAGACTTGGCAAGGAGTAAAAGAGTTGAAAGATGAGGCAGATGATGAGGAGAAAGGCACATGGTTAAAAGCAGGATGCAGACAGAGAGAAGAAGATGAGATTTGGGTTTACAAAGATGACAGACCAGTAATGCCAGACAGTATAATCTCTGACATGGCACGCATGTATCATGGTCCAGGACATATAGATAGAGATTCAATGATTAGATTGTTTAGACAGACATGGTACAATCCAAAATTTAGAATAATTGCAGAATCTTTCTGTCAGAGGTGTTTAGTCTGCCAGCAGATAAATCCAAACAAAAAAACAGTTGTGAGCATGGGAACCATAGGACGGGAGGGTGGTCCATTTACCAGAATACAGCTTGACTTCATTGACATGCCACCTCACAACAAACTCAGATATGTCTTGGTGATAATCTGTTTGTTTTCGAGATGGGTGGAAGCGTTCCCAACACGTCACAATGATTCAGTTACTGTGGCAAAATTGCTTTTGAGAGAAATCATACCAAAGGTATGGATTTCCAGTGACGGTTGAGACTGATCGTGGCACACATTTTGAAAACAGATTGCTAAAATTGAATTGTGAAGCACTGGATATAAAGCAAAAATTACATTGTGCTTACAGACCAGAAGCATCATGTGTTGTTGAGCAAGTGAATGGTACAATAAAAAACAGAATAGCAAAAATGTGCTTAGCGACAGGAATGAAGTGGGCTGACGCACTTCCACTTGTTTTGATGTCTTTGAGAAGCATTCCAGATAGAAAAACAGGTTTGAGCCCTCATGAGATCCTAATGGGCAGGGTCATGAGGCAAGCATTTGTTCCAGTTGATAAACTGTTGAGCATTAATGATAGTGTCATTATGGATTACTGCAAAAATCTATCTGATGTGGTAACTTCTGTGTTCCATCAGGAAATACTTCAAAAATAGAGCTAGACACAATAACATCTGTGTTAAACATCTAATAGAAGCTGCAGAAGTAACTGATCTGAGGTCATTGTTAGTAGTCCTATTTTCATCAACCATGGGAGACATTCTCCTACCCACATAGAGAGAGCACTCAGAGTTGGTGTGAGAAATTGGGTTATAGATTGAGGGGGGTGTTAACCCTTCTCAAGTAACAACGACTATTTTTGACAGAGTAGTCACTAAATTAATGTTTGCTTAATCTAGCCTCTTGGCACAAAAGCAGTCGAGCTTAACTTGGAGGCATTGTGTTAAATATCTATGCAGCACGCAAACAGTAATAAAGTGAAAACACAACAGAAAAGAAATCCCACACTAATTCAGAAAAACAGAGAAAAATGTAATACGTAAATGAGACCAAAGCCATTACAATCCAATAAGTAGAAGCAGAGATATGCCATTTTAAAGGTTTAAGTAAAAATAGTGTCATGAAGCAGAAAGCAGTGGGTATTTGGTCATGCTCGACTGGGACAAAGTCATACGTTCAGGCCAACTGCAATGGATTGTGGGCCAGTTATAGGGACCAGGTTTGTCCTGCTGAAAAAGTTACCTTCGCAAAGCTGGTGTGCAGAGTTCAAAACTTCAGGAATTCACAGGAGGAGCTAAGAGGATGCTAACCACTTGTCCAGGACCTGGGGAGGCACATCTTGGGGATCAGGAACTCACTCCAGAAGAGACCAGCAGGGCTAAGTCAGGTCCAGGCAGTGTGAGTTGCAGAATTTCAGCTGAAGTTTTGCAGGTAGGCCTCTGGACATGGCGGTGTCGCTTTAGCACAGAACAGGAGATCAGCTATGAGTCACTCTGGTAGTCCTGAGTTCAAGGAGATGGTCTTCGTTCCTTATAGCAGCAGTGCAGGCCACAAGCAGTAGGACAGTTCTCTGAAGAACAAGGCAGCCTAAAGTAGCAGAGCAGTCCTCTGAAGAACAGGGCAGGCCTCAACCAGCAGAGCAGTCCTCTGAAGAACAGGGCAGGCCTCAACCAGCAGAGCAGTCCTCTGGTAGAAGCAGGCAGTCCTCTAAGAAACAAGGCAAGCTTCAAGCAGCACAGCAGTCCTCTGGAGTACAACACAGGCCCTCTGCAGACTTGTGCAGGTCCAGGAGTGCACTGAGGAGTTGGTCTGAGGTTCCAACATTTACAGCAGGAGCCAGTCATTGAAGTGGGAGGAACTTCTAGGCCATTCTACATCTGATTCTGGAAATTTCCCGATTTCCTCTGCCCAGGCCCCAAGGGGTCAGGGGTGACAATAGGCTAGTATGAAGTTATTTGTGAGTGTGCTGGAGGCAGCACCTTTGAAATGTAAGTAGAGCAGGTTACAGCTCCGTCCCTCCCAACTTGGCAGGATGGCCCTCTACCAGCTATACCCATGGTCTACTGTTCACTGGCTGTGCCCAATAAACACACTCCTGATGGGGGAGCAATAATCAGTCCCAGCCAGCTGGAAACTCCTAGAAGACCTCAGAAAGGTTAGGGTAGAAAAATGCCAACTTTCTAAAGGTAAACAACAATAGAAATGCCAATACTGATCTCAATTCAATCATCCAATCACAAGATTACACAAACCAATTGCTATGATCCACAAACTGAATTGATAATGTATTTTGTTTTCAATTATTGTTTTTTTAAAGAAAATCTTTTTATTCAAAACATAGGCTCTCATGGCAATGACATGTTACATAGCAATTGAGGGCAGGTGGACATACTTGCGACAAATAAGTACATACAAATCAATGTGAACATCATGATTCTGCATAATCAAACCGTAAGCCATACATAACCTTAAGACTGCATAGAGGCAGCTTGAGTATCCCACACCCCCCATATATTTTCCCATTTCCTAGGACACCTTCTGCTCTTGTAAATCACTCTTTCAGCCCTTTGGCACCAGTCCAGGTCGTGTTCCCATTCTTCCACAGTCGGCAGGATGTCACTACCCGACAAGCGGGCTATGTTCCTCTTGGCGACCATGCTTGCCAACGCCAGCCAGATCTTACCCCATTTAGGCCAAGTGGTGTCATTTGTCTCTCCTAAGATATGCCATCTGGCCTCCATCGGGACCTCCGCCCCAATCACTTCGGACATTATGGCAACCAGGTTAGACCAGTACGAGGAGGAACGCGAAGCGAGGAGGAACGCAGCAGAAGGGAAAGAACCCGAAAGTCCCCAATTTTTGAAAATTTGAAATATAATAAAAAAAATGTTTTATTATTCAATATACACAAGAATCACAACAGTGACATCAATGTAAATAACGTACAAATCAAATATTACATATAAAACATAAGACCAAAACAACGTATAAGCAGGTTTTTTGGCTCATGTTCTGTATAATTTCAAAACTTCAATCATGTCATAGTACCCCTGACTATCTCACTATAAAATATTTTTTGTAAGTATTAGCAGGGGTTGATTGTAGTTTTGAAATTATACAGAACCCGAGCCAAAAAACCTGCTTATATGTTGTTTTGGTCTTATGTTATATATGTATTATGTGATGTGTACTTTGTTTTAAATTACAATTCATTTAAGTCCAAACATGACACTTCTACTTGCTCCCAATCAAAAGTTAGCACTTATTAAATGTAAAAAGATAACCCAATGTTATCCTATGAGCTATGTATGCCTCGCATGGCGGTTTAGAATCTAATTTAGGGGTGGCTTATATGGATATATTTTATTTTGCCAGGTCCAGTTGGGAGTTTCAAACTGCCCTGCAGCTGCAATGGAAGCCCGAAACCTTTTTAAAGGGCTGCTATTAGTGGGTTGCACAATGAGAGCTGCTGCCACTAGTAACATTTAATTTAAAGACCCTGGGTACCTGTGGTATTATATATGAGGGACTTACAAGTATACTAAATGTACAAATCAGGTGCAAGCCAATTGTACCATGCTTTAGGGGAAGAGAACATGCACTTTCACACCGGTAAGCAGTGGTAAAGTGCACGTAGTCCTAAAAGTCAACAAAAAGGGTTCCGAAAACAAGAAGGATGAAGGCAAAACGCTTGTGGGTGACCCCGCAGAGAGGGCCAAGTCCAACAGTTGGTATGAGACAAAATGGAGAAATGAAGAGCCCAATGGACATTGGGCTAACTCTTCAGTCACATAATATGGAGAGAATTCTTGCAGCAGCCAAGAAGTAGGAAGAAATCTCTTTTCAGGATTACACATGCTCCTTTTTAGGTTTTGCCTTGTCGAAAGCTGCGCTCTGCGCAGCTTTTCGGCGCAGGCGAAAACCTAATGAGAATAATAGTGGCTTGGGAATCCGCCCCTCTGTTCCATTGGCTAGCTCCATAAATGGAGGCTAGCCATTGGAACAGAGATCTGTCCGTCATGGCCGGACCAGATCCGTGGGCGTTCCAGCGATTTCTTCCCTCCGCAACGTCATGCGGCCGTGGGCGGGGTCGTGTTCCTGCCCCGTCAGAGAACATGAGCTGGCTTAGTAAGGCTGACCTGCATTATTCATGCGTGTGCCGTGCTCCCCTCGCTCAAATCTCGCTGAGGAGTTAAAGGGCTCGTTGGACACCCGTCCGAGGGGGTTTTCCCACCCGCAGACTTCTTGCCAATGTTTACCATCCGCCCGCTCGTTATTTACCTGGGACCTTCCTGAGTCGCGCGAGAGGACGGTTTGTGCACGGAGCTCCCACGCTCTCTTGGAGGACGGGCACCGGTGTCACACACCTGGGGTGCAGCGCGGAGCTCTGCCGTGCAGGTGTGCGCTGCGGAGACCTGCCCAGCCTCCGTGAGATGTGCGCGAGGTTTGGGGCACGCGGCGGTCAGAGCGATGGAGTCACACTGCGCGTCCTGGAGTTCCAGAGTGCTCAGTGGCCTGTGGCCTGTGGCCTTCGGGCCAAGAGGAGGACGTGTATGAAGTGGAGACTCTGGTGCCTCTGCCAGACCCCTATCCCTTAACCTGGGAATTGAACGATAAAAACGCAATCGTTGTGAACACGTCGATTGCGCACGTGAGCCACAAGCAAAATGGACATTTACTGAAAGTTGTCTCGCAAATCTCCTTGCCTACCCCTCCTTACTCCGTAAGTACCAAAGGATTGCACTTTTTGAGAGCCTGTTAGGGTCATTGAAGCAAAATTAAGGAGTGTCTTGATCATCAGCTCTTAAAATTAATTACTTGAGTTTTCTGTGGCTCATAAATGATATTGGTATGTAAAAAAATGAATATACTTTACTTACTGCTGCTTTGGACACACAGCTCCTAGTTTTAACAGGATATGAATACAGCATTTCTCGATGGTTCTGCGTGTTACTGTAGTCCCCAGTCAGGATTGATGCCTGCCGCACATTCACTGTTTCCAGCTAGGAAATGATTTACCAGATTACCCTCTCTGGCATGCGTTACAGATGTCGACATTGGGATTAGAAGTATGTAGTTGCTGCACAGAACTCGCAGTAGACATCTGTTACGTTCTTGTCATTTGTGACATCTGTTCAGCAGTCATTCTTTTGTGGTACTCTGAATTCAAAGTCTCAGCAACATTTTATGGCACCCGAGCGGTTAATGAGTTTACTCTTTCTCAGTGCTGTTCAACCAGGCCAAAGTCAAGTGTTAAGGCAATTGTGCAGATGTCATATTTTAAAGTTTGATTGGAATTTTCTGCTAAGATACGTTTTATGTAATTATGTACACTGAAGTATGTTCGACATCCTGTTGCATGTGAACCAATATTCCATTTCACTGTGAAATGCATAAGCCTCCATTCTAATTTTCATCAGTTTTTCTGACCTCTTTAACTGCAATACTATGTTATTTAAACCCAGTCATTCAGACTTGGAAGTATGTGCTAAAAGAGGTGCAAATAGCGAACGTTCTCCAGTGTTTGCAGAAGTAGTTACCGCAAGCCAGGTATTACCAGTGCAAACAGGTGTGCAAGGGGTTCGACATTTATTTTTCACTGGGTTCTAACAATGTGGCAACGTGTAATTATGTGACGCCTGATATGCTTTTAATATTATCGCAGTTGTAGGTCTCATTCCCTTAGTTTGTATTTTGTTTTGTCATAGTATTGCAGTTGATTTGTAATTTGGATGACACATTTTTGCATGTTTGGTTGTAATTCCCTACCTTCTTGACATTCTTAGTTTGTGCTTTAATTTTCGATCATGTAACTTTCCTAAAATCGCATTTACTTTACGCTCACCTGTTTTTATCCTGGTTTTTCCTATGCTAAAGTAGATAGCATCATGAGTGACTTTCCCTAGGCTGTCTAAATGAAAACTCCACTTTGCGCGTTCTGGACCCTTTCTAGAAAGGTCCGCCGGAATAGCGTTCCCTTCATCCCTTGTTCCATTCTTCCATTTTTCTTTTCTATCTTTCTTTCTTTTGTTACGTGCTTTTTCTTCCTTTGTTTCGCCCTTATCCAATTTTCCTCGCACACATGTTTAACTTGCTTTGCAAATGTTAGCATTTATCGGTCTCTAATCAGGTTTGTTTACTTTGCCACCCCACTTACCCCCACCCGGAAGCACTGCCATTGTTTCTTCTTTCTTGCTGTATTATTCATCAGCTCTTGTGTGGTGTGTGTGTGGGCCTCGTGTGTGTGTGTGGGGGGCTCTTGTGTGTGTGTGGGGCTCTTGTGTGGATGTGTGTGTGCAAATGCAATACGTCTCGTATTTGCGACAGAGTAAGCTATTGGCATTGTAAATGACAATGCCATTTATTTATCTGTTTTCAAAACCAACACATAAATAAAAAGTTTGTCATTTACAATGCCAATAGCTCTAACTTTTCCGAAGGCGAAACCGTTGCATTGTAAATGCTTGTTTTTCAGGACACTGCTTAGGAAACATTCCAAAATAGTCAACAGTACAACCCCACCACTGAACACTTTCAAATGGAAAACATCCGATATAGGTGGAGCTATTCATTTGGAATTATGTTTGAACAGCAAAAAAAAAAATTACATCACCACAGAGTCCTAGCGGCAAAATAGCTAAACATTCAACTTTTGGTAATGGTGGACCAGTCGGTGGCTGGTGGCACTGTCACAAGTGATGCACGAATAAGCTCACTGAAGGGACTTTGGAGTAAGATTGGAGAACCATAGAGAAGAGACAACGCTCGCAGAGACACCTTGGATTTTGGCAGCAGCAGAGGGGCACACGACCAAGGGAGAACCACGCTCCCCAGAAGACAGCGGGGCCAAGAGCCGCACGACCGCCACGCCCCTATACCACAGGTGGATTTAACCAGCTCCTCATTCTTGTCCCGCGCCGGGCCAAGGGTGGGCCCGTTCGAGGCCGAGAGAGGCTGGGCTGGGCCCTCTCTCTTAGCTCTTCACTCAAACTGGTCAATCCGACTCCTCAGTAAGTGAACATTTTTCTCCTTTTTGTTGAATGGGCTAACCGCTAGCATTATTAAGTTGAGCCACGAAATGGCAACACGTGAGGGGCGTGGCAGAAAAGCCACTGGCGTGGGCTATGTGGCAGGAACACTAGATCAATTTATTACAAGAGCCTCAACAGTTTTGGCCCATGAGATCGCTATTAGTGAACGGAGACTGTCCATGGATCCCCTTTTTAGGTCGAGCGACCTATCTCAATGCGCATGCGCATTGAGCGGGAGCGAGATATAAAGGGGCTTATCAAGAGTTTACCTAACTTGCGATTCCACTGGCGATTTGTTGCAGTGCATGTGCTTTTTAGGTCATTGCGCAAGCGCAAGCCCTAAAAAGCGCGTGCACAATGCCACCAGCCGCCTGCCTGCCTGCCTCGCATTACCACATCAAAGGCGGCTGCTTTACACCCTCATGCCGCTCTCCCCGCTCAGCCCCCTCCCCTGCCCGCCGTGTCGCATTTCTCCTCCCCCCTCCCCACAGCAATGCCCTCCGTCTTGTTTGATCATTCGGTTTCCCCTTCTGTCACCCCCTTTTGCTTCAGTGTCTTTACGCATTGATTTATCATAACATGTCTTTAACTGTTGGGTGACAAATGTTACTCCACTAAATATCAAATATAAACGCCTATTCACTCGACCTATTGGAGACACGTCCTACTGAGCTCCCCTTGCCCCGCCTCTCCCAAAGGTACCTTCTTCTTCTTTGTTAGATGAACTGAACTGCACTACTACCACTACCAGTACTACCACCACCAGTACTACCACCACCAGTACTACCACCACCAGTAGTACCACCACCAGTACTACCACCACCAGTAGTACCACCACCAGTAGTACCACCACCAGTACTGCCACCACCAGTACTGCCACCACCAGTACTGCCACCACCAGTACTACCACCACCAGTACTAGCACCACCAGTACCACCACCTTCAGTACTACCACTACCAGTACCACCACCACCAGTACTACCAGTACCACCACCACCAGTACTACCACTATCAGTACCACCACCACCAGTACTACCACTATCAGTACCACCACCACCAGTACTACCAGTACCACCACCACCACCACCACCACCAGTACTACCAGTACTACCACCACCAGTACTACCAGTACTACCACCACCAGTACTACCACCACCAGTACTACCACTACTACAGCCACCAGTACTACCACTACTACAACCACCAGTACTACCACTACCACCACCACCAGTGCTACCACCACCACCAGTACTACCACTACCACCACCACCAGTACTACCAGTACTACCACTACCAGTATTACCAGTACCACTACCACCACCACCAGTACCAGTACCACCACCACCACCAGTACTACCACCACCAGTACTACCAGTACCACCACCACCACCAGTACTACCACCACCACCAGTACTACCAGTACCACCACCACCAGTACTACCACTACCAGTACTACCACTACCAGTACTACCACTACCAGTACTACCAGTACCACCAGTACTACCACCACCAGTACTACCAGTACTACCACTACCAGTACCACCACCACCACCAGCAGTACTACCAGTACTACAGCCACCAGTACTACCACTACCACCACCACCAGTACTACCAGTACCACGACCACCAGTACTACCACTACCAGTACTACCAGTACCACCACCACCACCACCAGTACTACCACCACCAGTACCACCACCACCAGTACCACCACTACCACCAGTACCACCACCAGTACCACCCCCACCAGTACCACCCCCACCAGTACCACCACCACCAGTACAACCACCACCAGTACCAACACCTCCAGTACTACCACTACCAGTACCACCACCACCAGTACTACCAGTACCACCACCAGTACTACCACTACCAGTACCACCAGTACTACCACTACCAGTACCACCACCACCACCACCAGTACTACCAGTACTACCACCACCAGTACTACCAGTACTACCACCACCAGGACTACCACCACTACAGCCACCAGTACTACCACTACTACAGCCACCAGTACTACCACTACCACCACCACTACTACCACTACCACCACCACTACTACCACCACCACCACCACCACCACCAGTACTACCACCACCAGTACCACCATCACCAGTACTACCAGTACTACCACTACCAGAACTACCACCACCAGTACTACCAGTACTACCACTACCAGTACCACCACCACCACCAGTACTACCAGTACTACAGCCACCAGTACTACCACTACCACCACCACCAGTACTACCAGTACCACGACCACCAGTACTACCACTACCAGTACCACGACCGCCAGTACTACCACTACCAGTACCACCACCACCACCACCACCACCACCACCAGTACTACCACTACCAGTACCACCACCACCACCAGTACTACCACTACCAGTACCACCACCACCACCAGTACTACCAGTACTACCACCACCAGTACTAGCACCACCAGTACCACCACCACCAGTACCACCACCACCAGTACTACCACTACCAGTACCACCACCACCACCAGTACTACCAGTACTACCACCACCAGTACTAGCACCACCAGTACCACCACCACCAGTACTACCACCACCAGTACTACCACCACCAGTACTACCACCACCAGTACTACCACCACCAGTACTAGCACCACCAGTACCACCACCTCCAGTACCACCACTACTACCACTACCAGTACCACCACCACCAGTACTACCAGTACCACCACCACCAGTACTACCACTACCAGTACCACCACCACCAGTACCACCACCACCAGTACCACCACCACCAGTAGTACCACTACCAGTACCACCACCACAACCACCACCAGTACTACCAGTACTACCACCACCAGTACTACCAGTACTACCACCACCAGTACTACCACTATTACAACCACCAGTACTACCACTACTACAGCCACCAGTACTACCACTACCACCACCACCAGTACTACCACCACCACCAGTACTACCAGTACCACCACCACCAGTACTACCACTACCAGTACTACCACTACCAGTACTACCAGTAACACTACCACCACCAGTACCAGTACCACCACCACCAGTACTACCACCACCAGTACTACCAGTACCACCACCACCACCAGTACTACCACCACCACCAGTACTACCAGTACCATCACCACCAGTACTACCACTACCAGTACTACCAGTACTACCAGTACTACCAGTACCACTACCACCTCCACCAGTACTACCACCACCAGTACTACCAGTACCACCACCACCACCAGTACTACCACTACCAGTACCACCACCACCACCAGTACTACCAGTACTACAGCCACCAGTACTACCACTACCACCACCACCAGTACTACCAGTACCACGACCACCAGTACTACCACTACCAGTACTACCACTACCAGTACCACCACCACCAGTACCACCACCACCAGTACCACCACCACCAATACTACCACTACCAGTACTACCACCACCAGTACCTCCACCACCAGTACCACCACTACCACCAGTACAACCACTACCAGTACCACCACCACCAGTACCACCACTACCAGTACTACCACCACCAGTACTACCACCACCAGTACCACCACCTCCAGTACTACCACTACCAGTACCACCACCACCAGTACTACCAGTACCACCACCACCAGTACTACCAGTACCACCACCACCAGTACTACCACTACCAGTACCACCACCAGTACTACCAGTACTACCACCACCAGTACTACCACCACCAGTACTACCACTACTACAGCCACCAGTACTACCACTACTACAGCCACCACTACCACCACCACTACTACCACCACCACCAGTACTACCACTACCAGTACTACCACTACCAGTACTACCAGTACCACTACCACCACCACCAGTACTACCACCACCAGTACTACCAGTACCACCACCACCACAAGTAGCAGAATTGATTGCTTTGATTCGTGCATGTGAAAAGGGAAAAGAGTTAAAAATTACCACAGTGACTGATAGTCAATAGGGTTATGGTGTAGTCCATGGCTATGGCCAGCTCTGGTCTCAAAGAGCTTATTTGACTTCTGCGGGATCACCAATCAGAAATGCAAAGTTAATCAAAAGATTAATTGACGGAATTCAACTACCAGAGAAAATTGCAGTTGTAAAGTGCACAGCACATAAAAAAGGTGAAGATTACATAACAAAAGGAAACTCATATGCTGACTCAATAGCAAAATTCTGTGCAAAGAATAATATGTCCATTAATCGGGAAAAAGACAATGAACATGTTTTGAACTCACTTATGCTAACATCTGTAGTTGAGACTTGGCAAGGAGTAAAAGAGTTGAAAGATGAGGCAGATGATGAGGAGAAAGGCACATGGTTAAAAGCAGGATGCAGACAGAGAGAAGAAGATGAGATTTGGGTTTACAAAGATGACAGACCAGTAATGCCAGACAGTATAATCTCTGACATGGCACGCATGTATCATGGTCCAGGACATATAGATAGAGATTCAATGATTAGATTGTTTAGACAGACATGGTACAATCCAAAATTTAGAATAATTGCAGAATCTTTCTGTCAGAGGTGTTTAGTCTGCCAGCAGATAAATCCAAACAAAAAAACAGTTGTGAGCATGGGAACCATAGGACGGGAGGGTGGTCCATTTACCAGAATACAGCTTGACTTCATTGACATGCCACCTCACAACAAACTCAGATATGTCTTGGTGATAATCTGTTTGTTTTCGAGATGGGTGGAAGCGTTCCCAACACGTCACAATGATTCAGTTACTGTGGCAAAATTGCTTTTGAGAGAAATCATACCAAAGGTATGGATTTCCAGTGACGGTTGAGACTGATCGTGGCACACATTTTGAAAACAGATTGCTAAAATTGAATTGTGAAGCACTGGATATAAAGCAAAAATTACATTGTGCTTACAGACCAGAAGCATCATGTGTTGTTGAGCAAGTGAATGGTACAATAAAAAACAGAATAGCAAAAATGTGCTTAGCGACAGGAATGAAGTGGGCTGACGCACTTCCACTTGTTTTGATGTCTTTGAGAAGCATTCCAGATAGAAAAACAGGTTTGAGCCCTCATGAGATCCTAATGGGCAGGGTCATGAGGCAAGCATTTGTTCCAGTTGATAAACTGTTGAGCATTAATGATAGTGTCATTATGGATTACTGCAAAAATCTATCTGATGTGGTAACTTCTGTGTTCCATCAGGAAATACTTCAAAAATAGAGCTAGACACAATAACATCTGTGTTAAACATCTGTGTTAAACATCTAATAGAAGCTGCAGAAGTAACTGATCTGAGGTCATTGTTAGTAGTCCTATTTTCATCAACCATGGGAGACATTCTCCTACCCACATAGAGAGAGCACTCAGAGTTGGTGTGAGAAATTGGGTTATAGATTGAGGGGGGTGTTAACCCTTCTCAAGTAACAACGACTATTTTTGACAGAGTAGTCACTAAATTAATGTTTGCTTAATCTAGCCTCTTGGCACAAAAGCAGTCGAGCTTAACTTGGAGGCATTGTGTTAAATATCTATGCAGCACGCAAACAGTAATAAAGTGAAAACACAACAGAAAAGAAATCCCACACTAATTCAGAAAAACAGAGAAAAATGTAATACGTAAATGAGACCAAAGCCATTACAATCCAATAAGTAGAAGCAGAGATATGCCATTTTAAAGGTTTAAGTAAAAATAGTGTCATGAAGCAGAAAGCAGTGGGTATTTGGTCATGCTCGACTGGGACAAAGTCATACGTTCAGGCCAACTGCAATAGATTGTGGGCCAGTTATAGGGACCAGGTTTGTCCTGCTGAAAAAGTTACCTTCGCAAAGCTGGTGTGCAGAGTTCAAAACTTCAGGAATTCACAGGAGGAGCTAAGAGGATGCTAACCACTTGTCCAGGACCTGGGGAGGCACATCTTGGGGATCAGGAACTCACTCCAGAAGAGACCAGCAGGGCTAAGTCAGGTCCAGGCAGTGTGAGTTGCAGAATTTCAGCTGAAGAGTTGCAGGAAGGCCTCTGGACAAGGCGGTGTCGCTTTAGCACAGAACAGGAGATCAGCTATGAGTCACTCTGGTAGTCCTGAGTTCAAGGAGATGGTCTTCGTTCCTTATAGCAGCAGTGCAGGCCACAAGCAGTAGGACAGTTCTCTGAAGAACAAGGCAGCCTAAAGTAGCAGAGCAGTCCTCTGAAGAACAGGGCAGGCCTCAACCAGCAGAGCAGTCCTCTGAAGAACAGGGCAGGCCTCAACCAGCAGAGCAGTCCTCTGGTAGAAGCAGGCAGTCCTCTAAGAAACAAGGCAAGCTTCAAGCAGCACAGCAGTCCTCTGGAGTACAACACAGGCCCTCTGCAGACTTGTGCAGGTCCAGGAGTGCACTGAGGAGTTGGTCTGAGGTTCCAACATTTACAGCAGGAGCCAGTCATTGAAGTGGGAGGAACTTCTAGGCCATTCTACATCTGATTCTGGAAATTTCCCGATTTCCTCTGCCCAGGCCCCAAGGGGTCAGGGGTGACAATAGGCTAGTATGAAGTTATTTGTGAGTGTGCTGGAGGCAGCACCTTTGAAATGTAAGTAGAGCAGGTTACAGCTCCGTCCCTCCCAACTTGGCAGGATGGCCCTCTACCAGCTATACCCATGGTCTACTGTTCACTGGCTGTGCCCAATAAACACACTCCTGATGGGGGAGCAATAATCAGTCCCAGCCAGCTGGAAACTCCTAGAAGACCTCAGAAAGGTTAGGGTAGAAAAATGCCAACTTTCTAAAGGTAAACAACAATAGAAATGCCAATACTGATCTCAATTCAATCATCCAATCACAAGATTACACAAACCAATTGCTATGATCCACAAACTGAATTGATAATGTATTTTGTTTTCAATTATTGTTTTTTTAAAGAAAATCTTTTTATTCAAAACATAGGCTCTCATGACAATGACATGTTACATAGCAATTGAGGGCAGGTGGACATACTTGCGACAAATAAGTACATACAAATCAATGTGAACATCATGATTCTGCATAATCAAACCGTAAGCCATACATAACCTTAAGACTGCATAGAGGCAGCTTGAGTATCCCACACCCCCCATATATTTTCCCATTTCCTAGGACACCTTCTGCTCTTGTAAATCACTCTTTCAGCCCTTTGGCACCAGTCCAGGTCGTGTTCCCATTCTTCCACAGTCGGCAGGATGTCACTACCCGACAAGCGGGCTATGTTCCTCTTGGCGACCATGCTTGCCAACGCCAGCCAGATCTTACCCCATTTAGGCCAAGTGGTGTCATTTGTCTCTCCTAAGATATGCCATCTGGCCTCCATTGGGACCTCCGCCCCAATCACTTCGGACATTATGGCAACCAGGTTAGACCAGTACGAGGAGGAACGCGAAGCGAGGAGGAACGCAGCAGAAGGGAAAAAACCCGAAAGTCCCCAATTTTTGAAAATTTGAAATATAATAAAAAAAATGTTTTATTATTCAATATACACAAGAATCACAACAGTGACATCAATGTAAATAACGTACAAATCAAATATTACATATAAAACATAAGACCAAAACAACATATAAGCAGGTTTTTTGGCTCATGTTCTGTATAATTTCAAAACTTCAATCATGTCATAGTACCCCTGACTATCTCACTATAAAATATTTTTTGTAAGTATTAGCAGGGGTTGATTGTAGTTTTGAAATTATACAGAACCCGAGCCAAAAAACCTGCTTATATGTTGTTTTGGTCTTATGTTATATATGTATTATGTGATGTGTACTTTGTTTTAAATTACAATTCATTTAAGTCCAAACATGACATTTCTACTTGCTCCCAATCAAAAGTTAGCACTTATTAAATGTAAAAAGATAACCCAATGTTATCCTATGAGCTATGTATGCCTCGCATGGCGGTTTAGAATCTAATTTAGGGGTGGCTTATATGGATATATTTTATTTTGCCAGGTCCAGTTGGGAGTTTCAAACTGCCCTGCAGCTGCAATGGAAGCCCGAAACCTTTTTAAAGGGCTGCTATTAGTGGGTTGCACAATGAGAGCTGCTGCCACTAGTAACATTTAATTTAAAGACCCTGGGTACCCGTGGTATTATATATGAGGGACTTACAAGTCAACTAAATGTACAAATCAGGTGCAAGCCAATTGTACCATGCTTTAGGGGAAGAGAACATGCACTTTCACACCAGTAAGCAGTGGTAAAGTGCACGTAGTCCTAAAAGTCAACAAAAAGGGTTCCGAAAACAAGAAGGATGAAGGCAAAACGCTTGTGGGTGACCCCGCAGAGAGGGCCAAGTCCAACAGTTGGTATGAGACAAAATGGAGAAATGAAGAGCCCAATGGACATTGGGCTAACTCTTCAGTCACATAATATGGAGAGAATTCTTGCAGCAGCCAAGAAGTAGGAAGAAATCTCTTTTCAGGATTACACATGCTCCTTTTTAGGTTTTGCCTTGTCGAAAGCTGCGCTCTGCGCAGCTTTTCGGCGCAGGCGAAAACCTAATGAGAATAATAGTGGCTTGGGAATCCGCCCCTCTGTTCCATTGGCTAGCTCCATAAATGGAGGCTAGCCATTGGAACAGAGATCTGTCCGTCATGGCCGGACCAGATCCGTGGGCGTTCCAGCGATTTCTTCCCTCCGCAACGTCATGCGGCCGTGGGCGGGGTCGTGTTCCTGCCCCGTCAGAGAACATGAGCTGGCTTAGTAAGGCTGACCTGCATTATTCATGCGTGTGCCGTGCTCCCCTCGCTCAAATCTCGCTGAGGAGTTAAAGGGCTCGTTGGACACCCGTCCGAGGGGGTTTTCCCACCCGCAGACTTCTTGCCAATGTTTACCATCCGCCCGCTCGTTATTTACCTGGGACCTTCCTGAGTCGCGCGAGAGGACGGTTTGTGCACGGAGCTCCCACGCTCTCTTGGAGGACGGGCACCGGTGTCACACACCTGGGGTGCCGCGCGGAGCTCTGCCGTGCAGGTGTGCGCTGCGGAGACCTGCCCAGCCTCCGTGAGATGTGCGCGAGGTTTGGGGCACGCGGCGGTCAGAGCGATGGAGTCCCACTGCGCGTCCTGGAGTTCCAGAGTGCTCAGTGGCCTGTGGCCTTCGGGCCAAGAGGAGGACGTGTATGAAGTGGAGACTCTGGTGCCTCTGCCAGACCCCTATCCCTTAACCTGGGAATTGAACGATAAAAACGCAATCGTTGTGAACACGTCGATTGCGCACGTGAGCCACACGCAAAATGGACATTTACTGAAAGTTGTCTCGCAAATCTCCTTGCCTACCCCTCCTTACTCCGTAAGTACCAAAGGATTGCACTTTTTGAGAGCCTGTTAGGGTCATTGAAGCAAAATTAAGGAGTGTCTTGATCATCAGCTCTTAAAATTAATTACTTGAGTTTTCTGTGGCTCATAAATGATATTGGTATGTAAAAAAATGAATATACTTTACTTACTGCTGCTTTGGACACACAGCTCCTAGTTTTAACAGGATATGAATACAGCATTTCTCGATGGTTCTGCGTGTTACTGTAGTCCCCAGTCAGGATTGATGCCTGCCGCACATTCACTGTTTCCAGCTAGGAAATGATTTACCAGATTACCCTCTCTGGCATGCGTTACAGATGTCGACATTGGGATTAGAAGTATGTAGTTGCTGCACAGAACTCGCAGTAGACATCTGTTACGTTCTTGTCATTTGTGACATCTGTTCAGCAGTCATTCTTTTGTGGTACTCTGAATTCAAAGTCTCAGCAACATTTTATGGCACCCGAGCGGTTAATGAGTTTACTCTTTCTCAGTGCTGTTCAACCAGGCCAAAGTCAAGTGTTAAGGCAATTGTGCAGATGTCATATTTTAAAGTTTGATTGGAATTTTCTGCTAAGATACGTTTTATGTAATTATGTACACTGAAGTATGTTCGACATCCTGTTGCATGTGAACCAATATTCCATTTCACTGTGAAATGCATAAGCCTCCATTCTAATTTTCATCAGTTTTTCTGACCTCTTTAACTGCAATACTATGTTATTTAAACCCAGTCATTCAGACTTGGAAGTATGTGCTAAAAGAGGTGCAAATAGCGAACGTTCTCCAGTGTTTGCAGAAGTAGTTACCGCAAGCCAGGTATTACCAGTGCAAACAGGTGTGCAAGGGGTTCGACATTTATTTTTCACTGGGTTCTAACAATGTGGCAACGTGTAATTATGTGACGCCTGATATGCTTTTAATATTATCGCAGTTGTAGGTCTCATTCCCTTAGTTTGTATTTTGTTTTGTCATAGTATTGCAGTTGATTTGTAATTTGGATGACACATTTTTGCATGTTTGGTTGTAATTCCCTACCTTCTTGACATTCTTAGTTTGTGCTTTAATTTTCGATCATGTGACTTTCCTAAAATCGCATTTACTTTACGCTCACCTGTTTTTATCCTGGTTTTTCCTATGCTAAAGTAGATAGCATCATGAGTGACTTTCCCTAGGCTGTCTAAATGAAAACTCCACTTTGCGCGTTCTGGACCCTTTCTAGAAAGGTCCGCCGGAAGAGCGTTCCCTTCATCCCTTGTTCCATTCTTCCATTTTTCTTTTCTATCTTTCTTTCTTTTGTTACGTGCTTTTTCTTCCTTTGTTTCGCCCTTATCCAATTTTCCTCGCACACATGTTTAACTTGCTTTGCAAATGTTAGCATTTATCGGTCTCTAATCAGGTTTGTTTACTTTGCCACCCCACTTACCCCCACCCGGAAGCACTGCCATTGTTTCTTCTTTCTTGCTGTATTATTCATCAGCTCTTGTGTGGTGTGTGTGTGGGCCTCGTGTGTGTGTGTGGGGGGCTCTTGTGTGTGTGTGGGGCTCTTGTGTGGATGTGTGTGTGCAAATGCAATACGTCTCGTATTTGCGACAGAGTAAGCTATTGGCATTGTAAATGACAATGCCATTTATTTATCTGTTTTCAAAACCAACACATAAATAAAAAGTTTGTCATTTACAATGCCAATAGCTCTAACTTTTCCGAAGGCGAAACCGTTGCATTGTAAATGCTTGTTTTTCAGGACACTGCTTAGGAAACATTCCAAAATAGTCAACAGTACAACCCCACCACTGAACACTTTCAAATGGAAAACATCCGATATAGGTGGAGCTATTCATTTGGAATTATGTTTGAACAGCAAAAAAAAAAATTACATCACCACAGAGTCCTAGCGGCAAAATAGCTAAACATTCAACTTTTGGTAATGGTGGACAAGTCGGTGGCTGGTGGCACTGTCACAAGTGATGCACGAATAAGCTCACTGAAGGGACTTTGGAGTAAGATTGGAGAACCATAGAGAAGAGACAACGCTCGCAGAGACACCTTGGATTTTGGCAGCAGCAGAGGGGCACACGACCAAGGGAGAACCACGCTCCCCAGAAGACAGCGGGGCCAAGAGCCGCACGACCGCCACGCCCCTATACCACAGGTGGATTTAACCAGCTCCTCATTCTTGTCCCGCGCCGGGCCAAGGGTGGGCCCGTTCGAGGCCGAGAGAGGCTGGGATGGGCCCTCTCTCTTAGCTCTTCACTCAAACTGGTCAATCCGACTCCTCAGTAAGTGAACATTTTTCTCCTTTTTGTTGAATGGGCTAACCGCTAGCATTATTAAGTTGAGCCACGAAATGGCAACACGTGAGGGGCGTGGCAGAAAAGCCACTGGCGTGGGCTATGTGGCAGGAACACTAGATCAATTTATTACAAGAGCCTCAACAGTTTTGGCCCATGAGATCGCTATTAGTGAACGGAGACTGTCCATGGATCCCCTTTTTAGGTCGAGCGACCTATCTCAATGCGCATGCGCATTGAGCGGGAGCGAGATATAAAGGGGCTTATCAAGAGTTTACCTAACTTGCGATTCCACTGGCGATTTGTTGCAGTGCATGTGCTTTTTAGGTCATTGCGCAAGCGCAAGCCCTAAAAAGCGCGTGCACAATGCCACCAGCCGCCTGCCTGCCTGCCTCGCATTACCACATCAAAGGCGGCTGCTTTACACCCTCATGCCGCTCTCCCCGCTCAGCCCCCTCCCCTGCCCGCCGTGTCGCATTTCTCCTCCCCCCTCCCCACAGCAATGCCCTCCGTCTTGTTTGATCATTCGGTTTCCCCTTCTGTCACCCCCTTTTGCTTCAGTGTCTTTACGCATTGATTTATCATAACATGTCTTTAACTGTTGGGTGACAAATGTTACTCCACTAAATATCAAATATAAACGCCTATTCACTCGACCTATTGGAGACACGTCCTACTGAGCTCCCCTTGCCCCGCCTCTCCCAAAGGTACCTTCTTCTTCTTTGTTAGATGAACTGAACTGCACTACTACCACTACCAGTACTACCACCACCAGTACTACCACCACCAGTAGTACCACCACCAGTACTACCACCACCAGTAGTACCACCACCAGTAGTACCACCACCAGTAGTACCACCACCAGTACTGCCACCACCAGTACTGCCACCACCAGTACTGCCACCACCAGTACTGCCACCACCAGTACTAGCACCACCAGTACCACCACCTTCAGTACTACCACTACCAGTACCACCACCACCAGTACTACCAGTACCACCACCACCAGTACTACCACTATCAGTACCACCACCACCAGTACTACCACTATCAGTACCACCACCACCAGTACTACCAGTACCACCACCACCACCACCACCAGTACTACCAGTACTACCACCACCAGTACTACCAGTACTACCACCACCAGTACTACCACCACCAGTACTACCACTACTACAGCCACCAGTACTACCACTACTACAACCACCAGTACTACCACTACCACCACCACCAGTGCTACCACCACCACCAGTACTACCACTACCACCACCACCAGTACTACCAGTACTACCACTACCAGTATTACCAGTACCACTACCACCACCACCAGTACCAGTACCACCACCACCAGTACTACCACCACCAGTACTACCAGTACCACCACCACCGACAGTACTACCACCACCACCAGTACTACCACCACCACCAGTACTACCAGTACCACCACCACCAGTACTACCACTACCAGTACTACCACTACCAGTACTACCACTACCAGTACTACCACTACCACCAGTACTACCACCACCAGTACTACCAGTACTACCACTACCAGTACCACCACCACCACCAGCAGTACTACCAGTACTACAGCCACCAGTACTACCACTACCACCACCACCAGTACTACCAGTACCACGACCACCAGTACTACCACTACCAGTACTACCAGTACCACCACCACCAGTACTACCACCACCACCACCACCAGTACCACCACCACCAGTACCACCACTACCACCAGTACCACCACCAGTACCACCCCCACCAGTACCACCACCACCAGTACCACCACCACCAGTACAACCACCACCTGTACCAACACCTCCAGTACTACCACTACCAGTACCACCACCACCAGTACTACCAGTACCACCACCAGTACTACCACTACCAGTACCACCAGTACTACCACTACCAGTACCACCACCACCACCACCACCACCAGTACTACCAGTACTACCACCACCAGTACTACCAGTACTACCACCACCAGGACTACCACCACTACAGCCACCAGTACTACCACTACTACAGCCACCAGTACTACCACTACCACCACCACTACTACCACTACCACCACCACTACTACCACCACCACCACCACCACCAGTACTACCACCACCAGTACCACCATCACCAGTACTACCAGTACTACCACTACCAGAACTACCACCACCAGTACTACCAGTACTACCACTACCAGTACCACCACCACCACCAGTACTACCAGTACTACAGCCACCAGTACTACCACTACCACCACCACCAGTACTACCAGTACCACGACCACCAGTACTACCACTACCAGTACTACCACTACCAGTACCACGACCGCCAGTACTACCACTACCAGTACCACCACCACCACCACCACCAGTACTACCACTACCAGTACCACCACCACCACCAGTACTACCACTACCAGTACCACCACCACCACCAGTACTACCAGTACTACCACCACCAGTACTAGCACCACCAGTACCACCACCACCAGTACCACCACCACCAGTACTACCACTACCAGTACCACCACCACCACCAGTACTACCAGTACTACCACCACCAGTACTAGCACCACCAGTACCACCACCACCAGTACTACCACCACCAGTACTACCACCACCAGTACTAGCACCACCAGTACCACCACCTCCAGTACCACCACTACTACCACTACCAGTACCACCACCACCAGTACTACCACTACCAGTACCACCACCACCAGTACCACCACCACCAGTACCACCACCACCAGTAGTACCACTACCAGTACCACCACCACCACCACCACCACCAGTACTACCACCACCAGTACTACCAGTACTACCACCACCAGTACTACCACTATTACAACCACCAGTACTACCACTACTACAGCCACCAGTACTACCACTACCACCACCACCAGTACTACCACCACCACCAGTACTACCAGTACCACCACCACCAGTACTACCACCACCAGTACTACCAGTACCACCACCACCACCAGTACTACCACCACCACCAGTACTACCACCACCACCAGTACTACCAGTACCATCACCACCAGTACTACCACTACCAGTACTACCAGTACTACCAGTACTACCAGTACCACTACCACCTCCACCAGTACTACCACCACCAGTACTACCAGTACCACCACCACCACCAGTACTACCACTACCAGTACCACCACCACCACCAGTACTACCAGTACTACAGCCACCAGTACTACCACTACCACCACCACCAGTACTACCAGTACCACGACCACCAGTACTACCACTACCAGTACTACCACTACCAGTACCACCACCACCAGTACCACCACCACCAGTACCACCACCACCAATACTACCACTACCAGTACTACCACCACCAGTACCTCCACCACCAGTACCACCACCACCAGTACCACCACCACCAGTACCACCACCACCAGTACCACCACCACCAGTACCACCACTACCACCAGTACTACCACTACCAGTACCACCACCACCAGTACAGCCACTACCAGTACTACCACCACCAGTACTACCACCACCAGTACCACCACCTCCAGTACTACCACTACCAGTACCACCACCACCAGTACTACCAGTACCACCACCACCAGTACTACCAGTACCACCACCACCAGTACTACCACTACCAGTACCACCACCAGTACTACCAGTACTACCACCACCAGTACTACCACCACCAGTACTACCACTACTACAGCCACCAGTACTACCACTACTACAGCCACCACTACCACCACCACTACTACCACCACCACCAGTACTACCACTACCAGTACTACCACTACCAGTACTACCAGTACCACTACCACCACCACCAGTACTACCACCACCAGTACTACCAGTACCACCACCACCACCAGTACTACCAGTACCACCACCACCACCAGTACTACAGCCACCAGTACTACCACTACCACCACCACCAGTACTACCAGTACCACGACCACCAGTACTACCACTACCAGTACCACCACCACCAGTACTACCACTACCAGTACCACCACCACCACCACCAGTACTACCACCACCAGTACTACCAGTACAACCACCACCAGCACTACCACTACTACAGCCACCAGTACTACCATTACTACAGCCACCAGTACTACCACTACCACCACCACTACTACCACCACCACCAGTACTACCACTACCAGTACTACCACTACCAGTACTACCACTACCAGTACTACCAGTACCACTACCACCACCAGTACTACCACCACCAGTACTACCAGTACCACCACCACCACCAGTACTACCAGTACCACCACCACGACCAGGACTACCAGTACTACAGCCACCAGTACTACCACTACCACCACCACCAGTACTACCAGTACCACGACCACCAGTACTACCACTACCAGTACCACCATCACCAGTACTACCACTACCAGTACCACCACCACCACCACCAGTACTATCAGTACTACCACCACCAGTACTACCAGTACTACCACCACCAGTACTACCATCACCAGTACTACCACTACTACAGCCACCAGTACTACCACTACTACAGCCACCAGTACTACCACTACCACCACCACTACTACCAGTACCACCACCAGTACTACCACTACCAGTACCACCACCACCAGTACTACCACTACCAGTACCACCACCACCACCACCAGTACTATCAGTACTACCACCACCAGTACTACCAGTACTACCACCACCAGTACTACCACCACCAGTACTACCACTACTACAGCCACCAGTACTACCACTACTACAGCCACCAGTACTACCACTACCACCACCACTACTACCAGTACCACCACCAGTACTACCACTACCAGTACCACCACCACCACCACCAGTACTACCAGTACTACCACCACCAGTACTACCAGTACTACCACCACCAGTACTACCACCACCAGTACTACCACTACTACAACCACCAGTACTACCACTACTACAGCCACCTGTACTACCACTACCACCACCACTACTACCACCACCACCACCAGTACTACCACCACCAGTACCACCACCACCAGTACCATGACCACCAGTACTACCACCACCAGTACCACCACCACCAGTACCACCACTACCACCAGTACTACCACTACCAGTACCACCACTACCAGTACCACCACCACCAGTACCACCACTACCAGTACCACCACCACCAGTACTACCACCACCAGTACTACCACCACCAGTACCACCACCACCAGTACCACCACCACCAGTACCACCACCTTCAGTACCAGTACTACCAGTACCACCACCATCAGTACTACCACTACCAGTACCACCACCACCAGTACTACCACTACCAGTACCACCACCACCACCAGTACTACCACCACCAGTACTACCAGTACTACCACCACCAGTACTACCACCACCAGTACTACCACTACTACAGCCACCAGTACTACCACTACTACAGCCACCAGTACTACCACTACCACCAGTACTACCACTACCACCACCACTACCACCACCACCAGTACTACCACTACCAGTACTACCACTACCAGTACTACCAGTACCACTACCACCACCACCAGTACTACCACCACCAGTACTACCAGTACCACCACCACCAGTACTACCACTACCAGTACTACCAGTACTACAGCCACCAGTACTACCACCACCAGTACTACCAGTACCACGACCACCAGTACTACCACTACCAGTACCACCACCACCAGTGCTACCACTACCAGTACCACCAACACCACCACCAGTACTACCAGTACTACCACCACCAGTACTACCACCACCAGTACCACCACCACCAGTACTACCACCACCAGTACTACCACCACCAGTACTACCACCACCAGTACTAGCACCACCAGTACCACCACCACCAGTACTAGCACCACCAGTACCACCACCTCCAGTACTACCACTACTACCACTACCACCACCACCACCACCACCAGTACTACCAGTACCACCACCACCACCAGTACTACCACTACAAGTACCACCACCACCAGTACTACCACTACCAGTACCACCACCACCAGTACTACCAGTACTACCACCACCAGTACTACCAGTACTACCACCACCAGTACTACCACCACCAGTACTACCACTACTACAGCCACCAGTACTACCACTACTACAGCCACCAGTACTACCACTACCACCACCACCAGTACTACCAGTACCACCACCACCAGTACTACCACTACCAGTACTACCACTACCAGTACTACCAGTACCACTACCACCACCACCACCACCACCAGTACTACCACCACCAGTACTACCACCACTAGTACTACCAGTACCACCAGTACCACCACCACCACCAGTACTACCACCACCAGTGCTACCACTACCAGTACTACCACTACCAGTACTACCACTACCACTACCACTACCACTACCACCACCAGTACTACCACCACCAGTACTACCAGTACCACCACCACCACCAGTACTACCACTACCAGTACCACCACCACCACCAGTACTACCAGTACTACAGCCACCAGTACTACCACTACCACCACCACCAGTACTACCAGTACCACGTCCACCAGTACTACCACTACCAGTACTACCACTACCAGTACCACCACCACCAGTACCACCACCACCAGTACTACCACTACCAATACTACCACTACCAGTACTACCACCACCAGTACCACCACCACCAGTACCACCACCACCAGTACCACCACCACCAGTACCACCACCACCAGTACCACCACTACCAGTACTACCACCACCAGTACTACCACCACCAGTACTACCACCACCAGTACCACCACCTCCAGTACTACCACTACCAGTACCACCACCACCAGTACTACCAGTACCACCACCACCAGTACTACCACTACCAGTACCACCACCACCAGTACTCCCACTACCACCACCACCACCAGCAGTACTACCAGTACTACCACCACCAGTACTACCAGTACTACCACCACCAGTACTACCACTACTACAGCCACCAGTACTACCACTACTACAGCCACCAGTACTACCACTACCACCACCACTACTACCACCACCAGTACTACCACTACCAGTACTAGCACTACCAGTACTACCACTACCAGTACCACTACCACCACCACCAGTACTACCACCACCAGTACTACCAGTACCACCACCACCACCAGTACTACCAGTACCACCACCACCAGTACTACCAGTACTACAGCCACCAGTACTACCACTACCACCACCACCAGTACTACCAGTACCACGACCACCAGTACTACCACTACCAGTACCAGTACCACCACCACCAGTACTACCACTACCAGTACCACCACCACCACCACCAGTACTACCAGTACTACCACCACCAGTACTACCAGTACTACCACCACCAGTACTACCACTACTACAGCCACCAGTACTACCACTACTACAGCCACCAGTACTACCACTACTACCACCACCACCACCAGTACTACCACTACCAGTACTACCAGTACCACTACCACCACCACCAGTACTACCACCACCAGTACTACCAGTACCACCACCACCACCAGTACTACCACTACCAGTACCACCACCACCACCAGTACTACCAGTACTACAGCCACCAGTACTACCACTACCACCACCACCAGTACTACCAGTACCACGACCACCAGTACTACCACTACCAGTACTACCACTACCAGTACTACCACTACCAGTACCACCACCACCAGTACTACCACCACCAGTACCACCACCACCAGTACCACCACCACCAGTACTACCACTACCAATACTACCACCACCAGTACTACCACCACCAGTACTACCACCACCAGTACCACCACCACCACCACCAGTACCACCACCACCAGTACCACCAGCACCAGTACCACCACTACTACCACTACCAGTACCACCACCACCAGTACCACCACCACCAGTACCACCACCACCAGTACCACCACCTCCAGTACTACCACTACTACCACTACCACCACCACCACCACCACCAGTACTACCAGTACCACCACCACCAGTACTACCACTACAAGTACCACCACCACCAGTACTACCACTACCAGTACCACCACCACCAGTACTACCAGTACTACCACCACCAGTACTACCAGTACTACCACCACCAGTACTACCACCACCAGTACTACCACTACTACAGCCACCAGTACTACCACTACTACAGCCACCAGTACTACCACTACCACCACCACCAGTACTACCACCACCAGTACTACCAGTACCACCACCACCAGTACTACCACTACCAGTACTACCACTACCAGTACTACCAGTACCACTACCACCACCACCACCACCACCAGTACTACCACCACCAGTACTACCACCACTAGTACTACCAGTACCACCAGTACCACCACCACCACCAGTACTACCACCACCAGTGCTACCACTACCAGTACTACCACTACCAGTACTACCACTACCACTACCACTACCACTACCACTACCACTACCACCACCAGTACTACCACCACCAGTACTACCAGTACCACCACCACCACCAGTACTACCACTACCAGTACCACCACCAGTACTACCAGTACTACAGCCACCAGTACTACCACTACCACCACCACCAGTACTACCAGTACCACGTCCACCAGTACTACCACTACCAGTACTACCACTACCAGTACCACCACCACCAGTACCACCACCACCAGTACTACCACTACCAATACTACCACTACCAGTACTACCACCACCAGTACCACCACCACCAGTACCACCACCACCAGTACCACCACCACCAGTACCACCACCACCAGTACCACCACTACCAGTACTACCACCACCAGTACCACCACCACCAGTACTACCACCACCAGTACCACCACCTCCAGTACTACCACTACCAGTACCACCACCACCAGTACTACCAGTACCACCACCACCAGTACTACCACTACCAGTACCACCACCACCAGTACTCCCACTACCACCACCACCACCAGCAGTACTACCAGTACTACCACCACCAGTACTACCAGTACTACCACCACCAGTACTACCACTACTACAGCCACCAGTACTACCACTACTACAGCCACCAGTACTACCACTACCACCACCACTACTACCACCACCAGTACTACCACTACCAGTACTAGCACTACCAGTACTACCACTACCAGTACCACTACCACCACCACCAGTACTACCACCACCAGTACTACCAGTACCACCACCACCACCAGTACTACCAGTACCACCACCACCAGTACTACCAGTACTACAGCCACCAGTACTACCACTACCACCACCACCAGTACTACCAGTACCACGACCACCAGTACTACCACTACCAGTACCAGTACCACCACCACCAGTACTACCACTACCAGTACCACCACCACCACCACCAGTACTACCAGTACTACCACCACCAGTACTACCAGTACTACCACCACCAGTACTACCACTACTACAGGCACCAGTACTACCACTACTACAGCCACCAGTACTACCACTACTACCACCACCACCACCAGTACTACCACTACCAGTACTACCAGTACCACTACCACCACCACTAGTACTACCACCACCAGTACTACCAGTACCACCACCACCACCAGTACTACCACTACCAGTACCACCACCACCACCAGTACTACCAGTACTACAGCCACCAGTACTACCACTACCACCACCACCAGTACTACCAGTACCACGACCACCAGTACTACCACTACCAGTACTACCACTACCAGTACCACCACCACCAGTACTACCACCACCAGTACCACCACCACCAGTACCACCACCACCAGTACTACCACTACCAATACTACCACCACCAGTACTACCACCACCAGTACTACCACCACCAGTACCACCACCACCACCACCAGTACCACCACCACCAGTACCACCACCACCAGTACCACCACTACCACCAGTACTACCACTACCAGTACCACCACCACCAGTACCACCAGTACCACCACCACCAGTACTACCACTACTACCACTACCAGTACCACCACCACCAGTACTACCACTACCAGTACCACCACCACCACCACCAGTACTACCACCACCAGTACTACCAGTACTACCACCACCAGTACTACCACCACCAGTACTACCACTACTACAGCCACCAGTACTACCACTACCACCACCACCAGTACTACCACCACCACCAGTACTACCACCACCACCAGTACTACCAGTACCACCACCACCAGTACTACCACTACCAGTACTACCACTACCAGTACTACCAGTACCACTAACACCACCACCAGTACCACCACCACCAGTACTACCACCAACAGTACTACCAGTACCACCACCACCACCAGTACTACCCCTACCAGTACCACCACCACCACCAGTACTACAGCCACCAGTACTACCACTACCACCACCACCAGTACTACCAGTACCACGACCACCAGTACTACCACTACCAGTACCACCACCACCAGTACCACCACCACCTGTACCACCACCACCAGTACCACCACCACCAGTACCACCACCACCAGTACCACCACCACCAGTACTACCACCACCAGTACCACCACCACCAGTACTACCACTACCAATACTACCACCACCAGTACCACCACCTCCAGTACTACCACTACTACCACTACCAGTACCACCACCACCAGTACTACCAGTACCACCACCACCAGTACTACCACTACCAGTACCACCACCACCAGTACTACCACTACCAGTACCACCACCACCACCACCAGTACTACCACCACCAGTACTACCAGTACTACCACCACCAGTACTACCACCACCAGTACTACCACTACTACAGCCACCAGTACTACCACTACCACCACCACCAGTACTACCACCACCACCAGTACTACCACCACCACCAGTACTACCAGTACCACCACCACCAGTACTACCACTACCAGTACTACCACTACCAGTACTACCAGTACCACTAACACCACCACCAGTACCACCACCACCAGTACTACCACCAACAGTACTACCAGTACCACCACCACCACCAGTACTACCCCTACCAGTACCACCACCACCACCAGTACTACAGCCACCAGTACTACCACTACCACCACCACCAGTACTACCAGTACCACGACCACCAGTACTACCACCACCTGTACCACCACCACCAGTACCACCACCACCAGTACCACCACCACCAGTACCACCACCACCAGTACCACCACCACCAGTACTACCACTACCAATACTACCACCACCAGTACCGCCACCACCAGTACCACCACCACCAGTACCACCACTACCACTAATACTACCAGTACCACCACCACCACCAGTACTACCACTACCAGTACCACCACCACCACCAATACTACCACTACCAGTACCACCACCACCAATACTACTAGTACCACCACCACCAGTACTACAAGTACCACCACCACCACCAACACTACCAATACCACCACCAATACCACCAAGCATTGGCATAGCCAATAGGTCTCGCTTTTGGAACCTTATAAGTATTTAGTTATGCAGCACAATATCCTTGGTGCAACAACATCACTGCTGCATGGCTAAACACTTATAAGGTCCCAAAGGCAAGACCTATTGGTTATGCCAATGCTTGTTACTAAAAGGTCATCCTTGGGGGAGATTATGAATGTTTGTTCCCCCCAGGGAAATTCTCCATCTTCTCTACCCCAAATCCCATGCATGTGAGAATAGAACGAAGTCGAGTGACAACTCATCATTACTTTTTAGGCAGGCACACGGGACCCCTAGGGGTGCCTTAAAATACACTGGATGTCCACTTCACTCTTGAATAAATCGGAGGGATCACACGAGTAAGGTACGATTTAGCAGTGCATGTTTTTTGGTATCAGGTAAACAGCTCGCTATTGGAACTTGGAACTGATCCAATTTCATTGGTTTCCCCTCTTTTAGAAACCACGACAGGGACCCCCGCATGTATTAAATGAACCCTACTAAACTGCCACGACTCTTGTAAGGTAATTACCTTGCAGCAATTGTATATTTGAGCGAACAAATGAGGCTAGCAAGCATAACAGAGAAACTGACGTAAAACTCTTTTACTTCTTTATTTATACTTTGCACAAATTCTGCAGGAAAAAGTCAAAAGCCCTGATGAGAACACGCAAATCAATATAGCGAGTTCGAAACGCATCGGCCTAATGGAGATAAGCACTGCTTAAATGTCTAGGAACAGTTTGTTTCTTGAATGACTGAAAAATTGATTAGGTCCTTCAGTCTCATTTATATTGCATGATATTAATTTCTTCTCCATCTGATTTTTTCTCTATTTTTGATTGTAAATATATTTCATCTAAAAAGTGCAAAGAACTATTATTTGTGGTGATACACAAACTATTGTGCAAATGTACATATGAAATGTTTGGATTCATGTTTTGTTTTCTATATATTGTGTTGTTGTGATTAAGTACATGTTGTTTTTTTGAAAAAGTGTATGTTAAATGTATAAGGTATGTCTTTTTCGTACAAACTATTTTCTAACAACAAAAAATAAATAAATGAAAGGGTATAAATAAATAATACCAAACAAATCTTTAACTAAAGTTGATTTGTTACTCCAAATAAGGAGACGTTACAAACATTGTGTACGGTCAGCATTGTTTTTCCTAAGAATAGAGTACAGGGTTACAGCAGAACAATAATTTAGTAAGCTCTAAGGAGGATCATCCACCGCACCGTTCAGTGTTAGCAGGTGTTGAACTGGAAAAATCTCCTGATAATAATGTATCATGTACTACCCCTGTCCACAATCAACCTAGTAAGTCGAAGGACCATGCGCAGGGGTCAATTCCGAAGAGGAAGCGAGGAGGAACGCAGCAGAAGGGAAAGAACCCGAAAGTCCCCAAGCTGAGCAAACCGGAGGAAACCCAAAATATGGTCCATCCACCAGCTGAAGTGTCACTCCAAACCCCCGAAGTAGTAAATGAGGGGTTTTCAGCAGAAAGTTGCATTGGCTTGCCAAAGCCTAATGATGAATATTGGCTAAAAGTGGGTACTGTTTTGAATACGGCCTTGGAACCGTTAATAAGGAGATTGTCGTCCATAGAGGCATGGCTCGTGTAACTCGAGTCCTTGTTTACTTCTGTTGTGAGCTCCTTGGAAAGCAATGCAGTGGGTTACGGCTTGGGTGGAGACACCCAGAGGGATGGGGGGAGTCAGCCTGTGGTAGCGGCAGGTCCTAAAGTGGTAACAACTGTTGGTGTGGGTCTCCGTCCAAATGCCCAAAACAACACCAGGCTGGAAAAACCTACCACAGCAACAACTTTGGTTATAGAGCCTCAGGGTGGCCCTAGCACAGCAAATGGAGTAGCTCAGAAACAGCTTCAGTTACAGGATCAAACCCAGAGCGGAGACCAGAGTGAAAAGGAGGCAGAAAACTTGAACTATCATTTAGATCTCCCCCCTGAGTGTTCACCTTATGTCTCTGTTTTGACTGGCGTCCCAGTACTTAAGCAAGGGCAAATTGAAACCTATGATCAGTTAAAGAACAAGACAATTCATTGGTTAAATGTTAACAGACCACTCCCCCGTGATGTCCAGTCAAACATTTTATTTGTAAGAAGGGTGGGCTGGGTAGGACCAAACCAGAAAAACACCCGAGGAGATTGTATTGTGGTTAATTTTAATGATCCAAGGGCTGTCGAACATGTTTGTTGGAGTGATCAGCCAATTGCACATGTACAAACACTTATACAAGTTAAGGGTTTGAGTTTCTTCTATAGCCCCCCAGATTTCATGTACAATGTAGGGGATTTTGAGCTTGTTAGGGGTAGGAGGGGTCACCCACCTAGGAGGAGTATGTACCCAAATGGAGAAAATGGGGGTCAACAGTTCTTGCTACCTCTGTACAACAGATTTGCTCGGTTTGATTCAGTGGATTGACTGACTCTGGTCGATGCCGACCAACCAGAACCCCTGGTTGAATTGACTACTGGAGGGGTAACATTGTGTGGAGATTTATGGCAATCCCGTGGATTACTGGGGACAGAGGATCCCAATAATTCGGAAACACTGAGGTTGGAGGAAAATGGGGGTGCTGACATGGTTGATACTTTTTTTGAGGCTGAGCACCTATGATAGTGGAGAAGCAGTTTCTTACAATTTAGAAACTGAGCCGCCAGAAGTAGAACATAGTAATCATGCGACTACCCCAGAGGTTGGCGACCCTGGGATCGCTCCCGACTACACCAACCATGGGTCCACTGATAGAATTCGGTTACAGGGAATGGGCGGTCTTAGAATTCTATTGTGGAATATTGCTGGTCTCACCTCTAAACTGGAACATGCAGACTGGGGGGAATACATTGACTACCATGAGATATGCCTGTTTCAGGAAACTTGGGCGGTAGAGCCACAACACAGGGCTGGCTTTGTAACATATTCTGAGTGGACTGTAAAAGGGACCCAAGGGTAGACCATTTGGGGGCCTATGTTTATGGGTGGCTACACATAGGATGTAAGGTCAAAAGAATTGAGACAAATTCCCCAGACCTAACGTGTATTCTCCTGACACACAAGAACCTATTTAAACTGGTCATTATTAACATTTATTCCCGACCGGTACAGTATGGTGGGACTTCTCTAACTATAGATAGTTTGGTTACCCTTTTGAATAATTTAGCAGGTAATTCAAATCTCATAATTTGTGGAGATTTTAATTGCCATTTCGAACCACTGAATGGCATCACACACCCAGTCACCAGCGAGGAGGACTCCATCTGGGTAATACCTGCCCCAAATATGTATCCAATTAAATGATGGACCCCCTTAATTATGCAATTAACTTCCCTAACACTGTGTTTTTCACTAAGGGCCTGTAATGGCCGGCTTTCCGGTGATAATCCAGGCCGGCCCACCTTTAAAAGGGCTTGTCAGGCCACGGTTATAGATTACATTTTGAATAGTATGGAGTTATGGCATCTTGTTGTGGACTTTAGGGTAGTAGAACGATGTGAAAGTGACCATAACCCCCTAGCTATTGAGCTACAATATCAGTGGCGCGGCCCGAGAGGAGATAATATCGAGCAGCACCAAAATAAATTTGTTATTGTAGAAGGGGGGAGAAGGGTCAGATGGGCCAAGCTAAATAACTCAGAGGAATCGATGGCAAATCTCTACACTAGTATTATACCTGTTTTGGAGAGATCCAGTGCTGTTGCGGCAAATACAACACACCCCAGCTTCCATAGTGAAACAGGTGATCTACACCTAGAGTTGACTTTGGTTTTGGCTGGTTTCTTTTTTAAGAGCGGTATTCCTAATCATAAACCAGGTGGCACTAGGAAATCGTGGTATTCGGAAAAGTGTAAGGCAGCAAAATTAAGTTTGTTGGCCGCCCTAAAGGGTACTGATTGCACCCGTATTAAGGAGGCAAGGGCGACCTATAAGAAAATAATTGTAGATGCGAAGACTGAGAGGGAGACAGATAGATGGTTGGAGATCAAGAAGGCCCTGGACCAAAAAGATAGTAAAAGCTTTTGGAACCTGGTCCATTTTGGGGATGTGGAAGGTAGAACTTCACTTGACCCCAATATTAATGAGGATGCTTGGTTCTCACATTTTAAGGAATTATACTCCAGCTCCCACTCAGATGCAAGTTTTAAACATGCTCCAGTGTGTAATTTTAACCTCCAAGTTCTCTCTGAGGCCCCCCCATTTTCTATGGCCGAATTGATGTCTGCTTTAAATAAACTTCAGCCCAATAAAGCCCCAGGACTGGATAGAATTCCAGGCGACCTGTACAAAATTGAGCAGGCAATCTGGGCCCCATATCTTTTATCACTGTTTAATGCCATTCAATATGGCCTTCCTGCGCCACCGACGTGGGCCGGTGCAGAGATTGTCCCAATATATAAAAAGGGTTCCCCATTGGAACCCTCTCATTATAGGCCAATCAGCCTTATTGACGTCTCTCAGAAATTCTATGGGAGGCTGTTACTAGGGAGACTACAGGCCTGGATGGAAGACTGTGACATACTTACCCCACTCCAGGCTGGCTTTAGAGCCAAGATGTCAACAGTAGACCAGTTGTTTAGGCTGCAGATGATATATTGGAAGCATGTGGTTCTAGAACAGGGGAGCCTTTATCTCACATTTGTGGACTTGAAATCTGCGTTCGACATGGTTGATAGGGACCAGTTATGGTGTATACTATTGACCATGGGGGTACCATCGTACCTTTGTTTTCAACTGCAACGCCTCCACAAGGGTACATATGCCAGAGTGAGATATGGCAAAGATGCTGAGTTGACAAATCCATTCCCTGTTGACAAGGGGGTCAGGCAGGGCTGCGTGCTCGCGCCGACCCTTTTCTCACTCTTCCTTAATGGACTAATAGATGACTTACTCCTTGCAAAAGACTTGGTCTCTCCGATGAATATCATCCCGCAGATTTCCTGCACTGATGTTTGCGGATGATACTCTGCTCCTCTCTAAGTCACCCATGGGGATGCAGAGAGTCCTGAGGGAATTCTCCCAGTTTTGCAAACTACAAGTCAATATTAGTAAAACCAAATACATGGTTTTCAATGCCAAACCAACCACCTATCCACATCCACTAATGGACGGTGTTCCGTTAGAGAGAGTTCATATTTTTGAATATCTTGGCATAACATTGAATGATAAAATAACCTGGGCCCCACAAATCGACAGGGCGAATCTAAAGCTTACGCAGGCGATCGGGGGACTTTGGAAGGTACAGAAAGGCTGTGTGTTAAAAGCAATCAGCCCCCCCCCCTGGAAATTTATACGGTTCAAGCTTGTTCGGCCTCCATGTATGGTGCTGAACTTTGGGGACACAGTAAATCCACCAAATTGACGCTCACTGAAAATACATTTCTTAGAAGTATTACTGCCCTCCCAACAAATACCCCACTGGTCCCCCTTAGGATGGACCTGGGCATCCTACCGGTAGCGTACTTAATCTCGAGCCACCCCTTGCTATACTGGCCTCGGCTGTGGAGCACAGCTGAGTTGAGCCACTATCGGCAGGAACTCAAAGCTATACTGGTATATATGGGGCCGTGGGTAGTATTCCTTGGTTGTCTTTCGTGAAGGACTCGTTTCGCGACATTGGTAGGAAGGATCTCTCGGATTCCCCTGAGGAGTCGTGTTCAGCCACTTCCAAAAAAAAATGTATCCACACACATTAAGCATTACAATTTGGGCAGCCTGATTCGAGCAACCAGTGGTTCGAGTTTGACTCATAGGTTCTTGAATTTTAAGACCCATCATCTATTTGAACAGGTTTTAGACTCTATAAACCCCTTGTTCATGAGGAGGTTATTCCTTCAATTTAGATACGGGTCCCTGCCACTATTTGCAACAATTATTAAGTGGTCAGAGGAGGCCCGTTATCTCTGCCCTGGATGTCGAGTGGCAGAAGAAACAGAAATTCATGTATTTTTTTTCTGCCCGGCATATAAGCAGTCTAGATCTAAATGGCTAATACAATTGTGTAGAAACCTGGGCATTAGGGACTATCAGTTCTTCTTTAGAATTCTAAAATCAGATATGGACCCGATGTATATGGTTGTAATTTCTAAATTTCTACAGGCAATGTGGCTGAAAAGAAGGCACCTTATGGAAATTGATATCTAGTGAGCCCTGTTTGTACTATTTATTTTTGAACACTTGAATCGCTTCTTAACCGTTTTTTCTACAATGTTAATAATGTTTTTAATATTTTTATCTTAATTTATAATTTTAAAATTGGATATCATTCTAAAACTGTCTTACCACTTGAAATCTACTAGTAGTCTGTGTGCCAAACTATGGTTCATGCTGTAATTGTTTTTTAGATCATACCTTCTATGTAAATGTCTAGTTGATTTTTTTATTAACTTTTGTGCTTTTATGACTGTAATAGTCGCAATAAAGTTATAATGAATGAATGAGAAGAAACAAGAAAAGATAAATGAGAGCCGCCAACAAACTAGGATTACATTCAAACAGTCAGAATTCTTCTGTGCCTGCAATCTGATGCTCCACCAATCTTATGATACAGTGCCCCAACGTAGAGAAACTAATTTTAAGAAATTGGGTATTGTTTGAGAGTGGTGAGAATCCTACAAGAAGGCTTGTCAGGGTAAACCACAAGAGTCACTAAATAAAAATGTGTGTATCCCTCTGGTAGTTTGGCACAAAAGCAATCATACTCAACTTAGAGGCAATGTGTAAAGCATTTATGCAGCACTCAAACAGTAATAAAAGTAAAAACACAACACAAGAAAAATCACAAATTAATTTAGAAAAATAGGAGTAAAATGTAATAAATAAAATGACAACAGTCCAATAAGTTCTGAATTTATAACATTTCAGGTATAATAACACTAAAAAGCTCAAAGCACCAATTGCAGTTATCTGGCTGAGCTAGACTGGGTCAAAGTCAAAATCTCAGGCTGATTGCGATGTAGAGTGGGTTGGGTGCAGGTATGTCCTGGTAAAGAGTTTACCTTCGGACTCAACCCATTTCCACACGAGGAGCCTCAGCTGGAGCTTTGCTTTGGCAGGGGCCATGAGGAGGTCTGTGTTGGTGCAAAGAGCAGGCTGCCGTCAGAGGTTTGTGTTGGCTTGGGTCACGAAGAGCACAGGCCCTCTGTATTTTCACTGGGAGTCAAGTTCTTACAGTTTCTAGTTTGGAGGAGTACACTCTGACACCAGCCACGGGTTCAGGACCTGGGAAGCAACACTTGAGGGTCAGGACTCCAGCAGAAGCCAGCACCAGGGTCTAGGCAGGTCCAGTTGATGATGGTCAGCTGGGCAGTGGCGGGGAAGGTCTATGGTAGCCTTTTGTGTCCCTGTAGCTCAAAAAGGAGGTCATTGAAATGACCCTTTGGGTTACTTGTAGGATACTGGGTTAAAGGCAAGCATGCCAGTTTTTAGACAGAAGGGCAATCCTTCCTCTGAATCTTCCACAGGTCCTAGGTGCTAGGTTCTGAGGATGCCCTTCCTATATCAGATTCAGCCTGTATGTGGGAGTCACTCTATTGGTCTACCCAACAAATATTTTTGCTCAGTGCTTCTCACTCCCTTGCCTGGCTCCAAACTGTCTGGAGTAACAAAGGGCAGGAAGGCCCAGTTGTGGGCTGTATTCGCAGAACAGTCATCTTCAGAAGGCAGGAAAGGCCCTCTGCCTACCCTTCGAAGCGCAGGAAGCCAACCACAGGAGAGCTATTAAGTGTCATGTGATCCGGGACACTGCAGAAAGGTACAGTTGGTTTAGGCAGATAAATACGGACATTCTAAAAGTGGCATATTCAGAATGCTGCAAAATTGTTTTAATTTGCCCTTGGTGACACACAACCATCCAATAGGAATTCAGGTCACCTTTCACCTCTCCAGATGGAGGAGCATCTCATCAGATTAATGGGTGTTCCAGATTATAGAGCACAGCTACTTACTAAAATTTGACTTATCGACTGGACATGCTAACTCCCCCACAACACTTGTTGGAGGATCACTTGTCCATAGTCTGCAAAGAAGTTTAGGCTCTTGTGACCAAGGGAGCTATGGAGAGGGTGCTGGTATCAGAGATCAAGGTTGGCTGCTATGCCTGTTATTTTCTATTCCCAAAAGAGGATAGAGTCCTTTGCCTCATCCTAGATCTTCGCCCTCTGAACTTCATACTCTGGAAGGACAAGTTACAAATGCTCATCCTGTCCCAAGTTCTCTCTGGCCTGGAACCAGGAGACTGGATGATGGAGTTGGGTTTTGTTTTCAAGATGCCTATTTTCACATCCCCATCCTGCAACCCCAGCAGCAATACCTGAGCTTTCAGATAGGCCAAGAGCACTTTCAGTTGACCTTGCTTTCCTTTGACCTTATCAGTACTCCTTGGATGTTCACAAAGGTTATGATGGTGGTTACTGCATATCTGCGGACTTTGGGAATACCAGACTTTCGATACTGTGATGCCTAGCTTCTAAAGGCAGGATTGCTTTAAATAGTGGTACACCACCTCCAGACCATGGCCAACCTGTTACCATAGTTGTGTTTCTCCATCAATGTGCTAAAATTACACCTAACTCCTTAAAGTGGCTCCCTTTAATTGGAGCGAACCTGGATATGGTGCTTTTTCGAGCTGTCCCTCTCCTTCAACGAGTCCAGGATATTCTACTTTGACCTGGGTCTCAGTAAGAGCATTTGTGATGCTTCTGGGCCTCCTGAATCATGCTTGCGGATGACGCCAGTTGGCATATGCAAGCAATGGGATCTGATGTCTCATTGGGCCCAAAACCAAGGCAACCCCTCGGACTATATCAAGGTGTTGAAGGAGACTGCAAAAGATCTGCAATGGCTGCTGTTCGACTGTAGGTGGATCAACAGCAGACCCCTTTTCTTTACCTCGCCCAGAACTTACAATTATGATGGACACATTGATGCTGGGTTAGGGAGGACATCTGGAATAAGTGGAGATTAGGGGATTCTAGACTTTGGAGGAAACTCCCCTCCACATCACCTTGCTGGAGTTACAAATGATTTGCTTGGCATTACATGTGTTCCTCCCCACCATCAAGGAGGAACTGGTGCAGTTTCTTGTAGACAATACAACTGCCAGGTGGTATTGCAACTAATAGGGTGGAGTGGGGTTGTGGGTCCTGTGCTAGGAGGCTCTGCGCCTCTGCAAGTGGTTGACACTCAGAGATTCTCTGTTTGCCTAGTGCGATCTTTAAAAGCCAGAACAAAGTCAGCCACCAGTACCTAGGGGATCACAAAAGGCAATTACACGCGGAGATGGCACAGGGCATATTCCAGCCATGGGGAGATCCCCTGCTTGACCCAAGAAGGCACAGTGTCCAAATGTTTGTGCTTTGGAGTTTCCAAGGCTGTCCTCCCTGGGAGACACCTGCCACCTGCACTGGGGGTGGGGTCTGGACTCCTGAATGCCTTTCTGTACCTCTATCCTGCTCAGAGTGCTGGAAAGGATCAGTAAAGACTGGACCCAAATTATCTAAGTGATTTCAGACTGGGCAAGCAGAGTGTGGTACCCGGAACTTCTGGCCATGAGCATGTGTCCTCCAATCTGGCTGGCCTTTCTGAGGTATCCTCTATTGCAGCAGCACAGTACGGTTTTGCACCCAAGCCTGCACAACCCCCATCTCCATGCATGACGATTGAGCAGTGATAGTTGATGGCTTTCGATCTTCCTACCAGTCAATCGTATCATTCTAGCAGAAATCTCTTTTCCACTAAGTCAGTATGTTCCGGGAGTTGGGAGAAACTTGTTGATTGGTCCCTTCCACGTCCGGTTCAACCGTTGCAAGCAAGTTTGTCGGACATCATTTTGTTTTGCTCTTCATTGGCTCAGAAAGGCTTTGCTGTAGCCACAGTTAAAGGTTACTTGTCGGCACGTTTGGTCTTCTTACATCTACTGAATCAACCAGCCCTCTTTAAATCACCTGTTGTGATGCGATTTTTGAATGGACTGGTCCACATGTTTCCACGAACCCCTATTGTGATTCCACGGTGGGCCCTAATTTGGTGCTCACTTATCTGAAATGAATGAATGAATGAAATGAAAAGACAATTTATATAGCGCGATGGCTACCCTGAGGTGTCCCAGCACTGCTATCTAATGTGCACACCATTCAAGCCTACGCAATCGTTCCTTACGCATCAAGATGGTAATCTTTGTTCCAATAAAATCTGCAAGGCGAGTGAGTGAACTCTAAACACTATGTGTCCAACAAACTTCTACTGCGTTCTGGCCAGGCAAGTTAGTCCTTCAAATGAAAGACTGTTTTTCGACCAAAGGTAGACACACCCTTCTACCTAGGGCACGCCATTACTCTTCCAGCCTTCTATACTCTACCACACCCCTCTAAAGAGGATGAACTGCTTCACTGACATGACCCTAAGAAGGCTTTTATTAGGTAGAGCATTTGAGACCTCTTGTATATACTTTAGTGTATACTTATATGTGTATGTACTTTGTGGGCTCTGGAGATCAGCCCTAGGACTTGTCTCCTTCCGCTTAGGGACTTTTTTTCCTGTTCAACTGCCTCTATTTAACGGTCCTGACAGAAAATGACCAGTAGAGGTCAGTAAAATACCAGAATCACTTTAGCATTCTCTAGATTCCAGTCCATAGAAATGGTCTTCCAAGATCACCCATAGACAAAAAGAAGTTCAGATCTTGTATTTTCAGTGATATGACCACCGAAGGCCGTGATTTTATATTAAAAACAGAGCTTTGGACTATATAATTTCCTGCTGAAAGGCAATATTTCTCTCCATGTGTTCCCATACCTGGTGTGCCACGCAGTTTGGTGCTTACTTTCCCTCCATGTTAAAGAACAGTAGATGGTTCAGCACCCAGGCTAATGGGCTGCATAGCTAAATACATATAAGGTCCCAATGGCAAGACCGATGGCATTACAAATGCTTGTTTTTTTGCAGTGATCAAACCAGAGAATACCGAGAGGCTCATCAGCTGTTACGATGGCTTCTCTGAGACGTAAAAAGGGAAAGATGGATTCTGCTATGCATAAAATGCTGCTATGGGCTAGCCACGAAGCAGCTCCAGGAAGGCTTGTGTGCTCATTCTACCAGAGGGAAGGCTGCTACCACTGCACTGGTGCATGGGGTAGCGGTTATGGACATTTTTTCCGGCTTCTATGTGGATGTCCCTCCATGCGTTCACAAAGCACTACAGCCTTAACAACCAGGTCCTAAGTAATGGGCGTTTAGCTCAATCTGTCTTGTAGGATTTCCAGGTCTGAATTATTCTACAGACCCACCTCAGGAGAAGATACTGCTTTAGTATCTTTTCACAAGGTGATGAATCTGCAGTTAGCCTCTATCAGAAGTCTGAGTGGCTTACCTTTGGTAATGCCTCTCCTAGTAGAGACTCAATGTAGTTGAAGATGCCTCATCAACCCTCCCGCCTCCCTGTTTAGTGGAATGGACTCTTACAGCTCATTAATAAAATCCCACATTCAAAGCATCTGCACACTTCACATCTGATTTCCATTACTCTCCGTCTGAGGGCGTGGAAGATTTTCGGAAAGAAACTGTTAGCGTACAGAAGCGGTGGTATTATAGCAGACTCAACATCACATCCAACACCAACAGAGCCAACACTGAGCTGCACGACTCCAACTACCAACAAGTGGAATTGACAACAGGATGTGGGAGCACACCACTGACCTCTCAGGCAAGGTTCACCCCTGGCATTCTGGGAAATACAGTCTCTTGCAGCTCGCTCAGATATTTTCGAGTATTTTGCCAAAGTTGGCGCAGTTAGTGCTGATCTCTAGACATGTGTTTCTGGTTTATTAACCGTCATCAGTAGAGAATACAGTCTTGTATTGTGGGGTTGCTGAGTAGGCTCCCAAACATTATATCAGGTCCGGTACCGCTAACTGGTAGCAGGTGCTTCATCCACGAGCTCGTCAGCTCAATGACTCACGGGAGTACTTTAAATAAACATGTGGAATTGCTTCAAAAGTTTCCAGATCCATTCTAGCACGCCTGAGGAAAATCACAAAGTGAGGAATTTGCAATTAGAGTCTTTACAAGTACAGACATCACTGAATGTCAGTAACTTGCTCTTTTACGCAGAGGGTATGTCGTCATATTTGTTATCCCACATGTGCTGCCAAAGTTTAGTTATCTTAAGAGAATTTAACCCTTTGATATTTAGCGAAAATATTCTAACCTTAATGTGAGTTTAGAAAGAGAGAAAATGCTATTGTGTTAGAAAAAGAGTAGCCATCCTGAACAAAATGGAGTTGTTGTTTGAGCCTACGGGTGTAAATTATTACCTTCCTGAATATTCTCTGAACTAGACCTTGAACTTAATTAAATTATTATGAACCAAGCACATTAACAAAGTTAGCCTTGAGATATGATGCAGAGATTGGTGTCTTCCCCCACTTGAGGGTCTATTACCAGGGCCCAAACTAAGCTGGTCTGCCGTATTGCATTGTGCAGGACAAGATGTACCCACCGGTGTACCCCAACATCATCTAAGAACAAGCATTTGCAATGCAGTCGGTATCACATTTGTTAAAGTTAGAGCTGTTGGCGTTGAAAATGGCAATGTTTTTTAGTTTTGTGTTTTTATTTGCAGTGGGAATAATTATATTTGCATAGCGCTATTGCCATTGGTATAAAAAAGCAAACGTAAATAATGTTGTCATTTTCAATGTCAACAGCTCTAACTTTAACAAATTCAAGACCTCTTGCATTGCAAATGCTTGCTGTGAATACAGTAGGAGGTTCACTGTAGAAAAATATTGCAAGGGACTAGACTGCAAGCAGAGTTGCTAATAATCTGCAAAATGAAGATTGCAATAGAAACAGTGGACTAGAAGGTGAATGCAATAAGTGCAGACCAAGGTGTATCACTGTAAGCGGTAAGGATGAGCAGTGAATTCCTCCATGATAAGTCATCCTTAAAGCATGTAGACAAACTTTCCTGACCAAGGATTCTGGTAATGAGTTACTACATAGACGTTTGAAAATGAGGCCTGGTTTAGAAAATCTGTCGTTCATTTGTGCTTGATGATTAAGTGCCAGTGCCGAGCACCTGAAATCACGGGCTCAAATTAAGCACTGTTGCAGAGTCTGCTCTCAGAAAGGAAAGAGGCAGGAGAGTGGTTGTTACTGTCCCCAGTGCCCATCTCAGCCAGCCCTCTATTTTCCGACATGCTTTTTGTTGTACCATGCAAAAGGGAAGTGATGGGAAATTGACTGATGTGGACCTCCTGTAAGACATACCTTTCAATGGCTGTGCATGGTTACATACTGTCCATGGCTGGACACCTTTATCTGTTGTCACCACACTGCCCATAACAGTGGACGGAATGTAAGCCACATTGTCACAGAGTACCATGTGTGGCAATAACATAGGGCCTCATTTACAAAGATTTAGTGTGGAGCGGTGCTAGAATTAATTTTGCTGCGCTGCCCTACTCCAGTTTGAAAAGACTATAATGCACCATATTTACAAGATATAGTGCACCATGGTGTAAGGGTGTCTGTGTTGTTAGCATGGTTGTTTTTGTTCAGTGCGGCACACCTTCCTGCACAAAAATAATCAGGAGTAGCATTTTCCTCATTCGTGGTGTGTTGCAGCACATGTGGAAAGAGGACAAAACGAGGAGAAATGTAAACATTTCTCCTTGTTTCGCCTGCTCTGGGGAGGCGTCCATTGTTGGTGCTGCCCCAGGTTTAAGTGATGTTGTAAATATGGGGCAGTGTCAAATCCATGGGAGTTGAGTGGGAACACCCACAGCAACACCTATGGAACGCCTTCTTGCCTTACTCCATAGCTATGAGGCCATGCAAAGCCATGCAGGGTGGCTTTACTTCGCCTCATAGATATGACTGAGATGCCTGAGCCACTGGATCGTCCTAAAAAGTGACACTCCGGCGGAGCTGGCCTCCTGTGAATGAGAGTCCTAGTCTTTAGTAGTTTTGAAGTGCTCTTTAGGGAACTTAGGCAGTTTTCTCCAGCATGATTGCCTTAGTTTCAAAGATAGATTTGTTGACTCAGTTCAAGGACTGTGCGCCTTGCAATGCAGTCTTGGATACCCTCAGATTCCATCCGCAAACGGGAAGAAATTGAATTTAGCACAGTGAGTGAGCTGAAGGCGCATGAAAGACATTTTCTTGAGCTTTAGGTAGCTAGCAATGAAAGGCATTAGTAAATGTGCACTTGGCAATTAAACGGGGTTAGTCAGGACTTTGAAAGGGAGAGAGACATGAACAGGTAGAGAAAGCTTAGGCTACATGTGAAGGGAAGTGAAGTGAATATTTATATAGCGCAAAAAACTGTCACCCAATGGGTATCCTGGCGCTTAGAGTGAAGAGAATCAATATAGCGATGGAGAAAGCTGTCCGAGAGAGGAACTAATTATAGCTCCTATGGAACAGCCAGGCTTTGTAAACACCCAAGGAGTACTGATAAGGTCAAAGGAAAGCAAGGTCAACTGAAAGTGCTCTTGGCCTATCTGAAAGCTCAGGTTTCGCTGCTGGGGTTGCAGGATGGGGATGTGAAAATAGGCATCTTGAAAACCCAACTCCAACATCCAGTCTCCTGGTTCCAGGCCAGACAGAACTTGGGACATGATGAGCATTTGTAACTTGTCCTTCCAGAGGATGAAGTTCAGAGGGTGAAGATCTAGGATGAGGCAAGGACTCTATCCTCTTTTGGGAATAGAAAATAACAGGCATAGCAGCCAACCTTGATCTCTGATACCAGCATCCTCTCCATAGCTCCCTTGGCCACAAGAGCCTAAACTTCTTTATGGACAAGTGATCCTCCAGCAAGTGTTGTGGGGGAGTTAGCATGTCCAGTCGATAAGACAAAGTTTAGTAAGTAGCTGTGCTCTATAATCTGGAACACCCATTAATCTGATGTGATGCTCTTCCGTCTGGAGAGGTGAAAGGTGACCTGAATTCCTATTGGATGGTTGTGTGTCACCAAGGGCAAATTAAAACAATTTTGCAGCATTTGCTGCAGGTGTAGAGGTTGTGGTCTGGGTAGATTGTTGCCTTTGTGGCCTTAAACTGTGTCAGTCAGCTCCCTAACCTTGCTTTGAAAGGGCTGAGAGGCCTCCTCTGAGGCCCATAATTTCACTGCGCTGCATATACTCTGCCAAAGTCTTGAACGGGATGGTATGATCCTATGGGATGCCAGGGGAGAGGAGGAGTCTCCCAGATATACAGATCCTTGGTAAATAACTCACCCAATACTCTGGACCACCTGTACTCCCGATGGGAGAGATGGATGGGCCCCCTGACAGATGAGGATTGGCGGGAGGCCCTTATGGTCCCCCGAGTAATTACTGTCTCAGCAAGATTGCACTTAATCCAGTTTTACTATCTTTAATGTGCGTACCTTACTCCAAGTAGACTTCATTGAACAGGGCATCTACAGAGTCTCGACTGCCCAGGCTGCGCAGATACACCTGCAGACTTTTATCATATGACATGGTCATGTAAGGTCATAGCGAGATACTGGAGGTGAGGAGCTGACTGGGGTACTGGGGCGAGAGGTCCCTTACGTCCCGAACCTTAATCCTGGGGGTGATGGAGGGCACATGAGGAACAAGAGCAGACAAGGCCTTTCTGGGTACGGCCAGTATGGTGGCAACTCCTTTGTGATGTTGGTCATCGTCCCTTACTGAGTACAGTACCATCTCTCCTGTGGTGGTTTTCACCCGGTCCACCTACTTTCACTGACCACAAGAACTGTAGGTTGTAGCGCCTCATTTCAGATGTTACTTGAGCCAGCTTTCCCATACATTCCAGAACCCGATTCTGCTTTTGCAGTCAAAACGTCTGTCATCCTGTCAGTAGTTTCCTTGCAGCTTTGACTATTGTCAATCATGCAGGTCTCATGCAGAGACTCCAGAAGTCCCTTGTGCCCAGAAGATTTGGTGGTTCTTGCTGCAGTTTCGTAACAAATGCTTTTTTTATGGGGGCAAGGTTGTTAGCCTTATGCCCAACCAGAAGGACTAATGGATCGCGCTGCATCTTGTCTCGACACTTTTGACCTTTAATGATTGGGCAACTCTGGCTGGAGAGAAAGCTCATGCCAGCATAGCCCTCCAGTTCACATACATTCACTAAGCTCCTGCCAGAGCAGCTCTTCGGGACACTGAACAGACTCATGACTGTTTAGTCTAAAAGACAGACACTTCAACACCACCATTACCCAGTGCTATGCTCCAAAAAATGAAACGGAAGAAACAGCTAAGGACATATTTTACCAACTGATGCAAGCTAAGGTTAATGATGTGCCAAACCACCACCTGAAGATTGTGATGGGAGACTTGAATGCTAAAGTGGGACATTACTACACAAATCAAGACAGAACCATGGGAAAGGAAGGCTGTGTAACAATGAAGAAAGACTGCTGTGATTTTGTGCCACAATGGTCTGGTCATAGGAGGAACTCTCTTCCCCCACCTTGATATTCACAAACTAACTTGGAGCTCACGTAATGGCAGAAACAGAACTAGATTGACCACCAATGAGAACGGGCACCTGAAGAAGCTAAATGCAAGATGTCCCAGTGAGGAGGGGAGCAGACGTCGGCAACGATCAACATCTAGTGACTGCTCCTGTGAAACTGGAAATCAGAAAACTAGAAAGCAAACATCAGAAAAACAGTAGTAAGATGTGTCAAAATTAGAGGAGCCCAAGACAAAGAAGACATTCGTCTTACAAATCAAAAATAGGTTCCGTATCCTGGGAGCCACAGGAGATGAGCCTGAGCCTGCTGCAGACGCAGTCATCATGAAATGGGAACACGTCTCTTCAATATACGTGAAGAGCAGTTAAACATGCCTGGGGATAAAGACAATGAAGGGCAAAGAATCAACCAGACAAGACACATGACAAGCTAGTGAAGAAAAAAAAAGAGAAGAAACTAATGAAGGCAAAATCTGAGAGGCTGCAGAAGTAAAAGCAATAGTACATAGAAACAAAAAGAACAGTCAAAAGAAAGACAAGAACAGACAAGCAAGGTACATGCATAACCTAGCCTGCCAAGCAAAGGATGCAGTCAGTAGAGGAGAATGGGGAAGGTCTTCAAGATCAAGAAGATTGTCCATGATAGGGGTCTTGTAAATTGCACAAGATGTACTACTAACTAGCAAGCCAGACTACTCATAACAGAGTCAGAGCAGGAAGCAAGTTGGGCAGAGTCCTTTAAAGTAGTCTTGAACAGAGCAGTACCAACAAGCAAAAGGACATCCTAAAAAGCAGAGACACACTTGGATATGAACACCGTCCCACCACAGAAAGAAGGAATCATTACTGCCATATGCCCTCTCAAGCACAGAAAAGATCCTGACCAAGTCAACCTGAATGCAGAAGTGTTCAAGGCAGACCCTGAAACATCAGACAAGACCCTCCAGCCACTATGTAAAACATTTGAGAGAAAAATAGAGTAGAATTCACTCCCCAGCACACGTCTATTATGAGTAAGGTTTCCCAATTTAGAAAAAAAAACTATCAGCAGGGTATCACACAGTAAGACACCAATATAAACATACATGTTCTTCTTTTCGGTATTTTATTCATGTAGGTTTCCACAACAGCTCCCAACAGCCAACACGTGTTTCGTCACGCAAAGGGATGTTGTCCCGCGACTTCCTCAAGGCTAATTATTCTGTGTAGCACTTCTTTGTTCTGTTGCCGTACTCACTGGACATGGTAGCGGCATAGGGTTACATAGCGGATGCAGTACACGGAGCATGGTGATCACTGAAACAAAGAGGAGCTTTGAGAACAATACAAGAGCATTATAGTGTGACGCCGCTCACAATAGAAACCCATTGTGGTCCGGAATGATCACCACAGAACAAAGAATAATTAGCCTTGAAAAAGTCGTGGGACAACATCCCTTTGCGCGACGAAACAAGTGTTGGCTGTTGGGAGCTGTTGTGGAAGCCTACATGAATAAAATACCAAAAAGAAGAAAATGTATGTTTATATTGGTGTCTTACTGTGTGATACACTGCTGATTGTTTGTTTTTGCTAAATTGGGAAACCTTACTCATAATAGACGTGTGCTGGGGAGTGAATTCTATTTCATGCTAGCTGAGGCTTCTTTTTGTGGAGGTTGGTTGTTCTCCACACCCTGCAGCACCGTCAAAGTAAATTGAGAGATCGAGATTAACTGTGTGATTCTTCCCAGTGGTGCCATATACTCATACCTAATACCACTTGTCGGAGTACAGAAAAATAAGAGTACTAGATGACTGGAACAAAGACATCTTAGTCAAGATTCCAAAGAAGGTTACATTAAAAATTGCACCAACTGGTATTTAATCACCCCTCTTTCAATCCCAAGTGGTGAAAATCAGTAAGCATTTAACATGTCATACACAAGCAGCTAAGAAAAGAACATGCTAGGTTCCGCAGGAGTAGCTGATATGATCCTTACTCGATGCAACATCATACAGCAGCACACGAAGTGGCAGAGACAACTATTCATCAACTACAATGATTTTGAGAGAGCCTTTAACAGTATCCACAGTGACAGCTTCTGGCACATATTGAGTGCCTATGGTATACCTTAGCTCAGTGGATCCCAATATGTGGGCTGCTGCACCCCGGTGCGCCGTCAGGGCTAACAAGGGGCGCTGCACACCAAACATGGAGTCTGGGAGCCACTGTTGCTGTTAAAGTGCATTTTGAAACTGCACCACTAGATGGCAATGTTACTTAAAGAAAGAACCGATTTTATTTCTGTTTGCGTGTACGTACATCATCACCTTTTTCAAAGCGTGCATAGGAGAAATACTGTTTAACCCCAACTGTTGCACTAAGTTTTACAGGCAATGAAAATATATCATCTTAAGGTCCACTTTCAAGGCTTAAAATGTCTCCTCTTTAGTGAACTTAAATCAGTTTACTATCTGGCCCAGTAATACATAGATGTCGAGGTGCCGATTGAATGAACAGAGGGTGGTGGTGCTTGCAAGTGAGGAGAGAGGGAGGGTGGGTGGGTGGTTGTGTTGTAGAGGGGGCATGTAGAGGGGGGCATGCGGGATCGATGGTGAGGAGGAAGGAGATGGCCACTGGGATGTGCAGAATGAGGATTTCGGAGGCAGAGTGTGGGTGGCTGGCGGTGAGAGACTGCAGATGAGAGGAGAGTGGAGGGAGAAGAGGAGAGATTGGATTGGGAGACTCTGGGGACCGCTGGCCCTTTCACAGATCCTAGTGATGTTTGGTTCACAATCGCATCTTTTTCGACCTAGAGGAAGTTTAGTTTTGATTACTCACAGCATAATTGCTGTTGCTCATTTAGCTGGTACTGATGACAGGGGTTGGCAGTGCCAATGGGTCTGGCTTGTTTTGAGTGTGTGTTCATTTTTGTGGTATGTCTAGATATGATAGTGGAGGATTCATTGAGAGTGCTCGGGTGCTGATCACTGCTTTTTTTACTTACAGGAGGGTGTCACTCAGTTGGCAGTGGAGTGTCACACACACTGAGGAATCTGGAGGACTCCCTCTCGTGCTTTTTTCCTCCACTTGAAGAGCTTTTTTGAGGGGTGGTTCCGGGGGCAGCAGTGATGAAGGACACCACAGGGGAAGGGAAACGCCGGGAAAATTCCATATACTTGTTTCAGGGGAGAAGGTGAGCATTTAAGGACGTCTGGTCGGGCAGAGTTGAGATAGGGACGGAGACTGCAAGTTTTGCCAAGGTGCGCCTTAGTAGGGCAACGGTGTTCAACGATCCTTCACAGTTGGAAGGAGGTGCATGGCTGCCTCAGTGATGCTGCACTGCATATTGATTTTAGTACCTTTATCTTGCCTGTCTCTGGGAGGAGGAAGGAGGCACTTCCGGGGCCAGCCTTGCACCCCCGCTACCCGAAGGGAAGATGTGGGATGGTGGGGTTGCCGCGGCCAACAACCAGTGGGTCAGGAGAGCCGCCGGTCGGAAAAGTTTGGGAACCACTGCCTTAGCAGATAGTTCTCAAGAGATTCATTGATAATTTTACCTGCAAGGTGGGAGATAGTGAGAATAGCTTTGAAGTCAAGACCAGTGTGAGACAGGGATGCATGATGTCAGAGTGGCTCTTCAATCTAGTCATCAACTGGGTGATTGGACGCACAAAAGAAGCTCAGGCTAGAGGCATCAGGTGGGCCTTGTCCTCAACACTGGAGGACATTGATTATGCAGATGACCTCACCTTGATCTCTCTCACACACGTGCAGGAAAAGATTTCTTTCCTCAACATCTATGCACAGAAAACGAGCCAAGAATAACACAAAGAAATCAGAAGGCATCCCACTCAACATCCCAAACCCTTCACCAATAAAGGTGGATTTGGAGGATCTAGCCATGAATGAAGAGTTCACCTACGTAGGCAGTGCTATCCGACATGATGGAGGGGCAGGCAATGACATCAAGAGCAGACTAAACAAGGCCAGAAATGCCTTCAGGATGAGGATTCTGAAGAAAGAGTGCAGATCATTTCAATACAGCTCCAACACGGAGCTGACCCTTTACCTGAGCATCATTCTTCTTATATTCTTGTATGGATCAGAATGCTGGCGGATGACAAAAAAGCAACAGCACCAGACTGTCAGCCTTCGACTCCAGTCACCGGAGAAGAATCTTATGCATTTTTTGCCTGAAAACCAACTCCAACCAGCAATTGCTCACTTGAGGCAAGCAAGAATGCAGAAGCGCCATCATTATGAGAAAAAAGATGGTGATTGCTGAAACACCAACGAAATACCAATCAGGTTGGGGACCCATGGGAATATTTAAAGACCACAGCTCTGGGAACATTCCCAAACTATACTAAACAACACAAGGGTTCCAGAGGGTCTAGTGAAATAGTGAGTCAAGCGTGCAAGTCACCATGAAACATATCAACCCACTGACTACCTATAACGGTACACCGGGACGCCCTAACAGATGGTCCAAGGTACCCATCAGTCACCACTCGGAACCGCCCTTCATCACCTGGGATTCCTTAAGTAGACCATCGATGTATACATATACTATTCTCATAAGCAAAGATAACCAAGATGGTATAATGGTTCCTTCGGTTGGAATAGAATATAGTATGGCCATACACCTCCTTCGGGAGTTAAGTGGTAAGTCATTAGGTGACTGATAGTGTGCAGCGCAAAAAAAGGGTTGAACGTAAAAGAAAAAGAAAATAGGGAAAATGTGCAATTAAAATTGGATTGGGGAGTACAGAACAACTTTATTCGATGGTCTACTTAAGGAATCCCAGATGATGAAGGGCGGTTCCGAGTGGTGACTGATGGGTACCTTGGACCATCTGTTAGGGCGTCCCGGTGTACCGTTATAGGTAGTCAGTCAGTGGGTTGATATGTTTCAAGATTGCTGAAACACACCACCCTAAGAGATTAATACTCCCATCACAAGAACAACTCTCCACTGGACCCCAGAAGGCAAACGGAGGAGACATGCCAAAAACATACCTGGAGGCGAACTGTGGAAACCGATATGAAGATCGTGGAAAGCTGAGGCACTGAACAGAAACGTGCCCAAGATAGACCGAAGTGGAGGTCCTTTATTGCTGCCGTACATGCCAGTCTGCACGAGTAGTAAGAAAGATTATGAAGTTTGCCCTCATGACCACCATGTTCTTGTGTATTTCCAAGTATGGTTCCATAACTGTGAGAGCTTGTTATTCACACAATCTTTGCAGTGATGTAATGGTAATCTGAAAGGCTATCTTCACTGTCAGAAATTTGAGTCCGGCTTTATGCAGGGGCTCAAATGCTTTCTTTATAAGTTGTGTTAGCACCAGGTTGAGGTTCCACATTGGAGTAGGTGCTGACTTTTGAGATGCGATTCTCCTTACCCATTCTAGGAACCTTTTAATGACTAGTGTTGTAAAGAAACGTTTCTCTATAGTACCCCTGGTGTAAACTGCTATAGCTGCTAGATGTACTTACATGTTCTTTTTGTGTAGAAGATGCATTAGATATCAAAACAATGGTAGTGTCCCTTGTCCAATAATGTGCATTTTTTCTCTTTTATACAAATGGGGGAATCTGATTCATTTGGCTGTGAAACTTTTTTGTGCAGTTGCTCTCCTAGCTTCCTTAAGAATGGCCAAGCATCCCTGGGGTAGCACCATGTTTCCAAAATCTAGCTATTCAGGAGCCATGCTGCTAGACTGAGGCTGGCTTGTTTGGGTGGCACATGTGCCCTACCTGCATAGTGAGTAGACCCTGATGAGCAGATTTTATTACTCTGCCCTGCGTCATCTCTTCCAAATCTGAGAACAATGTTTGTCTTGCCCACTCTGCAGGGCAATTAGCATCATCGTCATGGTAGTCTGTACTATCACTTGAGGTATCAATGGAATTGATTGAAAGGTATATTCAAATGTCCCTGACCAATTTAGCAACAGTGCATTTCCTCCAGACAGATGCAATAGGTACCTGGATATGAAGCCTTGGTATATTGAGTGTTTGAGGGTTGCAAATAAATCTGTGTGCTCCACTCTAGAAGATTGTAGAGTTTAGCTCCGTTTTGAAGGAGGCGCCTTATTTGGTCTGTCTGCCTCTACAGTTTGTATGCCTAGTAGATGTATTGCTATCAGTGTTATCCTTCTTTGTGCAGAACTTCTCCAGATCTCTTGAGCTAGTTTAGTTAGTGTAAATGATCTTGTTTAGGTATTACATTCTTGTCCGTTTTATTGGTTTTGTATTGTATTGTATACCCAAAATATGTTTATTTCTCTGGAATTGAACCTTTCTATTTAATGCCACTGACCCCTTAGGTGCAGATTGTTCATGTGTGGGATGTCTGTTGTGATGGTTGAAGAATGGGTGTTGGAGATGACGATTTCTCCCTATTCAATAAGAACCCCAGTCTATGCAAGGCTTATATTGTTGCTTGTAGACGGTCTTTGCATTCCTTTAGTGAGCTCGCTTTGATCAGACAGTTGTCTAGGTAGCAGGTACATAAGTATCCCCGGCCTTCTCAGATGAGCTGAAACCATTGCAAGTAATTTTGTGAAAACTATCAGTGCTGATGTTATCCCGAACAGCAGCACCCTGAACTAATAATGTAAATTGTTGACAACAAACCTGAGGTATATGTTGTGCCTGTTGTTCCTCAGGATGTAAAGTAGGCACCCTTTAGGTCTATGATCACCAGGTATTCCTCTTTCTTTTAACATTAACTTGAAGTTTATTTGGGCATTTTGAATTTATGTTTTTACTGCTTGGTTCAGAAATCGGAGGTCTATGTTAGAACCTGTTTTTGGATGAAGAAGTACATAAAGTTCATTCCTTGGTTTTGGAATATCCTTCTTGCAATTGTTCTTTTATCGCCTGCTGTAAGAGTGTTAGTTATGTTTCATTGTAAGCTCTTCTCCCTTGGCTTTGAGATTTGGTGGGTTGTCATTAGTACTTTGCAGTATCCATGATTGATTAGTTTAGCAGCTATTTGTTGGAGGTTATTTTCCTGCACTTTTAGGAGGTACACTCCCAGTCTGTCCCGTACAGGTGTCCACCGGCAGCAGCATCCTTGTGCACATTTTCCTTGCCTGCTGCCCATTTCTGCCGCTTCAATGGCTTATTTTAATCAGACGTTCAACATAGTAGTCCCCTCTTGTATTAAGGCTTTTGTCTTCCTCTTGTATTGGTCAGGTCTGTGCTGTATAAAGTCTACCATTATTGGTGTCCAAACCTGTTCTGGAGGGAACCTGAATGAGAATTATGAGAATTAGACTCATAATGCAGTGTTGCAGCAGATCTTTCGATCTTCCTTTCAACAATCTCAATTCTCTTACTCGCCTTCTCTGCTGGTGGGCCAGTAAGTGTAGTGGCATTGGCTATATTCCTATCCAAGAAGACTACAGAAGAGAGAACCGGGCCATTGGTCTTGACATACCTTGAAACCTGAGTGGAGAAGACTGTTTGCCTCTAGAACTATATAAAATTTGCAAGAAAGAACTTATACCGCTTTTTCATTTGGTGATAGATTCTGTAGGTCAAACAGGAAGCGCTCCTATATCTTGGAGAACTGCAAAAATAATATTTTTTCTGAAAAAAGGCAAACCACCAGAGGACCGAGGGTCATATAGGCCCATCTCATTAATAAATACCGATGCCAAGGTCTTTGCCAAAATTCTGGCTAACCGCCTTGCCCCTATTATGCCCGATTTAGTGAACTGCCAACAGCATGGGTTTGTGGTGGGGAGAGACACCACTACCCATATTAATACTGCTGTGACTGCATTTGATGTAGCCTCGACTACTCTCACCCCACTCGGAATGGTTATGCTGGACGCAGAGAAAGCGTTCGACCGAGTGGGGTGGGAGTATTTGTGGGCGGCGTTGAGCGCATTCGGTATACAGGGACAATATCTCAGATGGGTTCGATCTTTGTATGAACTACCAATGGCAATAGTTCGTTATGCTGGAGCCAATTCAGCTAACTTCGCAGTTAAAAGGGGGACAAGGCAGGGGTGTCCTTTATCACCCCTGCTTTTCGCTCTAGCCCTGGAGCCATTTTTAAATGCAATGTCTGTTCAAGATAATATAATACCAATACAAGATGGTGGCAAGAGTTTGAAAATAACCGCTTTTGCTGACGATATAGCTATATTCACTACAGATTTAGTTTTGGCACTCCCTGAGATAATCAAAGAAGCTAATAAATTTGGAGAGATATCAGGGTATAAACTAAACGTTAGTAAAACCCAAGTAATTGCCAACTACAAACCTGCTTAACCGATATTGGGACTCTGTACTAATGCTATCTATTTAGGAGTTAAGCTTGCAGCAGAAATAGAGAAAATTGTAGCATTGAACTATGACCCCTTACTTAAGGAAATAACTACATCTTTAAAAAACTGGCATAAGATACCATTGAGCCTGGTAGGACGAATACATTTAATAAAGATGAAGATTGTACCAAAATTGCTGCACTTATTTAGATCTATCCCTTTACAACTCAACAACATATATATTAAAAAAAATAGAGAGTATATGTAGCAGTTATATCTGGAGCTATAAAAAAGCTCGTAGATCAATGGCTTGTTTGAAACTCCCAATTGAAAAAGGGGGTTTAAATTTCCCGGATTTTAAAATATATTTTTTTGCAACTTTTTTTCAACGCATACGTAGCCTAATAACCAATGATGCTTCCTTATTTTTCCATCAATTTATGTTGGGACAAGATAGTAATCAGTTTTTGTACCATGTGCATGACCCCAACTATTTTAAGAGAGTCAAGTTTAAGACCGCGAGACATATTAAAAGAATCTGGGACCAAATAATGATTTTTGGCAAGATACCTTTCTTTAATGCGGAGTTGCAGATTTGGGGGAATCCAGGGCTACCAGGCTTCTTTTCCGATGGCGCAGCAGCCTTGTGGCTGGAACATGGTATAATTACTCTAGGTGACTTATATGGCTCGGATGGCTTTTTGAGCTTTAATGCACTAAAATTAATTTATAAAATTAGAGATACTATGTATTTTAAATACATTTAGATGAAAGATTTTTTGGTTAATAAAATGAAAATTGAGAAAATAGAAAACTCAGATACCTTAAAATATCTTTACTCGAAACATACTAAATCACTTATTAGTAAGAGCTATGCCTACTTAAGTAGCCACAAGCAAGGAGACTGTGAAAACATGGCGGAAAAATGGACTAACCGACTAGGTGTGAACATCAACCCTAGCCAAATTGCAGGCTCGCTCAGACAAATAAACCTAGTGGTCCAATCCTCAAGCTTAAGGCTTCAATTATATAGAACGGTGACTCAAATATACTATACACCACAAAGAATTGCTAGTTGGACCTCGGGAAATGGTTTCAGCGAGCGAACTAAATGTCCCAAATGCAATCTAGAAGCCGCCGGTATAGAACACATGCTCTATAAATGTCCGGAACTTACAGCATTTTGGAAAGGATTAACCGCGGCTCTAAACAGTAGACAAATTAGATTTCCAACACTTTCGGCACATTTAGTATTGCTAGATATACAAGATACCAATAACAAGTATAAAGACTTGATTTCTATTGCTATTGCTTGTGCTAGGTTGGTTATTGCACGGACTTGGATCTCTAAGGAACCACCCAATATTATGGAGTGGTGGAATCTTATTAATGAAATACACACGATGGAACTTTCGTTGGCCAAGTTAAGGGGTAATAAGGCATTGAAAGCGAGGCAAAAAATTTGGGGTACTTTCATTCGATATATACGTACCGGCAGCAACTAAAATGATTTATTTTTGGGAATGTACACTGTTACCCTCTGTATTTATTTAACGGTTAAATTTATGTTTGGATATTTTTGCCTCTGAAATTTGTATGCAATGTGATGTTGTTTTCTCTTTCCTGCAATAAAAATAATAAAAAAAGAAAAAAAAAGAAACCTGAGTGGGATGCTTTAATTTCTTTTATCCACTCTGGGCTGGCTGCTTTTAATGAGGCTGGCTCTTTGAAGGCTACTCTTTCATGGGATTTGTTTACAGGGAGCAAAGGTAGATAGAGGTTTCACCTCTGTGAAGGCCATCATGGTTTTGAGTAGGATGAATGGCTGCCTGCTTCTTCTGAAAAATGCACCCTGGCCTGTAGGTATCTGCTGCTCTTTTGATAACTGCATTGTACACTGGGATGTCATCTAAACGAGTTGCTTTTAATGGGTACAAGTCTACATACCCCCATCTGACGAGTCCACTTCCAGGTCTTACCAACCCTCTTCTACATCACTTTCCAACTCTACTAATTGTTCATTGTTCCTCTACTCACAGAACTGATCTTATTTTTCCTGAGATTCAGTAGTTGTGGGAGACTCTAGATCCACTGGTTCATCTTCCACTGTTCTGTGTTCTGACAGGGATCCTGAACCCTTTAAGGGAGTCATTTAACTCTTTCTGAAGTAATGCTGCCATTTTGGCTTTTAGTCACTACTTTTCTTTTCGAGAATATTTTGTTTGGCTTTGACCCTCTTCGGGGTAGAACTGCTCTTTCTATCCTTCTCTCGTCCCCCTTTCAGAGGGAAGTTGGGTCTCCAAGGTTTGCCCATAGAGGTCTTTATAATTCAACCCTAGTTCTTTGGACCTGCATATCCCTTCAGCAGCTGGTTGTTGGGGCATCGATGGTGTGTTTGCAAACTTCAAGTCTGAATGTTACAGCTCTGTACCTTAACATCCATTGGCCATTACAAATGTTCTTTTGGTGTGATGTGGCCTTTGACAGATGTTTTCAAATGTTTTCTTGCTTGCAAGATCGACATAGGTTTCCTCAATGTCAGCCCCTTATGTTAGTGTCACCTTGGTCTCCGTGTCGCTCAATAGATGAAGCTTCTTAAGGGAGACTGGCTTAGTCTGCAAGAGCACAGTGACGTTGATGTGCCCACCTCTGCTTCTCCCTCACCTCAAAGGTTCTTTGTTGGAATTCTTCACAAGCCTTATGGTCCTTGGGTGCAGAGGTTACACGTCTTTCTTTTGTCCCTTTTGGACAAGTGTGAGGGGGGGGGGCAATTAGGGCAAAACTTAAAGGGGGTCTTTTCTATATCTCAGAGTACCAACCACTCTTGACTGTACATCTGGGTCCCATGTAGCAGAAGCCCCAGTGCCAAACTTGTGTTTCAATGGTATATTTCAATGTCGCTAGCCATTCGCTGTCAAATTCAAATTGGCTCTCCCGTCAAGCCTTCAACATCTTCTCGAAATTCTCTCCGAAGTGCTGTGCCACTTCCGAACCAAACAATGGGAAAAAAAACCTGAAAAGGTGACCATGCACAGAGATTTCATGGGCATGCATCTGGCGTCGTGAGGGATGGACACAGCCTATAAATCATCAATAACGCAAAGAAGAAAAGGTAAAAAAAGAAAAAGAGCTCCAGACGTAACCTTAAGGTGGCACAATAATCACACCATGTGAACTCAAAAAATCCACAAGGCAAAAATGGAAAACAGTTTGGGAAAAAAGCAGTAAGAAAAAGAAAAAAAAAAAGAATAAAGATGAGAATAAGACTCATAATGCAGTGCAGATAGGAAGGGCAAATGTGGGTCTCATCCAGTTACAAGACAAAGTGCTGGTGGAGAGGAGGGTCAGAAAGGGATGTGTGGGGTAATTAAGTAGTGAGGAAAGGTGGATAGAGTGTAACAGTGGTCCACCAGTTCAAAAAGGAAACAATAAATAAAAGGTAGGCTTGAAACAAATACTTTAAAATACATTCATTAATATTACATACACAGATTTTTAAACTGTTTGACATAAACAAGATGTAATTGACACTAATTGGTTCCAATTAATCACATAGGCGCCACAAGTGTATTATGAGGCGCTGGTCCAGTAATTCCTATATACAATTGTGTTCTTGTACTTTTCAGAGAAATAAATATAGGATCATAATTGTCCAAATAAAATAAACTATTACACCAAATGAAATGTGAAAGGTATTCCAGGGAAAAGGAGGCTCTTTTAGCAACCCACTCTCTCAGTACTAAAATGTCAAGTTGTGTAGCGGAGTTATTCATACTTGGATTTTGATCTTTCATCATTTGAGTTTGCTTGGCATCTCGTGTCGAGACTGTGCTGTAAACCCTATGAAGTCAATGAATGCATTATTGGATATTGATATCTAAATGTTCCTCATTTTGGCCATTAGTTCTTCAAGACTTTGCTCTGAATCGTCCACTGTTTCACCAGCAGCTGCGTCTACCTATAGAAAAATAAAAAACACTTGATTAATATCTTATACACGCATTGCAGTGGACTAACGCTTTAACACTACTCTATTGTTTACCATCAGGGAAGGGGACATTGTTAAGCCGTGTATGGCATGGGTGAGAGCTATTATAATTTATTTCCACATGCATCTAGCACCTACAAATAGAAGGAGTTTGAGGAGGATGCAATTCTACCCAAGAAGGCTTCCAAACGGCTACGTCAGCTGATGACTACAGTCTAATGTTCATCTCATCCATGGTGCTTCAAAGGAGCTTGTCCCCACACTTTCAAGATACAGACACCTGGCTTGTCCCACTACAGGGAAAACAACGTGTGCATCACAGTATAAGCACAGCAGAGTCAGACTCTAAGGAGCAAAACTCGTTTGAAAGATCCTTGCCATGCGGGTGTTAATTTTATGTGATTAAGAAGCTGAAAACATTTTCTTAAACAACTTAACATCATTCATTCAAAGCTGGCCCTACTAGCTGAACATATGGGTGGGCACATTTTTAAAACTGGTTTGAAATTCAGAGTGAATGTCACTAGAATATTGCTAAATAGGTATAACCCTTTAGCAAAAAATTGCTAGGGTAACTTAATGTCTTACTGTTTATGGTTTTATTTTTGTAGCTTATTGCAGATTATGCAAAGGCAGAGATGCAAAATCTGGGAACAAAACTAGGAGACAGTGCATCAAATCACTCCAGGCTTTTAGCCCAACTTTAGTTCCCCGAGAAGATGTTTTTCTGCCTTGCTAAGGGGAAATTATTTACAAAACCAATGCAAAACACTGTGAGGAGTATTTCAATGTAGATATTATCTTGATATCAATTAACAGGCAGGCCTATATTTTTTTATGTTAGTCTAGAAGGACCAATAGCCAGAAATACAAAATGTTAATCCTGCCCAGCAGCTTTCACAAAGGCTTATATGTCCAAAACTATTAAACAGATTTACACAAAACTGATTAAAGCACACTTTCTCAGTAAAGCTACTTTCTTGCAACCTTGGCATTCATCTCTTCAGTGATATTTGCTGTATAAACAAGCAAAATTTTACAATGGGAGCTAAAATCCAAAAAGGAATCTTTTTTGACCCCACTGCTTCAATTTTTTTCTTCAGTTTGGAACTAAACAAAATTGGTATGCTGGACCTTAGCAGACTACACCAAGCAACTTCTAAACACAGTGCAGATCTGTGGCTAATGGAGGAGAGGATGGGTGGTGTAGCACCATGGAATGGGCAGAGGATGAAGAAAAAAAAAAAGCTGTGTTGTGGGATGAGGGAACAAGGAGCAAAAGATAGTGGGGATTTATCATTTGGATTATCTGGAAACCAAGATGGAGCTATGCTTATTCTGCAATGAGTGGGAACAAGTACACAGAGATAATTAAAAAAAAAACGGAATGCAATACTTTTAGTTGTGTGGACATGAGGAGGATGCTAGGGAGGGCAGTCAATTTGGATATTATTGTCGTGTCAATGGAGCCTTGATATAAACTATACTTGAATGAATCATTGTCGTTCAAAACAGGCAAAAGATGAGTCAAATATACAACACCTTATTTGGTACAGTGTATGCTACTGTTATTCCCTCTGGTAGATCAGGTACTGGCCCAGAAGCAGCTTTCAACTCCTCCTCCGAAACTTCAGACACCAACTCAATACCTATAAAAAACAAACATACACGACTTGTAAGCAGCAATGACTGCCATTGTTTACCGCATAGTCTAACTGAAGATTTAAAATAGTAACGGGTCAGTATCAACAAACAAAAGATAGAGCAAAACATATTCACAATAGCGGAGTCTACCAAATCAGAACGGCCTTTACTAGAGACAGTGTGAAACTAGATCAAAACTCTAACCTAGTTTCCCACTTGGCAAAGAAAACCGAATTTCCTGTTCCCAGTAACTATAAACCATATGCTGAAAAACACCCTTCGAAAAAAAAACAACATCCCACATAGAGAACAAAATCTTCAGCACTGCATTATACTAAAACATACCAATAACTGCTAGGGTGCAGGAATTAACCCAGGCGATTGTAGATTTACACTTAAGGGATAGATATGACCGTCTACCAAATAATTCAAGCCTCAAAGATTCCTATTCAACTTCATGTAAAATAAGACCCCTAGACCACAAAATGAGCATATTGGTGACTAACAAAACCTTCAGCCTAACATCAACACAGGATTTCCAAACATTTGATCTCTTCAAATTTGGTATAGACTATTTGAATTGAGGTGCACATCTGTACCATACACAGTTATGTTGAGAGATGTTCCTTACCCCATTCATTGTCCTCATGTATGACATCATCTTCCTGCACTATCACCTCTTTTTTCGGCTGGGCCGCTTCTTTTGCCTGCAGATATAATGAGAACATAATGAGAAAAAAAAGTTGTTTTCCTTTATGGAGATTACGCCACACTTAGTCGTTCCTTCCCTCCCTCCCTCCCTCCCTTCTTCATAGCTGGTTAGCTGAAGCAAAAGAAATAAGCTTTCTACAGAATCTGTTACTTTACTTTATTTTTTTTGTTAGTTTGTTTATTGAGAGGGGCATATGCATTACTCTGTGTATCCTGCCATGAATACCAACACCATGAACTGGTTCATTACCACCCATCATATTTTGATTTGATGGTTTGGGGAGAGTTAATATGGAAGGAAATTAAGGACAGGAACTATCAGAATCATGGTGAAGATACCATTTCCTTACTATTATCAGAAATCTACTTCAAAAATGGTTTAAGACAAAAAAAAGAGTAGATGAACGCCCCAGTTTTAAGCATATAGATCAGGAACTAGACCGTCTTATCCTCACTGAAAGTTGGCTTAACAACTCCTCGGGTCCTATCCTTGACATTGTCATCCCTCTGAGCCACAACATCATCAGACTCGATCGAGTTAAGAGAACGGGAGGTGGAATAGCCTGTATTTACCACAACCCTCTCTCAGCAAAGCAGTCCCCTTCTGCAACTCTCTCATCCTGTGAGTATCTATGCATGGATATCATTAGCAAACACAGACCCTTATGCGACCTGCACATCTTTTACCACCATCCTGGAGACAACCTCCCTATGATTGAACAAACTATGGAAACCATCACCTCAAACCAGGGTCTCCACTGCCCCCAGATCTTCTTTGGTGACTTCAATCTTCATTGGAATGAACCGAATGATCAGGCAGAGAACAGTCTCAAAAACTTCCTAACTGACCTCAACCTACTCAATTCTGTGACAGTCCAACGCACAACTTAGGCTCGACCCTCGATCTAATCATCTCCAATCCCAACTCCATTCAGCTTGAATCTATGGTCTCTTGTGACTGTTCGGACCATCACTATATCACATTCGGTATCCTAGAAAGTTTGAACTCCAAAAGATTACAGCCATTAAAACAAAAACATTGGAAAAGAACGCTCCAAAATACAAACGTAAATGAGCTCATATCTCACTGCAATATGTCCCTACCGCCGCCTGCTAACATGTCCGACGTTCACGGCCTCAGTGAGCACTACAACAACTCCCATGTTGACAGCCCTGAATGCAATTGCCCCCCTACAACTAAAAAGAAAGTCAAACAAAGACTCCAAACCATGGTTCAATGACAGCTTAAATGCAGACAGACGCAACATGAGATCCGCTCCGTCTATTGGTCTCCTTACGATTTTAAGACTAAAGAGGAGTAGATACAACAAACTCATCAGATCGGCAAAAGCAACCTTCTTCAACTTAACAAAATGAAAAATAGCCCCAAATGGCTGTTTGAGCTGATTAAGCTATAATCTAATAACACTCCTATCCAATCTCCTCTCATCTCCTGCCCCCAGCCAAGCTGTGATGCCTTTGCTGACTTCTTCCTTGAAAAGGCGAGCAAGATTGAATCGGATCTAAGGTCTGCCCTGATCGATCTATCACTCTCCTTACCCTCGATGCCTCTTATTCTGCCCTGTCTCCCCCCCCTAAAAACAATGCCTCTGGAGTCAATTCACACCTTTCAACGACACATTCATCTTCAACATTCTATCGACCCTGAAACCTTCAATCACTCCAATGATCGCCTCCCCCGCAACTTCTTTAAATAAATAAGATCACTGGTCCAAAATGATCAATGCTTCTCTTCTTCAAGGTGAGATCCCAGACTGCCTGAGGGCAGGGCTGGTTCTCCCTATTCTCAAAAAACCGACGGCTGACCCAGATCTGAATAATTTTCGAACAATCACAAACATCCCTACCCTGGCAAAAATCCTTGAGAAATGTGTCCATTAACAACCATGCAATTACATTGAGGAATTCCAACTTCTTGATCAGTTCCAATCGGGCTTCCGTCCTAGCCACAGCACTGAAATGGCCATCACTCATAGTGGACAACGCTCTCACAATGCTTGACCAGAATGAATCTTGCCTACTAATACTACTCGACCCCTCATCTGCGTTTGACACTGTCAAACGTGACAATCTACTGAGCCTTTTGGAATGCAGGATGGGGCTCTCAGGCCTTGTACAAAATTGGTTTGCCTCTTTTCTCAGTAACAGAACGCATAGAGTCAAATTCAATCAAACTCCATCCAATTCCAGTCCCTGCACTCTGGGGGTGCACCAAGGCTCCTCGCTCTCCCTCACGCTCTTTAACCTATTAATTGAACCTCTTACTGTAATCCTCACAGCATCTAACATCCAATATCACATGTATGTGGATGTCACCCAATTGTACATGAAAATCTCTTCCCCTGAAGATATCAAGATGCTCAACGGAACCCTGCACAAAACCCTAAGTTGACTAACCTCCAACCACCTCAAACTAAGCGCCCTTAAAACAGAATTTCTCCTCATCTTCCCCACCAAGCAAACCCCCATTATGGAGAAATATCTGGAAAACTTTTCCGCTCTCACCTGCACACCACACATCATAGATTCCACGAAATTGCTGGGAATAGTGCTGGATAAGAACCTAAACATGTAGGATCACATCAGCGCATCTACTAAAGGAGCGAACATCCAACTGAGCATCCTAAGAAAACTCAAACCCTACCTTCCCCAAGATGACTTCAAATCTGCGGTGCAAGCGCTAGTCATCTCACAACTAGAATACGGCAGTGCCACCCTCTGCAGGCTACCGAGACACAAATTGGCCCCCTCAGAGCATCTCTGAATGCTGCGACTAGGCTCATCACTGGCTCCAAGAAAACCAACCACATTTCTCCGGACCTTAACTGGCTTCCGTTTGAGTCAAGGATTCAATAAAAAATTGCATGTATGACCCATAGAGCACTGCATTTCAACACTCCTCTGTACCTGGCAAATAAGCTCGAACTATCGGGTGGCTCCCACTCCACAAGGAGCTCCAGTACGATGTTGCTCAAGCAGAGGAAATTTAAAAAAAGAAAACCTACAATCGTACAATCTTAGGTATTGCCCCGAGAATCTAGAACTCCTTTGCTGTGGAAACGAGACTGATTCCTCCAACACTTGCCTTCAAAAGGGAAGTGAAAGCTCTACTAATGAGCACTGCGCTGAGCTAGAAGCTTTTCTCTTTTTGTCTCCTATATTGTACAGCAGATTAATTTGCTACCTGGCAAATGGTACGGTCCCAATGCCGGCCTCTAATATGCCATTTTGTTCTTGATGTTATTTCTATATATCATTACTTTTCTCCCACAACTATCTACCTATGTCTTCCGCAACTCGTATGTAAAGCACTCAGATACCCACTTGGGTCATGTTCACGCTATCAAAACTTTTAAAATAAAAAGAAATATATGTTGAACATAACATCCGAGGAGAAAGATGCATATTTCCTAGAAGATGCTGAAGAGAATAGAGCTCACATAAAGCACTATATGTGGCATACATTTCTGACTCCAAATCTGTGCAATTGGTAGGCTTCTACAAAAGGCCTCTGAATGCTAACTTTATACATGAAGTCTCTGGATAGCCCTAAAGTGCCCTAATTTGATATGGATTTAGAATGAGTGACATTATATACGTGGCAATTTTGGGTTTAAGTACTTTCTAGCCCATTAAACTATGGGAACTGTTATCGGGAAAACATTACTTAATCTGTTTGCAGCGTGTACGGCTGTAGATTCATATGCATCCCCCTTAAACCTCCCTCCCCTCTTCAAAATGTTTGGTCCACTCCGAATCTGTAGCGGTCGACTGGAGCAATGTCTTCCTACATTGCATGAAAGTCGATGTTAACATTTCTCTTTTGCAGAGCTATAGCTCCAGAACTCAAAAAGTTTTAACCCAATGGCACAAAAAGGCAATCTAAGAAGGGAGTCTACATTTAGATGCATTGAGGGTTTTGGAGGAGGGATTATGAGTCACCTTGAAACCAAAACCGCAACTACAAAGAAAAACAAATTGGAATGTTCCTGTCCAACACTAGATAGCAAGGGTGTGCAACGTATGTGATCTACAGTAGAACATAGTGCCAATATTAGAAATCTACTAGCAGGAACAAATACCTATTAGGAATAGGATACCACTCGAGGGACACAAAATGATCTAGAAAAACCAGCAGGCAAACAGATACAACTTTCCACACTTCAGGCTTCCTTTTTCAAATGTATGACTTGACAAATTGGCAGAGAAGCGATTGCACACAATACTGTATCTGCCTTATGGTTTATATGTGCTAATATACTGAAGTAGATAAGGCATTTCTCTTAACCTTGTATTTTTCCTGCTGTTTTCTACAGTTTCTGTCGTCACAGCTTGGATTTGGCTTCATGATCATCGTAGGAAAGAAATCCTGCATTGCATTGTAGCCCAGGTAATAGCTTACTGTGCCAAACTTCAACAAATACCTATGAAAGAAAAAGATGAAACATCCTATACATTAAAAAGGACAAATATTTTTACAAAACATTTAGTAATAACTCAGAAGACACACTTCTCACACATATCCGAGTAAGAGGCGTATATAGTACTGCATGTGACTATTTATAGGAACAATAACGATTCCAAAAATTCATATATACAACAGATTAAACAATAGGGAGCAATGTATGAAGAAAACAAAAGTCACAACAGACACTGGACATACCCGTGCAATTAACTTATGTTCAGCAGAAGGCTGTGATAGAACAGTAAATTTCAATTAAATTAAAAAAAAATACGCTCCCAATGGAATGCTTTTTTTTAAAAAAAAGTCCCATCCATCAAATCAGCAGTGGGGGGGAAACAGCCATTTGGTCAGAGCACTGTAGGAATTAAATGCTTTGGGCGGGCTAAGCACAACGATTGGGAAGAAAGCCGCTGAAGGCAAAGCACGCACCCAAGGTAGTAAAGCCATCGAATCATAAGCTAGGGACTGACCTAAATCCCACTCCAAGTAGAAATAAATGTGCTGGAAACAATTGGTCTCGCTAATTAGAACTCTCAGTAATGGAAACCTAAATAGAAATCAATCACATTGTAGAAAAGAGTGGCAGAGATAAAAACCGAGCAGAAAAATATAGCAGTACCCACCCCCACTGCAAGAACATTAAAATGATTGGCAAGCGGTCACATGAATGTTGCAGCAAGAACTTTCAATAGAACACAGGGGTACACCTATAATGGAACTTCCTCTGGTTCCAGTCTAGTGACTTGTTTATTGCTGTTCAAGCAACACACAGAAGAACAGGGGAGAGGAGTTGGCCTAACGGCTAGGGCGGGCGACCTCGAATCTGGGGATCCGGGTTCGAGTCTCGGCAATGACGCTGAACATCCTGTGATTCTGGGCAAATCTCATTATCTCCCAGTGCCTAACAGAAATAAATGAATGTGTCCTCATGTAACGCAACTGGTGCTATATAAAGCGCTCTGATACCCAATACCTTCGGGTCAAGTTCGCGCTATATAAAGCTCTGTAAAATAAAACAGACCAGTGCATACGCTATTCTACCATGATTTAAATCTCTTAATTAAGGCCTTTAGAACTAAAATGGACTGCACACCCATCAATTCACGGTAGTCCAAGTGAAGTAGCCTAAGCTATTTGACTCCTTAGGATCCACCACCTCATTACACAACTGCACTGTAGCTGAGGGATGCTGCACAACTGGCACATCTGATCTATCCTGAAGACAACCCCAGCATTAGATAAATATTGGTCGAAACTCAAATCCTTAGGAGCATGGACTGAAATTCTGAACACAATGTATTTTGATATGAATCACAAATAAGTTATGTAGCAGCCAAACCATATTTTTATATATGCTATATCATTAGTCTATTCACTTTGCTTTTTCCACAAGCTTATACACAAGTGTATTGCACCACTGTAGATGCTTTTTTGATACAATTTAACCTATTCATATAGATCAGATTTCTTCAAAATCATTGCTAACCAATTCCATCAAGTGATATTGCCTGGAAATTCACCCCATTCTTCTCAGAAGTAGCAACTACCTAATCAGAAGACTCGGTAAAAACGGTAGACACCTACTAGCTTCCATCATGAATTTAAATTGTCCAACAAAGTGTTAACTTTGTTTTTCAATGCATTGGATTAATGAAAAAATAATAATCAAACTAGCTAACACGTAAATTGTAGGCCTCATAATCCAATTTGTTTGTGACATTTGCTGGTAATGTTCCATTTCATTTGGACAAACTTGTATTCACATTTCTGAAAAATAATGTCTGAATGTGTTTCCGCACGCAAGTCAACACCTATTCTAGAATATTAAAATGTTGTTTCTGAAGAATTGTACATGTTCAAGGTTTTACCTAACTTTCTTAGCAGAATCACACAAAATATTGCAAAAATTGTTCTAGTTAAGTTGGCGTATGTGAGAAGCTCCAGGTTGTAAAATTGAGACTTTTGAAATGTATTAATTCTGATTGCATTATTCTGTAGGAACCAGATACAACTGTATTGAATGTACAAGAGATCCTTTGTTCAGAACCTTATAAAAGTACTCTCATTCTGGATGAGTTAAAGACCCCTTTCTTACTGACCTTAAGCGGCAAAATCATGCCAGATTGGTCTCCAATATTATATTCTGTAGTTTGCGGTTATGAACTTTACTGAGTTCTTTACTTGGTTCTGTAATCAAACTGGACTTTGCACTTTGATTTATTGATTGACTATATTACTTGATTTCTTTAGGACTTGTAATCGGAAAATAAACCTTTAAGGTACTTTAAACCTTCACTATACATTGTCTTTATAGAACCAAAGGGGTTGTGTGTGTCTAATTTAAAATTGCTATGTAGATGTTTTTTGACAGAGAAAATGATCCAGCAGGAGCACCAACATCCGATAAGGGATTAACACTGCTACCAATCCATCACTTGTGCCAGAGAACGAGGTGGAACACGTTGTCAAGAGTCAAGAATTACTTCCCCTCAATATGCATCCGTCACTTCCAAGGGAAGAGGGAAATTAAACCACCTTTAAACTTCTCTATTTCACAGAGATTTCCCTCAGCATCAAAGTAAGTGTATCCTCAAAGTCGTATCTTTGCAAAAATTTATGAACTTAGGAAAACACCTTGCAAGTTCCACAGGTCAGTAAAGCGAAGGCCAACAACAATATTAGAGGATTATTTTACCAAATTACTTCTATTAGGAATTATACTCTAATGATGCCCTAAATTTGCAATTTTCTCCACGCTCTTATGAAGCATTAAATGCCTGATTTTGTTATCTGTTTTCCAACACTGAGCATAAGACTGATAACTATGTGAAATCTGCAATTCTCAAAATGTAAGCCCCACAGAAGTAGATGGTCCTCCTTCACCATTATCGTTCTTAGTATCCTTATCAGGAGTTGGTCCTGAAGTTGATATTAGATTAAAAGACCTCTTTCACTTCAGGATAGGCCTTCCAGACAACTGGTTTCTGGTTAACTTTTTTATTTTTTTAATTAGTTTAATGAACTAATAATTTGTTGCTGGCCCTCTAACAAAAGTAGTTTAGAGCTCTTGTGTTCTGAATCTACCAATTGTGTTAAACAAAAGGTTCTCCTAATCATCATCTGGCTGGGAGATGTTAATATACATCCTTGCCACTATAACTTAGAACGGGTTTGTGGTGTGGAGGATTTGAGGGGCAACCCTGTCCACAATTTTTCACATAATACTTATTGAAACACTCTGAATATGTTAATCTTGTCGAGAAATATTTTCATGGTCAATAACTTAGCCACAGTTGGCGAGGGTTTGGCTCCAACTTTTCACCGGGAACATCAGGAATCAACTATTGATTTTATATTGGTCACAAATCCTTTAGACACTAGGTGCAGCAAAATCAATAATCAATTTAACGCTTTTAGTGACCATGCGATTTTGCTCTGTGAGATCCAATTTATCCAGAAGGTGGCATCAACGTCTCAGGTAATTGGTCAGCCTATAATAGCCAGGAGGAATGGATACCAATTGAAGTGGCCCAAAATTGATAAAACCAAAGTGATACCTAATAAAATTAGGAATGCCCTTCATAATATTAGTAACTGTTAAGACTGCGATAATCATCCCCAACTTTTGGGATCTTCCTTTGTAGAATTCTTAGATCATATAAGGAATATAATTACTAGAAAAATCAGGAACTCAAATAAAAGTCAAGGGCTGGTTTGACGCTATTTGTTCAAAATAAAAGAAAGCCCTCACTAAAGCTTTAGGATGCAATCCTAGAAACACCTCTGAAATTGTCATTCTCCGTAAGGAATATAAAATAGCCAGGAAAAATAGGGAGAACGCGATAAAGGAAGAAACATAGGCCAAATTAGAGCATGCCGCGGTTTCAGGCAACTCTAAGGTGTTTTGGGGAATAATAAACAGCCCCCACTTCAAAATGCCTAATGATCCATCGCTCAATGTTAATGTAGGGGAGGAGGAGTGGGTGGCTCACTTTAAAGGTACCTTTGCTCCAACCGATTACCCAATACCATCGGTGTCTATTATCTCTGGGAATCCTCTCTCTTTTCTCACTAAAGAAGTCAGGGGTGGGATTAAGGCCTGCAGTACTGGGAAAGCCCCGGGTCCTGATGGTGTTCCAATGGACTTCTTCTTTGAGAACACGGATATATGGGCCCCCTTTCTAACTAACGTTTTTAATAAAATCGCTGTAGTTGGTCCCCCCCCTCACCCCTGTGTCTCGGAAAACTAGCATAATCGTCCCAGTCTACAAAAAGGGAGTAATCCTAAAAATTACTGGCCAATTTCACTAATTGATACGACGGCCAAACTCATGGGCTGCCTTCTTTTGACAAAAGTGGAGGCATGGGTGAGGAGTAAGAATATTTTAATGGAGTCCCAATATGGCTTACAGGAAGGTAAGGGCATGATAGACCAATGCCTGAACCTCTCATTCATCATGGATAGATATGTCAGAGCAAATGGTGGGAAGATCTACTTTGCCTTTATGGACCTGTAGGCAGCTTTTCCATCTATACCAACAGTGTAGGAAAACATCTTGAGGGCGCAGCCTTGGATGTTCCCGTGCTCTCCAACCATCAGCGGTTACCGATCTTGTCGTAGGCTGATGACGCCGTTCTGATGGCCCGAACTGGGACGGGGCTCCAGCATCTTATATCGACCTATGCGTTTTTTATGAATTAACTAGATTTAAAGGTCAATCAAACCAAATCTTTAATAATTATTGCGGGGGCAGGGATACGAGTAAGACCACCATATTTCTTTATGGACTCCGGTAAAATTGAGGTGGTGGACTCATTTCCCTATTTAGGTGTTCTCTTTGATAAAAATCAATCATGGTCCGAATTGCTAGAGGGCAGAGCAATGGGTATGCAGAGAAATCTAGTGGCACTGAAAACATTTACAAAAATATTGGGAGTCACACCTCGAATTTCTATGAAAAAAATCTATCATGCAAAAACAAAGGCGGCAACGGTGTATGAGGCAGCAGTATGGGGGATGGCTCCCAGCGATTCTCTACAATCCATTGAGAATAAACTTTTTAAGTCTTTTACTTCCCTACCCCAGTCATACTCGAATTATGAGCTTCATATGGAACTGACTCTACCATACATTATGGATTCTATCAAAATGGCACCACTCCTGTTGTGGCATTCTATATGGCGTAGGGACACAGTCCCCCTTACCCATAATTTAATAACGACTATTTTAAAATCAGACAACTACAGCAGTATCAGTTGGATAAAGTACATGGAGTCAGAACTAACTGCAATCGGTCTAAGTCTCCTTTTTAAAGACCAGTCCACCTGTAACTCCATTACAAAGCGGAAAGTAATTGAGATATTCACTCAGAGAGCCCAATATTTAAGAAGAGAAAACAAGCATTGGAAATGCAATAGGGCTCGCATTAGGAAAGTTTGAGCTATTGGTCTTATAAATGATTTTTTTTTTCTTTATGAGTTATTTTTTAAAATAGCTAAATTAGCTTTGTCATTTACAATGCCAATAGTTATAACTTTCGCAAATGTGACACCTAATGCATTTGTAATGCAACATGTTTTGTATTTACATGACTTAGATGTATTGATATTACAAATAACAATGGCTTTTCATTTTTTTAAATAATTAATACTTAAATAATGTATTTAATTTGCAATGGCAATAGCTTAAACTTTTGTAAATAACTTTTGTGAAGATTATGTTCAGTGTTTTTTATTGTGACGAAAATCCAAGAACAGAAGTGAAATATTAACATCTTTTTGTGATTTGTAATAAAGCGTGAAAGCTTGAAAACAGTTTGAAACATTGAAAGAACATATTTGAACCAGTGATGCTGTGGTTGCGCTGAGTGATGCTGTGGTTACGCTGAGTGATGCTGTGGTGCTCCTGAGTGATGCTGTGGTTGCGCTGAGTGATGCTGTGGTTGCGCTGAGTGGTGTGTGCATCGGTGGAGCTTAGTGGGTGCATTGGTGGAGCTGTGTGGTGGGTGCATTGGTGGAGCTTAGTTGGAGCATCGGTGGAGCTGTATGGTGGGTGCATCGTTGGAGCTGTGTGGTGGGTGCCTCGGCGGAGTTGTGTGGTGGGTGCATCGGTGGAGCTGTGTGGTGGGTGCTTCAGTGGAGCTGTGTGGTGGGTGCATCTGTGGAGCTGTGTGATGGGTGCCTCGGTGGAGCTGTGTGGTGGGTGCATCTGTGGAGCTGTGTGGTGGGTGCCTTGGTGGAGCTGTATGGTGGGTGCCTCGGTGGAGCTGTGTGGTGGGTGCCTCGGTGGAGCTGTGTGGTGGGTGATTGGTGGAGCTGTGTGGTGGGTGATTGGTGGAGCTGTGTGGTGGGTGATTGGTGGAGCTGGGTGGTGGGTGCATCGGTGGAGCTGTGTCGGTAGAGCTGTGTGGTGGCAGCATCGGTGGAGCTGTGTGGTGGGTGCATTGGTGGAGCTGTGTGGTGGGTGCATCGGTGGAGCTGTGTCGGTGGAGCTGTGTGGTGGGTGCATCGGTGGAGCTGGGTGGTGGGTGCATCGGTGGAGCTGTGGCGGTGGAGTTTTGTGGTGGCTTCATCAGTGGAACTGTGTGGTGGGTGCATCGGTGGAGCTGGGTGGTGGGTGCATCGGTGGAGCAGTGTCGGTGGAGCTGTGTGGTGGCTGCATCGGTGGAGCAGTGTGGTGGGTGCATCGGTGGAGCTGTGTGGTGGGTGCATCGGTGGAGCTGTGTCGGTGGAGCTGTGTGGTGGGTGCATCGGTGGAGCTGTGTGGTGGGTGCATCGGTGGAAATGTGTGGTGGGTGCATCGGTGGAGCTGTGTCGGTGGAGCTTAGTGGGTGCATCAGTGGAGCTGTGTGGCGGGTGCATCTGTGGAGCTGTGTGGTGGGTGCATCGGTGGAGCTGTGTGGTGGGGGCATGGTAGAGCTGTGTGGTGGGTGCCTTGGTGGAGCTGTGTGGTGGGTGCCTTGGTGGAGCTGTGTGGTGGGTGCCTTGGTGGAGCTGTGTGGTGGGTGCCTTCGGTGGAGCTGTATGGTTGGTGCCTCGGTGGAGCTGTGTGGTGGGTGCATCGGTGGAGCTGTGTCAGTGGAGCTGTGTGGTGGGTGCATCGGTGGAGCTGGGAGGTGGGTGCATCGGTGGTGCTGTGTCGGTTGAGCTGTGTGGTGGCTGCATCGGTGGAGCTGGGTGGTGGGTGCATCGGTGGTGCTGTGTCGGTTGAGCTGTGTGGTGGCTGCATCGGTGGAGCTGTGTGGTGGGTGCATCGGTGGAGCTGTGTGGTGGGTGCATCGGTGGAAATGTGTGGTGGGTGCATCGGTGGAGCTGTGTCGGTGGAGCTTAGTGGGTGCATCAGTGGAGCTGTGTGGCGGGTGCATCTGTGGAGCTGTGTGGTGGGTGCATCGGTGGAGCTGTGTGGTGGGGGCATGGTAGAGCTGTGTGGTGGGTGCCTTGGTGGAGCTGTGTGGTGGGTGCCTTGGTGGAGCTGTGTGGTGGGTGCCTTGGTGGAGCTGTGTGGTGGGTGCCTTCGGTGGAGCTGTATGGTTGGTGCCTCGGTGGAGCTGTGTGGTGGGTGCATCGGTGGAGCTGTGTCAGTGGAGCTGTGTGGTGGGTGCATCGGTGGAGCTGGGTGGTGGGTGCATCGGTGGTGCTGTGTCGGTTGAGCTGTGTGGTGGCTGCATCGGTGGAGCTGGGTGGTGGGTGCATCGGTGGTGCTGTGTCGGTTGAGCTGTGTGGTGGCTGCATCGGTGGAGCTGTGTGGTGGGTGCATCGGTGGAGCTGTGAGGTGGGTGCATCGGTGGAGCTGTGTCGGTGGAGCTGTGTGGTGGGTGCATCGGTGGAGCTGGGTGGTGGGTGCATCGGTGGAGCTGTGTCGGTGGAGCTGTGTGGTGGCTGCATCGGTGGAGCTGGGTGGTGGGTGCATGGGTGGAGCTGTGTCGGTGGAGCTGTGTGGTGGCTGCATCGGTGGAGCTGGGTGGTGGGTGCATGGGTGGAGCTGTGTCGGTAGAGCTGTGCGGTGGCAGCATTGGTGGAGCTGTGTGGTGGGTGCATCGGTGGAGCTGTGTGGTGGGTGCATCGGTGGAGCTGTGTCGGTGGAGCTGTGTAGTGGGTGCATCGGTGGAGCTGGGTGGTGGGTGCATCGGTGGAGCTGTGTCGGTGGAGCTTTGTGGTGGCTGTATCGGTGGAGCTGTGTGGTGGGTGCATCGGTGGAGCTGGGTGGTGGGTGCATCGGTGGAGCAGTGTCGGTGGAGCTGTGTGGTGGCTGCATCGGTGGAGCTGTGTGGTGGGTGCATCGGTGGAGCTGTGTCGGTGGAGCTGTGTGGTGGGTGCATCGGTGGAGCTGTGTGGTGGGTGCATCGGTGGAAATGTGTGGTGGGTGCATCGGTAGGGCTGTGTGGTGGGTGCCTCAGTGGAGCTGTGTGGTGGGTGCCTCAGGGGAGCTGTGTGGTGGGTGCATCGGTGGAGCTGGGTCGGTGGGTTCATCGGTGGAGCTGTGTGGTGGGGGCATGGTAGAGCTGTGTGGTGGGTGCCTTGGTGGAGCTGTGTGGTGGGTGCCTTCGGTGGAGCTGTATGGTTGGTGCCTCGGTGGAGCTGTGTGGTGGGTGCATCGGTGGAGCTGTGTCAGTGGAGCTGTGTGGTGGGTGCATCGGTGGAGCTGGGTGGTGGGTGCATCGGTGGTGCTGTGTCGGTTGAGCTGTGTGGTGGCTGCATCGGTGGAGCTGGGTGGTGGGTGCATCGGTGGTGCTGTGTCTGTTGAGCTGTGTGGTGGCTGCATCGGTGGAGCTGTGTGGTGGGTGCATCGGTGGAGCTGTGAGGTGGGTGCATCGGTGGAGCTGTGTCGGTGGAGCTGTGTGGTGGGTGCATCGGTGGAGCTGGGTGGTGGCTGCATCGGTGGAGCTGTGTCGGTGGAGCTGTGTGGTGGCTGCATCGGTAGAGCTATGTGGTGGCTGCATCGGTGGAGCTGTGTGGTGGGTGCATCGGTGGAGCTGGGTGGTGGCTGCATCGGTGGAGCTGTGTGGTGGCTGCATCGGTGGAGCTGTGTGGTGGGTGCATCGGTGGAGCTGTGTGGTGGCTGCATTGGTGGAGCTGTGTCAGTGGAGCTGTGTGGTGGGTGCATCGGTGGAGCTGGGTGGTGGCTGCATCGGTGGAGCTGTGTCGGTGGAGCTGTGTGGTGGGTGCATCGGTGGAGCTGGGTGGTGGCTGCATCGGTGGAGCTGTGTCGGTGGAGCTGTGTGGTGGCTGCATCGGTGGAGCTGTGTGGTGGCTGCATCGGTGGAGCTGGGTGGTGGCTGCATCGGTGGAGCTGGGTGGTGGCTGCATCGGTGGAGCTGGGTGGTGGCTGCATCGGTGGAGCTGTGTGGTGGCTGCATCGGTGGAGCTGTGTGGTGGCTGCATCGGTGGAGCTGTGTGGTGGGTGCATCGGTGGAGCTGTGTGGTGGCTGCATCGGTGGAGCTGTGTCGGTGGAGCTGTGTGGTGGCTGCATCGGTGGAGCTGGGTGGTGGGTGCATCGGTGGAGCTGGGTGGTGGGTGCATCGGTGGTGGTGGGTGCATCGGTGGAGCTGGGTGGTGGCTGCATCGGTGGAGCTGGGTGGTGGCTGCATCGGTGGAGCTGTGTGGTGGCTGCATCGGTGGAGCTGTGTGGTGGGTGCATCGGTGGAGCTGTGTGGTGGCTGCATCGGTGGAGCTGTGTCAGTGGAGCTGTGTGGTGGGTGCATCGGTGGAGCTGGGTGGTGGCTGCATCGGTGGAGCTGTGTCGGTGGAGCTGTGTGGTGGGTGCATCGGTGGAGCTGGGTGGTGGCTGCATCGGTGGAGCTGTGTCGGTGGAGCTGTGTGGTGGCTGCATCGGTGGAGCTGTGTGGTGGCTGCATCGGTGGAGCTGTGTGGTGGCTGCATCGGTGGAGCTGGGTGGTGGCTGCATCGGTGGAGCTGGGTGGTGGCTGCATCGGTGGAGCTGTGTGGTGGCTGCATCGGTGGAGCTGTGTGGTGGCTGCATCGGTGGAGCTGTGTGGTGGCTGCATCGGTGGAGCTGTGTGGTGGCTGCATCGGTGGAGCTGTGTGGTGGCTGCATCGGTGGAGCTGTGTGGTGGCTGCATCGGTGGAGCTGTGTGGTGGGTGCATCGGTGGAGCTGTGTGGTGGCTGCATCGGTGGAGCTGTGTGGTGGGTGCATCGGTGGAGCTGTGTGGTGGCTGCATCGGTGGAGCTGTGTCAGTGGAGCTGTGTGGTGGCTGCATCGGTGGAGCTGTGTGGTGGCTGCATCGGTGGAGCTGTGTGGTGGCTGCATCGGTGGAGCTGTGTGGTGGCTGCATCGGTGGAGCTGTGTGGTGGCTGCATCGGTGGAGCTGTGTGGTGGCTGCGTCGGTGGAGCTGTGTGGTGGCTGCGTCGGTGGAGCTGTGTGGTGGCTGCGTCGGTGGAGCTGTGTGGTGGCTGCGTCGGTGGAGCTGTGTGGTGGGTGCCTCGGTGGAGCTGTGTGGTGGGTGCCTCGGTGGAGCTGTGTGGTGGGTGCATCGGTGGAGCTGTGTGGTGGCTGACTCGGTGGAGCTGGGTGGTGGCTGCCTCGGCGGAGCTGGGTGGTGGCTGCATCGGCGGAGCTGTGTGGTGGCTGCATCGGTGGAGCTGTGCGGTGGCTGCATCGGTGGAGCTGTGCGGTGGCTGCATCGGTGGAGCTGTGCGGTGGCTGCATCGGTGGAGCTGTGTGGTGGCTGCATCGGTGGAGCTGTGTGGTGGCTGCATCGGTGGAGCTGTGTGGTGGCTGCATCGGTGGAGCTGTGTGGTGGCTGCATCGGTGGAGCTGTGTGGTGGCTGCATCGGTGGAGCTGTATGGTGGGTGCCTCGGTGGAGCTGTATGGTGGGTGCCTCGGTGGAGCTGTGTGGTGGGTGCATCGGTGGAGCTGGGTGGTGGCTGCATCGGTGGAGCTGTGTGGTGGGTGCATCGGTGGAGCTGTGTGGTGGGTGCATCGGTGGAGCTGTGTGGTGGGTGCATCGGCATCGGTGGAGCTGTGTGGTGGCTGTGCAAGTGAAAACTGGAATGTTGCTTCTCTTGTGAACTGGCTTTAATTTTCATCATTGTTCTACCTGTTACAACTTGAGGCATATTTAAATCAGTTTTGCTAATGTCCGATCCCAGAAACTGCATTGTGCACACTTCTAATTTCAGGGCCTCAAGTAGAAGTCACTGCGTTTTATTTGGGAACAACTCGTCTCTGGTGGTTGTTCTCTAGGAAGATAATGCAGAGGTGCGAATGGAGATGTCTGGAGTGAATGGGAAGAAGGGCTGTTTTTTTTCTTCTTCAATTTGCATCACGGGACCTGTGTATTAATGTCAACCTTTTTGTTGCCTCGCGAATGAGGTTGATTTCATCACATACATTCAATGAGGACTAAACCTCTTTAGGAAGGTGTTGCAGGTTTGCAAAAATGGTTACCCATATTGAAGTCTTTAGAAGCATGGTGCTTTGTAGGATGGTGAAAATCACCGAAAAGCGGACATCAGCCAAGCATGCGTCTGCATGTATGGCAAAGTTATGTTTGAGACTGGGAAGAAAAACCTCACTGAATGAGAGATCAAATGAGCATAGGCGTTGTTGCTCTGTATGGGAATTGTGCTCTGGCAGGGGCAGCCAAGGCTTTCGTGATCTACAAAACAAGAGTTAATTGATTTGGGTAATAACTGTCAATCGTTTAACAGCAAAAGAGGCCTGATCTGGTATTTGCCTGGAGCCGTGCAAATGGTGGCCATAAAGTCTCCATGGTTAGATTGATATATTTTTGCTATGTCGTTTCTTCGTGTCCATGGTTGCCTGTTTGTATGTAGGCCCAGGCTGCAGAGTCTAGAGGCTGCATTGCTGCCTGTGTAAATCGACTCTCCCTGCTGCCGAGGGCCTCTGTTGCAAAGCTGTGCCAGGGGCTCGGCCTCGGCGCTGAGCGAGAGGGAGGGAGGGAGAGAGGGAGGGAGGGAGAGAGGAAGGAGGGGTAGATAGAAATGCAAGCCGCAAATAAAAAAACAAGCATTGGTAAATGCATTGGAAAAAAAAAAGCGGAATGAAGTCCCAGGCATCATAGCTAGGGAAAGTTTAGTGTGCAGGCCAGGGAACGTTAAGTAAACGAGTCTGGGAGAAGGCAGACAAGCCCTCGGCATTGCTGTGGTGGGGAGTGGGGGGGGGGGGGGGGGGGGGGGGAGAGGCAAGAAGGGAAGAAAAGGTGAGAGTAAGGGTGACGAGACGCAGGGGGAGCAGCAGCCTTTGATGTGCCGGCCGGCCGTGGGCAGTGAATAATTAGGGGAGGAGAAATGCCAGAGCGCACGCTGGGGTAAGCTTGTGGAGGGAGGCTGGTGGCTTTGATGCTGTGCACGAGCTTTTTCACGGGCACAGCATCAAATCGCCCGTTTAGTAAGCTCTGGATAAGCCATAATATGTCTCGAAATCTGCAATGCTTGCGCATTGGCAGAGGCCGAGCCCTAAAAATGTCCACAATCAGTCAGCTCGTCTGTATGAATTAACCCCAGTGCTGGAGGAGGGAAGCTACTTTTATTTGGTTGATGTTACATTGCCACATCACAAATATATTTTATTAAGATTTTGCCTAAATTTGATACCACTGATGGGAAGGGAAGAAATATAAACATTCTGATCTTTCCCTGTTTCAATGTGACAAGTTATCCCCACAAAATGATCTTCATCTTTTATTTTTTTGTGGTCTTTACCGCCAGGAGAGACATAATTTTATTGTACCGATTTGTAAGCGTTATTTTAAATTCTGTCGCGTAGCATTGTTTTTTCTAAAATCCTTGCAGAATTCTTTTGTGTGTTTCTCGCTAGTATCGTTTTTATGGGCATGTTTGAAAAAGAGGAAGCAGGTTGGCTCATAGGACGATTTAGGACTGGTTTTCAAACTCTTATTGTATTTGCATATGTATATAGATGAAATGGATTTTAAACAAATTGGATGTTAGCGGATTTTTAAGTATCAAGACTTATGCTATCTTTATCTATATCTTTTCTTAACTGTGACTGTAAATACTTTTATGATCTTATGTGTAAGATCGAATAAAGGATTTGAATGAAATGAATAAATGAGACATACCAACTCTTAAGATTGGTTAAGAATAGTTTTCCTAAACGCTGTTGAAAAATATTCTTAATCTGAGTTATGGTTATAGTTTACTGCTTTTATCTGTGAAATTGAATAACAGCTAGACTAATCACAGGTTGAATCCATCCTATACTCTTTCAAGCCTCTGAAAGGTATCATATATTTGTTCTCCTTTCTCAATCAGGATCTACCAAAAGATCGATGTCGCAGAGCAGTTCATTTGGAACTGGAGCATATTTTCTGCTAAACTTTGAGGCAGTGTATACTTTGCTCCTAAAAACAGCGGAATCTTGGTTATGAAATCCGACACAAATGGAATCATTATCATACAATTTGATTATGAACAAAACACAGACATTGACAATGATTATAGCTAAATTTAAACAAATTATTCCGTCTACAACCTACAGAGGAAAATTTTAAGCCCTGCTGCTACAACTGAAACTTTGAAAGAAAACAATTTTGATATGTTACAGATACATAGCCTGTTATAGAGGTTCATGTGACGACATGGCATAGTCCCGCTAAGAACATTTGCTTATTTAACTACCTCAAAGGTTGGCTTGGTACCTTTTTATGGCTATACTGGGTTGGATCCAGGCCTATAGGACTAACAGCAAGATGTAAAAGCCATGTCTAATTGGGTTTTGAGTCCCAATAATATGAAGGCAGCACAACTTGTTTTAGAGAAAGCACAAGCATCTCTTAAATCACAAACATCCCCCACAGTGGTAGCACAATTGCTGGTTGCCACATAGTTGCTAGAGAAAGCAACACCTTTGCTTCATGCACCTCTCTGTGTTGTAACAAATGTGTGCAACCTTGCAAGAAAAGGTATAATTCACTAATGAACCCATTATGGGACTCATCAACAATGACTGTACACACAATAACTACTTACTTCAGAACATTCTGAACAAGAATGCCTGCAACAACTCCCATGGTGGTTGGTAGACTGGCTGCACAAACTCCCTCCCGTTTTAATGTTTTCTCATCAATATTTGCAGCAACAACAAGAGGAGGCGCACACTGGAACAAAAGAGATGCATGTCACTTTAAAGGGCTACTTTTATGTGATTTCATATAAAAATCGGAGACAATCGGCTTAAAGTATTACTGCTCAGATTGTTTTAGGTCCCAGAAGAAAAATATATTATTCATAATTGGAAAATCAGACCACAAAGACTAAATGCATTAATGAGAAGAACGTATCATATGACTGTCGTAGTAGGTGAACCCAAAGCAGCCTCTGTAATGGCACAATCTGTCTCTTGTTCAAGTAAATATGTCATAAAGGCTCCACTCCACTTGAGTCACCATATCTGTAAAGGATCAGAAATTTTGCAAAGTCCTAAAATTCAACAGGACTCCAGACCAACTGTTCCAACATATCGAGAGTTGATGGAAAAAGTTATTTAACTACAACAATAGTCTTACAGCTTGGCCCTATTCCTGATTCACATGCTGTGCATGATTCAGCCATCTAGTGGTTGAGATTCTTTTCCCCCTGCTGTGGTGACTAGTGACTCAGTATTTGTCTTTATTGATTCTGGGGCTTTACCTTTTTGTTTACGCCCCTATGCCCCTTTACTTGGAATGTGAGGAGTGTGGGGGGGGGGGGAGAGAAGGAGGAAGCGCATGTGAATCCAGAAAAGCTTCAAGCTGCAAAACTATTCTTACAGATACATACCTTTTCTTTTGCATTATAAATCTTTTCTGGATTCACATGCTGTACACCAATTATATAGCAGTATTAGCATTTTTGAAGGATGGTATGATAAAGTGTTCGAGTGGTTGCAAAAAGGTGTTTAAGAATCTTCTAGCCGACCTATCTCTCCTGGTTTGCATGAATATGCACAGAATAATGCTTTGTTAAGGTAAGGACTGAGGACCATCTGACGGCCGTGCATATGTCACTGATGGAGACATTCTCTAGAAATGCTAGTTTCATATCTTTTTTCCTGGTGGAATGCACCTCTTGGTTTGTTAGCAAGGGTTGTTGTCGCCTGGGTGTTACATGCTTGGATAGTTACCCCTATCCATTTGCAACACTCCCTTCAATTACTATGCTAAAGGATATTTATTATGATTTAAAAAGCTGTCTTGAGAGTGAGATACTCTAGCTTTCTTTTGTGCATCAGTTCAAAAAGATGTTTCATAAGATGTGCCAGTACCAGGCTGAAGTTCCACACAGGCACGAGGGTGATTTTGGTGGGGAAATTCTCTTCACTCCTTCTACAAATGTAATTACTGGAGTACCAAAACTGTTCCTCCCAATGAAGCCTCAGGAAGGTGAGACGAAATCAGAGAAGTGTACGTGGATAGAAGCAGATGAGAATTTTGTATTAAGTGTAGTGTGAAAATTATTTAATAATTGTTGTGTCCACCACCAGATTATCTACCAAGTTTTCTTTGGCACAGCAGTTGTGTGTTGTAGGCCACATTGCTTCCCTTAACACGTCCACTCCTATGCACTTAACTAGTAGGCTAAGGGCACAGGGAACCACTTCTAAGCTAAGGCTTGCCTGCTGCTGATGACCCATTTTCTCTTCTTATAGGATTAAGAGGTTGTGAAAGACTGGTATTTTTCACTCTCTGTTGTTTGCATTTCTGTGCGCTCTATAAATCCGGCTAACATAACATAACATATTAGGTCTGGGTATCATTTTTATGTGCCCACTGTGGGGCTATTGCAATGTCATGCTTGATCACCACTGCTATCAGATGGAACAATAGTCAAATATTCCTCAACAGTTATCAAGAGTTAATACCCCCGGGATGGGTATTCTGGGTATCTGGATGCTAAGCCTTGCCATTTTTTTGTGTTTGCCTGTGCTGTAAATACGTCTTGCTGGTTGTATGGTCTATTTGGATTGAAATCAGTTTCCCTGTGACTCTTAAGGAAATGCTTTTAGTGCTGGGAAAACGGTCTTATGTTCCAACACATTTATGTGTTTTACTCCTTCTTGCAGTGTGCACCGTCTACTCAGCTTTAGATTCTCTATTTGAGCACCCCTCTCTATGTGGGATGCATCTGTGGCGATTGTCACTGTGGACACTGGCTGCTTGAACAGCCTGCCTTTTGATACATTGTATAATACTCACCTCTGTATCTCTGTGACCACAGACTATGTAGCCACTCTTGTATGGCTCTTATAAGTAACCTGTGAAAAGAATTGGGTAACTTCAAAATACATCCTCACAAACATTTTCATCACTGTTCTCACTGTCCGGTTTCTGGCATCTGGAAAAATAAACTTGCTCAGTCAGTGCTGCAGCTCTTTTGGACTAAGAAGGCTTTGGCCTTGTTCAAGTGTAGCTCTGTTCCTTAGAAGGTCTTTCTCTTCACCAAATTGCAGAGTATTTCTCCACTCTAATGTGTACAATTTTTCCATTACCTGGTCTATGTTGCACTGGCATTGTTTGAATATGCTTTCCTTTACCAGCCAGTCATCTAGATATGGGTACTTCTATATTCCCTGCCTAAACAAGTGTGCAAAATATGAATTGTGTCAAAAGAACATCTCTCTTTGCTCACGGGGACCAGGGTCTTGATACGTTATATGAACAGAGTCCACCGTGGAGCTCTTAGTAACAAAATGGAATCATTTTTGTATAAATCAGAGGAAACACAAACTAAATGTATTATTCAAGCAGCCTAAGGGGATGTTCTCATTCGGGTTGCAAAAAACAGACAGTGAGACTGGAAAGGCTTCTTTCTGTTTGCGGTGTGTATTCTCAGCCAATATAAATGCAACTTACAGTGAGACTCATAGAAAGTGCAGGCGACACAGTGCTTAAGTGTGCGCATAAACAATAAAATATATACAAAAGACACCATAAATCATCCTTGGTTCTTTTGTCAAGTTATATCAAACATGAATGTGCATACATGTAGGAAAGTGCCACTTTTTGACATGCCGCCCCCCCCCCCCCCCCACCGTTTGCCTGGTATCGGGTGCAATTTTGACAGATGTGCACTGGGTTCCTGCTATCCAGGTACCCAGTGCCAGGCCGCTTCCCCTAAACTTGTTCCTCAAACTGCAGATATGCCCCTGTGAAGTCTAAGTCACATATTAGATGTCACAAGTAAACAGGGAAGCCATTTTAAGTACCTGTGCAGGACACGGATAAAAAAAAAGAGTTGCCCAGCTATATGATGGCTTCACTGAAATCTATGGTGTTTCAAGTGGCGGATTTTTTTTTTTGTAACTCTTTTTATTGAGAAACAAGGCATGTTACAATCACAATTCAGCATTAGTCAGGTAATCAGTAGTAATCAGTCAGATATCAAGCCTAGAAGATGACTGACACCATAACATAGGGCTAACGACAGTAGTCCTGTACAGTCAAATCTCAACATCTGTATCCCTCCGAACCCTTGATGGCTCACAAATGTCCCCCCCGGTAGGAATTCCATAGCCCCCATATATGTGACCATTTTTTCGGACACCCTCTGGATTCATAAATGGGCTTCTCCGTTACCATACACCAGTCCATATCCCGTGCCCAATCAACCACCTTCGGCGGGCTTGGTGCCCTCCGCAACCGTGCAATATTACGTTTGGCAACCATGAAACCCAGATTCTCTCCTTGGCGTTAAGGTCGGTAGGGTCCCATACGTTCAGTATAGCCAATTTTATATTACAATATATTTGTTGCCCCAAGGCTGCCCCATAATGAGCACCACCCGTTCCCAATATTTCTGAATCAGTGCGCACTCCCAGAGTGTATAGATAAAGGTGCCTTCCTGTCCACATCGTCGCACACAGCCACTATCTTGGGTGTAACCCATATGGACCAATGAGGGCCCTGACAAGTAAATTGTGTGGAGAATCTTTAGCTGGACCAGCCAGAGGCTGGAGGAAATGGCAACTTCACGGGATAAGCAAGCGCCGCCCGCCACTCCTCGTCATCCAAGCTGGCCACGTCATAGTCGCATTTACTCCTCAGACGAGTCAGGGGGTCTGTCATTTTATTTATGAGCTTTCTGTAAATATTAGAAATCGCCTTTTCGGGTAGATTGCTGTCAAGGATCCTGTCCTCAAGAGGGGAGGACTCAGGGAGGACCGTACCTTTTGGGAGAACAGGGAGCAGGGCATGCCTAATTTGAAGATACCGGAAATGTTCAGATGTGGCCATTTAGTAATCGTGCTGTAGTCGGGCAAAGGGTAGGACGTCACCCGATTTCCAGAGATCCCCCACCCTACCAATAAGGTCCCATTTATCGAAACCCTTTGAGCGAGACAGCCGACCCAACTGATCACAATGTCAGAGCGGCATGGCTTGAGTGAGTTTGCCCTCCCAGCCCAGGCTTCTGTTAGCGTCTTTCCATACTTGCACGGCATGTCCAGTCGGGCCGGACAGGGCAGGTTTCAAAGACTTAGTATACAGCGCACCCTCAAAACTACCCCCCTGGGAGGAGCCACCTGTGAATCCGAAGAGCTGGGTCATCTTGCTGTCTATAACTGCATTGGTTGATTGTTGCGAGCTGCGAGGCCCACTAATACCTCCTAATATCTGGGAGCCCAATGCCCCCGTCAAACCAACCTGGTGTAAGTTTATGGGTGGCGATGCGGGGGGGGTTTGCCCCCCCACAGCAGGTCACGAACAGTGCTCTCGAGTTCTCTGAACTATGAAGCAGCAACTGGAAGTGGGGTGTTCTGTAGTGCATATAAGAGTCGGGGAAGGGACATCATTTTAAATAGGGCCACGCGCCCCAGGAGAATCAAAGGAAGCGACTTCCAGTGGAGGAGATCAGATTAGAGACGCACCAGTAGCGGCCGAAGGTTATGATCATATGATCTAGATATGTCTTTGGAAATCCAAATTCCCAGATATTTTAAGTCTTCCACTGCCTCTGTCAACTGGCAACCCCGGGGGAGCAAAGGCCGCTGTCCGCAGAGGACATAAAGCACTGATTTGGACAAGTTGATTGTGTAGCCTGAAAATCTACCGAAGACTCGAAATATGTCAAGTACAAGATTAGGAGACGCTGCAGGGGAGGCCAAATAAAGCAAAATGTCGTGTGCATATAACAATATGCGGTCTTCCCAGTCATGTATCCATTTGAGGCCTCTAATGGCGGGATCCAGTCAGATCCACGACCGCCAGTGGCGCCAAGGCGAAGAGGAGCAGCAACAAGGGGCAACCTTGTCGAGTGCCTCTGCCAAGAGAAAAAACAGGGGATTTTTTGACGTAAACGACCACCTGCGCCAGCGGCTGACAGTACAGAAAGCGCACCCATTTCGCAAATTCAGGACCAAAACCTAGTTTATGAAGCACAGCAAACATGTAGGGCCTTTCAATCGTGTCAAACGCTGAAGCAGCATCCAGAGATAGCGCAACCGCATCCTCCCTGATCGTATACGCCCGGCAAAGTACTCCGTGGAGCCTGCGGAGATTAAGGGAGGTATTTCTTGCCGGCATACACCTGGACTGGTGCACTAAGTGGGTGAGAACTTGTAGTGAACGAGTGGCAAGGATTTTCGCAAGGCTTTTGGCTTCTCAGTTAAGCAAAGATATAGGCCTCCAGACGAACACTGGTTGGTGGGTTTAGGGATGACCATAATGTTGGCTAGTCTGTGATTTTCGGGGAGGACCCCCAACTCGTTACTTTCTCTGAACACATCAGTGAGAAATGGCAGATTTATTAATACATGCACCCAGAGGGTACCTTGGAGGTGCCCTCTGAAAACCTACCAGCCTCTAGTGTGCTGGCTGACTGGTGTCGACCAGCCTGCCACCACATATGTTTTGTTTTTTACATTTGTTGAGCACAAATATCACCAACATGGGTCTCATGATGCTGTAGCGGGTTCAATAGAGGGGAATCATTCACGGCATAGGAGAGAGGACACAATGTCTTCTGACCCCAACCCCTTGCAGATGAGAGCCTATGGTCTCCGAGGGCAGAAACAAGGCCGTCTCTGGCCGGAGGTGTTCTCACCTACTCCAAGCAGAATGGCTAAGTAATCAGCATATTAAGGCAGGAGGTTTCAAAGACCTCTGCTGTCTTTGATATGCGACCACAGCCTCTCCAGATAGGGAAAATGCCAACCTCCTGCCCTGGGCCCATTTGTCATCAGGACAGGTGGAAAATTAGATATGCAGGGAGGCATGGTGCACTACCAGGCCAGTCACAAACTAAGGTGAGCTACACATTGTGCCCCACTTTAGGAAAATTCTGCCATCTTGGTGATGGCATAATTAGGAACTATGGGACACGGTTATGCCCACTTCTGACTACCGTTGATAGGTAGGTCAATAGAATGACCATAACGTCTGTTGAAGAATGAATCTCCTTTCTAGGATGCACTCATTATAAGTGCCATGTAAGTCCATTAAATCCAATCTGGACTATCGGTATCTGAAACAATATATACATTCACCAATGTCAATCTGTATACAAAAATACCCAGTAGGGAATGGCCTACAGTCCATGTGAGTAAAAGAGGACTGTGGTTATGCTTCACGCAATTAGGTAACATGCGTGCTGAACATTTTATATCTAATAAAGGGCCCAGTCAGTATCGTTGGAAAAGGGCATGTTGCCATGTGTGTATGACTCCGCCACTGTCTATTGTAAGTCGATGTGCAATTCCTCGTGTGTGTCTCAATGTGCGCGCAACGTGGTCGGTCAAGACAAAATCATGTACAATTACTTTAAAACATTGGTCAAGCTGAGTACCGCGAGCATGGCCACCCATGGGGTGCATTTTAATTGGGTCGTGAAAAGCCACGTGCATCACGCTCATGATGTAGGAAACTATTCACAATATAACAATAAGGCCAAGTGTGGGAACGACCATATCCAGTCTAATACAGTGCCCTTAGAGTGATGAGCGCATACCATAAGACTCGTTACATCTCAGACGTTGGTGCCAAGCATCCTTCTGTACATGTGCTCATGGTAATTTTAAATTTACAACCTACAGCCTGCGTCATGCCATTTCGATATTTCACTATGGATCCATACTGTATTAAGTAAGCGCTCCTGCACTACACTAGATAGTTTATAGAGTACCACTATCTGCAGGTACAATAATCATTTGTTTCTTTAAATGTCTAGATTTATCGCACAATATCATGGACTTGGTAGCATGTTCAAAGTGCTTTGGAAATCACTCCCAGTGATACAAAGTAAGTGATGCACAGTTGAAATTATTGATGCAATCAGCTGCATACACTGCATGTTAAATCAGCTCAATCCATAGTGAAATATCGAAATGGCAAGGCAAAGGCACCAGGTTATTAAATCTAAAATTACCATGAGCACCCGTACAGAAGGATGCTTCGCACCAAAGTCAGAGATGTAATTAGTCTTCAGGCATGCACTCATCAATGTATGGGTAATATATTAGACCAGATGCGATGATTGCCACAGTTGGCCTTATCATTATTATGTGGCACTGTTTCCTCCATCATGAGCATGATAAACACAGCTTTTCATTTCCGCGGCCCGATTTAAATAGCCCATCTAGGTGGCCGTACAAGGCTTGAAAAATGTTTTAATGCAATTGTGTCTTGCCCGACAGCGTTGCACGCACATTGAGACACACGGGGAATTGCACATAGACCCCAAATATGACAGCAGCTGTGTCGAACACACATGGCAACATGCCCTGTACCAACTATACTGACTGGACACTTTATTAGATATAAAATGTTCAGCACGCACGTTCTTCAATCACATTATACATAACCACAGTCATTCTTTATGCACATGGGCGGTAGGCCATGCCCTATTGTTAGGGTATTTTCATATACAGAGTGGCCCAGCTACACAGATTTATACTGGTGAATATATATATTGTTTCAGATACTGATAGTCCATATTGGATTTAATGGACTTACATGGCACTTATAATTAGTGCAGCCTAGAAAGGAGATACATTCTACCACAGACGGTAAGGTCATTCTATTGACAGACCTTCCAGCAGTTGTGCAGTGGATATACAGCAATATTGTTGTTTCGCACATTCCCTTCTCTTGTGCACATTAATGAGCCATTTATTAACACACAACAGATAATACAGAGACAGTAATTTCCGATGCAGACTGATGGTTGGTCTGGTTTCTGTCTCTCAAAACAGGCAGATAGTGACCCAGACGAATTGTCCTGAGGAGACCCTACCATTTACAAAGGGTTGAAACGTCGACATAGATCAACTTTAGTTCTTTGATTAGCATTATGCTATGTTGTATGCACATGCGTGTTTGTATAACTTGACATAGGACCCATGGCTGATTTATGGTTGTCTTTGTTTTTAATATATTTTAGTGTTTATGCACAAAACTATGCACTGCATCGTCCGCACTTTTTATGAGGCACACTGTTGTTTACATTTGTATAGGAGGAGAATACACAACACAAACAGAAGCCTTTCCAGTCTCATTAGCTGTTTTTTGCAACCCAAATGAGAACCTTCCACTAGGCTGCTTAAATAATAAATTTAGTCTTCGTTCCTTCCCTCCCCCCCCCCCCCCAATTTATACAAAGAAGATTCCATGTTGTTGCAAAGAGACCCACAGTGGACTGTCCATATAATGTACACAAGTGTGCAGCCACCACCATTAGACATTTTATGAACTCAATGCAGACTTTATTCCGGACCCTAACAATTTTAACTGGTAATGAGCACTCCTTACCATATAATGAGATACTTGTTGTTGCTCCTGTTCATCGGGATATGGAAGTAGAAGTCAATCAGATCAATAGTCGTCCTATAGTTTCCCTTCTGTAACAATGGCATCACTCCCTGAAGGTGGCCATTTTTAATTTCTTGGTCCTGACATTTTGCTTGGGAATCTCTATTATTGGCCTTAAAGTCAGGTCTTGTTTTGGGATCAGTTTGGCTCCTACTGGTGTTAAATGTTAGGGGCATCCTACATGAGATGTCACATCCTTATGGACTGGCTCCTGCCTTGTGCTCTGGCACAAAAGCTGTGTTTGTTCTGTGCAGTACGCTGCCACTATGGACTTATCCCCGTTGGTCTGCTCAGACTGGTATGGCTTATTTTTTCTGCAAACCAGGCCTCCCCACTGGGCTTGTAGGGCTACCATTGCCTTAGCAGTGCTGTGCTCAGTCTTCAATTGTTGAATGGTTTCAGCCACACTTTTGCAGTAAGGCCATCTCCTGTGAAGAGCATGTTGATTATGGATGCCTGATCTTCAGACTTGAATTCTGACACCCTTAGTCAGGCGTGTTGTGTGGTCTTGGTGTGGTGCCAGTACACAACTGCATGGCAACCGTGATAATGGCAACCAGGGAAGACTGCAGGCATTTCCCTGCCAAAGTTTCCCCCCCAGGGTGACAGTTTCATCCTTTATTTTTTTTTAAATTGTTAGAGCAGATGTTAAAGGAAATCATGAATCTCATCCCATTGATGGTGACCAACTCTTCAGAGCAATGCATTTGAATTGGCAATATGCCACTGGGTGGCTGCTGCCACTCCGTTTATCAGCCTACTCCCTGCAGCCTTTTGCTCTGTCTGGTGGTGGATTCCGATACATTAGCCCTCTTTTTAGACATTATCAGCAAGTCCACTTGTGCGTTGGTCTGTTTATATTGGATCCTGACTTGAAGGCTTATATTTCATCACTCTTGGTGTGACTGCCTTCGAAGAAGCAGCTGGTACTCTAAAGACTTCTTTGTCCTGCTCTACAATCCTAGTGAGAATGGACTGAAACTGGCTCCTCTTAAAAAAAACTAAAAAAACTTTTCTGAGATGGTTAAAGCATCTTGTAGGAAACAAGCCTCCACCTGTTCTACCTCTAGTTGCATCACATAGGTAACTTTTAACCACTTCGTTATACAAGAAAAAGTCATCTAGGGTTCAGAGTAGTGATGGGAAGGAGTCAAGTTTACCCTCTGTTTCTCTCTGGAGAAGAATCAGCCTCTACCTCTGGTTGTTTGTCTTCCTCCAGTAACAGTTGACCTCACTCCTCGTAAAAGGTCCTCTTACTCCGTCTCTCGTGATTGTCTATTGGCGTTTCATCCCGAGGCCACTTTTCTCCTGTTTTTGAAGGTATTCTGCATGATTTTGAGGAGTCCGACTTTTTCGTTTGCAGCAATGATGCCATTTTAGCCTCAGACCACTGCTGCTTCCTATTGACATCCAGCGATTGTTGTTCAGCATCATCCACCAAGCCATTCATCCTTTCTTACCTAGAATCTAGAGCCTCCTCCAGAGTTGAAACCTAGTGCAAAGGTTGTCCTACTGGTGTCTTTTGGTTATGACCCCGGGGCCTCCATGATCTTCGATACAGAGTCCACCATCGAATGCCGAGCTGTGGACGGCTGTTTTGGTGTCTTTAAATTCAATGTTTTTGGCTCAACCCCGGTACGACCATGAGTTACACTTTTCGGCCTCAACAAATGCTCTTTTAGCGCCTTTGCCAGCAAGTCCCCAGTCTCCAAATCTACTTATGCCCTATCCTTTGCATCAGATTTTTGCTTTCAGGGACACGTTTTACCTGGGACATGGCATATTGTGCCCAAAGTTGTTTATCCCAGACCTTTAAGGTCATGCAGCCTTCAATCTTATGAACCTTCGGGAGACACAGATTATAGGCTTTATAGATGTCAATTTGTGATGACAATTAAGACAAAGCCTAAACAGGGTATTTGACATGAATTCCTGAATTCAGGCGAGACCCCATGATTAGACTCCATCCCAGCTATGCATTCTCCGATTCCACGTAGTTGAAGCCTAAAAGAAAAACCGTCCTGTTGAATTTTTTGGGCAATTTTTTCAACATGAGTTTGATTTGTTGTCATTGTGAACTCCAAATCTCAGCCCGTCCAACTGTTTTACCTCAAGAAGCATCAACCCGGAGTCCTTGACTCAGCTTCCGAACCATGTGTGGGAAAAAGAATATAAATATGACAAGCTTGTCTTTGAGCATTGTGGGCTTACATTCAACATCATAGAAGGCTGGCACTGCCCCACTTCTCATGGTGATAAAAGAAAAATTAGGGACAGTTACGGACCCAACTACTACATAAAAGAATAATACACAGCATTTGAATCGAGAAAAGATTCATGCCGCACAAATACACGTTTCTATAAAATCCTATCTGTAACTTCACATCAGGTCCCCTGTCCTCAGCCCTGATATCCCCCACTTAGTGTGAAAGACATCATAAGAGAAGCAGATCCCCTAAATAGAAGATGACAGCACACAAAGAACATATTGAAAACGAACAACAGAACAGAGGAACATAAATATGTACCGCAAAACAGGCAGATTCTCCAGGTATAAGAAGCTGTATATGCCCTGAAACTGCATTTTCACTGACACCAGACTCCATCCATATTTGGCCAAGCTCATTACATGCCTAAAAGGAAATGCAAAGGAAAAATATATGTAAGTAGACAGCCACCAATGGAATAAAAAACTGTTTTAATACGGTGGTCATTATTTCATAGGACTGTGGCACAGTTATTATAATTAGTACCTCTAGTTACATACCTGTCACAGAACAGGCAGACTATATTTTCTTAAAATCAAACAAGTAGGCTACATGACCCTCATTCTGGAATGCAAAACAGTATAAGATCTATCCTACAGAGGTTACTATTGCAGATAGTGCCACGACTACTACTATAATAATACATTTACAATTAAAAAAAAGTTGGGTATTCTGGAATCGAAACGGTTGCATTCAAAATAAGAGGCAAACATGACAAAAAATTTTTTTGAAGCTTACAGTAACTCAAAAATATATTCAAAAAAATTATATATATATATATATATATATATATATATATATATATATATATATATATATATATATATATATATATATATATATATATATATATATATATATATATATATATATATATATATATATATATATATATATATATATATATATATATATATATATATATATAACTGCCCCTATTCTGAACAGTCCCCACATTAGTACCGGTTTCTTGATTATAAGTTTAAGAACATTTAGCGTCTCTCCATGGGCCAGCATGTTATCTAGACATTTCAGATTGGTGGTACAGAAGTGATTGTTTAAAGAACACAGCCCAGAATAATGTTTGTATTTAGAAGTAGGACCATTCATAATATTTTGGAGCTGCGTGCCTTATGGGAAAAAAAATACATATACATATATTTTCTTTTTTTGTTGTTTTTTTCCAAAAGGCACGCAGCTCCAAAATATTATGAATGGTCCTACTTCTAAATACAAACATTATTCTGGGCTGTGTTCTTTAAACAATCACTTCTGTACCACCAATCTGAAATGTCTAGATAACATGCTGGCCCATGGAGAGATGCTAAATGTTCCTAAACGTATAATCAAGAAACATGTACTAATGTGGGGACTGTTCAGAACAGGGGTTGTTTAAGGCCTCACACTCTTTAATATCTCTTTCTCAACACTCTGAAGCAAAATTCACGTATGAAAATAATTAATGACCTGCTATTGGGGTAGTGAAACAAATGACCGAAATGAGGATGTGCTAAAGTGGGCAGCTCTTTTCTAACCTTTTGCCCTCCATATTAACAGAAGCTTAATAAATGTTAAAATAGTTATTTATTGTTGGCATTTGTGTGCCAAAATATCTTTAAACCATTGTTTAAACAATAGTTCTCCAATTTCAACTGTTAACCATCTCAATTCTTCAGTAATAAAAACAAAGTTCATTTATTAAATGTAAATAGTCTTCTGTTATTTAAATAAAGTGCTCATGAATTATTAACATCTAAACCAAAGATGCAACCATGAATTATTAAAAAAGAAAGAACCAATACATGAAAATTATTTATACACCAAGTAACTTTGCTTCATAACAATAAAGAACTTGAGCTGAATCTCGAGAAAATAAAAGGAAGAACTCACACCAACACTATGGGCACATATTTTGTGTCCTGTTAGGCAAATGCTTACAGATAAATCTGTCATTCTAGCATTTGAAGGGATAAGGTGTATAAGGAAACTGGTTACCATTAGTCATAAAGAGAAAATTAGCATGGCTCACACAGAGAATACACATACTTACAGTATTAATTGCCATACGAGCTTCAAAGTTGTCGACACAGCTTAGAACAAGGTCAACTGGCTTCCCTTCTTCATGACCACCATAACTGAACCAGCAAAAACAAAAATGTATTCTAAATATTTGATCATGGACTGAGCAATTACTAATCCATCAATAATGTAAGGAAACAAGGTTTTAATGATGAACATCTTTCCACAAGAAAAAGTTTCTGCAAGCTAGTGAAGGGTAGTGTATTTAACAATTTCAACAGAAGTTGCCTTTGTTACACAGAATGTAGAATTGGTGTAAAGTCATCACAATGGCTGGTTGCATTTTATTACATGCTTGACATCTGTTGCAAGTGTGAGGGAACAACTGCATAGATGACATGGTAATTTACTAGCATCTGAAAAAGTGCTTCCAGATTGGCAACAGATGCAATGTGACACTCCATCAGTCGGAGATGGGTTCATTTTAGCCCTAAAACCGGTTGGGATTTGGACATCACATGTAAGACTAATACCTCAGGAATTAGATAACTAACATCATAGCTCAAAAACAGACTGTTGTACAGCATTAATACTTCAGGTTCTGTATTGGAGGCAAAGTTAGTGACAAATACCACAGTGCAATAAATAGCCTTCACATCTTTTAAAAGAGACCTATTAATCTAAAATCTATTGTGTCTGTGTAATTAAATGTGCTACATGTTCAAAAGTAGGTTACTGGCATTCGGGCACTGCGGAGATAGTGGTGGAACTTGGTCATGAGCAAGTTCCCACAAAGCTATTTAAAACCAGTGACATCTGTGGACTACACACACAAGTAAAGATAGTGGCAAAATCAGAAAGTGGGTGTGGCCAGTAAACAAAAGGTACCAGAAGGAGTTTGATGACGGTTGAGTTTCTCATACAGATGTTAAAGGAGTTCATAAAGCATACTGCAACCAAAATCCCCAAAAGGTCATACCAAAAAGAGTTTATTTTCGTAGAAACATGCTGAACTGATGCTTTAAAATTGTTGAAGTGATTCAACTTGCATATAAAATGCCAAAGTCTTACCTGATTCGGTCCATGAAATGTTGGAAATTATCCATAGTCGTGATGTTGTAATTGTGCACTTCAAACTGGACATCGGGATTGATATTCCTTAGAAGAAAATTGCAACAGGCACATAGGTTACTATTTTGGCTACAGTTCAAAATCAAAGAAAACACCATCTACCAAACACTGAGTGAATCTTTTCAAAGAGTTGAGTGCATCTTTGAAACATCGAGACATGCATGTATATACACATCCCCTCCTTGTGGATGGCGATTCACCAAAACACCACAGGTAGATGCTGTGACATCATAAACCCTGAGCCACCTGATCACATCATAGGGATGTCCTTCGTCCCACCCTTAGAACTTCAACAGCTTGTGATTACACATTTACTTTCTATTCCTGCTCCTGCCTTCATGTACCCTGAGAAAAGAGGCAGTAAGGCAGTGGCAAGTGTAGTCGTTAATTAATGTCCATAGTTTTACGTTATTCCTCAGATGTATATTTTGAATAAAGGTATTTATCACCAAAGAGGAATAGTTCACATATCCTAATTTGAGCCTTTATATAAAAACACAATGACGCATCTACCACTATCACCTCAAAAAATTAAGTCAAGCATTTTTATTTCCAAACTGGTAAACAACTGAATTTGAAAAGAGAAAGTAAAGATAAAGGTGCACATGTCTGCGGAACAGCTACAACAAACCCCGTATCAGGGAAACATCCAGTTAAAAATCTATTGAAATCACTAAGCACCCCATATAAATTCACAAATCTAATGTCGTCAAGTCTTCATGTGTAGAATTATTTCAAACATGTTCAAATCCTCCCTTTCTTTCAACCTCAAGATATTGAAGGATGATCCAAGGCATGGTAGAGTTCCAATTCTTTATGGAATATTCACTTAAAAACAATTTGATTGTAGCCCAAGGCATTTCGTTCAATAGGAACTACTTCAGGGAAGAAGGTTAATTGAGCAAGACAACATAGTCAAGACTCCTGAGGCCTTGTTAACTATATGATAAGATTTTCCATGTCTCCTTTACTTACAGGATTACATTCATAAAATGTGACGTCTGTTAAACAACACAGAGTAACAATTGAATATACAGAGCTAAACAGAGTGTATAGTCAGGTAATTAAAAAAAAAAAACACCAATATTGCATGCATCACCATGTTGTAAATATCAGAGATTGGTGGTTGATAATGTTGAAATATTATATATTTTCTCGAAATTACTTTTTTCATTTTGCATCCACCTGTGTCTATAGTGGGGTATCATTTGGGTAGCACTGTAAGTCTGATGCTGAATCTAACTGGGGTAAATGCTTGGAAGACATATTGGAATCCATATTGTGTCTTTTATGAAATTGGTAGCATTGTTTGGGTTGTTTCTATGCAGTTCAGTTTGAGATTTAAAAAAAAATACTTTATTGGTTATAATAAATAACAATGGGATGGATTCATTATTCTATTCGGAATATACTTTATTCAATTTCAAGTCATATTAAAATCATAAAAGCACAATTAAAACATTCATGAAAATTGACAATACTTTATACAAAATTGTCTAAACAACTTCTCTTTAAGAACATTTCCATCAATTATTCTTATCTCGGTCAACCTGAGCATTTAGGACCAGGCATTAATACACTTTATGCATTTATAAAGAGAAATTCATTACCTAGTAATACTCTCTTTTTTTCCATTATACTTTTCAGGAAGCCAGACATAATAGTCACACAATGAACATTTTCCAATAATTGCAGATATAAAAAGGCAGGTCAACATTGCCTCCAACCCGGGCGACTCCGCTCTATGCGTCTGAAAGACTAGGCAGCCTTTGGAGGACAAAAGGTTTTGAGAAGTGGGATGTGATCGGTATTTGCAAGGTGAGTGATCTCTGGGCCAAGGGTAGGATTAAGACCTTTGAGGAGTTGAAGGTGGAATATGAGCTGAGTGATAAGGAGTTCTTCCGTTATATACAGATTCGACATGCGTTAAGTTCGGTTTTTCCTGAAGGTATTGTTATCCCGGAATCATCCCCACTCGAAGATCGGGTGCTCGACGGATATGTTCCCGACAGCACTATTTCTTTGATATATAAGAAATTGATTAACGATCGAGTCGACCTGTTGGCGCAACTCAGAGAGGCCTGGACCAGTGACGGTCTAGTGTTGGATGATAAGGACTGGCAATCGGCGATATCCTCACCTAAGGAGGTCGCGATTCCGGCCCGTCTCAGACTCGTACAGCTTAAGATCCTGCATTGGGTTTATGTGACCGGCCCTCGCCTGATTCGTATGGGTTATTCTGTGGATGGGTTGTGTAAGCGTGGATGCGGTTTAATTGATACTTTCCTCCACATAATTTGGGAGTGTCCGGAAGTGGTGGTGTTTTGGAATCGAGTGCATGCTGTAATGGAGGAGGTCACGGGTGTTGCGCTGTTGCCTGAAGCCAGGCGTTGTTTGTTGAATGTTTGGGAACCGACTGATTATGATGTGGCGCAGACTCAGTGGGCGACCCTTGGGAATATGGTTGCAAAGAGAGATATTGCGCAGATGTGGGGTTCCCAGAGACCGCCCACGGTCTTGTAATGGAAGGAAAACAGACTGGTGTATGTTTAGAGAGAAGACAGTGTATGTGGCACGCGGCAGACCTAAGAAATGGGGTAAAATCTGGGGCCATTGGAACTCCTACCGAGGCGATGTATGTACGCCTCCCCTGGCGGATATTCCGGATGTTCGTCTTTCCCCCTGACCCGACATTCCTAGTGTTGTTTAAGCCTCAATGTATTGTGACCCTGATTTTCCCCATGCCCCCCCCTCACACTGATGATTTGTATTAATTTGTAATGCACTTTCCTTCCTCCTTGAACACGTACCCAGCTGTATTGCCTTTTATGCCTAGTTTGTTTATGTTTTATTGATAATAAAAAGTGTTACAAAAAAAAAAAATTGCCTCCAACCCCCTTGTTTTAATAATGGCAGAATCCATCTAACTCTTTCCTTTGAATATATTTTACAGAAGAGAATCACGTGAATAGTTGATTCGACACCGCTACCTTCCCGGAGAGCTGGAAGCACGCCGAACTCAGCGCTCTACTAAAAAAGCCATCAGCCGACCCCACCGACCTCAAGAACTACCGCCCCATCTCGCTGCTCCCGTTTCCTGCAAAAGTCATCGAGAAGACCGTCAACAAGCAGCTGGCCGCCTTCCTCGAGACGAACGGATCCCTCGACATCTCGCAGTCTGGCTTCCGGGCCAACCACAGCACCGAGACCGCCCTGATCGCAGCCACCGATGACATCCGAGCACTGCTTGACAACGGAGAAACAGCAGCCCTCATCCTCCTAGACCTCTCCGCGGCCTTCGACACGGTCTGCCACCGAACACTAGTGCAGCGACTCAGCAACGTCGGAATTCAGGAGAAGGCACTGGAGTGGATCATCTCCTTCCTCGCCGGAAGGACACAGAGAGTCCGCCTCCCCCCATTCAGATCTGAAGCCACCGAAGTCATCTGCGGCGTCCCTCAAGGCTCCTCGCTCAGTCCAACCCTCTTCAATGTCTACATGAGCCCCCTCGCAGACATCGCACGCCAGCACAACCTCAACATCCTCTCCTACGCCGACGACACCCAGCTGATTCTCTCCCTCACCAACGACCCCGCCACCGCCAGAGCCAACCTTCACGAAGGGATGAAAGAGGTAGCCGAATGGATGAAGAACAGCCGCCTGAAGCTGAACTCGGACAAGACGGAAGTCCTCATCCTGGGATCCTCACCCTCCGCCTGGGACGACTCCTGGTGGCCCCCCGCCCTAGGCAGCGCACCCAAACCAACAGACCACGCACGCAACCTGGGCTTCATCCTGGACTCCTCCCTCTCCATGACCAGACAAGTCAACGCCGTCGCCTCGTCGTGCTTCAACATCCTGCGCATGCTATGGAAGATCTTCCGGTGGATCCCCACCGAGACCAGGAAGACGGTCACCCAGGCCCTCGTCACCAGCCGTCTGGACTACGGCAACTCCCTCTACGCCGGAACCACCGCCAAACTCCAGAAGAGACTCCAGCGGATCCAGAACGCCTCAGCACGACTCATCCTGGACATCCCCCGTCGCAGCCACATCTCCGGACACCTGAGAGACCTGCACTGGCTCCCGGTCAACAAGAGAATCACCTTCCGACTCCTCACCCACGCACACAAAGCCCTACACAACCAGGGCCCAGGATACCTCAACAGCCGCCTCAACTTCTACGCTCCCAAACGCCAGCTTCGATCGACCAGCCACGCCCTCGCCGCCGTCCCCCGCATCCGAAGAGCCACCACAGGGGGACGGTCCTTCTCCTACCTCGCCGCCAAGACATGGAACTCCCTCCCGATCCACCTCCGCCTGACCCAGGACCACCTCGCCTTCAGGAAGCAACTCAAGATCTGGCTGTTCGAGCAGTAGCGGACCCCCCCCCCCCCCCCCCAGCGCCTTGAGACCCTCTGGGTGAGTAGTGCGCTATATAAATACATTGATTGATTGATTGATTGATTGATTTGAGATATTATCACAAGGACAGTGACACAAATTTCTGGACCAATCATTAACAGAGGGAAAACTGACCAAACGGTGAAAAGAGTCAAACCTAAACCTAGTAAGGATGCATCTGTCGTACCGTCCAATGCACCAAATCAGATAAGGTTGTATACGATAGGTCATTATTCTATTATTGTGACATTAATAATTATGATTTGGGGATGATCTTGATGAATGTTATATTTTTGATAAGCAAAGGTTGTCGTGCTCAATGAAGCTTCCTGCCCCGCCCAGAATTCCTGATGGGGATAGGTGGATCTTTTAACTTGGACATATGGATAATGATGGTTTATAGAGGAAAAATGTATTGAAGGTTTGTATATATTTCGTAACCTGTTTGTAATTCTATACGCAAGTGTTGAGGACATTGGACATTACATTTGTGAATTTATACAGGGAGCCCGATTGTTTCATTTCATCTGAATGATGATTCATGGCTACTACCATTGCCTGCATCGTATTCAGGAGGCCTTGCCAAGTGGAACAGTTGGTGATATAAGCAGTTTTTGAGTCTTTTTCCTTGATCCAATAGTCTATTGGATCCAGATAGGTCTGAGCAGGGAGACCCAATTATTCACAGTATCCAGTACATTCGCCAATTTTATCCAGACTTTTCTCGAGAGATGTACTTGCAAGAACCACCTTTGTATTAGCCAAGCTACTCATACTGAACTGTGTTGGTCTCATCTGCATTTAGCAGGGATGAACTAGGTTAAACCGCTTTTCTTTGGGGCACTCATGATGGCTGTCAAAGAATCAAGTTTGTAAAGTGACAAAGGAGGAGCAGTCACTTCTGCCAGCTTTAGGTGCCACTAATTTAGCCTTGCTTGGCTCCAGATCAACTACGTCAGCCTTAAAATGCTCTACAGCTTGAATACGTTAGCTACTCACATCCGGAGCCCCGGACTGGGTATTCTCACTTGATTTGCTGTTCACACTAGGAGCTGGGCTTCTCAGGGGCCACAGGATCTTGTATCATAGACTGGTCAGTTTCATGTACTATCCTTCTCTCCTTAGATATTTGAGTTGACAATAAATGGAAGAAGGTGGTCATCTTAAGTGAACTTGGGGTTGACGTACTCTCTTAAGAAATTCTCCTTTTCATGTCTACCTTGCGGGTTTAGCGTGCTTTATACACATTTTGCACTTGGCAGTGTACAGAGTCTCCTTCGCTTAACTCCTGTCTACATGTTGGCCCGTATTCTTCCAGAGCGCATGGCTGATTACTTGTTTTCTCGGCCAACACTCCTATAATCCTATAGGCCTGGCTGAGGCACACAAGTCTGCAGCGGGGGAGCAGGGACAACTAATGATTGTAGTAATTGTGCCATACTTGCCATTTAATTTGGTTCAGCCACACCTTGCCACTCCGTTGGCAGCCTTTAGCAATTATTTGCAGTTGTTTACGGCCGTTAGCTACTCCCCATTAATTTAGACGGTCTCAGCAGGCAAAGAACTAAAGAAAACTCCTCCACCCTCTGTCTGATTGCTGGCTGATACAGCGTGTCCAGTGCACTTGTGCGTGGACATGTGTGGCCCAAGCCAGCTGCTAGCTGTCGCTGTTACGGACCATCACTGACGGGTCGCTAGCTAATCGCTGGCTGGCGTCGGAGGAATGCACGGGTGAGGCAGGGGAGCATACGGAGGTGGGCAAGCTGCACCAGTAAACCTAGCCTGCCCTCCTCAGCCCCCCTCCAACTGAACCGTATGGTCACAGCGCTAGCTCAACAACCACACCCGTACGTGAAGCAGCACTCACAACGCCTACCCACCTTCTCTCACCTCTTCCAGGAAACCCTCAATGTCCTCAGTGTTCCTCATTTTCCCACTGACAGGAGGCCCAGTAGGCTTACCAGCACTGCACTGCACAGTACGGAGAGGCGCGGAACAGGCAAACTGGCAGGAAGCGTGGGTAGTGGCCGTACAGGCCATCAGCAGCAAGCCAGAAATAATGGTGGCTCCTCCTCCCTCCTTCCAACACGGAACAACAATAAGACAGATAGGACTTTGGATAAAGTGCAAAGTGGATGAGGGGCATGCGTGAGTTTGTGAGGTTTCTGAGTTTTGAGTACTCATAGCTTTGACCAACCTCTTTAGTCTGTTGATTTTGTGTGGCCTATGCACAGCAAAGAATTTCAATACTCTCAATATAAACTATTCACATGTTTATTTCAGAAAGAAGAATAGGAGCAGTCTTCTCAGCTGGGAGTACTGCCCAAGAGGTGTATAGGAGCCCCAAGTCCTTGGTGCTGCTTATTCTTCTAACATGGAAACTGCTGTTTTCTTTCTGTGATTGACAAGTGAGAGGATTTTGTAAAGCAAACTATGTGCCAGTCTTGTTATTGTGAAAGGAAAGGCTGCAGGATTTCATTTTTCTAAACACACAACAAATTTAAAGTACCTTTAAATAAACTGAACACATATTTCAAAACATATCAACAGTTAGGAAAGCACAAATTAAGTGTTTTTAAAACATTTCTCAAATGTGATGGAAACAAATGTTTAATTAATATCAAAACAAAAACAAATCAAGACACCTTACTTGGTGATGTTCAAAATGACAACTATTAACTGAAATCCTATTTTCACATATTACCATTTGTGCGCTACATAGTTTTACACCCTTACCACTCCCTTATTGAATTGAGGTGGCTAATTTGCTGCACCTATTCTTTGTGTGATGGTTGAATTTTTCACAATTCCATGTAACTTTGATGGCAGCACTCCCACTATGAAAATTGTTCCAGCACCACTGTGGTGATGGATAAATCAAAATTCTCCCCTGCTTTGAATGTAGAGAGGAAACTATACTAGCTGGCAAATTAAACTAGTAGTGTGACCAAGTATATGTTGTGTGCATCATGCCATATATGGGTGGATGTATAACGTTACCACGCGGTACATCACAACGCAGCTTTCACAACGCAAGTCGTTAACATGACTTGCGCTGTAGGGTGCTGGACTTAGGAATAGTATGATTTACTATTCCAACTCCAGCCTACGTACAGTAGGGAAGGTGTTGGAATAGTAAATCACACTATTCCTTAGTCTAGAGCGCCCTCCAGTGCAAGTCGTTTTGACCGCGTAGTAAAGGTTGTTTCCCATATGGGTCATCCCTGCTGTTTCTTGAGAAGAAAGAACATATCCACTAGCATCCCACAAGAGTCTTGCATTCAGCAAACTCATTGATGGTATGCCTAAATTCTGCAAGAAAAAGAGGATGCGACACACCTCCTAGATAACTAGCATTGAGGAATGGATCATTTCAATTCTGTTTTTCATATGAATTTCAGTTATACCTCTCAGTTCACTAAATTGCTCAACAAATTAGATAAATCCTCTTTAAAAAAATTAACGCACTACCACAAAGTTGGGAAATTCATAAAATAAAACATCAATGAACTGCTAAGATTGACATAGCAAATCAGAAGACTTAAATACATGGGAATAACTTATTGTGTGCCAGTAATATGTTAATTAACAGTGTGGGACCAGGACACAAAGCATACTGGTACAGTGAGCATGTTTCTGCATTTCAACGGGAGCAGGTGGCAATTGACTATTTACCTACCTGATGCCAGGGATTAACAGCTGTCAATTTCTTTTTGCCCTCAGTATAGATCCTTCGCTTGGCTGTGGACCATAATTCTAGGGCAGAACATTTGCATCTGATAATGTCATTTTATCAGCATAGGCAGTAGCGATTATCTTTGTATGTGTAACGAGGTAGAGGTAGGAAAGCGTACCCCTCGGGACTGGTGGAGTCCTTGCCCTGCTGACCCTGCCCCACCTCCTTCTTTCCAGACTGACAGATGGACGGATGGTCCGATCTACCCGGAAGAAGAGGACGAACTCAGCGGCCCCTTTAAATGGGCATCCCTAACCGAGGAGGAGGGACCGCCCCAGGATGACGTCAGCGAGACCGGATTGGTTAAGAGCCGGGAAGTAATGTACTCGAAGTTTGTGTTCACCCCGGAGGAGCGGAAGGCGGAAGGAACAACGGAGCAGAGCGGAGGAGACGAAGAGATACCCTACCCGAAGGAACATCGCGGAGAAGACGGAGAGCGAGAGAGGGAAGGAGAGCCAGGAGGCCAACGACCCCGTGAACCGCCGTGCCACACTCCCGAGGGAGGAGTGTGGCTGTCACAGGTACGGCGGCGTTGGGCAGCCTGGGTGGGGAGCCGGAGTGCACGAGTGTAAATAGTGTACAAACCCCTGTTCGTCGTTTTCCCTTGTGGTTCTTTTCCTTGCCTCCATACCCCTTTTCCTCCCCTGTGCCTCACCTCCTACCCTCCACCCCTCGTTCACCGTGCACTGTACGAAGAGAAAGCACTGTACGCTGGGTCTGTCCTCACATTCCCCGGGCCCCCCAGGTGCACGTACTCCAAGAGGACTTGAACTAACGGCTTCACTCTTTGTTGGTCTCTTTCATGTAACGGAGCCGGCGTTTGTCCCGCAAGACGACTCCCAGAAGTTCACCAACAGACGTGAGAAGACCACCGCCACGGACCCCAGCGCGTTCCCCCGTGACAGACTGACCCAGAGGAGGCGAAGGACATTTGTGTACAAAAGCAGTCTAAAAATAAAACCTTCTTTACCTGCATTACCTGGTGTCATGGTCGTTCCTACTCCCACGCCCACAGTACGGAACGCAAATAAACATCACTACATTTCGAACTGGTCTATTTTCAGGTTTTTTCCAAATACTATCACTACTAACTGCTTGGAATGACAATCCTTCCCAAACTGTACTAGCAAATTAAACCATTTTCAAATTTCCCAAGGAGGCTCACCTTAAAGTGTGCTCAGCAGCCTCCACCTTGCTCAACCCAGCTTGATGTGGTTGGAAGAAGAGCCGGTTCATGTTGGCAAGTTCCACCTTGTCATAGTCAAAGAGTAGAAGCTGCGAGAAACAGACAGTAACTGTATAGTTCATAGGCACAAACTCAGCAGAGCAAAATCAACATGTTGGTGAGAAATGGTAAACACTGGTAGACACTAAAGCATAGATGGAAGGGGTATGGCCCACTCATACATTAGCCTTTGTGCAAACGCTAGCCTAAAATAAGGAGACTTAACCCCTTAGGACCATTGTTCCTACCTCAAGGAGCGTGGTGGACTCAGTTTATTTATACCACATTGCATTTCTTCTGTCTGCTACTGAATAGTGATTTTCACAATCTATCTGGAGGTGAATCAGAGGAGATTGAACCTCATCACATTCAAACACAAATGACCTTATGTTTTCACAAGCGATTAGTGGGAACAAAAGGAGTGGAGGCAACTGAATTCCAGCTGTCCTAGAAATGATGAGCAACAGATTAATACAGCAACCAGTACCTACACTGTAAAAAACTATTTTCTAAAGATACACTTAGACTCATTTGCTCTTTCTTCTGTAATAAACTATGCATATATTGTCACTGGACAGAAACAACTCTTCAAGTGTCGTGACAGATTATTGGGGTGGGGATGGGTCATTGGGAGCATGGTCACTTGGCTCCTGGTCAAAACATGAATCTTCACAGACAGATACTGAACAAATTGTCTGGCTAGATATAATGTAGACAATTACACTAACATGCCATGACTAAATAATTTGTTTTGGGTTTGTAAATTTATAGAAAATGTAAGAAAACCTGGAAGAAAATAAACCAGACAAAGCAAAGTGGCATATAAAAATGCAGACAGTAAAAATAAAGGCAACAGAATGTTGAGTGTGTTGCACACAAGATAAATCTCCTCACCAAGTATATAGATCTGTGAATGTCGCAACAATACTGTTTAAACATAAAAGGGAGTGCACCAACATTAGGTCAATTCCTACTTTCTTTGGGTCAGTGTTCTCTCTTGAGATCTTGCCCACCATCATATGTACCCAACATTAGAAAGGGCTGGTGGCAACCACAAGCCTAACAACGAAATGGTAGAGTGTGGAGAACATCAGGCCTAAATCACGACCTGAAACTACGCGGTCCTCTTTAATTTCACACACACAAAAGGTGATGGAATAAATGCTTGCAAAAAGTCTACGTACCTGCAATAGGTCTGGGTAGCATTCCAGCCCATTGTTCTTTTGCCTACCATGACACCTCAGTCTGGACCCAGCTTTATGCAGATCAGTTTTGACCCTGGTTGAATGGGAATGGTCATGCCCTAGCTGCTAGGCCAGGTCCTACTGAACTGAAACACAAGCAAACCAAGATGGTTTCATCCTGATTGGGGCTCGTCAGTCAGGTGTAGCTTAATTCCAGAGCAAATGAGCACGGAACCCACATCTCCTCATAAACTTGCCCATCTAGGGTGTTACATCAAACACCCAAAAGTAAATAGGAGAAATGCTCGTAATAAATCTAACCTCTGACAATCGCTCAGGGTAGTATTTCAAACGTTTGTCCTTTTGCTCACCATGCCACCTCAGTTTGCACCCATCCATATGCAAATCAGTCTTGACACCCTGCTGCAACAGTAGCAGCCATACACAAACTGCCATGTCTGGTCCTCCCTGAACCAGTTTGCTCACGGTTCCTTCTGGATGGGGCCTCTCCTGGCAGTTAGGGAAGGAATCGTCCAATGAAGAGCTGGGTCTATACTGATCTGCAGAATGTGGCATAGTGAGCAAAAAAAATAAATGATGGAAGAGAATGCAACCCAAGTGATGGCCAGTGGCTGAGATTAATTGAAGCATTCCATCCATCACATTGTTGTTGTCACAGTTGACGCCTTAAGTGCGACAGGTATACCCAGATGAGGCCCTACGCTCAGTGTGCCATAAGACTGAAGCTACACTCTGCTGAAGAGGACCAAATAGGACAAACTACATCAAAGGTTAATTGTAGTTCCTTCTGGAGAGAGCCTCACCTGGCAGTTTGGGACAGAATGTTACCATGAGGAGCAGGGTCGGTACTGATTGGCATAAGGTGGGCCTTTGTCTACAGTGGCCTGGTGGGCAAAAAACGATGGGCTGGAAGGAGGCCTGAGAGATTCTCAGTGGCTGCGAGTAATTCAAACCTTGTGTCACTTGATTTTGTTGCTCTTCAACTTCCACCTGTGGATTTCTCTCCCCTCTACTACTTAAGGTGAATCATGACTATACATATGCAACGATATGAAACTAGCTTAGGAAGACACAAAGTTATTGTTTTGAACAATTAAGAGTAAACAGCTTTTCCCCCTGAAGCTTAAGGAAAAAGGTCTGCATGTCCACCACCACAAGAATCAAACAACAAACTACAGAGCATGTCCTGGCAACAAAAATCAAGTAAATTAAGGATACAGTTTTTAAAAATAAACTCTACAGTTGACTCAATTAAAATCACTGAGCTAAGGACCAGGCTTTAGTGTATTCACCAGGAATAAAATAAAACGGATATACAGAAAAGGGTTTGCCTACCAAAAAGCATATTGTAATGCAGCAGCAAATAACCAATACACTATAAATGCAGATACAAGATATGCAATATAAAGCATAACATGAGCCCAGCTGAGTAAAAGGGTAGAAGTATACAGTTCCAAAGGTGCATCTACAAGATCTCCTTTCTAAGCCACTGAGTGTTTGAAGGCAAAGAAGACCCTTGAATTAAAACATGGTACACATCTGGTAGGATGACAAGATGAAAGCTGTACCAAAAGTGATGCAATGAAGTGAGATACTGTATAGCATAACACTAATTATAGATCGGTGGGTATACATTGCGAAAATTGGTTCTCAAAAGAACTTCTGCCCATTTTTCATAAAAACAACTTGCCTTTGTATTCCATGTTTTTCCAGACACTTTTCACCTTGGATGGGGAAGCATGATTCGGATTACAATATACCTTTTGATTTGAGCTTTATACAGGTTGCAGGATAAACAGGAGAAATACAGCTACATCATGGAACACAGATTCTCAAAATGTACAAATTCAAAAATAGTCACCAATCAAAGGGTTCCGTAACTATTTTAGCGATGTTACTACCCAGAGAGGTGAGATCCGAAGTATATTTCATAACTGTCAAAGTGCACTTGATAGTGGGATAAAATTACAGGATCTGGGTTTTGTGGAACCAATATTTAATCAACATTTAGACATCAACCAAATTCATTAAAAAAAAAAAAAAACAACACATCTGTGGAACAACTATTAGAGCTCTGGAATTTCCACCTCAAAGTCAGAAAGTTATATATGACTATATTGGACAATACCAGTGACAGCAAAGGCCAAAGAACTTTAACAAAGATGTCAAAAATCATATAGTAAGAAGTCAAATGTTGTTAAGTGCTGTAAAGTACCGAAAATGGAGGACTAGTTGTATAGAATAAAAAGAGTGGGCACAAAATAAGTGGTAAAAAAATTTAATGGAGAATATGAATTAAAAGTGCCCTGATAAAATAAATGTTGTGAAAACAGGGTAACGATGGAAGAAATTTGAATGAATAATCAAGAAAGTCAAAACTCAACTTATAGATTTTCCACATTGTGTTAATAGAAAAACACAGCAACACCACTTGAAAGGCTGAAGTACAGGCTTCATTGAGGTTTACGGAAGAGGGTGTTAGTCAGAACTGGTTTACCGCAATCAGAGAGGGGATCGAAGCTCAACCAGTAGTACTATTCAATCACGCTCTCAACTTCTTGTTAAGGGGTTACTCAATCCCCTTCATTGACAAAAGTCTGCGACACACGCAACAAACTCATCCTAGAAGCCCTATCCAAAAACTTCTCACACTTCAATGGCCACTGCCTCGATAATGTAGCTTAACGTGGCCCTCAATTCCGCAACACACTGTGGTCAACTGGTCGTACCACAAAACTCACCACAATAACCAAAACAGTTTAATAAACTAACTTGAAAAGTAAACAAAATCTTTTCTGCTATTTGCCTCCAAAACCAAGCTGGCATAAAACCTCTCCAAAGTTTATTTTACTCCTGAATAGACTAAATAAAGCCATGACATGAAAGCCTTTTCAAATACCCAGAACAGCAAAAACAGTCAAGAAAGCAACCACCGGCTACCAACATCCAGAACAAGCAAAAAGCTGCAAACCACTTTTGCTGAACACCCACCAACCAAATACTGCCTGCCCACAAATACTCACACACTGAAAGGCAATTTTTGATAGTAAAGAATACTACACAGAAGGGGCTTTAAAACATCATACTCCCTCCTGAACTTTGAATTATGTAAAACAAACCCCCTCAAACAAGACACATTCTCCATAAAATGCTGCAAGATCTGCATTGCTATAGCTTTCTCTCTCACTCCCACTCCACCCCAATCTACCACTCTCTAATAAAGGCTTATACTTCACTACGGGAAACCTTGTAGAAATACTCCTTTATACACTTGTGAAATTTTCTGAATAAAATAAAATACATGAATACAAGTTAAAATAAAAAATAATCCCCTTCAGATCTTTTTTGTCCCCTCTCTCTGGGGTACTCACATCTTTGGAACTGTGTGGCAATAGCCACCTCGGCTTTCACATATTGAGTTATTCACAAGTACACCCAAGGAAGTAAAAAAATATTTAGAAAACCATGGCCTTTACTGATCAGGACATTTTTTCTTCCACACTTGCTCAATCCCGAAAAAAATAATCATTCCCATCAAGTGAACTTTCTAAACGTCAGTCTGCATTGCGAATCTCCTTTAGGTGCTCTAATAACTGGAGACCCTGAAAGAATTTAAACCAGCATATATGTTCTGGATTCTTGGTTGCCAGTGACGTAAGAAATTCCAAGGACTGGTGTTAGATTTTGACCTTGTACAGTATTTGAAACCGGCAGGACATAAAACCAAGCAATGACATAGGTATTCCTTTACTTCAGCAAAGTTACACAGTCAAGCTGCCTTATTTGTTCAGTTGAGCTACCCATTTAGTCAGATGTCTCCATTTAGAGAATTAACTCCAGTACTAAATCGAGGCCTATTAGCACCTCTGCATCAAAACTGATGGGTTCAGATACAAGAGAGCCTCTAATAATCCTCACCCCCAATGACAGCTGCCATGAAAACACCAAAAGAGTAACTCTCCTCTACAGAGAAGAACACCTATAAAGCCACAGTTCTCTCCAACGCACTGATAATACTTTGGGAGGCCAACGAATGTCAATATATAAGCCTTAGTGGTGAGATAGTCTCGTTCTAGGATTACCTGCATTCTGGATGGGAGAGGCTGTTTTTTCCTCCGGAATAAGAATTGATTTCTCTGTATTGATTAGAAAGCATAGCTGTTGCAACAGAGAACAAGTAAATTGAAGTTGGAAGTGAAGGGTGGACAGACTGACTCATTAGAAGGATATCATCCAGGTAGATGATTAGACGCATACCTTGAGCCCCGAGGAATGTAACTACGGGCTTCATGATCTTTGTAAATCACCAAGGTGCGGAAGAAAGCTGGGGGATTGATCTTTTCCTGCCATTTCCATTTTGAATTGTCAATAGACTACAAATTAACTGAACTGCCTGAGATTAAGGACTGGTCTCATCTTTCTGTTCTTATTTTGAACCAAAAAGAGAGAACTCAAGAATCCCTTTGGATGGAGAATCGTCTTTTGAATAGCCCTCTTCTGGACCAGGGACGATATATCTTGTGTTACTAACAGCCATTTTTAGAGAAAAATGCAGAGGTGCCTGGATCTGAAATTGAAAAGGAGTGGAAAAAATGTATATGGAATAGCCCTGAATGGCGTCCAATACCCAGGGATCTGCAGTGATGGACTGGCATTTGACGAGAAATAATTTTAGTCGACCACCGACTGAAAAAGGGACATAAGGAGGCCCTACTTGTAGGATTGGTTGCACAGATGTTCCTTTGCCCTCTGTACCGAAAGCCTCTGTTCCTCTGGGGATAGAACTTGGGTCTGAATTTGAGAGTTGTAGGAACTGAAGCCTCTGGAATATTCCACTCTGAAAACACGGCTGGCAAAGTGGCTCCTTCCTCAACCGGCCCTGGCAAAAACCTGATGGGCAAATACCTTCTTTAAGGATTGTTGAGCCTAATCTATGGAAGTGAACGTCGTCATGCATTAGTTCTATTCTTTTATGAAGGAATCGCCGTACAGAAGACAGTGAATTCTGACCCTGGATCAGACTATGCTAAATTGCCAGTTTGGGATCCAGCTTCAAGAGCAGGCCCTTCCTTCTCTCATGGGTGATGGAGGAATGAACGTTTCCCTAAAGAAAAACACTCTTTGGATCTACATGGAGAACTCTTAAGCATCAATTGGTGAATTATCCAGCATGGCTGCTTCAGGCAGATCAAAAATAGGGGCAAGCGGACCGACCACTTCCAATAATTTCTCTTGGCACGAAGACTAAGCCGTATCTTCTTCATTCCCGAGGTTTTCCCTAGTTTAGAGAAAAAGGTTAACATGTTTGAGTCTATAACCAGAGTAGCGGTAATGTTGTGAGATAAAAACAGTCTAGGGCATAGAGATTTGAGCTTTGCCCTGGTTTACTTATCCAAAGGCAGGCATAATCTGCTCAAAATCTATTCCCCGCTGTGCTCTGCTAGGAACCATTCGGTGGAATTTTGGTGATGACTTCCCCTTGGAACAAAACAAAGGAATTCCTTCAGAATCTAGAATGGTTCGGGATTCAAGAGGATCAGGTTTAGGAGATGAAACCTTTTTGTTTTGTTTAGGCCCCAGCTAAAATTCAGTCTTCAGCTCCATCATCATCGTCCTCATGTGTTGGGATAGAAGGAATCATCCTCCGTATCATGAATGCCGGAAATCAAAATGGTCACAGTATTAACATCTTTAGAAGCATGAAACCCACCTCAACCACATGTGAGGAAACCTCACCAACCAGGGAAGCACTACTAAGTTTAGAGCAGGACCTTGCTTTCCCCTTGGAAAGTTACTCTTTGAGCACAGTGGAAATGTTTGTAGTAACAAATTTACGTTTTCTGCTTTTCCTCCGCAGATTGGGCCAAAACATTTTTTGACATGAGGTTAATAACTGCTCTCAGTTTAATTTTTTCCAAAGAGGCATCCGCCTGCTGTGCTGATGACTGGATGAAGTCATCTTAGTTGCGACGAAAAACCTCATCTTCGGCATAAAACACTGAATCCTCTTGTTCCATAATAAATATTGGTGACAAAATGCTGGGAACAATGACAGAAAAACAATTGTAGGCGGCAGCAAAGGTGTTAATAAGAAAGGCAGGAGAGACTTGGTCTCAGATATTCCCAAAAGGGAGGGGCTTGCTGCGAGGGAAGAAGTGGAAGGGAAGTGACCAACGAAGGAGGCTGTGCCCCGGGGCGTCGCCAGAGGCAATGAAGCTGTGAGCGTTATCCAGCGCTCTTGTTAGTCAGGCAAACGTGGAGTAAGCAAGCAGGAACTGGATGTGGCTTTGAGGCAAAACTCTGCACCCTACGACACCAACAAACTAGGCGCGAAAAGAAAATAGCGCCACCAGCGTGTCAGCTGGATCAAACCAATGCGGTAACGGGTGAGTGAGGCAGAGCGAAAACGCACTCTGGGGAAGAACGATAAAGAGGAAAGCATGACCAATATAACAGAATATCAACCACAATAGAATATCAACAAACTATAAAACAAAGCACAATAAAGGAATAGGAGATGGAGTACTTACCTTGATTGCGAGCTGCAATAAAAGAGGACTGCCCTCAGTCAAGAAAGGTGTTATGGGCTGTGTCTGGCTCTAATTGGTGGACATGTCGAACTACACTTCAGTCCCTATTGGTTGTTTGTCTCTCTACCCAGGGGTACCGAAACCTGTCTAGTGCTGGCAATTGGCAGGCAGCCATTCAGGAACCATACCAGAGCTGGTCGATTTTCAGAGGGCTTCTCCAAGATGCCCTCTGAGTGCTTTTTGCATTAAAATCCACACTGGCATCAGTGTGGGTTTAATGTGCTGAGAAGTTTGCTACCAAACTTCCCAGTTTTTAGTAAAGCCATTATGGAGCTGTGGAGTTTGTAATGACCAACACCCAGACCATATACTCTTTATGGCTTTACTACACTTACACTGGCTAAGAATGGACTTAGACACTGTAGAGGTAAATGTAAATGTAGTATACTTGTAAAGCGCACAGCTGCCCCAGCAACGGGGCGTCCCGGCGCTGTATAACTCTGGGAAACCCGTCCTGGCTTTCCCTGTGGGATGGTCCCTTGCTGGGAGTCCCCAAGGTGGAGCCAGGCATCCCCGGAATTGGTGGGGCCGTTGTGGAGATTAGGCAAGCTAATGCCCAGAGTTGCCGAGTGGAACCCCTGATTAGAGTAAGCACCGAAGCGAGAATTATCGAGTCCGCTGACCAAGGTCCACGACCCTGCCGCGTCGGGAATTGAACCCTGGTCCCGGGCTGACTTCTGCTCTCAGGCCTGCTGCCTCTAACCAGTGAGCCACACTACTCCACAGGTCTCATGCCACTGTACCCTCACTTGAGGGCTAGTGCGCCCTACTAAAGGGATGACCTACCCAGGCCTCAGGCAGGGGGTTGCAGGCATGGCACACAGAGATGTGTAACTAAAGTTGAAAGGTGTAAGTACTGCACACCAATGTAGAGGAACCAATAGTAAAACTAAGTTTGTAGTGCACACGGTTTGTTGCAAGCTCATCAGCTTGCTTTTTCTCATACACAGGGATGTATGCCATGTCGAATCTTCACTTTTCTCTGCACCAGAACACGCAGCCTGCAATGGTAGTCTGTGGATGTTAAAGTACTGGGCCTCTAAGGGTGGCACAATAGGTGCTGCAGCCTCGGTACCAATGGTACCTATTACAACAGGCATACCTGTGGCCAAGAATGTGCCAATAGTGGGTACAAAGGTACAGTTGTGGGAAAGAACACACGCCCTAGGGAACCTGGTTAGCAGGGACCCAGGACACAAAGTCAGGTTGCATCAGAGGTCAGGCACAAAGTGGGGAGTATCCATGCAAAAGGGAACTTATTCCTACAATAGATTACTATTGGAAGAGAGTAACACCAGTTCCTCCCAACTCCTTTTAAGTGCATCACCACCTATGCAAGCACAGCTATATATCATTCAGATCCAACAATGTAGCATAAGGAAACACAAGAGAATACAGGAAGAAAAATGTATTTGAATACACTCATTTTGACAAAACATGTGAGACCGGCAGAGATAAATCAAATTCTTAAAACTGTGTATCTTATCCAAGCAAGTTAAACTGCACAGTACTATGGATGAATCAGAAAACAATGCCAGAAATGTATCACAGAACTACTCAGACTCCGGTCTAAGATGAAAACCTCAGAATTGAGTGCAAACACATAGCAGGACACGACACAGCAAGTCAGGGTCATTCCAAAAGCAGACTGTGTGCCAGACAAATAGTAATAATAGAACATACATCATTAGATAAATCGAGGAGGCTCCTTGGGAGACAAGTTACTTTATTAGCCAATATGTTTCCTTGATAGCCATTAAAAATGTATATTACCTTACCAATGCCACATCTTGTCAGCATTTCTGCAGTCACGCTGCCAACGCCCCCAACACCTACCACAGCTACTGAAAAAGTACGGATTTTCTGTTTTCAAAAATAACAAACAAAAAAGGTTAAATATAATCTGCACCATTTTCTGCATATATGAATGATTATTCTATCAGAAGGCAACATCATACCTCATAATCGTTAACAATTCCCATTCGTTTCAGTGCCATCAATCGACTACAATAAAGAAGAAAAACATGTGACAAATCAAAAGATAAAAAAACAGCAGATTACATGCAGATAAAATAAGCAGAAAAAAGCATCTCGTGTTCTAAATAAACATCCAATAATATGGTATCTACCAAGATGGCTATGTGAGCTCATGAGTCTTCTGCAGAGTTCTGGGGTTTTGGGTCAGAACAGTTAAACGTGGAAGTGCAAAAAATAAGCTGAAATGTATACATTAAATATGGTTATTATTATAATCCTGAAAAGGGCAACGAAAATGCATAAAAAAGAAGCAAATATAAACAATACACAATAAACCTTAATCTAACGCTCTTTGTTAATCATGAAACTATGTATGATGCCAACTTTGAACTAAGCAGAGAGCTGTGACTTAGCGAAGCCAGAGCCTTTCCCCTAGTCTAACTCCAAGACAAATCCTTGTAGCTTGCACTACAGAATCTTATCAGCTCTGATTTACACTTTACATGTTTGAAGTTAAACACAGCAGTTAAAAGTACATTAAGTGGGGGCGTGGCTTAGCCGCAAGCGAAAGCGGCTGCTCTTAGCTGAGTTCCGTACTTAACGGAGAATAATCCTGTCATCCGTACATAATCTGATGAACTCTTGGCCATCCGAGGCCGGAAATGAAAGCCATTGGCACCAGGTACATTTAAAGACCTCAGAAAACAGACTGGCCGGAACGCAGAGAGAGGTGAAAACACGAAGCCGAAGACCGCAAGGCTGAGACTTGGAGCTCGGACTGGAGCTCCCGCAGTCCCGGAAATAGACAGAAACCACCAACCTTGAGACCCAAACGGCAATGAAAGTGAATCTGTAGGTATCCATTGGAGGCGACGAAGGGGACCTAGACTGCGCATGGCTGAAGATCTGAGGGGGATATGGAGCGGTTTGCGCCAAGGCCCCGGTGTGCAAAACAGCGACTCATTGGGTTCCTTTTTGTTGGCCCTCCCGGAGGGCTGAATAATAACGATGAAACGAAGCCGAATTGAGACCTTTAATCTGGAGTGGGGGCTCCCCATTGATAGCCTTCCTAAAATTACAAAAAGGAGTTTACGGGGGTGGGGGGGGGGGGGGACTAGCAGTGCCGGACATCAAGATGTACTATTGTACCTCGCAGTTAGTATGTGTTAATGACTGGGCCTTTGGCGACAGGGCAGAACCGCCCTATCGGGTCAATAAGGAGATTATGGGATCTAGAGGGTACCCGTCCCTCCTCTACAACAAAGGAAGGATTAAAGATCTCATCCTCTGGAGGTGTGCTGGACAGTTGAAACCGTGCCCCAAGGCAGAGACTGGGCAGGCGGGTGGGCGGCATCAGTGAGGAGTGCAAGAGCAGACGAGGGCAGACATAGGGCCACAGTTCTGGCAAGGCCCTCCCACTGCGTAGGGTTTAACAGCGGAGTGTTCGGGGTGGTACAGTGCGCCACCGGAAGGCGCCGCTGCCTAAAGACCCAGGTTGTGGCATACGGCTTGCTGAGTGGGGCAAAGCAGATGCCATTTGAGACAGCGAAACTACTGTACATACCCTGGTAGGCAGTGTGATTTGAGTGCACCTGGCCACGGTGGTGACATTGGAGGGTCTGGACCTCGAAGACAAAGATCTGGGGCCAGGTCTTGCCCTTTCTCCCTGTCCCAGGGAGATGCAGCAGGTCTGAGATGGCGGAGTAAAAAATGGACCGCCAGAAGAAACCAACCAACTGAGGCCTCTTGTACAGAGTGAAGACCTTGCACGCTAGTTAAGAGGTCGCACACTAAGCGACCCAGGGAAGGCAAGGCAGATAGAATAGAACCCTACCAACGTGTGTAAGAAACAGCAAAACCAAGGCAATCAATACAAAGCGCGAGGTGCTCCAGCCCCCCAGCAAAATGAAGCTGCCGACCTGTTGCCTACCAAGAAGTTAGACGAACAAGTGAGAGCACACAACCAGAGATTTAGAACGCGAACAGTAATATGTCTTGAGGCCCAGCGACGACGTATGCGTTAGGGGGATACAGGGTCCCAGTGTGAACTAGAGGCATTAGTTCCCCCCCACTAATCTCATTCACAAAGATAATCCCGTAACAGTCAGTGGGATTAGTGACCATCAGAAATATTGTACAGAAGGGCATCAACAGATTCAGAGCCTCCAAGAATGCAATGGTGAAGCCTAAAGGACAGTCTGTGATACATTCAAATAAAATGGACAAGTACGCAATCCTGAAACTCCTACAAGCGGTGGGAGGTGAGGAAGCAGAGGAATCCTCCTTGAGTGCTGTAATGGCTGCCATAAGGGATCTGAAAGGCACTTTTGAACCAAAGATAGACACAGTGACCGCCAAAGTTAATTTAATCCGAACAGACCTAACAAAACTCAGAGATAAAGTCACGACTGCCGAAACGCAAATTGCGCAGCTTCAATCAGTGACAAAGCGACTAGAGGCACAAGTACAAGTGTGGCTCAATGGTTAGAGCGGCAGACCCTAATGCAGAGGTCTAGCCCGGGACCAGGGTTCAATTCCCCGCCTCGGCGGGTCTTGGGCTCAAAATTCTGCAACTCTGGGCAATAGCTTGCTTAATCTCCACAACGGCCCCCACAACGCTAAGGATGCCTGGCCTCCACCTTGGGGGTGCCCAGGAGTGGACACCTCACAGGGAAAGCCAGGATGGGTTCCACAGCGGTATTCGTACAAGCGCCTTGAGACCCTTGCGGGTGAGTAGTGCGTTATACAAGTATCAATTTACATTTAACCCACCAAAACATGATGACAGCCAAACTCGAAGACCAGGGAGGCAGAGCCCGACGAAACATCAGAGTGGTGGTGGTCCCAGAGGGGGGTGAAGGCCCCAGTGTAGAGCTCTTCATGGAGGACATCATAGTGAGTGAGTGATATATGCTTTATTTCGATGCATACATATCTTAAAAGCAGTACATACATTAGAAAATACATTCTCAAGGCCAAAGATAAAATACGTTGTGATTTAAAAAGAATAAAACAATCGAAACTATTACAATAAATAGTGAAAAAAGAATTAAATTGAAGTGGAAAGCCTTTTTGAACGAATCACCCATGCCCATTTTAAAAATTTTGTAACACCACAGACAATGAGGGACGATGTGTCAGTCAGTAAGATACGGAGGGCCACCAAGTGCTGTCGTGTACCTAAAAGTCTACACAATGGTATGAGCCAGCGCCTCCTTGGAGCACAATAGTCCGGGCATTCAAAAAGAATGTGTGCCACCGTCTCCACCCGTTTCGAACATAGAGCACAGAAGGGCGAGGACTGGGAAGATGATTTCCACCTGGACACCAGGTTGCCTAGAGGTAAGGTACCCACTCTGAGCTTAAAATAGAGAGCCCTGTCCAGTGGGATAGAGATGAGGTCCAGATAAGGCTCATATGCAACCACATCTTTGATTCTTAGGAATGCTGCGGTCGAATTGCAGTGTTGAGGATTGCCAATGAGTTTGGAAGATACCCACTCCCAGTATAGTTTCTTCAGGGTGGCTTTGGGAGGAGCAGAACGAGTAGCCCAATAGTCATCCAGCCCCAGCTCCCCCAGTAGACTCTTAACATCCCTTAGCCATTTTATTCGCCCTCCATTGCGATCACCTCAGCTTGGCCTGCTGCATATGAGGCTAGCTCGGGGACCCTCCACAAGCGAGCCCACAAGAGCAACGGCCGGAGTCGCGCCTGGTCCGCCATTGGTCTGCAGCCCAAGTCGAGAAGCACCGGGACTGTGGGTGTGCTCATTGGGAGAGCCATAAGTTCCTTCAGGAATTTACTTTCCGCTTTAGCTAATACCTCAAGGTTTGAGGTGCCCCACAACTCCGCCCCGTACAGGGCGGCAGTAACCCCTCTGGCTTTGTAAATGTCTATAACCGGGGAAATGCAATGTTTAGAGGATGAGCGATGTTCCCTGAGTAGGACGCCAGTCACCCTTTTGTGGCTGAGCAGCATCTTTTGAATGTGTGGGGTCCAGCTCATGGAATCTCTAAGGCGGATCCCCAAGTAATCAAACTCGCAGACCCTCTCCAGGGGAATGATATTTAAAACCGGGGGGGGCCTAACTTATTAGGAGGGTTCATGGTCAGGAATTTTGTCTTGTCAACATTGATCATCAAGCCCCTGAGAGAGCAAAACTCCTGGAAGCAGTTGAGGAGCTTTTGGAGACCCTGAGGTGTCTTTGCGATGAGAAGGGTATCGTCGGCAAAGAGCAGGGTGGGGATCCGAGTGCCCGCCAGGGACGGAGCATCTGCTGGTTCTTTAAGCAGGTGCTCTACCACACCATTCACATACAATGAGAATAGTGTGGGAGCTAACACATATCCCTGGCGGCCGCCCCTACAAACCGGGATCCTATTGGTTTTCTCCCCATTCGTACCCCACCGCACCTGTGCGTAATTATCTGTATGACGTTTAATCAAAAGCGACAGGATATAGGGGGGCAGCCCCAGCCCCTGAAGAACCCCCCATAGCTCCTCCCTGGGTACTAGGTCAAAGGCAGTCTTCAGGTCAATGAAGGCCAGATAAAGACTGCCCTTGCCCAGCACCACCACCTTCCAATACAGGAGCATCAGCCTGAAGGTCTGTTCGATCGTCCCAGTACCTGAACGGAATCCCGCCTGAAAGTCAAACAGTATCTTGTGGTCATCAGCCCATTGGAGGACCCTCCCCAAAATCACCTTCCCAGCCACCTTTTGGGAAGAGTCGATGAGGCTAATGGGCCTATAATTAGCGGGGTTGTCCCGACACCCCTTTTTGAATATCGGGACAACCTCCGCCCCCTTCCAGGAATCAGGTACTAATGCGCCCCTCACGATTGCATTTAGTAGCGTAGCGACCAGTTGTCCCCATTCCTTGGGATCGGCTCGTAGCAAGTCACCTGGAATCCCATCCGGCCCAGCTGCTTTTAATGGGACCAGGGACTTAATTACAGCCTCCACCTCCCTCGCGGTAAAGTCATCACTGCCACTAACAATTACATCATCCTCCAAGAAAAAAAACTCACTAAGGTCCCCTTCTGGTTGAGAATACAGGGCCTCGAAGTGGTTGTACCAGATCTGTGCGGGGATGTTACACGTAACCAGCGATACATCTGGCCTATTCCTGGTTCTAACCAAACTCCAAAAGCCCCTTGCATCCTTTCCCTTGCTTGCTACCAAAAGGTCTTCCCAAAACTTCTCCTCCCACTCCTTTTTCACTGCCCTTAAGGTGTGGGAGTAATCCTTCCTTGCTGTCCTAATTGCTAGTTGGGACTTGGATTTGACTGCCCCTATCAAGGCTTTTTTCATGGTCCTGCATTTTGTTGTAAACCATCCCTGTCTATTCATGGGTTTAGGCCTGTTAGTAGCGGCAGAGGAACTATTAGGTGAGATGAAAAGCTTACTTACTAAAATCTGCGTGGCCTCCTCAGGCGCATGAGACAATAAGCCTAGATTGCTCTGAGCTGCAGCAGCCAGCAGTGCCCCTATGGCTGTGACTTTCTCAACAGATAAAGCGAGCTTGGCCCACTTCAGTCGCCTCCCACAGTTAGATACACTGACCATCTGAGAGTTGGATGCCGACAGTGGTTGTGACCCAGCCTTGCCCCTGAGCCACTCAGGGGATAAGACAAGAGAGAGAAGATTGTGGTCACTCTCAATGGTCTGAATAATCTCCATGTCACTCAGGGTGCTCCATAAACACACGTCGAGAAGAATATAGTCTATTCTAGACGTGTGATTGGGCCTGTTATAGGTGTGTGCACCAGTCAGATCAGATTTGGACCTCCCATTGACCGCCCTCAGGTCAAATTCCATATTGAGGGCGTTGATCTGCAACGCCACTTGTAACCACCTTTTAATGGGGGGCAGAGCCAGGGCCGGAATCCCCTTTCTCGAATCCTCCTCTTCTATGCCTAGCATGTCATCAAGGCATAGGGGCTCGAACGTACAATTTAGATCACTCGCCACCAAAATGCACGATTTTTTTGGCCGCTGCCTAAGGAGATCTTCCAAAAGAGCAATGGTGGGTGATTGTACGCCTCCCCTAGTACCTCTAGCATAGATGTTGAAGATGTCTAGGAGCAGACATCCCCATGAATCCTTTAACTTCATAGTGAACAAGCTGTAACCCAAGAGACTGTCCAAGTTCTTTTCCAATGAGAGGGCACATTGAGACCCGATCCCACTGCCCAAGTCGGGGACTCCCCTCCTCCCCACTTCCAGGATAATAATTTCAAAAATCTTTAACTATTGCGATCGCAACGCCATCCTCCAAGCAGCCAGAGCCACAGGAGAGATACACCCAACCACCCAAATTAGATTCTTTCCGGACTTCACTTTACAGGTGCAGAGACAACACAGGAGCTTCGAAGAGGCAAAGAGAGAACTCCGCGAGAGAGCCGTTAAGGATATGATGCTCTTCCAAGCCAAAATCATAACAGACGGTAAGACTTGGCACTTTATTAGTCCGGATGAGGTAAGGGAATGGCTGGAGCAGCGATATCCTGCAAGCCGAACCCAAGCAAGAGGATCAAGGCAAGAACAACACGACCCAGACCAAGAACAAAATAATAGAGAACAAATGCACCTCCCTGGGACAGCAGGGGGTGAGAGGGGAGGAAAGGGATTTTAATGCTGCAGTGGGTGCAGCAAGCTGAACAGTTGGGGAATCTAATATGAGGTGCCACGAAATGGGGCGAGCAGCTGGGCTATCACATTAAAAGTAGCCCACATTGGAAAGACATGAGATGCTCATAATTTGATAAAGAGAGACTCTGAAAATTAGAAGTTGAAACAAGGGTTTTATATATAAACGGACTCAGTGGTACGTGCCTACAGTTGAGACACCCCTTACTGTGTGTTGATATAATTTAGTGTTTGGGCGACAGGTGCTATGCGGGTTGACGTGTTGTGTATGTGCAACCTATTTAGCAGGGTAGCAGGAAGGAGGGTAATTGTTTTTGGATAGGGATGAACAATTGTAGAGGTTATATAGTTCAGGTTAGTGCTCAGAAGAAGAATCAGTGAAGCTACAATACTAGTCAGGTCAACAGTCCACTAACTTACAACCCACCCTGAGGCGGGAAGGGAGAAGCAAAAAGGCTCTACTTATGGCATCCTTTGAAATCCTATGAGGATCTATAAACTATGGTCCTGGAATGCTATTAGCCTGAATGGCGGTCTATTGTTCCCTACAATAGGGCTGCAGTTTATTAAAAAACATACAACTGACATAGTCCCGATTCAGGAGACCCAGCTCCTTGGCAACCAGTGTAGGGCACTGAACAGATATCGATACACTCTACTTGCACATGCAGGCTACACCTCAGGGTCCATGGGGGGTTGGAATATTATGCAAGACATCATTTCTATACACCCGAACAAAGCAATGATCTGACCCGTTGAGTAGATATGTGGCAATATGCAGCCAATGGGAGGGTAGGACCCTAAATCTATGCTCAGTATATGCCCCCGTCCTGGCCCTACAAGCAGCTACTATTGACTCGTTGGGTTCCTTATTGTTGTCCCTCCCAGAGGGCTGAATAATAACGAAACGAAGCCGAATGGAGACCTTTAATCTGGAGTGGGGGGGACTAGCAATGCCGGACATCAAAATGTACTATTGGACCACGCAGTTAGTATGTGTTAATGACTGGGCCTTTGGCGACAGGGCAGAACCGACCTATCGGGTCAATAAGGAGATTATGGGATCTAGAGGGTACCCGTCCCTCCTCTACAACAAAGGAAGGATTAAAGATCTCCTAACATATACACAAACAGTAGTAGGGGCATGAAGCTCGGCCACTAGACACCTGGGATGGGAGGGGAAGCTGACAGTGGTGATCCCACTCTGGTACAGCAAACCGCTTCACATGGTGGGCACACTACAAAATTTCAATAAATGGAAACTACTGGGTTTAGAAAGATTGGGGCATGTATGGAAAGACCAGGCTTAAATTGCGTTCGTAGTTTTGTAAAAAGAGTATGAACTGGGACAAGAAGAATGGTTGAGCTCTCTCCAGTTGGGACACGCCCTTAAGAATTACGTTCACGAAGGGACAACCCTACCGACAAGCATCCCCGTTAGAAGACACGACTATTGACAGACCCACTGACTACCAAAGCCTGTGTCCAACATAACATTTTTGAAATTGTTACCATGGTGTAAACCCAAATGTCCTTGGTAGAAATGCATTGTAATTAGATTTACAGAGTGGCTAATTTCACATTTGCGTCGTTCCTTCACAACACCGGTGTCTTTGTTTTATGATTTGTCGATATTAAGCCCAAGTCTGATCTCTTCAAGTAATGCTACCTTGACATTGAATGCGCACACATTATATAATTTAGGTCTACTCTAAAGTGGTTAAACAGTTTCGTCTCCCAGGACAGGAAGAGGCAGTTAAGAAGGAATACAAAAGATAATACCTTCTGACAAATCTTGTATTAAATTTGGTCCAGTAGATTTATTTTACACCTGTTCTATAGTGATATAGTTTAGAATACCAATGTTGCTTTTACTGCCATTAAATGGGATAAAGCGTGTATGCCTCCACCATTCCTAGAACCGCCTGGGTCCACAAAGTCGGTCTACAACTTCCCAGAATCTTATGAGTCTGTCTGCCACCTATGTATGAGGCCAGTGAATAGCTCGTCCAATATACTAAACTGTTTCCACCAAATCTGCAGTCTAGCAGAGGTGGTGGAAGTGGTTGAGGAACCAAGCTAATAACCATTTCCATCTCCATTCTGTACCACACCAATATGGCATTGTTAAATATTATTGTGTTTAAGCGTGCAATGTTTATTGTAGAATTTGAAGGGTTCCACCTGTGTTAGTCTGCTGCTCCCACTGGGAGAAACCCTAGAATCCTCTTTTGTAATTGGGATTAGAGTATTTACAACATTTCAGGCACTGGTTCCAGCGCAACTTAAGTGCATTCCAAGAGATTCTCATGTGTGTTGAAATGTTTTCTTGTAACTTGTAACTTGTAACTGGTGTCCTTTTTTGGATCCTTATGTAAAGCGCTCTGATACCTCCGGGTCTAGCCAGCGCTATATAAAACTCAAATAAATAAAAATAAAATAAATCTCAAGGATATACAAGAAAATCCTTAGTAATTCACCGGATCCTCTAAAGGCACTGAGGGTTTGCTGGGAAAATGACCTAGGACAGTTAGATGATGAAGAATGGACAGAAGCTATACAGGGACCGCGGGAAGTAGTACTTTGTGCCTGGTTCTGACTCATTCGACTAAAGATCCTGCACAGGGTATACTACTCCCTAACCACATTACATCATATAGGATTGCCAGTGCAACAGATGGTGTGGGCAGGAGGGATGCTTCTTCCATTTGCTGTGGGACTGCCCAGTGCTGCAAACATACTGGCAAGATATTGAGAAAATAATGGCGGCGGTGGTAGGGACTGAGGTTCCAGTTAACCCAAAATGGTCCCTATTGCTGATATCGAATGAACAGACTTGGCCCACATACACAAAACTATGGCTAAAACTAGCCACATAAATCGATAAAAGTAACATTGCTAAACATTCGGGGGCGGACGCCCCTCCTGAAGTGGCAAACTAGATCACGGACCTTGACTGGTGTCAGCAAGCAGCAGATACGATTTACCTAAGCAAAGGGTGCCCGAAGAAGTGGGAAAAAGTCTTGGGACACTGGTGAACATATCAAAGCCAGTAGTAGGTAGGCGCAGAAGGGAAGAGTAAGTGGGGGACCCATGAACGAAGCTTCAATGTATATGCCTACTAGGAAACACCAAGGTGAAAAGTATGCAACTTGTAAATGTGATTCAACAAATATGTAACTGCAATGTTGAATACAGAGCATGTTAATAAAAAGAATGTTTAAAAAAAAGAACATTAAGTGTAAAAAAAATACATGATTGACTGAAAAACAAAATCAACTCAGTAGTGAAAAAAAGAGAAAACTTGTAATCAAGACTTCCCTCTTTGCGCCCTAGATGTAGAAATACCACCCACTGACATCCACCATAAGACCGTCACCATCAGTTTTGCAAGTTATTAGGGCATAGAGAAATCTATTATGCTACCAGTGTCTGGACTTCTACTTTTGGTGAAACTGAGTTCATGGCCCACAGTCACTTTCTAGTACCGACTAAATTACAGATAGAGGAATATGGTCTCATGCTAATGCACAACGCTCTTACTTAATGACTGAGTGGGTATGTTCTTCTGCCAGATTTGGGGATCCAGATTTTAACACCACGGTTCAGATCTACTGCGAATGTCGGACACAGGCAGGTTTAATGAAAATGCACTTCTTGCCTGCTGAAAGTCACAGCAACCCTCACTTTTAATGACTGTAGGGGTCCGACCTGCAGCAAGTTGCTGAGGAACCCAGTTTTAAAACCTGTAGCATTTTAGCTTATTGCAGCAGACCCTGTCCAAGGATTAAGAAGGGTCATTTGAGGAGGTGGAGTCCCTGTGCGATTGGGGCTACAAGGAGCACATCAAACTACTGGCTTTGGGATCTATGACGTGGAAGGTCAAAGAAGGAGTCAACATTCCTATGTAAGCCTCCACGGGTTAACTTCCTTTTTAATCTATTCTATTTCTACTCCTACCCCAACCATTAACTCTGCTCTCGCCTCTAGACATAGGCCTTTGAACTATTATAATAGCAGACAAAATGTATTAACTCCTATCCTTGACTACTCTTAATTCAACCACTCTAAATGCTGGATCCAACCAGAAAAATGTTTTAAGTGAGTCTATTGGATACTTTAGCTTTTGTTTGCTCCAGGAAGCAAAGCAGAGTCTTTGCCCGCCTTGTTCATTTGAGGTCTTGGGCCTGCAGGCACATTGCACGGACAAATTAACCTTCCCCATCCTACTTCAAGGCTAGTCGTTATGACTCAGGCTAGCCTTGCTGGTTCCTGGTTGCTTGATCGCCTTTTACCGACCCTTCATATTGCAGTGATTTGCCCCACAATCTGCCTTTCCCAGCATTAAAGGTACTCTGAAACCCTACCAGTAAGTCATACTACATTAAGGCTGGTTGAAATGTCTCGAACTAGCCTCGCTGAATCCTAGGGAATTGGTCCCAGCTTGCTGACCCTTCCCATTGTGAAGATGTTACCATAATATGCCTTTATTGAGGAGTGTGTTGAGCCCTACCAGACCGGAAAAATTAATTAATCTACTACCACATTAAGGATGGTTGCACTGTCTTGTGCTAGCTTTGCTGATAATGGAGTGCTTCGTCCCGCCCAGCTGACAACTTGTATTGCAGAGATAAGACCTGCAATCTGCCTTTTTTCAGCATTAGACGATACAAGTAGAGGACCTCTGGGAACACCTCTACCACATTATGGTTATTTGCAATCTTTGCTAGCCTTGCTTTATCCTAGCAATTGGCCCTGTCCTGCTGATCGTTCCCAATCTATCTTTATTGATAACAGAAGATAACAGTAAGCTGAGCCCTGCCAACCAGGAACAATCTAACTGCCACCCTACCACTTTAAGGCTGAGCACCATGTCTGATCAAGAGATAGGAAGTGCTGGACTTTAAGTATTCAACCTCAAAGTCAACATACTCCATCACTACAGCAACAACAATAAACATGCATTTAGAGATCCAGGAATGGTATCAAGAGCTAAGAGGTGGTGGACTCCAACCTTTACAGGTATTCCTTTTCTACAGATACCATCTTGAAATGTATCCAGGCAGCTGATGAGCCAGAGTGAGGTCCATTTGTGCAGAGGGGCTGCTGCAGTGTACGCCAGTCCATTTGGGTAACGGCTGTGATACCCATATCGTAAGAGAGACTTGAAGGCAACCATCATTGCAAATATGCTGCTACACTTTAAAACATACATTTTGCATCTCAAATAACCAAGCAGCCATAGAACCAGGATTGACACCATGAGTGAGGAGATCTGGTACTCAAACCTTTACAGCTATATCAAAAATGTCCACTGCAGCTGATGTGCCAGGATAAGGACTGTGGGTGTAGACACACAGGTGCTACTACAGTGCATGCCAATCCTTATGTGTAATAGCTATAATCAGTAATTGAAGTGGGATGTTAAAGCTTTGTGTTTGTGTGCCTGCTTTTGTGCGTGGGGAATTCTTTTTGGCGCATGACCTAAGAAGCGCTACTAGGAATCCTTTTCAAGAGCAGTGACCTATATAATTCAAGTGAACCAGAATCCTGAAAGTAAACTGCGGTACTAAAAGCCTGCCTCCTCACCTTATCAGTATTTGGGTGCATCCAAGTCTGTTTCTATCAGTACATCTAAAGCTATCTCTCTGTGAATGCATACACCTAAAACAAGACAGGCTTGTTGGCTTTCCCAATACTTGTTAGCACTCATTTTTATTCGATATCTGATGAGCAACAATAATTATGTGTTGTTAATAATAATTGGAATGAAAAATGTTTCAAATCTCTAAATGAAACAATTAATTAAACATTGCAGAGGTCTGCAAACGGAGTGTTTCGTTATGCCTCCCTCAATCACGTTCTTCTCTTCACATCACTTTCCACTGCAGCCTCTCCTTTGTTGGTCAAACCCTTTTTCTACCCACATCTGTTTCTGAAGTTCCTTTATCTGCATACCCCACACTTCAGCTCCGTTATTTTCATCAATGTCTTTATTTTCTCCTTTTTCATGTACTTCCTTTGGTCTTCGGCACTTTATCCTTTCTCTGTCTCACACCATGCCCCCTTTGAACAATGCATTTTCTTTTCCTTTGATGCGGTCAGTATTTTGACAAACATCAAACATTCCCATACTTACATAGTGAATAATTACATAAATACAGTTAGCACCTATCGAAGCAACCAGGTTACGGAAATACCAAAGACTAAATGGGTATGCAGTCTGAACACCTTTATGCTCCTGTGAAAAGCTCTTTGAGAAATTCACACTGCCTTCATCCTCAACCTCAGAACTCCCATTTGTGCTCTGTCATGAACACCCACCCATTGAACTGACAGTGACCTACAGGTGTCCACTTCATCTTCGTAGGCCACCCCAAATCTTCCACATATAAGAATTTTAAAACCTCGAAAACATTTTCCCAGTTACCAAGCCCTACTAGAGCTGGAACTTTTAATCTCATGGTTCTAGGGTGTAAGGACCTTTGTTTCTTGGTCCTGTATTTGCTCTACATCTTGGCTAAAGGTATAAGACTCGTACGCTGTATAATAGCATACATTGTATTGTCCTGCGCACCTTGTTGACAGTAAATAATGCATATAACAATGAATGCCATTGAAAGGTGGTACCACCATAAATGTTTTACTAGTAAATGGTGTAGTCTTTTGACACCGATTTTTCCTTTAATGATTGTGGAGACATTCTGACAAAACCAACAGGCCTGACCTTTATTAAATCCACTATGTTGTGTAAGGCATATAGTGGGGGGATATTATTCTTGTATGGTTTAGTGCAGATGCGTAGACCAGGATGGTTAACCTGTGGCCTGGGGAACCCTGCGGTTCAGTGACACCTACTCGGGGGAGGGAGGCGGGAGGGAGGGAGGGGCGTGACTGGCTGGAAAATTAAATATTATCAACAGATTAATAAAGTATATGTATGTGCAACCAACACCTATAGATAGGGGTGCAACCAACACCTATAGATGAAGCCCACAGGCAAGGAGCCATTAAAAAAAGGAAGCTTGGTCCCGAATTAGCTTGCGGGATAAAGTCAAAGGTCCCTAAAAAAGATTTACAACAACCCGTCAGAAAGGGGGATATGGGTAAAAGGAGGGGCCCCCAAGCTTCTAAATCACGGTTGGTGGCAGAGGAAGTTCACCCGCCGTCGCCCTCAAATAGCCTGTTAACTCTCTACAGTACCACAGGGTGGGTGAGGAATCAGGAGGGTGTAGGGACCTAAGTTCATTGATGGAGTCCCTGATAGATCTCTTAGAAGCCAGATTAACCAGGATCGAGGACAGAATTAGCAACATTGAAGAATCTATAGGGGTTGCGCACGGCAATCTGAGGGAGGATACAGTACGTCACGGGAAGTCTGAAGATAGGCTGGGTAAAATCGAGGGGTTACTGAGAGAGTTACTTGGCTGTGTCAAGGCTGACAAAGCGCAGCAGGGGAATAGAGGTTTGGGTGGAACTTTTGGCCCCTCGGGGGCCCCTGCAGTGGGGGGGGGGGGACAGTAATTAATGCTAATAATAATCCATTTTTACCACTCGACTCAGGTACCCCACTAACCCTTTCTGTTAATACCACAAGCTTACCCTTGGACGGTGGTAATATTCTTCCTGCATCAAACCCCTCCATTGTACCGCCTCCTATTATTCCCCAAGATCCACCCCCTAACCAAAATAGGGGGAAGGCATCTGACTTGGCACAGTTGGGCCAAGCACAGCGAGGGAAAGATGGAAGCGGAAGTAGGAAAGCAGCACACCTCCCCCCGGGGGCGGCCCCTTATGTAGTCGTCCTCAGTGGTGTACCAGAACTTGAGGAAGCTGCGAGGGAAAATCCAGTTTCTTTAAAGAATAAGGTAATCAGTTGGCTTAATAGATATAGACCACTACCTACAGGGATGCACAACGAAATTATCCTTGCAAGGAGAGTTCCCTGGGTGGGCGAGACAACAAAAAGGGGCACCGGGGACTGTGTGTTGGTAAATTTCAGAGACCCAAGGACAGTAAGTTTTATCTGCAATTGGGCAGGGCCATCACCCATGACGTCTATTCAAGCGTTACCCCTGAGGACCTTCTATCCTGACAAACAAGAGCGGTTTGAGGAAGGGGGCAATGAGGGCTGGTCATGGGTTCCCCCAAGAAGACAATATCGTGCAGTTAGGTCGGGCCCCACGGGGGAGCTTTTGGGAGGGGAGGCTGGAATCATCTTACCCCAGTTCCCCCTACTTTCAATTCACCCATCCCAACCGGTTCGGCTGTTTGGATGCAGTGGATTGACAGTTGATGGATTGCAGCGCTGGGGTAATGCCAACACACAATAGGGAATCATCCGACGATAATAGGAGCATTACATCACTTCCTCCTGTGGAGTATCAGGTTGACTCTGTTCAGGAACGAGGTATAACTACACCGAGAGTGGGCCAATCCATACTTGGAGAAAGTAGTGACCTTGGGGGTCTAGAACAACTACAGGGGCAGGATAAAAGACCCGAGGATAGCAAAGTAATAGTGCACCAAAACAGGAGTACCACACCGAACCGGGAGGTGGTCCCAGGTTTGGTGTCTATTCTTTCGTGGAATGTAGCCGGCCTGTCAAACAAACGGGACTCCCCTGAATGGGAGACATTCATAGAGTCTTTTGACATTTGCCTTTTGCAGGAAACCTGGGCACGGGGAAGTAATTCCCGACCAGGCTATGCAACATTCTCAGTACCAGCCAAATGGGGGGGGGGGGGGGAGGGGGGGAAGGGACGCCCGTCAGGTGGGTTACTGATATGGGTCGCTACCCATTTAGGGTGTAGGGCTAGGGCACTGCAAACGAATTCTGAGGATTTCCAGTGTGTCGTATTAGACTGGGTGTCTGGCCAATCATTATCCCTGGTTAATGTGTATTCACGACCAGTGGGGTTATCAAGGACCTCGGGCACAATAGAGGAGCTGGCGGTGTTTCTAGATTCCTCCTCCCACTGTTCGTCCTATCTAGTGGGAGGGGATTTCAATAATCAGTTTGAGCCGTTGCCGACCTTCCTGGAGGGCGCCACAATTGATGAGGATGATGCCTGGGGAATTCCACCCCCGGCAGGCCCTGTAGCAAAGGCATGGTCCCCTCTGGCTGTGCAGATTACTTCCTTTACTTTGGCCAATTCACTGAGAGCCTGCAACGGGCACATAAAAGGGGACATACCACCAAGGCCTACTTATAACAAACCTGGGCAAGAGTCACGAATAGATTATATGTTGGTGGAATCCAGGGATTGGGCAAAAGTTAAGGATTTTCAGGTACTCCCCAGAACGGACAGCGACCACAATGCGCTGGCGCTGAGGTTTGAAGTGCAGGGGGTAGTACCCGGGGAACAGGAGTGTACTGCGAACTTAGCCCCAGAACTAATAGCAGCCAGTAACAGGCGGCGAATTAGATGGCCCAAAATAGTGGGGAATCATGATGATATTCAGAGACTGTACACCATACTGGTTCCAAGTTTAGAACAAGTGGAAAAATTACTACCCGGTTTACCGTCCCCGGTTGGACACAGAGCATTGGCGGGTATCCATCAGGAGCTGGTCATGAACTTAGCTGAAGTCTTGAACCCTGTAGCGAAAACTAGGAACCCAAGGGGGATGCGCGCTTCATGGTTCAACGCTGAGTGTAAGAGAGCTAAGGCAGAACTCTTAAATGTACAGAAATGTATATAGCGCAAATCACCGAGCGGTTTCTAAGCGCTTGCTTAGGGAACCCGTCCTGGTATTCCCCTGTGAGATAACCCCGGCAGGGTATCCGCATGGTGAAAGCCAGGCATCCCGCCGTGAGGGGCCGTTGTGGAGATTAAGCAAGCTATTGCCCAGAGTCGCAGAGTGTGAACCCGTGAATCGAGTAGGCACCGGAGCGAGAATTGTCGAGTCCATGGACATTTTAGCACTCAAGACCCCGCCGAGCCGGGAATTGAACCCTGGTCCCGGGCTGACCTCTGCTTCCAGGTCTGCCTCCTCTAACCAGTGAGCCACACTTAAAGTCCCTCAAAGAGCGGGAAAGTCCTAGTAAGATCAGGATTAGGCGAGTAATATACAAAAATCTTATTCATAACGCCAAAATTGAATGGGACTTTGAGAACTGGTCAGATATGAGGAGCGCTCTTCAATGGAGGGACGCTCGCAAATTCTGGCAAATTGTCCAACATGGGTCAGCTGAACCTACCAAAGCGGTCGAAGCTAATATTGCATCGTCCGTTTGGGAAGAACACTTTGCCTCTCTGTATAGAGCGGCCGACGTGGACCCTATGGAAATCATGGAAGATCCTGAGGGTACAGATCCTGCCCTGGGTGCAGCCCCTATGGGTATGTTTACATTGGGAGAGGTTAGCGTAGCAATCCTGGGTCTGGCAGCTGAAAAGGCCCCGGGGCTGGACAAACTTCCCGGGGACCTGTTCAAGCACGAGGTTGACATCTGGGCACCATATCTCCAGGTGTTCTTTAACGCCATCCTTGAGGGTATGTCACTCCCCGCCACATGGCTGGGGGCAGAGATAGTCCCAATATTCAAGAAAGGGTGTCCTCTGCTCCCAGTCAATTATAGGCCGATTAGTCTCCTGGATGTAACACAGAAACTGTTTTCCCGTCTGGTCCTCGACCGTTTACTAGAATGGGTTGAAGATAATGAAATACTGAGCCCGTTCCAAGCCGGGTTTAGAAGTGGGGTCTCTACAATTGATCAGGTGTTTCGTTTGGCACTCATTTACTGGAAAACGGTACAGTTGGAGGGTGGCAGCCTCTATACTGTATTCGTGGACCTGAGAGCTGCTTTTGATCTTGTCCCGCGCAGCAACTTGTGGAGGGTCTTAGGTAAAATGGGGGTCCCGCCAAGTCTTTTGAAGGTGATAATTCGTCTTCATACTGACAATTACGCCCGGGTCAGGTGTGGCAGGATCGGGGGCCTTTCTGGTAAATTCCCCGTTGGCAGGGGGGGTAAGACAGGGTTGTGTGCTTGCACCGACCCTGTTTTGCCTCTATGTCAACGGGGTCATTGACCACCTCAACAGGGTTGTAGACAGTGATGCACCAAGGCTCGCTGGCAGCAGGGTGTCGGCGATTATGTTCGCAGACGACACCCTGCTGCTTTCCAAATCCCCAATGGGGATACAGCGTGTCCTCAACGGGTTTGTGGATTTTTGCAGTGAACATGGGCTGGAAATTAACACCGGAAAGACCAAGTATATGGTCTTTAATCCAACTCCCAAATCCCGTTTTGTACCGTCCATTGGCCCGGATAAACTCGATAGGGTTCGTACCTTTGAATATCTGGGGGTCACCTTGAATGAAAACTTAGCCTGGGGCCACCAACAAGAAAAAGCGCACCTCAAATTAGTGCAGTTTGTAGGTGGGATCTCAAAGATGATAGAAAAGAACAAGTCATCGATGAGACCTGTTGGCCCATCCTTAGAGATTTACAAGATCCAGGCAAAAGGTGCAGCAATGTACGGTAGCGAACTGTGGGGACATCTACCCTGTAATGATCTGTCAAAGGTGGAGAATAAGTTGATCAGGAGGCTTTTGTTACTCCCCCCTAGCACACCGTTAACCCCATTGAGGCTAGACCTTGGCTTGAGACCAATAGATGAAGAACTATCTCGGAGACCACTGATGTTCTGGCGCAGGATTTGGGCAACCCCAGAATTAGTTAGTTATAGGGAGGCCTTGCAAGAGATCCTTTCCCTGCCTAAAGCAGGTAAAATTCCCTGGCTCAAGTTTGTTAAATTGGGGTTGGAGAGCCTTGGCTTACATACTGTATGGTCTAACCCTCTGGTCACCTGTCCAATGCTGCCCAAGAAGCAATTGGCAAATCTATTATGACCATAAATTAGCGACACTAGTGCAAAATAAAAACATTGGGTCCTGCACTGAGTCTTTTTTGCTCTTTAAAGACTGCTACTGTTTCGAACCAGTCCTAGACATTATTTATCCGCCTCCTATAAGGAAGCTTTATGTGCAGTGGAGGCACGGGACACTGCCGACTCGTGCCCTCACAAGCAAGTGGCGTAAGCCCACGGAGAGTAGCTGTCCTGGGTGTGGAGTGGATAGAGAGACAGATATGCACATCCTCTTCTTCTGCCCAGCGTACAGTGGGGCTAGAAAGAAATGGATAGTCCCACTGTGCAAAAACTTAGGCTTCTCTGAGTGCCTGGTGGCTTACAGGGTATTTAAAACCGACCTTGCTGAAAACATCGTGTTTGCTGTGGCAAAATACCTGGGCACTGTCTGGCATAGGAGGCGCTATTGTTTGAATGCAGCCCTCCGAAACTAGGAAGTAATCTATTAAGAATGTGGTCAACTTGAGCATCTGATTGAATTAGTTTTATATTTTTTAACTGTGGGAGTTTTAATATTGTAACACCATTTTTAACATTGTATGACTGTACTGTTTTTGTATCTTTTATGATGAACAATCATCGAAATAAAGATTATGAAATGAAAATATGTAAATAAAGAAGCAAAATGAAAAACTCGAAAATTTTAGATGTTATGTCAATATGTGAAGGGATTTGCAATTGGAAGCTAAAATTTAAGTTGATGTCCTCAGATTGGATTTGTGGGAGTAGTGCAAATGCATCAAACAGAATAATATTTCATAATTTGTGTATTTGTTTGACAAATGCTTATTTATGTATTTTTGTGTATTGGTTTGTGGTTCAAATAATTGACATTGTTTCAGTGTGTTAAGAGCTATATAAAGATTGGAGGAAGTGTGTAGCTCACCTTCTGTCAAACTGTCTATTTCATTTGAGTCAGTCCATATTGCAGCTGTTCAAACATCTAATGAAATCAGGTCTTCTGTTTTTTCCAAACAGTCTGTTGCACCACACCGGCATAGCAGTATTATAGTTTGTATAGTTTCTAGCCAGGTTGCCAGCCTTCATTTCTCTTCTACATCCTTCCTATTCCACCAATTCACATTCCTGCACTTTTGGTAGACTTTTACTCATTTGACAGTATCAAAATCGGTGGCTAGTTGCGGTCTTAAATCAAATGGCGACAAGACAGAGCTGATGATCCTGGGGAACAATCCCTTTCCTAGGCCAGTGATTAGTTGGCCGAGCTGAATGGGTAATCCTCCTGTCTCCAACTTCCCTATAAGGAATTTGGGAATGTGGATGGACAGAGCACTAATGATGGGCGTATAAGCAAAACAACTTGCTGGCACATGTTTTGGACTGCTCAGTATGATCCAGAAGATTTTGGAGTCTATCCTGGATCATCTAAGAAGAATTGCGATTCAATTCTTGGTGGTTTCCTGCCTGGATTATGGTAACTCCCTCTATTTTGGATCTCCAAAATATGTTACAAAAAGGACTGCAGGTTGTGCAGAATGCGGCAAAATCCTATGCCATGAATCGGTGAAGGAGTCTTTAAAACTGCTTCATCTGCTGTCTGTTGATGGAAGGATTATGTTTAAATATCTCTGCCTTGCATAAAAAGCAATAAATAGCAAGGGTCCACCTAAAATCAGGAGGTCTTATGCCCCCTTCTGTACCTACCTGCCAGATGTTTAAAATCAACACATAAACTCCTCCTCAGAACTTCACTAATTAAGAGAGCGAGATGGGGTGCAGATCCTTTGCACATCTGGTCCCTAAGTTATGGAATTCTTTGCCTCTTGGGTTGAGACTACTGGAAAAGGAACCCAAATTCAGGAAATAGCTCAAGGCGTGGTTGTTCCCCCAATAGCCCAGTAACTGGTCTAGTTGCCCCCTTTTATCACCACTCTTATTCAGCGCCGGGAAGCCCTTGGGCAGCCATGGGCTTAACAAAACTTAAACATCTCTGCATACTGTATTTCACTGTCTGCATTACTGGGCATTCTATTATTACTCCCCTCCTTAATTTTGGGGCACTAGCACACACCATCTAAGCGCCTATGTGGCGAACCAGATTAGTCCTCATTATTATTATAATGAGAAATCTTTCACATACCCTCAGCCCACCAGGCACTGCGTTCCAAGAAGATGATAACTGCTCCTTAGTAGGCATCACATACATGACACCACTTCTCACACAGAAAATACGTTTCCCATGTTCATGCGTGATGCTCCAGTCCAGATTTTTCCTTTCATTTCTGGGACTTGTAGTTCTGTTTCACAATCAAATAAACAAGACTACAAGTTCTATTATTCAAACAAAAACCCTGAACTGGAGCAGCGCATAACGCACGACCTGGCAGCGGTGATCTCCTATACGCTCAAAACAAAAACACCACCCTCCCAACCACATATCCTACAGGGTGTAGGTTGCTACCCATGTCGGAATGCGCTTCAGAGCCCCATATAAGGGTAGTACGCGCTATACAAATGCCACAATGCAAGGCTGCTGCTGCTACATATGGTAGCATCAGGGATACCTGTAAGGGTTGGAGTCCACCACCTCCGCGCTCATGGTCTCAATCCTGGCTCTCTGGTTCATGGTGGCCCCGCCGTGTGTCACGGTCTGCGCCTCCTGCTGATGGGCTCTCACCCTGCTCAGCTCCTCCTCCAGCTCCCGAATCTTGGACTGCAGCTTCTCCACCAGGCTGGCAGATGCCATCTTGCCAGTCTCCAGATACACACACCTCTCAATGGCGATGCTGCCTCAGAGACACGTCTGTACTCAGAGGGAGGAGGACCGAGTCCTGCCCAGTGCACACCACACACCTCTCAGCTGATGAGCGATTACTTCCGGTTAGAGGAATTACCCTTAGCGCGGCGACGCCCGGCACGTGACGGCATGACGTAATACCACGAACGTTTTGTGTACAGCACAGCATCACCTTTACCAGTATTTCATGTTCTGTAGTTTGTAGCGTTCTTTATGCTCGTCTTGTGCTGCTGGCAATAAAGCATACCCTCTTCACGGGCAGATAATAAGATTGCTTTCTAGCCGAGCTAGTGTGTTTTCGCATTTCGTCATCTTCAATGTTTCCAATATCTTTTATGGCATATGCTGCGCACTGCCTTTTAATCATTTAAAAATATCAGAGGAATGTGGTTATTTTCGGTGCTTGTGAAACAAAACTAGTATTGGTGTGCAGAAAAATTTGAACGGCCGGATAAAGACAACGTAACTATTTCGTACATTAAAAAAAATCGGGCGTATTTCTCTAAATCAGTACAGTTGATACGTACATGAGTATTCGCCACCATGGATGCGCCATATTTAAAATACAGCGCACCATGGTGTAATGTTTAGAGACTGCGTACCCGCAGTCTAGTTGATATGCACGTAGCCGTGCGCCTGCGGGTGCGTGATACGTCACGCCGCGCAGGCTACATAATAAAGGAGGCGTGGCAACGGAGTTAGTCCGGGACCACGCGGAAAGCTAGTGAGGTGTCCCGGGTCCTTGTGTTCAGCGCAGCGAGACCAGCGCTGCGCACCTAACAACAAGGCCCCGACAATGGCGACGAGGGTTAAACGGACCCATGCTGTGCCCCGGCAATCCTTGTAATCCGCCCTGCTGCAGTACACAATCGCGCCACCGGCGCCAGAGGCCTCACCTGCAGCGATCCCGACCAAGGCTGTCTCTCCCCAGCGTAGGGAGTGACGCACGCAGACACGCTTCGCCGGAGGCCCTCACAGCAGGGACTGCACGTGGGAGACAGCGCACGGACGCTCAGCACCAGGTACGGGCGTGGCTCTACCCGCGATCAGCCTGAGGAGGCCCGGCGCCCCCCTCACTACATCAGTGGGCACACCGCAGCACCGCGTAGGTCATTCACCACCGTCAGGGGGGACCCACTCCAGCATTCTCTGGCGGCCCTCATGGTACAGCTGACAGGAAGGAGCTCCCTACCTGCGACGCTCGCCCCTGCGCCCCCACGGAAGAACGGCTAGCCGCCACGTGCCATCATGGCGACCATTCCGCCCATTGAACCATTTGTGGTTGACGGCGCACCAGCATCCCTAGCCCCACGGTGGAAGGACTGGACAGAGCGCCTACAATTCTACTTTGAGGGGGCCGGAACAGCGCGAGAACGACGCAGGGCGCTTCTTCTTCACCTTGGAGGAAAAGACATTCACAGGATTTATAAAACCCTGGTGGAGGCCACTCCTCACACCTATGTCACGCTCCTCAATGCGCTCAACGCACATTTTGAGCCCATGGCCAGTAAGGACTACGAGCGGTTCATCTTCAGGCAAGCGCGACAGGAAGCTGATGAATCCCTCGACGCTTTCCACGGAAGGCTAAAAGAACTGGCCAGTACATGCGGGTTTCGCGACGAGCAAGAGGAAATACGCGGCCAAATCATACAGGGGTGCTATTCCTCCAACCTGCGGGTAAAGATCCTCCAAGAAGATGGGAAACCATTGGCTGATATTCTGAAGCTGGGACGCTCCAAAGAACTGTCGCAGGCGAGAGCGTCACACATGGAAGCGGCGCTCCATAGACCAGTCAAAGTGGAGCAAGTCCACGTGGCCGAACAAGTCAATGTGGTCCGGCCGAAGCAACGCCCTTTTGGAAGTGGACGGCCACCCGAACGTCGAAAGGACTGCGTATACTGCGGAGGCGCACCACATCGAGCTCAAGACTGTCCGGCGCGTGGGAGAAAATGCGGCTCGTGTGGGCGGCTGAACCACTTCGCATCAGTGTGCAGGTCCTCCAAGCAAAAGCCCGAAGCAGCCCAAGCCATCAGAGAAGACCCGGACAGCGAAGACATGGACGAAGACTCCAATAATTACCCGGTCCACTATGTGTTTGCCATAGAACAACCACAAAGGAAGAAACGACGCCTCCCGAAGTGCCGCATAACGATACTACACCAAGAGGTGAGAGCCACAATCGACACAGGAGCCTCGATCGAACTCATGGCGGCAAATGTCTACAACCAACTGCGAGAAAAGCCAGTGTTGAAAACGGCCAAGATCCGAGTGTTTGCCTATGGACAAAAGACCCCAATCCCATTGATCGGGTGCTTCCAAACCGAAATACATCATCAGGATCGGAAGGTTCCATCAACCATCTACGTAACCAAGGAGGGCAGTGGAATGCTACTCAGCGGTCAAGCAGCCGAAGACCTCCACCTGATATCCTTCGCGATGGCGGTGCTGGAAGATGAACTGGACACGATTCTTGAAGAATTTGAAGACACCTTCCAGGGCATCGGATGTCTGAGAGGGAAAGAAGTATCCCTCCACATTGACCCGTCCATTCAGCCAGTAGCCCTCCGACACCGAAGGATAGCCTTCCACCTGAGAAAAAAAGTTTAGCAAGAACTTGATACCCTCAAAAGACAAGGCATAATAGAGAAAGTCAGCGGGCCCACTCCGTGGGTATCGCCAATCGTGGTGGCGCGGAAACCCAATCAGCCGGGACAGGTCCGCATCTGCGTCGACATGCGCCTACCCAATGCAGCAGTGAAAAGGGAACGACATCTCACGCCCACCATAGATGCCATTCTAGGGGAGTTGAACGGAGCGAAGTGGTTCTCCAAAATGGACCTAAGGTCAGGGTACCATCAGCTACCCCTACATCCAGATTCACGGTACATCACCACTTTCTCTACCCACGTGGGCCTCCGGCGCTATCGACGACTCAACTTTCGGATTTCGAGCGCCGCCAAAGTATTCCAGAACACTATCCGGGAGGTCCTGAGCGGACTCACTGGGGTCCTGAACGTCAGCGACGACCTGCTCATATACGCGAATACCGTCGAGGAATACCACCAGAGACTCAGGGGCGTACTGCAGCGGATCAAGGAGTCAGGCCTAACGCTACATCGTGAAAAATGCCAGTTCCTCCAGAATAAGATAAGTTTCTTCGGATATACGTTCTCCGACAAAGGAGTTGCCCCCGATCCAGACAAAGTGAGAGACGTGCAAGCGGCTCCAGCGCCGACTAACATATCGGAGGTACGGAGTTTCCTAGGTATGGTGAATTTCTGCAGAAGATTCATCCCTGACTTGTCCAATCTCACCAGACCCCTACGGGAACTTACCAAGTCCACCACCCCCTGGCAGTGGGGAGAAGAGCAGGATCTGGCATTCCAGAACACAAAAGCTGCGCTATTGGCTGACAAGACTCTGTCGTACTTCGACCCTGCCAAAGCAACCAACATCGCGGTGGATGCCAGTCCATACGGACTGGGAGCGGTACTGACCCAGCGCCAAGGAAGTGAAGACTGGGCGCCTATTGCCTACGCTAGCCGATCACTGACCGAAACAGAGCAGCGCTACTCTCAGATCGAGAGGGAGGCAATCGCGATCCATTGGGCCTGCAGGCACTTCCATGTGTACGTCTACGGACATCCTTTCACCATATCCACCGATCATAAGCCTCTAATTCCACTATTCCGAGGTTCTGTATCCAAACCACCACCCCGAATAGAGAAGTGGATCCTCCAACTCCAAGAGTATGACTACACGCTGGAATTCAAACCTGGGGCGACGAACCCGGCGGATTACCTATCCAGGCATCCCAGAGCGGCAACCAGCAAGGAAGAAGAAGATGCTGAAGAAACGGAGGAATATGTAAAATTGGTTCTAGAAAGGTCAAGGCCCCTTCCCATGAGCGTCGACATGATCGTGGAAGCGACCCGCAATGATGAGGTCCTACAACTGGCAATAAGCGCCTTGCGGGCCAACGACTGGAAAACGCTTCAAGCATCACTAAGCAAGAGAACGCCCGAGGCTAAACGGGCGCTGGAAACCATCATCAAGGTGAAAGACGAACTGTCAGTGGACAGCCAAGGGTGCCTCCTGAGGGGACCACGAATCGTGATGCCGACAAGCTTGACCCAACAAGCAGTTGAACTGGCTCACCGCGGACACCAGGGAATAGTGAAGTCTAAAAGTCGACTCAGGGCAAAAGTGTGGTTTCCAGACATGGATTCCAGAGTGGAACAGACAGTCAAGGAATGTCACTGGTGCCAGGCGGCAGGACTGCCCGAGTGCCCGCCCCCAGTCATCACCGAAGATAGCCCGATAATACCATGGGAACAAGTAAGCGCAGATTTCGGACACCTTCCTGATGGCCGATACATGCTCGTCATCGTTGATGACCAAATATCCGGAAGTGGAAATAATAACTTCACTGGCTGCCAAAGAAGTGATGGCCAAGTTCGAGAAGGTCATCGCCACCCACGGTATCTTTGAACGGGTCAAGACAGACAATGGACCACCCTTTCAGGGGCAAGAATTCGTGGAATATCTCAAAGAGTGGGGAATTCAGCACCGAAAGGTGACCCCCAGATGGCCCCAAGCCAACGGGGAAGTTGAGAGGTTAATGTGAACTCTTAACAAAGTCATCCGGATCGCCCATGCTGAGGAGGCACCGTTGGAGAGAGCCATCTACACTTTCCTGAGGGAGTACCGGCTCACGCCCCATCGCACGACTGAAGCTGCCCCGGGGCCATCAGCAATGGGAAGGATAGTCCGAGACACAATACCCCACCATCATACCGGGGCCCCTAACGAAGTAAGCTCCCAACGGACACTGCTCAATCGAAAGCGGTCAAATGACTACCCAAGTTCCAGGCGCCGAGCCAAAGACCAGTACATCAGGGAACGAGATCGAGTCTATGTGAGAGACAGATACCCGGGAAGCAAATTCCGGCTCCCGTTTGACCCCAGGCCCTGGACAGTCACACGCCGCTCCAGGACCATGGTAACTGTTCAACGAGACGGAGAAACTGTCACACGCAACATATCCTTCTTCAAGAAAGCCTCTGCTCCATCAGATGATCATTCCAGCCAAGCACCAGACCGAGAGCCGATGAGCCCAGGGGAAGAAAACAACAGCCCACTAAGAGATGAACGTGGAACCCCTTTGGACAAGTCGGCGTTGATCTCGCCGGCAGCAGAGATGCCAAGCGCTGCCAGCCCCCACCTGTCTGGGGAGGGGCTGTCGCCCGCCATGTCCCGACAGGAAGCCCCACGGAGAGTTCTGTTTCGTGGGGAGGCAGCCGGCTATGGACTGAGGAGAAACCCAGCCCCATCCTCGCAGCTGGCGGACTTTGCAGTAGGATGAAGTCAGAGAACCTGATCACCAGACTGGTAACAGGCCGGATGGCCGTTCTTACTTATTCCCTCATCAGCATTAAGCTAAGTGACTTTTGAATGACCGCTTGTGTTTTGTTTTAATAAAGGTTAAAAGGAATGTAATGTTTAGAGACTGCGTACCCGCAGTCTAGTTGATATGCACGTAGCCGTGCGCCTGCGGGTGCGTGATACGTCACGCCGCGCAGGCTACATAATAAAGGAGGCGTGGCCACGGAGTTAGTCCGGGACCACGCGGAAAGCTAGTGAGGTGTCCCAGGTCCTTGTGTTCAGCGCAGCGAGACCAGCGCTGCGCACCTAACAACAAGGCCCCGACACATGGTGCAAGGATTGACAGATGCACAGGAAATTCTGATGCATCTGTTGGCCCACAAGTCACACATTGCTAGAGTTGTGTCACATGCAAGACGCAACTCCAGCAATGCATGTTGAGGGCTATACTTATTGCACAGCGTCACTCCTTACGCCTGCTTCAAGCAGGCGTAAGGTTTTGACGTAGTGGCGTCCTAGAAGTGGCGCAGTGAAATTTTCACTGCATCACTTCTGCGAGGCTTTCCTGCGAGGGAATGCCTACCCTGCATACATTATACCCGGCGCAGGGCTTTATAACGTGATGCATCTCCCTAAATGCGTCACATTGTAGATTGGCCGCAGTGTTTATGCCGCCGCTGCATCACAAAAGTGATGCAACGGTGGCACAAAAGTGTTGCAAGGGACTTGTAAATCTGCCCCAAAGTGTTAAATGACACTTTTGACGTGGTAGGGGAGTAGATTTGAAGAGATTTTAAGTACAAAAATTACCCTTTTCAATATAAATGCCTCACAAAGCAGTGATATAAGCTGATATTTAAAGGTGAAAGGGTTGCAGTTTCCAAATATTTAATACACGTTTTTTTAAACTAAGCAGAATGTTTACAAAATACATGATGGTTGCTGCATGAAGAAACTGCCAAAAATGTTCATGGAGCAGCTCCTGCATGGGTTCTTTAAAGCCAATCCAGACCCTTAGCTCGGCTCTTGCCAGGACTCCTTGTTCATTTATTTGCTCGCTCACCTCTTAAGGGAAAGGGGTCCTTTTTCGTTGGTTTTTACGTACAAGCCTTACTTGCAGAGCAGCAAATGATGACATTTGCTCACGCTGCTGTCCTGAGGGCTACTGATTTCTTGTTCCTGTCGCTCACTGTTCCATGCGTGATGGCTATTGTCGCAATGGCGGTGCAGGCGCTATCTGGCGATAGTCTGGGTGATATAGTGGCTGCTGTGCATGGGCGTCCCCAGAAGGGGGTCCAGGATCGCCAGTGCGTCCGGTGTTCGCCCAGTCAGGCACGGCCTAGTCCATCATGCTTTTGAAATGGTGCCATTGTTCCAGGTGGCAGCCCCCTCCATTGGATGAGAAGGGTGGAAGGGGGTGGCCGAGAAGGGTGCAAGGCAGAGGGGAGAAGGGTGCAAGGTAGAAAGGAGAAGGGTGCAAGGCAGAGAGGAGAAGGGTGCAAGGCGGAGGGGAGAAGGGTGCATGGCGGAGGGGAATAGGGTGCAAGGCAGAGGGGAGAAGGGTGCAAGGCGGAGGGGAGAAGGGTGCAAGGCAGAGGGGAGAAGGGTGCAAGGTAGAGAAGGGTGCAAGGCGGAGGGGAGAAGGGTGCAAGGCGGAGAGGAGAAGGGTGCAAGGCGGAGGGGAGAAGGGTGCAAGGCAGAGAGGAGAAGGGTGTAAGGCAGAGAGGAGAAGGGTGCAAGGTAGAGGAGGGTGCAAGGCAGAGGGGAGAAGGGTGCAAGGCAGAGGGGAGAAGGGTGCAAGGCAGAGGGGAGAAGGGTGCACGGCAGAGGGGAGAAGGGTGCAAGGCAGAGGGGAGAAGGGTGCAAGGTAGAGAAGGGTGCAAGGCAGAGTAGGAGAAGGGTGCAAGGCGGAGTAGGAGAAGGGTGCAAGGCAGAGGGGAGAAGGGTGCCAGGTAGAGGGGAGAAGGGTGCAGGGCAGTGGGGAGAAGGGTGCAAGGCATAGGGGAGAAGGGTGCAAGGCAGAGAGGAGAAGGGTGCAAGGCAGAGAGGAGAAGGGTGCAAGGCAGAGGGGAGAAGGGTGCAAGGCAGAGGGGAGAAGGGTGCAAGGCAGAGGGGAGAATGGTGCAACGGGGATGGGAGAAGGGTGCTAGGCAGAGGGGAGAAGGGTGCAAGGCAGAGGGGAGAAGGGTGCAAGGAAGAGGGGAGAAGGGTGCAAGGTGGAGGGGAGAAGGGTACAAGCCAGAGGGGAGAAGGGTGCAAGGTGGAGGGGAGAAGGGTGCAAGGCGGAGGGGAGAAGGGTGCAAGGTGGAGGGGAGAAGGGTACAAGGCAGAGATGAGAAGGGTGTAAGGCGGAGAGGAGAAGAGTGCAAGGTGGAGGGGAGAAGGGTGCAAGGCAGAGAGGAGAAGGGTGCAAGGTAGAGAAGGGTCCAAGGCATAGGGGATAAGGGTGCAAGGCAGAGGGGGAAGGGTGCAACGGGGAGGGGGAGAAGGGTGCAAGGCAGAGGGGGAGAAGGGTGCAAGGCAGAGGGGAGAATGGTGCAGGGCAGTGGGGAGAAGGGTGCAAGGCATAGGGGAGAAGGGTGCAAGGCAGAGAGGAGAAGGGTGCAAGGCAGAGGGGAGAAGGGTGCAAGGCAGAGGGGAGATGGGTGCAAGGCAGAGGGGAGAATGGTGCATGGCAGAGGGGAAAATGGTGCAAGGTAGAGGGGAGAATGGTGCAAGGCAGAGAGGGGAAGGGTGCAAGGCAGAGGGGAGAAGGGTGCAAGGCAGAGGGGAGAAGGGTGCGAAGTCAGAGGGGAGAAGGGTGCAAGGCAGAGGGGAGAAGGGTGCAAGGCAGAAGGGAAAAGGGTGCAAGGCAGAGGGGAGAATGGTGCAAGGCAGAGGGGAGAATTGTGCAAGGCAGAAAAGGGTACAAGGCGGAGGTTGAGCAGGGTACAAGGGGGAGGGGGAGAAGGTACAAGGGGGAGGGTGAGAAGGGTGCAAGGCAGAGGGGAGTAGGGGGCAGAGGGGAGGGGGCAAAGGGTGCAAGGCAGAGGGGAGAAGGGTACAAGGCAGAGAAGGGTGCAAGGCAAAGGGGAATATGAGTTTAAGGTGGAGAAGGGTGCAAGGTGGAGGGGGAGAAGGGTGCAAGGCGGAGGGGGAGAAGGGTGCAAGGCGGAGGGGGAGATGGGTGCAAGGCGGAGGGGAGAAGGGTGCAAGGCAGAGGGGGAGAAGGGTGTAAGACGGAGGGGGAGAAGGGTGCAAGGCAGAGAGGAGAAGGGTGCAAGGCAGAGGGGAGAAGGGTGCAAAGTCAGAGGAGAGAATGATGGGGAGACGGGTGCAAGGCGGAGGGGAGAAGGGTGCAAGGCAGAGGGGAGAAGGGTGCAAGGCAAAGGGGAGAAGGGTACAAGGCAGAGGGCGAGAAGGGTGCAAGGCAGAGGGGAGAAGGGTGCAAGGCGGAGGGGAGAAGGGTGCAAGGCAGAGGGGAGAAGGGTGCAAAGTCAGAGGAGAGAATGATGCAAGGCAGAGGGGAGAAGGGTGCAAGGCAGAGGGGAGAAGGGTGCAAGGCAGAGGGGAGAAGGGTGCAAGGCTGAGGGGAGAATGGTGCAAGGCAGAGGGGAGAATGGTGCATGGTAGAAAAGGGTGCAAGGCGGACATGGAGAAGGGTACACGGGGGAGGGGGAGCAGGGTGCAAGGGGGAGGCCAAGAAGGGTGCAAGAGGGCAATGGGGGCAATGGGGAGGGGGAGAAGGGTGCAAGGCAGAGAGGAGAAATGTGCAAGGTAGAGAATGGTGCAAAATGGAGGGGAGAAGAGTGCAAAGCAGAGGGGAGATGGGTGCAAGGCAGAGGGGAGAATGGTGCATGGTAGAAAAGGGTGCAAGGCGGAGGTGGAGAAGGGTATAAGGGGGAGAAGGGTGCAAGGGGGAGGGTGAGAAGGGTGCAAGGGGGAGGGCGAGAAGGGTGCATGGCAGAGGGGAGAAGGGGCAAGCGGGAGGGGGAGAAGGGTGCAAGGTAGAGGCGGAGAAGGGTGCAAGTCGGTGGGGGAGAAGGGTAGAAGGGTGCAAGGGGGAGGGGGAGGAGGAGAAGGGTGAAAGGCAGAGAGGAGAAGGGTGCAAGGGGGAGGGGGAGAAGGGGGTGCAAGGCAGAGGAGAGAAGGGTGCAAGGGAGAGGGGAGAGGGGAGAGGGGAGAAGGGTGCAAGGCAGAGGGGAGAAGGGTTCAAGGCAGATGGGAGAAGGGTGCAAGGCAGAGAGGAGAAGGGTGCAAGGCATAGAGGAGAAGGGTGCAAGGCTGAGGGGAGAAGGGTGCAAGGCAGAGGGGAGAAGGGTGCAAGGCAGAGGGGAGAAGGATGCAAGGCAGAGAGAAGGGTGCAAGGCAGAGAGGAGAAGGTTGCAAGGCAGAGAGGAGAAGGGTGCAAGGCAGTGGGGAGACGGGAGAAGGGTGCAAGGCAGAGGGGAGAAGGGTGCAAGGCAGAGGGGAGAATGGTGCAAGGTAGAAAAGGGTGCAAGGCGGAGGTGGAGCAGGGTATAAGGGGAGGGCAAGAAGGGTGCAAGGCAGAGGTGAGAAGGGGCAAGAGGGAGGGGGAGAAGGGTGCAAGGCAAAGGGGATATGGGTTCAAGGTGTAGAGGGGTGCAAGGCCGAGGGGGAGAAGGGTGGAAGGGGAGAAGGGTGCAAAGTGGAGGGGGAGAAGGGTGCAAGGCAGAGGGGGAGAAGGATGCATGGCGGAGGGGGGAAGGGTGCAAGGCAGAGAGGAGAAGGGTGCAAGGCAGAGAGGAGAAGGGTGCAAGGCAGGGGGGAGAAGGGTGCAAGGCAGAGGGGAGAAGGGTGCAAGGCAGAGGGGAGAAGGGTGCAAGGCAGAGGGGAGAAGTGTGCAAGGCAGAGGGTAGAATAGTGCAAGGTAGAAAAGGGTGCAAGGTGGAGGTGGAGTAGGGTACAAGGGGAGGGGAGAAGGGTGCAAGGGGAGGGGAGAAGGGTGAAAGGGGGAGGGCGAGACGGGTGCAAGGCAGAGGGGAGAAGGGTGCAAGGTGGATGGTGATGAAGTTAAAAATGTGCCCTCCCTGGAAACATTTCTGCGGACGCCCATGCTGCTGTGGCACTAAGGCCACAAGCTATATCCTACAGGAAAGAGGCAGCTCTCTCTGGCAGGCTGACAGCGTGGGGGTGGGGGGGCAGAGGGGGTTAGGCTGCAGGTGGAATAATGCCAACAGTACCCTGCGGGGCCCTGTGGAGCTTGTCACTGGGAAACTTTCTGCTTGGCTGGAAACGGAACAGCAACTGTTCCCTGACTGAGCTGCACAGTGATAGTGGAACTCTGCGCAGACTCCGTTGCGCTTCACCATCAGATGATTATTTCATTCATAGAAGCAGTACAGGGAAGAGCTGACGAAGGTAGAGCACGCCCTGTCGCCCCTCCTTTGTCTCTTTTCTCAGTTTATTTTTCCATTTTTAATGAAAAGGAAAGGTTGTCCTACAGCATGAAAGCACCTTTTGTCAATCTTATGCGAGACAAGCTCCTACCTAGACATAATTCGTAGTCAAAATAAGGTGAACACAACGAGCAGTGGGATTAAACAACTTCAAATAATAAAGTAATCAAAACACACAGGGGGCACCACTCTTCCACCCCAGGGTAAAAAGCCAGTTCAAGACCTCTTGTGGGGACTCGTAGAAATATTCATGTTTATCCTGTTGAATGCGTCATCTGTCAGGGAGCAATAGGCTATACTTGATGTTGTGATCCCTTAATCTTCTCTTGACAGGAAGGAATTTGTTGTGTAAGTTCTGGACCCTACGGATTTAGTCAGGATATTTAAAGATATGTTTGTCTTTATATCAATGGAGGTGGTGCAAGCGTGCGTGCTGAAGAATGGCGCAGTGGTCACAGTACTTGAAAAGGCGAGTGATGAGAGCCCAGGGAGTCGCCCCTGGACACGGCATCGCCACCAGCACGCTATGCCCCCTCTTGACCATGAATAAATTACACAGTCATGGAGGCCTGAGAGTTTTTGTAATCCAATTCTCCAGGAAGGGATCCGCTGAGGTGCACTCCGTGGGCTCCTGGAAGCCTACCAGCCGCAATCTCCCCCCTGCGTCTTCCAAGCACTCCTCCACATGCATGGCACTGCATGTCAGTCCTTTCACCGCAGGTCTCACCGCCTTCACTTCCTGCTTCAGGGTGTCTACTACATCATCTTCGACAGCTGTGGTGCGATCTGCCTCTTTCGACAAGTCTATTCCCAGGTGATTCATCTCTATAGCCATTGAGGCAATTTCCCCCTCCAGTACAATGCAGGATCCTGGATGGCTGCCTGTAGCACCGGAGTAGTGGGCTCGAGATCTCCATGTGTTGTTCACGATCGTGGTTTGTGTGGGTTGTCTCAGGCCTCGAGAGATGTATTGGGCTATTTTATTGGTTTGCACCGGGTTTGCACTTTTGTCCTTCCACATATCGTGGCTCTGCAGCAGTCCAGGGTGTCAGCCACCAGTAGGCATACCTGGTCTTTGTTGTACAGTGTGCCACCGTATTCCCTCCTAGTGAGCCAGCAGTAGGCCAGAGGGACTCAGACCATCTCTTCTCCGGGGCTTGCATAGTGAATTGCACACTTTGTAGTGTCCAAACGCCCACTCCTGGCCACAATCGCACCCTTTGCCTTTCCGGGTGCCACCAGAGTAAACGGGCCTCCACCCACACTGTTCAGTCAGCCCAGGGCCCTGCCACTCCATCGCAATTCGAATGTCTGTCCTGCCTTATTATACCACATACAGGGCCCCAGGCTATAAGTGTATGCACCCCCTCTCTACTCAGCTGTGTGCTGTATCATAGGACCCCCATTAATAGAAATGGGGTAGCCCAGTAAGTCCAGGACCTGGGAGTATACCGATACCAAAAAACAGTGGTCCAATGGACTGTTAGTTCAAATATAACAATAAATTCAACATTTTATATTTCACATGGTAGAATATTCTTAAAGCGAAAAACAGCCAGAACACAACCAGTGGTGATAAATTTATTCTCTACCACTAATCCTCATAATATTATTTTTTATATATTTACAAGTAATACAGGGTCAAAGGGTTGCCCCAATCAGAGCGTGCACAAATAGAAAAGTTGAGTGGATTTAGTGATGAAGAAGAAAAGAAGGAAATTGGCAAAGATGGTGATATAAAAACAATTGTATACTTCAAATACAAGGATCAATAATCATCCCCACATCAAGACCTGACCATATATCAATGTGGCAACAAATTATTCAAGTTTTTTAAGACCTGTTGTGACTAGTACATCCTGAGCACATAAAAAGGAAATAATAATGGTCCAGGTCAATAATCTGTAATAAGCGTCGACGTTTCAACTCCACTAGTGGCCACACGGTGAATTATGCCTGGGCCGGGCGAGTCTTCATCAGGACTAGATGGGCAACCGAATATTCTTGGGATGACCCCTGACGTGGATAGATGTATCTATGTTCAATTTTCAGTTTCAATTAATGAAGATACCGTCCTCCTTGATGTAGATATATATATCCCTCCGGAAAATTCCCATGAGGTTCTCATCTTGCCCACTCCATTGTTCCAAGGGTTACTGGTGCCAGCAAGGAGGACGGTATCTTCATTAATTGAAACTGAAAATTGAACATAGATACATCTATCCACGTCAGGGGTCATCCCAAGAATATTCGGTTGCCCATCTAGTCCTGATGAAGACTCGCCCGGCCCAGGCATAATTCACCGTGTGGCCACTAGTGGAGTCGAAACGTCGACGCTTATTACAGATTATTGACCTGGACCATTATTATTTCCTTTTTATGTGCACAGGATGTACTAGTCACAACAGGTCTTAAAAAACTTGAATGATTTGTTGCCACATTGATATATGGTCAGGTCTTGATGTGGGGATGATTATTGATCCTTGTATTTGAAGTATACAATTGTTTTTATATCACCATCTTTGCCAATTTCCTTCTTTTCTTCTTCATCACTAAATCCACTCAACTTTTCTATTTGTGCACGCTCTGATTGGGGCAACCCTTTGACCCTGTATTACTTGTAAATATATAAAAAATAATATTATGAGGATTAGTGGTAGAGAATAAATTTATCACCACTGGTTATGTGTTCTGGCTGTTTTTCGCTTTAAGAATATTCTACCATGTGAAATATAAAATGTTGAATTTATTGTTATATTTGAACTAACAGTCCATTGGACCACTGTTTTTTGGTATCGGTATCATAGGACCCAGCAGGACACAATAAGCCAACAACAATCCACTTAAGGTGTACTGTCCTTTTGCTTTACAGGTTAGCCGGGGCCCGGTCACCATAATGCCGATATCGGCAACCTCTGCTTAGCAATAATAGTCATGCTGCACAGGTTTATTACATACAAGGAGTATGCCTACTTGGTGGGTTAACTTACGGGGGATCCAAGGGCAGGCAGTGGTGACTAGCCTAAGCGTCCCTGCTCACCTGATGGGCCAAACTGCACTGTGGCCAACCCAATCAGTGCTACCATTTATATGGGGATTAGCCCCCTTACACACCATGGACCCCATAGTCCATCAATTTTTCTCACACCTTTTAGGGGTAGAGCGTATCCAGGCAAGCCCCAGGTTGCTCAGGCTTATACCCACCTGAAGGACTAGCGGGGCGCCGTCGTTTTCAACCAGGATCCTGCCGTAAAGACTCCTGGGATTTTGGCATAATATGCATCCCTATTGTGCTCTTGAAAGGGTATCCCTCATACCAATCAGCCTCTGGATCGCCCTGTAAATCTGCAAAAGCCTGGGATGTGGCCGCCATCATATCTGGATGCCCCACCCCACCATGACAGGCTCCATAACCTTCTGGAACATGTGGTTACTAGTCCTTCTAGCTGGTCAAATCAAATTGGCCAACACCATACCCTTATCTCTGCAGCGCTGGCAAGACTTCTTACCCTGTAGCAGATGCAAAACTACTGCTCTCTACATAGCCATAGTTCTGTCTGATATAATCCATAAAGCTCTGCGTGCAATACGTGCCTTTAAATTTGGTCTAGTATAAACCCTTGTTTAGGGTTTGTGAGGACATGGAGTGGTCCTCTGGGCAAATTTACTTGCACCTTCTAACTTTTCAATGCACACCGAGTTCTGGGACTTGTCAGCGTTTGTGCACGAACGTGCCTTTCTCCACCCTATTGAGTCACAGCACACACTTTTTTGGATTGACAAACTTGTGCAACCCAACTGATTACAACCCCCTCTATTTTCAGATTCCTACTACTGCACCCTTCTGCCTGTGTTAGGGCAAATGTAACGCATATGGTATTGCGCTTGCACCACCCGTATCTGCTTCATTTCATGTCCATATTGCATGTCATCCCCTGAAAGCATTTAGGAAAGAAGTAAAAACATGGCTATTTCAATCCGAATTCTAACTCTATTTGCATACTGGCTTTACACACTCCCTGAGTCCTCAGCGCCAAGACGCCTCCCAGAATTCGTTGCGCTTTACAAATCTAATTATCAAATCAATCAAATCAAATCACTGTCTGACTGCTATATTTCAGTGCTGTGTTACTGTGCTGATGTCCCCACCCTAGCGTAAGGCGTCTACTTCCAACATGTACAAATACCAACCCTTTCTAGAGTAACGGGGATGCCAAACATACCTAATCCATTGTAGGCTTTTTTGTGCCTAACCCATTGCATCTCCAACCTTAGGAGCCGCAGCACATTTTTCAGATGACAACTACCACAACCTGCCTAGCTGCCATGGCTTTAGGGCGGGTAATGTTTTAGCTTTACTAAAGCAACCTGTAACATGCCCCCGTTTATAGAGTGCACCTACTTTGCCAAATTGACCAGACCTTTACACAGACAGTTTTATTGATAAACTATGGCGAACAATTTAATGGTGCCAAATCTGGTTTCCGTGGGCGTTTTTCTAGTATGCCTCTGCCAGTGAGTACCATGATTTGTATTTGTCTGTGTTACAATTGTTGCTTGCATGCACTTCAGGATCATAGACTTGGGCTGATACTCTAGCTTTCTTCATTGCTGAGTGAGCCCGGTGCATTCACAGGTATTTCTTTAAATTTTCAGTTTTTAGCTGCAGAAAGGAATGAGATTGCTGGCACAAATCCCAGGTAACTAAGCTTTCAGGGACCATAGTCTTGTATTTGCCCTCTGCAATGTGATCTGGAATACTATGACCAAGCACCAATGGGGCCTCAGCAATCCCATGTACCCGTCCATCCTGTGATAACTAATATGCTCCCTATCCATGGTACTTTGTGGTAACTCAATGATGGCAACAGCAGGGCCTTACTGGGCAGGAACACTTTCATCTGTGCATAGAGATACAGGGGTCATAGAAAGATATATGCCCTGTTACACAAACCTTAGGGATGCTCGTGGTGGTGTTGCCACGGACCAGTGATCCACAACCACCTCAAAGAAATTATCAAACCTAAAGAAGCAGAGACATATACATGTGTAAGTAATTGAGAACAATAAACAATACCAAGTGAAATTAAAAGAGGCGGGCAAACCGCACACAGACAATAGTCTCATTGCATCGCGGGGTTCGTAGGGGTCTGCAGCGCTAACCCCACAAGGAGCTAAAATGCCCTATGATGAAGTATGACACCTTAGGTGTGTGATGGCAACTTTCCAAATTTGAAGAATTTCTTCACTATCCACTTTATCCAATCTGAGACTTATCTTTCTCAGATGAGTTACTTCTGTTTTTCTCCTATCAACAATATCCCATGCAAGTCCATGAGAAATATCATGAACATCACTAAAAGGAAAGGCATGAAAAAGCAGCAGTACAAATGATGAATGCAAACAGTGATGTTTTGAATGCAACCAATAAATACTTGTGTATGGTGACCTCTTGTTGAAAGGGTGGATACTATTGGGTATAGAGCACATAGAAACACATTTTCAGGGTCTCAAGCTTCTCTTATTGACAAAAGCATTGCTGGCTCAGTCCTGCAAGGATACACCTGAGCCATAAATGTGGACATCAGAGCATCTAACAAGCTTTCTTTCATTTCGCCAAACTCTGTGCGAATCTCCTACTTGGGGTCTACCTGACTATACTAACAATTTTTACCTCTTTGTTAGTGAAAATGAACGGTGTGCTCTTGTGGTACTTACCCAGCAGGAGGACAAGCACAATCAAAAAAGATTTATGTATGGATTTGCGTAAATTTCTTTAACGCCCCCGATACGAGTGCTAAAATGACTCTGTAGATGAAGCACCACAGATGCACCCAGCACAGCAGATGTACTTAGAAATGAAATGGGGGCATATTTGTCTGAGCCAACAAAGGCTGCTAAGTTCTTCTCTAAATAGGTGTTCCGGAGAAAGGTACCATCGATGACCATGTGGCGAATGGACAAAAAGTTTATATTCATGACTATGTCCATAAGTGGAAGATCAAAAATCGAAAGGGCACTTCACAGTGACATTCAACGAAACAATGGATCCAACTCACAGATGTCCACCCGGACCCATCAATACAAGACATCTCCACAGATAGAGACAGTAAAAGGAGGGGGCGAGGAGAGATTCACCTGTAAAAAACCCTCCTTCCAATGCACAAGTGGGGCAATTGTTCCATTCTACAAATGAGCAGTTATGCATTTCTGTTTTATTTTTCCTTTTATGTCTTTTTATGTTGCTGTTTGCATTGTTTTTTATAAAGATTCATGCCTCAGCTCATGTCAAAATGTCACGATCCTGCGGAGAGAAATTGCTACACGTAGCAATGCATCTCTCTAGTATTCATGGTAGCCTATTAGACAATATGTGGTATCAAAACATGACAGAGATAGTGAAAGAAACTTCAAATGATTCATGCTTTGTGTGCTCATTTATTCCACAAGTCACTGGTTCAGATAGACTACACCCCTCCGAAGAAATACCTCTAAACATAACAATGTATCTACTACTCGTTTCCCTATGTAGCATACGGGCACAGACTGCGCAGGAAGGCACACATTCGAAGTAACCAAGTCAGTTTATGCCAATGATCAGCAGCACCTCTATACCAGATTTTTCTGTAGAGTCACCTCCCTATGAAATAGCACCCACACCAAATAATACACCTTAGGGAAGCATAGAGTACATGGGACACCAACATTCTTGATACACTTGGGTAGATGGGACGATAAGCCCATGATCAGTTGTGAAATTAATATCCTTTTCTTTATCTTTCAGAGGGAATGGGCCTGTCCCGGTTGGAAACAACATCAACTGCAATAACACAATATACAACGATATGCAGAGGGGCACCTCTAGCTTGCTAGACTACTACTGGCAATGGGGAGAGCTGCTACATGTTCAACTACCTCCAAACTGGAATTGCCTCTGTTCCATGGACACCTTGCACACACCCTTCTCTGGTAGTACCAGGAGTGGACATTTCTAAATTGATATGACCATCCCATGAGCCATCCAACTACCTTGCTTCACTATCATTGGAAGCAAAGAGTTGCAGAATATTAAGGCAGTGCCAGGTCTGGGAAGATGTTCCCCAGGAGCACAGGCTAATGTATCCCTGGTGTTCTTTGGAAGTGTCCTACCGTTTGTTCAGTCAATAGCAACTACCTCCTGGTTGCAAATTACCAGGTGGTAACTGATGGTGGTGATCGATGCCATTGAGGATGGGTTCAATGTCATTAAAGAGAAATTATGAGCCATGAGAGTACTGCTAATGCATTGCAGGTATGTGCTGGATTTGATGACGGCAATTGATGTGGGTGTGTGCATCAACACGGACAATGGAACATTGACAGAGGCCAAGCAAACTCTGCACAATTGCAAAAGACAATGGTTAGTGAAGGAAGTGCCCCAGATGAATGGTTTACGGGTTGGTTCGATTGGCTACCTTCCTGGATGTCTTGACTGTTAAAAGCCTTGTTGCCAAATTTAGTTACAGTGGTGTAGCTTTTGATGTGTTGTGTCTTTCAATTAGTTATAGCTTCGTGCAAGAGTGTGAGTGCAAAGGTGGGAGGAGTGTTCACAGTCAGGTCAGCTACACAAGTAGTAGATGCACAGGGGAACATATATCCTTTGCTATCTTGTTTAGATCTAGGGTTAGAGGAAGTAGCTGAAATATCAACTGGGGGGGGGGGGTAATGTTAATGAAAATATAAAATGTGAGCAAATCTCAGGCAGGTAAGAAAACTCACCATTGCAATCATCAGCAGAGAGTGACAGCAATGTTGTGGAAAGTTACATAATTAAAGAACAATACAAGCTTAAGGCTCACAAGGACACTGAGTAGGTGGGAGCTCAGAAAAACAGTTCAGTAACGCAGGAAAATAGAATTAACAAATTGCTAGCTTGGAAGAATTCAATGCCACAAGCACTTGAACACGTACTCCTACTTCCACCCTTAGCAGAAACACGCTCTTCCAAAAATATGTGATCAAAAGGTAGTTTTAGTCATCAGTGCAGGAAGTCAGATAAGAAACCTTTATAATAGCGCAATGGAATGCACCAACACCAGGGGTGGACCGGTTAACGAACAGTCCGTTTCAAAGTTGTATCATTCTAACAAGATAAGGGGAACCGAGAAAGAAAGGACACGAGTTGAAGGATGCCGGTGGTGTGTTGTTTTTGTGAAAATATATCAGCAACTTATTTTTGCATGTTTTAGATATCACGCATGAAGTCATTGATTCTTTTGGCTAGATAAAGGGCTGTCTATGTGCAGTATTTTGAGACAGTTTTCCAGTTCCACAGAGCCTACTGCTCTCCTGGCTGTATATTGATTACACCTATATTGCACTGCGAACCAGATTTTGTCTTTCTTTGTGTTCCAGTCAACACCAGAGACTGCATGCAGTGGACTGGTCGGACTGTGTTCCTCTTTGTTCCCATGGAACCTCTTAGGACTGTGTTGGACTTGGCCCCTTTTCCCAAAATGTTTCGCTTTTCGCCCCTCTAATGTAGGATGTCTTCCCCATGGTAAAGGTTACAGAATAGGCCATGCGTGGTGTGAGACGCCATGTTAATGTTAAATGTTTATTTTCCCCCATTGTAAACATGTACCCTGGTGAAATGCTGCATTTGTGTTTTGCATTTAAAATGGCTGCCAAGGCTATGCGTTGTGCCACCTGACTGCAGGAGGTTAGCAGTCTAGTTTATAGGTACCCAGCCACTCCTGCATTAGGAGGGAAAGTCTGGCACCCAGGGTGCTCTACTCCTCCCCTTGAGCCAGTTAGAACTAGTTCGGCTGACTGAGGTGGGTTAGCGGTCTAGTGTTTGAAGTGACAAGGTGCTCTACACTTCCCCCAGTGACAGTGAGGCTGGAACTGCTAGGGACCTTCTAGAAGCTTCCAGCCTTTCTGGTATAGGTAGAGCAATAGAGTTGTCATGTGCAGAGACAGAGCTGGGACAGGAACGTAAGGGGACCTGCTGCAAGGGGATACCGCCACTTGGGCCTGTGTGCTGGACCCTGCACCCATCTGGAACCCCCCTACTGTCCCTAGGGCTTGTGAATCCCCACTGCAGGAGTTCAGGCTGCTGTTCAGGAGGAGGGCCACGCTGCAGTGGGGATGGTGATAGCCTACCGCCCTGTTTTAATGACGCCCCCACTAACTGCTGACCTGGCCCAGTAGTGCCTACTACTCTGTCCCCGGGCCCCTGAGGAAGGAGGGCCCCCTAGGTCCCTGAAGCTGCCGGGACCTTGCGCCACGCAAGCGCTGCGCAGAGAAGCGCCTAGAAGGGAAGGAGCATCTTGGACTGGACCCCCCAGGAGGTGAGGAGTGTTACCCTGGGGCTTGCTCCTGGGACTGTCCGCCCCCCTTTGCTGTGTGCCTGGAAGTGCTGGCCTACAGGAGACTGCTTGTGTCCCCAGAGCGCTGTGACCAAGACTGCCCTGCTGATTGCCTGCTAAGCTCTATAATCTGGGAGCGCTGTACCTGCTAAGCGCTGTGTTGCATGATCCTACAGCGCTGTGTGAGGAAGATTGTGCCCTCAAGGAGCTGTGGGCTGGGAGAGTTTCTGCCTGTTGTGCCCCTGTCAAGCGCTATACTGCCTGGGACTGCAAGAAGCATTACTCCTCCAAGCGCTGGGGCTTGAGAAGCTATCTGCCCCCTAAGTGCCACAATCTTGAAGCTGTGTGTTAAGCGCTGTATTGCCCTGGGAACTGCTGCTGGCCCAAGCGCTGTGAGCGCGGCTGTGCACTCTAAGCGCTGTACCCGGAGGACTGAGCCCCCAAAGCGATGTGCCGCCTGGAAGCGCTGTGGGGCCCCGGAGAACTGTTTATTGTGGAAGCGCTGGGCCCCTTTGACGCGCTACTGGCTCACCTGTGGCCCTGGTACCCAATCCTGAATAGCGATGTTGCTTTTCGTGGCCGCCCCTCCCCGGGAGAACTGTAGCTGGGCCCTGTTAACTCTGGTTGATTTTGTGAGGGCCTCCCCCCCCCAGCTAAAGGAAGGGGGAGAGGGGATTACAGGCCTGCCAGGCCCCGGAACTGGGCAATCGCATGACTGACTGCCTATATTGTGGTTGCCTAATGGAAATCGACCTGTTTCTGCTGCACTCGTGGGTTTACTCCTGCCTAATGAAATGGTTCTGCCCATGGCCCCTTTATAATGACAGGTGGTCTGATGTCTAAAGGAACGTTAATGCACATGTTTCTTTGAAGGAGTATTACGTGAATCCCAAGGCTTATGCCCCTGAGGCCTACTGTTTTCCTAGGATGGATTCCGACCTCATGATTGAGGTCTGCTCCGCCCTACGCCAGATGTTGATGCTAGGTGCGTGCGGTTCTTTTTGCAGGAGGTGCTGATGCCAGGCCGGCTGTGTTTATGCCTTGTGTCCTATGTTATGCTTACAGCCTACTGCTAAGGTGATGCCAAGGATTAATGGATGTGTTTGCCCTGCAATACTGACCTTGTGTTACATGCCAATTGATAACATTCTTTTATTTTCAGCCCTGGACAGTAATGGACTTACTTACCTTTTATTCTTTTTCTGATTACCCCTGTAAATAATCCCCCCTGGCATCCATTGCCCTGGCGCCCGTTGGCACCCCACTGTGCTTTACTGTGTCTTACCTTCGCAGGTTGGAGATAATACATGAGTTATTCTTTTACTTCCAACCCAGTGTCGTGTCTCTTTTGTAGTGTGCCTGGTGTGTCGTCTGTGGGTACTGCGTGGATGCTTCACACATGTCCTCAGGAGTTTGGCCTGCCCGCTCTGCTCCATGCTACCCCCCGTAGAATTGGTAACCCCATTTCTAGCAGGCTGTATGTCAGGGTGCTGCTTAGTCGCGGCTCATTCCACTTCAAGCTTTTGCCTTTAATTTGCTTTTTTGGATTAATTTCAGTGTTGCTATCCTGACAAAGACTATCATGGCGCACTGCACTGGTAGCAATTATGGTTTCCTTTAATGTAGTGCTTGAATTTAAAGTGCTCAATGGCAGCTCCATCCATGTTGACACATTGGCCGCATTAACCACCTTACCTTCCTTTTGCACCGACGCAGGGCCAGGTGGGACAGCTGCTGGCCTCCTTGGGCACTCGGGGGAGGGGTGGGGGGGGGGTTTAGCATGCAGAGCCAGATTGCCTTGACTGAATACCAGATCTTAGATGACTGAGTCATTGAGACTAATCGTTGACAGGTTTCTGTAGTAATCTGGACAACACAGGGATGATGAAGACAACGCAGTTTTATTGAAGAGTAGGTAAAGCAGGTAATACGGTCTCTCCGCAGTCCCAAGTATCCATTAACAGTCCCACCCGGAGCAGCCTGCTAGCTGATCAGCCCCATCCATCCAACTGTCACTCTGCTCCAGTCATCCAAGCCTTCCACACTCAGCCCAGACACCAACATTCTACTCAGAACATTCACACAGGCTGAGCAGCTAGGAGCAAGTTAACATAAGAGGTAACAGAAATAGGAGAATACTACATATTTCTTTCCTTATAAATGAAAGAGGAAACTAAAGATCTTAAAACCATAGACCTAAAAATGCAAGATAAGATAAATAATAAAATGGCAAAACTACAAGCATAAATGTACAAGCTAAATGCATACACCGAACATCTTAAAACTGTAAACATACCAGCATAAGATAAGTTGATATACATGTACCAAACATCTTAAGACTGTAAACACAACATCAAACGATGAGTAACATAGTCAGTAACCCAGGGATGACAGAAACGCCATCACGAGAGGGATAGCGACTACGCAATAACAAGTTAAAAAAAATAAAAGTACACTGGGAGGGGGGAGGAGAAACGCGAGAGACGGCCTGGCGGCCGTCAAAGTGAAAGTACGGCCGGCCGGCCGGCCGGCCGTGGGCAATGAATAAATTAGGGGAGGAGAAATGCCTGAGGCAGAGCGCACGCTGGGGGATGCCTGTGGGAGGGCGGCTGGTGGCTTTGATGTGCACGACCTTTTTAGGTCAATGCGCTTGCACATTGAGCTTGCTTTTCACGGGCACAGCATCAAATCGCCCAATCGTTAAGGTCTCGTTAAGCCCCTATATTCTCGCAAGCTCAATGCGCAAGCGCATTGACAGGCGAGACCTAAAAAAAGAGAAGGGAAAAAGGTAAATATATAAAATACGAAATACCCATCTCCCCCTCTTAATAAAGGCAATAAATTGATGACAAAAATGTATATAATCCCATGGAGGAAAGGCTCCATGTAAAGGTGTGGAAAGTGGGACTGTATACCCAAATTCCTGCCCCCAGCCTGAACAGGGGACAACCAACGTGTATATAAAATGTGGATGATAGGGACTACTACCCAGCGTCCTGCCCCCACCCTAACAGGGGACAAAGAATATGTGGATGTGGACGAGAGGGACGTATACCCAATGTCCTGCCCCCACCCTAAACAGGGGACAACAAATATGTGGATGTGGACGAGAGGGACTTAAACTCAATGTCCTGTCCCCATAAACTAAAAGGGACAACCAGTGATAAAAAAAAAAAACTCGTGCGGCGCAATGCGTCTTAGGCACGCAGGGTCCCACCCCTGCAACAAGTCTAAAACACCACCCTTGCGTAAGGGTACACATGTAATATTGCGTAAAATTGAACACAAATATCCCAACACTTACCCCAAAGTAGGGCCAACCCTCTTGTAAGGGTACACTCACCCCGTGTAGGGGCACGTGTAAGAAAATGTAACAAACCCAATGGACATCCTTCGCGTAAGGGAATATGTAAAAGAGCTAACGATTGGTAAAGAAACATTCCCAATGTAAGTGAAACTCAATGTGCGAAGCATGGAAGCTGTATTACAGTAACACTGTACTTGAAATAAGACATTACATATTGCTACATACATACTGCAAAGTGAAATTTTGACTTAAACACAGCAAACAGATATGGAAATAAAACATCCAAAAGCAAATGTGAAAAATAGCCACTAGATGGCAGCATACCACAACGCAGAGAATACTGCAAAGCAGAAGAAACAAGATTTCACAAATTAGAACAAACCTAAACTGCACTTGTGAGAAAAAGGGCTCCGATAATTCTTGCAAGTATAATTAGCCCATTACTTAATGTTGAAACAACAGCATTCCAATCAGGATTGAAGACACACCTACTTTACTGAATCCGGATTGCAGCTGCACTGTAACAGTGTACAAACGTTAAGTCAAGAAGATTAAAGAAACTCCCAACAGTGCACATCTGGTCTTTTGTGCATTAAAATTCCAACGAAGCAAAAAGAAGAAAAGTACTTGGGAGTCCCTTCCGTTTTTTTCACAAAAGAAACTTTATTGTCACTGCCACACCTTTGACACAGACGTGGTTGCCAGAAAATGGAGACCGAACAAGTTTAACAGCATGCACTGCCAATTGCAATATGGCGGCACGCTGTGTCACGGCCTGCCGAGTGGTTCTCGGCACGTTTGTACCTCGAAGCGTCCTTCAGGAGCACAGAAGATCGTGGAGTCCACAGCTCGTAGCAGGATTGTGGACATTGGCGCTTTCTTTTCCTGATCGCTGCTCCTTTGAATCCCTTGTTGGCTGGACACTGAGGGCCACTGGGAGGCTGTGAATTACACAGACTTGCCTGGTTTCGAGGAGTGAGAACGGGAGCCCGGGACTGCGAGGACCAGCATTCCGCCTAACACCCACAGCTGGTGCCTCTTCCCGGGCGTGCCCCACCTCCTCTCACCGCTTCATCACTGCTCGCGGCTCCCGCTCTGCGGGAGCCGCTCTTAGCAGGATTGTGGACATTGGCGCTTTCTGTTCCTGATCGCTGCTCCTTTGAATCCCTTGTTGGCTGGACACTGAGGGCCACTGGGAGGCTGTGAATTACACGGACTTGCCTGGTTTCGAGGAGTGAGAACGGGAGCCCGGGACTGCGAGGACCAGCATTCCGCCAAACACCCACAGCTGGTGCCTCTTCCCGGGCGTGCCCCGCCTCCTTTTCCGTATTTAATCGAACTCCCATCGCGCATCGCGGGACGCGCGCGGGACTCAGCCCGGGGCTAAGCCCGGGCAAAGGGGCCCTCAGAGGCTGAAAAGGCAAGTGCTGTGCGGACCTCTGTATAATTCTTAGTATTCTTTGCATTCCTATTATCTGTATTATTGTGGTTAAATCTTCTGTTTACGGCTAATCCTTCATAAATTATGACTGCCAAGAAATTGAGGTCTGGGAGACTTTTGGTAGGCAGGTCTTGCTCAAAAACTAAATCTAATCCATTACGAAATAAGGATGGCCAGGCTTCTCTATTAAAGGGAAAATCTCAGCTATTTAGCTTATGGGAAAAGGGTAAGGATAAAATCCTTACTGGGGTACCCATGTCAAAAGATAACTTAAAGGTCGGAGACGATGTGGACCAACATGTAGAGAACAAGTATACCAATCTTCCTACCCCCATTTATGTACCTACGAGGGTGGAGAGCACTGGCCTCTCTCAAGAGGAGTTGGGGAGTCCCCTCAAAAATATCTACTTCATCCCGGCGAATTGTTGACTCCACAAACAAACTTGGTTTTTCCCCCTCACATAGACTATCTGCACCAAGTTTTAAAACTGTGGATGTCATAGTACATAGTAAAATGCCCAAATCCGGTGAATCCCCAGCTCCTCTAGAGAATGCTTCTGGTACCTCATTGCAAGGGGTAGCGCAAACTATGGACCCCCTTTGTCTTGATATAGATATGGATCTCTGCAAAAGGTATATAGAGGATGAAATTGATGTGATATTAGATCCAAAAATAACCCCGACTGTACCTGCTCCAACTGGGCTCCTACTATATAGCAGTACACCTTCTAATAATTCCCTCCTCTCTTTGCCCCAGTCAAATATTTCTTCTAGTCCGCAGCTCAATATAACTAATACTGACCTTAATGGGTCTGCTAGGCATGATAACCCAGTTTCCGAATCATTGATATGTCTTGAGCATTTGCTCTCTTCTATTCTTTCCCTGGTAGAAAGATTTGTTGGCGGATCCGATTGTGTTTTGGAAACTGTGACCCAAATATTAAAGGCTCTGTTAAATAGAAATTGGGTGAAGGATCCTAGCCCATTCTTAGCGACTGCTCAATCTGGCTCTGATGTACCGAAGGTACTATCGGAAGAGAACGTGATTATTGATTCAGACCAAACGACTTAGTGGAGAATTCTTTGATTATAGATAAAAAGAAGATAGTAGCAGCTCGGAAGATTTCTCCAATAAAACAGGTGGATACTCTTAGTAATAATTGTGTGGTGGAGGGTGATTTGGAAATTGAATCTATAGGTATCCCGGGAAAAGGAATATGTCAAGATTTATTTCCCATTTTCCATCCTCCTGCAAAAGATGGAAAAGAGGAGGTATCGGCGTTATCCGATAAAGGAAAGATAACGAATTTAAAAAAGAATGGTGGGAAAAGAAGGAAACAGGTACGTAGATTCGCGAAAAAGAGGCGGAGGAAAATTAACTTTGAAGACCACCCCAATATTACAGTTAATATTTCAACTGAGGAAATTCGGGAGGATAAGACGCCTCATGAGATGCCGGTCTCATTAGATACGGGTGTCGTTCCCTCACCCCTCCAAAATACCCTCCCCTCTATCCCCATGCAGCCTACATTAGGTTTTACCTGCCCGATACTTGGTGGTTTCGCCAATATTGCTCCTCCTGTGGAGTTGTTGAAACCTGTTGATCAAGTGTCGACTGGTCTTAACCCTCTAGCGAAGCCATTCCCCGCCTTTGCGGGAGGGGAAACAGCTGCAATAAGGCCAACTGAGATAATCGAGGAGGAAAATATCGATACTTTCTTCTTAGATTTTTTCCCGTTATTTGATGCTGATTTTACTTTAAACAGATCTACGCTTCCTAAATGTTTCCATGAGACGGAAGGTTTTGAAATTGTTACAGAGTAAGATTTTACTCAAAACTTGTTGTTAATCTTATTCTCCAAAAAACTGAAAGTTTCCAGTGCAGAGGGATTGATGTTATGCCTTTTTTGGTAAGACCCCAATTCAATAGATTATTGGGCAAGCCTTTGTCCTCTCAGGCTGTAGTTGGAAATGGGGGCTTTCCCTCTGATTTTGAAGACTTAAAAATCAGTATTGCAAAAAATGTGCGGCATGTGGAGTACCCGAATTCCCCTCTCTCTCACCCTCAAAGTGTGTTAGCAGAGGAGTGTCGTCAATGGAACTGGTTGCCTGGAGTTTTAGCTAGTAAATCTTCCTATAATTCCCAACCGCAACCATATCTTTAACAAAGATTTCAGGATCTTATCCTGGAATGCTGCAGGAATACGAAATAGCCCTGAAAAATTACAATTTTTACTTTCTTTAGAGTTCAGTGTAATATGTCTCCAAGAAACCTGGTGCATAGAGAATTTCCCTACGGGAAAGGATTACTTTGTTTTGGAAGGTAGAGCCAGTCCCTCAAGGAGAGGCCATGCTAAAGGGGGAATAGCATGCCTCTTGTATACTAAGATACAATAGAATTTTTCCCATTTCCTGGACTCCAGTAACCTTTTTCAAGTAGTTATGGTATTTAACTCTGTTAATTCTGAAAGCAAACCTATTATTCTGATAAATGTCTACATCCCACCGGATGTTTGTTACAATGAAATTTTATATAGGGTTTTTTTATATATTAAAACAATCTTGGCAAATAATTCCTCTCCCCATATAATTTTATTAGGGGATTTTAATTGTAAAGTCTCTAACCTAAGTTTGGAGATTTTTCGAAATGAACTTAAAGAGGAATCTTTACAGATACCCCAAACCCTTTTTCCTGGGAACATTAAAACAACTAAGAGAGGGAAAATGTTACTTGAAGAACTCTCCGAAATTGATGGAATTATAGTAAATGGTAGGCTTCTGTCTGATATTCCTGCAAATTTTACGCACAAGTCTATTAATGGTGAATCTATCTTAGATTATTTGGTGGTAGATATTCCAACTTTTCCCCTCCTCAAGGATCTTACGGTCACTCATACCATTTTTAGTGACCATAAAATAATAACTCTCCTGATAGATTTAAATCCTCCTCCCACGGATAATTGGTCCTTGGACAGTAATTTGGTCAATTTTGGAGTCCAAACCGGAAGATGTTTTTGGAATTTTAAAGCAGTTAGGGGTATTAAGAGCCTTCTAGATATCACAGTGAATGATTTAATCAATTGGAAGGGTTCTGAATTAACTTGCTTCGCTAACTTCTTGAATAAAGTGTTATTGGTTGCAAAAAAAACATCAAAAAAAGAACAAACTAAAAAACTTCCTATTTCCCTCAAGTTGCTTAACTTAGAAATAAATAAACTTGTAAGAAAACAATATTTGAGTCACTGTCCTCTAAGATATCATAGATTGGCTCTTTTAAAAAGAAGGAGGAAAAGGCTGAAAATTAAATCAAAAAAAGAAAGCGAGGATTCAGTTTGGATTAAACTGCGGGAGGCTGTTTCTAGCGGTCAAGCTAGACTATTCTGGTCACTCATTGGGGAAGGTTGTGGTCTTAGATCCAGATCCCTACCAGTCCCGATTGAAGAACAAAAATGGGTAGAATACATCTTGAGCTTGTATGCCAGAAATGGAATAGTAGTTGTCCACGAAAGAACAAAAGAGAACAATTCCGGCCTTGTTCCACCTTCCGAAAGGATTATAGAACTAGCTATCAAGGGCATGCGCTCATCAGGAGCAATGGGCCCGGACGAGCTTCCCATTTCTGTCTTAAAACAGAATAGTGTCAGCTGGAGTAAGATTCTCTTCTCTGTGTTTAAATTTTGTTTTTTGCATAACATGATTCCTCCCTCCTGGAAGGGCAGCATACTGGTCCCCCTGTATAAGAAGGGAGACAGAAAGGCTCCCCAAAACTATCGACAAATTGCCCTTCTTGATGCTATTGGCAAAGTTTTTGCTAAATGCCTCTTGCAATTAATTAATGATTGGGTAGCGGAGCATAACATACTGCCTCTTGAGCAGACGGGGTTTCGACAAAATCATGGCACCTTGGACAATTTGGCCGCTTTGCAAGTCGTATCGGAGAAATATATCAAGATCCGGGGAGGGAGAATATATGCAGCATTTATAGATTTCTCCACAGCATTTGACAAAGTAGATCGTCCTTTGCTGTGGAGAAAACTATCGGATCTGGGTATGCCAACTGAGCTCTTGGACTTGGTCCGGGAGCTATACTCCGATACATGGTGCCGAGTGCTTCTGGGAGGGGAAAGAGGCCTCTCGCAAGCTATCCCGTCTGCCAATGCGTTAAAACAAGGCTGCCTCTTGGCACCATTACTGTTTTCCTTATACCTATCAGATCTTCCTCAAACTCTATCGTCAAGTGCTGGTATTGCCCCAGTTTTGGGGGGCAAACCGATAGTATGTCTGTTATATGCAGACGATATACTAATTTTGGACTTGACCCCCACTGGATTGAATAATCGGTTGCAAGCACTCCACGGATTTGCAGAGACTCACCATCTAAGGATAAATGTATCCAAGAGTAAAGTTATGTGTATTGTGGGAAGGAAAAAGCCAAAATATGGGAGTTTTTTTTTGGAATATAGGGGGCCTTGGACTAGAAGTGGTTCAATCCTACATTTTTCTGGGGAAAATAATTTCTAGTACACTAAGTGATAAGGCCCATGTAGCCAATAATATCCGGAAGGCAATGGCTCATGGGAGGGGTCTAAACACCCTTTATAGATCTACTGGCCAGAGACATTTTGCCTTTATGTTGGAGGTTTTTAGAGCTAAAGTCCCGGCTTCCCTACTATATGGCATAGAATTACTCGAAGTGGGGAAATGGGGTTTTCTGAACACCACAGAAGGAAAAATTTTACGGAAATTGTGTATGGTTAATACTGCTTGCAATACAGCTGCTTAGGCTGGAATTTGGTATACGAAGTGCTTGGGTCCAGGGCCTTGCTGGGGTTGTACGGTGGGTTTCCAGTTTGGCAAAGGGTGAACCCGGCACCTTAAGACATTTGATCCAAAAAGAACTTCTTGGAACCCTAAAAGAACACTCCTTAATTGTAAGGAATTTTAGATTAGCAGTTGTTCTCTTGAAATTAGATGAATCAACTCTTTTTTCCCTATCTGCTTACTAGTTAAAATTGACTCTAAAATTGGCCTCATGGAACCTAAGCTTTGAAATGGATAAGGAGGCCCTCATTGTAAAAAGAGGTCCCCTACCATTTATTAATTCCTATCAAATTAGGACTGTTCAACCTTATGTTTCCTGGAATCTCCCTCATGGGGTACGTCGTTTTTTGTTTCTCCTTAGGCAGGATTTACTCCCTTTAAATATTCTACTGTCAAAATGGTATGGCTCATCAGTAATGTGCAATTTTTGCAACAGCTTTAAACAGGATGCTAAACATGTGTTATTTGTATGTCTGGCTTTAAAACATCACCGCCTTAAATGGTTGAGACCTACTTGTTTAAGACTAAATATCTCCTCTGCCTCTGCTCTCTTAGATGCTATCTGTAATCCGCCAAATGAGAGGTTCTGTTGTATAATTTTAATTTTTTTAAAAGTTTCTTGGACATATATTAGATTTGTTTATTGTACTATTTTCTTTTCCTCTTTTCCGTTTCTTTTTCTTTTTCCTTTTCAATATAATTGTTGTAAATCGTATATATATCATTGTTTGGTGATTTATGTGGGCCTCTGTCATGAGTTCCAAAACATAAATAAAAAAAACTTGAGCCCACAGCATCGGATCCATGAGGAGACAGCAACGTCAGCACGTCTTTACAATAGAGGTAAGCCCACCCGCTGAGCAAAGCTCTGCAGCGTTACACTTTGAAATATGAAAACAGGGGTTGGGGGTGGCCGGCAAACACGTCTCAGGGTAGACCAAAACCAATGTGAAAGTCATGGCACTGAATGTGAGTGATCGTAATTGACTAGAAATTGTCAATGAAACCACGCAACAAGCCCATAGCTCCTCATGGTGGTAAATACCAATGTAGAAGACATCCACAGCATGTTGTCAAATTCTGTGCAGTGTAGTAATCTGGACAACACAGGTATGATGAAGACAACGTCGTTTTATTGAAGAGTAGGTAATGCAGGTAATACGGTCTCTCTACAGTCCCAAGTATCCATTAACAGTCCCACCGGGAGCAGCCTGCTAGCTGCTCAGCCCCATCCATCCAACTGTGTTGTATCCAGTGAAGACAAATGCAGAAGAATAGGTGAAAGAAGATTTATTCTTAATAACAAGTACAGCACTCAGATAAGCCAGGGTGTTAACCTGCCAAGCTCCAGTCCTCAACTGAAAACCTGAGCCCCAACATTCCAACATTGCCAAGCAACTAACACTAAATTGAAAGATGCATTAAGCAAGGCTGCTTAAAGATACATAAACATTTATAAATATCTTAAAATAAAACAAAAGCCCAAATGAAATGAAAGAAGAAGATATAACACACCTCCTCTCCTGTAAAACAAAAGACAAATTATGTTACATAATCATTTAAATACTTAGGAGCAGATTTCAACCTAGAACTAACTCTGATAGAAGAATCAGTCAATGTCAATTCAGAACTATCAGAAACATCATTAGAAATCAATAAACCATCATTTCCTAAAGATGCACTACCCGCAGGGCTAACAAATTCATCTACACCATAGAGACTTTCATCAGAGCGCAACATTAGATCAGATTTAGTTGAATTCTCTACTTTAGCATTGAACACTTTAGCAACACTTCTGTTACTCCACCACTTCCCGCCAGAAACCATAACAGCATGTTTCCCCACTTTGACTATGGTTGTTTCAGGATAAAACTTTGAACCTTTGACTTTACATGGTCTCCTTATTCTGACTCTATCTCCAACATTATACCATTCTTTTTTTACATGTTTACTCTCATCATATCTAATTTTTTAATCAATTTGAGATTTTTTACTTTACTTTTGACTTGATCCAAATCAGGCACATTTCCCTCACACCTGGTTTTACTTACCACCCATTCAGGAGATAATTCATTGAAAGATTCTCTCCCTTGCAACATCGCAAATGGAGTAACTCCAGTTGTGGAGTGAGGAGGGGAAACATCCTTTACAATGCAACTTTTACCACGCAGTGCCTTTACGACGCAACTTTTACAACGCAAACCATTACAACGCATTGCGCTGGGGGGCGCTCTAGGATAGGGAATACGTTTAATTTACTGTCCAACACCTTCCCTAGTGTCCACGGAGAATGGAGTTGGAATAGTAAATTAAACTATTCACTATCCAGCACCCCAAAGCACTATGCCTTGTAAAGGTATGCGATGTAAAAACCGCGTTGTACAGGCATGCGATGTAAAAGTATGCATTGTAACGTCATACATCCGTGAGGTGTGTTATTATATGACCACACTCTATCACTAACCACCTCTTGTACTTGTTGACCTGATGATATGGCTAACTGTACAGAATCCTTCAAAATACGATTCACTCTTTCCACTAAACCATTACCCTGTGGACTATACAAAGCAGTGGTGAGATGTTTGATTCCAAGATTATTTAGAAAATCTTTCATGTTGTGTGAAACGAATTGCACACCATTGTCTGAAATAAGGTAACCAGGGATACCTTCAGACCTAAAAAGTTCAGTCAAAAATTTGATTACATTCTCAGTGTTGGGATCCCTCATAAATTTAAACGACACCCATTTAGAGTGGTAATCCACAACTGTTAAGATAAACCTAAAACCTTGGTTCAGTCCTCCAACCGGCCCCAAAAAGTCCATGCCAAGTTTCTCCCAAGGATTTTCAGGAAATTTAACTGGAGATAAAGGAGAATTAACAGTTCGTAAAGACTTTTCAGCATGAGAACATTCAACACAACTGTTTAATAATGTTTCAACACAAATATCCATGCCAGGCCACCAGTAATGCAGCCTTAGTCTTTTCTTAGTACTAGTAATGCCTCCATGCCCCTTATGAGCCAAAGCAATAACCTTATTTCTGATAGAAATGGGAGGGATAAGTAATGATCCCCTCATTACAAGATTCTCTTCAAGACTCAACTCGTCCTTAATTTTAGAAAAAGGAATCATTTCCTTGTCAATTTGACTTTCTCTAGGCCACCCATCAGATACAAATTTCTTCAAAAGTATTTGAGAATTGTCACGTCGAAGCTTTTACCCAACCTGATTTAGAAATAACTCCCTCTGTTAATCTTAGACCTTCAACCAAGCTCACTACAACTTCTTTGTCATCAAGAATAGGGTCACTTTCCAAAACATTTAAAGGACACCTCGATAAAAAATCTGCTTTAAAGTTTTTTCCCCCAGGAATATGTCTCATAACAAAGTTGAAATCATAGAGTTTTGAAAACAGGCGAACTAATCTAGGACTGGCATTTCTTAATCCTTTATCATTCCAAATGAAAATAAGGGGCTTGTGATCAGAAATAAGTATAAACTCTCTTCCCCATACATAAGTAGAAAAATGTTTAACACCCCAGACACAAGCTAGAGCCTCCTTCTCTATCGTACTGTAGTTTTTTTCTGAGGAGGAAAGCTGCCTTGATGCAAAAGCAACGATATTTTCATTGCCATCAGCCATTTGGCTGAGTATTGCACCTAGTGCATTATTACTTGCGTCTACAGTAATATAAGAAGTAAGATCCTCATTAAATGGTTTAAGTGCAGGAGCACTTATGATTAAATCTTTTATTTTTCAAAAGCTGTATTTTGCTCTTTTGCCCACACAAATCTAATTTTGTTCCTTTTTAAAAATCTTAGAGGTTCACTAATGAGGGCAAAATTTTGAACAAACCTTGAATAAAACTCGCTCAACCCTAAGAATGACCTCAATTGATCCTTGTTAGAGGGTTGAGCACACTCACGTTTGGCTTTAAGTAAGTCTTGTTTAGGACTGATGCCCTTGTGCGAAATGACGACCTAAATATTCCACCTCATCAAGTAAAAATTTGCATTTTTGTTTCTTAACAGTCATACCATGTTTATTCAGAATGCCTAAAACCTGATCTAATTTGACAAGATGTTCTTGAACAGTATTGGTAGAAATTAATATATCGTCTTGGTATGCCAGCATATCCTTAACATTACCAAAAAGTTGAGCCATTAATTTTTGGAAGACTGAGGCCGCTGAGGCCAAACCAAATGGTAGTCTCAAAAATCTAAAAGGACCAAATGGAGTGTTAAAAGCGGTCAGATCCCTAGACTCATCATTCTGTTCAATTTGATGGTACGCTGCCCTCAAATCTATCGTGGAGAAAATCTTCGTACCTTTAAGTTGAGCCAGCATGTCTTGAATTCGAGGCAAGGGAAAACAATCAACCTGAATATTCTTGTTTAAGGATCTGAGATCCACACACAGTCTGAGTTTGTCACAATTCTTTTTAAGTGCGACGACAATTGGAGAAATCCATAGGGAAGAATTGATTTGTTCAATTACCCCTTCATTGGACAACTGATCGAGATGCTTTTTTAATTTATCTTTAATGCTTAGAGGAACGTGTCTGACCTTATGAATAATGGGAACAGCATCTGGTTTTAATATTATTTTATGTTCAAATCCCTTGACTGAACCGAATCTGTCTGAAAAAACAGCTTGATGTTTATTAATAATGGTGTCTAACGATGAAGGATCAACAGTTATAGAATTAACACTCTCTGAACGATCTAAAGAGATAGGATTATCAGTACCTGGTCTTAATATCATCTTAAATTTCCCTTGATCCTTCCAGCCTAAAATATTATAACCTTTTTTTGAGATATACATTTTAGAATCAATTGTTCTATCTTCAAAAGTAAGATTGTCAACAAAATACCCCATCATCTCAATTTCTTGCCCATTGAAAGCCACTGTATGTATATCAGGTGATATTAAGTCAACCCCCGCCATTCTCTAAAGAAAAATACGTCAGAAAGAATGGTGACCGGGGATCCAGAATCAACTGTAACCTTCACTGGAACATTACCAATCTTTACATCACATACTGGATCACCACCATCAGAATCTTGTTGTGAAGTAACCATGTCAACAGATAATAAGATTTTTTTTACCGAATTTTCTCCTCTCACCAAACTTACTTAATTGAAATTCTCAGTTTCCACAAACATTGTTTTAGATTTAAACTTACAAACTGAAGTGAAGTGTCCAATTTTCTTACAATTAGTACATTGTTTCTTTAAGGAAGGACATGTAGGAGAATTAGCAAGATGCGACTTTGAGCCAAATCTATAACATTGAAGAGGTTTATCAGACTTTTTCCAATCACTTTTGTTAAAGGATTCATTCTTGTTAAAGGATTTTTCCTTTTCTCGATGTACTACAGGTTGTGAAGTTTGCTGTGACACCTTATTTACAGTTTCAGAAGAGGAAGGTCTAATATTACCAAGTTCTTTAGAAGCTGAAACCGATCTTTCAATACCTCTTGCTATTTCCAAGGTCTCAATAAGTGAAGGGTTCCTACAGCACAGAATTCTTTTTTGAACTTCATTAGCGTAACAATTAACAACTAATTGGTCTCTTAAATATTGTTCAATAGGACCCTCAAATTCACAAGAAGCAGCAAGAATTCTTAACTCTGCTAAGAAAGTGTCAATAGACTCATGTTCCCTTTGTTTTCGAGTGTAAAACTTGTGTCTTTCAACGATAATGCTTGGTTCATCCTTGAAATGTTTTTCTAGTCTAAGTATTGCCTCATTATAAGGCGGACAAACGATCTGGGGTTGATGATCAAAAATCCTTTGACCTTCTGCACCTAAAGCATTATATAGCATTGCATTCTTTCAAACAGGAGAAAATTTAACACCATCAATGGCAATAATGTAGCTGTTGAAGGATTTAAACCATTGGGACCATTTTATTTTTGGAGTACCAGGTTCTGGAAGAAACAGAGCAGGGAGAACAGCTGTTTGGAGTGCCATGTGATCAAATCAAATAAAGGCTTAACCAGACTATATGTGAAGAATAAAAGGAAACAAAACACTCTATACTTTTGTATATTACTATTTGTAAAATTGTGAATAACGAGTAATTATGTAAAAATACAAATACCATAAGTAAAGTTATAAGTTCTTTTGATATCACCTAAAATAAATAATTGTGTAAGTCTTACTTTGCTGCAGGTATCATCATAAAGCACCATATGAAATTGGATCTTGGACAGGCTGTGCGCGTCAGCGAGTGTAAAGTGCAATCAGAGAAAACTTTTAAGCTGTGCGCGTCAGCGTGTTGCTTAGACGCGCAAGAAACTCCAATGTGTATTTCTTGCTATTAAATTTGCTGTTGCTGTTAAATTTGCTTAAGCGCCGTATGAAATTGAATGTTGGTAAGGCTGTGCGCATCAGCGAGTGTAAAGCGCAATCATAGAAAACATTTTAAGCTGTGCGCGTCAGCGTGTTGTTTAGACGCGCAGGAAACTCCACTGTAAAATTGTTGCTAGACTCGCTCCTCTCCCTTGGGCTGAGTGGTCGCTCCCCAGTGTCCTCCTGCTGTGTGACTCGGTATTGTTGCTGCTTTCATTTGTTTATATTTGTGCCTAATAATTGCTGCCTGCTGTGTGCCTAGCTGCCTAGCTGCCGCTCTGATAATCTTGCACTTTACAATTTAAAAGCGCCGCTTTTTTTCTGTTAGCGCGTTTCCGCTGTGCTCCCCCCTCCGCCTCCATTTTGTTGGTGTTGTTGTTGTGGTCATCTATAGCCCGCCCCGCCTCCCAGCTGAGACGCCCTCGCCCCTCCCCCTCCACCACCCATATATGACAGTTGCTCCCGCGCGCAGCGTTCACGCGCAGCGACCGCGCCCCAGCCGCGCCGAAGGTGCGCCAAAGGTAAGCCCGTCTACGCCCGTCCGCGCCTGGCCCGCGCCCAGCGCCAGACCCCCTGCCCCTCGCGCTGCCCAGCCCTCCCGCATTACCTACGATGCCGCCACCCTCCTAGCCCTTAACCCCGGCCGCGCACCCAACTGCGTCCAAGCCGCCCCTGGACAAACGCATGGACCTTTCTCCTGCTTCTCCTGCAAATTCAGCGGCACCCTCAACATCTCCGCTACGACCACACCACAGATTCCCGACCCCAACCACCTACATTGCATCCTTCTCAACACCCGATCGGTCCACAGGCACGCCATTGACCTATGGAACCTGCTAGACACCATTTCGCCGGACATCGCCTTCCTTACGGAAACATGGATGAATGCTTCCTCCGCACCAGACATCACCATTGCCATCCCTGAAGACTATAAGATCACTCGCAAAGACCATACCAGCCACACAGGAGGAGGAATCGCTATCGTCCATAAGAAATCAATCCGCATCTCAACCAGCTCTGACGCCAACCTCGCCAACTCCGAACACCTTCACTTCCAGATCCACATCGACCCCAAAACCACACTCAGAGGCACCCTCCTCTACAGACCACCAGGACCCCGCGCAAAATTCAGTGAAGACATCACGGACTTCATCACCCCACACGCGCTCCCCTCCAAAGACTACATCCTTCTGGGAGACCTCAACTTTCACCTAGAAAAGATCAACGACCGCAACACTGCCATCCTCGTGGACAACCTCGCCAACCTCGGACTTAAACAACTAGTCACCTCCCCCACCCACATCGCAGGTCACACACTCGACCCCATCTTCACATCCAGCAACCATGTCTCCTTCAGCCACACCACTGACCTCCTCTGGACTGACCACAGCTGCGTTCACTTCACCTACAACAAACCAAAACCCAGCATCCACCTCCAACCTACCCTGCAAAGAAACTGGAACAAAATCACCACGAACCAAATCTCCGCATCGCTCCTTCAAAACACCCCAGCCCTCTCTTCTAACGCTAACGAAGCCGCCGCCAACCTCACCCTATGGTTATCCAACACCGCTGACACCTTAGCACCACTGAAAAAACGTCAAAACAAACCTGGCAGCAAGAAGGCCTCATGGTTCAACGATGATCTCAAGAAGTCCAAGAAAACCTGCCGCTCCCTTGAAAAGGCCTGGAAAAAAGACCCAACCACCAGCACCAAGGACGCCTTCAAAAACGCCACCCGCATTCACCACCAACTAATCCGAAAAGCCAAGAAAACAGCATTCAAGGATCGACTTGACAACAACGCTCACAACAGCAAGGAACTTTTCAACATCGTCAAGGAATTTTCCAATCCCTCGGCCAACTCCAATGACATCACCCCCTCTCAAACCCTCTGCGACTCCCTAGCCTCATTTTTCCACAACAAGATTGCAGACATACACAACAGCTTTGACAACCAACCCGGAAACCAACCCACCCTACCATCTGCTGATCATCCTCCCCCCGTGAACACCCTTAACGACTGGAACCCTATCTCCACTGAGGACACCATCCGCCTGATGAATTCCATCCACCACTCCCATCCATTCCCCCACAGACCCATGTCCTCACCACATCTTCAACAAAGCAGATTCCGTCATAGCACCGCACCTCCGAGACGTCATCAACTGCTCATTCAACTCCGCCACCTTCCCGGAAGACTGGAAACACGCTGAACTCACCGCCCTTCTGAAAAAACCCACAGCGGACCCCACCGAACTCAAAAATTACCGCCCCATCTCGCTTCTCCCATTCCCGGCCAAAGTCATCGAGAAAGCTGTCAACAACCAGCTCGCCGCCTTCCTCGAAGCCAACAAATCCCTCGACCCCTCACAATCTGGCTTCCGAGCAAAACACAGCACTGAGACCGCCCTCATCGCAGCAACAGACGACATTCGAACTCTACTGGACAATGGAGACACAGTCGCCCTCATCCTCCTTGACCTCTCTGCAGCATTCGACACAGTCTGCCACAAAACCCTTTTACAACGCCTCAATAACATCGGAATCCAAGGAAAAGCACTTGAATGGATCACCTCGTTCCTCACCGGAAGAACCCAGAGAGTCCGCCTTCCACCATTCAAGTCCGAGGCCTCTGAAGTCATCTGCGGCGTACCACAAGGATCCTCACTCAGCCCCACCCTCTTCAACGTATACATGAGCCCCCTCGCGGCCATCGCACGCCAACACAACCTCAACATCATCTCTTACGCGGACGACACTCAACTGATCCTTTCTCTCACCAATGACCCCAGCACCGCCAAAACTAACCTACACGAAGGAATGAAAGAAGTTGCCGAATGGATGAAACAAAGCCGTCTGAAACTGAACTCAGACAAAACAGAAGTCCTCATCTTAGGTACATCCCCCTCTGCATGGGATGACTCCTGGTGGCCGGAAGCCCTCGGAAAAGCACCCATCCCGACAGACCACGCACGGAACCTAGGCGTCATCCTGGATTCTTCACTCTCAATGAACAGACAAGTCAGCGCCGTATCCTCTTCCTGCTTCAACATTCTTCGCATGCTCAGAAAAACATTTCGCTGGATCCCCTCCGACACAAGGAAAACAGTCACCCACGCTCTGGTCACGAGCCGACTGGACTACGGAAACACCCTCTACGCAGGTACTACCGCAAAACTCCAGAAGAAACTCCAACGAATCCAAAACGCCTCAGCCAGACTCATATTAGACATCCCACGCAACGAACACATCTCTGATCACCTTAAAGACCTCCACTGGTTACCCGTCAATAAGAGGATCACTTTCCGACTGCTTACCCACGCACACAAATCACTCTACGACATCGGTCCAGAATGCCTCAACTCACGACTGTCCTTCTACACCCCCTCCCGCCAACTACGTTCTTCCAGCCAAGCCCTCGCCACTGTACCTCGCATCAACAAGACCACCATGGGAGGCAGATCCTTTTCATACCTGGCTGCTAAAACATGGAACTCACTCCCCGCTTACCTTCGCCTTACCCAGAACCACCTAGCATTCAGAAAGCAACTTAAAACGTGGATATTTGACAACTAATCCTTCTCCCCTTCCTAAGCGCCTTGAAACCCTCTGGGTATGTAGTGCGCTATACAAATTATATGACTTGACTTGACTTGACTTGCTAGGAAACAGAATAAATCATAAGAAAATGGCCGCCACGTAAAAGACGTAGTAACGTGATGATGAACTGCGTGATGATGACAGACTGGGTTTCAAGCCAGTGACAGAAGATCAGGTCAGCATACTTGCTGCCAAGATCAAATCAGGCTCTCCGCTTGATCCATGTCCCCTGATATAATGAATCAACTCCACAATACTATCTCTCAGCCGCTCACCACCATCTGTAATGCCATCTTTAAAACAGGTGTCTACCCGGACATTTGGAAGAAGGCCATTGTTAAACCTTTGCTAAAAAAGCCTTCTTTAGACCCTACTGTCACGGCCAATTACAGACCCATTGCTTGCCTGCCCTTTCCCGCTAAAATCGTAGAGGCCATCATGACCCAGCAGCTCTCAGAGTTCATTGAACAACATGAACTTCTGGATGATACACAGTTCGGTTTCCGGAGGGGACACGGAACCGAAACAGCGCTGATAAAGGCCTCCGATGAAATCAGACACATCTTGGATTCGGGAGGAGCAGCAGTGCTCATTCTGTTGGATCTCTCGGCGGCCTTTGACACGGTCGACCACACCATCTTGGTCGACCGTGTCACAGCCCTGGGGATTAACAATGTGGCCAAAGATCTTATAGCTTCTTTTTTAGCTAACCGCATACAGGCAGTTAAACTGGGCAATTATTATTCGTCGACTTCCAAACTGCCATGCGGGGTCCCCCAAGGATCGTCGTTAAGCCCTGCGCTTTTTAACATTTATGTTGCAGATTTGGCAAGGGTCATAAAATCTCACGGGATGCGCCTAACTACATACGCTGATGACACCCAACTTGTGCTGGCGGTGCATAAGAACGGCCCAGTGGTGGCAGCTAATTTTCAAGAGGGGATATTGGAGGTACAAGCTTGGATGCATAGCAACTGCCTAAAACTGAATGCGGAGAAAACGGAGGTTATGACCTTTGGTAACATCTCTCCTGAATGGTCCCCAATTTGGTGGCCTACTCAGATGGGTCCGCCTCCGGTCCCAGTTGCAAAGGTCAGGAATCTTGGAGTGATTTTTGATAATCACCTGTCCTTCAAACATCATGTAAACAAGGTTGTTTCAGGTGCCTTTTTCACGTTGAAAAAGATAAAAAAGCTGCTACCGTACTTGCCAGCATCAGCTGGAAAAACACTGATTACCACCTTGGTGTTTTCCAAGCTTGATTACGGAAATGCCCTCTTTTTGAACACGCACAAATATATTCTGAACAAGCTTCAATCCATTCAAATTATGGCAGCCAGAGTCCTCCTCAACATTCCAAGGCGCCAGTCCACTTCGGCAGCTATACGCCATCTTCATTGGCTAAGAGTGGAGAGCAGGATTAAATTCAAGGCATTATGTATTGCCTATAAGGCCGTACATCACACCGGCCCGAAATTTCTAAGAGAGGCATTTCAGCCATACACCCCTATAAGGAACCTAAGATCAGCAGCCAGTTGTCTACTAGCTGTTCCCCGAACAAAAACCGCCACCTGGGGAGACAGACGCTTCTTGGTAGCAACTCCTAGATTGTGGAACTCTCTACCCTCACATATCAAAACGGCTCCTACTCTCATCTGTTTTCGTAGGGCATTGAAGACTTGGCTCTTCAACCAATAGGCTTGTGCTTACTACTGTATCTTAAAGTATCATACTGCGCCTAGACACCCTTGGGTAGTAGCTGCGCATTAAAAATTCCATAAATAAATAAATAAATAAATAAAATAAATATAGCGTAGTGACGTGTATTGAAGGGCTGAAGACGATGAAGAAAAACAGCTAGGAATAAACGGACGTCACAGAAAAGAAACCTTCTAAGGAATGACGTGCAGATGGTTCTAAGAAAATGCCGGTAAGCGTTTTCAAGTTGTTTAAATGTCGCATCAAAGAAGTAGTAACACTAAACCATGGAATTTAAGTTTTCAGATGTCGAATTGAGTCAGTTTCAAGATTAAAACAAGACGTCATGAAACAGCAGAAATAGCTTATTCCAACATTGAGTAAAGTCGAAGAATATAACTCGAAATTAAAGCAGCTGAATTAAATGACAATTAAAATCTTGAATAAAACGACAATAAATGTAAAGTTTAGAGTAGTAACTTGAGAGTTATCTTAAAATAGATGCTATTACTATGAGCCTGCATCGAAGTACTTTAAAATGAATGTTAATGTACATGCAGCGAAGCTCCCAATAGGTAATAGATATAAATAAAAGAACTTATCTTGAAATGTAGAATTAGTATCAATTTAGTGGTAATCTGAAGCGAAGATTTCAAGAGAAAAGTTCCTCAGTAAATTTCAAATTCATCAGGAAACACTGCAGTCTGGCAAAATCTTCAAAAAATCTTCAAAAATTTTCAAAATTGTTGAATGTGGGTTCAAGGAGCGCTGTCTTGACCACCTCGTCGCCAAATTTATGTTGTATCCAGTGAAGACAAATGCAGATGAATAGGTTGAAAGAAGATTTATTCTTAATAACAAGTACAGCACTCAGATAAGCCAGAGTGTTAACCTGTCCAGCTCCAGTCCTCAACTGAAAACCTCTGCCCCAACATTCCAACATTGCCAAGCAACTAACACTAAATTGAAAGATGCATTAAGCAAGGCTGCTTAAAGATACATAAACATTTATAAATATCTTAAAATAAAACAATAACTCAAATGAAATTAAAGAAGAAGATATAACAAACTGTAACTCTGCTCCAGTCATCCAAGCATTCCACACTCAGCCCACACATCAACATTCCACTCCGAACATTCACACAGGCTGAGCAGCTAGGAGCAAGTTAACATAAGAGGTAATAGAAATAGGAGAATACTACAGTTTCATAAGCCATCACCCCCACTCTCATCCTCAAATGCTGATTCCAGGCACACTTTTGCTGGCTATGTCTAACTCTGGACTAATGCTGGGTTCGTAAGGAGATCCAGACTCTTCATGACATCCTCCTGTGATGAACTCTTTCTAAAGAAATTAAAAGTCCTGGTAGATGGTTGATCTTCAGGGCTCTTTAGGACGTTCTCCTGTGATGAAGTCTTTTTGAAGACATTAAAAATCTTGGGGGATGATTGATTTATTTTATGTCCCATCTCGCAGTTATCTCCCTCAATACGACACTGCTGGTGCTGCTGCTTCCCTTTATATTAGTTGCTGGGCATTGCAGCTTCCTTTGCTTAGGACCCGGTACTGTGCTTGACCCGGTTCTGCCTGATCTCATTCCTGCGAACTAGATTGCGAAGTGTAGATCAGTTGAGTGAGGTTTGCGTTCGATGTAGCAACCACTATCGTTGGGTTTCTGGCCGAATTACTTGTTGCCCAAATATGGTAGGTCAACAGCCGTAAACTCCTCTAAGGGGTAGCACGGGTAACACCTTTGCATTGCTACTTGCGTGCAACTTGCGTAATATTAGCAGAGTTGGGGCTCAAAGTCCCGCCCAGCAGCAGTTGTAGTATTAACAGTTATTAACAGAGTACACTGGTACGAGGCATTGCAGTGCAAGTAGCGATGTGGTGCCATTAAGTACGATGCAGTTGTAGGCTGGGGCTGTGATGACGGGCTGCAATGGCAGGCAGAAGCGAAGCAGCAGGCTGCCCACTGCTGCAAACCACATGGGCAGCCTGGCCTTGGTGCTTCCACAGACAGAGGGCCACCTCCTGCAGCCACCTCCTGCAGCTACTCTGCTGGAGGGGCCTAGCTACTGTGCTCGCCTCCTATTGTCCCAGCCCTTGACTCCTATTTGCTTTCCACTGCCGCCTACTCCCCCTCCTCTCCTCCCCCTGGAAGGCAGAAGATCGATATGCTGCATGAGCAAATTAAATATGCCAATTAGATATATATCACAGCATGTTTAAAGGAGTGAGCACAAGCACTTTAGCACTGGTTAGCAGTGGTAAAGTGCAGAGAGCCCTAAGGCCAACAAAAACAAATTCAGCAAAATTGGAGGTAAGCAGCAAATCGTTTGAGGGAAGACCACCCTAAGGCTGTCAGGTCCAACACGTGTTGTCCCTTACCTTGCAGTGTTGGACACAAGTTGGCAATTTCTTCCTCAATCATTGCACCTACATCTGGAAAATGCACCTGTTCTTTGATCATGGTATGGGTTCTTTATTGTAAATGTATGGCCTGTGTTGGTTAGATGCACCCTGCTTTTTATTTATTTGTTTTGTTTTTGAAGTTTTATGTTGTGCAGGTCAGGTCCATGTGAGAGTCAGAGGGCTGCACAGGATACAGGTAATACCTTATTGAATAACTTGAATACTTTCATCATGAGAGAACACTCCTTGTTATATTATATAATTTGGTACAGATATCGTTCAAGAACAGTTTAATGAAGTCAAAGATTTAATAATTGTGCATTTTATTACGATGTTTTACAGATCATCTAAGATCAAAACAAGTCCATCTATACTGGTAAAGAAGAGAATCATGTTAAATTATAGGGGCAGATGAGAAGAAGGAGGTCTTCTGGGAGCTAGATTTCTGGCAAGGTCTCTGCAAGGCATCCAACAAGGCGAACAAGAGAAATACAAGGTGATGAGCAGTAGGATTCAGAGGAGATGGAATCAGTTAGTTCACAATAGAATGTAGCAATGATCCATCAGCATGTGGGTGTGTGACCCAGAATGTTGAGTTTGCCTATGGCTACTGAAGAAACAAGGCAAAACTGATGCATCCACTATGAGACATTCTTTAAGGAATCAGTGCAACCATCAGCATTGACATTGATAAGTGCTAATGGAGGAGGGAATTATCCAGAACTTTACAGAATAGCGTGGGCAAATCTAGGAGTGCATCTTTAGGGAAGGGGTGAGTGAGAGGGAATAAAAGCAACCAACAATTACACCAGGGAATTAAAGCTGGTGATGCTAGTCATTTGAGCACTTGAGGAGCTATGCAGAGCAGAGTGCATTTCATAAATACAACAATGTAAGGAAAACAGGTACATGTAATCATTGCTGTGGTAAAGGGAAGGTTGGACTAATAGTAGTTAAGCCAAGAACTTTCCAAGGGGAGTTACAATAGAAGTAAGCATTGGTGATAATCAAATAAATGCCAGTAATCAGACCATTCACAATGCATGAACATAGAAGAAAGAAGCACCAAAGTCAGCAGCAATGAGGAAAACAAGTCTAGATAAGAACAACAGCAAACACAGACTAGGCCCATGGAAGAAATTAGGGGCCCGATGTAGGACACCAAATACTGGTCGGTAACGGCCGATTTCGGCCGTTACCGACCGGTATTTGGTTTTTGAGATGTAAGGGGCCCAAATTTTAACGAATCGGTAAATGTACGGATTCGGTAAATTTACCGATTCGGTAAAATACCAAATCGGTAAATTTACTGAATCGGTAAATCTAGATGTAGGTGGCACTTAAAATAGTGCCACAGGCCCTTAAGAATTCGTTATTTACCATGAAATACTATTTCATGGTAAATAACGAATTCCTGTGTACATGCACATCTGTGCATCTACACCTGTGCCATGTGACACACATGCATGCCCTTAGGCCATGCATGCCCTTAGGGCATGTATGTGTGCCACATGACACACAAGCCAGAATCAGGGTTGCAACAGGGTGTCAAAGTGACACCCTGTCCCCCTTGACAATTCGGTAATTGTACCGAATCCTACCGATTCGGTATTTTTTACCAAATTTTTACCTACATTGGATTTACCGATTCATAAATACAGAATCGGTAAAATTAGGTATTTATGAATCGGTAAATCCAATTTACCTATATCTAGCCCTAGATTATTAGTGTGTCTAGGGGTTTGGCATGAGGATAGCTGATTTGGAGAAAGAAGAGAGAGGGTGGGGTAGAAGAGAAGGTTTTTAATGAGGAAGTAGCAGAAAACTAGTTAGGTCAAGACAAGTACCATGCAAGAGTTCTACAGTAATCAGAATCGTAGAGTCCCAAGATTGGTGATGAAGATGATTGTTTAAAGTCTGATGAGTGAAATTGTTTTAGGTCGGATGAGTGAAGTTTTTCTTACAGAGTAATGTCGTGAGATCACTCCGCCATATTGAGTATGGGGAAAATGCAATTTAAGGAAGAGAAAGTTTCATTTCTTAAGAGCAATCCTCGAAATGAATTGACTCAGAATTTGTATAATTTTGCATGCAGGCATCTCCGCATCTAAGGATGCTTTGTGTGTAGGTCCCAGCACCCTCCTGAAATTGTGGCTAGCTTTATTGAAAGATTTCGTAGGAAGATCTTTGAGGTCAGACAAACTATCTCACAGGAGCCAATGCAGTGAGATGAGACTTTGGTTGTGCGAAAGTGAGAAAATGCAGGTGTAGTCATGAGTTTGAAACAGAACAAGTATATGGTCATATGTATGACCTTTGTTCGTGAGCCTCCGCTATTGATAATGGAAGAACTTCCATGGTTTTGCCATCATTGTGTAATTTGTCTTGGAAAGAGTCTCTATGAGGAACTCATCCTCTTCTACATGCAGAGGAACATTATGGTGTGCTGCCTTCTCAATGTAACTGTGTGGTACACAGATATGTTGTCAGGTGGATAACCCATTACCAGGCATGTTATGTTGTGTTTGTGTGGTATCTTCCTCCCCAGACTGCCTTGGGGAAGATACTAGGACATAAGAATATTGGTGTCACCAGATTCTAGAACTGGCTGCCCTCTGTCAGTTGAGCTCTGTGATGACAGTTGGGGATAGCTTAGGTGAGGTGTGCATAATAAAGCTTCTTTTCCATGATATACCTGCCTCTATCTTCAGTTGGATGAGCCTTCCCGATTTCGCAGCTATGTGAATTTGTAGAGCGCAGCTAATCTTCCATGAGCGTATCAAGGTGCTGAGTAGGGCAGACCTGAGGAAGAAGGAGAAGATCATGCCGTTTCGTCTGGAAGGGTAATTTGGGAGTCCGGGGCGGGGGGAGGGAGAAGGGGGTGGGTCTGAAGTGTTTATAGAGGTCATTCCAGGGAGGTATGAGAAGGAGAGTCCTCTGATGTTGGCCTTCTTCATGCGAGGGAGGTGTGCTCTTGCCTGGGACACAGAACAAAGGTGTCTGGTGTGTTGGTTGAAGTTGAGGCAGTGGTTGGGGTAACCTTGGACTGGTGTTGTGGAGAGCTTTGATGGTGTGGGTCAGTAGCTTGAACTTCCTTGACAGACTCCGCAGATGGGTTCCGAGGTGTTGTGGGGGAAGAGTCTAACTCGTTGAGTTTTCTCCGTGAGGTACGAGGATATCCACTTGAGGGCAGGTCCGCAGATCCCCAAGTGCTAAAGGTTTCTGATGAGTGACTTGTGGGAGACGCATCGAAAGCTGCAGAGAGGTCAAAGAGGATGAGTGTGCCTGTTTCTCCTCAGTCAAGGATGCTTCTGATATAATCTCTGCCTGCAATGAGGGCTGTTTCTGTACTGTGGTTCGTGCGAAAGCCTGAATGAGAGCGGTCTAGGAGTTGATGGAGTTCCAGATTGTCTGCGAGTTAGGTATTGTTGGCTTCCTCCATGTCTTTAGCTGGAAAAGGCAGGAGTGTGATGGGTCTGTAGCTACGGATGGCGTTGGGGTCCACTGTTGGTTACTTCAGTAGGGCATTGGCTCATGCATTTCTTCAGCAAAATTGGAAGGTGGCGGCGGTCTTGGAGGTGGTTCCAGAGATGACTCGTCCTGAACATCCAGCCTGTAATCATGCCAAGTGTCATCCTGCTGTTTTGTTAACCTGGACCCTGAAATGTGAGCAGTGGATCTGCCTCAAATAATAAATGATCTTTATTTGGCTATAAAAAGATATCCTTAAAAGCACGTCTCAATGACTCACACAACTATACACATTATTGAGTGACAGAAAGGAGATCAATTGAACAACAATCAATAAATGAGGATCATCCAGGTCTTTCAGTTTCTGTTACGTATTAGAGATTAAAACATAATGTGTAAGATAATACGGACACATAACATTAGGGCAAAAGGGGATTGTTACGCTGAGAATTAATGTTATTAAACTTGTAAAGAACAATCCAATGTTCAGGAAATTACGGCTGGTTACAATAAAATGCAGTCAGATTAAAAGAACGAACTGGTCAATGACAACAGTTATGATAAAATACAATCGATTAGGACATTTTAAAAAAATGTAGAAATAAAATGCATTTAGGTTTAAACAGTTAGATGAGGGAGGGGGGCGTTAGCTGATCCTTCCGGCTTATGCGTAAAGTTACATTATGCATGCCGTATGTAGGTTGTAAGGCCTATATTTAATTCTGTGTTTTCAGGGCTCAAAGCTGCAATAATTGCCTGTCTACAGGTCCGAAACCCAGCCTGTTCCACTCCGCTTTGAGTTTACGTCTGCGTTGAAGCATAAGGGCGGGGCATAGGCAGACCATGTGCTCCAAAGTTTCTGCTGTCTTCCCGCACCCTCTGCACGTTAGGTCGTCAGTGATGCGCCGCCAAGGGGGCAGATCTTTTAGGAATCGCCAATCACCCATTCTGATAGCCATGAAACTACGTTTTAAGTGCAGGAGAGATAAGTAGCGGGGGATATCTGCCCATAAGAATTCATAATTGCCCATGCATGACTGCGTTTAGCAAAATGAGCCTTGTCGATAATAAGGGAGCGCATTCTGACGCATTTTTCCTGAATTTGAATTTTAAAATATTTATTGAGCGCACTTATACCGGGACGGTTTCATGGCGCTAGACAGCGGTGAACCAATAGAGGCAGAGAGGGAGGCTAGACTGCTAAGGATCTGGAAAACAGGAAGGTCTTAAGGTGTTTACGGAATTCCAGATAGGAGGTTGAAGCTCTGAGGGCAAGAGGGAGCGAGTTCCAAAAGGATGGAGCTAGAACCGCAAATCTTGCCCCCCCGGACTTTTGCTTCCTGAAGCGGGGGACTGACAAGAGAGCCTGGTGAGCGGAGCGGAGCTCTCTGGTTGGAAGATAAGATGAAATAGCTTCACAAAGGAAAGCGGGGGCAGTCCCCGACCTAGCCTGATAAGTGATGCAGCCCAGCTTGAAAAGAGCCCTCTCCTTCACCGGTAACCAGTGCAGAGACTGCAACAGAGGGGTGGCATGGTGAAATTTGGGGAGACCATAAATCAGGCGGGCAGCCTGATTTTGTATCAGTTGAAGCCGGCGGATCAGATAGTCTGGGGCACCATTATAGACCACATTGCCATAGTCAAGGCGCGATAGCACCATGGCCATGAGAATGAGCTTGAGGGCGGGAACAGAAAAAAAACGGGAAACCTTACGAATGGTGCGGAGGGAAAAGAAACAGGAAGACACCACTGAGTTAACCTGCGTGTGAAGGGAAAGCTGGGAGTTGATAAAGATGCCCAGGGTTTTGACCTAAGGAACCGGAAGGGGAGGGGGGCCAAGTGAGTGGGGCCAGAAGGAAGAGGACCAAGGACTGCAACCACCCCCAGTCAAAACCAGTTCGGTTTTGTCGGGGTTCAGTTTGAGGTGGTTGCAGTTCATCCAATCTTGGATGAAAAGCATAACCCTCTGGAAATTCTGGGCAGGAGTGGGGGAGTGGGAAAGGTTGAAGATAAGTTGGAGGTCGTCGGCGTAATTGAACACCGAGACCTCCATCTGCTGTAAAGAAAAAATGAGGGGTGAGATGTATAAATTAAATAACAGGGGAGACAGGGAGGAACCCTGGGGGACGCCGCAGGTCACTCTCCGAGGAGGGGCAGCAAAGTCGGCCAGATGGACGGCCTCAAGTTCATTGGGCATAGTGCGGTGTAGACATCTGTGCTGGTGGAGTTGATGGAATGGTGTCAGCTTTCATCTTTGAGACAGTGAAATTCCTAATCTCCTAGAAAATGGCCTGCTCAAATCGAAGCTTGCCTCCTTTGTATGAAATATTATTGTTAGTACTTTTTCGGGTAATGATCATTATAGGTTCTTGCTAATTGTCTTTTTTTGAGTATTCTAAATTTTTCATATTGCAAACATCATTTTTCTTGTCCAATCTGGATACAGACCCTATTTAAAGTTTGCTGTTATTTCATACTTTCTGCATAAAAATATACATTTTTCATTCAGGCTTGCCTAAATGAAACATCTTTCTCTAGAGAATGACCTGTTCATTCTAGGTGGGTGTGTACTTTAGGCACAAAGTTTTGAATTTTTGAATGTGCTCCTACTGGGGCACATTGGTATAAACTTTGTTTCCTTTCACAAAAATATTTTAACCTAGAAAATCATCTCTTTCTTTAGATGTACAAGTTCATATCGTTCAATATTTCAAAATATTATTCACTCTCAATTTTTTTACCATTCCATCCAATCGATAATTCATCTTCAAACCCAAGGTACAATGTTATAGGAGTTGGTATTTATTTACATTGTGCTCACTTGATCACTTTTAACAATCCGATTAACACAGGCTGGTCTCAGCAGTAGGCCCAACAGCTTCTTCATCAAAACCACATACTGTTTAATCTGTTCTCTCACAATCTTCCATCATGGCCTATTCTTCCTTTCAGTGTCCTTTGCACCAGACATCAATGGATTTAAAAACTACATTCTATCTACAAACAATCAGATATTGTCAAGTCTCCTGGCACAGCTTGGCCTCATATAGAGCACTGTAGTTGGTACCTATTGCCATCAGTGAAGCAGTGTGACGTGTCATCTCTTAATATTGCTCACGATGCAATGATCACAGAAGTGTGGGAGGTGCAGAGATCATCTTCAAATCCTGCTAACATAGTGTGCAGGTCAACTTAGGCCAGATCCACTGAACTACTTCCGGGTCAAGGATGGTGGGTAGGGTCCCTGTCCAAATGCAGTGATCCCAAAGATAGCTCCAAGCCATGATGACCACCATACATGCACTCAAAAGTCAAGATAGCCTTCCTACCTGAAGACACTAAAGGCAGTCAATAAACGCTCATTCACACCAGGGCCTGATGTCTTAGCAACGGGAAACATCCTTTACAACGCAACTTTTACCACGCAGTACCTTTACGACGCAACTTTCACAACGCAAACCATTACAACGCATTGCGCTGGGGGGCGCTCTAGGATAGGGTATAAGTTTAATTTACTGTCCAACACCTTCCCTAGTGTCCACGGGGACTGGAGTTGGAATAGTAAATTAAACTATTCACTATCCAGCACCCCAAAGGGCTATGCGTTGTAAAGGTTTGCGATGTAAAAACCGTGTTGTAAAGGCATGCGATGTAAAAGCATGCGTTGTAATGTCATACATCCCTTAGCAACTACTATGGTTGACTACAGAAAAAGACTATTGATCTCCAACTTTTGCTACGTATCCATTTTTGTTGTTGGTATGTGCACCTGGACTATGACAATATTCTGAGTAAATGGTTCCTTCAGTCATAAAACATAAATTCATTTTTGTTAGTTGTGTCATGGACCCTGGGGCTGATTCCATTATGCTGTTCCCCGGAGAATTCACATTGTTTGGTTTACTCCAATCTTAAAACCGGACTGATGTGTGGTTTTGTTCATGTCACAGACTTTCGAACCAACCAGGAGTGAGCACATTCCTTAAGGAATTGCAATGTGCATGGTGTGGGGTATCCAAAGGTAAGCAGTCTAATTGCTTTCTTGGAAAAATACGGGGTATTTGCCAAGTCCCTTCTCCTGTTCCTTCCCACCTCTCTTTTATATCTCATGTTACTAGAGGGGTCATTTTGGTCTGGCATGTCAGCTGGCTGTGACCACTGCAGCCGTGGCAAAGTATAGCCCGTCATATTTAGAGATCACCACCATACAGGCATGGATCTCTGGGCCATTAGGCGAGCCATCGCCATAGCGGTGCCTCCAATGAAGTCATTGATCTTTGCCACGTGTGCACCATGTTTGACACAATCACTCAGCAAGGTTATTTTTGAATTATGAAAACAAAGAAAGACTTAGAGCACCATTGATTTAAGACAGTGTCCCCACAATGCCAAATTTTTAATGACCCGCAATTTTTCATAAGTGAACAACGCAAACCCCATAGGTGCTTCCTTTGCACCTACAACACATGGTACATAGTGCATGCATTTATTCACCTGTGGTCATGCTTTGGACAAAGAACATCCCTGAGGTATGAAAGCACACTCTGCAACTCTGTGTGAAAGACACCACCTCCCTGATGTTCCATATCTATCATCTCAGCTGACCCATTATCAGATGTCACATGTATCCTCTCAGCTGACCCATTATCAGATGTCATATGTATCATCTTAGCTAACCTATTATCAGATGTCACATGTATTATCTCAGCTGACCCATTAGCAGATGTCATATATTTATCATCTCAGCTAACCCATTATCAGATGTCATATGTATCATCTCAGCTGACCCATTATCAGATGTCATATGTATCATCTCAGCTGACCCATTATCAGATGTCCTATGTATCATCTCAACTGACCCATTATTAGATGTCATATGTATCATCTCAGCTGACCCATTATCAGATGTCATATGTATCATCTCAGCTGACCCATTATCAGATGTCCTATGTATCATCTCAACTGACCCATTATTAGATGTCATATGTATCATCTCAGCTGACCCATTATCAGATGTCCTATGTATCATCTCAACTGACCCATTAATAGATGTCATATGTATCATCTCAGCTGACCCATTATCAGATGTCATATGTATCATCTCAGCTGACCCATTATCAGATGTCCTATGTATCATCTCAACTGACCCATTATTAGATGTCACATGTATCATCTCAGCTGACCTATTATCAGACGTCACATGTACCATCTCAGCTGGCTCCTTATCAGATGTCATAAATATATATATATCTTCTCAGCTGACCCATTATAAGATGTTGAGACAGCCTCCCTAAGGGACAGTGGCTAGAATGGGTTCTCCTGTTCAGTGCCTCTACCGACACTAACCAATAAGAAGGCGTCTCATTTTGCCTTTTTTATAACAAAGAATTTTAGGAGAGCAAAAAAGGTGCAGCCGGGCTGAGCTCCTACACAGAAGAGAGAAGAGCATACGAACGGAAGACACCTTAAAAGAGGTCAGAAAATCACACAAAAAAATCACCTGGCTGTTTAAACAAAAAGCAAACACAAGGAGATGATGTAAGGAGTGTGGGTCCTTTGCTCACTTTGCCACTGGATTCAAGCTAGCCTGGCTGATGAGGGGTGTTACCCCGAAACTGGTCCTAGGATGCTTGTTTTTGGTCCAGGGAGAACCTGGCTTGGCAGTACAGGCTAGACTGTTCCCATGAGGCACAGGGTCAAGACTGATTTGCATATGGCTGGGTCTGAACTGGGGTGGCAAAGTGAGATAAAGAACAATGATGGATTCAACCCAGATCCGTGACTGGGAGTGAGTATCTGAAAAGTTTCAGCGCTCCGTCCATCATCTCCTTGTGTTTCCTTAGTTGAACAAAAATACATGGAGGAGGAATTGAAACACATATACTCCTTGTTAGTGTCTCACAAATCAAGGGAATTCTGGGATTACATTAACATTCTCTCAGATAGGACCTAAAAGGAGAACGCTGTGCCAGCAAATGAATGGGTGTTCCACGTAACAAAGCTCTATATTGACCCAGATAACACAAGGGGTTCTGACAGGAAGGTAGTGGGCAATAAGAATGAAGACTTGGAAGAAACCCGAGTAAACATAACTGAAAGAGAAACTGACTGTTCTGAAGGATATCCGGAAGGATGGAGTCCCCGGACCAAATGGTCTACCAGGTAGCATCTTTAACAAAGATTGGGAATTCTGGACCCCTTACATGCACAGCTTGTTTAATGTATTCATTTTTACATCAGGTGTCCTGGAATCATGGAAAAGCTCCATCTTGCACCCCATCCATCAAAAGGGAGATGCTGCCAGACTAGAAAACTATAGGCTGATTACCTTACTATATGTTGACGGTAAGGCGTATGAAAAAGCTCTCTTGAATGAGATGGAGGCTTGGATCGCTGAGCATCACATCATACCGCCATACCAGACGGGCTTCAGGCCCAACTCCTCTACTATGGACAACGCCATTGACCTCTCCTACTTGGCAGCTAAGGCCATAGAAGCAACATCGCTCTCACTTTACTCTTGCTTTGTTGACTACAGCGCTGCTTTGGATGGCATTGACCGTAGCATCCTCGGGTCTAAACTTGCAAGGTGAGGAATACCAAGGCAGATCCTCGCTGCCATCACAACACTGTACGCTGGCACATGGGTCTGAACCAAACTTACAGACCTACGCAGCTGCAAAAATCCACACGAACAAAGGGCTAATACAGGGATGCTTTACTGCTCCATCATTGTTTAACTTGTCTACTGCGCACCTAGGTGAGGCCCTATTGAAAGGAAACATCTTCCAGTCCAAGCTAGGCTCCTGTAAAGTTTCTTTTATGAAGTATGCAGAAGACTTGGTGATACTTGACCAAACTAGGATTGGAATGAAGATGGACTTGGAGACATTACATCTATACAAAACAAAGAACTATCTGCAGGCATATGCCACTAAAACCAAGATACTGGTAATTGGGCATAAACCTAAAAAACACCAGCTGGAATCGCAACTTGATCGATTACAGATAAGCACTGCCAATAAATAAAATTATCTGGGCGTTTAGTTCTTAGGCGTAGGCAAACCACTGCAGGCTAAGGTATTGGGCGATAAGGCAGCCAAGACCACGTATGCACTATGCAAATTAAACCATAAACTACAAAGTCACTCAGTGGAAGGAGTTCTGAAGGTAACATTTGTACTTAAAATAAGTTATATACATCTTGCTTTCCGTGGCATGCTCAATGAGGCACTGGAGCATCACTACACACCCGCATTTAATAAAAATATTGAACGTTCCAAAAACAACTAGGTGCACATTGATTCGGATAGAATTCAAATTTGTGAGCATGGACATTGAACACAAAAAAAAACCTGATCAAATACTATTACCATGTGCCCAGAGCAGAACCGGAGTCAATGAGAGAGGTGTAGAAGGTGATATTTTGGGATAAAAAGAGCAGCTGGAGAAGGTACCTGAGCAGGGCCAGAGAATCACTAACCCTGCCCTTAAGGAGCCTAACAGATCGCTCATTAATTATAGACAGTCTAAAACACTGGTAAATGCTTGTGCAAGCGCGCATCATGGGAGAAGAATATTGAACAAACTATACATTTCCCAGGCACAGAGGGTCTTGCCCAATAGTACAAACTCACCTTGAGTAACCATACCTGACGGCGGCATTAGGAAGGCAAGCCTTACAGAACAGACTCTTAACCCTCCCTATATGGGAACATAGAACCCACTGGAAAAATATATCGGTAGGAAACAAGGAGTGCAGTCTGTGTCTATCACACCAAATCAGCGGCACATAATGTCTGCTGCTGCCCTGGTTTGTTACATCAGAAGTGAGTGTATCTCAGAACAATATTTCTGCCAAAAGGGACAAGAACTTCTAGAGAGGCCCAGATATAACATAACCTGTGTATTTGTAAAGCACACGCTCACCCCCAAAGTGGCATCTTGGCGCTGAATAACAGATGTTTATTGTTAACCAACTCAATGGTACTCATTTTATCTACCTCAAAAAGGATGAAAGGCTGAGTGGACCTGCCAGGATTTGAACCTGTGACCATGAATGAGGTTGAACACATGCCCCTGCATTGGATGCATTAATCCACTAAGCCACCAGACCCGGATATCAATCTATACAACCGCCTTGACGCCCCTGTGCTAAGTTTGCGCTTTACAAAGCTTATATTCATTCATTCATTCCAATGGAACTTGCACGAAGTGGTGTGGTGTGGCTCACTGGTTAGAGGTGGCAGACCCGGAAGCAGAGAACAGCCCGGGACCAGGGTTCAATTCCCGACGCGGCAGGGTCGTGGACCAGGGTCAGCGGACTCGACAATTCTCGCCTCAGTGCCTACTCTAACCAGGGATCACACTCGGCAACTCTGGGCATTAGCTTGCCTCATCTCTACAACGGCCCCCCACAGACGCCGGGGATGCCTGGTTTCACCTTGGAGATACCCAGAAGGGACCATCTCACAGGGAAAGCCAAGACGGGTTCCCCAGCGGTCTCCAGCGCCGGGACGCTTACGGGCAGCCGTGCGCTTTACAAGTCCAACACATTTACAACACATTTACGGATTGGCAAATTATTTGCCGAAGGGAAGGCTCCTGCGAGCAGCTCGACAACCCAAGGGCTAAACTACGCTCATATCCTTATCAACCTGGAGTGAAGGCTTATGTTAACCATGACTTAGTGTACCTGAGTTCCATTTTTATAAATCTTAGTCACAGAACAACACGCTGCACTTTATTGGCACCTATGATGCTTGCGCACTTTATAACCTAGAACGCAACACTCAAGTACAGGCAAAGCCCTCCCTTGGGAGTGTTGCTCTGCATGCCCATTAAAACAAGAGTATGACAAGGCATGGCCCTATTCTGCGCACCAGCTCATGCCACTCTCAAGCAAGCATTGTATGTTCAGCTAACCAGGTGTGTTTAGGACGATAGTTTTGGGGGTTTTACTGCTTTGTCCAAAATTGTAGCGTATCACTCACCTGTCGCGAGTTAGATTGAAAAACCATGGCCCAAACCTGCGCACCACTACCTTTTGCGCTTAGCGTGTTTCTGCATGCTCCTTAACACCACAAGCAATCAGGTGGACTTAGCTTGGATTCTAAATGCCCGGTTTTACAATGTAAAACATATATTTACCAGGTTTTTAATGTTGTAATATTGACTTTGCATGATATCCTGCAAGTCCACCAAACAAGAGCATGACAAGAGGTGGCCCTACTCCGCGCACTAGCTCAATGCACTATTAAGCACATATTGCACACTCAGCAACGTACGGCGATATTCCATAGGGTTTATAGCTTTTCCCCCCAAAAGTAGAATAGTGCCTATCCCTCTAGAGAGGGCACAAAAAAGCATTGCGGCCCTTTGCACCTAGCGCATGACTGCATGCCCACTGAACACCATATGCAATCAGCCTGACTCCCTTCAGGTTTTTACCTTTGGTTTTACAATGTAAAATATGATTTACTTATTTGGTTTTTATGATGCAATGCCAACTTTGCTTTGTAATGATTTTAAGTAATTATACAACAAAGACAATACAATTTCAACTATTTCTAATGTATGCAGGACCGCTTGAATGTCCCTTCTCTAGAGTAAGCATCCACACATCTTTGGCAAATATTAACCATCAGAAAAAGTCATCGCCAGTTACGTTTTTGTTAAGTGTGGTGTGAGTAAATACAACAAATATACTCTTATTTCGCACACCCTCTGATTACCAACCTCATGTTGTGGGGTCACCATCTGGGTCAATACTAAAACCTTTACCTCCTAGGGTACGAATTTAAATTGCATTCTTTTCAAAAGCAACATGGTATTTTTAGGTTTCGCTGGAGGGCGGAGCTCTTAGCTCCGCCTCCAGAGAAATCTCTTGATTTCAGTAAGGAAAATGGAATACGCCCCCCTGTCCCATTGGCTAGCTCCATAAATGGAGGCTAGCCATTGGAACAGAGATCTGTCCGTCAAGGCCGGACCAGATTCGGGGGCGTTCCCGAGATTTTTTCCCAGGGCGGAGTTACGTTTTTTCCCGTTCCCTCCCCTTTCACTGAAAGTCTGTCCATTCCCGCCCCCTCCGTGTGCCTTTCCGCCCCCCTCTCGCTGTCCTGTGCACGTTTCCCGCCGTCCGTGTCCTCTCCCGCCCCCTCCCGCCGTCCGTGTCCTCTCCCGCCCCCTCCCGCCGTCCGTGTCCTCTCCCGCCCCCTCCCGCCGTCCGTGTCCACTCCCGCCCCCTCCCGCCGTCCGTGTCCTCTCCCGCCCCCTCCCGCCGTCCGTGTCCTCTCCCGCCCCCTCCCCCTCCCGCCGTCCGTGTCCTCTCCCGCCCCCTCCCGCCGTCCGTGTCCACTCCCGCCCCCTCCCGCCGTCCGTGTCCTCTCCCGCCCCCTCCCGCCGTCCGTGTCCTCTCCCGCCCCCTGTGTCCTCGTAGGTGCTTGTTATCATCTTTGATGGCTTGTAGGCTTACTAACAACGAAATTAGAAAACACTCTCCCTAGGAGCAAATAACATGACCAAAATGCTGGTCAGCCAATAACTGTCCATTCCCGCCCCCTCCGTGTGCCTTTCCGCCCCCCCCTCGCTGTCCTGTGCACGTTTCCCGCCGTCCGTGTCCTCTCCCGCCCCCTCCCGCCGTCCGTGTCCACTCCCTCCCCCTCCCGCCGTCCGTGTCCACTCCCGCCCCCTCCCGCCGTCCGTGTCCACTCCCGCCCCCTCCCGCCGTCCGTGTCCACTCCCGCCCCCTCCCGCCGTCCGTGTCCACTCCCGCCCCCTCCCGCCGTCCGTGTCCTCTCCCGCCCCCTCCCGCCGTCCGTTCCACAGGTTCCGCAGTGGAGAAACTGTCAAAAACGGCAGCTCCCATTAAGAGAGGTCAGAGCCGCATTTGTGATCCTGCAGAGAGATAAAGTGCACTGATAAGAGAAAGAACCTGGTCCCAGGGCACTGGCAATGGCCTGAGAGAGAGACCCGGGTAACACTGGAAGAAAATGCCGAGCGACACCCGGGGAATCCCCAGAGACCCCGGGGAATACACACGCAATCTGCACCATTGGGACGGTACTGGAAGAATCTGCACAACAAGACCTCAAGCAGCCCTAAAGCAGGATCTCCTAGCTGGACATCGTCCAGGGTAAATCATTGTGACACTGGCAAAGTTAAATTACAAAGGGACGCTCTCCAGAGACGAGAGAAACTTCTTCGGGTTGGAGATCCATGGAGAAGGCCACGGCAAGAAGCCACAAGCAAGGAAGACATCAGCACCTCTTGTATAGTAAGGTCAGTGAAAACTTCTATCACGAATTTAGGAAGTGGGCAGCAGTGCAGGAAGTAGGTCGGAAAAGTTGGGTAAGTCCCTAGTACAGCGTCTCCCAAACTGTGTGTGGTAACTCGATTTGTGGTGGGTCGGGAAAGTCCGAGCAATACATTAAGATGCCTTTCACTTCTGTGTTTATCTTCTCACATTTGCCGGTGCTTCAAACAAAGCGGTCACAGGGCAGGCTATGTTCTTTTGACAAATTGCTGCTCATTATTTGAACGTGAGGATTGGGGTTTTCTTTCTCTGATAATGTAGTGAGACTTTATTACTACTCAAGGTAGCCTGATGGGCAATTTTCTTAACGTGATTTAGGGCTTATGTCGGCTTCCCTGTGTCAATTGAGATATTGTGAAATAAGTAGAACTTAACAAATAACATGCTAACTGAGTATTTGAATGCAACATTTAGTTTGTTCTCTTTTCTGTTTCATATACCGCTGCAATTTGAGAATAACACCGCTCCCAGGATATATGTTCTACTTGTATGAACATTTTCATATACTCTTCTTGTCAGGAATCATAATTTTCAGATTCTTGTTTTCTTTATTGTTGGAACCGTTAGTGGAAATTCAACCTAGGTTTGTAGTGAACTAGGGTTAGATGTAAGAAATTATTATGCGGATGTAAACCCTACAATTCACAAAATCAAAAAACTTGGACTTGCAAACGTTTATGTGATTCGGGAAAGGCTTTTGTAATTATCGAAGAGGGTTTGCTAAGCATTGAAAATTTAATTATGAGGGGGCTTGAAATGGGCATCCCCTTTTGTAGGAAGCTGCCTTTTTTATAGTGGCCAAAAAGAGGTACACCGTGTAGAGTGTCCAGGCAACCCATATTGCTTTACAGAGGCAAAAATGATTCCACTAAATGCTCTCTTTTATGGTTGTGTGGGTGAGCTGTTTAGGCTTATCAAAGGATAGTGTTAAACATTTATTGCACACACAGGGTCAGTAAGTGAGACACACACTCAATAAAGAAATCCAATACCAATTTATAAAAACAACATATATTTTTATATAAATTTCAGACATCAGGATAATCGTAATCCGGTAAGTACTTTTTAAGATAGTGATTTTTCAAGGCTTAGAAAATGCTTTGTTATTGTATCGATAAAGCTGAAATGTTATCCTTTTGGGAAAAACATATACTGCATTCGGACCCTTAGCAACAGCTTACAAGACTGTTCTTCTGGACTTAAGGTAAGTATGGTGCAAGGTCCAAAGCAGCACCAACAAGTCACCTCGGTTGACTCTGTGGCATCCGGGTGTAGAGGTACTTTTTAGGTTTCGCTGGAGGGCGGAGCTCTTAGCTCCGCCTCCAGAGAAATCTCTTGATTTCAGTAAGGAAATGGAATACGCCCCCCTGTCCCATTGGCTAGCTCCATAAATGGAGGCTAGCCATTGGAACAGAGATCTGTCCGTCAAGGCCGGACCAGATTCGGGGGCGTTCCCGAGATTTTTTCCCAGGGCGGAGTTACGTTTTTTCTCGTTCCCTCCCCTTTCACTGAAAGTCTGTCCATTCCCGCCCCCTCCGTGTGCCTTTCCGCCCCCCCCCTCGCTGTCCTGTGCACGTTTCCCGCCGTCCGTGTCCTCTCCCGCCCCCTCCCGCCGTCCGTGTCCACTCCCGCCCCCTCCCGCCGTCCGTGTCCTCTCCCGCCCCCTCCCGCCGTCCGTGTCCTCTCCCGCCCCCTCCCGCCGTCCGTGTCCTCTCCCGCCCCCTCCCGCCGTCCGTGTCCACTCCCGCCCCCTCCCGCCGTCCGTGTCCTCTCCCGCCCCCTCCCGCCGTCCGTGTCCTCTCCCGCCCCCTGTGTCCTCGTAGGTGCTTGTTATCATCTTTGATGGCTTGTAGGCTTACTAACAACGAAATTAGAAAACACTCTCCCTAGGAGCAAATAACATGACCAAAATGCTGGTCAGCCAATAACTGCGTGCCTTTCTGCAGGTTTATCCCGTTGATTGTATAGTGTACATGTCACTCTAACGTGGTGGGCTGGTTTCTGCAATTGATTTGTTGATTTTGCATAACAAGTTAGATTGATCTATGTAGGAAAAGTGGCTATTGGCTAGCGATTGGCCGGCCCCTCTAGGAAACAAAGTTCACTGGCAAGCGGCAAGTGATTTCGACTTCCTGATTGGCTAGCTCTGATGTCAGTTAAGTTTCACTGTACAGCGGCAGGGGCAGCACTAGCAGGAAGCACAAACCCTTCTCTAGCCTGTGCTGAATCAAGAGCCTCAATGAGCGGAAAGGAGAGCATGGGGGAACCCGAGGAGATGACCGACCAGGTGTTTGCGCAAGTAAGACAAGGGCTGTGTGGAGGAAAAAAGCAGTGCGTGTGCATAGATTGAACCCCCCTTCTTGTTAGCTCAGATCGTGTCACGTTCAACCTGTGTGGATACGTATGTCCGGGGTGGAGTAATGTATGCGTGCATATTCAAATGCTGCACGCATGCTGTGGTACTGTGTGTTTGTAAGAACTCTCATTGTGATTGAGACAGTGTGCGGAACCTCCTGTCTAACTGCGATCTCGTGCTTGAGGTATCCCTGCGTAAAAGGATCCCTGTGTATGGTTGTGCGCTTAGGGGGATTTCTGTAATTGTCCCAGGGTCAGTTCTTAAAATGGGAAAGCACTCAGTACCTTCACTTATTTCATTTGAAAGGGAGTGTGCCTGCTTCTCCCAGCAGCACATAGGTAGGTACTCTGGGATAGTGAGTACCTACACCTTTACATTTCAAGCTCTGACAGTGGTGTATGGTTTTGGTAACCCATAGTTCTCACTAACTTTAGCATATTTGATAACATCAAGGGAAGTGACATCAGATGACTTTTGGCCCACTGACTTCCCATTGAGTGATGTCACAGGCAGAGAAATTAGCGACATTGCAGGATGTAATCTTGCAAATGGTGCATTCTTAACCACCCTTTGACTCATTAGATCCTCTTCTGAAATGCTGTCAAAGCTAAATAATAAATACTTTGGATTATTATTTGGGGTGGATGCCCATTTCAAAGAATAAGCACATCCCTTCACAGGGTGAAGCCACAAACTTACTAAATTAACCCGATCTTAGACCCCTGGTAGGTGTGGCACAAAGCAGACATGCATAATTTAGGGCAATGTGTACACTATTTATTTAGTAACAAAACCGTAATAAAGTCAATATGCAAAACAATAAAAATCCCGAACCGAATTAGAAAAATAATGTAACATTTAACAAACTCTTTACGTTTTTTTAACTCTGACTGTGGCAGCAGCACTGGTTATGCGTTGATCCTCATGCTTTCTGTTTCATCCTGCTTGAAAGTGTAATCTTGCTCCTTATCTGCGTTTCTGAGTAGGCAGAGGGTTCATGCCCTCTCCCAGTATTCCAGTAGGGATCTCCGGCCAGCTGTTGCACAAATACTTGATCTCAAAATTGTGCAGCCCAGGATCTCTTTTGAAACCTACTAGTGACTAGTGTGCTTGATTCCCTGCCCCCTGGCTGTGCTTGCTTCCCTGCCCGTTCTTGCTTCATCGCCCCCTGGCTGTGCTTGCTTCCCCGCCCCCTGGCTGTGCTTGCTCCCCGCCCCCTGGTTCCCCTGCCCCTGGCTGTGCTTGCTCCCCTGCAACCTGCCTGTGCTTGCTTGCTTCCCTGCCCCCTGGTTTGCTTCCCTGCCCCCTCGCTGTGCTTGCTTCCCTGCCCCCTCGCTGTGCTTGCTTCCCTGCCCCCTCGCTGTGCTTGCTCTCCTGGGTGGGTGTGTGTGGCTCTGGGTGGGTGTGTGTGGCTCTGGGTGGGTGTGTGTGGCTCTGGGTGGGTGTGTGTGGGTGTGTGTGGCTCTGGGTTAGTGTGTGTGGCACTGGGTGTGTGTGTGTGTGTGTGTGTGTGGCTCTGTGTGTGTGTGTGGCTCTGGGTGTGTGTGGCTCTGGGTGTGTGTGGCTCTGGGTGTGTGTGTGTGTGTGGCTCTGGGTGTGTGTGTGTGTGGCTCTGGGTGTGTGTGTGTGTGTGGCTCTGGGTGTGTGTGTGGCTCTGGCTCTGGGTGTGGGTGTGTGTGTGGCTCTGGGTGTGTGTGTGGCTCTGGATGTGTGTGTGTGTGTGTGGCTTTGGGGGGGTGTGTGTGGCTTTGGGTGTGTGTGTGTGGCTTTGGGTGTGCGTGTGTGTGGCTCTGGGTGTGTGTGTGTGTGTGTTTGGCTCTGGGTGTGTGTGGCTGGCTGTGTGTGTGTGTGGCTCTGGGTGTCTGTGGCTCTGGGTGTGTGTGTGTGGTAGTAATTGCTGTCTGCTGAACTCGTCCAGTAGGGTACAATAGGTCTCACATTTGCGAGAGATTAAGCTATTGGCAATGTAAATGACAATGTCATTTATTTATCTGTTTTCGAAACCAACACATAAATAAAAATGTTGTAATTTACAATGCCAATATCTCTAACTTTTGCCAAGGCGAAACCGTTGCATTGTAAATGCTTGTTTCTATATGCAATTAAATTCGGAAAATACCATTTTGCTTTTACTTTATGCTATGCTTCAAGGGATACTTTTGTGCTCCATTGTAGATTGACAATGCCAAGCTTTGGCATCTAGAACACACAATCCTGGAAGTTCAGTTTTGTATTTTGAGAGGAGATATCTTTGGTATATTCTGTACGAGAGCATCTGAAAAGCAAGTGGAAATTACTAATCATTAACACACAAAATAAATAAAACTAGGATTAAGTCATCTTTATTTTTTTTATTACAAATATACAGTTAATAAAAATGAAATTAAGGCACATCATGTTAGGGATAATTACAAAAGGAGTTTATGTTGAAGGAATAGAGTTCTACCAGTCATGGCAAGAGTATGTCAGATATTTTAATTACCAGGCTTCTTAATTACCAACATTGTGCAAACAGTGTCAGACAAAATAATTAAGCCTATCACTCTAACACAATTACATTTTATTATTCATAGCTTACTAAGCCCATTCACAATTTGTAAGGCTATTTAACGGCAGTGGTATTTTTATCAAGTATTATTTAAAGTTATACGTCAGTTTTTTCATTCTAAATGATTTTCAGCCCCGGCTCCTACATCATACTATTCTGGCATTTTGTGAATATGATAATGATTGCCCTTATACAGCTCTTGTTTTATAGCACGCCTCAGTCGCGCAGTTTTACATTTTCGCCATCAGTTGCTTGGCTTGTTCGCCCAACTCCATTTTTGCGACAGCTGATAAATGAACTTCGTCTGGGCCATCCGCTATACGTAAAGTACGAACAAGAGCGTACCTGCAACAGATAGTTTGTAATCTTTGTTACTTCGATCTACTACAAACAATACAATTTTGGTAACACACATTATAAAACAACATTATATATACTTTTAAATATATCTGGCAGAAACCTCACTTCAACCTCACACACAACCCTAATAAAATAAACTGAAATCTTTGCGTATCAGCATTCCCTTTTTCATGCTAGAATTGTGCTATTGCTTCTATACAGAGCAAGGAAACCAGAACCTAGCTGTGCTTTTTAAACCTATTTTATAATCATAATGCTATTTTATAGTGCATCTCTGTCTTAACTTGAGGGCTGATAAAAGCAGCTATCGATTTCCCTAATTTCTGGAATTAAGAATTTCAATTTCTCTTAAGCAACTCTCCTCCAAGGCCTTTGCAGGTATTATACTGACAATTTGATGAATGACCCTCCTATGATTGAGATAAGATGGGACTCGGTTGATGTGTATTGTCTCAAACCTCTGATTATTGAAGTACATACAAGACTGAAAGTCAGAAAGAGGAACTTGCCGGAGGTCTAAGCCGTGGAAGAGAAAAAAATCCATATAAAATCCATATATCTTAATCAATACCGTTCCGTTATTATTTTCCCCTATATCAGCCTTTTAGGTACTAGGTCTAAAAAGAAAATATTAAGTCTGTACGATCTTATTGCTCTATGTACAGTGTGTCTGTAACCAATACCATATGATGTTAAGCGCTCTGATACCCATGGGTCATGTCCGCGCTATAGAAAACTGTAAATAAATAAATATATCTCAGACTTTCGCCTAAGTGAAAGAACAAGGACTAGCAATTGCTTCAACTAAAAAACTTGGGAGCCCCATTCCGATAGTATGAGAGTATCTTAGCAGAAGTAGCACTGTCATGATAATTCATGCTTGACATTGAGGTGCTAGATGTCAAGAGCCCCTTTGTTTGGTATTCTGGTATGTTTTGACATTAAGGTCTCTCGCAGCATCAAAGGATTCACTATTAAGAGTCTCAATGCTAAGGCAACTTCGCCATTAAGCAATCACCTTACCTTTGAGCTCAGATTCAGCATACTGCCGAGGAATGTTGGAGCTCACATAGACAATGAGATCGACAAAGTCAATGCATCAGCCATCAAACCATATGGAAGATATATCTGCTTTTCATAAACAACAGCTTATACTGTTTCCCCTTCCAACCACAGTCACAACCCGTAACATTTCTTCCACCGCATGATTGGCTTATGCCAGAGGCTTCAGAGACCTAAGAAAAGAAGACCTCGTAATGGCAAGTCTCGCTCCTCATTGAAATACGTGGTCGAGGGAGAAGGGATGTCACAGGCATGTCACAACAGATAAAGGTGTGATCATTGAACAGTTTCAGTTTCATATGACCTGAATTCATTTCACCAGGGATTTCTCTATTTGAAAAGATTTTACTATTTCATGAGATCACAAATAGAGTGGGAGAAAAGTTCACATTGATACCTATATTTGTAAATACAGATACTTTTCACTTTTGAGCCATTAAGAGCTCTAGTTTCTCCATTATCCAGCCTCTTGCAACACCCAACAGAGTTACTTCTTGTACTGTCTTACCAGAGAACAACAAAGAAAAGGCAGGGCAAAGATTTCAAGTTTGTAGATTAGGAATTCTTGTCCTGGGAGATTTATTTGTGCATTACGGTACTGTTTCCAGTTTTCACAAAAGTTTTTCCTACTTTGTCATTGTCATCTGCTTCTCCAGACAAACAGAGGACCCTAGGCTCAAAAGAATATAGGAGAGGCGACAATCTGGCTACAAAGTGTCGGAAATGCGCTCTACTCCTAGGTGGTCAACATGTTTCTCGCCTGGTAGTCACAAATGAACTGTGGCGATTCCTCAGGACCGTGTGTGAAGAACTATCTACAAATTACTGGTAATGTGTGCAACTACATACCATACAGTGGTTCTACAGGAGTATTATCCACAGGTAAGAAGCCAACCTCAGTTCTGTAAGATCGTGTTTCATCAGTTGCAGCAGGAAAAAGACACATGTAATGTTGTGTCTGCTCCAAGAAGAATCCCAGTGGTTGACCTACCCCACTCCACTGAGCAGCCAGATTGTCGCCTCTCCTTTATTCTTTTTAGACTAGGGTCCTCTCTGAATCAAGTCATTTAGAGGAATCCTATCCCTGTTTTAATCTGCACACTTCACTTTAACATCTACACATACGAGGCCCCTTACACCCACAGCACCTATACGGCAGGAACAAAAGATTTCCGCCAAAGAGCCCCTCTATGGGAGCCAGTCAGGTATTGCAGCGCCGAACCGACGAGGAGCAGGCCCATATGATGAAGCATGACACCTAGCTTGCTGGGTGTGTGAGGGCCCTAGTTCCGAAAGGAGGAATTCCCCTCCACATAGGATGTCCGTCCAACCTTTCACCATACATCACCTTCATTTGTGTTCTATGACCCACTGAGGAACTCCGTACTCTAATTTTCACAGTATATTAGGGCATGTACGTTTGGACCTCCCGAAAAGCCCATTTCCCCCCCTCTTTTGATTAAGCATTGATACTTACTCACAAAGAAATGTTCAAGCAGTAATCTGGCCATTTTACATCGTAACACCACAAACAAGTGCAACAGCCAAATGCATTTTGTAGTGTTAACATTTAGCTCTTATTGGGTCTATTAACAAGATTGAAAAGGATGCTTCCCATAAGTATGTTTTCTTTTAGAAATGAAAATGTTATTCAAGAAAATCTCTTCCACGATCCTGCAAATATGATGAAATATTTGTATGTTTATGAATATATTCTACCAGAATATGGAGAAACAAAAATATTGCTGCAATATATTGAGTACAAAAATATTGGGAAGGTGTGCACCTTGAGGGTACATATATTAAATGTACATGGATGTTGAGTTAAGTATAGCAAATTTAAACGTAACTATATATATTTACCTTCACAATATTTTGAATCGATATTTCAGCCAGAATATTTTTGTCTCTCAATAGTTTTTTTGAAATTTTTTCTTATTTTACAGAGTTTATATAGCGTGAACTTGACCTGAATCGGGTATCAGAGCGCCTTACATAGCACCAGTTGCATTACATGAGGACACATTTTTTTTTTGTTAGGCACGGGGAGATTAAGTGATTTGCCCAGAATCACAGGATGTTCAGCGTCATTGACGAGAGTCGCACCCAGTTCCCCAGATTCGAGGTCGACCGCCCTAGCCGTTAGGCCAACTCCTCTCCCCCAAATGGTTATCATCCTAACCCATGCTGGCCTGCATGATGTGTTGCATCATGGACATCAAGGCTAAAGAGGGATCACTTCCCTTCCTGAAGTCCTCTGCATTACTTCATCCTTATTTTTAACAACATCCTCTATTCACCAAACTATTTAGTGGAGCCTCAGATCCCTCCTCCTGCTATCAAATCATAAAGCTTTAGTCCTCTTTCGAAACTGCTTTCTCTCGTGTCTCAACCAGCCATATTCACCTTCCTCAACCAAAGGGCCACCTTTGATTCAGGTGACCACTAGATCCTCCTTAACATTCTTAATCTTTCTCAGTACTACTTGTAGCTTCAATGTCTATCCTTGAACCTCTAAAATAGTTCTCAGAATCAACATTTTCTGTCATCGTTTGTTCTCCTTCCACTCACTAACACCTCAACTACACACTCAAATTTCAAACTATTTTGCCGCTATCAAACACTTGATGGCTTTACGATATGTCATGTTCAAATTATCCAAAACACAGATTATCTATTTTCCTGCTTTGTTTAACAAATCATTCCTGTACCCTAGTTATCTTTATCCCTCCTGATCTTAGATACTAAGGCCTCTCACAGAAACATTGTGGTGCTCACTGACACAATAATAAACCAACACTCCACTCCAACTCCACTGCATCTAGTTATGCAAAAGATCAGCTAATCATCATCCAAACAAATCTCTTCTTACCTCTTATTGTACAACTCTAAGTCAATCAAACACACTTGTAAAAGAGAGTGAGACTAAAACAATAGCTTGTTTTTGAGACTCCCAAAGTACACTTTTTCCCCCTTGACAGACTAATTAATTACATTTAAACTCTTCCCAAATGCTAGTCCACCTCGCTCGGCCAACTATGGACCTGCTGAATTAATCACTAAGTTTAAGCTGCTAGTGTTGGCTTTCATATTGATTTGTTGATTATTCCCCTTTACTTTGATGAAACTCTTAGTACTCACTTGCTTGCCATATTTGTTGTGCTTCTTGAATTCAGACCATACCCTTTCTCTGTGCCTTTAGATTGCTCTCAACACTCAACTCTTTAGTCCGGAGTCCACCCACACTAGAACACCTAACCTGAGGCTGCCCTCTCTTCCATCGACTTCTTGAATATTCCTTTAAATGTTAAATAGTTAGCCATCTTGTTATTACTACCCACTTAGGATATACTGTCACCTCTGAACTCCTCAGTCTTTGGCAACTGCCCAATCTATTTTTCTTATTAATGACCATAATTCATTTCTTGTGATTTGTTTGAAATGCTCTTCCCTGTACTCATGTAAAAGAAGTATACTTGGGTATGGATAGGTTTACCATTGCTGGGTGATATTTTGAGAGCATTGTTCACTGTAGCCTCTTCAATACCAGCAGGCCTACCACCACTGCCGAGATGAAAGCATCTGCATCAGCGCATACAGCATGTGTTCCAGCATTAAGCAAGGGGTGCAAGTTATAGTTTCAAGTTTGCCACAAGTAAGTGAACATCATATTTGCAAGAGTGCCCTGCAAGGACCCTGTATGCTTGAAGTATATTTACTGAACTTTAAGAACTACTAAACGGTGATGAAAAACCATCCGTAAACCCACCGACATAGACACCTGCAAATTTATTGATAGCCAAAAAAGGCACTTATCTCCGTGCTCGAAACAAGTGAGAATGGTTTCTCCAACTCCAGGTCTTTGTTTATACTATATACAGAGTGCACAGCAGTAAAATAGTGGCAGCCTGCGAGGAAGCTACTTTAAAAGTTTTGTCTTTGATTGGTTTCACTCATTTCGCTTTCTCTGCACTCTACAAATAAGAAGCTGTTGGATCACGTCCTTGAAAAAAAGGTGGACTGTGAAGAACCCAAGGCTTGGTATTATCAGCAACCTTATTTAGTGCAAACAAACAAAACTAGGCCACAGTGATTTCTCAACATAACACAAATTTAGTGAGGCAACACTGAAATAAAGCTACAATGGCAGATAAGATGAGCAGACCAATTAAAACTAAGACCAAAGCATATCTGTTTCTCGATAAAAAGAATTATCTTGCTGCTTTGTGGTGGGTCTTGACCAGGACAATAATACATTTTCACTGGTTCAAAGCCCGGGATGAGATCCAGTTTTCAGTGGTACTGGATTCTGATCTCCTCTTTGTCCTACACTGCAACACATAGTAAAGACCCTAATTCCAATGAATGCGCAATAGAGTAATTCTACTCCTCTAGCCTATTCATGGAGTGAAAATTACTAGGCCGTTGGTGTTACACCACCTAGATGACTTTAACAACATCGAGGCATGCACCCTCAAAAACGAATATAAAAGTTTCAGAGGACTCACATTGAAATATAAAAAGTGAACAAATGCAATAAGTGTTTAATTTGCCTTAAAATACCTAATTTGGCTTCCGATGGACCGGATAATCATATCAAATAAATTAAAGGGTGTGTGAGTCATGTTCAATGTGTACCATGGTGTATGGTTGGATTATCTTCAGAGCTGAGCCTTGGATCCAGCACAACAGCTAATTAAGCCAAAATTAAACAAAGCAAACAGAAAGCCAAATGTGTCTCTTGTAGGTACAGAGCATTGTCATACGGAATACACAGGACTCAAGAGGGCATCATCTTACTCAACTGCATTTAACCGCAGAAAAACGTAGTACTACAAAACTTTCAACAATATGAACCAACAGAATTGACCACATTGGGAGCAATACTGCTTCATGACAAACTATCCACTTCTGTCACTAGGAAAAAAACATTGGAATCAACCCTCCAACTACAAGAGATCAGGTCACACCCTACTCTAGAGACAACAAACAGCAAACCCACCCAAATTTTCAATGTTTGTAAAGATCATTACCCTTTCATGCAGTCTAGCACTATTATGTAGCTTGTCCTACTGCAGAAAATGTCTCACCATCGATGCTAGATTTCAAATTATGTGAGAATGACTATCCACCAATTCCGGAATTCTACCATGATGTAAGGCTAGGTTTTTAGATTGACTCCTCTAATAATTGTGCAAAATGCCTTAAAGTCTACCTCGAGTTTCACTAGTGACCTGTGGCAAATTTTCAGAAAAGAAGAAGACTAATCTTACTTATTATCAATCAGGCTGCAGTATTCTCTAGTGACAAATCAAATGTATTATTGTTTTCTTATCAGAAAACGTTTATGTTTGAAAGGGTTAGTCCATAGAAAAAGACACAATATCCAGGTTTTTTAACTGACTGGTTTAGAAGACAGACTACTCTGCATAGGAGAGCTCTACTTATTGGTCTGATTTGTAAGACAATCAAGCTAGAACCTTGACTGCATCATTAATGGCCTAAGGCCGCCACAGATGGCCAAAAGATGACCAAAAACAGAACATACCCATGCTGACCATTCACTCAAGTTAATGATCATATTTAACAAGTAAACCTCTACAAGTAGGTATATGACCTTTTGAGTTGAATATGCCAGTCTAAACATCTAAAACCATAAAGCTTCATAAGTCTTTTCAAACATTGGCCTACTATGCTCTGTTCAACATAACTGCAGCACTAGTTCAGTTCTTAAACTTTATTCGATTATTCATAAAAAAACAATCATAAAAGCGTACAATTTTAAAAAGAAAGAACACAGTTAAAAAGTTACAGAACGAATGATTTCAGTACAAAGAGGTTGGTACAACTCAGAGGGGCAATATCAAGAGTTTAACAGTAACTAGATTAGACTAGTACAGTATTAAAAGACCAGGCTTTTTCTAACAGATATAGATTTTAAAATAAAAGTTGCGATAAAAAAAACAAATATCTGGGGTAGCAAGAGCAAAAAGAAATCTCATAGCATTAGCAGTACTGAACACATAGTTGATCTTAAACAGTGGTTTGAGGTAACAGATGCGCAGATGCTTAAACAGTGGGCATAGTAGCATAAAGTGCAGCGTGCTTTGTTTAGTAATTCCATCACACGGACAGGGGGTAGAGGTGTAGATTCCCATTCTCGGGAATGCCACCAGGTTATGTACAATGCCTAGTCTCAACCTTGTAAGAACGTATTGATGAGACTGTCTTGTGATAACTTTTAAGTACATGGGCATGCCATACTCTTCCTGTTTGTTAGAATAATAGTAAACATGAGTTGGATAGTGGCTACATAATTCTTTACGACTGTTATATTTATGCCCCAGAAAAACTCCTTTAACCTCTTACTTCGATAGGTCAATGGCACATAGGGGATCACCATGGACATCCAGGTCAAAGAGATCCTTAAAAGAAGTTAAGACATAGTTCAACCACGGGATCTGGTGGGCATTGTCCGCACTAAAGTCACAGAACCAATAGAGATGTTATTGAAAAAGGCAGTGAATTCTGATTCCCTGTATCCTGTAGTCTCTAAAGATCTGGTACACCAATGTCATGCTTTCTCTTTTCATCATATATCGCCTAATTTAAAGTTTGTCGGAGGGGGTCTTCCTCACCCTGCTAAACCCAGTGTTTTACCGCTCGATTTATAGTTGAGCATAATGCGGAGTTATCATCACCTGAGCCTTCACCGACCCAGTGGTCCAATCTGTTATGGACTGCTGGGTCACAGTGACAGATGAGCCTGCCCTATTTAGGAGGTGATTACAATCACCTCTTTTACCTGCCAATTTCCGCAATACAGGAAAAATATTAGATGGCGTCTCATGTGCATGGGAGATGCAGGGAAAAAGCTCTCGAGGCATTGTGGACATTTATTCTTTGTACCCCTCTTTGGAGAAATTCATTTTCTCTTAACGAAAACATTTTGTCGAGCAAAGCTGTGGGTCACCATGACAGTAGCTACCTTTACAGTAGAGACATTGATGCCAGGCAGGTGGGAATCACCAAGTTTTGTGGGCGGCCCTTCGGCTTGATGGCAGGGGCTGTGATCTCGGACACCCTGGCAGGCTGAAAGGCCTCCGTCTGAGGCCTAAACAAGGCCAATAGTTTGCACAATTTTCTGTGAGAAACATTGTAAATTGAGTGTACTCACATGAGCGCTAATGGAAAATCCTGGCATACTCCAGCTGCTCCACATACTTGGATAGCGTTGTCTATGACCTTAGTGGCCATTCTTGGAGCCACAATTTTTATCATAGCAATCTGTAAAAACAGAATCAGGTAGTCAATAACAATTTTAAACCCAATACCAGGAAAACGTTATAAGCACGTATTGAAAAGTAAACATCTTACATTTTTTTAAGTATGCAGGAACTGTATAAAAGGCATTCTGGAATATTGAGGTAAAAACTTAAGAAGAAAATTGCACTGAGATAACGAATGATAATAAATGGGTAACTAAATGCCTTAAAAAGGAATATATTTTAGCATATATGCTAAAGACTAAGACAGCATGACCAAGGAAAGAGAGGCATAAACACAACTCGAGAAAAGTACTAGTTTCACAGTCTGCCAGTGTTCCATGTTTTCTGTTTTCATACCACCAGAAAGTGTCCTTTCATGTGTATCGATGTAAAGTATTTTGTTTTTGTATGTACATACATCACTTGCAGAACACTGGCCTCAGCTGCTGTGAATGAGTGCATGAGAACACAAACCTGGCTCCAGCAGCAACCCGTGCAGGTAAGCGCGGTGGGGAGGTGGGGCCGGGTTAAGGGGTGTGGAGGCTTCAGCCAACGATCATGAGGGGAAATTAAATAATTAATTTCCCCTCATCGTCTGTCAAAATTCCCCTCCCCAACCCAGTCCCACCACTGCACCGCTCGTACCTGCATGGGCCGCTGCTGCCTGGCGTTAGGTACTAGAAGGAGGAGTGTGCTGAGAAGCGATACATATGGAAGGTAGGATTTACTTGATCAAAGTCCATTCTTCAAAATATACTAATCATAGTCAGCTTAGTTATACAGATCCATACAAATGAGTGTATTTAACCCACGTCTAGCTTCCCCTAGCATCAGGGAGGCGTCTGGCCTTTTCCTTGCCTCTACATGTGGCTTGAAGACAAGGACGACACTGTATGGGAAATGCCTGGGCTCTAACAAAATTTAGCCGAGACCTGGTGCTACAAAAACCCTTATGTAGTGCCTGGAGTACCATCAAAATTTGCGCAAATTTAGCACTGTGAAAATCCTTATGAAAGGCCGGGAGCTCTGACCAGACTTAGGGCCTGATTTAGATGTAGGTGGATGGGTTCCTCCACACAAGAATGACTGAAAACCAACCCCCCCCCCCGAAATATAAATCGCATATTATCCTATGAGATTTATATTTTGTTGGACGGGATATGTGTCACCATTGTGATGGAGTAACACGTCCTTTGAAATATAAATCAAACCTGTCCCCTAGACACAACCCACACGAGGAGAGTACTGTATGTGGGAAGTCTCTGTCCTTTCCTATTCCAGAATATGTGGCTTGCAGGCGAAGGCAACAGGGTACAGGAAATCCCTTTGAAGTGCCCGGAGTCTGGCCAGACTTAGTCAAATGTTCTGCTTCCATGGAGAGTAGTTAAAGCACTGTGTGGTCCATCCTGGTGGACATGTTTAGCTGTGCATGCAGTGAAGCCATGTATAGCCAGGCTAGAGACAAAAGGCACAGCTGCCAGAAGAAAAGTACCTGCCACTATATCATGAATTAAAAAATAAAATTTATTTTCACAGTTAGTTGTCGCAGCAGTTGGTTCATAACCTCACTGAGCACTATAATAACGCCATGATGTCTGCCCTGAATGCAACTGCCCCCCTCAAACTAAAAATAATACCCATCAAAGAATCCAAACCATGGTTCAATGACAGCCTAAATGCTGACAGACGCAGCTTGAGATTAGCAGAACACGCCTGGAGATCCCCTCCATCAACTGCTCCTATAAAATCGCTAGGACTAAAAAGAAGTAGATACGACAAACTCATCAGAACGGCAAAAGAAACCATCTTCAAATCCCAACTGGACAAAGCCAAAAATCGCCCGAACGGCTATTTGAGCTGATTAAGTCACAATTCAAAAACACTTCTATCCATTCTCCGCACATCTCCTGCCCTCAGCCAAACTGTGATGTTGTTGCTGACTTCCTCCTCAGAAAGGCGAGCAGATCGAATTCGATCTTAGGTCTGCTCTAATCGAACTCTCACCCTCTCCTGACTCCTCTTCACCCACGCCCTATCCCATGCCGCCCTGTATTTCCCCCCAAAACAATGCCTCTTGGAGTCAATTCACACCCCTTAATGACACTGCCATCCTCAACATACTGTTGACCCTGAAACCTACTAATCACTTCAATGCCAAGCTTCTTCAAAGAAATGATAGGATCACTAGTCCCGCTCTGGTCCAAGATCATCAACGACTATCTTCTTCAAGGTGAGATCGCTGACTGCCTGAAGGCTGGCCTTGTGCTCCCTATTCCCAAAAAACCCACGGCGGACTCTGAAGACCTGAATAACTACCGACCCATCTCAAAAATCCCTACCCTCGCAAAACTCCTGGAGAAATGTGTACATGAACAGCTGCGCAAACAAATTGAGTAATTCTAACTTCTCTACCAATTTCAATCGGGCTTCCATACTGGCCATAGCACTGAAACGGCCATCACTCATATAGTGGACAACGCTCTCCCTTAGCTTGACCAGAATGAATCCTGCCTACTGATTCTACTCGATCCCGCATCTACATTTGACACTGTCAAACATGACAATCTACTTAACCTTTTGGAATGCAGGATGGGGCTCTCAGGCACGGTCCTTAAATGCTTTGCCTCTTTTCTCAACAACAGAATGCAAAGAGTGAAATACAATCAAACACTATCCAATTCCAGTCCCTGCTCTCTGGGTGTCCCAAGGGTCCTCACTCTCCCCCACACTCTTCAACCTTTTCTTTGAACCACTGACTGTAATCCTCAAAGCATCTAGACTCGGCTAAATCCCTAGGTGTCACCATTGACAAACATTTAAATATGCAGGCGCACATCTCTACTGCCACCAAGGGAGCTAATCACAAAATGAATATATTAAGAAAACTTAAACCCTTCCTCACCCAGGCTGACCTAAAAGTTGCTGTACAAGCTCTGGTACTACCTAGACTAGACTACGGAAGTACCACCCTCGCTGGTCTCCCGAAATACAGGCTTGCACCGTTGAGAGCAGCTCTGAATGCTGCGGCTAGACTGGTATCAGGAACCAAAAGAAACAATCACATCTCACCAACCTTGAAAGCACTGAACTGGTTGCCTTATGAAGCAAGAATACACCTTAAAGTGGCGTGCATGACGCACAAAGCAATTCACAACAATACACCCAGCTACTTGGCGCTAAAGTTAGAAAAATCAGGTGGCTGCAGACAACTACGAAGTGCGACCACTCTACTTCTGAAACCCCAATCCTTCAGAAAGAAGAGAACAGGCTGTAGAGCTTTTTCTGGGATTGCTCCAAAGATCTGGAACTCTCTTCCACCCAGAGTGCGTGGAATCACATCCCTTACTGTATTCAAAAAGGAAGTAAAAAGTCTATTAATGAACAAACTAATGTCCTAAATCCAAGTATGGGACGTATCAGGCTGCATGTCTTTTATCACATCCCCTGTTGCTCCACAATTGTTTGCTAATTAATGTTTTTCGTGGGATATAGATCTGTGCGGCTGATAGCACAATGTCTAATGTAATATGTTCTGCAGATGCTATTGCTCTACTATGACAATTTGACATGTTGTTTGTATTGACTACCTTTTCCATTGCTTATTCTTCTATTGTAAAGCGCTCTGATACCCTCGTGGGTCACGTTCGCGCTATATAAGACTTTATAAATAAATAAATAAATAAATCTAACATCCAATATCACATGTATGCGGATGACACCCAACTGTACATGAAAATGTCCTCCCCTGAAGATATCAAGTCACTCGACGGAACCCTGCTCAAACCCCTAAATTGGCTAACCACCTCAAACTAAACACCCTTAAAACGGAATTCCTCCTCATTTCACCCACTAAGCAAACCCTCACTGTTGTGAAATATCTAAGGGGCATTTTATCAAGGACCGGTGTTAAAATTATCACCGTTTTATCGGCAGGAAACTGCCGATAAAACGGCGATAATGGGCATGATAATACGCCCTTGTTAATTCCCATAGAAGCCCATGTTAACATCAGAACATGGGCTTCTATGGGAATTAACAAGGGCGTATTATCAAGCCCATTATCGCCATTTTATCTGCAGTTTCCTGCCAATAAAACGGCGATATTAACACCGGTCCTTGATAATATGCCCCCAGGTAACCTCACCGCTCTCTACTGTACAACACACGTCATTGACTCCACAAAATCACTGGGAGTTGTGCTAGATAAGAACCTTAACATGGAAGATCACGTCAGAGCATCTACCAAAGGAGCGAACTTCCAACTGAGCATTCTAAGAAAACTCAAACCCTACCTGCCCCAAGATGACTTCAAATCAGCAGTACAAGCAGTAGTCATCTCTAGACTAGAATATGGCAGTGCTACTCTATGCGGTCTGCCAAAACTTAGTTTAGCCCCCTTCAGGGCATCACTGACTGCTGTGACAAGACTCATCACTGGTTCTACGAAAATCAACCACATCTCTCCAGACCTGAAACCCCTTAACTGGCTTCCATTTGAGGCAGGGATCCACTTAAAAAATGCCTGTATGACCCATAGTGCCCTACACTTCAATACCCCACTCAACCTGAAAAATAAGCTAGAACTCTCTGGTTGCGCCCGGCCCTCAAGGAGCACCAACTCACTGCTGCTTAAGCCGAAGAAATTTAAAAAACGAAAACCTACAATTGTACATTCTCTGGCATTGACCCGAGAATCTGGAACTACCCTACCCATGGAAACAAGACTGAGTCCCTCAACATTTGCCTTCAAAAGGGAAGTTAAGGCTCTTCTAATGAACAACGTGCTGAACTAGAAGTTTTTCTCCTCTTGCCTCCAATCTTGTTTAGCTGTTTTAGCTACTACCTCACATTTGCTACGGCCGGCGTCACCCGCCATTATGTCATGTTGTTCCTGTTGTATATTGCTTTTCTTTTCTCCTGCAGCTATCACCCTATGTCTTCCACAACCCGTATGTAAAGAGCTCTGATACCCGCTTGGGTCCTCTTTGGGCTATACTAAACTTTAAAATAAATAAATAAAGCGAGTCTTCCTAAGTAGTATTCATCACTATCATAGTTACCAGACAATAGCAACTCGCAGTTGGTGCAAATCACCTTAGATCCAGATGACATTCATGCCATTATACTAATGAAACTTAGCAAAAAATAGTGCACATCATTCTAGCAATGTGTTCTTGAAAGAGGAAAAGACACAACCGACCTTTCTAATCAGCTTTAGGCAATGGGACGACAAACTAACAATGGTGTTTACTTGCTGCTCAAGTGGGAAAGGAGGACAGAGCTGTGATGTTTTTACCTTTGTCAGGATAGGGATATACAAATATTGGAAAACAACTGAGGGACAGTGAACACTCATGGCAGGCTCGTGACAAGTGAAGCAAAGTAAAAACTCCCCCAAAATGTGGCGGAAATTATGTCCACTGTATTACAATTGCAATAGGCTATAACGCGGGAGGCAGAAGATCTGCCACATGAACTCTAAAAATGTGTGTATTATTTGTGCTCAACTACTTAGTCTTCATCTTAGTCTGGACAGATGTTTTGAAGTTGGTTGACGTCTAAAGTTAATAAGCCAGTATATGTAAAGAATCTATATCAGTGATTTTTCAAACTTTTTATTGGCCCCCATCTCCCCCGGTGTGTAAAAAAAAAAAAAAAAAAATCTGCCCCCCCCCCCTAGTTTTCACAAATATTTTATTAAATTGGCAATTTTTAAATGTATCTAAACATATTTAAACATTGCAGGCAAATTAAGTTACTCCTTTAAAAAATGCAATCAAATACATGATTGCCAAACATACTATTCTGATCAAAGCACTGTTGAAACTCTTGGTCACTGTCTGGAACCGTCCTGTAATCAATTAGGCACCCTCAAGGCCCCCCCCCCCCCTCCCCTTCACCCCTCATTTTGGAGACCTCTGGTATAGCTGTAATTAAGGAGAAGTTTATGAAGAGGCATCTTGTAAATATTCAACAGAAAAAAACAGAGGCATGTGCCCTCATGAACAACATATGGAACTAGCGATCCATCAAATTGAAAAGCTGCACAGTCTACACATAGGGCGAGAAATGGAGGCAAAAAATTTGTTGGTTTAGTTTAAAACTCCACCCCCTGCAACTAGCACTGATGAAAAGATCACATGATTGAGGTTTGGACAGATTGAGCAGAAACAACATCCTTCTCCCTGGTCTAGGATCTCAAATGAGCTTCTGTGCATATTTATTAAGATGGTCTCAGTAACCTGATAGAGAGGCAATCAAGTGGAAGTGGTTACTTTCTAGAAGATTTTGTGACAGCGATATTATATTACATATCAAACAGAAGCTGGAAAATGTGTTTAAATCCAAAATGAGTTTCTAAGGACCAACAACACAACTCTTCTAGGCCCAATCAATTAACCCGTAATTAAAATGCTAACATTCCTCCAAGCAGCATTTTATTTATTCCAAACTAATTACTGAATAAATCTATTATTTATTGTTAACCCAGAAAACAGTTGATCACAAACCATGCATATATTCTGAACATAATATTTCAAAATCCGCTTTTCTCCCAACAATACAGAGTTACTCCAACTCAAACATGAAGTAATTGGTTAAAAACAAGCATTTACAATGCAATACGGTCTCGCCTTTGCAAAAGTTAGAGCCATTGGCATTGTAAATGACAATTTTTTTATTTATGTGTTGGTTTTGAAAACAGATAAATAAATGGCATTGTCATTTACAATGCCAATAGCTTAATCTCTCGCAAATGCGAGACCTATTGCATTTGCACACACACACACAGCCACACACACACACAGAGCCACACACACAGAGCCACACACACACAGCACACACACACAGCCACACACACACACAGCCACACACACAGCCACACACACAGCCACACACACAGCCAGCCACACACACAGAGCCACACACACAGATGTAAGACTGTCAGAGGTGCAGCAGCTTCGACAACAGTTTTCCCAAAACGTTGACAGAAGAGCACTGGCAAAGCCAAAAGGCGGACAGCAAACTACAGATCTATCGTATTTGCCAATGTTTGTTTAAAATTTGGACTAATATGGAAAACTATTGGTATATTCTACTTTGTCATCACTGACGCATCAACAAACCATGAAAAAAATATTATTTCCTGTTAATGTCTCCAAACTTTGAATAAGTTAGCATATTCATGGCAGACAAATCAACTACACTCCAGGCAATATATAGGACCTTGAAAAACGTGTGTATTATTCCGGTCCCTTCCTCTAGTCTAGGGACTAATCTTCTGCAGAACACGCGGGTGTTTACGTTCGGTCTGCTTATTATTAGATCTTTCTCCTTGAAGTTCAATTAGTGATCACTGATACAAGTTCTGTTGCAGCATAATTATCTATATAGTACAGTCACACAAGCACGGAGGTTCTTAACCTATCCGGTACAGCGCTGGAGTACCAGGACTTATCTAGTATTTGCTTAAACACATATTGTTCATTTTGCCCCCAGTTGACACGCAGGACTACAAGTACCAGAAATGAAAGATCAAACTGGAAGTGAGTCAGCTTACTCACATCTATCGTGACCGCCTGAGAGGTCTACAGGGCAAATTCAAAGCCGCATGCATGAAAATCTCCTTCTGCACCCCCAGGGGACTACATACAGTTGTTTGTTGAGCTCATGCACACTGAAGCTCACTGCACGGAGGTAAAGGCCACGCCGCTGCAGGATCCTACCCCGTTCTTCTTCTGCTGCTAGTGGCCAGCTTTCTCATGACAAGCAACAGCATTGGTACACCAAACTGCATCACTATCTGTCCACTTCTGAAACTAGCTCATGAGTCCCTTAACACGTAGCAAACCACCCACGTTGTTCATCTTCAGTGCTTGGTAGTTGGGAAGGAGGGGGAACTCGACCGGCTGGGGAAGGGAAGTGCCCGGGCAGGGGGGAGGAGTTCAGGGGCACTTGGGCCGGAAAGCAAGCACAACGAGGGGGCAGGAAAGCAAACACAATGAGGGGGCAGACGCAAAAGCCAGAAAAACAATCACAACGAGGCAACAGAGGCAAGAAGAGGCAAGAAAAGCGAGCACTCACCGGAGGGCTCGGCAGCTTCTCTACTTCTTCCGCCGGTGGTCCAGCAAAAATGGCTTCCGAAAAGCCCTGACATTTTCGGATTCGGGGCGTGGTTTTCGTTCTCTCCTCTTCCCATTGGCTGGAATGTAAAATTCCAGCCAATGGGAAGAGGAGAGAAAGAAAACAGAAAGAAGCGAAAAAACACGCCCCCGAATCCGGTCTTGAACTGAATGACGCCCCTCTCCTCCAATGTCTGGCCTCCGTTTAGGAAGCCAGCCAATGAGAAGAGGGGCGGCTTCAAGCCCCCACACTGTCAACATAAGATATCTCCCTGCGACTGCGCAAGCGCAGCCTACGCAGGTCTCGACCTAACAAGGTTTCATCAAGAAAGCAGAAAATGTTCCTTTCACCTCATGCGGCTAAGAGCAGTAGACACATTTAAAAGAAGTCCCCTTACGTTTCGGTAGATCACCCTAATTTTCTTTCCACCTTTATCATGACCCAAAACAAAAATAAAATGATAGCGAAAAACACAGATCTTTAATCTCTCAATACCATTGTAAGGGGGTCAGAGAAAATAAAATAGTAACCACTGGAAAAAAAACGGGGTTCTAAGCATCGCATCCGAGAATTCTCCAGGGGAACATATCGTTCCTGGACCGCAAACGAAACTGCACCAATCAAATGGAGCAGAGGGCATTGATCAAGCATCAAAGGCCAAAAAGGTGTTCCAAAAGTGTGATAAAATTATAACATGATAGGTCACATGTGCACTTCTAACATAAGAACGGTGGTACCGTGACAGAGCATCTTCGGCTCTGTAACTATAAAGCCATTCTCAATACACCACAAGGCGAGATAGTGCACCTGGACAAGTGGAAAATAGAAGGCCACAGTCAGAAATCAACACCAAAAGACCAAAATGAGTTTCTAAGCAGGGCAGTAGACCAACAATTCACAGGTGAGTCTGACACAGTGGAGCCTTGTAACAAGACATTTAAAAAATGAGAGCACGGCTAATGGCCCGAGAACACAACGGTGGCGGAGTCTGCCAAGGTATCAGATTGGAATATTTACCTTCATTGATTTAGAGAAAATAAAACTGTGACTTTCTGCAGCTCGACAAGAGAGACCTTTGCCTTGTATTCCAAAAATATTGCTGCTCACTAAATATCTCAGGTACTCATTTAGTCTCCTCTGGGGCTCATAAATGGCTAATATTAGATTTACGTCACTAAATGAGACCATTACGTTATTAACCAATATATGGTGATATCTACAGCCAGGGCATCACAGAAACATGCTCTAAACTGCTGAGAATTTTGGAAACATATTTTGAAACACTAGAATCAGATATGAGGCCTGGATGTTAAAATGCCTTGGTGGCCAAGGTCATCTTCCTGTAAGTATTGAATTTCCAACTATGGTCCTGCTAAATTCCAAAGATGGCACTTTAGGAAACACCTTTGTTTCTATATTGTATTCATTTTCAGTAACTCTAGATCTGTAGGGAATCAGTTTTTTAATTTTGAATTATTGTCGCTACAAAGGGGTTAATTTGAAAGTAACATTCCTTGGTGTGGAGTCAAGAGGCCTCATAAAGTCTTGTGGAAAGGACACTGAAGAGCATAGGGGTCATGCCTAATCCATAGGAGGCTCACTAGCTGCAGCTGTCAATTTGCATTTAAGTATTGTAAGCATTGTTTTAGACTTATCAAGAATTGAGATCAAGAGGCTAAGGCAAATATTACACACAACTGCACTGTAACCTAACTGATCTGTCATGTGCACAGATGGATCTGAAAGTTACACTGTGAGGCCGAGTCTGGTGGCGCAGTGGACTAATACATCCACTCTAGGGGCCTGTGTTCGACCTCATGGTCACAGGTTCTAATCCCGGCAGGTCCACTCAGCCTTTCATCCATCTGAGGTCGATAAAATGAGTACCATTGAGTTGGGTAATAATATACATGTTATTCAGCGCCTTGAGACCCTTGGGTGATATGTGCGCTTTACAAATACACATGTTATGTTATGTTATGTTATATGTTATTCAATAATGCAACTTTTATTACTTGGGTCTGGTTTAATATAATGTCCAAAACTGACTCCGCGTGTTTGCTCTGCCATCCTTCTGGCAGCTCAGTGTTTCACATCAGACACACCTGAAGCCAGCTGACCTGCTCTGAGACCAGCAAACAATGAGCAGTGGAGTGATACCGCTCAGACAAGCAGAAGTTTTAGCCCTAAATAACCCAATTATTTCTACCAGTAGGAGTGAACAATAATTCAGTGTTGTCCTTAAAATATTCAAAAATGGACCTTATGCTTCTTTTCCGGCATTCACATATCTTTATACACAAATGGCGGACCATTAGCCATCAATCATGGATGTCTAAGGCTTGCATGCATTTTCTTTTTCGACTTTCATGCAGACTTTTTCTGTATCCAAATGGCCACTGGCTTGTACTCTAAAGAGGGACTAGCATTCGACAGCATATACCGCGCATGGATCTGCAGATTAGCTGAGTGTGCATAAGGCTTTTTTTGACCTGCACTTCCTGATGACCAGTGCTCCCAAGAAGGGTTCATTCTGCATCCTGGTATTTTATAGGGAGGTTTAATGTATGAGTCAGTTATACCATACTGATAAACAAAGATCAAAGGTACCCTGGCTCAAATAACATGTGAGGTGGGCATCAGGGGTGACTTTGCGGCTGATTTAAATATCAGTTTTAAAAAGTTAGAGTAATGCAGGCAAAATGTTTTTTTGCATCCGTTTAGTGCATGGGTCTTTTTAAGATTGGCCGTGTATGGCGCTTGCCTTATTCATGGTGAAAAAATTATCATCTACACTTACTTTAAAGGGCTTTGGGTTGGCAACTTCAGAGATTATCTTCTTTTATTCAGGAACCCTCATTATTGGCCTAAGACATTGTCAGTTACAACTTTGATCAGCACACAGGAGTGTTCTAGTGTGGCTGGATTTTTATTGGCTCTTTAGGTGTGTCCTTCACCCTGCAGTGAAATACATGATGGATTATTCTACAAGTAAAAACTTGGACTACTGGGGGGGGCGAGTTCTTTCAAAAGCACCTGTAAAATGGATGCTACAGAAACGAGCACTGAAAAGACAATAGATCTGCTTTTAATGTGTGAAAGTATTCTAACAAAATAGATGTGTGCATGGCTGTTTTAGCACATTAAAGGCTGGCCTACTGGCTGCCAATGCTTGTTTGTCTGTGTATATGAAGCACTCTTTTAGGTAAAATGTGAGTCTCGTTTACAACATTAAAAAAGACTGCTGAATTGAAAAAAACTAAATACAACGAAAAAAGACTACTTTCTGGATACACTGCTTGCATGAGAGAATTTAATCTGAAAAGTCAGTTTCGGAGCAAGATGTAAAATGGCCCATCATGCATTGCAATGCAAGGACTCCACTAAAGAGGGAAATATACACCAAGCAATCAACAGCAGTAGGTGAGACTGCAGGAACACTCTTCTTTGTGGAGCCAAATCCCTCTCTGTGTACATTTTAAAGAGTTAGTAGCAACAGGCTATCTGACAGCTGTTAAAGGGTTGCTTTATTTCGTGTAGCAGCTATTTTTCAGATGATTTTCTCAGCATTTGATCGCAGTGCTGCCAATATATTTGACACTTCTATGGCACGCATGATCTGCACGCCATAAAGTTTTTTTGGTGTTAAATATTACTTTATTTATGATTTGACAACCATAAAGTAAATAACATTCGGCAGAGAATTTAACAGTGTAGAATACCAGCATAACACTTGTTTTGCACAGAAGACAGGATATTCACAGTTGACAGTGTTTATATATATATATATATTGCTTCAACAGCTTTGTGTCTACTTGAAAACACTGAAACAAAAATTGCCCTTATTTAAGTCTTATTTTAGGAAATACTCCGAACATGTTCCATGTAGAGGAAATAACCGTGTGACCTCAGTGGAATGGTGTACACTGCCATGGATTATGTGTGGTGTAGAGGAGAAGCCTAACAAGGAAGGCTAGCATCACCGTGGGTAGAGGGGAGGCGTGGGAGGCAGGGCGGGGGAAGGAGAGGTCCATCACACCAACAATGTGAGGTCTGGGCAATCTGACCCCATAACAAAGTTGAACCTATTGGCTTTACCAGTGCTTTATAATTCTTGTATGGATGGTTACTGGAAGTTAAAAGCTGGTGGGAAATGCCTGTGTAAAAACTGAAGATAATGTAAATTGAGCTCAGCTCCTAAAAGGCAACAGGACTGTAATGGGGAAAAATACTTCTGGTGTTTGCTTTATCCATACTGCATGTGTCTAAATGACCCCTTAATATGTTACGTAAACCAGGTAACATCACCAGCTTAGACTTAGCTAGAGACGAAAGTCACCAGCCTTTCCCTATCGCACTAAATCCCCCGTCTTCTGTTGCTACCAGTAGTGTTTGCCCCCTGATTGTCCCTTCTGAGTCCATACCTGAATGTCATTAACAATATCAACATAGAACAGAATCACCCCCACTGGCTTTGGTTTGAAGGAGCAGGAGACATAGTTGAGGAAGGGTAGCTCTGTAGTGGTTCCGGTCAGTCTACTGGGCGGCATCTGGGAGGTGATGGGGAGGGCTTCCCTTTCCGGGGTCTGGATTTGAACCATAGGGGATGGGGAGTCCACGGTGGAGCACGTCAGTGACCACCAGAAGAGACATGTGCTAATTTGCAGACCAAGTGTGGTGCTACCAATGCCTGCCCCATCGCCCACCATCACAACCCCTACAGCACGTGCCCCTCCGCCAACACTCAGGTCACACCCCCACCATTCCTAAGTGGACTCTGGCACAAACTGCAGCAGTCATCATAGCATCAGCCAGACATGCCACAGTTCAATGTGTCTTATGGCATGGAATAGACCTCCCTTGTAGTTGTGTTAAGAAAAAAAGTGCGGACAACACTTAACAGAAGACATTCACCCTCAGGGCATCAAATGATGATATTTTACCTCTTTTTTAGCACGTGCACTCCCCACTGAGTCGATGGCCTTCGCAGCTTTCAGCGTCAGGAGTCGCGCCTGCTCAATTGCAATACGACTCTCGGCAATCCAGTGGGCCACAACTTCCTGCAGAGACCACAAGGAAAGAGGTATTAACCACACACAAGTTACTGCCTGCTTTATTTAGATTTGAGGGTCAGCACAGATTATCATACGCGAGCCTACAATTTACAATAGGTTTTTTAAAAATATTATATCAGATTGCATAATATGGGGATCAATGTAATTGTTGGCACAATAATTATCATTGCATACCAATAATAAACCCACGAGTTGAATACAATTTTTTGAAAACTGCCTTGTATCAATTAGATAAAAACTTGGGGAGGAAGCATCATTTAGAGTTGGGGGTAATGCAACATCTGCCAAAAATAAGAAGCTGTCCCCTCCGTCTAACTTATGGTCCCCCATCTCCTTTAGAGGCAGGTGAAAAGGCTTGATTAAAAAAAATGCAGCTGCCCCGTCAGTTTTACTGCCAGTGACGAAACTAAATAAGTGTACTACATGTTTCATAGTCAATCTTACTAAAAGCTGAGGAGCCTAGCTCGCGGCCGTAATGGTCGCCCTTTAGCTCGGTTCCCGCAGCCCTCCATCCTGATTGCCTATCCTGTCTTTTATCCTGTCCCGGGACGGCACATTTTTGGGGAATTGGAAACATAACGGCTTGTTTGTACTTACCATCTGACCCCGGGGTCTCGGCGTGCAGTGGCTCCGGAGTTGTGGCCTCCGAGAGATCGGGGCCTCTGCGAGACTTGGACCGGGACCTGGCCGGTGGGATCCCACGGCTCTCGGCCCCGGCCGAGAGCGAGAACCAGTGTTGGGAGCCGATGTGCGAAGATCCCGGCGATCCTGACCCGGGCCTGCCTTGGTGGCCGCGCGGCCGACATGGGTGAGAAGCCCCGGGACCTGCTTCTGAGAAGGGGTCTCCCCCCGCCGCTGCTTTGTCCGGCGGCCCTGGTCCTTGGGGCCCGGACTCCGCTTGTTTGGGGCACCGGTGCTGGTGCTGGCGGAGACCCGTTTTGGGCGGACATCCTTTTGGCATCGAGGCCGCCCTTGCTGGGACCCCCGGCGCTTGTAAAGTCCTACATTTGAGAACTGTTATTTCCGGGGGTCCTAGTGGGCGGCGATTGGGCTGATTCACGAAATGGCGGCCGGCCCTCTGGAACAAGAGTCACCCTGTGGCGGCGGGCCCGAGTTGCCTGATTGTGTGGGGATCGGATCTGGTGGGCGTGAGCCGACAGTCAGAGATATCCTGGAAGCCTTGAGATCCCTACACGCTTCCCTGGCCCTGGGCGTCTCGGTGGGTCCGCCACGATCTGCCGCCATTTTGGGCGGCCGTTTCTTCTTGTCGCCCTCTTGTTTCGATGACTTCATTGCCTCACCCCCCTCGATTGACCTGAGTGTCTCCACCACTGATCGAGGATCGTGTAGTGTGCTGGTGACTTTGGGGCGCCCTGCTTTTCACGGTTCGGACCCCGGGGACTCGGATGCTGTACTGCGACCCTGTTCGACATTGTTGCCTGAAACTATGGGTGGACTTCCTCCTGTGCCTGCTTCGATGACTTTGCCTGTGTCTATAATTGGGACCACCTCGCCCGCTCCAGTGGCGCAACTGAACTCCTGTTTTTCATGGCTCGTGCTTCGATTGTTGATGCATCGATACTTTCAGTTTGGACTACTGCTCACTTGTGGATCTATCTACCCCCCACGTAGCTATGCTAGTCACCATTCCACTCGATTATATGCTGATTTCGTATTTAGTATGTGGTTATACATTGCCATGTGGTGGGTGGGGTTTGTCGCTCGAAAGGGTTGGGGGTGAAATGTACGACTTCTGCTTGATTCCCGGTATACGATTTCGTTGCACAATTGTTTCTGATCGTAGGAAGGTGGGAGGTCCCCTTCTCCTAATATTTTGTGGCGCGTGATGGGGTGTCGTCCTGGTCTGTTTTAGATTGTGCTTGTCCGGTTGGGCGGAGGGCTGCGGCCGACCGTTTGGATTATAGTTATTCTGCTCCTCCCTCCTGTCTTCTTTTCTCCGCTTTTGTTGCCTTTTTGTCTCGTTTTTCTTTCTTTCTTCTCGCTATATTTCGGGTTCTGGTTTAGGGCGACAGGCACGCTGTTTGAAGGGTAGGCCATAGCCTTCTACAGGGGTGCAGGGTGGGACGGGTGGGTTGGGTTCTATTTTTTGTTTGTCTTCTGGTTCTATGGCCCTTTTGTATCTCTTTTTCGTGAGGCCGCGTCTGTCCCGACCTCCTATGGTGTGTTTCGGGTGGGGGTATGGCGTCGTTACTCCTCCTGCTATATTTCGGCTGTCTTTCTTCCCGATCGCCATGCCCCCACTTGGGCCGCTAATCCTTTTGTCTCCTGTCTTCCCGCCACGGGGGGCCTGTGTCGGCGTGTCTTCTACCTTTCTTTTTTCATAATTTCTTATTCCCTTTTTATTGTTTTGTTTTTCTTCCCTCCATTTTCCTTTCCCTTCCTCTCCCCCCCCTCCCTACTTAGTCCCCCCCCCCTTTTTCCTTCCTGTGTCCCAGAGGGTACTATGACGGGTGGGCTTTGATGCATTGTTCTTCCGATCCCTCTTTTCTGGCTTGGTAGTGTCTCGGGTGGCGGGCGTGTTACGAGGATAATGCTCAGGGGCTGACTGTGTCTCACATATCCTGATTTCTTGACTGCATTGTGTTGTCCCCCTGATATTTTGCCCCATGCCCCCTTCTTAATGTTGAGGTTGGTTACGGGATGTCGGATGCCTCCGTATTGCAAGTGAGCCTGTCATACGTCCTCTCCCCATATTATAAAATTAAGCCTTATTTACTCCTGTGTTTTAGCCCTTTAGTTTCTGTATCTCTTCTCCCCTATTGCGATTGTACGGCCTCTGCTTTGTATTGATTGATTATGTAATATTTGCCTGGTGACTCCTGATTGTTTTGTACACTGCGGCCGGCCGGCTTGGTTGTGGGCCTCGACTTGTCTTCTTTTGATGTCAATAAAGGTTTTCAAAAATAAAATAAAAAATCTTACTAAAAGCTGCAGATTGTTGCAGATCTCATGCTTACCCAAGGTGCAAGTTTCAAGGGGGTGGGTGGCTTTGATAAACAGAGACTTGAAAATGGCAAGGACAACCCATTCACGAACAAAAGACAATGAGTTCTTAGCCATGGAGGCCTGCGTCGCTTACAACTTTTTAGTACATCTCTCCCGATATTCCTGCTGGATGGCTGCAGCTCTCGGATAAGAGGTAGGTCATGGAAAATGGGTGGAATAAGGCGTTGAGCAGAAGGGACATCCATTACTACAATTAATAGAGGTATCTGCTTCTTCTTACTCTGACATCTAGCTCCTTTCACTTTTCAACAAACACTTTGAATACTTTTGGGAAGAGACAAGTAGTTTAAGTGACTTTAGACCTTACTTCACAGATTAACCTCAATACATTGACCGAGCTGAGCACCCTCTCTCGAATTTACAGAGCGTAGTGATGGGAGAATGTACTTGATATAACCTTTGTATTTGCATTATATAGCTGCAAAGATTCAACATGTTTCAGCAGGCATTCGAAGCAGCCCTTGTTCTGCTGCAGGGCCTCCCTCCCTGCAGACAACAAAGACCATTATGTGGCATACAACCCTGAGGAGAAGCACATCATACAACATACAACCTTGAGGAGAAGCAAATCCTACAACATACAACCTTGAGGAGAAGCACATCATATGGCATACAACCTTGAGAAGCACATCATACAACTTATGGCGTACAACACTGAAGAGAAGCACATCATAAAACATACAACCTTAAGGAAAAACACATCATATGGCATACAATCTTGAGGTGAAGCACATCATATGGCATACAACCTTGAGGTGAAGCACATCATATGGCATACAACCTTGAGGAGAAGCAAATCATATGGCATACAACCTTGAGGTGAAGCACATCATATGGTATACAACCTTGAGGAGAAGCAAATCATATGCATACAACCTTGAGGTGAAGCACATCATATGGCAAACAACCTTGAGGTGAAGCACATCATATGGTATACAACCTTGAGGAGAAGCAAATCATATGGCATACAACCTTGAGGTGAAGCACATCATACAACATACAACCTTGAGGAGAAGCACATCATATGCATACAACCTTGAGGAGAAGCACATCATATGGCATACAACCTTGAGGTGAAGCACATCATAAGCATAGAACCTTGAGGAGAAGCACATCATATGGCATACAACCTTGAGAAGCACATCATATGGCATACAACCTTGAGGTGAAGCACATCATATGGCATACAACCTTGAGAAGCACATCATACAACTTATGGCGTACAACACTGAAGAGAAGCACATCATAAAACATACAACCTTAAGGAAAAACACATCATATGGCATACAACCTTGAGGTGAAGCACATCATATGGCATACAACCTTGAGGAGAAGCAAATCATATGGCATACAACCTTGAGGTGAAGCAAATCATATGGCATACAACCTTGAGGTGAAGTACATCATATGGCATACAACCTTGAGGAGAAGCAAATCATATGCATACAACCTTGAGGTGAAGCAAATCATATGGCATACAACCTTGAGGTGAAGCATATCATACAACATACAACCTTGAGGAGAAGCACATCATATGCATACAGCCTTGAGGGGAAGCACATCATATGGCATACAACCTTGAGGTGAAGCCCATCATACAACATACAACCTTGAGGAGAAGCACATCATATGAATAGAACCTTGAGGAGAAGCACATCATATGGCATACAACCTTGAGGTGACGCACATCATATGGCATACAACCTTGAGGTGAAGCCCATCATACAACATACAACCTTGAGGAGAAGCACATCATATGAATAGAACCTTGAGGAGAAGCACATCATATGGCATACAACCTTGAGGTGAAGCCCATCATACAACATACAACCTTGAGGAGAAGCACATCATATGAATAGAACCTTGAGGAGAAGCACATCATATGGCATACAACCTTGAAAGGAAGCATATCATATGCAATACAACCGTGATGTTAATCCCTTTATATGCCATACAACTCAGCAGATAGTGAAGCACAGCACATGCCATATGCCCGGCAGACAAGTCTGAGTGTTGTACTTGCTTGCAATGGCTCAACAGCCAGCTTGCTCACAGGGTGGCAATGAAATAAACCTGGAAACCAAACTTTCAGTTAAGAAAATTCAAAGCACATAAAACTGAGTCTGAATGGAGATATTTTATTGGCGCAATGAAAATATTTTCAGATTCTAATACGAATATGATTCATTAAAACGAAAAAAACAAATGAAGAGATAGGTCTAACTGTATTTTCCAATGCATTCAGACCAGTTATTCAGGAAGTGGGATTTTAGGTTCAGAATTAGTATGAAGGGGTAGAAAGGGTTACTTACCTGTAACACCAGTTCTCCATCACAAGTTCTTCATTTCATTATGTCATAAACATTACCTGTCTTCGTGTTTGCATGGGATCACAAAGCACATGTGCACAAGGCATTTTATTTCTATTTCTGTCTTTTAATACAAAGAAAAGTACATGTGTAAAAAAGATCAAATAAATTGTACTATTCCAAGTTTCTGGTTGCTGAGATCATGTTGTTAGCACTAGAGAGATTAGTAGAAAAAAAAAAAAAGGTAAATGTTCCCAAGTGAGATAACAGATGAAGAGAGCCAAGAGACCTCTACAATATCATCTTAGAGCACAGGGATAGTTAGTGCCTCTGTCTATGTCAACACTCTGCCAACGAATGGAGGGTTTCAGCTGTAAAACTACTGACTTTGCATCCATTCTGTTATATGCTGCTCCTGGTGGGGCTGGTGTAAGAGCTGAAGAAGCTGGAGGATAAGGATAACCAGACATATATACAGATGTACATATTTACCATCCTGCTACTAAGAAGTTGATAAAGTAATACTTGAAAGACAACTCAGCTGCGCCTGGTAAAACACAACAAATTCCATTGGCCCCAGTTACAGGAAAAAAACAAAGGTTATTTATGTTTCTTTAAAGACAATTCCCATGGCGGAGAACTGGTGCTACGGGTAACTAACATTTACTTCTCCTTTAAAGGATCTTCTCTAATATTTATACACACTAAAGTGAAAAGCAAGGTCACCCCGTTCAACTGGTGGAGGTGGAAGAGCCAAAAGGAATTGAAGCAGAGGACATAAAAACAAGCTGACGTGGAACACCTGAAATACTCCAATCTGCCACCCCCTGAAAAATGACTCCAAGAAGCCTTTTAAAAACACCAGCTGCCTAGACCATAACCAACAGTGGATGAGACAAAGGTTTCTCTAGCCAATGCTACTTTTATGAGCACCAGGTAAGTCTGTACCTACATTTGCCTAGGGATTATTTTGAATTTAGACCTTTTATTCACCCATCAAATCAATGTGATCAAGGGTGTCTAATTGCAACTTTCCATGCTCCAGAAAATTCTTCCTCTTTTAAGCTTCCTGGTGGATAGATCCTTCAAAAGGCCCTTGATATGGGATGGTTATACTGCTGAAATGCACTACAGTCTGGCCTGCCCACGAAACTAAAAACAGATTATAAAGAAGCTGCCACAGCGGGCTCTTATTGGAGAGTAGTATCAAATAATGATTTATCCATTTGGCCTACATGCATAAAGGGGTTTCACTACCTTCATAAACTGCCACCCCCAATATACCCACATGAGAATTTTCCACTGAGCATCAATACATCTGATAATTCTACCCTAACTCACACAGCTTAAAAAAGAAGGGTCCAAATAGTGGAATGCCGTCTACTCTCACCTTGAAGGTCAAAGTTCCTCAAACTGGAAAGCATGCTGATGTAATTCTTTCCCGTTTGGGAACGGTAAGGAATACCTGTGGTCCTAACAAATAAATGGCCCCACCCGCTGGAAGAAAACTGCAAGCATGTTGGGGCCATTTTTGTTTTTCAATAACAGAAAGTTGAAGTTTGAATTTGGAACATAAACAAGCATTGGCATTGCCAATAGGTCTCGCTTGTGGGACCTTATAAGTATTTAGTTTTGCAGCACAATATCCTTGGTGCAACAACATCAGCTGTTGCACGGCTAAACCTTGTACCTTATACGTGTTTAGGCATGCAACAGTTGATGTTGTTGCACTAATGATATTGTGCTGCATAACTAAATACTTATAAGGTCCCACAAGCGAGACCTATTGGCAATGCCAATGCTTGTTTTAAATGTTGCTGTTGAGTAAGCGTGGGTCAGGTCCACAGAGAACAATGTATGCATAGTGTGAAATGCAGTTGGTCTCAGTGTATGTAGTAAGGTTGCGTCATAACTACAGAGTGTTAGTTGTTTACCTCAGCGGTCTGCGGTCTGCATTGAAGCCGTATGAACTCAAGAGTTCGACATTTGCGGACCTCCCATTGGCTAGGAACACTCCAATGGCAGTGGTGATTACTCAGTTTATAGCCAAACAGACTCTGTGTTTCATTAATAGCATTTCCAGCACTTGAGAAACCGATTACGCAGAAACGTGTCTTGGAGGATATAGCTGTTTATTTACAAATCTTTTACAAGACCCCGTGAGTGCTTCAGTCTTTTTTGAATGTTGCTGTTGAGTAAGCGTGGGTCAGGTCCACAGAGAACAATGTATGCATAGTGTGAAATGCAGTTGGTCTCAGTGTATGTAGTAAGGTTGCGTCATAACTACAGAGTGTTCGTTGTTTACATCAGCGGTCTGCAGCAAACAGGAAACAAGAGCGCCAGGAAACTGAAAGTAGCCGGGAAACTGAAAGTACGGCCGGCCTGGCCGGCCATGAATAATTAGGGGAGGAGAAGCCGCACAGCGCACGCTGGGAGAAGCCCTTTGATGTGCTGTACGGCCGTGAATGCCAGCGTGTTAGGGGAGGAGAAGCCGCAGAGCGCACGCTGGGCGAAGCCCTTTGATGTGCTGTGCGGCCGTGAATGCGCGTGCTTGTTTGCTCACGTGATCTTAATGAAAACCGCAGCGCAAGAAGCCCTTGGTTTGACGAGGATTTCGAGCACTTGAATTCTCGCTCCGCTCAATGCGCTTGCGCGCATTGATAGGTCGCGAGACCTATAAACTATGATGTGCAGGTCGACTGATCATGGTGTCTGAACAGCTAAGCTTCAGTGCCTTCAGCAGAGCAGAAATTCTGAAGCCACAGACAGTGCTGTCTTAACACAAGGGCACGCTGGGCAGTTGCCCGGGGGCCCCACGAGCATAGGGGCCACATGCAGACCAGAATTTAACACTAATTCTCCATCAAACATTTTTATTCATGTGAGTGGTGTAGGGAGGGCCCAGTGCACTGCGAGCTGTCTGCCTCGCAGAGGTTTCAAAACATGGTGGACTGTAGTTCTCCAGGGCAGCAGGGTACATCTCTCTGCTGACCTGGTGGAACGGAATACAGCCCATCAAACTATAAATAAGCCTCCTGGAAAAATAAGAATTTTCAAATGATTTAGATTTTTTCTTGGAGAAAAATATGCAAGCCACTTCATTTCAATTGGGTTTTCGATACACCATTCAGATTGTACTGCGTTATCCTAAGGCATCCTTCACTTAATGCCTTAGGTTTTCTTTGCATGCCTACCATCAATTCCTCACCTTCTACTAGCATACAGCACAACACTGAGAGAGGTTGCATCTGTTGTACCTCTGTCCCCAATACTTACATGCTCATAAAGTTTCTTCCCAAAGGTCTCCCGCTGGCCAGCACGCTCACACATGATTTGCAGAGCACGTTCGGCCACGCCTATGGTCCTCATGCAGTGGTGGATACGGCCTGGTCCGAGGCGGCCTTGAGCAATCTCGAAACCCCTTCCCTCGCCTAGATTGAAAAGATTGAAACAGAAAAGTGTTAGCTCCGCCATTTTCAAAGAGATCTCCTTTTTAAAAATTCATTCAGAAGCCCTGGGAGATCACATTCAACCTTTAATCCAAGCTGCATGATGGTTTGTCAAGTATTTTTGCATGAACATGATTTTTTCACATATCCTCACTACACCTCATGTCACCTGCAGAAAGGCTGATACCTGATCCAGGGCAACAACAACATGGTTCAACATGACTAAGGAAGATAATGCCGAAACAGAACTAAAGCAGCCTGCCGGGCTGTCCTGTACAGAACATTCGGGGTGTCCAACCATCCAACTCTGTACTATTGTCCACAGAGGGATCTGCAGAGCTACTATATGTCGAGTGGTTTACGAGTATCAATGGGGACCACAAAGACAAATTGGTATCCAATGTTGGATTCTTCAGCTATCATTAATGCTACATTCTATAGTTCTCCGGTTGTGTTTCCAGTCAAGGGAACAAGGCAGGGCAAAAAAAAATGCACACCCTGCATTCTCACACTGTAATGCAGTCTCACCTGCACACTGCAGCACACCACTGTTATTGTGTTCCATCAGAGAGGAGAATTGTTTGTAAGTGAAGTATCCGAGTGCTTAAATATGCCGCACACCCGGCACCACAGCAATCCCTCTAGATTCTGCATTGTAAAACCTTGATCGCTGGTACTACAGGTGAAGAATGTGCCGCCCCTTTGGGAGTAACAGGCAGTGGGCATGCCATTAGCTTGGGAAACATCCTGTACCCCACAGTATTTACAACGACCAGCCTTGACAATGAAGTCACTACCCTGATTGTGACATTACCATGTGTTACCTTACCACGCATGTTGTTACAACAACTTGCAATAAGGGTCGAGTTATTCGACCGTTGTTGGATTTCTAAATCCAACACCTTCCCTGCTGTTGCATAGACTGGAGTTGGAATGCTAATTTATACTATTTCAAAGTCCAGAGCCCCCTAAAGCAAGTTGTTGTAATGATTGCATGCTAAAGTAACATTTCAGTCAGAGAAGTGACAGCGTTGAAAAGACATGCGGGGTAAATGCATGTGGGGTTCCATCATACAACCCATTAGCTTGACCAGGTAGACCCTTGGCAATTATGCCAAAACTTCACACGGTAGTCACCATCTTTTCTTGCAAAGATCAATGCATGAACAATCTGGACACTGAGATTGGACACCCACATGCACCACAATAGCTTCAATTTGACATTTTATGCTGCTCTTTGAACCCCTTTATCTTCCAGGCCACAAAAAAAAATCCAGGTATGTTATGAATCCTACATTAAAGCATAGTCCTATTTAAAAGTATAAATTATAATTTCTTTTCAAGCCATTAAAATGCCTCAGATTTCTTTCCAGAAACAATTAAGTGATCAAGCCTTAATTATTTTTCAGCAGCCCCAGATGTTCTTTCAAAAGACACACAATTGATGGATGGAATGCAGAACAAATCAAAACATTCACCCCCAGTCAAGAGATTTGGGTTAAATCCATCCTTCTTTTGCTCACCATGCCACCGCAGTTTAGACCTGGCCATATGCAAATCAGTCTTGACCCTGTGCCTAATAGGAACAGTTCAGCCCGAACTACCAAGCCGGGTCCTCCCTGGACCGGAAACAAGCATCCTAGGACAGGTTCGGGGTTTTACCCCTCTTCAGCCAGGATAGCTTGATTCCAGTGGCACAGCGAGCCCAGGACCCAAGTCTGGGCATGCCTGGCGCACTTAGGGCGAGAAAGCAAAAGACACACAATTGACTCCTATTTCTTTATCATTCATCCCAATTTGTTTGTTCTTTGTGCCACCTATCTATCATTTCATCCTGGTTGCACCTTATGCCAAGGACTACTAAACAATTCTTTAAATATCCTTGTCCCATCCAACTGTGTGTCATTTCTTACAGAGTCTGAATGTAACCTTTCTGTTGGGCCAGTATCTCTTCTCCAGGCCTCAAAAGTAATTATCAAAATCATGGCTCACTGAGGAACGTGGGTACAACAGGGGAGACATTTAAGGTTGAGGTACATGTGGAAAAAACATATGGGATGAAGTAAAGATTTGCTAAACATTTAAGTGCCTACAAATCAAGGCCCCTTGAAATCCTGGCAGTGGCTGATTCGATGAGCAATGCTGTGCTTGTGGAAAAGAAAATGTCAGACGGGCCTAAGGATCTTAGTAAACATGACTACAGTGAGTACATATCTAGATAATATAGGAAGGGCAACAAGTCATGCAGAGATTAGAGGCAAACTGAAAAGACATTCAGTTATGACAATACAGAAGGGCATACTTTTCTGTACTTATAGGAAAATAGCAAAATCATCTCTACAATACCACAAGTGGATAGGTTAGAGAATTTAGACACCAGACTGATCTGGAGCATATTAAAAGAGGAGGCCTGCTTCAAAAAATAATGACATTGAGGACTACAGGTGCCATTATAGGAACAGGAGGTCATATTAGAGATTTATACAAGACACGAAAAAACCCCAGTAACAACTGTCAACCTGTCACGTTCTACATGATGTATAGGGAAAATCCTGTACCTCACTTACACAACTCAACAAAAATGCACAGGTGAACGGTGTTCTCACACAATTGCACAAAGAGGTCCCTTTAAAAGCCTTGCCTAAACCAGAGAACATGTCACCCAAGCAGTGTTTACACACCTTTAAACTCACTGAATGCTAAACTACCTTGAAACGAAACAGGCTGAGCAATGAGATCAGATTGGCTTTTGATGAGGAAATTGGAAGAGGTTTTGAATACAACTGCATTAAACACTACTTATATAAAACTTTGTATGCCCTTTCCTTTGGGAACTCTCCTTACATCTCTGTGGAAGTGTAAAAGTGATGTGACTGGGTGGGGGTTGCGTGTCAGTATACCACCTACAATGATATTGTGCTGCAATAATATCCTAGCTAAAATAGATACTACAAACTATCATCAAGGTATGTATACACTGATAAGTATAGATTTATCATTCTTAACTCCGCATCTACATACCTTGAGGATATAGAGTGATCTTTAGTTACTCTATTCTTACTTATGTATACTAAACCTCACAAAACGTAAGTGGTCTATATTTTGTGGAGCATAATATTTAGGAGTCTATAGTTGGGTACCAAAACCAGGGGGGAGGTAATGTAAAACAGTATGGTAATATGTGCATTACTAATACTTCCTTTTTGACATGTTATGCATCTAAGGAAATGCGCTTTGGGCCCTTTCGTTACCCAAATTTAGAAGGTCCACTTGGCCTTTCATTGTTCTAGGGTTGATAACATATCTACTGATGCGTTGTAAATGGTAAGAACAACTGCTGTTTGCACTTCCCCGATGCTACAGGCCTGTGACAATATGTGCTATTAAAAACTATGCTTTTTATTATCTTCTAAATAATTTGAGACCAGGTGGGGCCAGAGTAAAGATTGATCGTTGCCTTCCATTGATGGGAGAAATGCCAACACCAGTTAGGGCAGAGACACAAAACAATAATAATTAAGAGAAATATGAACCTCTTCCTACCCCCACCCAGGAAGGTGGAAGGGATTTCAAAATAGAAGAGTAAACATATAAGACAATACTCACCTAGAATTAGGTTACCGCTTGGCACCCGCACATTATTAAAATGTACTTCATAATGGCCGCCGTGGGGAGTGTCTGGAAAAACAAAGATGTGTGTTAACTTTAAGGACATTTGCATTTTCTGCACGAAGCACAGTTTATCAAACATTCGTTACTTTACTCATTAATGAATTCATATATGCTGTATGTGTTTGGAAGTGCATTGCATTAAGCTGCAAGTGGAAGATTCATGTTGCGTTCATCCAAGGCAGATTTGGAATGTATGTCTATACAAAGGGGATCTAGCTATGGATCTAAGATTTATATAGTGTTGTAACAACAAAGTACTTGTATGTTTCCCTAAAAAACTTACTGGGGTCTTCATTTATTCGGTTCAGATTTTTGCATTTATATACTCTTGAATTCGCTACAAGTTAGCAAGGTGGCGTAAACAAGGGTAATCGGTGCCCCTTATGCAGATTTGCAAAGGAAGCTCTTGTACACCTTCCACTAATCATCCCAAGGTTATTGTTAATCACATAAGGTATCTTCAGCCAATATGTTTGCAAGCTGAATACCGTACAGTTCACAATGCTTTTGGAGTAGGCATTCTGGGATCCTCTACCATGGCGCTTTCTTCTGTTTGTTGGTCCTAAATGTGTTCACAGTTTTCTTTTCTGATGTATATGATGAGGGCTGAATGTGTGTATGCCTGAGAGTATGAATGGGTTCTGTATATAATGTTTTATTGCTTTTTGTGCTGGGCTAATATTGTTAAAGTAAATACTTTTTATGTCTATGAAAAAATCTTTCTGAACAAATGAATGCTTTCTTACTAAGAAATATATGAAAATAAAATAAAATGATTTGATACTTCACAGCGTCTTTGTGGGCAATTGTAAAAAAAAATTTGAACGCCTTAGTCCTCTAGAGGTATGGGAACCTGGCGCTCATGTTCTTATTACGATTGAACTCCCTGGTGGGTTGTTCCCCTTTATCCTTTGATTAGGTTCAGGGTCCCTTTTTTGTTTTTCACACTGAGCAGGAGTAAACACATATTTACAAATAGGGTGATTATTGTTCCAATGATGCCGCTCCCCCTTAATTCAATGTCACTGTGGGGCCAGTCTATAATGAATGAGGATTATTATTATAAAATGGTTTTCGAAGCGACTGTGATTATTAAACTATTTTGTATCGCATTTATTCAATCACACAGTCAGTCCGCCAGATTACTGTTTTAATTACTTTTCTACTAGACTATGACTTTGAACAGTTACTACTATCATATAATGGTTTTAAATACTAAGTGAAACTAAATTAACTAATTTGAAATAATCATTTTAAATAAATATGGATTACTACTAGTCACATGTCATGATTTCATAACTAAATATATTGGTGAATATATATATATACTCCGAGGTAGAAACAGACCCGGTTGAGGGCTCTAGTGAAGAACCAACGTCTATCACAGACGAGTTGTGTTTTTTACAGCTGGACCGGACAATAAATCTAAGACCTCGACCTCCAAGAAAAGACAAAACTAGCAATCCCAAAGGAAGAGGCAGAGAAAAATAAAAGGTGGAAGCACCGAACAGCCTCCCGCACAAAGACAGACCTGCTCCAAGAAATGAATATGGAGGATGCCAAAACTGTGATCAATCTCTCTGAACCGGAATTAAGCAGAAAAGAAAAAGACATCCTCTCTTTGGGGCTCACATTCTGCAAACCTACCAATTTTAATTTCGTGCAGACAAAAATTGACTTGCTGAAATATGTAAGGAAACTTAAATTTCACTAATATTTCCATTCTCGGACCCCAGGATCTGAGGTCCATAATGAGGTCATAAATCTGTCAGCAAATCTGCCATTGGCAGATTTGGAACTCCTCCAAGATTTGAACCAACTAGAAAGAGAGAGCCACACTGACAACAGACCTCTTGATACAAACCTGGGTGTTGATCTTGGGTGGAGGGTTCATTCACTTTTTAAGCCCATTTTGGTGTTCACACCAGCTATGCCTAGAGATGGTTTGAACCTGATTTTCTGAACTGGTCACTATGGACCTAAAGAGACTAGCAATTGGTTCCAGCAAACGATTTAGTAATGACAATGCAGACCGGTTGCTTGAGTATAATGCTGTCATGCAGAAGATTTCTGCTAGAAATGATATTGTGCTCCAGCAGTCCAACAAGGGGTGCAATATCCTTTTGTGGCCCTTGTACAAGGCTCAAGCGTATTCACAACTGAATGACACACAGGGCTACAGCAGAAGGTCCCCCAATAACTACAACATGATCAAGAAGGGGGTTCACGACCAGTTGTTGAGGTGGCGTGGCATGGGATTACTCAATGATAAAGAATTGAAATATCTTAAAATTGAACAGCCAGTAATCCCTGTGCTATACCTAATTCCTAAAATACACAAACATGCTACCAACCCCCTGGGAAGACCCATTATATCAGCCATAGGGGGGTTGTTTGAAACAACCTCCAAGTATATTGACGATTTCCTTCAGGACCTTGTCAAGAACCTACCATCTTAGGCGATTTCCTTATTAAGATTACAATACTGTTTAGGATGATTCTCATGTCTTCATGACCTTAGACGTTTCATCTCTGTACACCAGTATAAGACATGCACAAGGACTAAGAGCCACTAAACATTTTCTAGGTGCCAGATGCATCAGTTCGTATCAACACACCATCATGCTGCTTCAAGTGATGGAGTGGTGTTTGGACAACAATTTTTTTCTGTTTGACAAGCATCTGTACAAACAGTTACAGGGAACTGCGATGGGCACCTGCTTCGCCCCCAGCTATGCAAACTTGCACATGAGAGGAGCAGGTGCTCGCCTTGGAATTTTCAGAAGAATGGACTGAGAACATCGTCCTCTGGTCATGGTATATCGATGACCTCTTTGTGCTCTGGAAAAGGTCCATTGAATCAGCTAGGGCCTTTGTGGATCGGCTTAATGTTAATGACCCCAATTTAGCATCTACTAGTAACATCAGTAAAAGTGAGGTCGCGTTTCTAGACTTAAAGGTCTACGTACACAACAACCGAATCCACACTTGGACCTTTCGCAAGGAAACTGTGGGCAAGTCCATACTTCATGCGCAGAGTTTTTACCCGCTTAGATTGAGGCAGAGTATTCCTTATGCGGAAAACCTGCGCATGAAAAGAAATTGCAGCAAAATGCATGCATTGAGGGAAGTCCAGGCTGAGCTTGACCTCAGATTCCGTGCAAGGGGCTACAACCCTGAGGTGTTGAAGAACACTCAGACCAAAGTCAAATCTTTTCCCAGAGAGGCATTGTTGTTCGAACAGAGTAAGAATAAATCAGACACAGAGTGCTGTGAGAATGATCACGGGATACAATACTTACCATCAGAGAGTGAGGAATATCCTCTAATCACATTGGGATTTGATACGCAGTGACCCGATTATTGGACCCTCCATGCCCAAACATCCACTCCTATCTTTTAGGCGGGCCAAATCCATGAGGAGAGAACTTTGCACCAGCAGTCCAGAACTGGTCAAATCGGAGTCATGGTTGGCATCACCCCCAGGCTTCCACAAATGTCACAAATGCAAGGCATGCACCATTGGCCAAAACACAAGTGAGATATACAGTCCTCTCAGTAAAACTTCTCTTAAAATTGGTCATTCATTTAACTGCAGGAGTGACTTTGTAGTGTATGTGCTTCAGTGTTCTTGTCCAAAACAATACGTGGGCAGCACCAAACACATTGTCCACGTCAGGATCCTTCAACATTTATATGCTATTACTAAGGATGACAAGACGTACCCTGTTGCCTGACACATCAATGAAATTCATGGGGGCAATAGTGGAGATCTGGTCTACTTTGTCATTGATTCAGTCCCCAATCACATCAGGGGCGGAAATAGGGAGCTTAAATTGCGTAGACTTGAGTCCTGCTACATAATTTTGCTTAACAGCAAGATTCCCAATGGTCTGAACTCAGACGAGGAATTGTACATTCATTTGTAATATTTCCTCTCACTAGTTACATTGGGTGTGCACCTCACATTCCTTCAGCCTAGTTCAAGCGCTTCAGCTGCATGCAGAACTTTCTGCGGACCTTTTTTTCCCCTTTATTGTTAGACTCTTCCAATTGGGTGGGTTTAGTGTCACCATACCATCATGTCCAGTATCATATTGGTATGGGTTTTAAACCATATGTGTCTGGTGTGTAAACAGTGTTTACATGCTGCTATAACTTGATCATGTTCAATAATGGTATAGAGAGAGCTAACGTCAAGGGTCATGAGCAGAAAGTCCTCGTTCGATATGATTCTGGACATGATTAAACACTGTTTGGCAAACAATATTTTTCTGTTCAGTGGTACCCCCTATAAACAAGTTCTCGGGATGCGATGGGGACTTGTTTTGCCCCGTTTTGTGAACCTGTTCCTGGGGATGTGGGAGTAAGAAATCCTGAACAACAGTGTACAATATCAGGAGATAGAACAGGTCGTCATATGGCTAAGGTACATAGACGACCTGTTCATTATCTGGTGAGGCACTGCGGAAGAGGCCAATGCCTTTGTAGACAAACTGAATATCAACATAGGAAACATTACTCTCACCAGGAATATCAGCAGTAAAACAGTTGATTTTCTTGATATTAAAATAGAAATTGTAGAAGTTAAGTTTCAAACCAAACTTTTCAGAAAAAGCACTGCAGGCAACAGCCTGTTACACGCTCTCAGTGGTCATCCAGATGCCCTTAAATGGGGCATACCATACAGCGAACTACTGAGAGCCAAAAGAAACTGCAACACAGAAGCAGCCTTTATAGAAGAAAAATACATCATGTTCTGCAGATTCCGGGAAAGAGGGTACCCACTATGGGAGCTCAACAAGGCCATCACTAAGTTGGATAACGTAGACAGAAGAGATATATTGTTTGCACCCACTGGAGAGGCAGAAGAAAAAGATGAGATGATTAAGAGAATCATTCTCACATACAACGAGAGCTCCAATGACATCAAACGCATTTTTTATAAAACCCGGGATGTGCTAACCAGTGACCCGATAATTGGACATCTCATACAAGAAAGGCCTAATATCACATACAGGAAGGGGCGCAGCCTCAGGGATCAGCTAGTTCACTGCGATATCGCCAGCAGGAACACTAACGATGAACATGGGCTTAGAGGCTTCTTTCCCTGTGGTCATTGTAAGGCCTGTAAACATAGCTTTATCAAGAAAGATCTCACATGAAACAATGGCACCAGAGAGCCCATAACTCAGTTCTTGACCTGCAGTACTGTACTTGTGATTTACTTGCTGGAATATCTATGCAAATTGAATTACATAGGCAGCACCACTCAGATGGTGAAGAAGCGAATGCTAGAGCATATGAGAGCAATAACTAGTAAAGATCCCCATTACCCAGTAGCGCGTCATTTCCAAAGGCACCATTTCTCTGACAGTTCGCTCCTGGCTATGTGGCTGTCGAACAAATACCCAAGTCTCATTGAGAGGGCAATAGAACAATGAAACTCAGGCAGCTTCAGTCAAAATATATTGTAAATCTCCAAACTAAAAGCCTGGGAGGTCTGAACATGGATGAGGAACTAGGAGTGCACTTGCATGACAGATAATGGAGGTTTACCGTTGGTGCAATGAAGGTTCTCTTCCATTAGCTGCTTCTAGGAATTTTGATGTTACAAAGGATAACATAATTGATTTTATTGTATATACACTGGGGTTTTGACATTGTCACTAATTGTTTTTTCTGTATGTTTTTTCCAAACAGGAGGAAAGGAAGGGGCCCACCCTGAATTGCAGTTCACTTTTCACGGGTTCCCTAACCTCTTCTTTGGAAGCACACTGTCGGCACAAGAACACAGATATGATCCTGTCTTTCTTTTTTGTACAGAGCCTTATATTTGTATATTTATGAGACTACCTGACTTCCTTTACACGGTCGCAGGCACCTACGACACTTTCTTTGGGCACTTGCCCATGATACACCTGCCCAATCTCCGCACCTATGCAGGAAGCCTGTATTTACCCAGAAACGTTTCGTATTCTCCGTAGGCCCATGTTATATCCTGCTTTCCCCTCTTCATTTCTTAGTGTCTTGTTCTCTGCTGCTCAGCCTGTCTCTGTGATGTCATCTAGAGTTTTATCTGTGTATGTTTAAGTGTACTTGTCAGTTACCTTTGAGGCTGAACAGCAGGGCAGCTGCACCTACTATCTTGATTATATGCTGTGCTTATTTATCCTAGGTCTTCATAGCAACAATAAATCTACATCTGGAACACAGCAATTCCTTCTTTTATGGAAAGTTACAGCCCACTTGGGCAAGTGCGAACTAAATTACAAGTTTACTTTTGCCTTCAATTGTCCATGACACCACGTATTTTGAATAATGTTGGTGGATTGTGCACACTTGATTTTTCAATGTAGCAGCGCTTATTACTGCAGATAAACCGATCAGTGTGCTATGTTAGTGATATGCCTGCCTAGCATATGAGTTCACTAATGTGAGGTGGCCAGGTCCCCGTGGGTAACTTGGACTCTAACATGCACAACTATATGTGATATAAACAAAATTCAACTTGTATACGATTTGTTCAAGCAGTATTTTACTTAAACTCTTTTGATATTTCAAAATTGAAGCTTTTCCAAAGTTTTTGAACATATACAAATCATGTTATACAAATAATGTACAATAAATTATTACAAAATGAAATTTAAACAGTACAACGCCCAATGCATTTCGGGACGAATGGTCCCTTCATCAGGGGCAAACCTGAAAATGTAAAGGGAAACTGATCAATTTATGTGCATCACATAAAGGATATTACTCATAAAGAAATTTTTTAATCAGTCATATTCATAAACCATACACCTAGTGATGGTCTTAGTCTTGTGATGTACCCCCTTGTGTGTGACATGCTTTGCAAAGAACACGAAATTCCTAGACACTCTTCCAGGTAACCTGACAGTAAGAACAGGAGCGTGAATACCGCTAGTGTTTTTGCTTGAAAAATTACAATAATTTCTCTTTGTTGAATGAGCTAATCGCATGTCTTACAAAGACGAGAAGAATGCCAAAGTCACCTGTCCTTGCTGCAACGTGTTATGATGTATCAATTTAAAACGATGAAACCTGATGGTAGAAATACGATGGAATAACTGACAGTGTCATACTCCGCTCTACCGATTCAAACTCTTCTGTACACCCTTATACGTTAACACATACCGCAATCACAGTGAAAGTCCATGCTCTGAAGGTTGTGTAAAGTACACCATGAATGAATCTTGAACCTGAGAAGATGTATGAAACTCCCAGTCAATATCACTCAACGATCCAATGTGCAAAAGTGTATTAAGTATCTGAAGGTGCTCAGATTCCTGCATGTTCAGCTTATATAATATTTACAATACGCTGTGGCACCGTTGTCAGAAGCAGACAGATGGACTCACTAAAAAGGATAAACAACTCACGTTGCACATCGTGCACTGTCCTCAAACTGGTATTAATCATGCAAATCCTAACTATGAACCGCGCTTACCTCTAAGTGCTGTCCGCTTCCAAACCGCTAGCGACAACCAAAATCGTTTCAAACTTCACCAGTTCTAATGAGTGTCATCAACGTGATGACGCGAGAATACCACCAGATTGAAATTGCGCGCCATGTTGGAACAGTACTAATATTCTGTTAACTAAACTTCGACAATGTGGTGTAGTGACGCAAAAATATCACAGCAGAAAAGCCACCAAAATAAAAACAACAGTATTGTCACGATATCCCAGCTGTTGACCTGCCGGGGGAGGAGGACTCCGACATGTTCCCACGTTACCTCTCGCCCCTCCTTTCTTTTCAGCCATCTTCGGCTTCAAAGGTACTGTGGGCCTTTAAGGATCTGGACGTTCGGGATTCTACCCCCGCCCATCAACCCGGAACTTGGGATCCAATTGGAGGAGACAGACACATCTCCGGGGCCATAGGACGAACTCAGCGCGCAAGCCGACTAGAGAAGCGAGAACCCAGAGCAGCTGACCAGTCTTCCCTTCCCGATACCGGATTTCAGCCGAGTGGACTAGGCGAGAGTGCCGAGAGAGAGGCGGATCTCTCTCTATTCAAGGGGGCGACGGACCGGATTCGGCACAGCGAAGATGCCAGCCATGCTCCTGGAGGAGCGTGGCTACAGCAAGTACGTGCTCGCATCAGAGCGGTGCATTCTACGGAACCCCAGGGCAGAGAGCCAGCTAGAAGGGCGGAGGGAGGCACGCGAATGCCCCCGCTAGTGCTTAGACACCGTTCCTGCTGTTGTGCCTCGTTGCGCTGTCGTACACGGGTGACGGATGGTGATGCACTCTCTTTTCCCCCCTCACCTCCCTTCCCATTTATCCTTTTTGTTTGAACGGACCAAGGAACTGTTGTTAGTTTTCTTTTTCTCTTGTTACATTCCCCCCTACTCCTTCACGACGATCTCGAGAGAGAGAACACCTCTCCACGAAGACCCACTGAAGGAAGTGGCAACTCCCTTGTTTGTTTGAACTGTCCCTTATGACATTATCCTTCATTCGAATAAATGTACCTCTGAAGCACTTACCCTCTTGTATCGGTTACTTGACTGGCGCACAGGTATATATGCGAACGATGTTAATAATAATATAATGCATCTCAATACTGAGATAATAGTTATTCAGATAAGAGTGTCACCTCAGTCATATTAAAAGCCAGAACCAATCATTTTTCGAAGCAGACTCATATAGCCAATAAGAGACATTGTTCTCTATGACGCTCTATCTCGGTCACCATCTTAGAGTGATGGAATGTTCATGAAGTTTGTGCTTTACTTCCTATGGGCGCATTTTCTTGAACTTAACAGACAATTCAATTTAAAGCAATCAATATTCTCCCACCTTGTTTGTCTGGTACATGCTCAATACTGTAGATATGGTCTAATACATACAAATTCCTGCGTATTCACTGTATCTATGATACATTCAAATAATGCATATTAATCATGTGATGTTCATATCCTGCGTATTCACTGTGTTTATGATACATTCATAAAATGCATATTAATCATGTGATCTTCATTCTTATATGATACAATCATAAAATGCATATTAATCATGTGATGTTCATATCATTAATGTATGCGGAGTATTTTTTGTGTGAGTGTGTGGGTGTTTTCTAATTACAGTGTGTATAGGGGGAATAGGGGTAATCCACGATGACTCATAAGGATCTAAAGTGATGTCAATTATAAGAAGCAGGCCATTTCGAATTCATCGTTGAGCCCATTGGCCAATAGAGTATTTAGCCTTTTAATCCAAAATGCCTTTCTGTAGTAGTTTTTTGGAGTTATTAACGCCTTCTGTAATTAGTACTTGTTCTATAATTTGAAACTGGATTTGATCAATACTGTGTCGATTTTGCTCCCAATCTGTAGCAAGACTTGAAGTGATATTTGTATTTCTAATTTAGCTTTTGTGTTCTGTCAGGCACACTTTCATTTCCCTCGTTTTCCCAATGTAGAGCAGTCCACATGGTCATTTTAATGAGTATACAACGTTTTGAGAGTTGCAGTCTGTGATCCCAGACAACCTTATTTTTTCTCCAGTCCTAGGGTGCAATAATATTGCTCCTGTAATGGCATTATTACAGTGGATGCAATTCCAAAAATGTTTAGTGCCACTTTTGCCAGCTGGAAATTTTTTTCTTTTTTCCAGAGGACAACAATTCTTTGAGGCTGCGTGTTCGAGTATGCAAACAGTGTTTGTTTAAAGAATAAACCATTGAAATCAGTTTCTGACTCTAGAAGTTCCCAACGTTTGTAGATGACATTTTTGATCTCCATTGAAGAAGTCGAAAATTTCGATACAAAAACTAACCTGTTAGTTGTTTTCTTTGGAGTCTATTGTAGTAATTGCTCTCTTGGTGTTTGCAGTGCCCTTTCCATATGTTTAACCAGTAACTTTTCAGGATATCCTCTGGCCATGTAGTTGATTGTTTGACTTTTCAAAGTTTCCTTGCATACGTTTATCTCAGATGATATCCGTTGTGTTCTCAAAAATTGAGATGCTGGCAAGTTCTTAATGAGCGACGGCGGGTAGAAACTTTCAAACAATAGCAAATTATTTTTGTCCATTGGCTTTTTGTACAAATGTGTATTTATGTGATTGGACTTAAGTTCTAGCCAAACATCTAAAAAGGCTAGTTCATTTTTTTGGATGGTGTATGTGAACTGTATCCTTGGATCCTTCATGTTTAATATTCGTACGTTTTCACTCAATGTTTCTTCCGATTTATTCCAAATGAGGAAAATATCATCTATGAATCTCTGGAAAAATCTTAGACTTTCTTGCCATGCGGAATCAGTAAAAATATGATCATGCTCGAATTTAGCTATGAACGTATTCGCGTAAGCAGGTGTTCAAGGAGATCCCATGGATGTTGCGTTCAACTGAATGTAGTACTCCTCATTCCATGCAAAATAACTATGCTGCAGGCAGAATTCTAATAGTTGTAACACAAAACTCTTAGGAGTGTCTGAACTTTCTTGCCTGAGTAAGGCCCATTCCACTGCCTCTAATCCGCTTAAATGTGGTATTGAGGTGTACAATGCCACCACATCTAGTGTGCATAAAAGCCAGTCTTCTGTTACTATTTCAGTCATGGTTGCCAAACTGTGTAAGAAGTTAGTTGTGTCTTCAATGAATGTAGTCCAACTCTGTACAAATGGTTGAAGATGAAGTTAATTTTCTTGAAGTCTTTATTGACTAGTAGTTCGAATGTGTCCAAAAAAGGCCTCAGGAGTCAAACGAGGGTCTTATAATCAACATCTCCACAGTTAATCTCACTAAGTCACAAGAAAACATTCTCAAAGAGGGGACATCCTTTGTTGCTTTTTACAACAGCACAGAACTTGAAACTGAAATGGCATTTTATAAATTTATGAGGGTTTTGAGATTACGCCACTATTTCACAAACATAGTACCTGTAGAATCCACCAGAGAGAAACCAGAAGGCACACAATTTAAACCTGGTACGTTTAGGGCTCCAGTGTCACATACAACTTTGGACACACTCGAACCACTAGTCAAAAAAGACTTCAAGAAAATTAACTTTATGAAAAAGAAAGAAACCATGAACAATTTAAGCCGGGCAGAATACAGTACATTATCTAATCTGGCAAATAATCCCAAATTGATTCTCCAGAAAGCTGATAAAGGGGGTGGACTGGTCATGATGGATCGAGAATATTATGACAGGAAAGTACAGGAACATATCAACGATGGCAACATCTACGCTCATCTAGAATATGATCCCACACTGGACATTTCAGCAACACTCGCCGAAATATTAAACAAAGCGGAGGACCTTAATTGGATTGACACTACGACCAAGAAATATCTGATGAACCGATTTCCAAGACGACCAAAAATATATATGCTGCCCAAGATACACAAAAGTCTAGTCGATCCCCCATCCAGACCGTTTTGGGGTGTGAATCATTATTTGAAGGCCCAGGTCGATACATAGATGCTTATCTTCAACAATTTGTACAGAGTTGGACTACATACGTTTAAGACACAACTGATTTAGCTTTCTGCCAAATATGGTGAAATTATGTTCAGCGGTTTGGGTTGTAGGTGTGTCTAAAATCCCCAGGGGAAATTGCATGGGGAAAACGTGTTTTGGGACACCCCTTTTTTTCATCCCCCACTTGACAGATCACCTCAAAAAATTCAGAATAGCAGCTGAAGTGAAAGCCAAACTGGTTTTGAAAAGTTTGTGAAGATTCATCAAAGACGCCAAAGTTAGGTCAGCATTCCTATAGGAAATGCATTTTTAAGGTTCTATTGACTTTGGCACCATTTCCAAAAAAGTGCTCTTTTTGCCTAGTTTGTGCATGGAAAGTTTCGGGGTAATTCCGTCAAGAAAAAGGGAGATCCCAAAATGCAAAATCCCCATGCATTTTCCATAGACTTCTTTAAGAAAAGCTACAGCAAAACCTGCTGAACGGAATTACACAATATTTAGCAGGAAGCTAGATCTTGGTTGTGATTTGGTGCAAATTGATTCACTATTTTTTAAACATTTTTTTTATTATGGGTCAAAAATATTTGTATATCTGAACCATTGGGTCCACAAGAGGCTTAAGAGACTCTCATCAAGGATGTCATATATGATGTCACAGAACATGTCATGAGTGATGTAATATATGAGGACATAAGGAGTACATGGTGGGGGCGCAAGTTTTAATTAACTCTGCTAATTATAACTGGTGAATTTCTGTGTTTTATTTTAAGTACATAACGTTAATGTTCTCATTCCAAAGGTATATTCACCTTACTATAATTTTATTTTTTGGTGATTATATATATATATATATATATATATATATATATATATATATATAGAGAGAGAGAGAGAGAGAGAGAGAGAGAGAGAGCGCGAAAAGGAGAGTACATAACGGTAACTGTGTAATATGAGCGTATATTGCCATCGAGGGTCTTTGATGACATATACAAACCACTAGGTCAAAGGGCGACTGGGTTATAAAGGTCACCTGAACCTTGATGGGAGTTTAGGACTGTATTACACACGTTACTGGTTATGTCGTTTTTTATATTACATAATTTATGAACTGAAATGAGTACTCTTTAGAATGAGTCAGACCATTTGAGCATGACACATTTAGCATTTATAATTAGCTTGAAACTGCAGATATATTTGAAATCGGTTTTATTCAACAATATGTATTATTATAAATCACATTTTAAGAGCATTCTAATGAAATTAAAAAACATGCACTCTAAAATGTGTTTTTCATTTGCAGTACATTTACACTACAGAGCAGGCTTAACAAGACATATCTAAAGTAAGGAAATACATTTTAACGTGGTTCAGTGTAACTTTATTCCGACGTGTCTGCATTTCCCATGCTTTGAATTGGTAAGTGCTTTCATCAGGGCTCAGCCTGAGGGGGAGTATGTAAGGTGTGCCCCTGAATGTTCTAAGACAAGCACTGTCAATCAAATCAAAATAACCTTTATTCGGATATTGCATTATCCATAAAAGTAAACACATAATTACGTACATGGTCAAAGTTAAAATAAGGTAACTGTACTACATTTTCCTTTATAAAAACAATGACAATAAAAAGTACAGGACAGGACATCATTGATGTCCATATCCATCAATTCTTATCTATTTCTATAACTCAATCTAATAAATATACATATACAGAGATCATCGTTAAACTAGCAGCAGGACATACATAGAACAAATATTTAGCAGCATTATTTTAATCGTAAATTTCTAAAGTGCATAGGGCGTAAATCCAAATTATTAGACTATCTAAATAAAGTGCATTGTGTAGCAGCCATAGATCAAGAAATGAATTGTTATCTATGCCTCCATATTTACCAGAGTGAGGACAAGGAAAAAGTAATTCACATATTTACAAATAACAGCATAAATTTAAAGTGCAAATGTGCGAAGTGCGAAGAGGCCTCCTTCCGATCTATTAAGGTGACATAGTGCATTTAGATAAAGCACTGTCATTGTGGAAGCATTTTTTACCAGCACTGAAAGAAAGACGAAATACTGGGTTTACTTATCTATTTGTTTAGTAAAGCTACATGTCCCACAAATGAATTCGCCACTAAAAACTATGGGAAATAATTCACAGTTAGACCATTTTTTCTTTGAAATCCGAGCCTTAAAACCACTGACAACCATTCAATAAGGCTTAACCATGGAGAGAGAGAGAGAGAGAGAGAGAGAGAGAGAGAGAGAGAGAGAGAGAGAGAGAGAGAGAGAGAGAGAGAGAGAGAATGTGTGGTTGTCTATATGTTCTGAAGTATTTCTATTGAGCAGACATGGCACCTTTTAGATACTTCAGTATTCTTTTATGAAGAGGAGTACAAAATTCAAACTATATTTAAAAATAATTAATAATAATCATATTTAATTAGCCACTCGCTAGGTGTAAATGCCAAGTGTAGACTTCTGCTGATGCCTACACAAAATTTTCTTCGAATGTGTTACTGCTGGATACCATCAGAACTTTTAGATAATAATGCAAATCCACTCTAGATGGGCTGTGAGCAGTGTGATCTTACCTTCAAACCCAAAAACCTTGAGCCCCCGGACAAGTTTCACCCCCGGTGTGTCCAGAGGTACAAGCATCATGCTGTGCTGTTTGTATCTGGTGAAGACAAAATGGAGATTGAAGGAACTCAATTACTTATGCAGAATGTTTTTACAAATGGAGACCATTATCAGTAAATTGTACATTTTCATATTGTGATAGGCCCTGGTAGTACAACCATAACACAATTGGAAATACCAGAATAATATCCTTACATTTGCACAGCAATAAATGATTCCATTGAAGTACTGCAAAGATTCGAAGATATAGGTACCCAGTTGGCCATCACATACGTTTATGGAAACATTTCCTATAATCGAAGAAATACCTCCTTTCTACCTAACAACAGTCAGACAGTGAGCAGATCAGCTTTCTCTTCAAAGAATAAACTGTTGGCCAGTGGAGTTCACCTGGGCTCAATTTTACGTTCTACGTTGTTTAACTTGTATACCTCTCCTCTCTCCAAAACTAATACAACATTTCAGCCTCTCCCTTATGTTGTACACCAATGACACTCAGACTGTAGTCACAGTGTTTGATGAGACAGAAGCTGCCACAACGTTTGCACCTGTAAGATCTCGATGACCCATTGGATGTGCTAGAATGCACTAAAACTGAATGGGGATATGATGGAACTTTTGAGATTTGGGTCTCTGTAACAATTACCTGTAGTCCTGCGTGGAGGCTGGCAGAACTCTGCCAAACAATTTGGGTTTCATAACATTCAATGGACTCAATGTGTAAAAGCAAGTGAATGCAGATTCAACATCTTGGTTTTTCAACCTGAGAATGCTCTGTAAAGTGCTTCTTAGTGGCCCAGGCTACCATTCTCTCCACTATTGCAGATGCTAAAGAACAATTGTCCCACATACAAGCTGACTTGCCTGAGTACAAAACATTTATTGTTAATCAGACGATAAAGGGACTCAAGCGGAACCTTGAAAGGTTCTTACATGAGTGGGCTTTCCCCTACGTGGAAAACAAATACTACCAAACCAAATCAAGTGCAGCACAGAACCAACAGAAAACGGGCTGGTTCAGTAAGAGGCATATGCCATCGAACTGGACTTTTGACAATACCAGCAGTGAGGGAAAGTCATCTAGTGAAAAACCTTCCACCTCGACTAATACAAGAGTCCACTTTATGCCGCTACATCATCAGGCAGAAGACATGGTAATCTCTTAAGAACTATGGGGTCGATTATGATTGCGGTGATTCCGCATCCTCCGGGCCGGTGAAAGCCACCGCCGGCCCGGAGGATGCGGAATCACCGCTGTGGACCTTCAAAGCACCCACCGCCAGATTATGATGGCGGTGGGATCAGCGGCGGACGGCAGGTCCGTCCGCCGCTGATCCGCGGGGTGTTGGCCGCAATTTGATGGCGGTGTCTTGCAGACACCGCCAGCCAAATTACGATGGGTTTGTAAACATGCTTTTCCTCGGCGGATTTACCGCCGTGGAAAAGCATGTTGACAATAGCTTCTAGGGGGCCCTTGCGGGCCCCCAGGGTGTCGGGGGTGGGGGGTGCACATGTGGGGTACCTATGGTACCCCCCTGCTTTTGCATGCACAAAGCGGCAGGCACCGCGCGGTGCCTGCCGCTTTGTGCATGTAAATGCAAAGCATGCATTTTTAACCTTGCGGCGGGTGCTGCTTCAAGCAGCACCCGCCGCAAGGTTAAAGATACGGGATGTGACCACCAGGGTGGCGGTCACATCCTAATTGGTATGGAGGGACCGCCGCTCCCCCTGCGGACGGTCCCTCCACCTCGGGGGTGGCGGACGGACGCAGGTCCGTCCGCCATCCTAATAGGCCTCTTAGTTAGGACAGGATAAGAGAGGCAACTGGCAGGGAGACTGTGGAAGGGGCAGAGGTCAAGGCATACAGGATCCCCTATGGCAGAACAACTCTCAAGGGTAACTCAGAGCAGAGGGAGGAGCCCTCAATAGGACTTTCCCCTGTTTACCCTCCATTGTAGTGAATTTGTCTGATCATGTCTTATCAGAGATCGAGAATCAGGACCTTAATAAAGGTTTGGGGTTTGTGCAGATGCCACAACATTATAATTTTAAATGTAGGATTGAGTTCCAAGAACCTTGCGAAAAATCCATCTCCATATGTTTTTTATGGCTAAACCTAGGGATCCTATATCCCTATTTTCAACTGATCTCCATTGACCATCTGTTTTTTTCCCACTCCATCTGCTATGGACCCAGAAATAACAATCTTTGAGCAACGGGTTCTGGATGAGATTTCCAAATTGGAGCAATCTGCTCAGCCACGGCATTGTCAGAACATGCTCAGGTCTGAAAGGCTGGCTATAAAATCTTTGCAGGAAAATCAGAACATAATGATATAACCTGCCCATACGAGGGGGGCTAGCGGGATTTATCGTACCCGGGTGGCGTCAGAGCAACATGAGGTCTTCAGAGCGGTGACTGTATTTGGAGTAAAAAAATAAAGGAGACTGGAACTGAGGACATAATAATTATTCAGTTATCAGAACCCATAATTTGGATGTGACATTTTGTGACATTTTGACAAGGTGATTGGAGGACTTGAAATCTAGAAATAAGGGATTGATCCAGTGGTGACTGTCATTGGCTAAAGAGCTACAAGATTATTGAAGTTACGTGACTCATGTTGGGAGCATCTCTGATCTAAGAGATAGAAATTTTGCAGATCTGGAAGTATTGTATAAATATTAATCTTTAAGCCCTGATGACGTCCTACCGTTAGGACGAAACGCGTCGGCTGCTGGCAATACAAAAGACATTCACTTATTGAAAATACAAGAATCACATTGTTTTCTTAAAGCATCATTGTTTGACCATTGATTTATTTGTGTGTTAATTGTGATTAAATGATTGTACTTTCATGACAAAATTTAGCACTCCCAGCTCATTCTTTAAATATATGTTGGGAGCTCCATTGAAGACATTGGAGTTCTCCCTGCTTCTACAGGCCGGTAAAGGCCAGCAGAGCAACATTCCAATATCTTACAAAGCCCTTTCGGAGCTCGAGGGGATTTAAATCCCCTCGAGCTTCGCGAGGCCTCTGTTTTATTTGTTAGAACATTCTTCCCTCTAGTGGCAGAATGTTCTAATAGCCTTATAGCCCTTCGTAGCAGGGCTATACCGGCTATTAAAGTCCCACTACCTTCTTAAAGTCCCTTGCCTTCAGCTCGGGTCTTTCACGCTGAAGCAGGCCTTTAATAGCCGGTATAGCCCGGCACGGCGGACTATAAGGCTATATTAATAAGATCATGGTTGGTTCAGCCAAAGACAAACAGTGGATAACCAACAAGGAGGCTGATTTTCAGATTAACCCAACACCACAGGCACCAGCCATCTATATTTCGCCTAAGATCCACATGCCCCTGCATCCTCCCCTCGGTTATCCCATCGTATCTAGGATTCAGTCACAGTTGGAACCTCTTTCCCCAATTGACAGATTTGTTTCTATGAGAGACTGTGGTTAATCAACCCGCATATATGCAGGATACCACTGATAGGCAGACCTTGAGTATGAACCAGCCACATAATTTTTGGTCACTCTTGACATCGAATTGCTGTATTCCAGCATTCCTCAAGATGCTACTTTGGTTGCTGCCTCTAGGGCTCTAACGGCACAGGGGTGGTTTTATGACACTCCTCCATCTTTTGTTTTGAAATGTATCAAATTAGCATTAACCAGGAATTGTTTTGTATAGAAGGAACAGCTGTTCCTACAAGTGTCAAGGACTTGTATGGGAATCATATTCGCGCCAAGTCTTGCCTGCATCTATGTTGTTATGTTTGAGGAGAACTTTACCTTCTACGAAACCAACATGTACCACTCCAAACTATGTGTTTTGAAGCGGTATCTAGATGATGTTTCTGTATCTGGTCTGGTACGTAGGATACATTTGATGTCATTCTTAAACTGGATAAATGGCTTGGGCCTTGGTCTGCATTTTACATGGTCCATCAGTAGAGATTCTGCTGTTTTTCAGATCTCGACATAGCAGCCACTGGGTGAAGATTGACCACGGCGGTTTATCAGAAACCCACCGATAGAAATTCTCTTTTGCATTACTCATTTCTTCACCCCAGGGTCATTAGGGATACTCTTTCTATGGGCCAATTGTTTAGATACAGAATTGGGCACCTTGGTGACTCAATTCAGGACACTGGGCAGAACAGCTGAAACAACGGGCCTGTCCAAAAAGAGTTGTGAATCAGGCTCGGAAAGGGACACTGAATACCCCTGGCATGGACCTATTGGAGAACCATGTGGAACTAATGATGCATCTATATCTGTTGTCTCTACCTTTGACCCCCTCTTGACCCAAATCTGTCAAATTATACAGAAAAATTGGCATCTGCTAAATGTGGGCCTCATAAAAATGCTGCAACCTCATTTTACGTTCTGCAGGGCCTCTCATTTAAAAAATAGACTGGTTCATACTCGTCTTAAGAGTGGGAAAGGAAACATCTCTGATTTACCTTCTGGACATTTTTCATGTGGTGGATGCGATGTTTGTAAACTTATGGTAGCATTCCAGAGTGTTATTCTGAGTAACTGTTGCACATGGTTTCGAAAAAGTTTAGTAACTGTAATTCAAGTTTTGTTATTTACAGACTCACCTGAAACTGTGGTTTGTAATTATAATATTGGACTCACTAACTGTAAGGTAATAATCAGGACACAAGAGCACATCAGCACCCTGAGGATGGGAAACCTTCAACCTGCTTGGTGAAGTATTTTCAGGAACAGGGGCATGGCCCTCTGGACTTTGAGTGGAAGGTCCTTGAAAAGCTGAATCAGAAAGGTGCTGGAGTAGAAGAGGCATTAATCAGAAAAGAGGCGCATTGGATAATTTCTGAACAGACAGATAAGGTGGGTCTGAATGAATTGGTTGAATAGCATAAGCTGTGGGGCTAATTCTTTATTAAGGTCATGTTTGATCTCTTTGGTGTGGCAGACCTTGGACCGCCCCATGACGCTGAGCATGTTTGATCACTCCTGTGAAGATGTACATGTCAACTTTATGTCATTCTGCTATTGAGAAGACCGTTCTCTCTAAATGTTTGGCCATATATATTGTGGGTCCTGTACAAATATTGGGAGTGCTGTATGAAATCTAAGAAAGGAATGTGCTTAGCGGCCCTAGTTAATATGGCGCCTTGTCATTGATTTGATTCATGTCTAATTGCCCCCTTGTGATTTTTCTTTGCTAGACGACTGTTTTTGGTTTGTTTCCACAATTTTCAAAGATTTGTGACTGTGGTGCTATTTTTAAAATTATCTACCGCATGACAAAATTTTGGGTTGGGGGATGAATTTTGCCCTATTAGTGTTTTGTCGGAAGCTGGCATCTGTGGAAGTCTGTGTTCCACCCAATATGGTGCCCTTTGTGTTTGATAGTCTAGTGGACGCGTTCTAATGACGTGCTAAATTGGATAACTCCTCTTTACATTGCATTGTGGTGCCGGTGCTGGTCTTGTGGTTATGAATGTGGTCTGCCAGCACTAGAGGGGAGTTTAATACTTTGTTTGAAGGGGAGCTTTCGCTCCCGCTACCCAGTCGGTGAGCATGAGAACAGGGGCCAGTGACTGATGGTGTGAGTGCAGTGTTTGGGGCATATTACAATGCGATATACCTGAATGCAGAGGTGGTTTTGTGACATGCTTTTTAATGGGGACATTGTTTTCCCGCTATGTGGCCCGTATGTGTAAAAACAAATGATGGGGGCCAGTCATGGCTACTATGAATACCTGTTTGAATGTGATGGTTGGGGCTTGTTGCATTATCTCTAGACATGGAGGAGATTTGAGTAGTTCAAACCCTGATATGTAATCTCAAGCAACAATGTGCTGATGGTGCCGAACATAATCCACATCACAAATGTGCCACATGTTTCTAACCACATTGCCTATGTCTCCTCTTTTCAGGCGACCACAACTTTTGCTCGGAAACTTTTCCTATGGCCCACTGGTAGGCCTTCAGCTGGAGGTCATTTGGTAAATATTACATTCAATGCTACATAGGATAAGATTGGGGAGTGAGGTGTTTTAAGACCTACTTTATGTGATGTGTATATGTTTCTCTGCTTGCTGTCTGTCCACTTCTTCCTTTAATGCTAGTCTGGTGCACAATTGGGTGAATACTGGTCTTCATGTGCTGATGAATTTGCCAGCAAGAATTTGTGTGGCAATGAAACATGGCGGCAGTTCACCAACAAAATGGTCTAAACATGCATTTTAGTTTTCATCATCAGCATAGGCATAGAGTAAAGATGTGCACGATATGCCGAATTTGACTCATTTACAGTATATTTTTGTATGAAGAGAACATTGTTATCTCTTCCTTAATGAGGACCGAGAGGAGGTGGATGTGTTTTTTGGTTTAAAGAGAAATCATACACACTAAGCACCACCAGTTCCAGATATGGTGTTGGCTCCTCCTGACAATATAAGAAAGTGGCCAATGATGATAAAATGAGCAAGTTGGTGAACAATCAACCGGCTCAGGGTGGTCGCTTACATGAGGCACTTCCTATATATTACATATTTTTATGAATTTTTGATTTGTTTGGTCTTTGTCACTGGGTTTGACACCTGGGCACAGTGTCTGACTTTGAATTGCTTCCTTGGCTTCACCTCCTCCAATAAAGACTTGGGACTGAGGGTGGTGCCCTAGAGAGAGCGATATATATTTTGTGTGACAAATATCAAGGCCTGTGTTCTTAATTTGATTTACCATTCTCTCTCGTCTGGCTGCTGCAACAAACTATATTATTACCTTCCATCCAAAACCATAACCTATTTGCAAAGAGTCGCTGAATTGAGCAGCTAGAATCCTAACCGGATTGAGTGCTATGATTCTATCTCCCAGGCACGGGAGGCCAGTGACAAAGAGACTGGGGTTCAAGATTGTGAGCATGGCACACAGAGCCTTTGATAAGCAAGGCCTTGAGGTCTTTCTTTCCAAGCAACAAAGATACACCCCGATATGGACCTTTGAGATCGGCCATGTTCTTTTATTCGAATCAACTACGTGAGTAGGATGGGAGTTCTTTCTCCTTTCTGGTGGCAAAGCTTTGAAACAGCATTACTTATACTTGCATTCAGAACCCAGCCCTTTAAAGTTCTGCAAGAGCTTGAAATCCTGGCAACTCAAATAAGTCTACTGTGCTTAACTAGTGCCAGGATATCATTTTCAGGCTATCTATCTCGCTGTATAAATAATCTCATCATCATCAGTGCTTGAGATGGACTATTGGAAGAGCAGTTACTCACTAGGGGAAAGTACTGGCTTGTTGCTGATGATTGAATCATCAGTGGAAATGAATGAAACCTCAGTTTTTTCTGGAAAAGAAATGTTCTGGAGAGGTTTTGGGGTTTGTCAGGTGAGGCAAGCAGTGAGACTGCTCCCACAAATGTATTTTGCCAGGTAGAGCCAAGTGCTGTATTTTGACTTCCAGGTGCAGCAGGGGAACAGGCCCTCTTAGGAGAAGCTGAAATCTGCAGCCTTCTCTTTTCCCTGTTCCCCAGTCCAGTCCCAAATGTGACTTTTATTCTGCTTCTAAACAGAGATCTTACAACCCATCTGCAACAATGTCTTTGTTGACTCCTCAGGGGAAAGGCAGCTTTTGATATACTGTTTCCTATCTCAGAGTTTCTGAATGATCTGGCTCTGCTGTGTCTTAAAAGCGGTGCCAGAGCTGATTCGCTGAATAAGTCAAGAATGGCATGTGGCCACTTAGCATCAATGATATAGTGCTTTAGAAGAGCCAACATGTAAAATAACGCCCACCTAGGATACTCATCACCTAGAAGCAGGAGTGGTCACTACAGTTATCTTGCTGTAGACAAAACACTTTTCCAGCAGAAGATGATTTTGAGATATAGCCAGGAGGCTGTCTCCTTGTATCTTAGCAGTATCACCAGACTTCCCCCTTACAACCAAACTGAATTGTTAGGGTGTCTGTTTTTAGTCTTAAAGTGTTGGTTATTCTGCACATCACTTCATAGTGCTGCTGCAGCTGAATGAGCCTGATGAAGACTGAAAACCACTCACCTTACCAAAGGAGGCCAGGTATATGACCATGGTGCATATGGGCTCTACAAGAGGTTACATCAGTATCGGTCTTCCGCAAAAGTCATTTCACACTGAAATGGGAACCTATCCTTGTTCCAATAGAAGCATCCCCGTTACCCAGAGCGCAAGTCCTAAAAAAAGAAGTGGGGGGACTAACCTACTTAGGCAGTATTCAAGTGACATGACGGCGCATGACATCACGATGCATGACATTACATGTGCTATCACAGGAATTGACATCATAGGAAGTGGCATCACAAGCCACGACTTTACCATGTGCGTGTGATGTAAAGCGCTCTGACACTCTGCTTTGGGATTTGTAGCGCTATACAAGAAAAAATAGTGGTGCTTACATTTTTTCACCGCCTCTTCAAGGGTAGCAAGCGCTATATAAATTACATTTCGTTTTATGTAAATATTAGGAGAGACCAACATCTGACATTCTTACAGTGCATGCATATCTAGTAAACAGAGCCTGAACAAAATGAAAAGCTGCCTTTCTTAAGTATGTGTGAAGTGCTAAACTTTGTTTCCGGTCTGCTGCATTTGCTTCTAGGTGTGAGGTTCCTGACTGCTCCCAGCCAGGAGACTCCAACAAAAGGAGGCCTGATGACCCCTCAAATTCGGCCTTTGTTATGGACCCAGCAGGAGTCTAAAATAAGAAAGCCTCGTCCTCGTCTGCACATTGTTGCTTGTAGCAGATGGAAAGCAGACACCGTGCAGGTGCTGCAGAAAGTATGCCGTGTTTGGAAATTACACCGGGACGAGTTCAGTACATTATTTAGTGGGGCCCAATTCTTGGCAGGGTGGACAGCGTTCATCCTGTGAAACTAGTGGGTAGATGCCATCCACCCAAGTGTGTCCCCAACTCGTGCCCTGCCGTTACCTTGAGGAACAACAGGAATGTTTTTCCAGAACACTGCCAGAAGTGGAAGTCTAGTCGTAAGGGGTTGCCATGAGTTCTATGGTCCTTCTCTCAAAACCCATATTCTTCTCCAGCCGAATATCTCATAGCGGACTCTCCCCATGGTGATTAGAATTGTCCTCCTGGATTTCAAGTTTTGCTATGGAGTACAGGAAGGGGAAAAAACCTGTGGGTATCCAGGGCCTCTGTCCTCCTGTGCCATGACTGTGGTGCTCCTATGTTAGACACATGCCTGGTGATCACATTCGTTTAAAGTTCAGACAGAGTCTGGCTGCTTGATTTTGCGGTCTCTGTAGTTTTGGGATCTCTTCCTTAGGGATCCAGTTTAGACGATGATGCCCTTATCAGGTTTCGACAATACTGCGGCGCTGCGCAGTTTAATGAAAATTTACAACGAGAATTTACAATTTCTTTGATTAATTTCATTATCTTAAGCTCCTTAACTCTTACTTTGATGCAGAGGTATTTCCGGTCCAGCCCATAACTATGGCAATCTTGCAATTTGCAGTTCCAGCCCCTGACAATAAAAAAATTAATAAAATGTTTACCAATAAATGAATTTACAACAAGAAAAGCTCAAATGGTCGCATGCAAAGATATAAGGGAACATCAGGTCAGCATGAACATTTGTAACATGAACTCAAGCGTGCAATATTTGGTAGCACAGGATCGTATAAATCCTGGTCTGAAACACTAAAAAAATGACATGTTCTATGATATACCACGTGTACTATTTGTCCGTGCTATAAATTTACCGGTAATCATTTAATCATCCTCAGAAGGATAGAGAGCTGTGACAGCCTTGTTGACATTAAAACTCATGACCTGAAAATCAATGCAGATCTCAGTGAAAAGCTTTACCTCTCATGATCTCCTTCCCAGTGAGTAAACTAAACCCTAAAGAGAACCACATAGCTTAGTATAATGGTTTATTTTACCAATTTATTCTCAGATTATCCAATTGCTTTGCTTTGTTACAGAACCAGAAGACCTGGGTTTAGTCCATGCATCCCCACTTAGAAGCATTGTTTGTTCCATGTAACAGTTGTCTGGGCTTCCAAACCTTAGTAGAACCAGGTTAACATATTTAATAAGTGCTATGTACAGAACCTGGATGTTTACAATCAGGATGCATTTGTTTCTGTTAACGTTTGCGTCTACTCTAGGGGTGTGTGAAATTCACAAGTACCATTGGATATAATGCACTTGTAATACAGTGGATATGATATACGTCACATTTGTGATGGCATAACCGGTCCGTCGAATTTTAAATCAGGCCCTTATGGCCAAATGTACATTTTGGTGGACGTGATTAACTCCGTCAGGGTGACCAAGTAAATGACTCCATCGTCATGACGGAGTCCCCATCAGCGAAATTTAGAAATGCCAGAAACTCCATTTCCCAGGGAAGGTCTTTGTCTACTTCACCGTTTGTTGAAGGTCTGCCAGTAAAGCAGTGCCAGAGGCAAGAGTGGACAACAAGTTGGCCCATCACTGTGGACCTCATCCTGATGAGTTTGCACAAGGAAGTGAATATTAACCAACATCTCAACCAAAAGGTTTGTTCATTCGCTTCAGACATCTCTCTGGAAAACTGAGGATTGTTGCAACTTTTTTCTTCGGGAAAGCATTAATCTTGGGATCTGCCAAGTGAAGTATCAATCGAGAAATGGACACACCATCAGAAGCTGTGCCGCAGGAGATAAGCGTGTGTCATCATCAGCTTCGGTTTTGGAAGAGTTTAAGAATCTGGCTTTGGAAGCTTAGGAGCAACTGACATCGAGGGAGCTGGTGCGAAGATTGAAGAAACCAACGCTGAACCAGAATATACTATGGCATCAAGACAATTTAGGGGAGACTGTACCGACGGATAAGGTGGCAAAAATACCCAACAAGGGTTTCAGCCGCTCCAAAGAGGAACGTACCTGCTGCGGAAACAGGATCTGAGGAAAAGGTCAAAAAATAAGGACTGGTTCAGATGACAAGCAAGGTCCTCTCTTAAGACCTATTCATGTTCTTGTTGTGGTATGCAGAGGCAGAATGATTTTATTTTGTATGTGTTTACGCCTCCATGATCTGGCGCAAGAGTGGTTTCAGGCCTGGAGAGCAATCATGACTTCCTTTTTAGGCTTCAGAGAAATTCTGCATTTTTTAGCACAAAATCCTGTAGGAGAGTACTGAATCACGGCTCAGCTGCAACAATGAATTTGGTACTGAGCTCTGTAAAACACTGGTGCAAATTAAGCAAAGCCAGAGGTGTAGGCGGTTAATTCTACTTACAATAGTCCTATCGCCGAGAGAGGTGCTATCTTTGTGCAATTTAATTCTCACTTTCTTTGCCTTCAGTCTGATTTTTTCTCTCATTTAATTAGGACATGCACTTCACAGACAATTATAAGTTTGTCTGCCTGGCTTCAGGGGGATTCACACTACAGTTTTACAATACTGATAGTTGGTGTGGCTAGGGATTGGGTAGTTCGCGGTTATATTGTACTAGTTCAAGTCCTATGTTTTGTTTATGAAAAGCTCACAAAAAAAACCAGGCAAACCGTATTTACAGTAAACATTTATTTAAATACATTCAGAAAATTCTGGGACAGTAATGGGAGGTATTGGTGGGAAATCAAAGGTGAAGATGAAAAAGAAGTCAGATAAGTGAGTGTTACAAGAAGCTCCAGGGGGCCACCCCTGGCACTGTGCATGGGCATTGGGCCCTTGTCATGAGAGCTCCTGACTGGGTGGTTAGCATGGGGGGGGGGCTCCATGTACTTTGCAGAGGGGCCCCCTCAAGTTTTGTTTTCCCACTGCTGACGTATTCTGTCACAAACTGGACGAATATGCCGTCCAGGGCCGGACTGGCCATAGCGGGCACCGGGCGTTTCCTTGGTAGGTCGCTAGGATGGGGGCTGGTTTTGGGCCACTGGGGGGCCGTTTTTGTTACCGGGCATCGGCAATATCGGCACCCTGTAACAAAATCTGCCGAAACCGGCGCTCGCAAACTGCTCAGCTGCACTCCCCCTCATCCCAGGGGGGTCTGGCTGAGCAGTTTGCCAGGGCCGGTTTCTGTTCCCAGTCCGGCCCTGATGCCATCTGCCATAGAAGTGTATTATATCCTAAGGCACTTGTCATAGGGCGGTCGGAGTATCCCTTATATGTGTGATGGAGTAACCCGTCCACCAAACTCTAAATCAGGAACTTTATCTTCTATTGTAAATACCAACAAAGCAGTAGCTCAAAATGTAGGGCTAAAAATTACAATATTCAAAATGTAGACTATATATAGTTTGTTGTACAATTATTGTGTTCTGTGGAAGTACTTTTTTCAATGCCAAACTTTTCGTTGGCGTAGCTATATTCTCTTTAATATGTTTCCAACTATAATATCTATTGAAACGTTGAGGCTGTGAAAAAACATGTAACACTGGCTGCCCTAGCTACTAAAAAATATGCTTTTTGGAGGAGTTGATTTCAAAATCTTTACAAGTGGAATAGAAAGCCAGCATTCTTGCTGTGAGTCAGACACGCACTGGAGACAGGCAGACTCGCCCACGTAAGCTTCACCTCTTCTCTTTCCCATTTTACTCTCGCAGATTCTGATCAGGTTTAAAAACTTTAGTCTTTTCCAAATAGAGACTTTTCCACTGAACTACGTTTTTACGTTTATTGACGTAAAAGACATGAACTCACAAAACATGGGCTGTGGTCTGTTTCATCTCAAGTGAGGAAATGTTTCCACTTACGTTTGACATTCATATGTTTATGGAAAACATGTGCCTAAAGTGGTCATTAGATATCTGTATCTGAAATGTGCTTCGCAGATGTACAGTTTACAGTTTCAGGCTGTAAAATGCAAGATGTAGACTTCGATTGCAAACAATTTCCTTAATCTTGATGGGAACTTGTTTTGTGTGTAACTATTTCGGGAAGGGGAGTAAATACATAGATTGTTTTCAATTCACGCAAAATGTATAGGTTGATATAATGTCTATTAAACAGTGCCATGCAGCAGATATGCAAAATGCTGCTGGAAATATCTGATCTGGTAGTTTCCAAAGACCCCATGCCCTACACGGAGGACACACAGAGGTTATGCCCTACACAGAGGGCACACAGAGGCCATTGCCTACACAGAAGCCATTCCCTACACTGAGAACACACAGAGGACATTCCCTACACAGAGGGCACACAGAGGCCATTCCCTACAAAAAGGGCACATAGGTGCCATTCCCTACACAGAGGGCACACAGAGGCCATTCCCTACTCAGAGGACACACACAGGCCATTCCATACACAGAGGGCACATAGAGGACATTCCCTACACAGAGGGCACACAGAGGCCATTCCCTACACAGAGGACACACCAAGGCCATTCCGTGCACAGAGGCCATTCCCTACACCGAGAACACACAGGGGAGATTCCCTACACAGAGGACACACAGAGGCCATTCCCTACACAGAGGCCATTCCCTACACCGAGAACACACAGAGGGCATTCCCTACACCAAGAACACACAGAGGCCATTCCCTACACAGAGGGCATTCCCTACACCAAGAACACACAGAGGCCATTCCCTACACAGAGGACACACAGAGGCCATTCCCTACACAGAGGGCATTCCCTACACCGAGAACACACAGAGGACATTCCCTACAACAAGCATTTGCAATGCAATAGGTCTCGCATTAGGAAAGTGTGAGCTATTGGTATTGTAAATGACAATTTTTTTAAATATCTGTTGGCTTTGAAAATAAATAAATTAATAGCATTGTTATTCACAAAGCTAATAGCTTACACTTTCCTAATGCGAGTCCTATTGGCTATGGCAATGCTTGTTAGTAGCAAGCAAGGACAGTGCTGTTGTGGTGATGATGTGGTTGGGCTGAGTGATGTGGTGGTGTATTAGAGAGATGTGGTGGTGTATTAGAGTGATGTGGTGGTGTATTAGAGTGATGTGGAGGTGTCCCAGAATGATGTGGTGGTGTCCCAGAGTGATGTGGTGGTGTCCCAGAGTGATGTGGTGGTGTCCCCGAGTGATGTGGTGGTGTCCCAGAGTGATGAGGTGGTGTCCCCGAGTGATGTGGCAGTGTCCCCGAGTGATGTGATGATGTCCCTGAGTGATGTGGTGATGTCCCTGAGTGATGTGGTGGTGTCCCTGAGTGATGTGGTGGTTTTCCTGAGTGATGTGGTGGTTTTCCTGAGTTATGTGGAGGTGTCCCTGAGTGATGTGGTGGTGTCCCTGAGTGATGTGGTGGTGCCCCTGAGTGATGTGGTGGTGCTCCTGAGGGATGTGGAGGTGTTCCTGAGTGATGTGGTGGTGTCCAAGAGTGATGTGGTGGTGTTCATGAGTGATGTAGTGGTGTTCATGAGTGATGTGGTGGTGTTCCTGAGTGATGTAGTCATGTCTGTGAGTGATGTGCTGGTGCCCCTGATTGATGTGGTGGTATCCCAGAGTGATGTGGTGGTGTCCCAGAGTGATGTTGTGGCGCCCATGATTGATGTGGTGGGGCCCCTGAGTGGTGCCCCTGAGTGATGTGGTGGTGCCTCTGAGTGATGTGGTGGTGCCCGCGAGTGATGTGGTGGTGCCCCCGAGTGATGTGGTGGTGCCCCTGAGTGATGTGGTGGTGTCCCTGAGTGATGTGGTGGTGTCCCTGAGTGATGTTGTGGCGCCCATGATTGATGTGGTGGTGCCCCTGAGTGGTGCCCCTGAGTGATGTGGTGGTGCCCCTGAGTGATGTGGTGGTGCCCCTGAGTGATGTGGTGGTGCCCATGAGTGATGTGGTGGTGCCCATGAGTGATGTGGTGGTGCCCCTGAGTGGTGTGGTGTTGTCCCTGAGTGATGTGGTGTTGTCCCTGAGAGATGTGGTGTTGTCCCTGGGTGATGTGGTGTTGTCCCTGAGTGATGTGGTGTTGTTCTAGAGTGATGTGGTGGTGTCCTAGAGTGATGTGGCGCTGTCTGTGAGTGATGTGGTGGTGTTCCTAAGTGATGTGGTGGTGTTCCTGAATGATGTGGTGGTGTCTGTGAGTGATGTGTTGGTGCCCCTGAGTGATGTGGTGGTGCCCCTGGGTGTTGTGGTGGTGCCCCTGGGTGTTGTGGTGGTGCCCCTGGGTGTTGTGGTGGTGCCCCTAGGTGATGTGGTGGTGCCCCTAGGTGATGTGGTGGTGCCCCTGGGTGATGTGGTGGTGCCCCTGAGTGATGTGGTGGTGCTCCTGAGTGATGTGGTGGTGCTCCTGAGTGATGTGGTGGTGCCCATGATTGACGTGGTGGTGCCTCCGAGTGATGTGGTGGTGCCCCTAGTTATGGGGTGGTGCCCCTGAGTGATGTGGTGGTGTCCCAGAGTGATGTGGTGGTGTCCTAGAGTGATGTGGTGATGTCCTAGAGTGATGTGGTGGTGCCCCTGAGTGGTGTGGTGTTGTCCGTGAGTGATGTGGTGTTGTCCGTGAGTGATGTGGTATTGCCCCTGAGAGATGTGGTGTTGTCCCTGAGTGATGTGGTGTTGTCCCTGAGTGATGTGGTGTTGTTCTAGAGTGATGTGGTGGTGTCCTAGAGTGATGTGGTGGTGTCTGTGAGTGATGTGGTGGTGTTCCTAAGTGATGTGGTGGTGTTCCTGAATGATGTGGTGGTGTCTGTGAGTGATACGGTGGTGCCCCTGAGTGATGTGGTGGTGCCCCTGGGTGATGTGGTTGTGCCCCTTAGTGATGTGGTGGTGCTCCTGAGTGATGTGGTGGTGCCCATGATTGACGTGGTGGTGCCACTGAGTGGTGCCCCTGAGTGATGTGGTGGTGCCCGTGAGTGATGTGGTGGTGCCCCTGAGTGATGTGGTGGTGCCCCTGAGTGATGTGGTGGTGCCCCTGAGTGGTGTGGTGGTGCCCCTGAGTGATGTGGTGGTGCCCCAGAGTGATGTGGTGGTGTCCCAGAGTGATGTGGTGGGGTCCCAGAGTGATGTGGTGGGGACCCAGAGTGATGTGGTGGGGACCCAGAGTGATGTGGTGGTGTCCCTGGGTGTTGTGGTGGTGCCCCTGGGTGTTGTGGTGGTGCCCCTGGGTGTTGTGGTGTTGCCCCTGGGTGATGTGGTGGTTCCCCTGGGTGATGTGGTGGTGCCCCTGGGTGATGTGGTGGGGCCCCTGAGTGATGTGGTGGTGCTCCCGAGTGATGTGGTGGTGCTCCCGAGTGATGTGGTGGTGCCCATGATTGACGTGGTGGTGCCCCTGAGTGATGTGGTGGTGCCCCTAGTTATGGGGTGGTGCCCCTGAGTGATGTGGTGGTGTCCCAGAGTGATGTGGTGGTGTCCCAGAGTGATGTGGTGGTGTCCCAGAGTGATGTGGTGGTGTCCCAGAGTGATGTGGTGGTGTCCCAGAGTGATGTGGTGGTGTCCTAGAGTGATGTGGTGGTGTCCTAGAGTGATGTGGTGGTGCCCCTGAGTGGTGTGGTGTTGTCCTTGAGTGATGTGGTATTGTCCCTGAGAGATGTGGTATTGTCCCTGAGAGATGTGGCGTTGTCCCTGAGTGATGTGGTGTTGTTCTAGAGTGGTGTGGTGGTGTCCTAGAGTGATGTGGTGGTGTCTGTGAGTGATGTGGTGGTGTTCCTAAGTGATGTGGTGGTGTTCCTGAATGATGTGGTGGTGTCTGTGAGTGATGTGGTGGTGTCCTAGAGTGATGTGGTGGTGTCTGTGAGTGATGTGGTGGTGTTCCTAAGTGATGTGGTGGTGTTCCTGAATGATGTGGTGGTGTCTGTGAGTGATACGGTGGTGCCCCTGAGTGATGTGGTGGTGCCCCTGGGTGATGTGGTGGTGACCCTGGGTGATGTGGTGGTGCCCCTGAGTGATGTGGTGGTGCTCCTGAGTGATGTGGTGGTGCCCATGATTGACGTGGTGGTGCCCCTGAGTGGTGCCCCTGAGTGATGTGGTGGTGCCCGTGAGTGATGTGGTGGTGCCCCTGATTGATGTGGTGGTATCCCAGAGTGATGTGGTGGTGCCCCTGAGTGATGTGGTGGTGCCCCCGAGTGATGTGGTGGTGCCCCCGAGTGATGTGGAGGTGCCCCTGAGTGATGTGGTGGTGCCCCTGAGTGATGTGGTGGTGTCCCTGAGTGATGTTGTGGCGCCCATGATTGTTCTGGCGCCAATGATTGATGTGGTGGTGCCCCTGAGTGGTGCCCCTGAGTGATGTGGTGGTGCCCCTGAGTGATGTGGTGGTGCCCCTGAGTGATGTGGTGGTGCCCCTGAGTGATGTGGTGGTGCCCATGAGTGATGTGGTGGTGCCCATGAGTGATGTGGTGGTACCCCTGAGTGGTGTGGTGATGTCCCTGAGTGATGTGGTGTTGTCCCTGAGAGATGTGGTGTTGTCCCTGGGTGATGTGGTGTTGTCCCTGAGTGATGTGGTGTTGTTCTAGAGTGATGTGGTGGTGTCCTAGAGTGATGTGGCGGTGTCTGTGAGTGATGTGGTGGTGTTCCTAAGTGATGTGGTGGTGTTCCTGAATGATGTGGTGATGTCTGTGAGTGGTGTGTTGGTGCCCCTGAGTGATGTGGTGCCCCTGAGTGATGTGGTGGTGTCCCAGAGTGATGTGGTGGTGTCCCAGAGTGATGTGGTGGTGTCCCAGAGTGATGTGGTGGTGTCCCAGAGTGATGTGGTGGTGTCCTAGAGTGATGTGGTGGTGCTCCTGAGTGGTGTGGTGTTGTCCCTGAGTGATGTGGTATTGTCCCTGAGAGATGTGGTATTGTCCCTGAGAGATGTGGTGTTGTCCCTGAGTGATGTGGTGTTGTCCCTGAGTGATGTGGTGTTGCTCTAGAGTGATGTGGTGGTGTCCTAGAGTGATGTGGTTGTGTTCCTAAGTGATGTGGTGGTGTTCCTGAATGATGTGGTGGTGTCTGTGAGTGATACGGTGGTGCCCCTGAGTGATGTGGTGGTGCCCCTGAGTGATGTGGTGGTGCCCCTGAGTGATGTGGTGGTGCTCCCGAGTGATGTGGTGGTGCCCATGATTGACGTGGTGGTGCCCCTGAGTGGTGCCCCTGAGTGATGTGGTAGTGCCCGTGAGTGATGTGGTGGTGCCCCTGAGTGATGTGGTGGTGCCCCTGAGTGATATGGTGGTGCCCCTGAGTGATATGGTGGTGCCCCTGAGTGATGTGGTGGTGCCCCTGAGTGGTGTGGTTGTGCCCCTGAGTGATGTGGTGGTGTCCCAGAGTGATGTGGTGGTGTCCCAGAGTGAAGTGGTGGTGTCCCAGAGTGATGTGGTCCTGTCCCTGGGTGTTGTGGTGGTGCCCCTGGGTGTTGTGGTGGTGCCCCTGGGTGTAGTGGTGGTGCCCCTGGGTGATGTGGTGGTGCCCCTGGGTGATGTGGTGGTGCCTCTGAGTGATGTGGTGCTGCCCCTGAGTGATGTGGTGGTGCTCCTGAGTGATGTGGTGGTGCTCCTGAGTGATGTGGTGGTGCCCATGATTGACGTGGTGGTGCCCCTGAGTGATGTGGTGGTGCCCCTAGTTATGGGGTGGTGCCCCTGAGTGATGTGGTGGTGTCCCAGAGTGATGTGGTGGTGTCCCAGAGTGATGTGGTGGTGTCCCAGAGTGATGTGGTGGTGTCCAAGAGTGATGTGGTGGTGCCCCTGGGTGATGTGGTGGTGCCCCTGGGTGATGTGGTGGTGCCCCTGAGTGATGTGGTGGTGCTCCTGAGTGATGTGGTGGTGCCCATGATTGACGTGGTGGTGCCCCTGAGTGGTGCCCCTGAGTGATGTGGTGGTGCCCGTGAGTGATGTGGTGGTGCCCCTGATTGATGTGGTGGTATCCCAGAGTGATGTGGTGGTGTCCCAGAGTAATGTGGTGGTGCCCCTGAGTGATGTGGTGGTGCCCCCGAGTGATGTGGTGGTGCCCCTGAGTGATGTGGTGGTGCCCCTGAGTGATGTGGTGGTGTCCCTGAGTGATGTTGTGGCGCCCATGATTGTTGTGGCGCCCATGATTGATGTGGTGGTGCCCCTGAGTGGTGCCCCTGAGTGATGTGGTGGTGCCCCTGAGTGATGTGGTGGTGCCCCTGAGTGATGTGGTGGTGCCCATGAGTGATGTGGTGGTACCCTTGAGTGGTGTGGTGATGTCCCTGAGTGATGTGGTGTTGTCCCTGAGAGATGTGGTGTTGTCCCTGAGTGATGTGATGTTGTTCTAGAGTGATGTGGTGGTGTCCTAGAGTGATGTGGCGGTGTCTGTGAGTGATGTGGTGGTGTTCCTAAGTGATGTGGTGGTGTTCCTGAATGATGTGGTGATGTCAGTGAGTGATGTGTTGGTGCCCCTGAGTGATGTGGTGCCCCTGAGTGATGTGGTGGTGTCCCAGAGTGATGTGGTGGTGTCCCAGAGTGATGTGGTGGTGTCCCAGAGTGATGTGGTGGTGTCCCAGAGTGATGTGGTGGTGTCCTAGAGTGATGTGGTGGTGTCCTAGAGTGATGTGGTGGTGCTCCTGAGTGGTGTGGTGTTGTCCCTGAGTGATGTGGTATTGTCCCTGGGAGATGTGGTGTTGTCCCTGAGAGATGTGGCGTTGCTCTAGAGTGATGTGGTGGTGTCCTAGAGTGATGTGGTGGTGTTCCTAAGTGATGTGGTGGTGTTCCTGAATGATGTGGTGGTGTCTGTGAGTGATACGGTGGTGCCCCTGAGTGATGTGGTGGTGCCCCTGGGTGATGTGGTGGTGCCCCTGAGTGATGTGGTGGTGCTCCTGAGTGATGTGGTGGTGCCCATGATTGACGTGGTGGTGCCCCTGAGTGGTGCCCCTGAGTGATGTGGTAGTGCCCGTGAGTGATGTGGTGGTGCCCCTGAGTGATGTGGTGGTGCCCCTGAGTGATGTGGTGGTGCCCCTGAGTGATGTGGTGGTGCCCCTGAGTGATGTGGTGGTGCCCCTGAGTGGTGTGGTGGTGCCCCTGAGTGACGTGGTGGTGTCCCAGAGTGATGTGGTGGTGTCCCAGAGTGAAGTGGTGGTGTCCCAGAGTGATGTGGTCCTGTCCCTGGGTGTTGTGGTGGTGCCCCTGGGTGTTGTGGTGGTGCCCTGGGTGTTGTGGTGGTGCCCCTGGGTGTTGTGGTGGTGCCCCTGGGTGATGTGGTGGTGCCCCTGGGTGATGTGGTGGTGCCTCTGAGTGATGTGGTGGTGCCCCTGAGTGATGTGGTGGTGCTCCTGAGTGATGTGGTGGTGCTCCTGAGTGATGTGGTGGTGCCCATGATTGACGTGGTGGTGCCCCTGAGTGATGTGGTGGTGCCCCTAGTTATGGGGTGGTGCCCCTGAGTGATGTGGTGGTGTCCCAGAGTGATGTGGTGGTGTCCCAGCAGAGTGATGTGGTGGTGTCCCAGAGTGATGTGGTTGTGTCCCAGAGTGATGTGGTGGTGTCCTAGAGTGATGTGGTGGTGCCCCTGAGTGGTGTGGTGTTGTCCCCGAGTGATGTGGTATTGTCCCTGAGAGATGTGGTGTTGTTCTAGAGTGATGTGGTGGTGTCCTAGTGTGATGTGGTGGTGTCCTAGAGTGATGTGGTGGTGTCTGTGAGTGATGTGGTTGTGTTCCTAAGTGAAGTGGTGGTGTTCCTGAATGATGTGGTGGTGTCTGTGAGTGATACGGTGGTGCCCCTGAGTGATGTGGTGGTGCCCCTGGGTGATGTGGTGGTGCCCCTGAGTGATGTGGTGGTGCCCATGATTGACGTGGTGGTGCCCCTGAGTGGTGCCCCTGAGTGATGTGGTGGTGCCTCTGAGTGATGTGGTGGTGCCCCTGAGTGATGTGGTGGTGCTCCTGAGTGATGTGGTGGTGCTCCTGAGTGATGTGGTGGTGCCCATGATTGACGTGGTGGTGCCCCTGAGTGATGTGGTGGTGCCCCTAGTTATGGGGTGGTGCCCCTGAGTGATGTGGTGGTGTCCCAGAGTGATGTGGTGGTGTCCCAGCAGAGTGATGTGGTGGTGTCCCAGAGTGATGTGGTTGTGTCCCAGAGTGATGTGGTGGTGTCCTAGAGTGATGTGGTGGTGCCCCTGAGTGGTGTGGTGTTGTCCCCGAGTGATGTGGTATTGTCCCTGAGAGATGTGGTGTTGTTCTAGAGTGATGTGGTGGTGTCCTAGTGTGATGTGGTGGTGTCCTAGAGTGATGTGGTGGTGTCTGTGAGTGATGTGGTTGTGTTCCTAAGTGAAGTGGTGGTGTTCCTGAATGATGTGGTGGTGTCTGTGAGTGATACGGTGGTGCCCCTGAGTGATGTGGTGGTGCCCCTGGGTGATGTGGTGGTGCCCCTGAGTGATGTGGTGGTGCCCATGATTGACGTGGTGGTGCCCCTGAGTGGTGCCCCTGAGTGATGTGGTGGTGCCCCTGAGTGATGTGGTGGTGCCCCTGAGTGATGTGGTGGTGCCCCTGAGTGGTGTGGTGGTGCCCCTGACTGATGTGGTGGTGTCCCAGAGTGATGTGGTGGTGTCCCAGAGTTATGTGGTGGTGTCCCAGAGTGATGTGGTGGTGTCCCAGAGTGATGTGGTGGTGTCCCAGAGTGATGTGGTGGTGTCCCAGAGTGATGTGGTGGTGTCCCAGAGTGATGGGGTGGTGTCCCAGAGTGATGTGGTGGTGTCCCAGAGTGATGTGGTGGTGTCCTAGAGTGATGTGGTGGTGTCCTAGAGTGATGTGGTGCTGTCCTCGAGTGATGTGGTGGTGATGAGATGAGCGAACAAAAAGGCGGGACGTAAGTGCTGTTTGTGGAGAGAGTGGGGGTTTTTTGCATACAAAATCTAAGAAGTATTGGAAACAATGGACGTGTTTGGGCGCGTACACCGCCCATACACCAAGAACACACAGAGGACATTTCCTACACAGAGGGCACGCAGAGGCCATTCCCTACAAAAAGGGCACATAGGTGCCATTCCCTACACTGAGGGCACACAGAGGCCATTCCCTACACAGAGGGCACATAGAGGCCACACCCTACACAGAGGGCACACAGGGGCCATTCCCTACACAGAGGACACACAGAGCCCATTCCATACACAGAGGGCACATAGAGGCCACACCCTACACAGAGGGCACACAGAGGCCACACCAAACAGAGAGGGCACACAGAGGCCATTCCCTACACAGAGGACACATAGAGGCCATTCCTTACACAGAGGACACACAGAGGCCATTCCTTACTCAGAGGACACATAGAGGCCACACCCTACACAGAGGGCACACAGAGGCCATTCCCTACAAAAAGGGCACATGGGTGCCATTCCCTACACCGAGAACACACAGAGGCCATTCCCTATACAGAGGGCACACAGAGGCCATTCCCTACACAGAGGGCACACAGAGGCCATTCCCTACAAAAAGGGCACATAGGTGCCATTCCCTACACAGAGGACACACAGAGGCCATTCCATACGCAGAGGGCACATAGAGGCCACACCCTACACAGAGGACACACAGAGGACATTCCCTACACAGAGGCCATTCCCTACAAAAAGGGCACATAGGTGCCATTCCCTACACAGAGGGCACACAGAGGCCATTCCCTACACAGAGGCCATTCCCTACACCAAGAACACTCCCTACATAGAGGACATTCCCTACATTGAGGGCACACAGAGGCCATTCCATACATAGAGGGCACATAGAGGCCACTCCCAGAACAGAGGGCAAATAGAGGCCATTGACCACACAGAGGACACACAGAGGTCATTCCCTACACAGAAGCCATTTCCTACAGAGATGGCACATAGAGGACAGCCCCTACACAGAGGGCACACAGAGGCCATTCCCTACACAGAAGACACACAGAGGCAATTCCCTACATAGAGGACACAGAGGCCGTTCCCTAAACAGAGGGCACTTAGAGGCCAGGTGTAGATTATGTAATGAGCAACCGGCTTTGGGCCATGTCTCTTTGCAGGGGTGGCTCTCAACATTTTGCAATGGTGCAGCACTGAAGCTAGGATTACATGTGCATTTAAAAGCTTTTCAAAGAGGTTGGCCCCTGTGTGCCTGTCCAGAGTGAAGTTATTTAGGCTGTTACTTTGGTGGTTCAAATAACAACAATCTATTATGTAATGGCTACTTCTTAATACATGAAAACCTAAAGAATCAACACGTACAGCATGCCCCTGAGTGACAGCAGTAAAACCGTCAGGATGCTGAGGTGACTTTCATCTAAGTGAGAATGGGGTCAGATCTTGCATATTCTCCAACTCATCCACCTACACATTCATTTCAGTGAGTTAAGCTCTTGTTCTTGATATACCTCTGTGACTACAATGTCACTTATGCCATAGCTGTAGATGACCTGACAGTGATGAAGGCTTGCACTAGTTTTCCCTGCTGAATCTGTTCTGCATGGAATGAATGACTGCACTTGTGTTATGTGAGAGAGGGAAGCATGCTTTGCTACTGCCAGGCTGTTCCTGTATATAAAAAAGTTAAGCATTGATACTGCCCAATTTGTTCCCGACTTGGGATTTCGAACAATTGTACTGCTGATGCCGCTGTTGTGCCTGCTCTCTCTGAAGGAGGGAAACTTGCACACTTTCTATCCAGGGTCTAACTGTTCTATAAAGAGGTCTGCTACATGTTAGGAAAAGAACAAAGGCTGTATAGAATGCACTTAGACAACATTCCCTATGAACCAGGGACTGTTTTACAATATTTGAGATCTATAGTTCTGAGGAAGACACCTAACCCCATAGGTGCAGTATTCGAGATCAGAAAAATGCTGATAGACTAGAGAAGCAGGGCCAGTTGCTCGACCCTCCTGTTTTCAATCTCGTTGTAAGGAGGCACCAGCAAAAGAATATTATAGCTTACTCACACACAATTATAATATTGATCTGATGGTTTTACAAAGGGAGAAAATAAATGTCATTAACATAATCTCAAGCAAACCACAGCACCCGCAACTAGATAACGCAGTTGGGTAGGGTGTTGGGGGGAGAAATGTTTAAATTCTTGTCCCAACCCCGCCAAAGATGAACCTTGTTATAGTTCATTATTTCCTGAAAATTAGTGGTTCCAAGAGAAGTGTGTCACAGCTACGCAGGGATTTGAGACCACCTGAACTTTAACCCTATCGCTGCTGCCGTCGGCCGTGGCGCGAGCTACCTCCCTGGTGCTGCGCACGTCCAACGGCCGACGCGGCCGCTCCCATTTCTTCGAACGTTCAACACTGGCGCTGAACGTTCGAAGCAGCAAACGGGTTAGATCCAAGTATTCGGGAGAAGTGGTATGAAGTATATTGTGGGTGTTAGAAATTGGGTTCTTGGTTGGCTGCGGTGTGGAAAAATCAAAAATGCCGTACAGAGAAAAATGACTCGAATTGGTCTTAAATATGGGATGGTAGTGTACATCAAATTACTGTATGGCACTGCACAAACACAAGTCCTATCCTCACCGCTGATCACCAATGTTAGAAATTGGGTTCCTGGATGACTGGGGTGTGAGTCCTAGTCAAGCAGTAACCACAATCCTAGTCAGTGTAAGTCCCCAGCAATCCCCAACTTAACCTGTGCTCACCCCTGGTAATGGCATAGATACTATCCCTGCCAAAGTTGTCACCTCTCTGGCCTGTCAACTGTCTCCCTCTATCAAGTGTCTTCTCAATATCTCTTTGAGAGAGGGTCCTGTTCCTTCAGAATGGGAAGCAGCACAGGTTATCCCCATCCGTAAGGTTTATCCCTATTTCTTACGCCGACGATACACAGCTGCTTTTCCCTTTTGATAAATTTACTTAATCAGTACAGTCAACCTTCGCCTCTGGTATTAGAGGTATCTCAAATCAGATTAGGAGTAACTTCCTCCAATGTAATGTTGGGAAGACCAAGATCTTGCTCTTTGGAGATGCCCCCTGATCATGGACCCCGAATGGTGGCCGGCAGATCTTGGTGTTCCCCCTGCCCCAAAGTACCTTGTCAAGAACAAGGGCATTCACCTGGACCAGGCTCTTACTCTGAAGGAGCATGCCACTCAGACAGCCGGCTCATGTTTCCATACGCCGGGCCTACTACGCCGAGTCTTTCGCTTGCTTCCCGATTCCACTCAGAAGACCTTGACCCAGGCACTCACACTAAGCCGTCTGGACTACAGCATTGGTCTTCTGGTCTCTGCTAATGAGTCCTTGTTCAACAGACTGCAGGTAGTCCAAAACACAGCAGCGCGATTGGTCCTCAATGCCCCTTCCAGGACGCCTCCCGCCTTCTTCTCTGCCAGCTTCACTGGATCGCTATACACACGGGTAAAGTTCAAAATTTGGTGAACCATTCATAAAGCCCTCTTCAATCTCGGCCCCACCTATCGTTCTGAGAAATTTACACCATATCTGCCTTCTAGGCACCATCGCTCTGGATCTAAATCTCTTCTTGTGGTCCCTGAGTTAGGAAAGCCAGGCTGGGTGGGAAGGCTCTTTCCCACCTGCGCCCTCTCTACTGGAATATGATCCCTCTGCATCTGAGACAATGCCCCGACCACTTACAATTTAGAAAGCAGCTTAAGACTATTCTTTTCTGTCTGTGATTATGTTGTAGCAGCTTGTTTTTTCTCCCGCTGCCCATCGGAAGTGCAGAGATACCCCTTCGGGTAAATAATAAATAAATAAAAAGGGCAGCCAGGTTTAACTTGAAGGAAATGTGTTAAGTATTTGTGCCACACTTCAACAGTAAAAACAGTGAAAACCACACAAAAGATCCCACAACAGTTTAGAAATATAGATAATATTTTAATAAATAAAACAAGACTAAAACAACAAAAATCCAGTAAGTAGAGTTGGAGATATGAATTTTTAAAGAATAAACTGAAAAAAGCACCAAAAAGCACAAAGCCCCAACAAGGGATATCTGGTCTCGCTGGACCGGGACAGAGTCAAATCTTCAGGCCAACCGCAATTGAGCACGGGCCAGCTACAGGGGCAAGATTGGGCCCACTTACCAAAAGTACCGTAGTCTGGGTTGCGTCGAAGATCCTGTCGATGGAGAGGCTGCGGAGCAAAAAAGAGGCAAAGCGTCGACGTCGATCCACACGTTGACTGTGATGCGCTAGTCCGGGTCGCGCAACAGCGGCAATGCGTCAGCTCTGATGCAGAGTTTCAGCTTCAATGTCGGTGATGTCGTTGACAGTGATGCGAGGAGCTTACTTAAAGAGCGTCGCTCAGTGGTGGTTCCGAAGGCAGAGTGGAGTCTCCGAGCCACGCAAATACAGTAATGCGGCTGTTCTAATCCATGCAAAGAGGGACAATGCGCCTGTTCCGATCCGTATAGTAGAGAATATGCGTCGCTGCTGTCCACACAGTAGTGGCAACGCACCTGTTCCGTCTCTGCAGCGGCAATAAAGTGTTGAGCAGGCACCTTAAGCCCACTTCCAAGGGTCTAAGATTGGGGTGGCCCCACTTGGCAGGGTAGACTCATAGATGGCAGAGTCCAGGTGCAGAAGCAGGACAGTTGAAAGTATGCTATGGCCCTGAGACTTCAGATCAGGAGGCTTGCCAACTAGCCTGTGGAGTCACTCTGGGTTCTGGGGCGCAAGAAATCCAGATCCAGTCCTTCTCACCAAGGCCAGAAGGGCAGCAGGCGGCACAGCAAGCAAGCAGTTCTTCCAGAGCAGTAGTCCATTAGAGTGGCAGTCTTTCAGCAGCACAGCAGTCTTTCTTCCTGGCAGAGTATCCACAGGTCCAGAAGTGTATGGAGGTCCATTTCTTATACCCAGTGCTCCCTTTGAAGTGGGAGAGACTTCCAAGAAGGGACTTTGAAGTGCACAGATGTCCTCCCTTCCTGCCCTGGCTCCAGGTTCACTACAGGGGGGTAAGTAGTCCTTTGTGTGGGGACACAACACAGCCTATTCAGGTGCAGGTGTGAGGCAGTGCTCAGCTCCTCCCTCCCATCCTCCAGGATGGCCCATCAAGTCACACATACGCTCCCATTGTGTGGGGCTGTCTAGGGAAGACACACAAAGCCCTGCTGTCACCCAACCCAGACGTATATTAGAGGCAGGCTGCAGGCACACAGGGCTAAGAGCGGGAAAACTGCATCTTTCTAAAAGTGGCAGTTTCATAATTGTAATGATAAATCCGACTTTGACATTAAAGAGGGTTTATTATTACAGTTCCATAGATACAAATCATGATAGATCTACCTCCTCTCAATTAGGAATTATCGCATATTAAATGTAATAAGGAATCCCCAATGTTATCCTATGAGTGGGGTAGGCCTCACAGTAGTGAAAATGACTTTGTGAGTTTTTCACTACGAGGACATGTAAAACTTAAAGGAACGTGTCCTACCTTTTACTAACAGAGCAGCCTACTCTATGTGCTACCTAGGGCTTACCTTAGGAGTGACATATGTAATAAAGGGTAGTTTAAGGCTTGGCAAGGGGTTTTAAATGCCAAATTGACATGACAGTGTAAACTTCAAGCACAGGGTCTGCAGTGGCAGGCTTGAGACATGTTTAAAGGGCTACTTGAGTGGGTGGCACAACCAGTGCTACATGCCCACTATTAGCATTACAAATTACAGGCCCTGGGCACATGTAGTGCTCTTTACTAGGAGCTTATATGTAAATTAAGTATGCCAATTGTGGATAAGCCAATCTAACCATGTTTAAGGGAGTGAGCACAAGCACTTTAGTACTGGTTAGGAAGCAAAACGTTTTAGGGGAAAACAACTCTAAGGCTGACAGGTCGAAGAGTGGATAATGCATGTAATCTTATAAATTGCTTTTGCATCAGTGGGTAGCCAGTTTAACATTAGTAGCATTGGAGTAATACAGTCAGATTTTCTAGTTCATATAGGAAATCGGCCGGCTGCATGCAATCTCGCTTTCAGGAGAGCAAGGTGCACTCTAGAAAACAAGTGAGAAGGGAGTTACCATAGTCACGTCTGTGGAACACCAATGACTGGACTAGTGTCCTAATGTCCTGTCTCGGGATTAATTGATGGATCCCCAGTGGAAACTGCAGTTGATAGTGAGAGCTCCGAGCCATCACAGTGATCTGTGTTTGTAGGTATAGCCCTTGTCAAGGATGAAGCCAAGAGACCTGGCACTGTCAACGATGCAGGTTTGCAATCTAATACTCTACATGAGTCTATTCATGATTCAACTGGAACGCCAAGTGCAATGAGGACATGAGGAACAATTCTGTCTTTAGACGATTGAGTCTCAGATTGTGTAAAAAGTCAAGATTTAGGCAAGAGAGAGACATCTTTGGGGTTGGAAATCTTAAAATATCCCTGATATCATCAACATACTATTGATATGAGACTCCTGAGTTCTTCAGTAGGACACTGAGGTGTTCAATATAGTGGTTGAAAACGTATGGGGCCAGAATGGATCCTTGTGGGACCCTGTGATTAAATGGCAGCATTGGGGAAGCAGTGTTAAATATCCATTCCCATCTGTTTTTGAACGATCTTGATGACCATAGTATGACTTGCTGTGGCGAATCCAACAGTAATGTTGAGGAGGGCCCAAAGGCAAGAGTAGCCATAGTCCAGGATGCAAAGTGCTTCATCCTTTTCTAAAACTTGAGTGAACTTTGTCCAAGAGGTTGTTCCCAGTGTTATGTTGTGCAAGTTGTATTGCTGCACAGCTTTGGCCACAAACGACAGGCTGGATACGGATACAGACCCAAATCTTTTGACTGGGTGTGAGTGTTTGATTGGTTCAGATGCTCCGTCCGTCACCACCCCCTTTTGTAAATCAAACCCAGATCTTTTGACTGGGTGTGAGTGTTTGATTGGTTCAGATGCTCCGTCCGTCACCACCCCCTTTTGTACCGGATACGGATACAGGGCACCATAAAGGCTTGACAGAGTCAAAGATGATTCCCAAAAACTCAACCAAGATACATTTGATGTTTACAGACTTTTATAAACATAGTGGTTGGAGAGGCAGCACCACTTAGAATAATGTGACTGGATGAATAATGTCTGTGGACATGGTCACCTGGCCCCTTTCACTCTACCATACACCCCAGGCAATGAGTTCACCCTCTTAACGTCCTGTGGAATATCAGAGGGATGAGGCTAAAGGGAGATTTGGTCTTGTTAATACGTTGAAGGCTTCTAGAACACAGGGAGCTGCATCTGAAATCCGGCTTTCCCACTTTATCATGCCGTGGCGCCCTGGGCAAGCTGCTTGGTCGCCCTCACGTTGAAAGCTGACGTAAGAATCGTTTGCAGAAGAAGGAAGGCAGTAGAAACACATTCATGATTGCATTGCTACTGTCTTCCTGCATCAGTGGCTTGTTTTGATCAATTTTGAGTGTTTATTTCACTGAATTCTTTTCATCTTATATCAAAGTAACAGAGACACCAATGTCTTAATCGTACATCCTCACTCTGGTGTTCACATTGGATCCGGCATTTATTATTTTTGGTATGTAAGAGTTATTGCAGATTTTTCTAACACTCATTTTAATTTGTGTTTGTAACTGGGCTCTGCTGCTGCAAATTGTTTTCCCATCAAACGAAATTATGAAGCGTTAGTTAGTCTCTGGCTGCATTTGTGTTTTTTATAAGCATCACAGTCTTCCATTCCAGAATCCTGCTGACAGCTTTACACAGACCACTGTCTGCTGCCACTGTGCTCCCTATATCATTCAACACACTACGGAGTTCTGCCCCCAGAAGTTTGCACAACTACATGTCACAGACGTATGATAAATGTGGGGTCAGTTGGGTACAAGGCCTTGAAATCTGGGACTGTCACTTTTTATTTTGTTGGAGTTTTATAACGTGTGTATTTGGCCCAAGGGCATTCGAGGGCTTTGATGAGCACCAAAGTGCATTACAAGAAGTCGGATTCAGTTTTTTAGGCCCCGTGAAAATAATTGATTTGCTCAGAATCACAGGTTGTTTAGCCGACGCCAGGACTCGAACTTGGTCCCTCAGTTCCAAAGTCATCAGCTCTGGAGGTTAGGCCACATCTCCTTCCTTAAAGTGGTAACCAGCGAAACAGTGTTTTGCATGGCTGCTGCTTCCCACAAGGCTTCTTTTGCAACAGTAAGGCAACACATTCTATTTCACAACACAACAAAAGATTGTGATGGCTTGTCATTTTTGGATAGACTGCTGGCAGTGCCCAATAAGAAAAGAAGCGTGATGAAAGCTTTACACCTGCCAGATTACCAGCAGTTACAAGATAACATAAAAATGTGCATATTTACAGAAATATAACTTGTGGCAAACAGTTTTGTTAGGAAAGCAGCAATAAATGGAATTACTGCTGGAAAGAAACGTAGAAATATTAAATTCCAGATGGCTGTTGTGGAATGCAGGTTCAGCTCGCAGAGTTCCCACAAGCCAGCACATTTTTTTAAAGTAAAAAGATGGTTATTGTTAGGTTCTGGTAGAATGTAAGACACTCGAGGAAGCCTAACCAAACAAGAAAAGAATCTCATTCCGGTGGGTAACCTCTTCAATGCAGCATCGGGTAAGAGGCAGGGAACTGAAAGAGGAAAGCAAGTGGGCTCGGGGGACAGTCTGTGGATGCTGGGAGCAAGAGCACAAATCAGTAGAATATCACATTAATTACTTAATATTTACTGCTTTGCTCACCGATTTGCTTCCACTTCATGCTCTGGATGCCAGAGGAAAACCACAGACCAGGAAAGAGGGGTTTGATTTTTGGAGTAATTGCTTTGAGAGGTTTGGAACCAATTTCAAAGTCAAGAATTTGTGCTGGAGCCAGAGGAACAACAGCAGCCAAACTGGCTGCAAGAACATTAGCTGCTAAGCATTTAAATGAAGGAAGGAAACAAGACAGAAGAATGTGAAAGAAACCACTGGAAAAACCGTTGACCTTCCGAATCGAACAAATGTGGAGACAAAAAGAGCTCACAGATACATCAACAACACCAGCCTACCGCAGACAGCACCGGCGCATAGTAGGAATGAGGTTTATTTGTTACGTATGTTTGCTCATCAATAAGACAGCCCTACCGCAGACAGCACCGGCGCATAGTAGGAATGAGGTTTATTTGTTACGTATGTTTGCTCATCAATAACACAGCCCTACCGCAGACAGCACCGGCGCATAGCAGGCATGCGGTTTATTTGTTACGCATGTTTGCTCATCAATAACACTGGTCTATCGCACACAGCACCGGCGCATAGTAGGAATGAGGTTTATTTGTTACGCATGTTTGCTCATCAATAACACTGGTCTATCGCACACAGCACCGGCGCATAGTAGGAATGAGGTTTATTTGTTACGCATGTTTGCTCATCAATAACACTGGTCTATCGCAGACAGCACCGGCGCATAGTAGGAATGAGGTTTATTTGTTACGTATGTTTGCTCATCAATAACACAGCCCTACCGCAGACAGCACTGGCGCATAGTAGGAATGAGGTTTATTTGTTACGTATGTTTGCTCATCAATAACACAGGTCTATCGCAGACAGCACCGGCGCATAGTAGGCATGAGGTTTATTTATTACGCATGTTTGCTCATCAATAACACAGGTCTATCGCAGACAGCACCGGCGCATAGTAGGCATGAGGTTTATTTATTACGCATGTTTGCTCATCAATAACACAGCCCTACCGCAGACAGCACCGGCGCATAGTAGGAATGAGGTTTATTTGTTACGTATGTTTGCTCATCAATAACACAGGTCTATCACAGACAGCACCGGCGCATAGTAGGCATGAGGTTTATTTATTACGCATGTTTGCTCATCAATAACACAGGTCTATCGCAGACAGCACCGGCGCATAGTAGGCATGAGGTTTATTTATTACGCATGTTTGCTCATCAATAACACAGCCCTACCGCAGACAGCACCGGCGCATAGTAGGAATGAGGTTTATTTGTTACGTATGTTTGCTCATCAATAACACAGCCCTACCGCAGACAGCACTGGCGCATAGTAGGAATGAGGTTTATTTGTTACGTATGTTTGCTCATCAATAACACAGGTCTATCGCAGACAGCACCGGCGCATAGTAGGCATGAGGTTTATTTATTACGCATGTTTGCTCATCAATAACACAGGTCTATCGCAGACAGCACCGGCGCATAGTAGGCATGAGGTTTATTTATTACGCATGTTTGCTCATCAATAACACAGCCCTACCGCAGACAGCACCGGCGCATAGTAGGAATGAGGTTTATTTGTTACGTATGTTTGCTCATCAATAACACAGGTCTATCACAGACAGCACCGGCGCATAGTAGGCATGAGGTTTATTTATTACGCATGTTTGCTCATCAATAACACAGGTCTATCGCAGACAGCACCGGCGCATAGTAGGCATGAGGTTTATTTATTACGCATGTTTGCTCATCAATAACACAGCCCTACCGCAGACAGCACCGGCGCATAGTAGGAATGAGGTTTATTTGTTACGTATGTTTGCTCATCAATAACACAGGTCTATCGCACACAGCACCGGCGCATAGTAGGCATGAGGTTTATTTGTTACGCATGTTTGCTCATCAATAACACAGCCCTACCGCAGACAGCACCGGCGCATAGTAGGAATGAGGTTTATTTGTTACGCAAGTTTGCTCATCAATAACACAAGCCTAAGGCAGACAGCACTGGCGCATAGTAGGCATGAGGTTTATTTGTTACGCATGTTTGCTCATCAATAACACAAGCCTAAGGCAGACAGCACTGGTGCATAGTAGGAATGAAGTTTTTTTGTTATGCATGTTTGCTCATCAATAACACAGCCCTACCGCAGACAGCACCGGCGCATACTAGGAATGAGGTTTATTTGTTACGTATGTTTGCGCATCAATAACACAGGTCTATCGCAGACAGCACCGGCGCATAGCAGGCATGAGGTTTATTTGTTACGCATGTTTGCTCATCAATAACACAAGCCTAAGGCAGACAGCACTGGCGCATAGTAGGCATGAGGTTTATTTGTTACGCATGTTTGCTCATCAATAACACAAGCCTAAGGCAGACAGCACTGGTGCATAGTAGGAATGAAGTTTTTTTGTTACGCATGTTTGCTCATCAATAACACAAGCCTAAGGCAGACAGCACCGGCGCATAGAAGGAATGAGGTTTATTTGTTACGTATGTTTGCGCATCAATAACACAGGTCTATCGCAGACAGCACCGGCGCATAGCAGGCATGAGGTTTATTTGTTACGCATGTTTGCTCATCAATAACACAAGCCTAAGGCAGACAGCACTGGCGCATAGTAGGCATGAGGTTTATTTGTTACGCATGTTTGCTCATCAATAACACAAGCCTAAGGCAGACAGCACTGGTGCATAGTAGGAATGAAGTTTTTTTGTTACGCATGTTTGCTCATCAATAACACAAGCCTAAGGCAGACAGCACCGGCGCATAGAAGGAATGAGGTTTATTTGTTACGTATGTTTGCTCATCAATAACACAGGTCTATCGCAGACAGCACCGGCGCATAGCAGGCATGAGGTTTATTTGTTACGCATGTTTGCTCATCAATAACACAAGCCTAAGGCAGACAGCACTGGCGCATAGTAGGCATGAGGTTTATTTGTTACGCATGTTTGCTCATCAATAACACAAGCCTAAGGCAGACAGCACTGGTGCATAGCAGGCATGCGGTTTATTTGTTACGCATGTTTGCTCATCAATAACACTGGTCTATCGCACACAGCACCGGCGCATAGTAGGAATGAGGTTTATTTGTTACGCATGTTTGCTCATCAATAACACTGGTCTATCGCACACAGCACCGGCGCATAGTAGGAATGAGGTTTATTTGTTACGCATGTTTGCTCATCAATAATACTGGTCTATCGCAGACAGCACCGGCGCATAGTAGGAATGAGATTTATTTGTTACGTATGTTTGCTCATCAATAACACAGCCCTACCGCAGACAGCACTGGCGCATAGTAGGAATGAGGTTTATTTGTTACGTATGTTTGCTCATCAATAACACAGGTCTATCGCAGACAGCACCGGCGCATAGTAGGCATGAGGTTTATTTATTACGCATGTTTGCTCATCAATAACACAGGTCTATCGCAGACAGCACCGGCGCATTGTAGGCATGAGGTTTATTTATTACGCATGTTTGCTCATCAATAACACAGCCCTACCGCAGACAGCACCGGCGCATAGTAGGAATGAGGTTTATTTGTTACGTATGTTTGCTCATCAATAACACAGGTCTATCGCAGACAGCACCGGCGCATAGTAGGCATGAGGTTTATTTATTACGCATGTTTGCTCATCAATAACACAGGTCTATCGCAGACAGCACCGGCGCATAGTAGGCATGAGGTTTATTTATTACGCATGTTTGCTCATCAATAACACAGCCCTACCGCAGACAGCACCGGCGCATAGTAGGAATGAGGTTTATTTGTTACGTATGTTTGCTCATCAATAACACAGGTCTATCGCACACAGCACCGGCGCATAGTAGGCATGAGGTTTATTTGTTACGCATGTTTGCTCATCAATAACACAGCCCTACCGCAGACAGCACCGGCGCATAGTAGGAATGAGGTTTATTTGTTACGCAAGTTTGCTCATCAATAACACAAGCCTAAGGCAGACAGCACTGGCACATAGTAGGCATGAGGTTTATTTGTTACGCATGTTTGCTCATCAATAACACAAGCCTAAGGCAGACAGCACTGGTGCATAGCAGGCATGCGGTTTATTTGTTACGCATGTTTGCTCATCAATAACACTGGTCTATCGCACACAGCACCGGCGCATAGTAGGAATGAGGTTTATTTGTTACGCATGTTTGCTCATCAATAACACTGGTCTATCGCACACAGCACCGGCGCATAGTAGGAATGAGGTTTATTTGTTACGCATGTTTGCTCATCAATAACACTGGTCTATCGCAGACAGCACCGGCGCATAGTAGGAATGAGGTTTATTTGTTACGTATGTTTGCTCATCAATAACACAGCCCTACCGCAGACAGCACTGGCGCATAGTAGGAATGAGGTTTATTTGTTACGTATGTTTGCTCATCAATAACACAGGTCTATCGCAGACAGCACCGGCGCATAGTAGGCATGAGGTTTATTTATTACGCATGTTTGCTCATCAATAACACAGGTCTATCGCAGACAGCACCGGCGCATAGTAGGCATGAGGTTTATTTATTACGCATGTTTGCTCATCAATAACACAGCCCTACCGCAGACAGCACCGGCGCATAGTAGGAATGAGGTTTATTTGTTACGTATGTTTGCTCATCAATAACACAGGTCTATCGCAGACAGCACCGGCGCATAGTAGGCATGAGGTTTATTTATTACGCATGTTTGCTCATCAATAACACAGGTCTATCGCAGACAGCACCGGCGCATAGTAGGCATGAGGTTTATTTATTACGCATGTTTGCTCATCAATAACACAGCCCTACCGCAGACAGCACCGGCGCATAGTAGGAATGAGGTTTATTTGTTACGTATGTTTGCTCATCAATAACACAGGTCTATCGCACACAGCACCGGCGCATAGTAGGCATGAGGTTTATTTGTTACGCATGTTTGCTCATCAATAACACAGCCCTACCGCAGACAGCACCGGCGCATAGTAGGAATGAGGTTTATTTGTTACGCAAGTTTGCTCATCAATAACACAAGCCTAAGGCAGACAGCACTGGCGCATAGTAGGCATGAGGTTTATTTGTTACGCATGTTTGCTCATCAATAACACAAGCCTAAGGCAGACAGCACTGGTGCATAGTAGGAATGAAGTTTTTTTGTTATGCATGTTTGCTCATCAATAACACAGCCCTACCGCAGACAGCACCGGCGCATACTAGGAATGAGGTTTATTTGTTACGTATGTTTGCGCATCAATAACACAGGTCTATCGCAGACAGCACCGGCGCATAGCAGGCATGAGGTTTATTTGTTACGCATGTTTGCTCATCAATAACACAAGCCTAAGGCAGACAGCACTGGCGCATAGTAGGCATGAGGTTTATTTGTTACGTATGTTTGCGCATCAATAACACAGGTCTATCGCAGACAGCACCGGCGCATAGCAGGCATGAGGTTTATTTGTTACGCATGTTTGCTCATCAATAACACATGCCTAAGGCAGACAGCACTGGCGCATAGTAGGCATGAGGTTTATTTGTTACGCATGTTTGCTCATCAATAACACAAGCCTAAGGCAGACAGCACTGGTGCATAGTAGGAATGAAGTTTTTTTGTTACGCAGGTTTGCTCATCAATAACACAAGCCTAAGGCAGACAGCACCGGCGCATAGAAGGAATGAGGTTTATTTGTTACGTATGTTTGCTCATCAATAACACAGGTCTATCGCAGACAGCACCGGCGCATAGCAGGCATGAGGTTTATTTGTTACGCATGTTTGCTCATCAATAACACAAGCCTAAGGCAGACAGCACTGGCGCATAGTAGGCATGAGGTTTATTTGTTACGCATGTTTGCTCATCAATAACACAAGCCTAAGGCAGACAGCACTGGTGCATAGTAGGAATGAAGTTTTTTTGTTACGCATGTTTGCTCATCAATAACACAAGCCTAAGGCAGACAGCACTGGTGCATAGTAGGAATGAAGTTTTTTTGTTACGCTTGTTTGCTCATCAATAACACAAGCCTAAGGCAGACAGCACTGGTGCATAGTAGGAATGAAGTTTTTTGTTACGCATGTTTGCTCATCAATAACACAAGCCTAAGGCAGACAGCACTGGTGCATAGTAGGAATGAAGTTTTTTTGTTACGCATGTTTGCTCATCAATAACACAAGCCTAAGGCAGACAGCACCGGCGCATACTAGGAATGAAATTTATTTGTTAGGCATGTTTGCTCATCAATAACACAGACCTACCGCAGACAGCAAGGGTGCATTACAGGAATTATATTTTTTGCTATGTATGTTTGCTCATCAATAACACTGACATAAGGCAGTCAGCCCTGGCGCATAACTGGAATGAGATTTATTTGTTATGCATGTTTGCCTATCAATAACACAGGCCTGGCGCATAACTGGAATGAGATTTATTTGTTATGCATGTTTGCTTATCAATAACACAGGCCTAAGGCAGACAGCCCTGGTGCATAGTAGAAATTAGATTTCTTTGTTACGTATGTTTGCTCATCCATAACACAGACCTACCGCAGACAGCAACTGGGCGCAAAACAGAAATTAGATTTATTTGATACGTACGGTTGCTCATCAATAACACAGACCTAAGGCAGACAGAACGGGTGAGTAACAGGAATTATATTTATTTGCTTGGCATGTTTGCTCATCAATAATGCAGGCCTACTGCTGACAGGACTGGGGCATAGCAGGAATGAGGTTTATTTGTTCCGCATGCTTCCTCATCAATAACGCAGGCCTGTTGACAGCACTGGCACATAGTAGGAATTATTTTTAATTGTTACAAATATTAGTTACATAGCTCAGGACCACAAAGGTCAACCATATGGTTTACAAAACAACGATATAAAAGCAAAAGAAGACACATGAAATAGCAATTAAAATCTGGGACAAGGCAAGATTTGGGTGCTTTTTGTGTGAACCTGGGGCTGTGTTACAGAAGGGCCCTGCGGGTGCAATGGGCGGTTCTGTCCCGTTTGCGCCCTGGGCACTTTGGTATTACAGAAGGGGTCGGAGACGCTTGTGCGTCCCCTTCTGTAATACCGATAACGCTGGCATACATAAAGCGCCAGCGCTAACATCAGAGGGCGTTGCCTCGATTGCATGGGGGCATGGCCCCCATGCAATGAGAGAATCACTGAGGGAATCACTGTGCATCTGCGCCCGCGCCATATTACAGACGTGGGCGCAGAGGCAAAGAAGCTGTCAGGAGGTGCGCTGGCATTGTGTCACCTAAAAGGTAGAGCACTGTCAGTGCACCCCCTGATGGCAGCCCTCTAGAGGGGGCAATGGGGGTCCCACGGACCCCCCAGACATCCTCTTGCAGGCGGGTGCAGTCACTCACTGCACCCACCTGCAAGAGGACCTCTAATTTCCCTTATAAGCGCAGGTGGGTTTATTTATTTATTGAGTTTTATATAGTGCCGGCTCGACCCAAGGGTGTCAGAGCGCTTTACAGTACATGCGAACAGAGATCATAGCATTAATACCAGTATTCAAGGGAAAAAGTACAACATTATCCATCGGTGGCATTTATGATTGATTAGACGCTGGGTCAAGAGGCCAAGTCAATGCTCATGTTAGTGGGCTCATTGGAGCAGGTTATAGTATTTGTTCAGCAATAGTGATTTGAGGTTCCATTTGAAAAAAGTATAGGTTGCCGCCTGCACTGTGAAACACGGAGCAGCTTCGAAGCAGCTGCTCCGTTTTTCAAATGAATGCGCTGACCACAGGGCAGCATGAGTTCACGGCTGCTCTGGGGGACAGCATATTCATCCTAATACGGCACATTTTCCTTGTTTGCGCTGGGCACACCTAATGTCCTGTATTAGGATGAATGTGCTGCACCCAGGGCAGCGGTGAACTCGCGCTGTCCCCAGGGCAGCGCATTCATGTGAAAAACTGAGTGGCTGCTTTGAACCTGCTCCATGTTTCACAGTTCAAGCGGCGACCCGCCTGCACTTTTCAGGGGGATTAGAGATCCCCTTGCAGGTGGGTGCAGTGAGTTACTGCACCGCCTGCATGGGGATGTCCGGGGGGGTCCATGGGATCCCCTTAGCCCCCTCCATAGGGCTGTCCTCAGGGGGTACACTGACAGTGCGCCTCCTGACAGCTTCTTGCGATTTAGCATTCCGTTATCAGATACAGATACTTTCTTGATTTAATGTCTCGCCTTCATGTTTGCTTTAGGCCATAGCTGATGTTAATATCGATGCCCCATATCACAGGGGTATGAAAGCGTTGGTTCTGTAAATTTCCGCTTGGAGGCCACTGGTGCAGAACTCCCCCATTCCAGTATTATTATTAATGGGTTATGATCAGAATCTGTGCGACCCAGGTATTGCGAATACACCGCCTCGTGCCCTATTGTGCTCATAGCTATGTACATGTCTAGCCTTGTGCATATAGCATGGACTAGGGAGTAAAAAGAGCATTCAAAAATTTCCGGGTGAATTTCTTTCAGATGTCTCCCATCTGCCATTGCTGTAGCGCCTCACTAATTTTGGCTGAGATGGCCATGCAATGGTTTACCTGTAACTGTGGGATCGACATGCCTAAATCTATATAATGGATGCAATTTTAATCGCCACACCACAGCCTGCTATATATTGATTTCCAATGAGTTCTGAGGCAAGACAGTCAAAAACGTGGTAAATGTTGGGGGCCCAGATGCAAGCTGGGTTCAGTGGCTACCCCTTCAGAGATTCCTCTACTATAGGACACCTCCCCGCAGTTTGGATGAGCTTCGCACTGATCGCATACAAGAACCCCAGACCTACCCACATCAGGGTAACATTTCAAAAAGCTAAAAAGGTGGTACCTATAAGCTGAGGCTAGAATCAATATCTTTGGGCTGGAGACCCCAACCATCTGACAATCCAGTGTATGCAATTATATTTTTGTCTGCACTCCTTGTGAGGGTATTTGTGATTTTATCATGTTGGGTCCCACTTCCTATCTACTGAATTGAGGCCTCTAGTGGTTGCGCATATACTCTGTAAGACGCCCACAGAGTATGCCCTGTGTGTTTCACCGCACCCATGTGTCAACTCAAGAACCTATTATGTAATATCCCAACTCCCCAGCCCTGGTCTGAACTAAAGCAGTGTTCCGACCACAAAACGTCAAAAGAAATATGAATTCCAATAACTTACCTAGCTATAGAAGTAGAGGCGTAGCCTACGTTTCTGTGCCTCCCCATACCTCCATGCCTTCTGTTAGTGTGTACACCTTTTGCATGCTATAACAGCCATGACATTTAAACTGTTTGTCTCTTGTATATTGTATCCCCTCAAAAGTTTCTATTTGCTGTTCGGGTCATACTATGTTGCAAACAGTCGTAGGAGTAATCGCAGAGCCCCATTCATGATCACTGCCTGTGGTGGACACAGTGATTAATCTGTAAAAAAATATAAGTGCTAGGGCCCACCGCAGTTTGCACCACTCACTCCTCTGCGAGCACCACCAGTGACAAAACCAATATAACTACTAACCATTACACCGTTCAAGTGTGACACCTCAGACTATTCCAGGTCCCACATCTACAAGAATGTCTTAGTCACTTTTAATGTATATTGAATTAATGGGCAACAGTTGTTCTGTACATCTCTAATTTAGATAAACAGCACCACCATGTGGTAGACTGTCATAAGTACCAGTGTTGACAATTAAGTGCTGGTGCCAAGCACCGGAAACCACTGGCTCAAATTAAGCACTGACATCGTAATGCTGGACTCCGTTGCCGATGATCCCCGGCTGCTGGTGGGAACTGGCCTTCAAAAGATAGAACCTCTGAAACACTCTTGCCACCACATGGGCTCTTTCATTCACTGCCTGCTTTTTAGTTGGGTCTGTTTTCCGTCTTCTGCTATGGTACCTGCTTCTTTTCATTAGGTTGTTGTCTTACTGCGCTCTTGGGTTCTTACTGTAAGTGCCCTTTACTTTCGATCTATTTCCAGACTTCCTCTGGTTCCATGAAGAAATGGGCCTCGTTGTCTGCTACCATCTTTAATTATTCGGGGAGATCCACTCTGCATTTTAGACAGAGGTGTGGTAGTTGCTTTTTAACAGACAGAACATTGATGTTGGAGGGGCACAGTTATACTCTGGATTTGATGGAAATTGGAAATATTCCATGAGTTATTGAGGGTAAATAAAATTAAGGCCGCCGCACATAGTTAACAACGGTGGCCTTCATAATCATTTGAATGGCCTAGCTGGCCTTAAAACAGGGACCGGTTATGTGACCAGGTTTGGCTAAGTATTTGGTTAAAGAGAACACCTGGCTCAATTGGGAATGATAATGTGTCCCAGCCTGGGAAAGGCTTAATGAAGCTTTCCTTGGATCTGCCTTGAACAAACGGTGGTAATTCTACCGGGGCACCTACCTTGAAGCAGGATCCTGTGGGTAAAGTGCTTGCACTTGGCAGCAGCTTCTTAGTAAATGTGGCATTATTGGTTAAATATCTATTTATTGATTGATTAAGACCTAAACAGCGAGAAATATACATCTTTGAAAAGTTATTTTTTCTATATAGGTTTTATTTTGTTTTCTTACTGTTCTCATCCTGTTTAGTTTCCCTCTAATGTCTGGTGCAACTCTGAAGTCCCAGAATTAGTGCAGCATAAATGTAAGCCTCACGCTTTCTGACTGAATACTTTAATTACAAGCGGCAGTATATCGTGTTTGATCAGGGATAGGAATTGCAAAGTGTGTGATAATCATCAGACCATCTCAGTTTTCCGCCGATAAATTCCGACAGATCAAACATGACGCAGTTTAGTGGGGGGAAAGGCCTACGAAAAAAGCGGAACATACGAATGCTGCGTCTTAAAAATCAATTCTGCATGTTAAGCACCATTTTCCTTTTAAAAACAGAATAGGGGGTATTTATCAAATATGGTAAACACAAAACCCTATTTAGACAAACCTGTAACGAGGGCCGATGTGTTATTTCCACAGACTAAACCATGATGAATACTATTCAGAATTCAGGTATTTCAAAGGGGGATTTGATCTGCGTCTCAAAAGGTCAAGGAGCTCTGTGGGCCCTTCCAATGTGTTTACAATTGCCTGGTGCATAAGCAAGGAAGATTTCACACTTCCACTAGCATGGCAAGAGAACTTTCAGAGAAAGAGATGAACACACCAGGTGACAATCTCACCGCTGGCTGGTCATCACTTTTTTGTTTTTCAGAAGCAAAATGCCAAACCACTGATCTGTTTTCTGAAAAATTTAAAAGAAATGTTCTGTTGCCCTGGAAGTTTTCTCCCAGGTCGTTGGACACATTATTCCTTTCTTCCAATGTGCGACCTCCATGCTATGTGACTACATACTTGTAGAGCCAAATGTTCCGGAAGAAAGAGGGGTTCAGGGGTACGAAGGTGCAAAGAGAAGAGGAAGTTGCTCAGGATGGGTGTTGTGAACTTTTCGTAACATAGGGCGGGATTTAGATCTTGGCGGACGGGTTACTCTGTCACCACGGTGAGGGATATTCCGTCCGCTGAAATATAAATTCATATAGGACCATATGTATCAAGGCCAAATGGGGTCGCAAACGCCGAAATTTGCAGACTTTCGGCGTTTGCGAACTCATTTTCGCAAAATGGTATGTATGAAAGAATTGGGTGCAAAATAAGTAATCGCAAAATTTGCCATTCCTTATTTTGCGATTGCATTTAAGGAATCGCAAATTTTGCGATTCCTTTAATGCAATGTATCAAGCAAAAAAAAATTCGAAAATGCCCTTAAGGAATCGCAAATTACCACCAACTTCTAGTTGGTGGTAAGTTGCGATTTCCTTGAAAAATGCACATTTCAGCATTTTTCAAAGTGCCATGTGACGCACATATGCGCCCTTAGGGCATGTATGTGCACCACATGTGCACCCATACTTATTTCAGGGGTGCAACAGGGTGTCCTGTGGACATCCCTGCACCCTTGAAATTATTCTCAATTTGCGATTAGGAAATTGCGAATCGCAAATTGTGAATAAATTCCCATTCCTTCCTATGGGCCAGGAGGCCCATAGAAATGAATGGGAAAGTATTCCTTAATTGCGAATTCGCAATTAAGGAATATCAAGGAATCGCTAAAAAAGTGCATTTTTCTTGATACATACCATTTTGCGATTCTGAAATAGCGATTTCTTAAAAATCGCTATTACAGAATCGCAAAATGGTTCCTTGATACATATGGCCCATAATGGGATTTATATTTCGGCAGATGGGATATCTGTCACCATTGTGACGGAGTAACCCGCCCGGCAAGATCTAAATCAGGCCCAAGGTGGATGTTCTATATGGTATTGTATAGCATTGTCAGGGCCACTGGAATTATCTAATTGTGCGGCCGTGGCAATTTTGACATAATTGTAGATTTGCCGCACTAGCCACATAATCCATCATCTAGTGCATAATTTGTAGATTTTAACAAAAAAATTGTTTCTAGCTCAAATGGTTCAAAATTTAGTAAAAAGGCAGCAACATCTGCTGCCGCGCAGTGGACGGCCCTTTGGAAAAGCGGATTGGTCACTTTTCTGTAGCTTATTGCTAAATTTTGGGGTTACACCGGTAATAATAAGGTTCAACTGATGCCCAGACAGTGTTAACAAGTTTAAAAATTACAAAATAATGAAGTAATACTATCACAACATGTGCCGCATAATGCAGCGTAATTTGCCTTTCCTGGCTGCATACTTTACTCAACCCTGTTGCCCAATTGGAACCTCCTCTGCTGAGTAATTCCAGTCCAGCCCTGAGCATATAGCAGACTCGTACCACTGGTGTTGTCTCATGGCTACTCCATGCCGGATAACAAATGGCAAATGCCAAAACGATAACAAGGAAACAACACTCCTTCAGGTGATCAAATCCACGCCCAAGGGGAAGAGTACCAGTCATAAACAAGAAAAAGACCTCCCTAAGACACGTCTCAAACAAAAAAAATGTTTGCACTGTGTAATTTACAGAAAAAAAGTACGTCTTGAATAAAGGAAAGATTTCCGCCTCATTCATTTGTGAAAACAACCAGGAAATCTCTTGAAAAATTCGTCATGTGAATGTAACCTGGGAACGTTTCTATGCAAATGTTTCTATGAAAACAAAGTGGGGGCTTCACCCATGCTTACTTAGATAACTGCAGACATTGTTTCAACTTGTATACAAATGTGAGTGACAGTTCCAAAAATAGATTTTTGGCTGAAAATCAAAAATGCATCCAACGCAATTTAACACACAAGACCGGCTGTATTGAATACTCAATAGCACGAGGGACTTTTTCATGGAGGGGACAGATTAGAAAGTCACTGAGAAATGTGCAGCAGTCCAAGTGGAGCTATTCGGATAGTATGGGCTTCATTTTTACATTTTGCACCGCCAGTTCGCACTGTGCAGTTGTTTCATCTTTGATGTGATTTTTGTTCAGAGTCAAATGTGCAGGTAACTAGGACCCCAACTCCCAGACAGCCAAGGATTGCATTTGCCCTGGTGTGAAGTCAGGTGCAGACCTCTCATCCCCTATTCCCTAAAGCGAGCATCTCCATCCAGACCCAGATTATCCCTTGCAATGTGGTACTTGTAGTGCAAAAAACATAATGGCATAAACAGGACCAGGAATGCTGTGGGGAGCGCGAAAATCACGCTCCACTCCCAGACGCACTGCGTTGGTGGATAACTCATCCAACAGACATTTCTCCATTAAACCTTATTCCCAATTGTCCAATGTAATCCACAATATAGTCCACAATATACTTTGCTTTTTTTCTTGTCCACATATATGACGTGGTGTATAAGGAATGCTTCTCATATTCACGTGTGCCCATCCAGACTTCATGCGTAAATACGATCCAAATACACAGGATATTTCAGAACAGCATATCTTTATTAGAGACCCCAATGCATTTCGGGCATATTTATATACCCGAAATGCATTGGGGTCTCTAATAAAGATATGCTGTTCTGAAATATCCTGTGTATTTGGATCGTATTTACGCATGAAGTCTGGATGGGCACACGTGAATATGAGAAGCATTCCTTATACACCACGTCATATATGTGGACAAGAAAAAAAGCAAAGTATATTGTGGACTATATTGTGGATTACATTGGACAATTGGGAATAAGGTTTAATGGAGAAATTTCGGTTGGATGAGTTATCCACCAACGCAGTGCGTCTGGGAGTGGAGCGTGATTTTCGCGCTCCCCACAGCATTCATATTGACTATGGTGCATCGATGTCGCAGCACAGCCCAGTTCCGCACGCGACTGAGAAAGTTTATTTAGAATCAAAATGAGGACACTTCGAGAAACATGGTGTGCATACCACCGCTTTCATTGATAAACAGGACCAGGGGCACCAACGCGCAAATGAAAAATATGGACTTGATCAACAACTCGTGCACAAAATCTGCAAATTTACATGGTCTGACTTCGTGATGAGAACACGCATTCTGCATGCAAGAGGTCAGGTGAAATTCAATCAGCAAAAGGACTGTATGTATGTGTTGGTCCAGTATAAGAAGGTAGCATAAGACAGTCTATATCACTTTTATTTATCTAAATACTTCACATTACTTATCTGAATATATTCCAAAACCATAAGCCCTTACTATACCTGGAGTAAAGAAAAGTCATAGATGTACCACAAATATATGGTTACCGCACAATATAAAATAATCCCCGCCCTCGATGTGTGACAGACTTTCAAGGTCTGTCATTGCTGTGGCTGGGATGGACAAATATTTCTGGCATTAAAAAAGAATAGGTGAATTATGGCTAAATCTCCATTTTACCTGAACCACCTAACAAATTCCTTTTGCAAAACATGAGATCTGCATCTAACATGCTCATAGCAAAAACCAATCACCGCAGACAAAAAGAAAGCGAAGGCTAGCTCTACATAAATTATTACCTGAAGTCACCTCTCTCTGCCTTCTTCTCATTCCTCTTCCCTGGCCTCCAAATTTACAGTGCAGCGAATAGGTGGATTTGATGTGAATCAGTGGATTTCCAGTCAATTGTTGGCTTTATAGACTGTTTTACATGTTTCACCCAGTCCTTTTTTATCAGCCTTGAAATTACCCTGATATGCCCTCGAGGCCAGATCCAGAGAGATGTTGTCAGGCTTGTGCTAGTGTAAGAAGTCCTCTTGCAGCCAAACCTAAGGATATATTTGTGCTAATTGCACATAAGAGGTGAGCCCATGATCAAGTCTCATAATGGCATCGGACATAAAACTAATCGCCTGTAATGAAGAAACATACTGAGAAGATGAGTAACCATAGAGACTACATTACAAATTAACTACACGGCTGACCCACCTTCAAGGGTGATTGAAACTTTATTGGGAGAGCGATTCATTGAACGCTTTTTGAGGTAGAGTACAAGGCAGAGGGCTTAGGTTTTGTTGTGATGAGTGCAATGATAAGTAGGATATTTGAACCTCCAATGAGGCTGTATTGGTCAACCTTTTCCTGCACGTTCTGCTCAGCAATGAGTAAATTCAACATCCTTCCAAACCATAAACATCACTTTTCTCATAGTGGCCCTGAAAGGCTTGACTAAGATATTTCTCTTAGAGCTAAAACACTTTAAAACTGTATCCCAGGAACACATTAAATAAAAATTGGAGCAGGTTTATACCTTGTGGAAGACTGGGGTTTTGTGAGGATCTGCAGATTTTGTAAATTGAAGATTGAAAAGTGGCATCTTTTTATTGCATTGCGCGTTGTTTACAGAAAAGCACAATTGCATTTTATTTGGGCAAACGAAACTTGAGGTCTGAAAATGAAGTAATTTAAAAACACGGGTGATACATGAAAACATATATGTTGTTTTTGTTATTATGTTTATGTGGACGTACACTCCTCATGAGGAGGACATAACCAACTCGAGCATTTGATGAACCCAGCAGTAGGTTGATTAATACTAATCACAACTCCAAGCCTGCTATCTTCTACTTCAAGTTTATCAGGGATCCTCACAGTCCCAAGGATTACTTACTCAAGAAATGGTCTTGGTTAATAGTCCAATCCCTTCCTGCATCTGTCCTCATTTCAAATTAATTAGTAAGATGAGGAACTCACCCAGTTGTTCCATGAGGCTGGTGCCCCACATGTGGACGCACGATTTTGTCCCGCGTCTTGATCCATCCGGCGATAGAGGACCGTCTCGTCTGCCCGGCAGAGTGGACCGGCTTTCACAGCAGGAAGGCCTGGTGCTGCACCTCTGCTTTGAACACTCAACTTAAATGCCTGGTACCAGTGACATATATTACAGCAATTTTGGGATTCTGGTGCTAATTTAACTCTTCTGCAGGCAATCAGGGGCTAATCTACGAAGGCACAATAGAAGAGCAAGCGGTTCGGGTTCTGAAACTGG